>NC_135291.1:2306214-3565657 GCF_051311805.1 Agelaius phoeniceus | reverse complement strand
CCCTGGCTGCTGCTGCGTTGCCTTCAGGGCAGGCTCAGGGGCGGCTGCCATGGTCCTGCTGCAGGCGGGAAGTGCAAATCTCCGGGGCTTCAGAGCCCCTGAGGCCAGGCTGAGGGGTCCCCCCGTGTTCAGCTGTGCTGGCGGCTGTTTCTGGCCTCAGGGACACTTGGCATGGGCCCCTTGGCCACCAGTGGTGCTGCTTTGCACTCCTTAGGCAGGAGCCGATGTCCTGGCTGGGTGTTGGCAACAGCAAAGTCCCAGGGCAGGCTCTGTGCCAGCCCAGCTTCCTGTGGGAGAATATACCTTGATCTCTGATCCAGTGCTTGCTGAAGCAGTCAGAATTGCTTTTGCCGCCCTGTTAGGTGCCATGGCGTCAGCAGAAGATATTGAAGCCTTCCTGCTCAGGGCATTTCAGTGCCAGGCTCTTACAAGCACCCACAGCTCCTTGGGTTGAGCTGAGCATGGGGCGGTGACCTGCGCTTTGTCTGATTCCCCTTCCTTCCCTCCCCTGGAACAGGCTGTTGCTTTTAGACACCACTTGTCCTGGTTGCTTCAGAGTACTTTGGAGAGGCTCCATATCTGATCTTCCCTATTTCCCTGGGGCTGCCTACACTTCAGGGTTCACTTCAGCATAGGCCTGGCCAGACATTTGACACAGAGGTACAACAGAACTGGCCTCTGTATCACCTTTTATAATATTAATTTGTGTTCCAAATTTAGCGATCAAATCCCTTCCCAGTAAATCATGATAGCAATTAGGAGCAAATAAAACTTCATGCATTTCAAATCCATCTCCCAGATCTACTAATAGTGGTTGAATAAAACCATACAGCTTTCCCACTTATGCCATGAATAATCAAAGACATTTTGGCCTTTTTTCCCTCCCTTAGGTCTAAGATTCAGAGTGGATTGAGAGGCCCCTGTGTCCATCTGAAAATGCCTCCTCTCAATGCAGACCCACCTGAATGTTCTCAAGGGCTCCAGTGTGGAGGGTCCCTGGTGTGATGGGAGCTGTGACAGCCCTGCCAATCCATGTCCATCACGGGGTGGACTTGCTCGTCCTGCAGGTGCTGCTGTCTGTGCTTGCAGTGTCCTTGTGCCCTGCAGCTGGAGCCCTGATTCCTTGCCAGGGGCTGTTAGGGTGGGCTGTCCCCTGCCGAGGAGGGCAATGCCTCTGCCGGGTGCTTGTGGCCGAGCCCGTGCCCTGGGTGCTGGGGCCCCCTTGGGCCCTGGGGTTGATCCCTCAGGGGCTGTAGGAACTCTGCCCTGGCCTTTGCCTTCAGCTTGGCCTTTTGCTGCTCCCTTCTTGCATTCACCTGCTGGGCCTTTGTGCCCAAGTGCTGCAGGGCCTTCTTCTGCCCCTCCTGCAGCCCCCCTCAGTGCCTGTGGGTGCTTGTCTTGCTTTACAAGACACGTGTCTGCTTGGGAAGGCAGTAAAAGCCTCTATTGGAATGGAGAATGCAAACCCCCTCCCTCTTAATTTTTACAATAGTGAAATCAAGGGTCTCTCAGGCAAAGCTATGGGAATAGGAATACCAGTTCTTTACTAGTGTGTAAATAAAGCAAACAAACAACCACAGCTCCGGCAGTGACAACAAACAGAGCCCGGAGCCAGTCCCGGCCTTTCGGGTGCGGCGCTTTCCTGTTGGGTGCAGTTCCGGGCACGGCCGGCAGGGGCGCTGGTGGCTCCCGCGGGGCAGGGCAGCGCATCCCTGCCATGGGAACCTCTCTTAATGGAAATAGAGCAATCCCTTCATCTAACTCTTTCACTTTTTTACCTTCTATAGCCTTTCTCCTGTGTTTTGAGAAAGAATTTGGAGAGGGCTGCCTTTTAACTGAGCTCCTAGTGTTTAGATAAGGTGCTTCCTGTAGAGAGAGAGTTTCCCTGAACAGCTGGAGCTGTGGTTACCAAGGGGATGTAACTCGGAGCAGGCCGGGGAGGATATCCCGGCGAGGCTCGGTGGGAGTGTGGGCAGGGTCTGCTGCCGGAATCGGCAGAGGGGGATCTTCCCGTGGAGACCGAGCCGGAGCGTGGGCAGCCCCCACATGGCTTATGGCGGCTGATCCGGCAGCTCCCGGCAGAGAAAAGGCAGGTGGGAGACCCCGGCAGCAGCAGCGGCGGTGCCCAGCGCAGCTGGCACGGGCAGGGCAGCCGGGGATGGGATGGCTGGGACCCGGCCTCGGTGCGGTCGGCGCGGTGACCTCGGCCCACGCGGCAGGACAGAGCAACCCCCATCTTCCCCAGCATGGCCGGCAGAGCGGCCGCGGGCCGGGCAGTGGGAGCAGGGCACACAAATTCACCGCCAGCGCCGGGGCAGGTGGAGCTGCCCTGGGCAGTGAGCCCGCACCTGGGATGGAAACCGGGGCAGGCGGAGCTGAGGCGGGCAGCGAGCCGGGACCCGGGACAGGCGCCTCGGCCGCCAACGGAGGGGGCAAGAGCTGCAGAGGATCCCACTCTCTTTCTGACTTTTCCTCTTGTTCCCCTCCCTTTCATTTCCCCTTGTTCTCTTCCTGTTTTGTCTCGGGTGTTTCTCATGCTTTAAAGATTTTTATTCTCCTAAAATCTCCTGTCTAACCTATGGCATATTCTCTTTCTTCTAGATTAAATGGGTTTTTTTACAAATAAATCCAGAGCCTAACAAATCTAAACTTCTGCTTAGATACTTTGAAATGGTCGACGAGCTAACTCACGACCTCCTAATGTTGTTTTTCTCATCACCTTTTTATTTATCCTTTGGCAAATTAAGCATCTTTCAGTTTCTTGCTTTGCTACTCCAAAAATCCCAGTGCACCCATAGTTCCTTACAAAATGATCACACAAAGCTTGAGTACCTCAGTGGGTTTTCTGATGCATGTCTTCTAATATTTTCCTAGTAAGCACATTTTATTAAGTAATTGTCTTCCATCAAGAAGTTTCCATTTCCCTGATTTATCTTGTTCACTTCCTGTCTTGTTTAATTCTTTTTTCTCGGCTTCCCTAAACTTTGGAATTTCCAGTTTTTCCTCGTTTGGAGTTAATATTAACATAACTCACTCAGCTCCACTTTCTGCTGTATCCTTGGCTTCGTCATCTGCCAAATTATTTCCTCTTATTTCTGGGGTCTTTCCCTTTTGGGGTTCCTCAATATGTACTATAGCTATGTCTTTTAGGTAATTTTAATGCCTCTAAAACCTCTGAAATAAGTTCCTCATGTACTAAACCTTTTCCTCTTGAATTAAGTAATCTTTTTCCTTTCCAAATTTTTAAAGGTATGTACTACGCTAAAGACATACCTTCAATCAGTATATATGGTTCCTTTATTTTGTGTTAAATATTCTAGTGCTCTTTTTAAAGTATATAATTCACAAGTTTGAGCTTATTAGTTTAAGGTTAATTTCCCTTTTTCCATAGTTTGCATGTTGTTCCCATCAACTACTACATACCCTGTACTTTCTCCTTTTGCAAGGAGTTGTATCTCTGTTACCTAACATAACTCCCAAAGGGCTATTTTTTTTTCTTTTTTTCCCCCTGTAATCCAACTTACTGGTTTTCTGTCTCATTTTTCAAGATCTTATCTATTCATCATCTGCCTCTGTTTTTCACTTTCACTAACAACCTAAATACCACTTTTCTTTCAACTACACACTTAAAAATAAAAAACCTTTTTCTCACACTACTTTCAGTGCAATCCACCTCCCTCCAAGGAGATATAGTGAAGCTTAAAATACACAATCTACATTACATATACTTTCATTTTTCTACATTCACTCGCTTCTATTTCTCATTCACTTCCACACATTCTTTCACACGCTCAGGACACAAAGTGGATCCCTGTTGACAGAGAATCGCGGCTCCCTGTGGCCCCCTCCCCTTGGCGTTGGCCTCTGGGTCTCAGTATCTCCCGGCCTCCTGGGAGGGCCCTGACTCTGCTGCCTCCGGTGCCCGTTCACCTGTGAGGCTGATTTGTGTCACTCACACTCTTCAGCTACGGCCCCCTCACAGGCCCGGGGGGACAATGGCCCGTTTGCAGTCACACACATGCTCTGCCACAGCCCCCACCCACCCAAGGGACAATGGCTTATTTGTGGGTCACACACACCTCTTTCCACAGCCCCCCCTTCCCACCTGCCCGGGAAGCTGAGGCTGATTTTGTGTGTGACTCACTCTCACACACAAACAAGACAACAATAAGGTACCTTTTACATTCACATCACCTATTACAAGTTTAGGTGTTTCTGGTCAGTCCCGGTGCTCTTGGATATCCCTCAACCCAGCTGTGTTGGCCAACCCCAGGTGCTCTTGGGTGTAGGAGCGTCGGGGGGTAGGACGGTCGGGACGGACGGAGACGAGAGATCTCTGCAGCCAGGCCCTGGAACTTGCGGTTTATTGCAAAGGGCCTGGGTGCAGGGCCCTGCTTGGAGCTGCCAGGCACAGCTCGGAGCAGGCCCGAGAGAAGAGAGGGGTAGAGAGGATGAGAGGTTGAGAGAGTAAAACGTAAGAGAGCAAAAGCGTAAGAGAGTAAGGTTCCCATTACAACACAATAAATCTTCTTTTGTGTCGAATGTTCTATTTCTCAACAGCCAATCTAGTACAAGATGCACGTCCTATAGCATTTACATACAGCCTATAAGAATCATTACATTACCACACTGTGTTACATTTTAAACCGTAAAAACTCCTCTTTGGACCCCTTCTGCCAAGATGGCAGGATCTGCTCTGACCCTTGGATCTGTCTGCAAGCAGAGGGTATTGTTTCATTAAAAGGGGATTACCTTCAGTTGGGCCACACCATTGTTTTCCAGTTGTTCAGTAACTGAGGTATCTCAAAGCTTGCTTTGATTTCAATCTTGCTTATAGTTTCTATATTGTCAAAATCTTTTGCCAGACAATCATATTTATAAGGCTTTCCTGTTTCATCTTCCCCAACACTTGGGCATTTTTTTATTTCTCAATCCACCTGTGTTGTCCAATCCCAGATGCTCTTGAGCATATCCTCAATCCAGCAGAATTTTGCTTAACCCTGAATGCTCTTGGAATATTAATCCCTCAGCCCAGCAGGTTTCAATTCTGGATGATCTTGGGCACTCTTATCCCTCAACCCAGCAGGTTTTTAGGAGCCCCTTTTGTCCCATTTCCTAGTGGATTGGGCTAGGAAACTCCTCTGCTCCCTTCCTCCGAGGGGTCCAGCCCCTCTCTGAGACCCAGTCCCAGTTACCCCGGGGGATTCTCTCACTCCTTTTAACATTCACTTTGTCTCTTTACTGGCCACTTACCGTGGAAAGTCAGAAACGCAGCATGGGAGACTCCAGCACTCACTTGGCAGGTCTGGCACAACCAGCCCGCCTCTCATTCACTCACATTCATCCCCCCTGAGAAATACTTGCCAATCCCTTTTCCTTCCCATGTTCTTCGTGTACATTACTACTCTTAGGGGGCCAATTGCCATGGTTGTAGGGAGCCTTTTTCCCTTGTCTTTGTTTTATTGTCTCCTTTTGTCCACCATAACCTGCGTCTGTCGGTCACCCCAGGGCAAACAGAGCGAGGCTGCCGAAGAGGGCAGGGGGCACCTTCCCCACTCTGACTCTCCTAAAGCACCGGCAGTGAGGTGTTGGTAACCATCCTCTGCTACCATAATTGTGAAAAACGCCAATCACTTGTTTTTAAACTTTTTAAGGTTTAATAGTAATAAAATGGTTATAAAAATAGTAATACAATTAGAGTAATAAAAATTTGGACAATTAGGATTTAGGACAATACAAGACAATGGAAACAAAGAGTTACAAACGGCTCGGGTACCTTTTCCTGGGCAAAGTAAGCCCAAAAAAGGACACACGTTAATAGAGGATTAACTGTGAAAAACCATAGCCCATTGCATATTTGTACATCTCATACGTGATACATAAATTCCATTCCAACAAAGGATTCTGTCTGGTCAGTGTCAGCTTCTTCCTCTTCATCCTGATGGCATCTTCAGGGCTGAGCAAGGCAGGAACAAGTTCATTTCTTCTGATAATTGAGCAATAAAATATTCTTCTCTGAAAGATTTAGGTGTCCTGTGGCTGCTATCTGGTGTGAGTCCTCATTCCTTTTTTAAAAAACTATCCCACATACATAGTTTCTATTTTGACATTATGTTATAACCTAAAACTACATTTAACACACTACTTAAAAAAATTGTTACAGCATAACTTCCTAACATAACATGTATAATACTCATTTTAATGTTTGTGAAAAGCCAATCATAGACATTTTTCACACGGGCTCTGTCAGCAGCAGTGGAAAGAGCAGCCTAAGAGCAGCGGCTCCAATTGCCTTCCTCCAAAAACCTGAGAGAGGGACAGAAAACTGAGAGAGGGCCAGCAACTGTGCCCAGCCCCGACCCCCAGCCTGAATCCTCCGGCATCTCTGCACCCTTCCCCCGTCCCCCCCCTCCCCCGCTCCTGGGAAAACTCCCAAAAAAACAGAGGTCCCAAGCACCCAGCAATCAGCTCTCATCAGCAACTCAACCCTAACCCTAACCTTCTGACAGCTGCTAAGTTTTCTGCAAAATCATTCATTTCTCCAAGGACCCAAACCAAATCCTTAGAAGAAAATCTGGATCCTTCCATGTACAATCTGTATTTCCCAGGTGTTCCTTGCTCCTCGTCCCTGTGCTCAGGGTGCCCTCCCCAGCCCGTATCCCAGAGCCGGTCCCTGTCCTGCCGCAGTGTCCAAAGGCGCCCCCCGGCGGGCAGGGCCGGCAGCTCCACGGGGCCGGGCAGCGGCCGGGGCGTCCCGCAGCCTCCTGGGGGCCGGGGGCCACTGCCGGCCCTGCCCGGGGCTGGTGGGGTCAGGCAGCGCCCGGCGCTGAGCCCCGGCTGCCCCACAGCCCCGGCCCGGCCCCGCAGCTCCCCCCAGGCCCCCAGCCCGTGCTCCCGGTCCCGCACCTCTGCGCCCGGTGCTGCCGCTGCCCCCCACAGAGAAACCCCCTGAAACCCTGACCTCCTTGTTTTCCTCTCCTGGAAACCGGGGATGCAAATGATCAGCTGGCAAATGTTGAGGATAAGACCCTGCTGAAAAACATCCCAGTCCTCAGTATTTTTCTCTTCCTTCTCTTTTCCATCATCCTTTTCCTTCCCACAAAGATTCCTCCTGCGGCTTTTTGCCTTAAGCATATTGCTGCACACTCCCCCTCACCCAGTCCCTTTGCAGCACACCAACACCATCCATGCCCTGTTCTCCAAATGCGAGGGGAATTTGGGGAGGTGGGAGTGGGGCAGCGCCAAGGCCGGGCCCCCCCGCTCTGTCCTGGCGGGAGCGGCTGCAGTGGGGACCGAGTGCGGGCGGGAGCGGCCGAGAGCCCAGCGCTGCCCCAGCCCGACCTGCCCCAGCTCCATCCCTGCCCCTGCCGTGGGATGCTGTGGGTTTGGGGGCAAGAGGGAGCCGGCAGCGGGTGCTGGGCCTGGGGCAGGAGGAGAAGGGAAGGAGAAGCAGGGTTGAGGAACAAAAGGGTCAAACGATGCCCGTGGGAGGAGAAGGTGGGATTGTGCAGGAGAAGGAGGAATAGCAGGAGGAAGAGGAGTGTGAGGAAGAGTGGGGACACCGGAGGAGGAACAGGAAGAGGAAGCAGCACAAGGTTCCACCTCTCCCTGTATCTGCAGCCTCTGACCCCAGCCCCAGGAGCGTTGCCCCCCCCACATGCAGCAGGTGACCGGGGATTGGGATCCACAATTTTCCCTGGGGTGAATCTTGGTGTTTCTGAGCTTTCTTGGGCTAATTGTTGGTGCTTTGTTTTTTTGTGGGGGCTGAATCTTTATATTTGGAGGGGGCTTTTGCTGAATGTTGATGTTTGGGAAGTTATTAATCTGTGTCTTGATGTTTGGAGGACTTTTGTGCTGAATTGTGGTGTTTTGGAGGTTCTTAGAGACACAAGATGCCCAATGACCTAATGAGATGAACTTGGGCAAGGAGGAACTCCCAGTCCAAGGCACTCTCATCTTGTTTTTTTCTCCAAACCAGGATTTTTCATTCCTAGGGCGTGTCTGGATGGAGGAGGAGGAAAAGCCCTGGAGATTCCGCACGAGGAGGGGCTGCAAACCCAGCCCAGGGAGCTGCAGGGAGGAAAGAACCCCCCTGAGCCAGGAAGGCAGCCAGAGATCCAGCCAGAGCTCAAAGCTGGTGGAGAAGCCTCATGGCAGGGAGAAGCCCCACAAGTGCTTGGAATGTGGGAAGGGTTTTAGTCGGAGCTTAGATCTGATCCAGCACCAGGTGATCCACACTGGGGAGCAGCCCTATGAGTGTGAGGAATGTGGGAAGCGTTTCAGCTGGAGCTCCAGCCTCAGGCAGTACCAGGTGATCCACACTGGGGAGAGGCCCTTTGAGTGTGAGGAATGTGGGAAGAGCTTCAGCCACAACTCTGTCCTGATCCAACACCAGAGGATCCACACTGGGGAAAAGCCCTTTGAGTGTGAGGAGTGTGGGAAGAGCTTCAGGCAGAGGGGCCAGCTGATGCAACACCAGAGGATCCACACTGGAGACCAGCCTTATGAATGTGGGGAATGTGGGATGAGCTTCTGCCAGAAGGGGAGCCTGATGCAACACCACAGGATCCACACTGGGGGAAAGCCCTATGAGTGTGTGGAATGTGGGAAGAGCTTTAGATACAGCTCTGGCCTGAGGAAACATGAGAGGATCCACACTGGGGGAAAACCCCATGAGTGTGGGGAGTGTGGGAAGAGCTTCAGCATCAAGTGCCAGCTGACGCAACACCAGAAGATCCACACTGGGGAAAAGCCCTTTGAGTGTGGGGAATGTGGGAGGAGCTTCAGAGGAAGCTCAGCATTGATTCGGCACCAGGTCATCCACACGGGGGAACGGCCCTACACCTGCTTGGAATGTGGGAAGAGCTATGGGTGGCACTTTGACCTGAGAAAACACCAGGGCACCCACACTGGGGAGAGGCCCTACAAGTGTCCCCAATGTGGGAAGAGGTTTCACAGGAGCTCCGATCTTCTCAAACATCAGCGGAGTCACACCGAGGAGAGGCCCTTCCGCTGCCCCGACTGTGGGAAGGGCTTCAAGCAAAACTCCACCCTCACCCTGCACCGGCGCATCCACACCGGGGAGAGGCCCTACGAGTGTGGGGAGTGTGGGATGAGATTCTCATTGAGCTCAACTTTCACCCGACACCAACGGAGGCGCCACTAAGGGAAGCCCTGTGAGTGCCCCGAGTGTGGGAAGAGCTTTGTGCGCTGCTCCAGCTCCATCCCCCATGAGAGGATCCGCATCGGATGATCCCCAGTGACCCCCATTGGGCAGAGCCCTGATGATCCGTGGTCCTGGTGATCCAAGTTGGAAGGCATCTGGCTGGGGGGCTCCACATCTTCCTGGTTCTCTGAGGGTACCTAGATAAACCCAGAGGCAGGAACCTCCATCAGGACGCAGGCCTACAATGGGAATTCCTTGGGAAGAGCAGATTTGTTGAATTTCAATCCCATAAAATCTTTTGCATTCAATCCTATCTTCTGGTGACATCAAGGAGTACTGAATGGTCCCTGAGGTATATTCTGGGTTGACTATTTGGTGCTTGTATCCCCAGTCTGTTCTGTTTATGCTGAATAATAAGTTTTACACCTTCAAGACCTGTCCTGAGAGTGAAGGGGTAGAGAAGCAGCATGCAGTTTGTTTTCAGAAACTGCACTTGCTCCTCCACATTCCTGCTCTGGGACTGTGTTGTCTGCGGATGGACAGACAGCGGGACAGAGCTCTCCTTTGCTTTTAGTTAGTTTTAGCTAGCTGAACCAAACAAGTTCCTGAACTGTGGTGTTTTTTTCCCTTTTCTTTGGACCTGTTTAAACCTGCTCTGTTCTGAACACCAGAAGAGCACAGGCAGCTCACACCTGTGGCCCACCGGGCCGGGCCTGGGCCGCGGCATTTCCAGCACCAGAGGGACTGATAAGGGACTGAGTGAGCTGAGCTACAGCCCACAGAGGGACTTGGTGAGTTTGTCTCTCTTTTAGAGCAGCAAGAGGTTTTACTGTTTTGTTATCTTTATTGAAAGATAAAAATATCCGTTCCAGAATATGCAGTTGATCTTTCCAGTTATCACTTCATTGACACGGTATTCCACATGTTATTTCATGGTCCTTCAAAATAAACACTTGAACACCAACATAGGTATCTAATCTGTTAACAAATGTGTGTGGTAAGGCTAATTCAATTTCTTCTGGGGTCTTTGCTGCTGGGGTCAGTTGCCTCTCATCAGTAGAGGAGGTGGTACCTGACAGCAAATCATGCAATAGTTGCATCTGATGATTAGTTATGCCTAAATATGATCTAATCCAACCTATTAAACCAACCAATTTCTGTACATCAGTAGCAGTTTTAACATCAATGTCTAACTTCACAGGTTGAGGCATAACTTGAGTGTTAGTCACTAACATACCAGTATTTCCAAGGCATGTGTTCCTGCACTTTCTCTGGGGCAATGATCAGACCAAAAGCTTTCAAATTTGTTACAGCACATTGTTTAAGAGCTGATAACTGTTGTTTGTTATCAGATGCCAACAAGATATCATCCATGTAATGATAACAGTAGCAGTTATTAAATTGCTCCTGCACTTTTGACAAGACCTGTGCCACAAACCATTAACAAATAGTTGGCAAATTTTTCATGTCTTGGGGAAGTACCCTCCATTGATATTTTTTATTGGGTTCAGGGTTCAGCATGATTATGGAAGGCACAGTAAAAGCACATTTTTCTTTGTCTTGCTCAGCCAATGGAATAGTGAAGAAACAATCTTTCAAACCAATGACAACTATTTGCCATTCCTGTGGAATCATTGTAGGCGTAGGAAGGCCTGGTTGTAAAGCTCCCATTGTTGCCATTACAGCATTTATCTGCCGTAAATCATGTAAAAGTCTCCATTTTCCCGATTTCTTTTTTATTGCAAAAACAGGTATGCCAGGAATGATTGTTCAATATTTCCTGCTTGCAATTGTTCTGTGACGAATTCTTGCAGGGCAGTAAGCTTTTCAGTAGTAAGGGGCCAGTGGCCAGCCCAGGCAGGTTTATCTGTCAACCATATCAAGGCTATAACTGGACATTCATTGCCCTGCATCACAGTGGCCCCTATTAAAAATAAGTATTTTGACAGCCCATTGAGATAAACAATGTCATCCCCACAAACTTTGAGGAGCATCGGCAACATAGGGTCTGATGTTAGCTTGTTGGCCATCAGGATGTTTCACATTAATTACAATGGCTGACAGGCCACCTGTTGTAGCACCACCCAACCCCAGAAGTCCAAAACTTGCATGAGTGAGAGGCCACGATTGAGGCCAGCAAAGTCACGAGAGTATTGTGACATCTGATCCAGTATCAATCAAGGCTGTTACTGATATGGTTCCTGGATGACATCCACTGGCAGTGAGGATACATGTCTTTTCTGGATGGTTCTCCGTAACTTTCTCAGCCCAGAACACTTGAGGTACTCCTGTTGATCCACAACTTCCTGTGCCATGACTTTGGTCCACTGTATTCAGAACAAAACTCACAAAAGGTACAATTTGAGCAATGCAAGTTCCTTTCTGAATAGTGACAGGAGGGTCATAAATGGGTACCATAGCATGAATCTGTCCTAAATAATTAGCATCAAAAGGTCCTAGATGCACATGAATACCTCTAAGTGTAGTTCTTGATCTTCCCATCAAAAATGCACTCAATCCCCATCCTATTGGACCATAGGCATCGAGGGGCACTTTGCACATTTCTTTTGTCAGAATGGTTACTGTGTCAGCGGTGGGTATATCAATCCCTGCAGACCCACTTGTTGCCCCTGAGTATTGTTCACAAATGTTTAGCTTTGCAGTGCTGGGGAGGCCCATATTTGCTGCTGTGGTTCTTGGGGTATTTGTTTTCCCACATGCCCCTTTGTGCTCCTCTTCCTGTTTCCCTGCAACAGCTGACCATTTGCATGATATTTACTCCTGCATTGTTTAGCATAGTGCCCAAATTTAGCACAATGGTTGCACATAACGTTGCTGCTTGCATTTGATTTAGATGTTATTTTCTGGGTATTACACTGTGCCCTTACGTGCCCTTGCTGTCCACAATTATAGCATTTCGATGAAGGTCTTAGAACTGCAGCAAGAGCTGCTATTTTATGGTCTACTGAACCAACTTTTGAGCAAGCAGTAATCATTTGAGGCAATGTGGGTTCTCCAGGTAAAGTGTCAATAATCTTTCTGCAGCCTGAGTTTGCATTTTCTTTAGCCAAATGTATACAGAATTTGTGTCGCAAAGATTCATCATCTACCTGTTTTTCAATAGCTGCAGCAAGCTCTTCCACAAATTGCAAAAATGGTTCTCTCATCTCTTGTTGTATAGTATCATATCTCTGTTTTGGAGCTGCCATTTCCATTGATTTAATTAAAGCACTCATGCCAATTTGCTGAGCTTGTGCCAAAATTGAAGAATCCCACCTTGCCTGTGAATCTGGGTTAGCAAAAGGCCCAGTGCCCAGTAGGGCATCAACACCCACAGCATGATGAGGGTCGTGTTGAGGCAACTGCATATTTGTTACAGCTGTGCGCTCAGCCACTCGCCTCCAAGTTTCTTAAACTACACCGTATTGTACTGGCTGGAATGAAATAGTAGCAATATGCATGATGTCATAAGGTGCAAGCATATCTGCATTAATTACACATATTAATTGCATTACCTCTGAGGAATTAATGCCATACTGAGCCACTTTCGATTGAAGATTTTGCACAACTTTCCAGGCAAAGACGTGATGACTGTCATCCTGCCCTGTTCCAGGAGCTGCTTTAAAACCTGGAAAAGCCATAGATAGGGTTATCACAGGCAACATTTGCATTAGCACTGTTCTCCTGAGGTACTCTTGGAGCACCTAATCTTTCTATCATGTTCCAATTCTTTTCTTCAGCTGCTTTCTTCCTAACAAATTCCCAAAATTCCTGAGGCTGTTGAGGAAGCCCAGTTACTTGACATGGGGGCAAAGTCCATGGGGCAGTAGAGCTACAGCTATTAGAAGGTGAACTGTCAACAGTTCCCTGCCCCAACTCAGATGTTACTGCGGGCGACTCATCACTTGATTCGCTGTCGCTGTCACTGTCAGGTAACGGAGGACACGACCTTGCAGATTGTTCATGCAGCTCAGAGTGGAGCGAGGGGGCAGATGGCTGGGCTAGAGCAGAGGGAAACGGGGGGCAGACGGCTGGGTTTCTCTCTCTGCTAAAGACATTTCAGCTACCTGGTGCAGTGGTGTGGCACCATCAGGAGCTGCTGCGCAGCTGTGACATAAAGAGGTTTAGGAGTCTGAGAAGGAGATACTATGGCAGTTTTCCCAGAAGCTTTGGCAGCTTTCCCAGAAGCTTTGGCATCCAGCCCAGAAGCTCTGGCAGCTTTCCTGGAAGCTTTGGTAGCCTGCCTGGTAACTTGCATGGCACCTGCACCTTCTTCAAGGATAGATTCACCAAGTTCCCCATCAGAGGCCCCCTCTGACTCATCCCCTTCATCAGTTTCTGTTATCAACACTGATTCTTCATCTGCATCCTGCTCTGTTTGTTCTTGCTCTGTTTTCCATTCCTTTAATGCCTCAAAAAGCAATCCCCAGGTAACAGCTAGATCAACAACAGTTTTATCTCCCACTCAGCTGACTTCCCACAGTCTGTCCCCGACTTTTTCCCATGCTTTAACACTAAATGCTGTGTCAGGATCAGTGCCAAAATCCTGTGATTTAGCTCACAGCAATATACTACGAAGGGCATAGTCTGAAGTATTAATTCCCTTATTTCTTAACAAAACTTTCCATGTAGCCAAAACAGTCTCTTCTTCATTAGATAAATTATTTCCCATTATTACTAGTTGGTGGCTCACCTACTTCCAGGTGTCTTGATAGGAGAAAATCAGGTCTGGACTTCCCTGTGGCTTCCACCCGCCATTCTCAGCTGCACCAACGCTGCCTCCCCCACTACGTCCCAGTGAGTCATGGCTGCCAGTCTCTAGGAGCCCGTATGGGTCCAGATCAAGTATGTTCTTAAGGGTATTGAATCACATCAGGGTCACCAGATGTCACTGTCAGGCCAGTCATGACACAAGGCAGAGACCACAAGCAGTCTCAGATGGCAACTCTTTATTATCGAACATGGCTGACCTTTTATACACTTTCTAATTGTTTATACTTCTTCTACCCTAACTATTGGCCACAATAAGTCAACATAATATCATTGGGGATAAGTTACAGTGACTTCAACTAACTTTCTAAAAATACTTCATCCAGCTGCAAAGTTCTCTTCTTATCTTTCTTCAATTCCTTACTTCTCTTGGTCTCCTTAGTTACAGCCTTGGAGAGAATCCTTATCAACTTCTTGCTTCTTACCTTTCTTCTCACTCCTTTAGCTAACAGGCCTGCTGTTGGCCCCTTCCACACAAAGGCATTTGCTATACCAGCCCCCACAGTAAGGTTCATTAGTAAGGGTTGCCCTATGCTGAAGGCACACAGGTGGTTACATGCCTCTATCATTTACAGCAGGATGGGCTCCTCCTTAGACAAGGACTTCAGAAGTTTTTTACAATTCTCATTAGCATTTTCAGCAGCTAATTTTGAAAGCAACACCTGTCTGGCAATGTCATTCTCAATTTGTCTTTTAAGAGCTTGTTTCAAGCAGCCATTGAATTGCATATAAGGCTCCGCCAGTCCTTGCTTTACATAAGTAAATACTTTTTGGGGGGCTCACAGCATCAGGAACCTTTAAAAATGTGCTATGCACAGCTTCAGTAATACCCTCAAGGGCCTCACTAGGAATGTGGGTTTGCCCAACAGGGTCTGAGTGGCTTCCTTCTCCGGCCAGGTGGTCAATCATGAGGGCTGCAATATTCTGGTTTGCATGTCCCACAAATTTCACGAGCAAAGCTTCTAACCCCTTTTTCCACTGAGCGTCTGTGGAGGCCAGTGGGCCTACAGAACAAAGGCCATTATAGGCCTTTGGACAGACCCCAAGTTGGAGAAATCTCCCCTGTTCAGGGCAATTGAGCAGACCCTCTTCCAGGATGCTTTGTTGTATATGCAAATATACCCAGTTCTACCTCCCTGGTTGTACTGTTGGCCTCTCCCTCCCTTCTTCCTTATATTTATGTCCTTGAATGTTCTCCCTTCCCTGCTTATCCATTGGCCCCATATTGCCTCAGTGTCCCACCCTCTTTACCCTATTGGTTGCCACCCCTCATTTCCCCTCTGTACTGCCCTGAGCCCTCAGCCCATTGGCCCTGATGCTCTGCTCTGCCCCCCCATGTCCCCTGTATTTAAACCTAGACCTTCCACTGTTCTTTTTGTCTTTGTCCCTGGACCCCTTTGTGCATGGCTGGAATAAACCTCCTTCTCTGACCTCCATACAAAGACCCTTCCCATTTCTTTGTCGATGGTGATTCTACAAGAGAAGTGTGTGCTGCAGTGATTGTGTGTGTGTGTGTGTGTGTGTGCCTGTGCCACCGAGCGGCTTCATTACTGGAGACACTTCTGGAAGGTCACGGCTCCGCTGCCTCTCTCTCCACCACCAACGGGCTTGTGGCTTGTGACAGCTGGCAGCCTGAACAGGGACCTGTCCGGAGCATTCCTGGAGGTGTCTTCAGTAGCTTTTTTGCTACTGAAGTTAAGCCATGTTCAGAGCAGCCAATTCCCAGAGGAGTCTCCTAAGTTTTATTGGGGAATCGCACAGGCGACCGGCAACGTTCTTGAGGCGAGAAGATCGGTTGAAGCTGACGGACAACCTGGAGAGGTTTTGTTGACCCACTGTCATGTGAGTACTATATTTGGGGGTCACCCTTTTTTGTCTTTCCTTTGCCTTCTTTTCCTCTTGGATGTTGGGAGGAAGTGTGGGGATGGGAGCCAAAGTGATCCACCCACACAGGGAAGTTTATACCCAAGTTAGAGGAATCCTTGTTGGAGAAAATTTTCATTTTTCAAAGGGAGATTTAAAATGTTTTCTTCATTGATTGTTCAAGTATTTTCCTGATGTTATGAGGGAATCCATTCTAACGAGTTCTGGGACCATATAGGATAATGGTTCTATGTTCTTTGAGTTAAAGGGGATCTTTCAGTGGGGAAATTTTATCCTTTGGCCTTATTGTTAAGTCTGTAGAAAACGTTGGGAAACATTCGGGACCCCAGTTTAACACCCCATCTCCCCGTTCCTCCCCTCATATCCCTAAACTCTCTTCCCTGCCTTAGGCAGGATTGGGAGATGGATCCTGCCAGCAGGCGCAGGGTTGCTACCATCACCCTGACATCTCCCAGTGTCCTCTGTCCCCTCTCCAGGGCAGCACTGGCCATGCTGCCTTGGGCTCTCTCCTAACCCTCTTACCAATGCCCACATACCCAGTTCTACTACCCCCAGTTGTTCTCCTAGATGGTACCAGGAATGTGGCCAGCCCCGCCATCTTGTCTTTTCCCTCTCCAAGTTTTTCTGCCCTTTCTCCACAAAATGGTGCTGATCCCACAAAGGCAATGGCCATTTTGTCACCTCCCTGTTCTGCCAAAAATGACACCTCTGACCCTCCTCCCACTTTCTCTATTCCTGTAATCGCGCCCTGCCCCTCCCTTCTGTGTCAGGAAGTGTGTCCATGTTGGGACTTCCCCTCTCTATGGGGAATCCCCTCCCCATTGTGCACACCAACCCTACCCCTTCCTCTCTTGACTCCTCCTGATGGTCCCTCCCATTCCCATTCCCACAACACTGGAGCCAGAAGTGGTGATGACAGCGACCAGAAGGAGCCCATATTGGCTTCCACAGCTGCCCACAAACAGGCAGATTCTGGCTGCCCCAAGAGGCTCCATGCAGTCATCAAGTGCCCTCAATCCTCCTCGGAGGATGAGAGTAGGGATTCCCAGACTTGGATTCTGGTCCTGAGTCTGAGGATCACTGGGCCAAGCTGCAGAGGGAAGCCACTGGGAGGGCTCAGAGCTCACCAAAAAGATTGTGGGCTTGCCAATTATATGTAAACACAGCAGAAGGGTGACTGCAATCAATTCCTGGGAGCCGATCCCCTATGGGGAATTGAAGGAGCTCTGCAAGGTGGCTAAGGAATATGGTTGGGGGTTGCATTTCTTAAAAAACTTTCTGGAAGCCACCTTCTCTGACCGTCTCTTGGTCGTGCATGAAAATAAAAATATCATGAATTGCCTACTCTCCCCGTGTCACAATCCATCCTTACGAACGGGTTTCGTGATTGTTCATGGATTTTATCTCAGGGTGCAAAAAACCGACACGGCACAGGGAGGTTTGCAGTGATAATCAAAACAAATGCATCTTTATTGAATAACCAAATGCATTGGGGAGGAATTGGGGAAAAAAGGGAAAAATAAGGAAAAGAAGGAGGAAGAGAAAGGAAGGTATATAGCTACCAAACATAGAACAGCCAAGTCCTTTGATGTCCAGCCGATGGAGTTCACCAGGTCACGTCTGGGGAGATCTTGAAATCTCTCACTAACTCAGAGGTTTTTATTATGATAACTCTATTGAAAATTGTGAGGGAGGGGGGGAAACAGATACAATAAAGAATAGATGTAACAGGTAGTCCATGTTCTCAGCAGTAAACGAGAGCCATTGTCTTCTTGGTCCAGCGGTCACAACCTGCAGGCAAACATCTCACTTTGGTCAGCTTGCCTCCCCCACACACCTGCCCCGGGCTGGGGGTTTCAGTGCCAGTCCTTGGAAGGAGCAGAGGGGCCTTTCCACATGGGGGTTTCATGTCTCACTCCTTGATGGAGAGGCTCCTTACATCTCAGTCTGTCTCTCACGGTGGTTGTAAAACAGGTGAGGGTCTTCTGTGGGGGACCACCCAAGACTCAGGAGAAGTCCAGCCAGGCTGAGAGGTGGGACAGCTTCCAAGGCTATTGCTGCAAAAAGGCAAGATGCCCCCTTCTTCTTTCATTGGGCTCAGTGCAGCATACAGCAAACAACACCTGTGAACAATAGCTTAGCACTGTGCTCAGGTCTCGGAGCCGTTGGCACGTAACTTTCTCCAACAGGGCCAGAAACTTCAGACAAGGGTCTTTTCTTCAGTGGTCCCCAATGACGATCGTGAGGCAGATGGGAGAAACTTTGGACAGAGTCTCACACCCCGGTCGAGTACATGCTGTGGGAGAGGCAGTAAAAAAGGCATCTCCAATCACTGGCGGACACATATTCAAAAGATGCCAACAAACCAAATTTAACCCTTGAACAAATGGCAAGAGAAGGTGACTTCCAGAAGCCACAAGACCAAGCAAAGGATTTACAAGAAGCTGCACTCAGTGGCATCACCACTGCTGCAAAGACATCCCTGCTCCTCACTCTCGACGACACCCTACATACACAGAGCTTCACTAACATTAAACAAGGGCAAGTGAAATTTTCATGAAATTTGTAGACAGACTTAAAGTTGCACTTGAGTGACAAATAGAAGGCCCAGAGGCCAAGAAGGAAGTGCTAAATAAAATGGCCTTGGCAAAGGCAAACAATGAGTGCAAAACAATATTAAGAGCTCTCCCCTTTGACCCAGAACCTACAATCAACCAGATGGACGAGGCCTGCACCAAATTATCTTCCACTGAACACACTGTGGCAAGGGCAATCTCTAAGGGAGAGGGCCTTTTTAACATCCCAAGACACTGCAAAATGTTTTAATTGTGGGGAACTGGGCCTTTTTTTGAAGGACTGTCCAGAATACAAAATGCCTAAAGACCAGCAGCCACCAAAGAGGTGCCATTCATCACACTGTATGCATTGCAACAGACATTCTAACAACTGTTCTCAGTTTTGTTATCACCAGTAACCTCACCACCACCAGCACCATTATCAGCCAAAAAACTTCCAACAGACTGCAGGGTGGCCCCGTGTGAAGACAGCAAATGGAAAGCTGTTTCACTGTACCCTCCCCACTATTCTGGAGGTCCAATACGTGGGGAAATTCCCGTGGAGCTCTTCATACTCCGAACAACAGACCAGAGTGACCAAGGCTTTCCAGCAAGTTCAGGTCAGGACATGACACCAACTGGTGAGTGCTTTGTCTATACAATTTGATGACTCTGCTTTCTATCGTATTCCCACCAGAAAATATGGACCCCTAGAGGGCCTGAGGGATGTGCTGGTAATAGGTAATTGTATTCATGGACCAAATGAAATACATATTATAGTGGAAGTACAAACTGTTGGGCCAAGTGACGAAATCACAGTCACTTTCTGCTGCACAAAACCACCACACTTCCTGCACAGAGAGACTGTGATCGCCCAAGCCTTTTTATTGCCATTAAGCATAGACAATATCCCAGAGCACCCAATGGCATGCTGGGTTGAAATCATGGGCCAAGACAAGCCCCTTATAAAGTGCAGTCAGTTGAATAAAGGTAATGACATCCACCTACAAGGGATGGTGGACACAGGGGCCAATGTTACTATCATTACACAACCTCAATGGCCCCTGAACCAGGAGCTGACTCCTGTCACTGGAGTCACCTCAGTGATTGGAGGAGCTGCCATCTCCATGAGGAGCGAGCGTATTATCACAATAGAGGGACTGGAGGGCCAAACTGCCACCATCAGGCCATTTGTAGTCAGGGCACTCACCACCTTGTGGGCCAGGGACCTGTTGTCCCAGTGGGGAGCTTGACTTGATATTCCACCTCTGTCCCGGGATTTCTATTTGGGGCCACTGCAGAGTGCACCACCCCACCATCACCTGGAAGACTGACACCCCACCGTGGGTGGATCAGTGGCCCCTCTCAACAGAGAAATTACATACCCTCGAGCTTCTTGTGGAGGAGCAGCTCTCCAAGGGCCACATTGTACCTTCCAACAGCCCTTGGAACTCCCCTGTCTTTGTTCTCAAAACACCTGGCAAGGACAGGTGGACGCTCCTCCATGATCTTTGTAAAATTAACGAAGTCATTGCAGTCTGGCCTTCTCTCTCCCTTCATGCTTCCCCATGATTGGAGACTGGTGGTCATAGATATCAAAGGCCACTTTTTAAACATCCCTCTCTATCCTCGAGATGCTCCCAGATTCGCTTTTTCCATCCCCTCCCTGAACAGGCACATCTGAAGCGGTACCACTGGCAAGTCCCCCCACAAAGTGAGAAAAACTCACCCTCTGTGCCAGTGGTACATGGCCAATGTCCTATCTCCCACCCAAAGGACCTTCCCAGATGCCATCATACTACATTATATGGATGACATTCCATCCTGGTTTGAAAAGACAGGTGTCTCCTAAGGAAGGCAGGAGCTTCCTGTGAAATGGAAAATGTAATCTCCCTCCCTCTGAATTATTATGATTTTGAAATTAAAAAGCTCTCAAGCAAAGATATGGGAATAAGAATACCAGTTCTTTGCTAGGAAAACTAAAAATACAAATGCAATAGTACAAACAAAAAACCCCACTGGCAGAGTCAGAATATGACCTGACACCCTGTGGGTCAGTGTCGTTATAGGGTATGACACAGTATAAAAGTACATGACTCCATCAAAAGGGTGCAAGAGAGAAATTTATTAAACGTAGCTTTTATAGTTCTTCCAGATATTTACACCCATCTAACACATATACAATGCCCATTGGCCATAAAAGAGAAACAAAGTGCCTCGTAGGCGACCAGGGAGCCACGACACTCTGGGAGCCAGCCAGAGTCCATATCTCCCAACTTTCTCTCCTTCCTCTGGTCTCCATGGTAATGACCTTGGTTTTCCTTCAGGAGAGATATAGGGCTTCTCCTTATCTTCAGGAGGCCTTGCTAGCTCACAAGGACAGCACAGAATGTCTTTCCCAAAGGTCAGGATGGTGGTAGCAGTCCAATTAAATGGAGGCTGCAGTGCTCCTGCAGTGACAGGTGGGGTTCTGTTGAAGCAGTGATCCTGTAGAAGGGTGGAGTTTTCCTCTGAAGCTCCAGTGGTGGCATAGATGGGCCTGGACTTCCTCTGGGAATGCAGTGGAAAAGAAAGCTGCTCCTCTGGGAATCCAGTGGGAAAAGGCTGTCTCTCTTCTTCCCAATGTCAAATTATATCCAGGTAGGAATGCTTGGCTCCTCCCTCTGGCCGGAGCATCTCACAATGGGATGATGAATTTTTCATCAGTCATGCAGTGACACTCAAGGGCCCAATAACAGAAGATATCTCCCAGAGGGGGGATTGTTGAGGAAGAGATAAAGTAAACTGTTGTAAGAGACGGTCCAAAGTTTCCCTTATTTGCCTCACGACCGTCACAAGGACAGAGAGGAAGACCCTGAGGACCCTGGCTGGAGTTCTGGCCTGGTTGGGGTGGATGCTCGCCAAGTGATTGTTTGCAGCTGTGCTTGCTGTGCCCCCACGTTACAACTGCTTTGAGCAGGGGCTGACAGGGAGCGGCTTGCTCTGTACACTTACACCTGCTTCACCATCCATGCTCATCACAATGGCCCATGAATTTCCCCACCTCTTGGCCAGATGAACTTTCTGGGGTAACTCTGGTGATCCCCCCATAGAAGATCCCTCATCTGCCTCACAAGCACTGTAAGGGAAGCCCCCTCCCAAGGACTGAGACTGAGACCCTTAAAATTCTAACACAGGGGCGCGGGCCTGACCAAAGTGGGATGTTTGCCAAGTGTTGCCTGCAGGTGTGTTTGCTGCACCAAGACTGGTTTCTCATAGACACCAATCCTGAAACAATGGGTCTCGCTCACCGCTGAGATTGATTTGTCCTGTTTTGGAACATGGACTGTCTTACTCATTTTCAATAGACTAATTCTCCATTGTCTTTTATCTGTTCTCCCCTTGGTGGATGACTATAAAAAACCCCTGAGTTAACCAAAGAATTTGAGATTCTCCCCAACGTGACAAGATGGATCTATTGGCTGGACCACGAGGATTTTGTCTCTCCGTTGGTAGCTATTCCCACCCCTGTCTTTTTCTCTCTCCCTCTATCCTTTATCTCCTTTTTAATATTTCTATCGTATTTGCTGTGGGCACTCAATAAAAGGTGCATTTCTTTTGATTAATACTGAAATCCCCTCCATGTTGTTTTTTCACTCTGAGATCAGTTAATGAACCATCACAACCCCACTTGTACGAGTGGATCGTGACATTAAATTGCCATCATGAACAGGATTCTGACAGACAGAGGGGTTTGCAGGGTTGTGTGTAGTCTGTAACAGGGGAAGGATGTTTCACTCCAGCAGCACCGAGCCCGATACCCTGAAAGGGGTGAGCGGTTGTCTAAAAAGGAAAGGGAGTGACCCAAATTTCCCACAAACTGCACATGCCTAGGTGAAAAGCACCCCCATACTCAGTTGAGGGTTCTGTCTTCAGAATTTCACAAAAGATCTCTTAGTGCAAAAAGGGAAACTGTTTTTGTGTATGTGTGAATCTGGACTGTCTGGGAAGTGAAGGGACTATTTGAAGTAACTGAGTAGAACCTCCCAGGCACACTTAGTCTCTTCACCCACCCAGGGAAGCAAGGGAAACACAGCAGAGGCTGTGTGGTTGTGTGCCTTAAGTCTACACCTCCCTGTCATGGTTTTGGTCCCTTCACAAAATGACTGAAAACCTCAGCACAAAAGTTGAAGCTGAATTTTATGCTCTACGAGCCAAACACAATGCCAAACCTTCTCCCGGAGGAGAAGAACGGGCACAAAGTAACTGATTTAATTTGGAAAATGTTATTGATAGAGTATGTTCCTTACAACATGAAACAAAATTTAAACTGGGCAAAAATAAAACTATTCTTTGCTCAGTTTTGGGAGCTTGTCTCACTGCAGCTATAAAAACTCTCTTAAAGTGAAGAAGTGAGGAAAAAGCTATAATGGACTCCCTTCAAAACCTAGTTGAAATTTGGCAAAAAATTAAATGAAGAAAGGAATGAGATCCATCTGTTACGAGCTGCCCTTAGAGAGGAACATGTTAAGAATTCACTGAATGCTGATTCCTCAACACAGGCAGAGGAAAAGAAACTCCGCACATTAAACAGATTTATCCCCATAAGGAACTAGAGGCAGTAAAAAAACTGAGGAAAAAACTGCTGCCCTCATTTGAGACCCTTGGTTAAAACAGAATATAATTATATTAATGATGAAGATTTTGAACCACATATCACAACTAAACAAATACCATTCAGCACTACCAAATTGGCTGAGCTGAAGAAAGAATTTGGGCGCCTCCCACAAGAATCGGAGATAGAATACGTCTTCCAAGTGTCCCTCACTGGTGGAGATCAAATTAAATTAATTGAACAGGAGGCCAGTGGGTACTGGGGACATGGAGTTTTCTTAACAACAGGAGATAAGCGTGACACGTGGTCCCTGACACAATGTGTGCCTTTCTGGGCCAGGGGAATTAATCCTTTGGAAAGGGGAGACCCTTTAGCTATAGTCAGTACCCCCGACCAGCTTTTGGAAGGCGCCCACAAAGCCACCTGCCTGCAAATGATTCATGAAAAAGGTTGATTCCTGGTTTTCAGTCACCAGTGCAATTACCTGTAAAGCCTGAAATTATGACTCCTTTAATTTGAGGGCTTCCTAAACCTACAGCAATTACTTTACAGAAAACCATACTGGCCTTGGGTCCCGTAGAGAGACTAGATAGATTCCTTGGTAACCCCACTGACCAAACTGGATCTACTGATCCAGGTTTCACTCCATACTCCATCCCCTCACAGCCCCCAGCTTCTCAATCTGATTCACCTGCCAGTAGCCATAAAGTTTGGACATGGAGCGAGGTTGCAGTAGATTTGATTAATTACAGTAGATGATATGGACCTGTAAAAACCCTGGAGGAGAAATCAGAAAAAACAAATGGTGTTTGGTTTATCACGGCTCCTCACGGTGAAAATTTAGGGAAGGGAAAACAGATCTCTAACCACCACCATTGGTGGTTGTTGGAAGTTAAAAGGGGGGTCCCCAGAGAGGTGATGGATGGTTTGCCCCTTGATAAATTACAGAAAATAATAACGAATTTGGCACTATCAGAAACCGAATTTATCAGTTCAACCCAGTGCACCCCTCCCATCTCAGAATCCAGCCAGTGAGCCAAAAGAAACCCTCTCCCAGCCTCTCCCTCAGAATTTAGGATGTGAGCCAAAGCAAACACAGAACCAGAGAAACTAGGTTCTCCATCCCTTATAGGTGAGCAAAGGGCTGGAGCATGGATGTATCTGAGAATGCTCACTAAACATAAATCAGGAGATATATTGATCGCAGCTATCACAGGCCTCAAACAGGCACTTGTAACCTTTCTGATTGACACTGGGGCAGAAATCTCTGCACTAACAAAAAGGATGCCCAGAAGTGTAGAATTGTTCCAACAAAGAAACAATGTTGTGCTTTAAATGCCCTAGGAACTACAGAATCTATGAATGTGGCCTTAGTAAAACTCACGCTCCATGGAGAGGAGAATCAATTAGTTGTCAAAATTGGGGATATTCCAAACAATTTATTAGGGATGGATGTTATTGCTGGGAGGCAGTGGGAAGATTCTGAGGGATTCCTGTGGTCATTTGGCGTGCCACGTCTTAACATTAGACTGCCCCAAGCTGCATCCTCCTCACTGTCTAGCAAAATTATTCATGTAAAACAATACCCTCTACCTTCTGGTGCCAAAGAGGGCATCAACTGGTTATACAGGACTTGTGAGACCAAGGAGTAATAGTCAATACCCATTCTCTTTTCAACTTGCCAGTGTGGCCAGTTTGGAAACCCAATGAGAAGTGGAGGCTGACAGTAGACTTCTGCAGGCTTAATGCCAACACAGACCCTCTTACAGCAGCGGTCCCAAATTTGGCTGAATTAATGACATCAATTCAAGAAAAAGCTCACTCAATCATGGCAACTATAGATGTCAAAGACATGTTTTTTATGATACCGCCAGAAGATATGGACCGTTTTTCCTTCACATGGAAAGGACAGCAATACACTTTCACTAGGCTTCCCCAAGGCTACAAACACTCCCCCACTTTGGCCCACCCTACTTTAGCCCAGGAATTAGAAAAAACACCCAAACCTGATTCTGTAGCTGTTTAACTATACATTGATGACATTCTGGGCTGGGGGGGGGTGTGTGTGTGTGAAATAGAGGTAGTAGGGAAACATCAGCAGAAAATAATCTCTCACTTAGAAAGTCTTGATTTGCAGATGCCCCCAGAGAAAATTCAGAAATCTTCTCAGGAAGTGAAGTTTTTGGGAATTTGCTGGAAAGGAGGTATGACATGTATTCCACCTGATATCCTAACCTCTTTAGATCAGATCAAAATGCCTGAATCCAGGAAAGATCTCCAGCAAGCTCTAGGATTATTAGTGTTCTGGAGAAAACACATTCCAGATCTTTCAATAATTGCTAGGCCCCTTCATGACTTGCTGAGCAAATGGGGTGAAATGGGATTGGACTCCTTCTCAGGAGGAAACATTGCAATTGCTGTTTTTTGAAGCAACAGCTCACCAAGCACTGGACCCTATCCATCCCACAGATCCCTTTCAGCTGGAATGGGGATTTGGCTCCTCAGGGCTGTCAGTACAGCTACGGCAGCAGGGTCCTGAGGGTCCGATGTGTGGGAGGTTAAGATATTGTGATGTTACGGTCAGGCAGAACCCCTCCCCTTTTACTGTTACCTTTTACCGTTAACCCCTGTTATAAATGACCTGGTTCAACTGTTAATCAAGGCCATTTTACCGTCCACCACATTGGTGTGTGCGTGTACTTGGTCCGTGTGGCAAAGGTGCTGCCACCGAGCCGTTCTTGACCCAGGACCCCACGCCCCAAGCGGCGGCAACAAGTGGTGCTGAAACCCGGGACAATCCGGGAAGCAGGAACCGCCTGGGCGAGTGAACGGCAACCGGAGCAGCAGGACTGTCCCCGGCAGGGAGGACGCTCCCAGAGGACCGGCGAGAGGGGAAAGTCTCGCGCTTAGGACCGGCAAAGGAGGAAGTCTGGTGCCGAGGACCGGCGAAGGAGAAAATGGAGTACCTCCCAAAGGTCATTTTTAAAATTCATAGGCAGTGGGGCGTAGACTGCGAGCCAGGAGATTTTATCCTCGTAGTGTCGAGGCTCCTGCGGATTGGGGTTATTGGGCAGCTGGTGGATATTTTCCACCTCGAAGTGTGGGATAGTTGTACCGGGGCCCTAGCAGAGGAGGCTTTGTCCTCAGGCTCGGGGCGAAATCTTAAATTATGGGGCAGAGTCACGCAGGCTCTGCGAAAAGTTCAGCAGGAGCAGGAAATGTGGAAAACCACACAGGACTGTTTGCAGGCAGGGCCCCGGCAGGGTGTGGGGGCGGCCGCACAGACTGCGGGTGATCATGAGTCTGCCAAGTGTGGGGATTTACAGCCGCGGGGACGCTCTTCGCAGCTCCCAAGCTCAGGCACGCTGGCTGAGGGGAAAAAGTGGTCATTTGGGACAGGCTGCTAGAGGAAGCGCGAGGTGCAGGCGTTAGCTCAGAGGTGCAGAGCGCAGCCGTTAACTTAGAGACATGGGGTGCTGCCATTGACTCAGAGGCGCGGGCCGCTGCCATTGACTCGGAGGCGCGGGGCACCGCCATTAACTCGGAGGCGTGGGGTGCTGCCATTAACTCGGAGGCGCGGGGCGCTGCCATTGACTCAGAGTCCGAGGGAGCCTGGGCGGGGCCTCCGCCTTACGCGCCACGGGGGGTGGGCGCCAGAAGGGGGGGATGCGGACACGGGCGTGATCGGCAGAGACGGAGAAGGTCTGCAGGACAGCGCAGACACGCGCAGGCAAAAAGGAAGGAAAAGACACGGAGGGGGAGCTGATGCCGCTTGAAGCATGGGTTGGAAATCTCATTACAAGGCACTGGCCTCCCCCAGCAGGAGGCGGGGCAAGCCTAGAGGGAGGGAGCGGCCCAATGCTAAGACAAAGGGGCGAGGTCGAAGCCTGACAGAGGGTTTTACCAATTCCATCTGGCCAAAAGATCAAGTGCGCATCCTAGCAACCACCCTGCTGGCTTTAAATCAGTTCCCTAGGGGAGACGAAACAAAAAGTCCTGCCCAGAGGCACTGGGCCACCCAGGCACTAGAGGAAGGCCCACAAGTCATGATTAAAAATTAGTTAGGAGAATGGGAAACGGGTTGGAGGCTGGTACTCACAGGGCGAGGGTACACAGCCGTCAAGAAAAATAGTAAAATTAAATGGTGCCCGCTTAAGTCGATAAAACTGGACCTTCAGGGCAAAAACTAATGAAATTTGTAAAGCTTGTTTTGCAGGACTGAATCCTCAGACGCCCCCATGGCCCGTATACCGCGCTTCCTAAAGGCTGTGACGAATCATCAAGCAGCCTGATGGCAGACCATACCGGGGTCGTGAAAAACTCAGTGACCACACTAAAGGAGAGGCCGGCGCAGAGAAGGACTGGGGGAAAAATCTCAACAAAAATGGTATCAGTCATGGTTCACATAAATGTTTTTGAAAGTCTTGTTTTAAGTGGTATCCATCAAGTAGAGTTCGAACTCTGGCCAGGTTCTGGCTCTACTTGAATGGAATGATCGCCAATCAGCCCAGAGTTTTTCTGCGTCAAAAGGTTCAAAGGGAGTTTTGGAGAAACGTGAATCCGGACATGAGTAAACGTGAATCCAGACATGAGTTCTCAACATCACTCTTCTTTTAAGGTCAGCTGTCGCAGACTCTGGGCGGATAGTTCGGTGCTGTGGTAAATGTATGATTTCAAATCGTCAACTGTGTTAACAATTATTAGCCAAAAAACTGAGGAAGTCCTGCAATGATATCCTAAGTCATGGTTCAGTCAGCCCCCATGACTGATTGCCCTTGGTTCTACCTTATTAGGCCCTATTATTGATCTTGGACCTTATATTTCAAAGAAGTTAGCATTGTTTATTAAAAACCAGTTAGAAATAGTTACCATTTCACCATCCACCACATTGGTGAGTGCGTGTACTTGGTCTGTGTGGCAAAGGTGCTGCCACCGAGCCGTCCTTGACCCGGGACGCCACGCCCCAAGTGGTGGCAACACCGAGGAGGCCTGTTGGTTTCTATTCCTGTGGTTTTAAAGATGCTAAAAAAGATACACTACCTGGGAAAAAGGATTGTTTGTGGTTAGCTTAGCTCTCATAGAAGTGGAAAAAATTGCACAACAACAACCAGTTGTCTTGAGAGGCCCTTTCAAAGTTATTAAGACAGTCACTACTGGGACCCCCCACCCCACCCCCGCCGACAGGGTGGCCCAAAGGGCCTCAGCTGCAAACTGGTATGCTCAGATTGAACATTACTGTAACATTTTCTCAATAACAGAAGGAGCTGTAAAAAATTTAGCGCTACAAGAAACTGAGAATTTGGGCAGCAGCCATGACAAACCTGCCTCTGTAATTAAAGTAGCCCCTCCTTTCTCCACCAAACAATCAGCAAATTCTTGGTTCCCTGATGCCTCTGCTAAACAGGAGGGGAAGGTGTGGAGATACAGGGCAGCAGCCCTCCACATTTCCTCTGGTGAACGAATCATTACCGAGGGAGAAGGCAGTGCTCAGGTTGGGGAGCTGAGAGCTGTTTGGAGTGCTTTCCAACATGAGGTACAGAATACCTCTCCTGTCTGCATCTACACGGACTCCTATGCTGTGTATAAAGGATGTACTGAGTGGCTTCCTTTTTGGCAGCAAAATGATTGGGAAGTTAACAGAATTCTAGTATGGCAAAAGGAAAAGTGGCAAGAAATTTTAAACATCACAAGCCAAGGGAACTTTGTTGGGGTGGGCAGCCTTTCACCAGACAGATGGAAATCCAGCAGGAGAGTGGAACAATAAAGCTGATGATTTAGCAAGACTAAGTCCCCTGAAAAAGAACAAATTACAGAGGACTGGGATCAACTATTGTCGGGTTCGGCTCTCTGTCTCTGCCCGGACACGGGTAGGGTGGTTCTTGGGTGGCACGCACTTCAAAGGACGAGTCTGGACTCTTCAGCTTTTCGATCTTCAGATTGTTTATTGTTTCTTATCTACAAAATTTTCTGTCTGCCCAACAGAGGTCTGATCTGCAAGGCAGCCAAGGGCACTCGTGACCACCCACGGGGCGGTCATGTCTTTTTATACTAAAATCTACGTACATGATATTTACTTTTATTTTCCAATACTTTTCACCCATATTGGCAAGTACACCTTCACCATAAACCAATCCCCAAGTGCCAACATCACCACAGGAGATGGAAGACAAGAAGAAGAAAGAAGAAGGACGAGACACGCCCTGATCCCCCCATCTTGTCTCCATAACCCCCCTGTACCAAAAACCTTAAAGTTTATATTTCACCCTATAAATGTGTCCCTTTTACACCCTTCACTCGAAAGTGATTCTCATGTCCTCAAACTGCTGTCACTTCTGTGGATGGATCAAAATCAAGCCACCAAGCACTCTTGGCAACATTCCAGGATTTCCGAGACCCCCAAGGGTTCTCCTGGCATCTCTGGACATTGGGAGCGATGTGCTGAGTTCCCACATCTCCCCCTTCTCTTTGCACCAAGAAGACTTCTTTGGCAACTTGACTCATAACACGTCACACACGTAAAAAGATGCATGCGACGATGAGCATGAGGACTAAGAGTATTATTAGAATATAAAATCCCATTCTTAAAAACCCTCTCCATAAGGGAGAAAGATCAAAAAATCCCGCCACATCATCAATCCATGACCCAGTGATTTCGCCGAGTTTCTTTATACTGTCTTTCATTTTTTGAATACTTTCATGAATTGATCTTGAATGATCCAAGAGATTCATGCAGCACATTCCCTCAAACTCTTCACATCCATGTCCATGAGCAAGCAATAGATAATCGATTGCTGCCCTATTTTGAAGAGTTGCCTCTCTCACACTACTTATGTCTTTTAACATATCACTCAAAGCGAGAGAGACTGATTGAGCATGCTTGCTCAACCAACAACTCATGTGGTCCAGTTGAGTCAAGGCCACCCCCGACGCTGTCTGAGGTGAGAAAATTGCTGCCGCAATTCTCCTTGCCTTGTCCCAGGTGTATACTTCATCATCACAGTTTGTACTGTAATGTTTCAAGGACCTTTTCTCTTTATGTTTTTGCTCTCTCAATACTTTCAAATCTGGTGATAACATTGAAATCCTCCCAATGCTGCATGGACCTCCCTTGGCATTTGCAGGAATGCCGTGCCAAATTCTGTCCCCACAAATTAAAAACAACCCACGTGGCAATTGCACTGGGACCTGGATTGATCCTTTGGCTGTCGTCTCGGTGTGATTGCACCAAGCTGACGCGTTTCTATAAAACTTGCGATTTGGAGTGACATCAACGCTTTTGTTTGTCCTTGACACATCCGAAATTTCGAATTTCATTCATAGTCTCATTGTTGTGGACCCGAAAATTTCCAATTCCTGTGGTTCGGTAGAAGCCACAGGTAAAAGATGTGTCCAAGCACACCATTCATTCACAGGATCTTTGATGACCTGCGAAATCTCCATTGGAGAGTGTCCTGGAATTGGCCATTTGGCCACTGGCAACCCAACCATGCATGCTGTGAATGGTTTCCCTGGTTTCGAATGTGTCAGGCAGATACTTTCTAAGTTCGCTGCCTGGGCTAAAGTTTCCCAAACATTTTGTTTTGGTTGATTGATGGGTAAATTTGCTCCATTGCTTAAAGCAACAGATGAAAGCATGAGCATCATGAAGCTCATGACTTCATCCTTATGAAAAATCATTGTCATGCTCTCACTCAAAGCCACAAAGGAAAAACCCCCAAAGTTTTTATTCTTTTTGTCCCTCTTCTGAGTCATTGTTCACAACTTGAGTTTCTTCCTCCGTCTGCATGCTCGTTTCTCTGCTTCTGGGATCAGTGCTCTCTTGCTCTCTTGTCCGAAATGGCTTCACGTGTCGCGCTGACACCCACTTCAGACCTCGCCCTGTGGAAACACAAGCGAAACCCTTGCCCCAAGTGATTAGTTTGAAAGGACCATTTAAGAATCATTGACACAAAACATCGAATGTCAAATGGCATGAAATCACACGTATTGAATGTCCCCTTCAGGAGCTGTTTGAAGAATTGTGAATTCAGACCGTTGTTCTGAATGGCCTTTGATAAGTCTTTGATCACTTCATGACCCAACCTTTCCCACCTTGGATTTTGACCTTGTGCATCATATGTCACTGGCATTATTATGTCTCCTGATCCTCTGATCAGACCCTTTTCATTTGATAATTCATTTCTAATTTCCTTCCAGTCTGTTGGTTCTATCGGTCGTTCTTCTTCCTCCTCTGGAAACTCCATTGGCCATTGCCTGCACAATGGAATCATGGAGGCTCTTGGTGATCCTTCGCTCCATGTTCTTTGACTTGAGGTTTTCGGTCTTGCTCCTAAATCTGAAAAAGAAACTTAAAGTTCTCTTGAACGTGTTCTTTTTGCTGCATCAAAAGACTGCAGAAGATTTCTTGCTGCTTCCGCTGCTGAAAGCTGGAATGCTGGAATTCCCTCTCTTGCTGTAATGTGTATCATTTCTTCTCCTTGAGGCTGTGCTTCATCTGAGCTGTCTTCAACTTCATATGATCCTGAAGTTGATGGAATATTATCCTTTTGTTGTTGTTGTTGTTTTTGTTTTCTTTAATGTGGTTTTCTTTTTATAGATCGTTGGAAAAAATTGTTGCATTGTCGCAGTTTGGCCAGCAGGTGATGTGGTGGCGCTGTCGAGCAGGTCCGACATGTCCTGCAGTGTGGTCATCCCTCCACAAGGTGGCGCTGTCGCCTGCCTGGACGACCGTGATGACGACACGAACTCGATCGGTTCCTGCTTGTCAGACTGCAACGCTTGCAATCATGTTTGAGACCGAGTTTGCATGGCTGTTGACTGAGCTGGCATTGAGGGTTGAATACTTGAATGTTTCTTTTGAGTGGAAGAGGTTTGAACCATAGGGATTGAGGCTAAAGGCATTGGGACCGGAGAGGGGGTGGAGCCCCGGGATGTCGAACCCCGAGCGTGGCCCCTCCTCTTTGCCCGAGAGGTCACAGGGGATTGGACCCGCCCCCGTCCTCGCTCCGCACGCACCTCCTGCGCACGCACGCCTTCGGGAACGCCCCCTGCCTCCCCTGTACTGACGTCACTGTCTCCGTCCTGCTCCACCTCCGAAGTCTCCTCCCTATTGTCTGTTCCTGTCCTTCTCTCCTCCTCCTCTGACGCTGTAGCCACACCCCCCGCCGAAGCGCGCGGCCCTCCCCCTGCCGGTATCCCCTTTCGCACCGCGTTTCGAGCCGATCTCCGCGTCCAGATTTCCGGGTCTGACGTCACCACCACACGTCCCCTGCATCCCCCCACAGTAGCCTGCTGGAGCCCTGCAGCCGCCCCGCCCTTTCTACCCGTGTCTGACGCTGCCGCGTCGGTTTGAGAGCCCTCTCCAGCTCTCCCGCGAGCCTTGCTCGTCGCACGCACTTTTGGCACCGCGCCAGTCGAGACTGCCGCCGCCCTCGACGCTGCGCTCGCAAAAGCCACACCAGATCCCGTGTCCCCCATCGCTTCCGTGCCCCTCCCGCCAGCCGCCGCCACTGCGCCGCCGCGCCTGCCGCGAGAGAGCGCATCCCCCCTCCCCAACTCCGCCACTTTTGCCACCTCCTCTCCCTCTGACTCCTGCGAATCGGGGCGGTATGCTCCTAAAGAGCGACCTGTCTCCTTGATATCGCTGGGAGAAAACCTCATTTCATCAGGGAGTGGAATGGTATCATCTGTGCCTCAGTCGGAGCCTGAAGCCCCTGCACTCTCCGGGGTCTCAGGATGCTTTGGGGTTCCCTTGGGTCTTCGGGATGGTGGGACTGAAGGCAATGACTTTTTCCTTGTCCCCCTTTCTCGGTCACTTTTTCCCCCGGGCCAATCGGGATCAGAGCCAATCTCCGTTTCAAACCTTGCTCTCCTCCCTCTGCCCCTGTGGGACTCGCAACAAGTTGTTGCCTGGCTGACCCTCTAAATTGAGTCGAGGTCGCCTCTAACATAATTCTTGCTGAAGACCGCAATTTCAAGGCTGTCTTATCATCATTGGTGGCTAAAAAATATAGGTGTCTATTAACTTCTTGCCAAAAACCTACTTCAAATAACAAACGTGTCTCTGAGTACAGGTAATTACACTGAACCCACAACAATAACTCTCTAAGTTTTTTCTTTGGGATCCCCTTAGTGTGTGTGTCTGCCACGCCCTGTAGGTCGGACAGAATCTCTATTTGTTCCTGGGAAAGTGTATCCCCATGTTCTTAATTCTTGACCTTCTTACCGAATTTGTCGTCAGAGCAGTCCAAAGGCTCCTGGTCACTGCCCGCAGATTACAGGAGATGGATTCGGAGGCGCCTTTCCGATTCCAATCCGGGCTGTTCTGCTACGAACTTTCTTCGGCCGAAGTGGAGTGCAATGTTCTCAGTGGCTGCTGCGTCTTCAGACTCTCCTGGCTGCTTTCTGGCTGCTTTCCCGAGGAGTTATCAGTGCTCTCCTGGGAATTAGTCCAGCTCGGGAGCTGCCCACTCGGCACTTCAAGGCTGCCCCTGTGCAAGAGGTGCACACCAGAGCTCACCGTGGCTCAGCGAGAGCCCGCCGGATGCTGCTGGGTCGCCGGTCGCCGCCGGGTAGCCCCCTGGATCACCCACCAGGTGCCCACCCAGGGACGCCAGATGTCGGGTCCGGCTGTCTGTCTCTGCCTGGACACGGGTAGGGTGGTTCTTGGGTGGCACGCACTTCAAAGGACGAGTCTGGACTCTTCAGCTTTTCAATCTTCAGATTGTTTATTGTTTCTTATCTACAAAATTTTCTGTCTGCCCAACAGAGGTCTGATCTGCAAGGCAGCCAAGGGCACTCATGACCACCCACGGGGTGGTCATGTCTTTTTATACTAAAATCTACATACATGATATTTACTTTTATTTTCCAATACTTTTCACCCATATTAGCAAATACACCTTCACCATAAACCAATCCCCAAGTGCCAACATCACCACAGGAGATGGAAGACAAGAAGAAGAAAGAAGAAGGACGAGACACGCCCTGATCCCCCCATCTTGTCTCCATAACCCCCCTGTACCAAAAACCTTAAAGTTTATATTTCACCCTATAAATGTGTCCCTTTTACACCCTTCACTCGAAAGTGATTCTCATGTCCTCAAACTGCTGTCACTTCTGTGGATGGATCAAAATCAAGCCACCAAGCACTCTTGGCAACATTCCAGGATTTCCGAGACCCCCCCAAGGGTTCTCCTGGCATCTCTGGACATCGGGAGCGATGTGCTGAGTTCTCACAAACTATTAGAATAGCTGCATGTAAAAAGACAGCACACAGGTGTGAAAGATTTGTACAAGGAAGCTCTTGCCCAGCATTGGCCTGTCACCAAGGAAAGGTGTAAAACATGCGTATCAGCCTGTGAGCAATCGCAGACTGGAGACTGGAGAGACATCCTTTGGAAGATGACCCTCTGCATTTCAGAAAGGCTAAAGGCTTATGGGATGCGTGGCAGGTAGACTATATTGGACCCTTTAAGAAGTCAGGAGTTAAACACTTTGTGCTGGTAGGAGTAGAAATTGTATCTGGGATGGTCCAGGCCAATGCTTTTAAAAGAGCTACAGGAGATAATACTGTAAAAGCATTGCAGGGATGGTTTGGAATTTTCCCAAAACCACAGGAAATTCAATCTGATAATGGGTCCCACTTCACTGCTAGAATTGTACAGGATTAGGCAAAAAATGAAGGAATTAAATGGACTTTTCACACCCCTTACTACCCTCAAGCTAACGGGATCGTGGAAAGGACCAATGGTCTTTTGGAATGACTTTTGAAACCAGAGGAGGGAAATTGGGATGTTCGGTTATGGGAAGCTGTGAAAAGTGTGAATGACAGATGGGGGGGTAAATGGGTGTCCCAAAATCACTGCCTTTTGCCCCATAGCTGCAAGCATAACTGCCTCTCTAGGGAGACCAGATGATTTCAAGATTCCAGCATATTACCCTGGACAACCTGTTCTGGTGGACCTCCCTACTGTAGGGGAAGTACCACTAGTGCTAAAAACCCCTCTGAATAAACATGCATGGGTAGCCTCTGATGCTCTAGGGAGAGAGCATCGGATAAATACACACTGGATAATTCCATCCTTCTAACTTTTTCTGTCCCTTAGTGGCAGGATTCTGTTGTGTTTACTTTTACAGAAGAACCCTGAGGGACATGAGGATCATCTGAACCATGATAACACTGGTGATACTTTTCTGCATCCTACCACAATTCCGTGGACAGAATCCTGCTGAGTGGTCGTGGTCTGAAGCTACCATCCATCACACTAATGTTCTAGGATCATATCCCAAGGGTCGCCACCTGAACCTAGAGCCTATAGTGCTGCATGACTCTGAGATATATCACCCAAGTGAGTGGGGATGGGATCAGAAGGACTGGACTAGAGCCCTAACTGGAACAATTGGTGAGTCGATTGTGGTAGCGTGCAGAAAAGTGGAAGGATCTCTTTATGAGAAAGCCACCTCCATTGCAGGTGCTGGAAATTTTTTAGAACCAGATGGAAAAAACTATTTGCACATCCCTACAACAGAACTGTGTCCTACGACAAAGTGGGAGTGTACCAAACAAATTCCCCTCACTCTGTGCTGCTGGCAGGAGTACGTTGGTAACTACACTTTAGGCCCCAGAACCAACAATGCAATTACAAAGGATTGTAGAAATTAATCAGCTGATTGCTGGCATAATTTTACTTTAGCCAAACCAACTTATGTGACACGCCGTTGGCAAAATAACTTGACAAATCGGTTATGTTTAAAAGGCCTGGTTTACAAACGTAAGATAAATGCTATAACAAAGTCCACATTGAGTACAGTAGTCACACCCCAGTGGGTAGAAAGGACTGAGAGCACCCTTAGTCAACTTGATACTGAATGGCCTTGGTCCCAGGCTTTTGTTCATTTTTCCAGATCCATGGGAAACGTGAGGGATTTAAACCTATCAACTGTCATTATGCATGAAAATCAGATATACACTAGGCAGGAATGGGAAAACCAAAAAACCTGGCAGCTTCAAGGGATAGTGGGGAAAAAAATTAGTATAGGATCCGAATGATTAATGGAACTACCCTTAGTAACGCAACCTCAATCGGTGTTTTGACAGATCAAACAAATAAGCATGAAAAGGTTTGTACGCACCCAAGCTTACAGGATTGTTGGCACAATTTTACATTGGCACAAACCATAGAAGTGGTTTGTCTTTGGTCCAAAAAATGTAGGCCTGTAGGGCCTACATTTTAAGTTTATAGTAAATGCTATAGCCCAACTGGTTACAATTTACACCACCACCACTCCAGCCCAACCACCGCTTATGCTTAGCCCAAGAATTTTTGAAAATGGACCAGATATAATTAGGAAAACAGGACAACAACAAATACTGTTCAATCCAGCATGGTTTCTTAAACAAGTCAAATTAATGATGCAAAGTAATGTCTCAGAAATTCAGCCGGCCTGTTCGCCTTTTTTGCAAACTTCCTTTGAGGGTTGGATGACCTGGTTGCAAAAGCGGAACTCTTTTAAAAGACGGACGCTAAGAGACATAACCGGTGTTGTGGGAACAGGATTGGGAATTCTAAAGAGTATTGATTCAGAAGTATTAATGAATAAAATTGGCTGCGACAACTAGAGATTTGACCAAGTTACAACAACCACTGCAGTCATTGGCTTTAGGAACACACCAGTGGCTGCTATCAAACATTTTGACAAATTGGGAAAAGGTAAATGTAAATGACCACAAATTGGTAAATGATGCACTCGGTGCTACACAAAACAACATTTCTTTGGCTCTCAGCTGTATCCAGGCACAATTGTGGATGCAGTCAGTTGCTGCCTCAATGATAAGAGAAGGTGAAGAAGACACTTTTCCTACTGAAATTTGGAAAATAATTTGGGACAGTGCCACTGATTTTGAAAGAGAATTCCAATCCTGGTGGAACTTAGTGAATTTTACTTACAATCCCATTACAAACATAGCCATGGCTTTTGTGTTAACCATACATAATGCCTCAGTGCATTTGATATTTCCTATGATTGCATTAGGGCTGAATCATGATGGAGCTGTTCTCTATCCTTATGAGCATTAGGAATGGGCCCGTCAAATGGGTGAGAAATGGCAAAATGTTCATTTAGAATCTTGTCTTGTCCGAGAACAACAAGGGCTCATCTGTGAAAGCAATGCAATCATAGCTCAAGACATTTGTTTAGACACAGAGCAAAATATCTGTCATTTTGAAATTCATCCTAATGAGACTTCTGAAACAGTTCTTATATATATAGGCAATAGATGTGCATGCTTCAGACCTGCTTGTGATTTTGTATTTGTAGAGAATGTTGTAGTAGATACTAAAAATTATTCAAATGTTTGTGCTTGTAACTTTACCAAGATTACAGGATGTGATTTCTCTTATGAAGCTCCAGTTACCTCTCACTACCTATTGCAATCCAACTACACACTGATTCACAAACTGATGCCTACTCCTATTGAGATGGATCTCACTTTGGTAAGACAACTGCTGCTCCATCGAGACTTAGTTGAAATCCTTGAGAAGATTGAGAAAAACGCACAGAAAGCCCTGGTGACTGTTCATCACAATGTGAGACAGATACCCCATGTCATGGAAAGGGTGGAGAAAGATGCCGAGCACAGGGGGTGGGATACTCTTTTAGGTGGTCTCCTACTGCCACGGGTGTCCTGAGCAGTCTGTGTCATCCCATTGTTATCCTTTTGATACCAAATCTGTTTGGTTTTATTTTATCAGCAGTCCCATTTGTTATGAATTGGAGCATGAAACAGCTGACAAGATTGACGTCTATAGTTCATGCACACAACTTGGCTGATGTCCTATGCACTGTGAACATCCCCAAGACTTTGACACAAGGCAATTATGAATGAAGCATATGTGTTTTGGAATAATCCTAATTTCCATTTATGATTTTGTGGGAATTACTTTTGATTTTTAGTGAATTGGTTTAGAAAATCATTTTAAAGTTAGTGCTTATATTATGATTTGTTTATTGCTTTTGCTTTTGATATTTGTGATTTGTTTTGACCATTTGAGAATGGTTATAAAAATAATACTATTTTAATTAATTCACCATTTGAAAATAGTTATAAAATTGATACTGTTGTGATCAATATTAATTATGTTTGTTTATTGTCTCTCTTTTTTTTTTCCCTTTTCTTCCTATCCTTTCTTTTCCTCCTTTCTCTCTCTCTCTCTCTGTCATGCTGTTCCTATTTTTCCGGGTTCTACTACCAACGTACAGCGAGTCATGAAGACCTATCAGCGACACTCCAGAGCCCTGCTGATGACGATCCCTTCAAGACAATTGTGAGTCACGGGGTCGTGTGAGAGTCTGTCTGAAATATCCCTCATCTGCCTCACGATCGTCACTGGGGACCACTGAAAATCTCGGGCTTTGTAGGAGAAAGTTACACAAGCCAAAGGCTTCGAGACCTGAGAGCACAATGTTAGGTTATTGTTTTCTTGTTGTTTGCTGTATGCTACACTGAGCCCAATGAGAAGAAGAAGGAAGCACCGTGCCCTTTTTGCAACAACAGCCTTGGGAGCTGTCCCACCTCTCGGCCTGGCTGGATTCTCCTGAGTTCTGGGTGGTCCCCCCACAGAAGACCCTCACCTGTTTTACAACCACCGTGACAGACAGACTGAGATGTAAGGAGCCTCTCCATCAAAGACCGAGACATGAAACCCCCATGTGAAAAGGCCCCTCTGCTCCTTCCAAGGACTGGCACTGAAACCCCCAGCCCAGGGCAGGTGTGTGGGGGAGGCAAGCTGACCAAAGCGAGATGTTTGCCTGCAGGTTGTGACCGCTGGACCAAGAAGACAATGGCTCTCATTTACTGCTGAGAACATGGACTACCTGTTACATCTATTCCTTATTGTATCTGTTTCCCCCCTCCCCGGCAATTTCCAATAGAGTTATCATTAAAAAAACCTCTGAGTTAGCCAGAGACTTCAAGATCTCCCCGACGTAACAGGCGGATCCTCGACTGGACTGGACCAAAGGACTTCGTCTCTACGTTTGGTAGCTCTATCCCCTCTCTCTTTCTCTCTCTCTCTCTTTTGTCTCTCTCTTCCTCTATCTTTTTCTCTCCCTTAATCCCTCTCTCACATTTTGCAGTGGTCATTCAATAAAGGTGCATTTGTTTCGATTATCATTGCAAACCCCCTTGTACCGTGTTGGTTCTTTTTGCACCCTGAGATCAAATCCACAAACCATCACGAAACCCATCTGTTAGGACGGATCATGACACCCCCCGAAGAACCCTCCCCAAATTCCCCCCCAAAGCCCCCTCAGCACCCCCAGACCCCCCTAAAACCCCCTCAAGTTCCCCCCAGACCCTCCCCAAATCCCCCCAAACGTCCTCAAGACCACTCCCCACATTCCCCTTACGACCCCTCCAGGACCCCCTCACCTGTTCCTGCGCCTCCTCAGCAGCTCCCGGAGCCCCCCGTCCTCTCCCAGCGCCTCCCCTGCTCTCTCCAGCGCCTCCTGCAGGACCCGCCCCAGCCCGGGGTGGCTCCCGGGGGTCCCCGAGGGGGTCCCGGGGGGCGGAGGAGGTGGAAGGGGGGCGCCTGCTCCATGCCCGGCCCCGGGGTCAGGGGGCGCCGCTTCAGGCTCGGCTCTGATTGGCTGGAGCGGCGCGGGGAGGGCAGGAGTTGCAATGGAAAGACGCCCGGTGATTGGTTGTTTTCGTAGAGGGCGTGGTGATTGACAGGAGAGGGGCGGGAGAGGCGGGCTTTGCTGAGGGGAGGTGCGCGGTGATTGGTTAGTTCAGCTCGAGAGAGGCGGGCATTGCTGAGGGGAGACCTGCGGTGATTGGTTGGTTTGGCACATCAGAGGCGGGCGTATCTGACGGGAGGTGTGCGGTGATTGGTTGGATTGGCGCACGGGGAGGCCGGTGTTCCTGAGGGGAGGTGATTGGATGGTTTGGGGCGGGGCGTCCGCTATTGGCTGGGAAAAGTCCGGGGTTTTTAAGAGAACATTCCCGGTTTTCTGGGGAAAACCTCTCAGATTATTAAGGAAAAAATCCCGTTTTTGGAAGGAGAAACATTCCCTGATTTTTTGAAGCCACATGACCCCCAATAACCCAAATAACCCCGAAACACTCGAAATAAACCCCAAATAACCCTAAAAAAACCCAAACAATACCTAAGTCTGCCAAATAACCCTAAACAAATACAAATAACCCCAAAAAACAAAAAAGCCCCTCAAATTAAACATAAAAACCCCCAAATGATTTCAAGTACACCTAAAAAAAAAACATATACACCAACATAAACCCCAAGAACCCCAAATAATTCCAAATAAACCCAAATTAACCAAAATAAGCCCAAATGATTCCAAAGAACCCCAAATAAATAGAAATAAACCAAGTAAAACCCAAAATAAGTCCCAAATAGTCCATAAATAACCATAAATAAACCCCAAACAAACCCTAAATAAACCCGAAGAAACCCCAAGTAAGCCCAGTTCCTCCCGTCCCCACGCCATAACAGATCCCGACCAATCAGAACGCGCAGCACTGATGACAATCCAGTTGCTGGGCAGAAACTCAGAGCACTGGCCGCGCTCAGCGATTTTCAGCGAATCCGCGCCCGGCCCGACTCTGACTCATCAGTTGCCAGGCTCAGTCAAGGCCTCTCACTGCGTTCAATAATCAGAGACTGCGCGGGGTAATTTCCAGCCAATCAGAGCGTGTCTCGCTGATGACTCCTCAGTTGCGAGGAGCGGAATTTGGGGAGCGGGGGAAGGTGACCCTGAGGATGGGCTGGGGGCCCCAAATTAATCCAAAACGGGGTCGGGACCCCAAAACGGAGCAGGAGGGGCCTGGAGCCCCCAAAACCAAACACAGGGGAGGGGACTGGGGGAACGATTGGAAAGGGGAAGGAGAGAGGGGAAAAGAGGGGGGTGGGACCCCCAAATTGAGCTGAGAGGGGGATGGGACACCCCAAATTGAGCTGGAAGGGGGGTGGGACCCCCAAACAGGATGAAGCCAATTTTGCTCCTGGAATATGTAAAGTAGTTTATGGATATGCAAAAAGTCTATGAATATGCAACAGGCTGATGTCATGGGAGACAAGGACCATCCAGCAAAGGTTGTTATGGCCACTGAGACCTCCGAGTTATTTCCGGGGATACCCCTTAATTAATCTGGTTTTAATTCCATCAGTCTGTTGCATATTCATAGACCCTCATGCATATCGACAAACTCATTTACATATTTCAGGAACTATTTTACATGTCCCGTCTTTGGGAGTGTCTCCCCATTTCAGGAGCCTCCACTGAAATGGAAAATGTAAACCTCCTCCCTTAGAAGACGAAGAAGAAGAAGTAGAAAAGAAGAAGAAGAAGGAGAAGAAGGAGAAGGAGAAGGAGAAGGAGAAGGAGAAGGAGAAGGAGAAGGAGAAGAAAAGCTGAAATTTTGGGAATCCAGTGGGAAAATGGCTGATCCTCTGGGAATCCATTTCTTACCCCCCAAAGACAGGGCAAAGGCAGGGCAGTGGGGTTTTTATAGGGTATCCCAAGGGTGGAGTTGGGGTTTGGGTCAGGGGAGGAGTTCTTAGCAACACAAGAAGGATGAGATCAAATTCCTGCCTCTTAGCAACAGCAGCATTCCACACAGAACGTGTCCCCAAATCCTAAATTTCCTCTAAAACAACTGAGAAATTATGGAATTGCAGATATATTCGATCAATTTCCTTCATTTAACCCAGTTTGGGGTGTTTTTAAAGGATGAAGGTGAAGCAGAGGAAAATTAAGGCCAAACCAAAAGGAGAAGCAGCCAGGTGTGTTCCCAACATGGATCACAGGGAATGTGCGTGACCAGGGCTGTGCCCAAAGTGCCTCCTCCAGTGGGAGATGGAGCTGGAGCAGCGCACGAAGCTCTGCCCGCACTCGGGTCACTCGCAGGGCTTCCCTTACCGGTGCCTCCGTTGGTGTTGGGTCAAGTGAGAGCTGCTGGAGAAGCTCTTCCCACACTGGGGACACTCGTAGGGCCTCTCCCCTGTGTGGATGCGCTGGTGGGTGATGAGGGTGGAGTTGTGCTTGAATCCCTTCCCACAGTCAGGGCACTGGAAGGGCCTCTCCTCTGTGTGAATCCGATAGTGCAGGAGGAGATGGGAGCTGGTCTGAATCTCTTCCCACTCTCCCCACACTCGTAGGGCTTCTCCCCAGTGTGGATCCTCTGGTGCACAATCAGGTCGCAGTTCCACCTGAAGCTCTTCCCAATCTCCACGCACGTGTGGGGCTTCTCCCCATCATGGAGCTGCTCATGGAGCACCAGCTCCGAGCTCTGGCTCCATCTCTGGCCGCCTTCCCGGCCCAGGCTGGCTCTTTCCCCCTCACATCCCCGCCATCTGCGTTTGCAGCCCCTCCTCGTGCGGCAGCTCCGGGGCTTTTCCTCCCCATTGGCTTCCTGCGCCGTGGAGCCGCTCAAAACGGCCTCTGCCACCAGGTTCTGCCGCGGGCATTTGTCCTCCCTGCTCTCCGTGCTCAGCTCCTGCTCTGGGGGAGGAAGGACAAGGACAGGATGGGATTTGCCTCCGTGCCACAGGCAAGGGCAAGGAGATCCCCCCAGGGCTGAGCTGCAGCCAGGGGCCCTGCTGGGCTGGGAGATGGTGCAGCACAGAGGGGAAAGGGGCACTGACTTCCTCCTCACCTACCTCAGTGTCCCGGGGCATCTCCCTCTTCCTCGCAGCTTCCCTGGGGTTGCAATGGGAAATCCTGGTTTGGCGAAAACAAGGGATGAGCGCGTTTGTAGGAGCGTCGGGGGGTAGGACGGTCGGGACGGACGGAGACGAGAGATCTCTGCAGCCAGGCCCTGGAACTTGCGGTTTATTGCAAAGGGCCCGGGTGCAGGGCCCTGCTTGGAGCTGCCAGGCACAGCTGGAGCAGGCCCGAGAGAAGAGAGGGGAAGAGAGGATGAGAGGGTAAGAGAGTAAGAGGGGAAGAGCATAAGAGATTAAGGTTCCTGTTACAATACAATAAATCTTCTTCTTTGTTGAATATTCTATTTCTCACTAACCAATCTAGTACAAGATACAAATCCTAGAGCATTTACATACAGCCTGTAAGAATCACTACATCACCAGACTGTGTTACATTTTAAATGCTAAAAACTCCTCTTTGGACCCCTTCTGCTGAGCTAGTAGGGTCTGCTCTGACCCTTGGATCTGTCTGCAAGCAGAGGGAATTGTTCCATCAAAAGGGGATTACCTTCAGCCAGCCACACCATTGTTTTCCAGTTGTTCACTAACTGAGGTATCTCAAAGCTTGCTTTGATTTCAATCTTGCTTATAGTTTCTATATTGTCAAAATCTTTTGCCAGACAATCATATTTATAAGGCTTTCCTTTTTCATCTTCCCCAACACAGGTTGAGTTTGAAGGTCCCTCTGCCCGACTCCATCTCTACAAGTCAGCGGCCATCTGGGCTCCAGAAACACCTCCCAAACACCAAGATTCAGCCCTGAAAAAGCCACCCAGGAGTTCCCTGTCCCTGGTCCCTCCCCTCTGGTGTTCGGGGGTTCCCCCTTGTCCCAGCTGCTGGGGTCACGCTTGGATTGGGGGTCCCCCTTCTCCTCGGTGCCTGCCCTGCCCAGGCTGCTGGCAGTCCCAGCAATCCCAAAAGCTGCCCCCCGCTTCGCTCTCCCCATTTCGGGATGCTGGGGCTGTTTGGGCTCCCAGGCTCCCTCCTCCCCTCATTCTCTGCTCTGGGCTGCAGCGGCTCCAAGGAGTCCCCCCTGCCCCTCTCCAGGCTCTTGAGGCTCCCGCCAATGGCGGCGTTCCCCCCTCTCTGGGCTCCCCACTTTGGGCTCCTGGGGATCACACTGGGATCATGCTGAGATCACACTGGGAATGAGTAGGAGCCTGTGGGGGGCAATTGAGACCATGTCAGGGGTAAATGGGATATACTGGGATGAACTGGGATTTTGCTGAGGATGGCTAGGATCATACTGGCAGTGAATGCCACTACACTGAGGCTGACTGCGAGTGCTTGTGAGCAAATGGGATCATACTGGAAGGAACTGGAAAGATGCTGGAGGGAACTGGCGTACCCTGGGAGATTTTGGAAGTGACTGGAAGGAAAGTGAGGGTGAAAGAGACCAACTGGAACCATGTGGAGCAAAACTGGTTTATTCTGTCAGTGACTGGGAGCACACTGGGGCCATATTTGGGTCATACTGGGAGTGACTGGACTAATACTGGGACTAACTGAGAGTGACTGGGAACGTACCCTGCACATCATCCCCCATACTGGGCAAGACTGGGAGCAACTGGGAGCACGCTGCGAGAAAATGGGCTCATACTGGGACTGACTGGGCTGATCTAGGAAGCAACTGGGGCCACGCTGGAGGCAGCTGGGACCATACTGGGAGAGATTGGGAGCAACTGGGATTATACTGGGACCACGCTGGGCGGGCTGGCATGTGACTGGGATCAAACTGGAGCTTACTGGGATCATATTTGGAGTCAAAAGGAAGTGACTGGGATCACACTTTGGGCTACTGGGAGCAACTGAGGGAAACTGGAATCATGCTGCAAGCAAATTGGAGGAACTGGGAAGGACTGGATGCGTGCTGGAGGCAACTGGGATATACTGGGCATGACTGGGGGATGATACTGGCATAACTAACATCTTACTGGGGCTACTGGCAGTCTACATGACACTGCCAGAAATGACTACAGACATTCTGGGGGCAACTGGGATATACTGGGAGTGTCTGGAACCACACTGGGGGGACTGGAATCACACTGGGAACAACCGGGACCATGCTGGGGAGAACTGGGACCATGCTGGGGGCAACCGGGAGTGAGTGGGATCATACTGGGAGGGACTGGGATCATATGGGGAGTGATTGAGACTATAGCAGGGGCAACTGGGTTCAACTGGGACCATCCTGGGAGTGTCTGTAACCACAGTGGAGTGATGGAAGCACACTGGGAACAGCTGGGCCCATGCTGGGAGCAACTGGGATCACTCTGAGGGTGACTGGAATCATGCTGGGATTGACTGGGAGTAACTGGGATAGTGCTGAAATAAACTGAGAAGAGGTGGGAGTGACTGGGAACAAACTGGAAGCAACTGGGATAAACTGGGAGAGACGGGGAATCACTGGGATTATACTGGAGGGTACTGGGGTCATGCTGGCATTGACAGGGAGCAACTGGGATCACACTGGAGGCACTGGAGTTGTACTGGGAGTGTCTGGGAGCAACTGGGATTAGACTGCAAGTGACTGGGATCATACTGGGAGTGGCTACAATCATACTGGGATTAGAGTGGGTGTGATTGAACACTGACTGGGGGTTACTGGGAGCTACCAGGCCCATGCTGGGAACCAACTGGGGACTTAATTAGAGGAACTGGGAGCAACTGAGAGACAACTGGCGGCACATGAACAACACTGAGGTGACTGGGAGTGCCTGGCAACAACTGCCAGAATGTTCAGCGCAACTGGGATATACTGGGAGGGTCTGAGACCACAAGGCTGTGGGACTGGGACTAGACTGGGAGCGACTGGAAATGTGCTGGGGGAACTGGGAACACGCTGGGGGCAAATGGGAGTGACTAGGGCCCTGCTGGGAGAGACTGGGATCATTCTGGGAGTGCCTAGGTGTATGCTAGGGACAACTGGGAGAACTGGTTCAGCCATCCTGGTCCGGATGGTCCCAGTCCATATTTGATCCCACTCCCTATTTGATCCCAGTCCATATTTAATCCAAGTCCATATTTGATCCCAGTCTATATAATCTCTGTCCAGTTTATCTCAGTCTGTGGGATCCCAGTCCATATTTGATGCCAGTCCATATTTGATCCCAGTCCATTTGATCAAAGTCCATATTTGATCCCAATCCATATTTAATCCCTGTCTATATTTGATCTCAATTCATATTTCATCCCATTCCAAATTTAATCCCAGTCCATATTTGATCCTACTTCCATATTTGATCCCAGTCCAAATTATACCATCCATATTTATCCCAGTCCATATTTGATCCCAGTCCAGTTTATCCCAGTCTGTATGGTCCCAATCCATAGGATCCCAATCCATAGGATCCCAGTCCATATTTGATCCCAGTCTAAATAATCTCAGTCCAGTTTATCCCAGTCTGTACAATCCCAGTCAATATTTGATCCCAGTCCATGTTTGATCTGAGTTCCTATCTGATCCCAGTCCATATTTGATCAAGTCCCTATTTGATCCCAGTTCCTATTTGATCTCAGTCAATAGTTGACTCTGGTCTGTATTTGATCCCAGTCCATATTGGATTCCAGTCAGTATGATCCCAGTCCATATTTGACCCCAGTCCATATAATCTCAGTCCAGTTTATCCCAGTCAGGATGATCCCAGTCCCTATTGGATCCCTGTCCATATTTGGTACCAGTTCATATTTTATCCCAATCCATATTTGATCCCAGCCCATATTTGAACCCAGTCTATATAATCTCAGTCTATTTTATCCCAGTCTGTAGGAACCCAATCCATATTTGATCCCAGTCCATAGTTTATCCTAGTCCATATTTGATCCCATTCCATATTTGATCCCAGTCCATATTTGGTCCTAGTCCCTATTTGACCCCAGTCAATATTTGATCCCAGTCCGTATTTGATCCCAGTCCGTATTTGATCCCAGTCCGTATTTGATCTGTCCCTATTTTATCCCACTCTGTAGGATCCCAGACCCTATTTGATCCTAGTCCGTATTTGATCCTAGTCCATATTTGATCCCAACCCCTATTTGATCCCAGTCCATATTTGGTCCCAGTTCATATTTTATCCCAATCCATATTTAATCTCAGCCCACATTTGATCCCTGTTACCTCTGCTGAGGTGTGATGACCTGGTTCAGGAACGGCACGGCAGCAAACCTCCAGCTGCTCGGGCCATGTGCTCACAGACACCAATATGGTGGATGGCAAAATGGCGTTTATTAACTGGTTACATGGGGTTATATAACCTCGGTTCTGCTTGTGTCATAAATGGGGCTTAGGTAACTTTAACAGCTGAGGGGAGGGGTTCTGTCTGCCGTACAACGCGATATCTTCCGATCGCCTGTCCCTAACTTCCCACATTTCCCCCTTCCCTCATGATTAATTAAAGACACACGAAGTGTAAAGGTTATAAAAATGCAAAGGCTGTTAAACTGATTTATGGTAAAACCGACAAATGGTAAAAGGCAATGCAACATATCCGCAACAAGCGTGCCTCAAAGCAATTGTTGGCGGTCAACAAATAAAATGTTAACTTTTTCTAAATGGTTTTTAACAAACAACACTAATTTGTTCAATATGCAAGGCCCAAAAATCAATGTCAAGAGTATCATAGTAAGAGGGCCTATTAAAGTGGAAACAAGGGTAGTCAGCCCTGGGAACTGATTGAACCATGACTCGAACCATCCTTGTTGAGCTTCTCTTTTGCTCTTTCTCTGGGCTAGCCTTTCCCTTAGTTCAGCCATCGAGTCTCGTATGACCCTGGTATGGTCTGCATAAAAACAACATTGTTCCTTCTAGGCGACACACAGGCCTCCTTGTTGCATGAACAAGAGGTCTAATCCTTGTTTGTTCTGCAGGACAACCTCTGAAAGCGAGGAGAGGGATTTCTCTAGAAAGGAGATGGATTTTTCAATTCTCTGTAAGTCCTCATCGATGGTCATCTGCAGTTGAGAAAGTTCTTGGTGTGGAGGTACATGGCCAAGACACCTGTGGCTGTGCCAGTAGCTCCTAGACCAAAGAGCATTGCAATGGTTATGCCCTTTATTACTTCCCTTCTGTGGAGCCGGTTGGATTCCTCTAAAAGTTGATATACTTCTTCTTCTCGGTGGTACAGGACTCTAGGAACAATTAGGACTTGGACACAAAAATCAACAGAGTTATTGAATTTATCAAGGAGCACACAGGGGCTTACTCCAGATTGCTGACAGACCCACATTCCTAAAGTAGTCGGAATCGCCCACTTATAGATCCTTCCATTAGGTTCGATAAATTCAGTGCAGATGTTGCCCATCTGCCTTGCTAAAATTGCATTGCCGAAGCACTTGCCTTGGCCTGTGACCTGACTCAGGGTAATTCCCCTCCGGGGGGTGTCCCACCTGCACTGATGTGGATTCTCTGCTATCAAAGGGGACATTAAGGGAAACACCCTCATAAAAAGGGGGCTTTGCATCATAGCATAACCAGCATGATTTCATAAGGTTTGGGTTAGATTGGCTCAGTGATAAAAAGGTGGCATTTAATACATCAAGAAACTAATTGTAAGGAGCTGGTTTATCTAAAAGGCTGTATGGGGACGAGGTAGGATTTAATGCTTGTACATTAAGGGTAAAATTGGCGCTAGTTGTGATCCCCCTCTTGGGCCCGTAAGAATTAGATTGGGTCCGATTGATTGGGATACTGACGGTAGGAGCCTGATAATTTGTATGTTCACCCAAATGTCGTGAAAGGTGCGGACAAACACTGACCACACCTTACCAGTGGTCCAACTCTCATGGGTCGGCTGCAAAATTGTCATTGTGTCATTGTGTAGCTCGTACAATTGTGTTTTCTCCCGTCTTGGGGCGTGTATATTTGATTGTGTCTTCTAAATTTTGGTTCCAGACAACCATGGGGAGCATACCTGACTTGCAGGAACTTATCAGGTTGCTGTGGTTGCTACCTATTGCTTGTCATGATAGTTTCACACCCCCAATATCTGCAATATCCATACCCTGGATAGTTACAGAAACTTTTGCCTGGGTTGGAAGCAGGGCACCAATAGGTCTGGTATAGTGATAAATCTCTAAAATCGGGGAATCCTAGCCGTGGGGGAAAAATGTCCCTTAGCTGAAACTCAAAAGATGGGCTGTCAGGTGTGATGGTTTCTTTGATAGCATTATCGCTTGAGACATGGCGTAAAACCCACCTGAATGGCTGGTGAGGGTAATGCCCTGCATCGGCCTGCCCTCTGCCAATTAACCCTAAAAGCAAGATCACACAGAGATACCATTGCCGCTTGGATCTCACTGGTGTGGGATTCTTGGGAGCTGTCAGGCTGCTTGGTGATTTGTCGCTTTCTTCAGGTACTGGGGTCTATGGGTTGTGGGGATGTCCAAGGATCCAGTCCTGCAAATAAAACTTCACAATTCTCATTAGTTCGACTCTGAAGGTCTGGTTTGATAGACTTAAGTGGGCACCATTTGACTATACCGGCTTTTTTAACAGCTGCGTACCCTCACCCCGTGAGCACTAGTCTCCAACCTCGCTCCCATTCCCCTAGTTCATTTCTAATTATAACCTGTGGGCCTTCCTCTAGCGCTCAGGTGGCCCATTGTCTCTGGGCGGGGCTGCTTGTTTCATCCCCCCTAGGGAATTGATTTAATGCTAACAGAGAGGTTGCCAGTATGCGCGCTTGGTCTCTCGGGGGAATGGAGTTAGTAAAACCCTCTGTTTTAGCCAATACCTCCTTGGCTCAGAGGTTTTAGCCAATACCTCAGTTTGGCTTTCAGAGTTTGATTTGCTCGCTCAACGATGGCCTGCCCAGTGCTATTGTATGAGATGCCATGTACTGAAGTGATACCCCATTTGGAAACGAATGCTTGGATCAATTTTGAAACAAAATTCGGGCCATTGTCTGTCTTGATCTGTTTTGGAACACCAAGCCATGCCATGGCCATTAACCAATGTTGGATGGTTGCTTTGGAGTCAGTTTTTTGATGTTGTGTGGCCACGATCACCCCGCTATATGTATCCACAGTCACCGCGAGCCACGCTCGGGGTCTTAGCAGCTGACATAATGTAAAGTCTGTCTGCCATATTTCTGCAGCTTTGAGGCCTCTGGGGTTGATGCCGCTAGACCACAGTGGTGATTTTTGGCAGTGGGGACACGTGGCGACAATGTGCTTCGAATCAGCAGCCGAAATCCCGCATTTTTTCGCAAGTGCTTTAGCTCCGATATGAAGGGACTCATGTAGTTGACCGGCATCTCTCAGCGTTCACAGTCCTCTTGCAGCGGCGTCTGCCTTGTCGTTGCCAATTTGAAAGAATCCTTTAACCGGATTCTGGCTGTTAACATGGATGATAGATATAGTGCCTTTTTGCGAAAAAAGTGCCTCTTCAAGCATAATCACCACTGTGGACACTGATATGCCAGGTCCAGACATGGCTAGGCAGAGTTTACTCACAAATATAGAGTCCGTTACAACATTGAGGTGCTCTTCTGGGAACAGTCCACATGCTAGTACTACTGTGGCTGCTTTGAGTTGCTGGACTGAAAGCGTAGGGTCAGTGGTTTTGATGCATTGCCACTGTACTCCTGACTGCCATCCCGCTGCTGCGGTGGAGGTTAGCGAAGATGCGTCCGTGAAGACCCTGGGTCCTGCTTGCGGCTGATCCATTATTTTTGATGGGACATCAATGTCGACGATCGCAAGCAGCTGAGTCCAAGCGGGTTTTGCTGCGTAGCGAATCTCTCCTCCAAATCCAGCAAGGACTATGGCTAGATGCTCTGATATTGATGCTGACTGCGTGGAAAGCTATTTGCGGATGGGCAGAAATATCTTGGTGGGTTCGATGCCCAAATGCCTTAGGGCGAGTTTCCTGCCTTTCATGATAAGGCTGCTAAAGCACTCAACTCCTGGGGAAAAAGTGCGTGATGGTTTTCCTAAGACTACCCATTGTATTGGTTGGGCTTTGTCAGGAGCCCTTGGGCTAGCGCTCCTACTCCCCCTTTCTTTGTAAAGTGGACATACAAGTCAATTGGTGCGCCTGGGTCCCATCTGGAGAGCGTGCTTACCGACATTTGATGTTCAATAAAATTGAGCGAGCTCATCGCTTCTAGTGTCAGAGTTTTCTGCTCCCATGGGTTTTTCCCTCTCAGGAGGTCGTTTAGGGGGTCCATGACCTCGGGAGGGATCAGGATGATATTGCGGAGCCATTGTAGGGATCCTACCAGCTGCTGCATGCCATGGAGTGCCTTGATGTCTCGTTGAATTTTTATTTGGGGAGGGGTTATATAGGAGTTCGAAATTCCCACCCCTAAAAAGGTTATGCACGATCCCTTTTTTATTTTTGCACTCACGATTTTGAACCCATTTATTTTCAAGGTCTCCAAGACTGTCGACACTAGCTGGTCTACTTGGCTCGCTGATGGCACAGCGATCAGAATGTTGTCGAACGATGGTCGCAGTCGGATCGCTCTGCCAGACTGGCGCTAGTGCTCAGTCTACTGTGATTTGACAAATGGTTGGGGAGTTGACCGTTCCTTGGGGCAATACTCTCCACTGGAATCGCAGGTGGGCCGCTGGCTGTTCAGGAAGATGACAGAAAAGGCAAACCACTCTTTGTCTTCATCGTGCAGGGGAATGGAAAAGAAACAGTCTTTAATGTCAAGCACCGCACAGGGCTGTCCTCTTGGTATCATCAAATTCATCGGCAACAAAGTTTGTACAGGACCCATTGGTTGAATTCTTTTGTTCACCTTTCACAGGTCATGCAGGAGGCGGAAGCCCTCATCAGATCATTTGGGTATCACAAAGATTGGGATGTTCCATGGGCTTGCAGAGGGTTCTATGTGGTTCCGCTGTAGCTCACGGCTAATTAGCTCAAGAAGGGCAATCATTCGAGGCTTTGACAAGGGTCACTGCTCGACCCACACTGGGTCCACTGATTTCCATGTTAGTTTGATAGGTAGCAGCGGGTATGCAGCAGTGGTCCTTAGACTAAATTTATCATCCTGACATCCAACAGGGCTAGGGCATCCCTCCCCAGCAAGGGTGGGCATTCTGACATGACATATGGGGAAAGGGTGATAGTTCTCCCCAGTCCTCTTTCGGTGCAGAGTGTTATCGCTACCAGTTGGGTGCTTTTTCAGGCTGAGGGTCAGCCCTCCAGCCCTGCCCACCATGGGGGCTTCTTCCAGTTTCCACTGTGAAGGCCAGTGTATGTTCGGGATGATGGTAACGTCTGATCCCATATCAACCCAAAAGGGGAGGCAGATAGCAGAATCATCAGGGTTGTTATAGAGACAGCAAACTGCCCTCACTATCAGCGGGTGCCCGCCCACCTTCACGGCAAAGGACACCCAGGGGTCCCGCTCCCATGCTTTCATGGCCAGGGCCACCCAGGGGCCTCGCCCCCAGGGAGCCGTTCTTGGCATTCCTGGGGTGTTGATGGGTTTGGCTGAGCCGTTGGTTGAATTGCAAAATTGGTCATTGGAGGGGGCAGTGGGTGCGGGAGCTGCGCGCCCCATTGAAAATTGGTGTAACTGGGCCGCTTCATGTCCCAGGTGGGAGGGAGCTGTGTGCGGCCCGGGTGCCCCCTCCCCCTCCCGCTTCCCTGATGTTTAGATCTGCACTCTTTGGCAAAATGCCACTTTTTCCCACATGCCCAGCATGGCCCCCTAGGTCATGGCATGGGGGAACAGCTGTTAGTGGATGCCCTGACTGGGGGCAATTCATTGCAACGTGACCTGCCTGGCCACACTTAAAGCATGCTATCACACTGGTTATTGCAGTGCGGACGGCTGCCTGGATTGGAGCTAGATGTTCTTCTTTTGTGACATGCCTAATCATGTCCGCCATGCTAGACCGGGGCCGTAATGACTGTAAAACATCCTTAGTAGCTGAATTGCATTGTTGGCGCAAACACTCCGCTAACACAGGGCCCTTCTCTTCCGAGGGTAAAGCCGAGGAATTGAGTGCTGCCTGGAGGTGGTCCACAAACTGTGTAAAACTTTCACTATCGCTTTGCTTTATAGGAGACCATGGCAATGGTCTAGCAATGACCTTAGAAGCAGAGTGGATAGCCTCTCTAGAGGCGTGGGTAGTTGTCATAACCTCATGGGCCTGAAGGCCCTCGGCCTGTGCCTGGGGGGTGATCATGGTTGGGTCTGTGCCCATGAGTCGCTGTATACTGGAACCGTGCAGCGGGTGGTCTGCCCCAGTCACTAAGGCCAGCTGCTTTGCGCAATTGTCCTCCCATTCCTGTTTGAAGACGATCATCCCCACCCCGTCAAAAATTAATCTGCAGGTTTGTTTAATGTCAAATGGGAGCATGTTATCTCCTCCAAAAACACTATCGATAAGAGTGGAAACCACAGCTGAATTAATCCCTCTGTCTGCAATTGCTTTAACAATGGCTTGCACATCCTTGGGGTTTACCAGTGAGTAGGTCCTCCGGTTTCTGCCTTGGCCCCCCACTTGGACCGGGAACGCTAGCGTGACTGATGGGGCTTAATCGGCGCATGCTATTTTTATTTTCCTCCAGTCTGTAAGCGGGGTTCGTTTCTTTCCTAACTTCCCCTTGACCCAAGCAGGAGCATTGTGATTACTAATCTTGTATACTCTCACTCCCTCTTTATCAGAGTTGGGAGTTGGCTACGGACCACTTGTCAAACCATTCGTCCCAGCTCGAGTCTGACTCGGGTCCGGAAGTCGACTGACTGGATACTTCCAGACTCTGGGACCTTTTTGTCAGGCTTCGACCCTGCCCCTTTTAACTAGCATTGGGCCACTCCTTCCCTCTAGGCTTGCCCCGCCTCCTGCTGGGTGAGGCTCGTGTCTTATAAGAATATGTTTTCAGACAAACACTCTGAGTGGGCCTAATTCCCCCTCCGCGTCTCCCCTCTTTCCTGCTAGCGCGTGTCTGCGTTATTTGGCAGACCTTCTCTGTCCCTGCCAACCGCATCCGCATCCCTGCCATCTCTCTGGGGTTCGGCACCACCCTGCGGCGCGTAAGGCAGAGGTCCCTCCCAGGCCCCCTCAGACTCCAATGGCGGCGCTCCACGCCTCCTTTGCCAGCCCGTCCCAAAAAGACCGTGCCTGCTCTTTTCCCTCAGCCGGTGGGCTTGGGCTCCAGAGCCGCGAAGAGCGTCCCCGTAGCTGCAAATCCCTGCGCTCAGCAGGACCGCAATCGCCCATAGTCTGCGTAGCCGCCTCCATCCCCAGCCAGGGCACGGCCAGAAAACAGTCCCGTGCGGCTTTCCAAGTTTCCTGCTCTTGCCGAGCCTTTTGGAGAGCCTGTACGACTCTTCCCCATGATTTAAGATTCTTCCCCGAACCTGAGGATATTGTTTCCTCGGCCAGAGCCTTAGTACACTTGTCCCATATTTCTGGGTGGATATGTCCACCGGCTAGTCAATGACCCCAATTTGCAACAGCCTCGACACAGCGAGGGTTAAGACTTTCGGTTTCCAATCAATACCCCATTGCCTATGAATCTGAAATACGACCTTTGCGAGAGCTTCCATCCTCCTTGCTGGTCCGGGAGTGTCCTCCCCGCTGAGTTGGCACAGCCGCTTCAGCCGCCATTCACCTGTCCAGGCGATTCCCGTTTCCCAGGTAATTTCCTGGGTTTTGGCACCACTTTATTGCCTCTGCTGAGGTGTGATGCAGCAAACCTCCAGCTGCTCGGGCCATGTGCTCACAAACACCAATATGGTGGATGGCAAAATGGCGTTTATTAACTGGTTACATGGGGTTATATAACCTCGGTTCTGCTTGTGTCATAAATGGGGCTTAGGTAACTTTAACAGCTGAGGGGAGGGGTTCTGTCTGCCCGTACAACGCGATATCTTCCGATCGCCTGTCCCTAACTTCCCACAGATCCCAGTCTATATAATCTCAGTCTATTTTATCCCAGTCTGTAGGAACCCAGTCCATTTGAACCCAATCCATATTTGATCCCAGTCCATAGTTTTTCCTAGTCTATATTTGATCCCAGTCCATATTTGATCCCAATCCATATTTGGTCCTAGTCCCTATTTGACTCCAGTCAATATTTGATCCCAGTCCCTGTTTGATCCCAACCCCTATTTGATCCCAGCCCATATTTGATCCCAGTCTATATAATCTCAGTTTATTTTATCCCAGTCTGTAGGAACCCCGTCTATTGGAATATTATCCCAATGTTAGAGGATGGAACGTGTCTGGGCTCGTCTGGCCTTGCTGCTTGACCAGAGGCGGCAACTGTGGTGTTTTACCTCAGAGACACCCCTGGCTAGCTGCTTGTTGCAACTGGGCACTTGGAACAAGTCCAGGCAAGCAGGAACTCAGTTTTACCTCTGGTGGAAAGGCCTTAGGCGATGGCAAAGAGGAAAGGAGACGGATTCTGCCAGAGGGTTTAATCCAGAGTTTTATTCCAGGGTCACAGATCTCTGAATCTTGGTAACAGCTCCAACAGAATGTCGACCGCATGGTCTCAGTGTCCTTTTAAGCTCGAGGGGAGGGGGAGGGAAGGGGCAGGTATGGCACCAAGCAGGTGGGAGGGGGGGAGTCTCAGGGGACAAGTGACACTTGGCTAGGCCAATGACCCCAGGGCTGAGAAGCATCTTTTGAACTTTTGCCAATCACACAACGACAGCCTTGCTGGAATGTTAAGCTTGACAGACACCACTTAGCAGGAGGCAAGGGGAGGGGAAGGGAGAAGGTATTGCCACACCTGGGAAAGGACTGGGATAGCTAAAACAGGATATTGCTTCATACTGCAACACCAGTCCATTTGATCCCAGTCCATATTTGATCCCAGTCCATATGTGATCCCAGTCCACATTTGATCCCAGTCCACATTTGATCCCACTCTGTAGGATCCCAGTCCACATTTGATCCCAGTCCATATGTGATCCCAGTCCCTGTTTGATCCTAGTCCATATTTGACCCCAACTCCTATTTGATCCCAGTCCATATTTGGTCCCAGTTCATATTTGATCCCAATCCGTATTTGGTCCCAGTCCATGTTTGATTCCAGCCCATATTTGATCCCAGTCTATATAATCTCAGTCTATTTTATCCTAGTCTGTAGGAACCCAGTCCATTTGATCCCAATCCATATTTGATCCCAGTCCATTTGATCCCAGTCCATATCCGATCCCAGTCCATATTTGATCCCAGTCCCTATTTCATCCCAGCCCCTATTTCATCCCACTCTGTAGGATCCCAGTCCCTGTTTGTTCCCAGTCCATATTTGCTCCCAGCCCCTGTTTGATCCTACTCCATATTTGATCCCAACCCCTATTTGATCCCCATCCCTATCTGATCTCAGTCCATATTTGATCCCAGTCCGTATTGCCCTGCACACATTCCAAAAGTCTGGAATTCCAGCTCCCAGCCAGGAAAAGATGTTCCTGCCCATGAAGGCAAATGGAGCAAAATCCTACAGAGACATTTCCCTGCCAGCCTTCAGGACTTCAGTTCCTGGGACTGCGAATTAAAATAATAATTGGGAAATAAAATAATAAATAATCAGGGGAGGGACTGTGGGGACAGAGGGGTCAATTAAATCAATGCAGGGTCAATTAAATCAGGGAAGGGGGCAGTTAAATCAGGGGAGGGTCTTTGGTGGTCACTGGGGTAAAAAATCAAAGGAGGGTATTTGGTGGTCCCTGAGGCAATTAAATATAGGGAGGGTCTCTGGTGGTGCCTGGGTCAATTCAATCAGGGGAGGGTTTCTGGTGGTCCGTGGGTCAAGGGAGACACTGAGAGAGAAACAGAGCAGGCAAAGAGAGGCAGGAGAGAAAAGGGGACACAAAGACAATGAGCTGAGAAGGTGGCACTCTGCAAACAGAACTGCAATGGACTGAACATGAATGGGAAAGAAATCAGTAAGTCTGAGAGTTTTATTTGCTATCAAATACATCCCACACACCCAGCCCCACACAATCCCCATCCCACCAATCTAATGGAGCTCCCACAACTCTAATCACCTCCCAACCCCATCTCAGCCTGATGGCTGTGGAATCGAGTGAGTTTGGTGTGGGGTTGAGTTTTTTGAGGTGGGTTTGAGCCCTTTTGGGGTAAGATTGAGCTGTTTTCACTGGGATTTGAGTGGTTTTGAGGTGACAGATCCATCCCCCTTGGCTTTTGGAGTGCAAAGAGATGGAGAATAGAAAAAAATTAAGGTGAAATTAGAAGTAGAAGCAGCCAGGGGTGTTCCCAACATGGATCACAGGGAATGTGCGTGACCAGGGCTGTGCCCAAAGTGCCTCCTCCAGTGGGGGATGGAGCTGGAGCAGCGCACAAAGCTCTGCCCGCACTCGGGGCACTCACAGGGCTTCCCTTACCGGTGCCTCCGTTGGTGTTGGGTCAAGTTAGAGCTGCTGGAGAAGCTCTTCCCACACTGGGGACACTCGTAGGGCCTCTCCCCTGTGTGGATGCGCCGGTGGGTGACGAGGTTGGAGTTGTGCTTGAATCCCTTCCCACAGTCGGGGCATTGGAAGGGCCTCTCCTCTGTGTGAATCCGATAGTGCTGGAGGAGGTAGGAGCTGGTCAGAAACCTCTTCCTGCATTTATCACACTCGTAGGGCTTCTCCCCAGTGTGGATGCGCCGGTGGGTGATGAGGGTGGAGTTCTGCCTGAATCCCTTCCCACACTTAGGGCATTGGAAGGGCCTCTCCTCCATGTGAATCCGATAGTGCAGGAGGAGATGGGAGCTGATCCTAAACCCCTTCCCACACTTGGAACACTCATAGGGCCTCTCCCCAGTGTGGGTCCTCTGGTGCGTGATCAGGCTGGAGCTCTGGCTGAAGTGCATCCCACACTCAGAACACTTGTATGGCCTTTCTCCAGTGTGGGTCCTCTGGTGCTTGATCAGGCTGGAGCTCTGGCTGAAGCTCTTCCCACACTCCCCACACTCGTAGGGCTTCTCTCCAGTGTGGGTCCTCTGGTGCAGGATCAGGGCGGAGCTCTGGCTGAAACTCTTCCCACACTCCCCACATTCGTAGGGCTGTTCCCCAGTGTGGATCCTCTGGTGCTGGATCAGGTGAGAGCTCCGGCTGAAGCACTTCCCACACTCCCCACACTCATAGGGCTTCTCTCCAGTGTGGGTCCTCTGGTGCCTGATCAGGTGGGAGCTACGGCTGAAGGTCTTCCCACACTCCCCACACTCATGGGGCCTCTCCCCAGTGTGGATCCTCTGGTGCCTGATCAGGTGGGAGCTACGGCTGAAGGTCTTCCCACACTCCCCACACTCATAGGGCCGTTCCCCAGTGTGGATCCTCTGGTGCACAATCAGGTCGCAGTTCCACCTGAAGCTCTTCCCAATCTCCACGCACGTGTGGGGCTTCTCCCCATCATGGAGCTGCTCATGGAGCACCAGCTCTGAGCTCTGGCTCCATCTCCGGCCGCCTTCCCGGCCCAGGCTGGCTCTTTCCCCCTCACATCCCCGCCATCTGCATTTGCAGCCCCTCCTCGTGCGGCAGCTCCGGGGCTTTTCCTCCCCGTTGGCTTCCTGCGCTGTGGAGCCGCTCAAAACGGCCTCTGCCACCAGGTTCTGCCGCGGAGATTTGTCCTCCCTGCTCTCCATGCTCAGCTCCTGCTCTGGGGGAGGAAGGACAAGGACAGGATGGGATTTGCCTCCGTGCCACAGGCAAGGGCAAGGAGATCCCCCCAGGGCTGAGCTGCAGCCAGGGGCCCTGCTGGGCTGGGAGATGGAGCAGCACAGAGGGGAAAGGGGCACTCATCGCCAGCTCGGGGCTGTGCACAAATCACAAACAGGACTGGACTGCTAGGAACGTGTCCTGAGCTGTTTTATTTCCCAGCATCTGTCTCATTACTTGGTTATGACAATGGGAAGTTGCCAGTAGCTCACATCACAGGTAGCAGACAAAGAACTTCATGTTCAAACTTACTTTAAAAGGTTTTTGACCAATCACGCAAAGCAAAGGCATACTGACAGTAGTTCTATCCAAGCACTATAAGCACATTGACGGTTAAAACAATGCTCCCTTATTTCAAATACAATACCTGCTTGTAAGCCTTAAAACACAATGCACAGAGCTCCACTATTAAGCTTGGAACTTCCTAATATCTATCTAGATACACTTTTCTGCAGGTTAGGGAGTTATTCTAGATAAGTGTTAATGCACAGACCATTGTTCTATTTCTCCCTACTTTCTACTTCTTATATAACTTTTCTGCTGACCAATCTTATGGTTACTGCAAAGCTCTAATCAGTTCTACTGTCTCTGAGGCTTGTCTTTTGAAGCTTTCCCAAAACCCTCTGATTTTAAGCATTCGAGAGACACTGACTTCCTCCTCACCTCCCTCAGTGTCCCAGGGCATCTTCCTCTTCCTCACAGCCTCCCAAGTGTTGGCAATAGGAAATCCTGGTTTGGGGAAAACAAGGGATGAGCACGTTGAGTTTGATGGTTCCTCTGCCCGAGTCCATCTCTACAAGTCAGCAGCCATCTGGGCTCCAGAAAAACCTCCCAAACACCAAGATTCAGCCCTGAAAAAGCCACCCAGGAGTTCCCTGTCCCTGGTCCCTCCCCTCTGGTGTTCGGGGGTTCCACCCTGTCCCAGCTGCTGGGGTCACGCTTGGATTGGGGGTCCCCCTTCTCCTCGGTGCCGGCTGCTGGCAGTCCCAGCAATGCCAAAAGCTCCCCCCGCTTCACTCTCCCCATTTCGGGATGCCGGGGCTCTTTGGGCTCCCGGGCTCCCTTCTCCCCTCATTCTCTGCTCTGGGCTGCAGCGGCTCCAAGGAGTCCCCCCTGCCCCTCTCCAGGCTCTTGAGGCTCCCGCCAATGGCGGCGCTCCCCCCTCTCTGGGCTCCCCACTTTGGGCTCCTGGGGCACACAGGGCTCTGCTCCTCCAGGCTGCCTCTGCCGGCAGCCGCCACCGCCACCCCCCGATGTCCCCCCAAGGGGCCTTTTCTGCACAGCCTTGGACTTCTTCATTCTCCAAAATCCCCCCAAAAACCCAACCCAGGGACCCTCTGGATATCTGGGCCGAGCTCCCCCTCCCCGCTCACCCGCGCGATGGGGGAGGCGATGATCCCACAGGTGGGGGCTGCGAAGTCAGGCAGGGATCGAAGGCGTGGTTCCCTCAGTTCAGCCTTGATCCGCTTTTGTCCCTCCTCTTCCATCCCTCCTCCCCCTGCTCCTCCCCCCTAGCCCCACCTCCTTTTCCCCCTTCATCCCTGCCCTTCCCTGCCTCCTTCCTCCTCCCCCAGCAGCAGCCACACCCTCGGTGCCCCGTTCCCGCAGCCCTCGCAGCCCGCGGCAGGAGCGGGGATGGAGCCGGGACGGGTTGGGATGGGCAGCGCGGGGCTCTCGGCTGCTCCCAGCCGCTGCGGGCGGGGGGAACCCGGCCCGGGCCAAAGGCGAGGCAAACTGGCCAAACTGGGGGCTGCACATCCAAACTGGGCCTTGCTGGGGACCCTGCCTGGGCACTGCCAGCCCTTGGGGCTCCTCCCGGCACATCCGCCAGGGGGGAACGCACACAGGGCTGGGGGATCCCAGCAGTGGCAGCACTGCCAGGGACTGGGCTGCACTGGGACCGTACTGGGAGTGACTGGGGCTGTACTGGGCTTGTACTGACATCATACTGGGATCATACTGGGAGTGACTGGGACTGTACTGGGCTTGTACTGACATCATACTGGGATCATACTGCCATGCCAGGGCACACTGTGATTGCACTAATGGAGAGTGGGATCATACTGGGATTGTACTGGGAGTGAGTAGGAGCCTGCAGGGGGCAACTGAGACCATGTTAGGGGCAAATGGGATATACTGGGAGTGACTGGGAGACACTGTGAGCAACTGGGAACATACTAGGACCAACTGAAAGGAACTGGGTGCATACTGGGGGTGATTGGAAACTGCTGGGCTTACACGGGGATGAACTGGGATCATGGCTGGAGGTGACTGGGATCCTACTGGCAGTGAGTGCCACTACACTGAGGCTGACTGCGAGTGCTTGTGAGCAAATGGGATCATACTGGAAGGAACTGGAAAGATGCTGGAGATAACTGGGGTACACTGGGATATACTGGGAGCGACTGGAAGGAAAGTGAGGGTGAAAGAGAGCAACTGGAACCATGTAGAGCAAAACTGGTTTATTCTGGCAGAGACTGGGAGCACACTGGGCTCATCTCTGGATCACACTGGGAGTGACTGGACTAATACTGGGAGTGACTGAGTGTCACAGTGAGCACACCCTGCACAGCATCTCCCATACTGGGCCTGACTGGGAGCCACTGGGAGCAAATGGCATCATACTGGGACTCACTGAGTTGATTGAGGAAGCAACTGGAACCATGCTGGCGGCAGCTGGGACCATGCTGGGAGAGACTGGAAGTAAGTGGGATTATAATTGTGAAAAGTGCATATTTTGTGATTGGGTTTTCGCAAATATGAAAATGAATATTATACATCTTGTGTTAGAAACTAATGCTGTATTAATTCTCTTAAGAAGTGGGTTAAATACAGTTTTAGGTTATAACATAATGTTAAAATAGAAACTATGCTTGGTAAGAGACTTTCTTTAAAGAAAGGACTTGCAGCGAGATAGCAGCCCCAGGACACCTAAATCATTCAGAGAAAAAGAATTTATTGCCCTCTTATCAGAAGAAATGAACTTCTTCCCTCCTCAAAGGCACTGTTAGGATTCAGAGGAAGAAGGTGGCACTGACCAGAATCCCATGTTTGAATGGAATTTATGCATCATGTATGAAGTGTACGAATATGCAACAGGCTATTGTTTTTAAGGGTTAATCCTTTGTTAACAGGTGTCCTTCTTAGGGCTTGTGCTGCCCAGAAAAAGGTACCCGGACTCCATAACACTTTGTATTTGTTGTCTCATATTGTCCTAATTCAAATTGTCCAAATTTTTATTACTCTAATTGTATTACTATTATGATAATTATTTTATTACTATTAAACTTTTAAAATTTTAAAAACAAGTGATTGGCGTTTTTCACAATTTGGTAGCAGAGGATGGTTACCAACACCTCGCTGCCAGTGCTTTAGGAGAGTCAGAGTGGGGAAGGTGCCCCCTGCCCTCTTCAGCAGCCTCGCTCTGTTTGCCCTGGGGTGACCGGCAGACGCAGGTTATGGTGGACAAAAGGAGACAATAAAACAAAGACAAGGGAAAAAGGCTCCCTACAACCACGGCAATTGGCCCCCTAAGAGTAGTAATGTGCACGAAGAACATGGGAAGGAAAAGGGATTGGTAAGTATTTCTCAGGGGGGATGAATGTGAGTGAATGAGAGGCGGGCTGGTTGTGCCAGACCTGCCAAGTGAGTGCTGGAGTCTCCCATGCTGCGTTTCTGACTTTCTGCGGTAAGTGGCCAGTAAAGAGACAAAGTGAATGTTAAAAGGAGTGAGAGAATCCCCCGGGGTAACTGGGACTGGGTCTCAGAGAGGGGCTGGACCCCTCGGAGGAAGGGAGCAGAGGAGTTTCCTAGCCCAATCCACTAGGAAATGGGACAAAAGGGGCTCCTAAAAACCTGCTGGGTTGAGGGATTAATATTCCAAGAGCATTCAGGGTAAAGCAAAATTCTGCCGGATTGAGAATATGCTCAAGAGCATTTGGGATTGGACAACACAGGTGGATTGAGAAATAAAAAAAGTGTTGGGGAAGATGAAACAGGAAAGCCTTATAAATATGATTGTCTGGCAAAAGATTTTGACAATATAGAAACTATAAGCAAGATTGAAATCAAAGCAAGCTTTGAGATACCTCAGTTAGTGAACAACTGGAAAACGATGTATGGCTGGCTGAAGGTAATCCCCTTTTGATGGAACAATTCCCACTGCTTGCAGACAGATCCAAGGGTCAGAGCAGATCCTGCCAGCTTGGCAGAAGGGGTCCAAAGAGGAGTTTTTACGGTTTAAAATGTAACACAGTGTGGTAATGTAATGATTCTTATAGGCTGTATGTAAATGCTATAGGACGTGCATCTTGTACTAGATTGGCTAGTGAGAATCAGAATATTCAACACAGAAGATTTATTGAATTGTAATGGGAACCTCACCCTCTTACACTTTTACCCTCTTACTCTCTTACCCTCTCATCCTCTCTACCCCTCTCTTCTCTCGGGCCTGCTCCGAGCTGTGCCTGGCAGCTCCAAGCAGGGCCCTGCACCAGGGCCCTTTGCAATAAACCGCAAGTTCCAGGGCCTGGCTGCAGAGATCTCTCGTCTCCGTCCGTCCCGACCGTCCTACCCCCCGACGCTCCTACACCCAAGAGCACCTGGGGTTGGCCAACACAGCTGGGTTGAGGAAAATCCAATAGCACCAGGACTGGCCAGAAATACCTAAAATTGTAATAGGCGATGTGAATGTAAAAGGTACCTTATTGTTGTCTTGTTTGTGTGTGAGAGTGAGTCACACACAAAATCAGCCTCAGCTTCCCGGGCAGGTGGGAAGGGGGGGCTGTGGAAAGAGGTGTGTGTGACCCACAAATAAGCCATTGTCCCTTGGGTGGGTGGGGGCTGTGGCAGAGCATGTGTGTGACTGCAAACGGGCCATTGTCCCCCCGGGCCTGTGAGGGGGCCGTAGCTGAAGAGTGTGAGTGACACAAATCAGCCTCACAGGTGAACGGGCACCGGAGGCAGCAGAGTCAGGGCCCTCCCAGGAGGCCGGGAGATACTGAGACCCAGAGGCCAACGCCAAGGGGAGGGGGCCACAGGGACCCGCGATTCTCTGTCAACAGGGATCCACTTTGTGTCCTGAGCGTGTGAAAGAATGTGTGGAAGTGAATGAGAAATAGAAGCGAGGGAATGTAGACAAATGAAAGTATATGTAATGTAGATTGTGTATTTTAAGCTTCACTATATCTCCTTGGAGGGAGGTGGATTGCACTGAAAGTAGTGTGAGAAAAAGGTTTTTTATTTTTAAGTGTGTAGTTGAAAGAAAAGTGGTATGTTAGTGAAAGTGAAAAACAGAGGCAGAAGATGAATAGATGAGATCTTGAAAAATGAGACAGAAAACCAGTAAGTTGGATTACAGGGAAAAAAAAAGAAAAAAAAAGAGGGAATACAAGCATACTAGCAGAGATACCCCAAAAGGGTAGGCCTTTGGCAGTTATGTTAGGTAACAGAGATACAACTCCTTGCAAAAGGAGAAAGTACAGGGTATGTAGTAGTTGATGGGAACAACATGCAAACTATGGAAAAAGCGAAATTAACCTTAAACTAGTAAGCTCAAACTCATGAATTATATACTTTAAAAAGAGCACTAGAATATTTAACACAAAATAAAGGAACCATATATACTGATTGAAGGTATGCCTTTAGCGTAGTACCTACCTTTAAAAATTTGGAAAGGAAAAAGATTACTTAATTCAAGAGGAAAAGGTTTAGTACATGAGGAACTTATTTCAGAGGTTTTAGAGGCATTAAAATTACCTAAAAGAGATAGCTATAGTACATATTAAGGAACCCCAAAAGGGAAAGACCCCAGAAATAAGAGGAAATAATTTGGCAGATGACGAAGCCAAGGATACAGCAGAAAGTGGAGCTGAGTGAGTTATGTTAATATTAACTCCAAACGAGGAAAAACTGGAAATTCCAAAGTTTAGGGAAGCCGAGAAAAAAGAATTAAACAAGACAGGAAGTGAACAAGATAAATCAGGGAAATGGAAACTTCTTGATGGAAGACAATTACTTAATAAAATGTGCTTACTAGGAAAATATTAGAAGACATGCATCAGAAAACCCACTGGGGTACTCAAGATTTGTGTGATCATTTTTTAAGGAACTATGGGTACACTGGGATTTTTGGAGTAGCAAAGCAAGAAACTGAAAGATGCTTAATTTGCCAAAGGATAAATAAAAAGGTGATGAGAAAAACAACATTAGGAGGTTGTGAGTTAGCTCGTCGACCATTTCAAAGTATCCAAGCAGAAGTTTAGATTTGTTAGGCTCTGGATTTATTTGTAAAAAAACCCATTTAATCTAGAAGAAAGAGAATATGCCATAGGTTAGACAGGAGATTTTAGGAGAATAAAAATCTTTAAAGCATGAGAAACACCCGAGACAAAACAGGAAGAGAACAAGGGGAAATGAAAGGGAGGGGAACAAGAGGAAAAGTCAGAAAGAGAGTGGGATCCTCTGCAGCTCTTGCCCCCTCCGTTGGCGGCCGAGGCGCCTGTCCCGGGTCCCGGCTCGCTGCCCGCCTCAGCTCCGCCTGCCCCGGTTTCCATCCCAGGTGCGGGCTCACTGCCCAGGGCAGCTCCACCTGCCCCGGCGCTGGCGGTGAATTTGTGTGCCCTGCTCCCACTGCCCGGCCCGCGGCCGCTCTGCCGGCCATGCTGGGGAAGATGGGGGTTGCTCTGTCCTGCCGCGTGGGCCGAGGTCACCGCGCCGACCGCACCGAGGGCGGGTCCCAGCCATCCCATCCCCGGCTGCCCTGCCCGTGCCAGCTGCGCTGGGCACCGCCGCTGCTGCTGCCGGGGTCTCCCACCTGCCTTTTCTCTGCCGGAGCTGCCGGATCAGCCGCCATAAGCCATGTGGGGGCTGCCCACGCTCCGGCTCGGTCTCCACGGGAAGATCCCCCTCTGCCGATTCCGGCAGCAGACCCTGCCCACACTCCGACCGAGCCTCGGCGGGATATCCTCCGTGCTCCAGCGTGGCTGCTCTGGGGGCTGCAGGGGGATCTCTGCATCCCCATGGATCTCTGCATCTGGCACCGCCGTTTTTGGAGGCACCAGGAATAGGCTGAGCTCTGCCTGAAGTTCTTCTCACAATCCCCACACCCTTCCCGGCACAGGGAAGCTTTTACCTCCTCACAGCTCCCCAGGCTGGGTTGGCAGCCCCTCCTCGTGTGGGATCTCTGGGGCTTTTCCTCCCCATTGGATTCCTGCGCCGTGGAGCCGTTCCAAATGGCCTCTTCCACGAGGTTCTGTGGCAGGGATTTGTTCTCCCTGGTCTCTGTCTGCAGCTCAGAGCGTGAGGGAGGAAGGACAAAGAGAGGAAGAGACAGGGAGAAGGGAAAAGGAAAAGGCAGGAGGAGAGGAAGGAACAAGAAGGAACAAGGGAGGAAGGAGATGGGAAAGGAACATAGATGGATGTAGGACAGAATGAGGAGAAGAAGGAGGGTGGACAAGGAGAAGATGGGATTTGCCTCCATGCCAGAGGGAAGGGGAAGGAGATCCCCCCAGTCCATCCCTGGCAGGATGGCGTTGGCAGTGAGGCTGTCCTGCAGCGATGCTGGGCTGGGAGATGGAGCAGCAGGGAGGGGAAAGGGGCAGTGATTCCTCCTGCCCTGCCTGGCTGTCCCAGTCTGGAGCGTCCTGGTGCTGCCGAGGCCCTTGGAGCGTCCGGCACTCAGGAGCCCAGAGCTCACGGCTGCTTTATAAAGCTGACAAAGTCGGCAGGATGGGTCTGGGTATGATCTCAGCAAACTGGGTTTATTGGTACAGGAGCAGGGGACAGAGCTGAACAGGGTCCAGGCACTAAGACAGGGAGCAAGCTGAGGGCACAGGGGGTTTTTATATGGGGTAGTGAGGGTGGAGCTGAGGGTCAGGGTCCAATGGATATGGGGGAAATGGGGCAAAGGAGGGGTTAAGGGTCGGGACAGCTAATAGGGAAACAGGGGCAGAGGAATGCAGTAAACTGGGGCCAATGGAGGGACAGAGAGCTAGGGACTAATCAAAGATGGGTAATAGGGGTGAACTAGGGTAATTAGGCCAACAGGCCAATGGGGTAACATAACTTTCCAAAAATCAGCATGTGCCGGCAAAGATCTATAGGAGAAGCAAGCTTGTCACCATAACCTTGAAATCTATCTAATCTTCTTATTGGGGACCAGTCCTACACGGTGGGAGATTGAGACTCCCATGGGCCTCCACACCAGTGCATCTTCCTTTTCCTCGCAGCCTCCTTCTCCTCCGTCCAGACAAAATTTAGCATTGACAAATCCTGGCTTTGGGGGAAGAGCAAGGGGTGAGCACCTTGGGTTTTGTGAGAAATGAGCCTCACTCTTTAGAATTTTTGGAAGTTTAATAAGGACTAATAAGGGACAAATCAGTAACAGCGCTGGGTGTTGGCAATGGCCAGAGGCAAACCGGTTAACCACAGCAACTCTTCTTGTCTAGTTTCTCCATTGTATTGTTCAAATACATATTCATAATGATTATACATATTCAAACATTTCCTGGAACTCATTTACATGTTCCAGGAATTCTTTAGGTTGGTTTGACCCCCAACTTGCCTTTTTAGAGCACGTGCAGGAATCGTGGATTGCTGTTTTGAGGGTTGTGTGTCACTGCCTCACAAGGGCCCCTGTTCTGTGGTTTCAGCAGGTGACAGTTATTGACAGTGGAAGGGTCAGTGGCAGGGGCCTCATCACATCCATTCCTTAGATGTTATCTGACCATGCAGACGCTTTTAGCTACTTCCACAAGTACTTTAAACCAACATTAGCTCTTTCACAAATATCTCTGAGTTGTTATTGTCAGTTAGTTACAAAAATAAAAGCATTAGTTCTTATTTCACAACTACGGCTACTTCTGTAAAAGTTAACATTCTAATGCACAACACATGGCATCCACTTGAATATTTTGCAAAAGCCAAAACTATAATGTATGTTTTTCACACTGTCCTCAAACTGAAATATCATCCATAAATGATGTTCTGAGGATATGAGCTACACGGGGGCCAGGGCATTGGCCACAAAAAACTGACAAATTATACTATAGCAAAAGCAGTGAAAAGTGATTACAAACTGTACTCTATCAAAATTGTTGTGATTAAGAATATTTTGCAGAAGTCAATACATAATAGCAAAAGCCAGGACTACCTAGTTATTTATAACAAACCCAGGGCAGGTTTTTCCCTTGCATGGAGCACCTGGGCCTTCCCCGGGCCCCTTCTGCCCTCCTGCAGAGCCGGTGGCATTTTCCAGCACACACAGTTTGTAGCCAAGAGCCGGGTGCAGCCGAGAAGGCTCCAAGCGCCTCCTTCCAGGCTGACTCTGCAGGTGCCGAGGCTGCTCTGGGCTCTGCCAGGGCTCTGCTGGGGCTCAGCTCTGGGCCAGGCTGGGCCCGCTCTCCCCTCACATTGCTCTGGGCAGCTGAGTCACAGCGGGAGAGGGAAGGGACACGTCAGGGGAGTTGAGGTTTAAGAGAGTTTTTATTAAAAAAACTTTCATTACAATCAGGCTGCTCTAACTACCATAACTAACTAGCAATGCTAACTACCCTAACTAACTACCAGTGCTAACTACCATGACTAACTAGCAATGCTAACTACCATAACTAACTAGTTCTCCTAACTACTGTAACAAGAAGCTGTCCTCAAGTGGTTCATCTGCTCTTCTGCTGCTTCAGTTGCTTTGCTGCAGTGATCAGAGGGGTCAGGCTGGAGAGAGGCTTGGCTGATGATAAAAATGGGTGCTGCCCAAAGGATAAAAAATAAAGAAATGAACTGTTACTTTCCAGAGTCAAGTTCCTCACAGGCTCTGTTCCAGGAGAGGGACAGGGAAATGGTTTGAAAATCGAGGGAAGCAGGCTCAGATTAGATCTAAGGAAGAATTTTTTAACCAGGAGAGTGGGGAAACACTGACAGGAGGTGCCCAGAGATGTGGGAGGTGCCTCCTGCCTGGAAACATCCAAGCTCAGGTCAGGCAGGGCTCTGAGCCCCCTGAGCTGCTTGAAGATGTCCCTGCTCGCTGTGGGGCACCAGGTCCAGATGAGCTCGAAAGGAGCCTGCCAGGCCACAGCGGGCGAGGATTCTGCTCGCTCTGCGCGTGGAACGCAGCGAGACTGGAGACTATCGGAGGGGGCCCCACAAGAAAACCCCTCCCTGGCGCTGCTGCTTCCCCTGCAGCCCTTGGCTCTCACCTGCAGCAGCTCCTGGGCAGCCCAGCGCCGCTCCTCGTCCGGCTCCAGGCTGCACTCGAGGAAGTCCCGCAGCAGAGCCGACAGGCGCCGGGGCTCCTGCAGCTGCGGGGTCCCGTTCTGCCGGATCAGAGCGCGAGCCTGCAGGGAAAGCAAACTCAGCGCTCTGCCAGCTTCCTTCACACCCACACGGGCTCACATCCACCCCGGGGCCTCAGCCCCAGCTCCAGGGCCACTTTCCTCCCTGCCAGAGATGCTGCTCAGAGCTCATTTTGCTATGCCAAGCAGAAAACCCAAACCCTGGGGCTGCCACAGCCACTGCAACATCCAAATGATCTCGCCTTGAGAGCCAGTTTCATTGGCTGGCTTTGTTAGTAGGAACCTCCATCAGAAATAGCCCATTTTGCTTCTCCAAATATGGACACCAGCTTTACAGGCCATTTTCCAGAGTCACTGTGGTCTGCCTGTGTTATTTCAGAGGATTCTTCCATCAAGTGCATCTCTGCAGTGCCACTGACACTCAAGTAAATGCATTCCTGATGCCCCATCCCAGAAACTGCCAGGCAAGAAACAGGAGGTTTGTGATGCTGAAAGCTCAGGCTTGGTGACACAGAAAAAGTAGCTTGGACTAGGAAAGAAATATGTTAGACTATGGGGATGTTAAACCATCATCTTCATGTTTTCAACAAGTTTCCCAGTGAGAAGAATCAGGGGAGACCATCTTGCAAAACCTCTTTTAGAAACTCCTGCAGAAATCTTGTTGGGTTTGGGGCTGGGATTTGCGGATGGTGTGGGGTTTTCTTGCAAGATAACATTAGAGCTGATGCACTTGCTTCATATTTCCAGGTCATCCTCTCAGCTAGAAGAGCTGCAACAACGAAAAGCCCAAAGCAAATTGTTGCTGGAGATTGCAGAATATTCGTCTGTGTGGAGGCACAAGTCCTCTGGGAATTCCCTTCCCATGTGCAGAAACCTCCAGCTGCTGCTCCCAGTGCAGGGTTCCCCTGTGCTCGCAGCCTCTGCAGCCACTGGAGAATTTGCCTCTTACCATGGCCGCCGTTTCCCTGAAGTAAGGAGGTTCTCCTTCCACCATCTCGATGGTCACAATGCCGAAGGACCAGATGTCCACCTTGGGGCCATAAGGAGATCTGGTCACAACTTCTGGGGCCATCCAGTGAGCAGTGCCCACCATGGAGCTGCGCTGGTCCTGCTCAGGGCTGAGCTGAGCGCAGAGGCCAAAATCAGCTGAGGACAGAAAGAAACCCTGTCAAAGGCAGCTGCAATGAGGAAACCAAGCACAAAGATTCCCCACGCTCAGTCTGAGAGTGTAGTAGTGAAGTCAGCTGGAAAAGCCCTCAGGGCTGTAGCCAAGGAAAGATGGAACTGGGCCCTTCAAGAAACCCTCAGCTTTCCTGCAGTGGCTTTTACTGATTCCCTTGGAGCTTTAGATTCCCACTGCTGCCCCTCTGGAAGGGCCATGGCCAGAGCAAAGGCACTGCTGGCCCCCTGCTCCTCTCCTGAGCTCTCTGCAGGGGCAGCTGCTCTCAGCTGGCAGCAGGGGCCGGGCAGTGCCCCCAGCAGCCCTTGTGGGGCTCTGGCCCTCCCTGGGAAGCAGCCCCAGCCCCGCAGCCCGGGAGCGCTGTGCCTGGCCAGGAACACCCACCCAGCCTGACAGAGCCGTCCATGCCCAGGAGGATGTTGGAGCTCTTCAGATCCCTGTGGATCACCCGGTTGGAATGGAGGAAATCCAGGCCCTGCAGACACTGAGAGAGAACAAGAAACACGAGGGCAAAAACCAATGGCAGGAATATATCACACCAGAAAGGACAGCTCAGAATTCTGCCAGCAGCAGCTTTGCTGTGACAGGCCAGGAGTGCAGTGCACACAAGCTCCAGGCAAATGGTTCAAGGCAAAGCTGAGAACAGCAAATCAAATCCAAGCCAGAAAGAGAGTACCACAACAGCAGGAGAGAGAACAAGAACAGAGTAGAAGTGCAGTGATGCTGGCAGGCTGTTCACTGCAGAGGCTCTTTCTTCTCCAGCTCATAAAAACAACTCAGAAACAAAGCCCTGAGCATGGAGCCACTCCTGTTCTCACACCCTGTTTGGAAGGACCATCATGTCCCAGCCATGGGAGTGACAAGCAGGATCCCTCACCTCCCGACTGACAGCTGCCATCTCTCCTTCAGCCATGCGCGTCTGTCTGACAACGTCCCGCAAAGTTCCTCCATCCATGTATTCCATCACCAGCCAGAGATCTCCATCAACAAGGAAGCTGGAAGAGGAAAACAATGGCATGGAGATGAAAGTGCAGAGCTCAATTCCCCCATGGAAAAGCCTGGAGGGGAGTTTTGTTTCTGGGTCACTTGTCAGTGAGGACAGAATCAGATGGAGAGACATTCCTGCCAGGCTGCACAGCCCTTGGAATCTGCACAGTCTAAAGGGGAAGGAGACACCTGTGAGAAAGGAGAGGCTTTGGATGGCAAGCAGGTGAAAAATGCAGTTTAGCAACAGCCCAGATAAATATGGAATCACAACACTTGGCCCCAGCTGGTTCAGCTTCTGAACTCATCAGTTCCACCATTCCCTCCAGAACAAGGCAACACAACTGCCAGGGTTATCCAGGGGAGGAGGCCGTGCAGCACTTGGGACAAAAGCAGTCAGAAAACCTTTCAGAAAGTCCCTTCAGAAACAGGCAAGGCCAGTGAAAAATGGGCAAATGAGGCATTTCTGGAAACAAGAACTTGGTCTTACTGGCATCTTTAGCAATAGAAAAGGGCTGGGAAGAAGAAGCCAAGGGAAATAATTTCTGCTGTGGTTTATCAGCACTTGCTGGGAGACACAGCAAACGGGGTCAACTTGAAGGAAAAACCAAAGCAAAGCAACAAAAGCACGTGGAGGGAGTGAACTGCCAGGCTGTTGGTTTGGGAAGATGTGGCTGGGTCAGGCATTTTCAAAACAGGCTACAGACTCCTGATGCCAGGAAAGGTTAACACAGGGCCCGGGCTCGGGATCAGAGCTGAATCACTCACCTGTCCAAAGAGTTGACAATGTTGGGGTTCTTCTTGTCCTTCAGGAGCAGGATCTCATTCACAGCTCGTTCCCTGTTCTGCCCTCTGAGACTCATTTTCTTGATGGCCACCTGAAGGGACATTGCAGCCTTGAACTGGAGGAGTCTGTGGCAGGAGGCCACAGCAAACACAGAGCGAGTCCTTGTGGAGCGACGGAGCCGGGCTGTGCCAAACTGCCTTGGGATGGGACACCAGAGCTCAGCAAGGGCCATTCCCACAGCCCATTGCTCTGCCAGCTGGGGGCTGCTTACAGGACACATGGCCAGAGACATTTGGCCTTGCAAGCTCTGCAGAAATGGTCCCTCAGCTGTCAGCCTCAAAGCTCTAACAACATTCTCTGCACCTACTTCTCAAATGGCCTCAACACTCCTACTATTATTATTCAAATACATTTTGCAAGCAGGAGGTAATTCTGGTTCTCTGAAAACAAAGCAGAACAGCCAGGAACCCCTTAGCAATTCTATGGGATTTGGTCATGATTTCAGATGCAACTGCTCTGTTTGGGATTGCACAACAAAGCAGACACGCACACCCATTGCTCAGGTGATCCCTGTCACAGGCTGTCACTGACACCAGACCCAAACACATCTTCAGGCTTTAGGAGAAACCTTTGCTCTGGACATCCATCTTCTCATTTCTCTCCCTCACTCTCTGTGAACAGCTGAAGTAGGACTAAAACCCCAAATTGAGCCCAAGCAGGATCTCTCCCTAATTAGGCCTTGAGGTATCCTTTGAAGATAAAAGGCAGGATGGAAATAATATTGTTATAGTTTAGCTAAGAATAGCTAAATAATGTTCCTGTCTAAGGTTGGGATGAAGATAAATTGGGCCTCAGTCTCCAGCAGCTGATGCATTCACACTTTTAGATATGAAGGCCAAGCCAGTGTGTCCTGCTCTGACAGACACCGCTGCCCTCCTTGCATTCCTTTGGCGCTTCAGAAGGACCAAGTCTGTCCCAGCTGTGCTCTGCAGGCTGACACTGCTCTGCCTTCAGAGGAGCAGCCCAGGCAGGAAAGCTCTGCTGGCCCCCAAAGCTGCAGCCACAGCTCCCAGAAGAGGGGAAAGCCCTGGAGAGCTGCCAGACGTGCTGGGCGTGTTGGCACTGACCTCTCCTCCAGTGGCCCTGTCGAGTCCCTTATAAACGGTTCCAAAAGCCCTGGAGACAAAACAGCAGAGAAGAAAGAAGCAGCGCTTTAGGCCCTGGCAGGGAAAGCCAGCCCAGACAGGAGATCTCTGCTGCCTGCAGCGTTCACAAACACCTGGGTGCATCGACCCTTCCAACAACAGCACAGCAGCCACCAGCCCTCTGCCATGCAAGGTGTGCAGGAGAAAACTGAGACCCAACATGAAGGAATTGGGCTGGAGCAAATCCCAAATGTCCATGCTGAATTGCTTTAGTTCAAAACCTGAGGTGAGAAATGGGTGTCTAAAGAACTGGAAAAGAATGCATTTCATCCTTTTCCATTTCCTGCCTAAGACCTGCAGGTTCCATAAGGGCCCTGCCATCAGGCAGGTGATGCTTTTTCCCCCAGAGTGCATCAGCTCTGTGTCTGTTACTGAATGGATGGGGTCTGCTACCTGTGCTAGAATAGAGCACTTATTAGTTCATCTCTGGTTTCTGTTTCTAAACCATTAGGTTGATAATCCTGACCAGTGGATATTTTTTGAAGGAAAATATTTGAAAGAAATCTTCTTGAGAACTGTTTTCTGACAGTCACCAGATGGTGAGTTGCTCTTTTAGGCAATCCAGTTCCAGGGACAGAAGATCTTCCAGGTCCTGCTCCTTGCTGCAGGCAGGACACTGCCAGCCTCAGGGGCCTTTGACGGCGCCTTCTGACCACAGTTATCAATTCTGATCAGGACTGAGAGACAGCAGGATGGTAGCCCAGTGTCTGAAGGTGCTTGGAGCTCTCCTGACTTCTCACTTGATCCTGCACCAGCACAACACCCGGCCCTGCTTGTGCAGCAGCAGCTGCCGTGCACTTACCCTTGGCCAATCTGCTCCACTTCCAGGTATTTCTCGGCAGGCTCCTCCTCGCTCACGGTGTTCCCTGAAAGAAACCACGTGGAAGACGCTCCCTCCCAGAGTGAGACCCTGCCTTGCAGCAGAGCCACAACCAGCCCCACTCCCTGGGGCCATGAGCCCCTTGGTGTCAGCGGGGGAAGGACAATAAATGACTCGGTGACATTCAGCTGCAGAGCAACACTGGGTGCAGCTGATGCCCAGACACACACACAGCACCTGCTCGGGCACCCAGGAACAGAGCAGACGTACTCAGCTGCATCAGGCACCACTCCCCTCTCCCCTCTGGCTGCCCGGCTGTGCTGCTGTCAGAATGTTCAGCCCAGGATCCCACAGCGGAGGGAGGTTCATTGTCCTCTTCCCAAGCAGAGGGAGCTTCTCCATCCTCTTCCCAAAATGCTGCAGCTTCTCCATCCTCTTCCCAAAATGCTGCAGCTTCTCCATCCTCATCCCAAAACACTGCAGGTTCGCCATCCTCTTTCCAAGCCAGGGGATGTTCGCTGTCCACTTCCCATGCTGGGAGATGTTCACTCTCCTCTTCCCAAGTCACAGGATGTCCTCCATCCTCATCCCACACTGGGAGATGTCCATTGTCCTCATCCCACTCCGTGGGAGCTTGGCCATTCTGGTCCCACACCAGGGGACATCCACCGTCCTCGTCCCAGGCCGGGAGATGTCCCCTGTCCTTGTCCCACCCCGCGGGAGCCTCGCCGTTGCATTCCCACCCCGCGGGATGTTCACCCTCGTCTCCCAGAGCAGCGGGAAGTTCACTGTCATCTCCCGGCGCTGAGGGAAGTTCACCATCGTCCCCCAGAGCAGCGGGAAGCTCACTGCTGTCTTCCTCCTTGTTGACCTCCTCTTCGTAAGCAGAGGGAGCCCCAGGAGGTGCTGGTGCTGCTTCTGTGCCCTGTGGACAGACGGCAGCGTGAGGGACAGGAAGTTCTATCTCAGTTATCACCTTATTTATCCTCAGCTGCACATCCAGCTGCACTACGCAGAAATGGGGTTTGGAGCTGTTCCAACTAACAATGGGCTAAAGTTGACATTGCCACTTATTGTTGGGAATTCGATATTCCACCATGGCTAAGCCAGCAAGCAATCCTCTGCCTGCAAAACCAGACCTGCAGCTCTTCAAAAACTCTTCAGCAGAAAAGGAGAAAACTGATGGGAATTCCTTTGCTGCTGCTGCTGCTGCAAAGACACTGACAGGAACTTTCCTTCAGCCTCCCAGGCTGGCCCTCGACTGCCACATGCTGAGCTCACAACTTGCTGCACAATTCCAAACACCAAAGGTTCCTTTCCCACTCACCGAAGGAGGAGCTGCTCGGAATGCAGACATGAGGTGCCCTGCAATGGGAGAGGGAACATGAACCAGATGCTCTTAGGAGAAAAACTGCCATTACTGGGAAATGCCACGGAGCAAGGCAACCCCAAGAGAGCATTTTGCTTTTACAGCATCCCTCCAGGAGCCACAGTCCCTTCCCACAGCAAGCAAGAGAACAAGCACAAAATACTGGGCTGGGTCAGTTCTTGGCTGGAGCAGCAAACGGAGGGAGTTCCAGGCTCTGCTGGCACAGACTCCCTGCTTGAGGGAACAGAACCCCCCAGGGCTCATTGCAGATGCTGTGCACACCCCGCTGGCTGCAGACACCCCCTTTTTCAGCTGCAGCTGCTGGCAGGAGCTCTCCCAAAGCAATGGTGTCTTCATGGCCATTTGGTTCCAAAGCCAACTCAGCTCCAGAGGAAGAACAGAAAGCACACAGCAAGCCCAAAGGCACAGATGCTGCACCGAGGGAAAACCTCAACTTACGTGCCAAGTGGGTTAAAAAATACCCCGAATAAGCCACAGAGTACAGAGTGCAAACTGCAGCAGCCACGTGCTGGATCATTTTGGCTGCGCTGCACACGCCTGCAGCCTGTAGCCCTGCAAGCACAGAAGGACAGGGCTGGGCTGGCTGCTGAGAATGCCTCGGGCAGGAGGATCCTCCGGCAGCGAGTCCAGAGCCACTCTGGGCACTGAGGCCTCCGTGTCCCACAGCAACGGGAACACCACGGGGACGTGGCGCTGTTCCTGTGACATCCCAGCAGCAGCTCACACAGAAACCGCCTGGAAGGTTCTCCTGTGTCACAAAGGAGCACAAAGAACCCTCCCAGGGCACAGCCCATGGCCCAAAGGATGCAAGAGGAACTCAAAATGCAGCAAACAAGGACACCCCATAGCCCAGCCTGAACACTGAGGAGAACAAGGACAGGACCAAAGCAAAGGAAACGTGACCTTTAGTCACTGATAGTTCTGACTAAAAGCAGCAAGCCTTGGTCCATCTGGGATCTTTGTTCTAGTTCTAAAAACAAGCAAGGTCCTCCACTCTAAATACACAGAAGGCAGGAACTGGGGAGGAGGTGGGATTAGGAAGGAGGAGGAGGAGGAGGGAGAGAGGAAAAGGAGGAGCAGGAAGAGGAGCAGCAGGAGCAGGAACAGGAGGAACAGGAGGTTCCAGTGCCCCCTGTGGCCGCAGCCACGGGACCATCGCCCCCACCTCGTCCTGCAGGTGAGCGGGGAGGGGGAGGTCGTCCCAAATCTGTCGGGGGGTCCCTGAGAGGGTTTTTTATTGGGGTGTGTTTGGAGCTCGCAGATTGTGGAATTGACCCCAAATATCATCTGGTGTCTCTGGCAGGTTTTGTTTTCTCTGTGTGTGTAGGTTTGGATCTTGCAGGAGCCCAAAGCTGAGCCCCTTGGGGGGATCTTTGGGGGCCCACGTGGCCATTGCCCAGTATGGGCAGGGGAGGACATTGGTCCTGGGGACCCCCGGGAGAGCAGAGGAGGGGATCCCCTGGGACCCCCAGAGTGGGGAGAGCAGAGAGGGGCAATCCCAGAGCTGGGGGACCCCGGCAGACTGGAAAGGGGGGGAGCCTGGAGAGGAGGGACCCCTGGGATCCCTGGGATCTCAGAGTAGAGCATCAGGGGAGAAGGGCCCCCATGGACCCCCAAAAGGCCCTGGATCATCCCTGAGCAGGACGCCAGAGAATGGAGAAGCCCTGGAACCATTGGACCCCCATGATCCTAAGGAAAGGAAACCTCTGGAACCCCAAAAGTGGAGAGATCAGCAATAGGGAACTGCTGGGAGAGCTTTTTGGGGCTGAATCTTGACATTGTGGGGATTTTCATGGACAGAAGACTCCTGCTGACTTCTAGAGATGGACCTGGCCAGGAGGAGCCTCTACTCCAAGGCGCTCCCACCTTGGTTTCCCCAAACCAGGGTCTGTCATTCCCAAGCTGTGGCCAGATGGAGGAAGAGGAAAAGGCCCAGACATTCCGCACGAGGAGGGGCTGCAAACCCAGCCCAGGGAGCTGCAGGGAGGAAAGAGCCCCCCTGAGCCAGGAAGGCAGCCTGAGATCCAGCCAGAGCTCAGAGCTGGTGGAGAAGCCTCATGGCAGGGAGAAGCCCCACAAATGCTTGGAATGTGGGAAGGGTTTCTGCTACAGCTCCACCCTGATGGAACACCTGAACATCCACCCTGGGGAGAGGCCCTGGGAGTGTGGGGAATGTGGGAAGAGCTTCAGTGGGACCTCCGACCTCAGCAAGCACCACAAGATCCACACTGGGGAATGGCCCTAGGAGTGCTTGGAATGTCAGAAGAGCTTCAAATGGGATTCAGAGATCGTCACTCACCAGCACTTGCACAACAGGGAGAGGCCCTGTGAGTGTCCCGAGTGTGGGAAGAGCTTCGTGTGCTGCTCCAGCTCCATCCCCCATGGGAGGATCTGTGCTGGATGATCCCCAGTGACCCCCGTTGGGCAGAGCCCTGGTGACCCCTGTTCTGGGTGATCCCCATTGGGTAGGGGGAAGGTGTTGGAGAGATTTCTTTCCGTTCTCCTTGTGCTGCTGTGATTTGGTTGGTAATAAATTCCCTCCCTGTGTCCAGCCTGGGTCTGTTGTGCCCGTGCCGGATTTGCTGAGGGATCTCTCCCGGTCCTTGTACTGACCCACGTCATTGTCGAAGTGCATGAACATTTGCTGGTTGTAGATGAACCTTACCTGTCCCCTGTTCCTGTACCAATAAACCCAGTTTGCTGCAGAGCATACACAGACGCATCCTGCTGACTTTGTCAGCTTTATAAAGCAGCCGTGAGCTCCGGGCTCCTGAGTGCCGGACGCTCCAGGGGCCTCGGCAGCGCCAGGACGCTCCAGACTGGGACAGCCAGGCAGGGCAGGAGGAATCACTGCCCCTTTGCCCTCCCTGCTGCTCCATCTCCCAGCCCAGCATCGCTGCAGGACAGCCTCACTGCCAACGCCATCCTGCCAGGGATGGACTGGGGGGATCTCCTTCCCCTTCCCTCTGGCATGGAGGCAAATCCCATCTTCTCCTTGTCCACCCTCCTTCTTCTCCTCATTCTGTCCTACATCCATCTATGTTCCTTTCCCATCTCCTTCCTCTCCTCCTGCCTTTTCCTTTTCCCTTCTCCCTGTCTCTTCCTCTCCTTGTCCTTCCTCCCTCACGCACTGAGCTGCGGACAGAGACCAGGGAGAACAAATCCCTGCCACAGAACCTCGTGGAAGAGGCCATTTGGAACGGCTCCACGGCGCAGGAATCCAATGGGGAGGAAAAGCCCCAGAGATCCCACATGAGGAGGGGCTGCCAACCCAGCCTGGGGAGCTGTGAGGAGGTAAAAGCTTCCCTGTGCCGGGAAGGGTGTGGGGAATGTGAGAAGAGCTTCAGGCAGAGCTCAGCCTATTCCTGGTGCCTCCAAAAACGGCGGTGCCAGATGCAGAGATCCCCCTGCAGATCCATGGGGATGCAGAGATCCCCCTGCAGCCCCCAGAGCAGCCACCGTGGAGCACGGGGATGCCTGAGAGGAGGCTGTGCCCCCGTGGCCAGAGGGGCCCCGCTGGAGCAGCCTGTCCTGGCAGGACTGACCCCGGGGCACAGTGACCCACGCTGCAGCACTTGGAGGGGGGCTGTGCCCCGTGAGATGGACTCAGCTTGGAGAAGTTCCTGGAGAAGTCTCCGGTGGGAGAGAGCCCAGGGTGCAGCAGGGGAACGACTCCCGTCCCCGAGCAGAGGGAGAAGCCCCGGGGCATGAAGTGAGCACGGCCCCATTCCCTGTCTCCGGCACTGCCGGGGTAGGAGGTGCAGCTGGAAGGAGGGAGGCGTGGGGGAAGGCTGGATTTAAGGCTCTTCACTTACTTCTCATTATCCTGCTCTGAGTTTTTAGAGTTTTCTGTCAGAAATCTCTCCCCTCGCCCACTCATCCACAGGGCTGGGGCAGTTTTCCCTTTTTGGCGGAAATCAAAGCGATTCCTTGATGCTCCTAATTAGAGGTAGCAGTAGTGAGGCTCCGGGGCTTCTCGCTGACCGGAGCCACAGAAGCCGCAGTGCTTCGGGAAAGCCGTGGCGGGAGGTGCGGAGAAGTTTGTTTGTGTTTTCAGCTCAATCCCCCTCAGGCCCGGGCCCGTTCCAGGGCTGTTCCCCATCTCCGGCTCTGCCCTCACGCAGCCCGGGGGGCCCTGAGAGCGCGGGGCGAGGCTGTGCCGTGTGCAGAGCCCGCCCCTGGCTGCGATTGGGCGACGGTGCCGTCAGTCGCGGACGGCTGACCAATCCACTGAAATGTTCCTCATTTCAGGGATTGCTCAGCAGGAAGGTCAGGAGCTGGAGCTGTCTGGTTGGTTATTCCCAGGGCAGCTTGTAATCTAATGATGCCATTGAAATGAGAAATCGGTTCCGTGGCTCCTGACATGAATTGGTTTGGGTTCCCAGGGGCTGGTCCATGGTGTTATAGGATTTGTTCTGCTGGCCGTTCATCTTTTCACCATTTTTGGCCGCGCTCTCCAGCAAGGACTGCATCAATTGATGCTTTTCTGTACTTAAATCATCAAATACTTGGATTCCCATCTGATTTCCCTGAACTTGTGGTAGCAAGAACATTTCAGTGCTCTAATACACCCTATATAACACAGACAGTGACAGCACATGTTGGAGTGGGCAGAGGGATGATTCCCCCCCATTTATTTATAGTGAAGTTTTCCCAACATTCTTCATTTGCTGTTTCCCTTTGCAGCTTCGCCCGTTTCTGTTGCAGGGTCAGATATCCTCACCCTGGGCTCTGCCTTGAGCTGTGCAAATTCCATCAGTGCAAGCAGGCAGAGCTTGGGGTGAGGGACAGAGGGAATCAGCCCAATTCCTGCCCCAGGCAAGAGACCCAGGTCCATTGTCCAGGCTTTGCCCAGCAGTGTTCATTTGCATTTCTAAAGCTCCTCTGCAGGCTGCCTGGAATGAAGCTTCTCTTCCAGAGCATGACTCTCATGCGCCCCACCCCAAAAGCCAGGGTTTGGGGTATTTTTAATTTTTGGGGGTTTTTTTGAAGAGTGTTCTATTAACGGTTTGTCAGTTAAAGGGTCACCTTTAAAGCTCTTCTAAACGCAGCCTGGAGGTAAACACCAGAAAAGGCGGACCAAAATTTTGCCATCTCCACCAGCCAGGCAAACACACACTGAAAAAGAATCCAAAGCAATAAAGATATTTTCTACTTCTTCTGCAGAGAATAAAAACTGATTCTCACCCCCAAACCTAACTGACAATATGAAAGTAGGATTATTTAGAAAAAACATTCTCATGGTGTAATCTTATTCTAGGCAGCCCAGAGTGTGGGTGTGAGTGAGCCCCAGAGTGGAATTGTGCCGTGGTGCTCCCCAGCAGCTGTGGCAGTGCAGGCCCAGCCAGCGCTGAAGCTGCAGCAGTGGCAGCAAGGCTTGGCCGCAGTGGCTGGAGATGCCAGGGGAGGGTGGCCAGGATTTCAGAGGATTTGAGCAGAGGATCTGTGGGCAGGCCCAGGGGCTTGGCCCGCTGTGGAGCCCTGGCTGCTGCTGCGTTGCCTTCAGGGCAGGCTCAGGGGTGGCTGCCATGGTCCTGCTGCAGGCGGGAAGTGCAAATCTCCGGGGCTTCAGAGCCCCTGAGGCCAGGCTGAGGGGTCCCCCCGTGTTCAGCTGTGCTGGCGGCTGTTTCTGGCCTCAGGGACACTTGGCATGGGCCCCTTGGCCACCAGTGGTGCTGCTTTGCACTCCTTAGGCAGGAGCCGATGTCCTGGCTGGGTGTTGGCAACAGCAAAGTCCCAGGGCAGGCTCTGTGCCAGCCCAGCTTCCTGGGGCAGAATATACCTTGATCTCTGATCCAGTGCTTGCTGAAGCAGTCAGAATTGCTTTTGCCGCCCTGTTAGGTGCCATGGTGTCAGCAGAAGATATTGAAGCCTTCCTGCCCAGGGCATTTCAGTGCCAGGCTCTTACAAGCACCCAGAGCTCCTTGGGTTGAGCTGAGCATGGGGCGGTGACCTGCGCTTTGTCTGATTCCCCTTCCTTCCCTCCCCTGGAACAGGCTGTTGCTTTTAGACACCACTTCTCCTGGTTGCTTCAGAGTACTTTGGAGAGGCTCCAGATCTGATCTTCCCTATTTCCCTGGGGCTGCCCACACTTCAGGGTTCACTTCAGCATAGGCCTGGCCAGACATTTGACACAGAGGTACAACAGAACTGGCCTCTGTATCACCTTTTATAATATTAATTTGTGTTCCAAATTTAGCGATCAAATCCCTTCCCAATAAATCATGATAGCAATTAGGAGCAAATAAAACTTCATGCATTTCAAATCCATCTCCCAGATCTACTAATAGTGGTTGAATAAAACCATACAGCTTTCCCACTTATGCCATGAATAATCAAAGACATTTTTGGCCTTTTTTCCCTCCCTTAGGTCTAAGATTCAGAGTGGATTGAGAGGCCCCTGTGTCCATCTGAAAATGCCTCCTCTCAATGCAGACCCACCTGAATGTTCTCAAGGGCTCCAGTGTGGAGGGTCCCTGGTGTGATGGGAGCTGTGACAGCCCTGCCAATCCATGTCCATCACGGGGTGGACTTGCTGGTCCTGCGGGTGCTGCTGTCTGTGCTTGCAGTGTCCTTGTGCCCTGCAGCTGGAGCCCTGATTCCTTGCCAGGGGCTGTTTGGGTGGGCTGTCCCCTGCCGAGGAGGGCAATGCCTCTGCCGGGTGCTTGTGGCTGAGCCCGTGCCCTGGGTGCTGGGGCCCCCTTGGGCCCTGGGGTTGATCCCTCAGGGGCTGTAGGAGCTCTGCCCTGGCCTTTGCCTTCAGCTTGGCCTTTTGCTGCTCCCTTCTTGCATTCACCTGCTGTTCCTTTGTGCCCAAGTGCTGCAGGGCCTTCTTCTGCCCCTCCTGCAGCCCCCCTCAGTGCCTGTGGGTGTTTGTCTTGCTTTACAAGACAGGTGTCTGCTTGGGAAGGCAGAAAAAGCCTCTATTGGAATGGAGAATGCAAACCCCCTCCCTCTTAATTTTTACAATAGTGAAATCAAGGGTCTCTCAGGCAAAGCTATGGGAATAGGAATACCAGTTCTTTACTAGTGTGTAAATAAAGCAAAGAAACAACCACAGCTCCGGCAGTGCCAACAAACAGAGCCCGGAGCCAGTCCCGGCCTTTCGGCTGCGGCGCTTTCCCCTTGGGTGCAGTTCCGGGCACGGCCGGCAGGGGCGCTGGTGGCTCCCGCGGGGCAGGGCAGCGCATCCCTGCCATGGGAACCTCTCTTAATGGAAATAGAGCAATCCCTTCATCTAACTCTTTCACTTTTTTACCTTCTATAGCCTTTCTCCCGTGTTTTGAGAAAGAATTTGGAGAGGGCTGCCTTTTAACTGAGCTCCTAGTGTTTAGATAAGGTGCTTCCTGTAGAGAGAGAGTTTCCCTGTACAGCTGGAGCTGTGGTTACCAAGGGGATGTAACTCGGAGCAGGCCGGGGTCAGGGGAGGATATCCCGCCGAGGCTCGGTGGGAGTGTGGGCAGGGTCTGCTGCCGGAATCGCCAGAGGGGGATCTTCCCGTGGAGACCGAGCCGGAGCGTGGGCAGCCCCCACATGGCTTATGGCGGCTGATCCGGCAGCTCCCGGCAGAGAAAAGGCAGGTGGGAGACCCCGGCAGCAGCAGCGGCGGTGCCCAGCGCAGCTGGCACGGGCAGGGCAGCCGGGGATGGGATGGCTGGGACCCGCCCTCGGTGCGGTCGGCGCGGTGACCTCGGCCCACGCGGCAGGACAGAGCAACCCCCATCTTCCCCAGCATGGCCGGCAGAGCGGCCGCGGGCCGGGCAGTGGGAGCAGGGCACACAAATTCACCGCCAGCGCCGGGGCAGGTGGAGCTGCCCTGGGCAGTGAGCCCGCACCTGGGATGGAAACCGGGGCAGGCGGAGCTGAGGCGGGCAGCGAGCCGGGACCCGGGACAGGCGCCTCGGCCGCCAACGGAGGGGGCAAGAGCTGCAGAGGATCCCACTCTCTTTCTGACTTTTCCTCTTGTTCCCCTCCCTTTCATTTCCCCTTGTTCTCTTCCTGTTTTGTCTCGGGGGTTTCTCATGCTTTAAAGATTTTTATTCTCCTAAAATCTCCTGTCTAACCTATGGCATATTCTCTTTCTTCTAGATTAAATGGGTTTTTTTACAAATAAATCCAGAGCCTAACAAATCTAAACTTCTGCTTAGATACTTTGAAATGGTCGACGAGCTAACTCACGACCTCCTAATGTTGTTTTTCTCATCACCTTTTTATTTATCCTTTGGCAAATTAAGCATCTTTCAGTTTCTTGCTTTGCTACTCCAAAAATCCCAGTGCACCCATAGTTCCTTAAAAAATGATCACACAAAGCTTGAGTACCCCAGTGGGTTTTCTGATGCATGTCTTCTAATATTTTCCTAGTAAGCACATTTTATTAAGTAATTGTCTTCCATCAAGAAGTTTCCATTTCCCTGATTTATCTTGTTCACTTCCTGTCTTGTTTAATTCTTTTTCTTGGCTTCCCTAAACTTTGGAATTTCCAGTTTTTCCTCGTTTGGAGTTAATATTAACATAACTCACTCAGCTCCACTTTCTGCTGCATCCTTGGCTTCGTCATCTGCCAAATTATTTCCTCCTTTTTCTGGGGTCTTTCCCTTTTGGGGTTCCTTAATATGTACTATAGCTATCTCTTTTAGGTAATTTTAATGCCTCTAAAACCTCTGAAATAAGTTCCTCATGTACTAAACCTTTTCCTCTTGAATTAAGTAATCTTTTTCCTTTCCAAATTTTTAAAGGTATGTACTACGCTAAAGGCATACCTTCAATCAGTATATATGGTTCCTTTATTTTGTGTTAAATATTCTAGTGCTCTTTTTAAAGTATATAATTCACAAGTTTGAGCTTACTAGTTTAATGTTAATTTCCCTTTTTCCACAGTTTGCATGTTTTTCCCATCAACTACTACATACCCTGTACTTTCTCCTTTTGCAAGGAGTTGTATCTCTGTTTGCTAACATAACTGCCAAAGGCCTATTTTGGGGTATCTCTGCTAGTATGCTTGTATTCCCTTTTTTTTTTTCTTTTTTTTCCCCTATAATCCAATTTACTGGTTTTTCAATCTCATTTTTCAAGATCTTATCTATTCATCTTCTGCCTCTGTTTTTCACTTTCACTAACAACCGAAATACCACTTTTCTTTCAACTATACACTAAAAAATAAAAAACCTTTTTCTCACACTACTTTCAGTGCAATCCACCTCCCTCCAAGGAGATATAGTGAAGCTTAAAATACACAATCTACATTACACATACTTTCATTTGTCTACATTCACTCACTTTTATTTCTCATTCACTTCCACACATTCTTTCACACGCTCAGGACACAAAGTGGATCCCTGTTGACAGAGAATCGCGGCTCCCTGTGGCCCCCTCCCCTTGGCGTTGGCCTCTGGGTCTCAGTATCTCCCGGCCTCCTGGGAGGGCCCTGACTCTGCTGCCTCCGGTGCCCGTTCACCTGTGAGGCTGATTTGTGTCACTCACACTCTTCAGCTACGGCCCCCTCACAGGCCCGGGGGGACAATGGCCCGTTTGCAGTCACACACATGCTCTGCCACAGCCCCCACCCACCCAAGGGACAATGGCTTATTTGTGGGTCACACACACCTCTTTCCACAGCCCCCCCTTCCCACCTGCCCGGGAAGCTGAGGCTGATTTTGTGTGTGACTCACTCTCACACACAAACAAGACAACAATAAGGTACCTTTTACATTCACATCACCTATTACAAGTTTAGGTGTTTCTGGTCAGTCCTGGTGCTATTGGATTTTCCTCAACCCAGCTGTGTTGGCCAACCCCAGATGCTCTTGGGTGTAGGAGCGTCGGGGGGTAGGACGGTCGGGACGGACGGAGACGAGAGATCTCTGCAGCCAGGCCCTGGAACTTGCGGTTTATTGCAAAGGGCCTGGGTGCAGGGCCCTGCTTGGAGCTGCCAGGCACAGCTCGGAGCAGGCCCGAGAGAAGAGAGGGGTAGAGAGGATGAGAGGGTGAGAGAGTAAAACGTAAGAGAGCAAAAGCGTAAGAGAGTAAGGTTCCCATTACAACACAATAAATCTTCCTTTGTGTTGAATATTCTATTTCTCACTACCCAATCTAGTACAAGATGCACGTCCTATAGCATTTACATACAGCCTCTAAGAATCATTACATTACCACACTGTGTTACATTTTAAACCGTAAAAACTCCTCTTTGGACCCCTTCTGCCAAGCTGGCAGGATCTGCTCTGACCCTTGGATCTGTCTGCAAGCAGAGGGAATTGTTCCATCAAAAGGGGATTACCTTCAGCCAGCCATACCATTGTTTTCCAGTTGTTCACTAACTGAGGTATCTCAAAGGTTGCTTTGATTTCAATCTTGCTTATAGTTTCTATATTGTCAAAATCTTTTGCCAGACAGTCATATTTATAAGGCTTTCCTGTTTCATCTTCCCCAACACTTGGGCATTTTTTTATTTCTCAATCCACCTGTGTTGTCCAATCCCAGATGCTCTTGAGCATATTCTCAATCCAGCAGAATTTTGCTTTACCCTGAATGCTCTTGGAATATTAATCCCTCAACCCAGCAGGTTTTTAGGAGCCCCTTTTGTCCCATTTGCTAGTGGATTGGGCTAGGAAACTCCTCTGCTCCCTTCCTCCGAGGGGTCCAGCCCCTCTCTGAGACCCAGTCCCAGTTACCCCGGGGGATTCTCTCACTCCTTTTAACATTCACTTTGTCTCTTTACTGGCCACTTACCGCGGAAAGTCAGAAACGCAGCATGGGAGACTCCAGCACTCACTTGGCAGGTCTGGCACAACCAGCCCGCCTCTCATTCACTCACATTCATCCCCCCTGAGAAATACTTACCAATCCCTTTTCCTTCCCATGTTCTTCGTGCACATTACTACTCTTAGGGGGCCAATTGCCGTGGTTGTAGGGAGCCTTTTTCCCTTGTCTTTGTTTTATTGTCTCCTTTTGTCCACCATAACCTGCGTCTGCCGGTCACCCCAGGGCAAACAGAGCGAGGCTGCTGAAGAGGGCAGGGGGCACCTTCCCCACTCTGACTCTCCTAAAGCACTGGCAGCGAGGTGTTGGTAACCATCCTCTGCTACCAAATTGTGAAAAACGCCAATCACTTGTTTTTAAAATTTTAAAAGTTTAATAGTAATAAAATAATTATCATAATAGTAATACAATTAGAGTAATAAAAATTTGGACAATTAGGATTTAAGACAATACAAGACAATGGAAACAAAGAGTTACAAACGGCTCGGGTACCTTTTCCTGGGCAAAGTAAGCCCAAAAAAGGACACACGTTAATAGAGGATTAACTGTGAAAAACCATAGCCCATTGCATATTTGTACATCTCATACGTGATACATAAATTCCATTCCAACAAAGGATTCTGTCTGGTCAGTGTCAGCTTCTTCCTCTTCATTCTGATGGCATCTTCAGGGCTGAGCAAGGCAGGAACAAGTTCATTTCTTCTGATAATTGAGCAATAAAATATTCTTCTCTGAAAGATTTAGGTGTCCTGTGGCTGCTATCTGGTGTGAGTCCTCATTCCTTTTTTAAAAAACTATCCCACATACATAGTTTCTATTTTAACATTATGTTATAACCTAAAACTACATTTAACACACTACTTAAAAAAATTGTTACAGCATAACTTCCTAACATAACATGTATAATACTCATTTTAATGTTTGTGAAAAGCCAATCATAGACATTTTTCACACGGGCTCTGTCAGCAGCAGTGGAAAGAGCAGCCTAAGAGCAGCGGCTCCAATTGCCTTCCTCCAAAAACCTGAGAGAGGGACAAAAAACTGAGAGAGGGCCAGCAACTGCGCCCAGCCCCTACCCCCAGCCTGAATCCTCCGGCATCTCTGCACCCTTCCCCCGTCCCCCCCTCCCCCGCTCCTGGGAAAACTCCCAAAAAAACAGAGGTCCCAAGCACCCAGCAATCAGCTCTCATCAGCAACTCAACCCTAGCCCTAACCTTCTGACAGCTGCTAAGTTTTCTGCAAAATCATTCATTTCTCCAAGGACCCAAACCAAATCCTTAGAAGAAAATCTGGATCCTTCCATGTACAATCTGTATTTCCCAGGTGTTCCTTGCTCCTCGTCCCTGTGCTCAGGGTGCCCTCCCCAGCCCGTATCCCAGAGCCGGTCCCTGTCCTGCCGCAGTGTCCAAAGGCGCCCCCCGGCGGGCAGGGCCGGCAGCTCCACGGGGCCGGGCAGCGGCCGGGGCGTCCCGCAGCCTCCTGGGGGCCGGGGGCCACTGCCGGCCCTGCCCGGGGCTGGTGGGGTCAGGCAGCGCCCGGCGCTGAGCCCCGGCTGCCCCACAGCCCCGGCCCGGCCCCGCAGCTCCCCCCAGGCCCCCAGCCCGTGCTCCCGGTCCCGCACCTCTGCGCCCGGTGCTGCCGCTGCCCCCCACAGAGAAACCCCCTGAAACCCTGACCTCCTTGTTTTCCTCTCCTGGAAACCGGGGATACAAATGATCAGCCGGCAAATGTTGAGGATAAGACCCTGCTGAAAAACATCCCAGTCCTCAGTATTTTTCTCTTCCTTCTCTTTCCATCATCCTCTTCCTTCCCACAAAGATTCCTTCTGCAGCTTTTTGCCTTAAGCATATTGCTGCACACTCCCCCTCACCCAGTCCCTTTGCAGCACACCAACACCATCCATGCCCTGTTCTCCAAATGCGAGGGGAATTTGGGGAGGTGGGAGTGGGGCAGCACCAAGGCCGGGCCCCCCCGCGCTGTCCTGGCGGGAGCGGCTGCAGTGGGGACCGAGTGCGGGCGGGAGCGGCCGAGAGCCCAGCGCTGCCCCAGCCCGACCTGCCCCAGCTCCATCCCTGCCCCTGCCGTGGGATGCTGTGGGTCTGGGGGCAAGAGGGAGCCGGCAGCGGGTGCTGGGCCTGGGGCAGGAGGAGAAGGGAAGGAGAAGCAGGGTTGAGGAACAAAAGGGTCAAACGATGCCCGTGGGAGGAGAAGGTGGGATTGTGCAGAAGGAGGAATAGCAGGAGGAAGAGGAGTGTGAGGAAGAGTGGGGACACCGGAGGAGGAACAGGAAGAGGAAGCAGCACAAGGTTCCACCTCTCCCTGTATCTGCAGCCTCTGACCCCAGCCCCAGGAGCGTTGCCCCCCCCACATGCAGCAGGTGACAGGGGATTGGGATCCACAATTTTCCCGGGGGTGAATCTTGGTGTTTCTGAGCTTTCTTGGGCTAATTGTTGGTGCTTTGTTTTTTTGTGGGGGCTGAATCCTTATATTTGGAGGGGGCTTTTGCTGAATCTTGATGTTTTGGAAGTTATTGATCTGTGTCTTGATGTTTGGAGGACTTTTGTGCTGAATTGTGGTGTTTTGGAGGTTCTTAGAGACACAAGATGCCCAATGACCTAATGAGATGAACTTGGGCAAGGAGGAACTCCCAGTCCAAGGCACTCTCATCTTGTTTTTTTCTCCAAACCAGGATTTTTCATTCCTAGGGCGTGTCTGGATGGAGGAGGAGGAAAAGCCCTGGAGATTCCGCACGAGGAGGGGCTGCAAACCCAGCCCAGGGAGCTGCAGGGAGGAACGAGCCCCCCCTGAGCCAGGAAGGCGGCCAGAGATCCAGCCAGAGCTCAGAGCTGGTGGAGAAGCCTCATGGCAGGGAGAAGCCCCACAAGTGCTTGGAATGTGGGAAGGGTTTTAGTCGGAGCTTAGATCTGATCCAGCACCAGGTGATCCACACTGGGGAGCAGCCCTATGAGTGTGAGGAATGTGGGAAGCGTTTCAGCTGGAGCTCCAGCCTCAGACAGCACCAGGTGATCCACACTGGGGAGAGGCCCTTTGAGTGTGAGGAATATGGGAAGAGCTTCAGGCAGAGGGGCCAGCTGATGCAACACAAGATGATCCACACTGGAGACCGGCCTTATGAATGTGGGGAATGTGGGATGAGCTTCTGCCAGAAGGGGAGCCTGATGCAACACCACAGGATCCACACTGGGGGAAAGGCCTATGAGTGTGTGGAATGTGGGAAGAGCTTTAGATACAGCTCTGGCCTGAGGAAACATGAGAGGATCCACACTGGGGAAAAGCCCTATGAGTGTGGGGAGTGTGGGAAGAGCTTCAGCATCAAGTGCCAGCTGACGGAACACCAGAAGATCCACACTGGGGAAAAGCCCTACAAGTGTGGGGAATGTGGGAGGAGCTTCAGAGGAAGCTCAGCATTGATTCGGCACCAGGTCATCCACACGGGGGAACGGCCCTACACCTGCTTGGAATGTGGGAAGAGCTATGGGTGGCACTTTGACCTGAGAAAACACCAGGGCACCCACACTGGGGAGAGGCCCTACAAGTGTCCCCAATGTGGGAAGAGGTTTCACAGGAGCTCCGATCTTCTCAAACATCAGCGGAGTCACACCGAGGAGAGGCCCTTCCGCTGCCCCGACTGTGGGAAGGGCTTCAAGCAAAACTCCACCCTCACCCTGCACCGGCGCATCCACACTGGGGAGAGGCCCTACGAGTGTGGGGAGTGTGGGATGAGATTCTCATTGAGCTCAACTTTCACCCAACACCAACGGAGGCGCCACTAAGGGAAGCCCTGTGAGTGCCCCGAGTGTGGGAAGAGCTTTGTGCGCTGCTCCAGCTCCATCCCCCATGAGAGGATCCGCATCGGATGATCCCCAGTGACCCCCATTGGGCAGAGCCCTGATAATCCGTGGTCCTGGTGATCCAAGTTGGAAGGCATCTGGCTGGGGGGCTCCACATCTTCCTGGTTCTCTGAGGGTACCTAGATAAACCCAGAGGCAGGAACCTCCATCAGGACGCAGGCCTACAATGGGAATTCCTTGGGAAGAGCAGATTTGTTGAATTTCAATCCCATAAAATCTTTTGCATTCAATCCTATCTTCTGGTGACATCAAGGAGTACTGAATGGTCCCTGAGGTATATTCTGGGTTGACTATTTGGTGCTTGTATCCCCAGTCTGTTCTGTTTATGCTGAATAATAAGTTTTACACCTTCAAGACCTGTCCTGAGAGTGAAGGGGTAGAGAAGCAGCATGCAGTTTGTTTTCAGAAACTGCACTTGCTCCTCCACATTCCTGCTCTGGGACTGTGTTGTCTGCGGATGGACAGACAACGGGACAGAGCTCTCCTTTGCTTCTAGTTAGTTTTAGCTAGCTGAACCAAACAAGTTCCTGAACTGTGGTGTTTTTTCCCCTTTTCTTTGGACCTGTTTAAACCTGCTCTGGCCTGAACACCAGAAGAGCACGGGCAGCTCACACCTGTGGCCCACCGGGCCGGGCCTGGGCTGTGGCATTTCCAGCACCAGAGGGACTGATAAGGGACTGAGTGAGCTGAGCTACAGCCCACAGAGGGACTTGGTGAGTTTGTCTCTCTTTTAGAGCAGCAAGAGGTTTTACTGTTTTGTTATCTTTATTGAAAGATAAAAATATCCGTTCCAGAATATGCAGTTGATCTTCCCAGTTATCACTTCATTGACACGGTATTCCACACGGTATTTCATGGTCCTTCAAAATAAACACTTGAACACCAACATAGGTATCTAATCTGTTAACAAATGTGTGTGGTAAGGCTAATTCAATTTCTTCTAGGGTCTTTGCTGCTGGGGTCAGTTGCCTCTCATCAGTAGAGGAGGTGGTGCCTGACAGCAAATCATGCAATAGTTGCATCTGATGATTAGTTATGCCTAAATATGATCTAATCCAACCTATTAAACCAACCAATTTCTGTACATCAGTAGCAGTTTTAACATCAATGTCTAACTTCACAGGTTGAGGCATAACTTGAGTGTTAGTCACTAACATACCAGTATTTCCAAGGCATGTGTTCCTGCACTTTCTCTGGGGCAATGATCAGACCAAAAGCTTTCAAATTTGTCACAGCACATTGTTTAAGAGCTGATAACTGTTGTTTGTTATCAGATGCCAACAAGATATCATCCATGTAATGATAACAGTAGCAGTTATTAAATTGCTCCTCCCCTTTTGACAAGACCTGTGCCACAAACCATTAACAAATAGTTGGCAAATTTTTCATGTCTTGGGGAAGTACCCTCCATTGATATCTTTTATTGGGTTCAGGGTTCAGCATGATTATGGAAGGCACAGTAAAAGCACATTTTTCTTTGTCTTGCTCAGCCAATGGAATAGTGAAGAAACAATCTTTCAAACCAATGACAACTATTTGCCATTCCTGTGGAATCATTGTAGGCATAGGAAGGCCTGGTTGTAAAGCTCCCATTGTTGCCATTACAGCATTTATCTGCCGTAAATCATGTAAAAGTCTCCATTTTCCCGATTTCTTTTTTATTACAAAAACAGGGGTATTCCAGGAATATTTCAATATTTCCTGCTTGAAATTGTTCTGTGACTAATTCTTGCAGGGCAGTAAGCTTTTCGCTAGAAAGGGGCCACTGGTCAACCCGGACAGGTTTATCTGTCAAGCATATCAAGGCTACAACTGGACGTTCATTGCCCTGCATCACAGTGGCCCCCATTAAAAATCCGTAGTAATTTTGACACCCCATTGAGATAAACAATGTCGTCCCCACAAACTTTGAGGAGCATCGGCAACATAGGGTCTGATGTTAGCTTGTTGGCCATCAGGATGTTTCACATTAATTACAATGGCTGACAGGCCACCTGTTGTAGCACCACCCAACCCCAGAAGTCCAAAACTTGCATGAGTGAGAGGCCACGATTGAGGCCAGCAAAGTCACGAGAGTATTGTGACATCTGCTCCAGTGTCAATCAAGCCTGTTAATGATATGGTTCCTGGATGACATCCACTGGTGGTGAGGATACATGTCTTTTCTGAATGGTTCTCCGTAACTTTCTGAGCCCAGAACACTTGAGGTATCCCTGTTGATCCAAAACTTCCTGTGCCACGACTTCGGTCCACTGTATTCAGAACAGAACTCACAAAAGGTACAATTTGAGCAATGCAAGTTCCTTTCTGAATAGTGACAGGAGGGTCATCAATGGATACCATAGCATGAATCTGTCCTAAATAATCAGCATCAATAAGTCCTAGATGCACATGAATACCTCTAAGTGTAGTACTTGATCTTCCCATCAAAAATGCACTCAATCCCCATCCTATTGGACCACAGGCATCGAGGGGCACTTTGCACATTTCTTTTGTCAGAATGGTTACTATGTCAGCGGTGGGTATATCAATCCCTGCAGACCCACTTGTTGCCCCTTAGTATTGTTCACAAATGTTTAGCTTTGCAGTGCTGGGGAGGCCCATATTTGCTGCTGTGGTTCTTGGGGTATTTGTTTTCCCACATGCCCCTTTGTGCTCCTCTTCCTGTTTCCCTGCAACAGCTGACCATTTGCATGATATTTACTCCTGCATTGTTTAGCATAGTGCCCAAATTTAGCACAATGGTTGCACATAACGTTGCTGCTTGCATTTGATTTAGATGTTATTTTCTGGGTATTACACTGTGCCCTTACGTGCCCTTGCTGTCCACAATTATAGCATTTTGATGAAGGTCTTAGAACTGCAGCAAGAGCTGCTATTTTATGCTCTACTGAACCAACTTTTGAGCAAGTAGTAATCATTTGAGGCAATGTGGGTTCTCCAGGTAAAGTGTCAATAATCTTTCTGCAGCCTGAGTTTGCATGTTCTTTAGCCAAATGTATACAGAATTTGTGTCGCAAAGATTCATCATCTACCTGTTTTTCAATAGCTGCAGCAAGCTCTTCCACAAATTGCAAAAATGGTTTTCTCATCCCTTGTTGTATAGTATCATATCTCTGTTTTGGAGCTGCCATTTCCATTGATTTAATTAAAGCACTCGTGCCAATTTGCTGAGCTTGTGCCAAAATTGAAGGATCCCACCTTGCCTGTGAATCTGGGCTAGCAAAAGGCCCAGTGCCCAGTAGGGCATCAACACCCACAGCATGATGAGGGTCGTGTTGAGGCAACTGCATATTTGTTACAGCTGTGCGCTCAGCCACGTGCCTCCAAGTTTCTTGAAATACACCGTATTGTACTGGCTGGAATGAAATAGTAGCAATATGCATGATGTCATAAGGTGCAAGCATATCTGCATTAATTACACATATTAATTGCATTACGTCTGAGGAATTAATGCCATACTGAGCCACTTTCGATTGGAGATCTTGCACAACCTTCCAGGCAAAGATGTGATGACTGTCATCCTGCCCTGTTCCAGGAGCTGCTTTAAAACCTGGAAAAGCCATAGATAGGGTTATCACAGGCAACATTTGCATTAGCACTGTTCTCCTGAGGTACTCTTGGAGCACCTAATCTTTCTATCATGTCCCAATTCTTTTCTTCAGCTGCTTTCTTCCTAACAAATTCCCAAAACTCCTGAGTGTCCAGGTTTAGAGCAAATTTGGGAGAGAATCCCCCAAAGGAGCTCCAGTAGGAAAGCAGATCCAATCTGCTCTTCTCCCCCCAACTGGTCTGGGAGAAAATACCTCCTTGGAGAAAGGTGGAAAAAACCTGTCTATTAAACAACAAAACCTTAACAATATCAAACAATAAAATCTCTTGCCACTCCAAAAGAGATGACAAACTGAGAAAGTCCCTCCCCGGGTTGTGGCTCAGCTCACTCTGTCTCTGATCAGTCCCTCCGGTGCTGGAAATGTTGCAGGCCAGGCCCGGCCTGGTGGGCCACAGATGCAGCTGCCCGTGCTCCCCTGGGTGTTCAGTCCAGAGCAGGTTTCAAGAGCTCCAAGGAAAAGGGAAAAAAACAAAAGTCCCCACAGTAGGGAACTTCTTTGCCTCAGCTAGCTAAAACTAACTAAAAGCAAAAGAGAGCTCTGTCCCACTGTCAGTCCATCCGCAGACAACAACAGTCCAGGGGCAGAAATGTGGAGGAGTGAGTACGGTGTCTGAAAAAAACCTGCTGCTTCTTCTCTCCCGCTGCTTCACTCTCTGGAACACTCTTAAAGGTGCAAAACTTATTATTCAACATAATATAAGGTGCAAAACTTATTATTCAACATAACATAATTGGGGATAAAAGCATCATATAGTCAACGCAGGACACTGAGGCTCTCAAGGAAGCCCAGTTACTTGACGTGGGGGCAAAGTCCATGGAGCAGTAGGGCTACAGCTATTAGAAGGTGAACTGTCAACAGTTCCCTGCCCCAACTCCGATGTTACTGCGGGAGACTCATCACTTGATTCGCTGTCGCTGTCACTGTCAGGTAATGGAGGACACGACCTTGGAGATTGTTTCAGGCAGCTCAGAGGGGAGGGAGGGGGCAGATGGCTGGGCTAGAGCAGAGGGAAGCAGGGGGGCAGAAGACTGGGTTTCTCTCTCTGCTAAAGACATTTCAGCTACCTGGTGCAGTGGTGTGGTGTATACAGGCACCATCAGGAGCTGCTGCGCAGCTGTGACATAAAGAGGTTTAGGAGTCTGAGAAGGAGATACTATGGCAGTTTTCCCAGAAGCTTTGGCAGCCATCCCAGAAGCTTTGGCATCCAGCCCAGAAGCTCTGGCAGCTTTCCTGGAAGCTTTGGTAGCCTGCCTGGTAACTTGCATGGCACCTGCACCTTCTTCAAGGATAGATTCACCAAGTTCCCCATCAGAGGCCCCCTCTGCCTCATCCCCTTCATCAGTTTCTGTTATCAACCCCGATTCTTCATCCACATCCTGCTCTGTTTGTTCTCGCTCTGTTTTTCATTCCTTTAATGCCTCAAAAAGCAATCCCCAGGTAACAGCTAGATTGACAAGTTTTATCTCCCACTCAGATGACTTCCTACAGTCTGTCCCTGACTTTTTCCCATGCTTTAACACTAAATGCTGTGTCGGGATCAGTGCCAAAATCCTGTGATTTAGCCCACAGCAATATACTACGAAGGGCATAGTCTGAAGTATTAATTCCCTTATTTCTTAACAAAACTTTCCATGTAGCCAAAACAGTCTCTTCTTCATTAGATAAATTATTTCCCATTATTACTAGTTGGTGGCTCACCTACTTCCAGGTGTCTTGATAGGAGAAAATCAGGTCTGGACTTCCCTGTGGCTTCCACCCGCCATTCTCAGCTGCAACAACGCCGCCTCCCCCACTACGTCCCAGTGAGTCATGGCTGCCAGTCTCTAGGAGCCCGTATGGGTCCAGATCAAGTATGTTCTTAAGGGTGTTGAATCACATCAGGGTCACCAGATGTCACTGTCAGGCCAGTCATGACACAAGGCAGAGACCACAAGCAGTCTCAGATGGCAACTCTTTATTATCGAACATGGCTGACCTTTTATACACTTTCTAATTGTTCATACTTCTTCTACCCTAACTATTGGCCACAATAAATCAACATAATATCATTGGTAATAAGTTACAGTGACTTCAACTAACTTTCTAAAAATACTTCATCCAGCTGCAAAGTTCTCATCTTTCTTCAATTCCTCACTTCTCTTGGTCTCCTTAGTTACAGCCTTGGAGAGAGCTCCTTATCAACTTCTTGCTTCTTACCTTTCTTCTCACTCCTTTAGCTAACAGGCCCGCTGTTGGCCCCTTCCACACAAAGGCATTTGCTATACCAGCCCCCACAGTAAGGTTCATTAGTAACGGTTGCCCTATGCTGAAGGCACACAGGTGGTTACATGCCTCTATCATTTACAGCAGGATGGGCTCCTCCTTAGACAAGGACTTCAGAAGTTTTTTACAATTCTCATTAGCATTTTCAGCAGCTAATTTTGAAAGCAACACCTGTCTGGCAATGTCATTCTCAATTTGTCTTTTAAGAGCTTGTTTCAAGCAGCCATTGAATTGCATATAAGGCTCCGCCAGTCCTTGCTTTACATAAGTAAATACTTTTTGGGGGGCTCACAGCATCAGGAACCTTTAAAAATGTGCTATGCACAGCTTCAGTAATACCCTCAAGGGCCTCACTAGGAATGTGGGTTTGCCCAACAGGGTCTGAGTGGCTTCCTTCTCCGGCCAGGTGGTCAATCATGAGGGCTGCAATATTCTGGTTTGCATGTCCCACAAATTTCACAAGCAAAGCTTCTAACCCCTTTTTCCACTGAGCGTCTGTGGAGGCCAGTGGGCCTACAGAACAAAGGCCATTATAGACCTTTGGACAGACAGACAGACCCCAAGTTGGAGAAATCTCCCCTGTTCAGGGCAATTGAGCAGACCCTCTTCCAGGATGCTTTGTTGTATATGCAAATGTACCCAGTTCTACTTCCCTGGTTGGACTGTTGGCCTCTCCCTCCCTTTTTCCTTATATTTATGTCCTTGAATGTTCTCCCTTCCCTGCTTATCCATTGGCCCCATATTGCCTCAGTGTCCCACCCTCTTTACCCTATTGGCTGCCACCCCTCATCTCCCCTCTTTACTGCCCTGAGCCCTCAGCCCATTGGCCCTGATGCTCTGCTCTGCCCCCCCCCCCCATGTCCCCTGTATTTAAACCCAGACCTTCCACTGTTCTTTTTGTCTTTGTCCCTGGAACCCCTTTGTGCGTGGCTGGAATAAACCTCCTTCTCTGGCATCCATACAAAGACCCTTCCCGTTTCTTTATCGTTGTTGATTCTACAAGAGAAGTGTGTGCTGCAGTGATTGTGTGTGTGTGTGTGTGTGTGTGTGTGTGTGTGCCTGTGCCACCGAGCGGCTTCATTACTGGAGACACTTCTGGAAGGTCACGGCTCCGCTGCCTCTCTCTCCACCACCAACGGGCTTGTGGCTTGTGACAGCTGGCAGCCTGAACAGGGACCTGTCCGGAGCATTCCTGGAGGTGTCTTCAGTAGCTTTTTGGCTACTGAAGTTAAGCCATGTTCGGAGCAGCCAATTCCCAGAGGAGACTCCTAAGTTTTATTGGGGGAATCATACAGGCGACCAGCAACCTTCTTGAGGCGAGAAGATTGGTTGAAGCTGACAGACAACCTGGAGAGGTTTTGTTGACCCACTGTCATGTGAGTACTATATTTGGGGGTCACCCTTTTTTGTCTTTCCTTTGCCTTCTTTTCCTCTTGGATGTTGGGAGGAAGTGTGGGGATGGGAGCCAAAGTGATCCACCCACACAGGGAAGTTTATACCCAAGTTAGAGGAATCCTTGTTGGAGAAAATTTTCATTTTTCAAAGGGAGATTTAAAATGTTTTCTTCATTGATTGTTCAAGTATTTTCCTGATGTTATGAGGGAATTCATTCTAATGAGTTCTGGGACCATATAGGGAAAAGATTCTATGTTCTTTGAGTTAAAGGGGATCTTTCAGTGGGGAAATTTTATCCTTTGGCCTTATTGCTAAGTCTGTAGAAAATGTTGGGAAACATTCGGGACCCCAGTTTAACACCCCTTCTCCCTGTTCCTCCCCTCACATCCCTAAACTCTCTTCCCTGCCTCAGGGAGGATCGGGAGATGGATCCTGCCAGCAGGCGCAGGGTTGCTACCGTCACCCTGACATCTCCCAGTGTCCTCTGTCCCCTCTCCAGGGCAGCACTGGCCATGCTGCCTTGGGCTCTCTCCTAACCCTCTTACCAATGCCCATGTACCCAGTTCTACCACCCCCAGCTGTTCACCCAGATGGTGCCAGGAATGTGGCCAGCCCCGCCATCTTGTCTTTTCCCTCTCCAAGTTTTTCTGCCCTTTCTCCACAAAATGGTGCTGACCCCACAAAGGCAATGGCCATTTTGTCACCTCCCTGTTCTGCCAAAAACGACACCTCTGACCCTCCTCCCACTTTCTCTATTCCTGTAATCGCGCCCTGCCCCTCCCTTCTGTGTCAGGAAGTGTGTCCATGTTGGGACTTCCCCTCTCTATGGGGAATCCCCTCCCCATTGTGCACACCAACCCTACCCCTTCCTCTCTTGACTCCTCCTGATGGTCCCTCCCATTCCCATTCCCACAACACTGGAGTAAGAAGTGGTGATGACAGCGACCAGAAGGAGCCCATATTGGCTTCCACAGCTGCCCACAAACAGGCAGATTCTGGCTGCCCCAAGAGGCTCCATGCAGTCATCAAGTGCCCTCCATCCTCCTCAGAGGATGAAAATAGGGATTCTGCAGACCCGGATTCCAGTCCTGAGTCTGAGGATCACTGGGCCAAGCTGCAGAGGGAAGCCACTGGGAGGGCTCAGAGCTCACCAAAAAGATTGTGGGCTTGCCAATTATATGTAAACACAGCAGAAGAGTGACTGCAATCAATTCCTGGGAGCCGATCCCCTATGGGGAATTGAAGGAGCTCTGCAAAGTGGCTAAGGAATATGGTTGGGGGTTGCATTTCTTAAAAAAATTTCTGGAAGCCACCTTCTCTGACCGTCTCTTGGTCGTGCATGAAAATAAAAATATCATGAATTGCCTACTCTCCCTGTGTCACAATCCATCCTTACGAACGGGTTTTGTGATTGTTTGTGGATTTGATCTCAGGGTGCAAAAAACCGACACGGCACAGGGGGGTTTGCAGTGATAATCAAAACAAATGCACCTTTATTGAATAACCAAATGCATTGGGGAGGAACTGGGGGAAAAAGGGAAAAATAAGGAAAAGAGGGAGGAAGAGAAAGGAAGGTATATAGCTACCAAACATAGAACAGCCAAGTCCTTTGATGTCCAGCCGATGGAGTTCACCAGGTCACGTCTGGGGAGATCTTGAAATCTCTCGCTAACTCAGAGGTTTTTTTTATGATAACTCTATTGAAAATTGTGAGGGAGGGGGGAAAACAGATACAATAAAGAATAGATGTAACAGGTAGTCCATGTTCTCAGCAGTAAACGAGAGCCATTGTCTTCTTGGTCCAGCGGTCACAACCTGCAGGCAAACATCTCGCTTTGGTCAGCTTGCCTCCCCCACACACCTGCCCCGGGCTGGGGGTTTCAGTCCCAGTCCTTGGAAGGAGCAGAGGGGCCTTTTCACATGGGGGTTTCATGTCTCACTCCTTGATGGAGAGGCTCCTTACATCTCAGTCTCTCTGTCACGGTGGTTGTAAAACAGGTGAGGGTCTTCTGTGGGGGGACCACCCAAGACTCAGGAGAATCCAGCCAGGCTGAGAGGTGGGACAGCTTCCAAGGCTATTGCTGCAAAAAGACAAGATGCCCCCTTCTTCTTTCATTGGGCTCAGTGCAGCATACAGCAAACAACACCTGTGAACAATAGCTTAGCACTGTGCTCAGGTCTCGGAGCCGTTGGCACGTAACTTTCTCCAACAGGGCCAGAAACTTCAGACAAGGGTCTTTTCTTCAGTGGTCCCCAATGACGATCGTGAGGCAGATGAGAGAAACTTTGGACAGAGTCTCACACCCCGGTCGAGTACATGCTGTGGGAGAGGCAGTAAAAAAGGCATCTCAAATCACTGGTGGACACATATTCAAAAGATGCCAACAAACCAAATTTAACCCTTGAATAAATGGCAGGAGAAGGTGACTTCCAGAAGCCACAAGACCAAGCAAAGGACTTACAAGAAGCTGCACTCAGTGGCATCACCACTGCTGCAAAGACATCCCTGCTCCTCACTCTCGATGACACCCTACATACACAGAGCTTCACTAACATCAAACAAGGGCAAGTGAAATTTTCATGAAATTTGTAGACAGACTTAAAGTTGCACTTGAGTGACAAATAGAAGGCCCAGAGGCCAAGAAGGAAGTGCTAAATAAAATGGCCTTGGCAAAGGCAAACAATGAGTGCAAAACAATATTAAGACCCAGAACCTACAATCAACCAGATGGACGAGGCCTGCACCAAATTATCTTCCACTGAACACACCGTGGCAAGGGCAATCTCTAAGGGAGAGGGCCTTTTTAACATCCCAAGACGCTGCAAAATGTTTTAATTGTGGGGAACTGGCTTTTTTTTGAAGGACTGTCCAGAATACAAAATGCCTAAAGACCAGCAGCCACCAAAGAGGTGCCATTCATCACACTGTATGCATTGCAACAGACATTCAAACAACTGTTCTCAGTTTTGTTATCACCAGTAAGCTCACCACCACCAGCAGCATTATCAGCCAAAAAACTTCCAACAGACTGCAGGGTGGCCCCGTGTGAAGACAGCAAATGGAAAGCTGTTTCACTGTACCCTCCCCACTATTCTGGAGGTCCAATATGTGGGGAAATTCCCGCGGAGCTCTTCATACTCCGAACAACAGACCAGAGTGACCAAGGCTTTCCAGCAAGTTCAGGTCAGGACGTGACACCAACTGGTGAGTGCTTTGTCTATACAATTTGATGACTCTGCTTTCTATCGTATTCCCACCAGAAAATATGGACCCCTAGAGGGCCTGAGGGATGTGCTGGTAATAGGTAATGTATTCATGGACCAAATGAAATACATATTATAGTGGAAGTACAAACTGTTGGGCCAAGTGACGAAATCACAGTCACTTTCTGCTGCACAAAACCACCACACTTCCTGCACAGAGAGACTGTGATCGCCCAAGCCTTTTTATTGCCATTAAGCATAGACAATATCCCAGAGCACCCAATGGCATTCTGGGTTGAAATCATGGGCCAAGACAAGCCCCTTATAAAGTGCAGTCAGTTGAATAAAGGTAATGACATCCACCTACAAGGGATGGTGGACACAGGGGCCAACATTACTATCATTACACAACCTCAATGGCCCCTGAACCAGGAGCTGACTCCTGTCACTGGAGTCACCTCAGTGATTGGAGGAGCCGCCATCTCCATGAGGAGCGAGCGTATTATCACAACAGAGGGACTGGAGGGCCAAACTGCCACCATCAGGCCATTTGTAGTCAGGGCACCCACCACCCTGTGGGCCAGGGACCTGTTGTCCCAGTGGGGAGCTTGACTTGATATTCCACCTCTGTCCCGGGATTTCTATTTGGGGCCACTGCAGAGTGCACCACCCCACCATCACCTGGAAGACTGACACCCCACCGTGGGTGCATCAGTGGCCCCTCTCAACAGAGAAATTACATACCCTCGAGCTTCTAGTGGAGGAGCAGCTCTCCAAGGGCCACATCGTACCTTCCAACAGCCCTTGGAACTCCCCTGTCTTTGTTCTCAAAAAACCTGGCAAGGACAGGTGGACACTCCTCCATGACCTTTGTAAAATTAACAAGGTCATTGAGGACATGGGCCCCTTGCAGCCTTCCTTCTCCGTCCTTGCTTCCTTGTGACTTGAGACTGGTGGTCATTGATATCAAAGACTGCTTTTTCAACATCCCCCTCCATCCTCAAGATGCTCCCAGATTCACCTTTTCTATCCCCTCCCTGAACAGACAGGCACCTCTGAAGCGGTACCACCGGTGAGTCCTCCCCCAAAGTGAGAAAAACTCCCCTATATATGCCAGTGGTGCATGGCCCTTGTCCTATCTCCCATCCAAAGGACTCTCCCAGATGCCATTATCCTACATTATATGGATGGCATTCTGTCTTGGTTTGAAGACAGGTGTCTGCTAAGGAAGGCAGGAGCTTCCTGTGAAATGGAAAATGTAAACCCCCTCCCTCTGAATTATTATAATTTTGAAATTAAAAAGCTCTCGAGCAAAGATATGGGAATAAGAATAACAGTTATTAACGAGGAAAACTAAAAATACAAATGCAATAGTACAAACAAAAAACCCCACTGGCAGAGTCAGAATATGACCTGACACCCTGTGGGTCAGTGTCGTTATAGGGTATGACACAGTATAAAAGTACACGACTCCATCAAAAGGGTGCAAGAGAGAAATTTATTAAACCAACATAGCTTTTATAGTTCTTCCAGATATTTACACCCATCTAACACATATACAATGCCCATTGGCCATAAAAGAGAAACAAAGTTCCCAGCAGGCGACCAGGGAGCCACATCACTCTGGGAGCCAGCCAGAGTCCATATCTCCCAACTTTCTCTCCTTCCTCTGGTCTCCATGGTAATGACCTTGGTTTTCCTTCAGGAGAGATATGGGGCTTCTCCTTATCTTCAGGAGGCCTTGCTAGCTCACAAGGACAGCACAGAATGTCTTTCCCAAAGGTCAGGATGGTGGTAGCAGTCCAATTAAATGGAGGCTGCAGTGCTCCTGGAGTCACAGGTGGGGTTGTGTTGAAGCAGTGATCCTGTAGAAGGGTGAAGTTTTCCTCTCAAGGTCCAGTGGTGGCGTAGATGGGCCTGGACTTCCTCTGGGAATGCAGTGGAAAAGAAAGCTGCTCCTCTGGGAATCCAGTGGGAAAAGGCTGTCTCTCTTCTTCCAAATGTCTAATTATATCCAGGTAGGAGTGCTGGGCTCCTCCCTCTGGCCGGAGCATCTCACAATGAGATGATGAATTTTTCATCAGTCATGCAGTGACACTCAAGGGCCCAATAACAGAAGATATCTCCCAGAGTGGGGGATTGTTGAGGAAGAGATAAAGTAAACTGTTGTAAGAGATGGTCTGAAGTTTCCCTCATTTGCCTCACGACCGTCACAAGGACAGAGAGGAAGACCCTGAAGACCCTGGCTGGAGTTCTGGCCTGGTTGGGGTGGATGCTCGCCAAGTGATTGTTTGCAGCTGTGCTTGCTGTGCCCCCACGTTACAACTGCTTCGAGCAGGGGCTGACAGGGAGCGGCTTGCTCTGTACACTTACACCTGCTTCACGATCCCTGCTCATCACAATGGCCCATGAATTTCCCCACCTCTTGGCCAGATGAACTTTCTGGGGTAACTCTGGTGATCCCCCCATAGAAGATCCCTCATCTGCCTCACAAGAACTGTAAGAGAAGCCTCCTCCCAAGGACTGAGACTGAGACCCTTAAAATTCTAACACAGGGGCACTGGCCTGACTGAAGTGGGATGTTTGCCAAGTGTTGCCTGCAGGTGTGTTTGCTGGACCAAGACTGGTTTCTCATAGACACCAATTCTGAAACAATGGGTCTCGCTCACCGCTGAGATTGATTTGTCCTGTTTTGGAACATGGACTGTCTTACTCATTTTCAATAGACTAATTCTCCATTGTCTTTTTTCTGTTCTCCCCTTGGTGGATGACTATAAAAAACCCCTGAGTTATGCAAAGAATTTGAGATTCTCCCCAACGTGACAAGATGGATCTATTGGCTGGACCACGAGGATTTTGTCTCTCCGTTGGTAGCTATTCCCACCCCTGTCTTCTTCTCTCTCCCTCTATCCTTTATCTCCTTTCTAATCCTTCTATTGCTTCTGCTGTGGGCACTCAATAAAAGGTGCATTTGTTTTGATCAAGACTGAAATCCCCTCTCTGTTGTTTTTGCACTCTGAGATCAGTTAATGAACCATCACAACCCCACTTGTACGAGTGGATCGTGACATTAAATTGCCATCATGAACAGGATTCTGACAGACAGAGGGGTTTGCAGGGTTGTGTGTAGTCTGTAACAGGGGAAGGATGTTTCTCTCCAGCCGCACCGAGCCCGATACCCTGAAAGGGGTGAGCGGTTGTCTAAAAAGGAAAGGGAGTGACTCAAATTTCCCACAAACTGCACATGCCTAGGTGAAAAGCACCCCCATACTCAATTGAGGGTTCTGTCTTCAGAATTTCACAAAAGATCTCTTAGTGCAAAAAGGGAAACTGTTTTTGTGTATGTGTGAATCTGGACTGTCTGGGAAGTGAAGGGACTATTTGAAGTAACTGAGTAGAACCTCCCAGGCACACTTAGTCTCTTCACCCACCCAGGGAAGCAAGGGAAACACAGCAGAGGCTGTGTGGTTGTGTGCCTTAAGTCTACACCTCCCTGTCATGGTTTTGGTCCCTTCACAAAATGACGGAAAACCTCAGTGCAAAAGTTAAAGCTGAATTTTATGCTCTACTAGCCAAACACAATGCCAAACCTTCTCCTGGAGGAAAAGAATGGGCACAAAGTAACTGATTTAATTTGGAAAATGTTATTGATGGAGTATGTTCTTTAAAACATGAAACAAAATTTAAACTGGGCAAAAATAAAACTATTCTCTGCTCAGTTTTGGGAGCTTGTCTCACAGCAGCTATAAAAACTCTCTTAAAGTGAAGAAGTGAGGAAAAAGCTATAATGGACTCCCTTCAAAGCCTAGTTGAAATTTGGAAAAAAAATTAAATGAAGAAAGGAATGAGATCCATCTGTTACAAGCTGCCCTTAGAGAGGAACATGTTAAGAATTCACTGAATGCTGATTCCTCAACACAGGCAGAGGAAAAGAAACTCCTCACATTAAACAGATTTATCCCTATAAGGAACTAGAGGCAGTAAAAAAACTGTGGAGAAAACTGCTGCCCTCATTTGAGACCCTTGGTTAAAACAGAATATAATTATATTAATGATGAAGATTTTGAACCACATATCACAACTAAACAAATACCATTCAGCACTACCAAATTGGCTAAGCTGAAGAAAGAATTTGGGTGCCTCCCACAAGAATCGGAGATAGAATATGTCTTCCAAGTGTCCCTCACTGGTGGAGATCAAATTAAATTAACTGAACAGGAGGCCAGTGGGTACTGGGGACATGGAGTTTTCCTAACAACAGGAGATAAGCGTGACACGTGGTCCCTGACACAATGTGTGCCTTTCTGGGCCGGGGGAATTAATCCTTTGGAAAGGGGAGACCCTTTAGCTATAGTCAGTACCCCCGACCAGCTTTTGGAAGGCGCCCACAAAGCCACCTGCCTGCAAATGATTCATGAAAAAGGTTGATTCCTGGTTTTCAGTCACCAATGCAATTACCTGTAAAGCCTGAAATTATGACTCCTTTAATTTGATGGCTTCCTAAACCTACAGCAATTATTTTACAGAAAACCATAATGGCCTTGGGTCCCATAGAGAGACTAGATAGATTCCTTGGTAACCCCACTGACCAAACTGGATCTACTGATCCAGGTTTCACTCCATACTCCATCCCCTCACAGCCCCCAGCTTCTCAATCTGATTCACCTGCCAGTAGCCATAAAGTTTGGGCATGGAGCGAGGTTGCAGTAGATTTGATTAATTACAGTAGATGATATGGACCTGTAAAAACCCTGGAGGAGAAATCAGAAAAAACAAATGGTGTTTGGTTTATCACGGCTCCTCATGGTGAAAATTTAGGGAAGGGAAAACAGATCTCTAACCACCACCATTGGTGGTTGTTGGAAGTTAAAAGGGGGGTCCCCAGAGAGGTGATGGATGGTTTGCCCCTTGATAAATTACAGAAAATAATAACTAATTGGCACTATCGAAAACCGAATTTATCGGTTCAACCCAGTGCACCCCTCCCTTCTCAGAATCCAGCCAGTGAGCCAAAAGAAATCCTCTCCCAGCCTCTCCCTCAGAATTTAGGATGTGAGCCAAAGCAAACACAGAACCAGAGAAACTAGGCTCTCCATCCCTTATAGGTGAGCAAAGGGCTGGAGCATGGATGTATCTGAGAATGCTCACTAAACATAAATCAGGAGATATATTGATCACAGCTATCACAGACCTCAAACAGGCACTTGTAACCTTTCTGATTGACACTGGGGCAGAAATCTCTGCACTAACAAAAAGGATGCCCAGAAGTGTAGAATTGTTCCAACAAAGAAACCATGTTGTGCTTTAAATGCCCTAGGAACTACAGAATCTATGAATGTGGCATTAATAAAACTCACGCTCCATGGAGAGGGGTGTGGGAAAGACATTCTGTGCTGTCCTTGTGAGCTGTCAGGGCCTCCTGAAGATAAGGAGAAGCCCCATATCTCTCCTGAAGGAACACCAAGGTCGTTACCATGGAGACCAGAGGAAGGAGAGAAAGTTGGGAGATATGGACTCTGGCTGGCTCCCAGAGTGTCCTGGCTCCCTGGTCGCCTGCTGGGAACTTTGTTTCTCTTTTATGGCCAATGGGCATTGTATATGTGTTAGATGGGTGTAAATATCTGGAAGAATTATAAAAGCTACATTGGTTTAATAAATTTCTCTCTTGCACCCTTTTGATGGAGTCGTGTATTATTGTACTGTGTCATGCTCTATAACGACAGAGGAGAATGAATTAGTTCTCAAAATGGTAATTGGGGATATTCCAAACAATTAGGGATGGATATTCTTGCTGGGAGGCAGTGGGAAGATTCTGAGGGATTCCTGTGGTCATTTGGCGTGCCACGTCTTAACATTAGACTGCTCCAAGCTGCATCCTCCTCACTGTCTAGCAAAATTATTCATGTAAAACAATACCCTCTACCTTCTGGTGCCAAAGAGGGCATCAACTGGTTATACAGGACTTGTGAGACCAAGGAGTAATAGTCAATACCCATTCTCTTTTCAACTTGCCAGTGTGGCCAGTTTGGAAACCCAATGAGAAGTGGAGGCTGACAGTAGACTTAATGCCAACACAGACCCTCTTACAGCAGCAGTCCCAAATTTGGCTGAATTAATGACATCAATTCAAGAAAAAGTTCACTCAGTCATGGGACCTATAGATGTCAAAGACATGTTTTTTATGATACCCATACAGCCAGAAGATATGGACCGTTTTTCCTTCACATGGAAAGGACAGCAATACACTTTCACTAGGCTTCCCCAAGGCTACAAACACTCCCCCACTTTGGCCCACCCTACTTTTGCCCAGGAATTAGAAAAAACACCCAAACCTGACAACGTAGCTGTTTATCAATACATGATGATATCCTTGTGGGAGGAGGTTAAATAGAAGAGGTGGGAGATACCGAACAAAAAATAATCTCCCATTTAGAAAGTCTTGCTTTGCAAATTCCCCCAGAGAAAAATCAAAAGCCTTCTCAGGAAGAGAAGTTTTTGGGAATTTGCTGGAAAGGAGGTATGACATGTATTCCACCTGATATCCTAACCTCTTTAGATCAGATCAAAATGCCTGAATCCAGGAAAGATCTCCTGCAAGCTCTAGGATTATTAGTGCTCTGGAGAAAACACATTCCAGATCTTTCAATAATTGCTAGGCCCCTTCATGACTTGCTGAGCAAATGGGGTGAAATGGGATTGGACTCCTTCTCAGGAGGAAGCATTGCAATTAATGATTTTTGAAACAACAGCTCACCAAGCACTGGACCCTGTCCATCCCACAGATCCCTTTCAGCTGGAATGGGGATTTGGCTCCTCAGGGCTGTCAGTACACATTTGGCAGCAGGGTCCTGAGGGTCCAAGAAGGCCTATTGGTTTCTATTCCTGTGGTTTCAAAGATACTGAGAAAAGATACACTACCTGGGAAAAAGGATTGTTTGTGGTTAGCTTAGCTCTCATAGAAGTGGGAAAAATTGCACAACAACAACCAGTTGTCTTGAGAGGCCCTTTCAAAGTTATTAAGACAGTCACTACTGGGATTCCCCCCCCCGACCCCCGCTGACAGGGTGGCCCAAAGGGCCTCAGTTGCAAACTGGTATGCTCAGATTGAACATTACTGTAACATTTTCTCAATAACAGAAGGAGCTGTAAAAAATTTAGCGCTACAAGAAACTGAGAATTTGGGCAGCAGCCATGACAAACCTGCCTCTGTAATTAAAGTAGCCCCTCCTTTCTCCACCAAACGATCAGCAAATTCTTGGTTCCCTGATGCCTCTGCTAAACAGGAGGGGAAGGTGTGGAGATACAGGGCAGCAGCCCTCCACATTTCCTCTGGTGAACGAATCATTACCGAGGGAGAAGGCAGTGCTCAGGTTGGGGAGCTGAGAGCTGTTTGGAGTGCTTTCCAACATGAGGTACAGAATACCTCTCCTGTCTGCATCTACACGGACTCCTATGCTGTGTATAAAGGATGTACTGAGTGGCTTCCTTTTTGGCAGCAAAATGATTGGGAAGGTAACAGAATTCCAGTATGGCAAAAGGAAAAGTGGCAAGAAATTTTAAACATCACAAGCCAAGGGAACCTTGTTGGGGTGGGCAGCCTTTCATCAGACAGATGGAAATCCAGCAGGAGAGTGGAACAATAAAGCTGTTGGTTTAGCAAGACTAAGTCCCCTGAAAAAGAACAAATTACAGAGGACTGGGATCAACTATTAGAATGGCCACATGTAAAAAGACAGCACACAGGTGTGAAAGATTTGTACAAGGAAGCTCTGGCCCAGCGTTGGCCTGTCACCAAGGAAAGGTGTAAAACACGCGTATCAACCTGTGAGCAATCGCAGACTGGAGACTGGAGAGACATCCTTTGGAAGATGACCCTCTGCATTTCAGAAAGGGTAAAGGCTTATGGGATGCGTGGCAGGTAGACTATATTGGACCCTTTAAGAAGTCAGGAGTTTAACACTTTGTGCTGGTAGGAGTAGAAATTGTATCTGGGATGGTCCAGGCCAATGCTTTTAAAAGAGCTACAGGAGATAATACTGTTAAAGCATTGCAGGGATGGTTTGGAATTTTCCCAAAACCACAGGAAATTCAATCTGATTATGGGTCCCACTTCACTGCTAGAATTGTACAGGATTAGGCAAAAAATGAAGGAATTAAATGGACTTTTCATACCCCTTACTACCCTCAGGCTAACGGGATCGTGGAAAGGACCAATGGTCTTTTGGAATGACTTTTGAAACCAGAGGAGGGAAATTGGGATGTTCGGTTATGGGAAGCTGTGAAAAGTGTGAATGACAGATGGGGGGGTAAATGGGTGTCCCAAAATCACTGCCTTTTGCCCCATAGCTCCAAGCATAATTGCCTCTCTAGGGAGACCAGATGATTTCAAGATTCCAGCATATTACCCTGGACAACCTGTTCTGGTGGACCTCCCTACTGTAGGGGAACTACCACTAGTGCTAAAAACCCCTCTGAATAAACATGCATGGGTAGCCTCTGATGCTCTAGGGAGAGAGCATCGGATAAATACACACTGGATAATTCCATCCTTCTAACTTTTTCTGTCCCTTAGTGGCAGGATTCTGTTGTGTTTACTTTTACAGAAGAACCCTGAGGGACATGAGGATCATCTGAACCATGATAACACTGGTGATACTTTTCTGCATCCTACCACAATTCCGTGGACAGAATCCTGCTGAGTGGTCGTGGTCTGAAGCTACCATCCATCACACTAATGTTCTAAGATCATATCCCAGGGCTCACCACCTGAACCTAGAGCCTATAGTGCTGCATGACTCTGAGATATATCGCCCAAGTGAGTGGGGATGGGATCAGAAGGACTGGACTAGAGCCCTAACTGGAACAATTGGTGAGTCGATTGTGGTAGCGTGCAGAAAAGTGGAAGGATCTCTCTATGAGAAAGCCACCTCCATTGCAGGTGCCGGAAATTTTTTAGAACCAGATGGAAAAAACTATTTGCACATCCCTACAACAGAACTGTGTCCTACAACAAAGTGGGAGTATACCAAACAAATTCCCCTCACTCTGTGCTGCCGGCAGGAGTACGTTGGTAACTACACTTTAGGCCCCAGAACCAACAATGCAATTACAAAGGATTGTAGAAATTAATCAGCTGATTGCTGGCATAATTTTACTTTAGCCAAACCAACTTATGTGACACGCCGTTGGCAAAATAACTTGACAAATCCATAAAGTTTAAAAGGCCTGGTTTACAAATTTAAGATAAACACTATAACAAAGGCCACACTGAGTACAGTAGTCACACCCCAGTGGGTAGAAAGGACTGAGAGTACCCTTAGTCAACTTGATACTGAATGGCCTTGGTCCCAGGCTTTTGTTCATTTTTCCGGATCCACAGGAAATGTGAAGGATTTAAAACTATCAACTGTTGTTATGCATGAAAATCAGATATACACTAGGCAGGGATGGGAAAACCAAAAAACCTGGCAGCTTCAAGGGATAGTGGGGAAAAAAATTAGTATGGGATGCTGAATGATTAACAGAACTACCCTGTAGGCCTGTAGGGCCTACATTTTAAGTTTATAGTAAATGCTATAGCCCAACTTGTTAGAATTTACACCACCACCACTCCAGCCCAACCACCGCTTATGCTTAGCCCAAGAATTTTTGAAAATGGACCATATATAATTAGGAAAACAGGACAACAACAAATACTGTTCAATCCAGCATGGTTTCTTAAACAAGTCAAATTGCTGATGCAAAGTAATGTCTCAGAAATTCAGCCGGCCTGTTCACCTTTTTTGCAAACTTCCTTTGAGGGTTGGATGACCTGGTTGCAAAAGCGGAACTCTTTTAAAAGACGGACGCTAAGAGACATAACCGGTGTTGTGGGAACAGGATTGGGAATTCTAAAGAGTATTGATTCAGAAGTATTAATGAATAAAATGGGCTGCTACAACTAGAGATTTGACCAAGTTACAACAACTACTGCAGTCGTCCTTATTGGCTTTAGGAACACACCAGTGGCTGCTATCAAACATTTTGACAAATTGGGAAAAGGTAAATGTAAATGACCACAAATTGGTAATTGATACACTCGGTGCTACACAAAACAACATTTCTTTGGCTCTCAGCTGTATCCAGGCACAATTGTGGATGCAGTCAGTTGCTGCCTCAATGATAAGAGAAGGTGAAGAAGCACTTTTCCTACTGAAATTGGGAAAATAATTTGGGACAGTGCCACTGATTTTGAAAGAGAATTCCAATCCTGGTGGAACTTAGTGAATTTAACTTACAATCCCATTACAAACACAGCCATGGCTTTTGTGTTAACCATACGTAATGCCTCAGTGCATTTGATATTTCCTATGATTGCATTAGGGCTGAATCATGATGGAGCTGTTCTCTATCCTTATGAGCATCAGGAATGGGCCCGTCAAATGGGTGAGAAATGGCAAACTGTTAATTTAGAATCTTGTCTTGTCCGAGAACAACAAGGGTTCATCTGTGAAAGCAATGCAATCATAGCTCAAGACATTTTTTCAGACACAGAGCAAAATATCTGTCATTTTGAAATTCAGCCTAATGAGGCTTCTGAAACAGTCCTTGTATATATAGGCAACAGGTGTGCATGCTTCAGAACTGCTTGTGATTTTGTATTCATAGAGAATATTGTAGTAGATACTAAAAATTATTCAAATGTTTGTGCTTGTAACTTTACCAAGATTACAGGATGTGATTTCTTTTATGAAGCTCCAGTTACCTCTCACTACCTATTGCAATCCAACTACACACTGATTCACAAACTGATGCCTACTCCTATTGGGATGAATCTCACTTTGGTAAGTCAAGTGCTGCTCCATTAAGACTTGGTAGAAATCCTCAAAAAGATAAAGAAAAACGGACAGAAGCCCTGGTGACTGTTCATCATAATGTGAGACAGATACACCGTGTTATGGAGAGGGTAAAGAAAGATGCCGAGCACAGGTGGTGGGATACCCTCTTTGGGTGGTCACCTACTGCCACGAGTGCCCTGAACAGTGTGTGTCAACCCATCGATGCCCTTTTGATTCTAATTGTGCTTGGTTTTATCTTGTCATCAGTCCCATTTGTTATGAATTGGAGGATGATGAAACGGCTGACAAGATTGATGTCTATAGTCAATGCACTCAACTTGGCTGATGTCCTCTACACTGTGGACATCCCCAAGTCAATTGACACAAGGCAATTACAAATTAAGCATTTGTGTTTTAGAGCAATCCTTGATTCCTGTTTATGATTTTGTGAGAATTACTTTCAATTTTTAGTGAATTGTTTTAGAAAATAATTTTAAAGTTAATGCTTATATTATGATTTGTTTATTGTTTTGCTTTTGATTATTTGTTATTTGTTTCAACCATTTGAAAATTGTTACAAAAATAATACTATTTTAATTAATTAACTATTAGAGTTAATTCCCAATATTGCCGGATGGAACGTGCCTGGGGTCGTCTGGCCTTGCTGCTGGACCAAAGGTGGCAGCTGTGGTGGTCTCACCCCAGAGACACCCCTGGCTAGCTGGGTATTGAAGCTGGCACTTGGGACAAGTCCAGGCAAGCAGGAACTCAGGTTTACCTCTGGTGGAAAGACTTTAGGCGATGGTAAAGGTAAAAGGAGACGCTGCTGGAGGTTTTGATCCAGAGCTTTATTCCTAAGTCACAGACCTCTGAATGTTGCAACAGCTCCAACAGAACTCAGAACCACGTGGTCGCTGGGTATTTTAAGCCTGGGGAGAGGGGGAGGGAAGGGGTAGGTATGGCACCAACCAGGTGGGAGGGGGGAAGTCTCAGGGGACAAGTGACACCTGGATAGCCCAATGTTGCCAGGGCTGAGAAGCATCTTTTGAACTTTGCCAATCAGATGATGCCCTTGCTGGAATGTTAAGATTGACGGACAGCACTTAGCAAGGGGGCAAGGGGAAGAGGAAGGGAGAGGTTGTTGGCACACCTGAGGGAGGAACTGGGATAGCTGAAACAGAGTATTACATCACACTGCAACAATTAACCATTTTGAAAATTGTTATGAAAAATAATACTGTTATAATCAATATTAATTATGTTTGTTTATTGTCTCCCTTTTCCCCCTCTTTTTCCTATCCTTTCTTTTCCTCCTTTTTCTCTCTCTCTCTCTCTTTCTTCTCTCTGTCATACTGTCCCTATTTTTCCGGGTTATACTACCAACGTACGGCCAGTCCTGAAGACTCATCAATGATACTCCAGAGCGCTGCTGATAAAGATCCCTCAAGACAATTGTGAGTCACGGGGTCGTGTGAGAGTCTGTCTGAAATATCCCTCATCTGCCTCACGATCGTCATTGGGGGGGAGCACTGAAAAACAGACCCCTCCTGTCTGAAGTTTCTGATCCTGTAGGGGAAAGTCATATGCCTGAGACCTGAGAGTGTTGCTCAATTATTGTTTTCACAGGTGCATTTGCTATATGCTACACTGAGCTCAAAGGGCATTTTGCCCTTTTGCACAATAGCTCTGGAATTCTCCCCGCCTCTCGGCCTGGCTGAACTTCTCCTAGGCTTTAGGGTGGTTCCCCCCAAAGAAGGTGCCTCTCGCTCGTTCATAACCACCATGACAGACAAACCGAGATGTAAGAAGCCTCTTCATCAAGAGACCGAGACATGAAATCCCTATGTGAGAAGGCCCCCTCTCACCTTCTTCCAGAGACTGGGACTGAAACCCCCAACCCGGGAGAGGTGTGCAGTGGCGGGGGAAGGAAAGCTGCCCAAAGCAAGATGGATGTTGCAGGTGCAGGCAGTCAACCACGAAAACAATGGCTCTCACCTACTGCCAAACATGGACTGTGTGTACCCCTTTCCAAACACCATTCTTTCCCCCTGAAGATACAGTAAACTACCTTTGATTTGGTTGCAAAATCCATCCCCCCTTCCCCCATCAAAAAAGAGTGTAATTGGGGTCCAGATGAACTGCGCCTCTGAGATCTCCCTGGATGCGGCCTGGTGAACTCCATGGGCTGGACATGGAGGGACTTGGCAGTTTGACGTTTGGTAGCTATATACCCATTCTTTTTCCTCCCTCTTTTCCCTTATTTTTTCCTTTTTTCCCTGATTCCTTCCCAAGGCATTTTTGCTGTGGTTATTTCAATAAAGGTGCATTTGTTTTGATTATCACTGCAAACCCCCTTGTACCGTGTCAGTTCTTTTGCACCCTGAGATCAATCCACGAACCATCACAAAACCCATTCATAAGGACGGATCGTGACACACCCAAGCTGCGTCCCCGGGATCCGCCCGCCTCTCCCAGCCCCAGAGCCCCCTTTCCGTGACCCAGGGACCCCCTGAACCCCCTTTTCTGCCTTTCCCAGCTCCCAGACCCCACTTCCCTGAACAATGGAGACTCCTGGACCCCTTTTCTGGGTTCAGGGACCCCCTGGATCCCCCAGCCCGCCTCTCACAGTCCCTTCCTGGAACCTTGGACCCTTCCCGGCTCTCCCGGTTCTGCTTCCCAGCCCTTGGACGCCACCCAGACCGCCCAATCTCTGCGTGCCCCCAGTTCTCCACCCCCTGCGCGTCCTCTGGGGGGTCCTGGCAGGTCCCGGGGGGGGTTCAGGGGAATTCCCAGGGTTTGCTCTGTCCCCTCTCCCTCCCCGCGCTGCCCCGGTCACTTTCGCGTCTCCCAAGCTGCGGCACCGGGACCCGCCCGGGGACCGGGGACTGCTCCGGCACCGGGACCCCCCTGAACAGCAATTCCTGGGCACGGGGACCCCCCGAACTTCCATTTCCAGGCGAACCCCCCTTCCTGGGCACAGAGACCGCCTTGAACGTTCATTTTGGGGCACTGGGAGCCTCCCTGTACCCCCTTCCCCAGCCCCAATAACCCCTGCACCCCCTTATCTGGAGCCTGGAACCCCCTGAACCCCAAATCCCGGGCATGGAAACCCCCCTGAACCCCCATTTCTGGGCACCGGGACCCCACTGCATCCCCTTATACAGCACTGGGAGTCCTTGACCCCCCCATTCTGCTGCACCAGGATCCCCGTGCACCCCCATATCCAGGACTGGAACCCTCCCAAACCCTCCATTCTCAGGCACAGGGACCCCCCTGCACCCCCTCATCCGGCACCAAAGCCCCCCTGCACCCCCTTTCCTGGCCCTCCCCCATCTCAGACACCCCAGCCCCCGCTTTTCCTTGGGGCGGGGCCAGGGCTGTGGGCGGGGCTGCAGCGGAGCAGCGCCATGGCTCCCGCGCTGGCTCTGGGGCTGCTCTTGGGGCTCCTGGGGGACCCGGGGGGCGCGACCAAAGGTGAGTGGGAACCCCGAAACGGGGAAACTCCTGAAGTTCCATTTCCGGCCACCGGGAACGCCCTAGACTTCCATTCCTGGGCAGGGGAACCCCCCTGTACCCCAATTTTGAGTCTACTGACCCCTCTCAACCCCCTTCGCCAGCCCCTGAACCCCATTCCTGGACAGGAAAACCCTCCCGAACCGCCATTCCCAGGCATCAGAATCCACTGAGCCCCCATTCCTGGGCGCCCATGTCCGGGCACCGAGACCCCCCTGTACCCTCTTCCCCGGCACCGGGACCTGCTCGTCCTGCGGGGAGAGGTGTCTCAGGATGTCCAGGAGGGTCCCTGGGGGGATTCTGGGCCCCAGGACCCCCCTGAATTTTCAGTTCTGGGCACTGGGACCCCCCTGCACCCCCTTATCCAGTACCAATTCCCCCCTGCAACCCCTTTCCCATCCATCCTGCCTTCCTCAGTCCCCAGACCCCTCTTTTCCTTCATCCTGAGACCCCTGGACTTCCACTCCTTCTTTTCTCAGTCCCCAGGCCCCCCCATTTCTCTGCATCAAGGACCCCCAGATTCCTATTCCCAGGTCTCCCCACCCTGTGACCCCTCATTCCTTGGCACTGGGGACCCCTGGATCCCCTTTCCTGGGCACATCCATCCCCTGGAACCCCCATGCCACTTTCCCAGTCCCTGTACCTCCTCTCCCCCTTTCCATAACCCTGGAACCCCCTGAGCCCCCATTCCTGGACACCAGGACCCCCTGCAGGCCCTTTCCTGTCCATCCCACCTCTCCCACCCTGCACACCCTTTCCTTGGCCCCAGGATCCCCAAACCCCTTCCCAGCTCTCCCAGTTCCCCTTTCATTGATCCATGATCTCCTCAATCCCCCCAAATCTCTGTGTCCCCCCAGTTCTCCACTCCCTGTGTTACCTGCACGTGGTGGTGTCAGAGCCCAGCCCGGGGATCCCTCAGTTCATGGATATTGGGTACCTGGATGGGATCCCCTTCGTGCGCTACGACAGCGAGCGGGGCCGGGTGGAGCCGCTGATGCAGTGGATAAAGGATGGAGTCAAGCCAGAATATTGGATATGGGGACCCAGACCAATGTGAGGAACCAGCACAGTGATGTCAGGAACCTGAAGATACTGCGTGAGCAGTACAACCAGAGCGGCGATGAGTGAGGGGAGCTGTGGGACTGGAATGGGGATCCATAGGGCTGGAATGGGATCTGTAGGGCTGGGATCCATGGGGCTGGGATGGGATCTCTGGGGCTTGAATGGGAACTGTAGGGCTGGGGATTGGATCCATGGGGCTGGAATGGGATCTATAGGTCTCAGATGTGGATTCACAGGGCTCTAAGTGGCTGAAATGGGGATCCATTAGGTTGGAATGGGATATTTTGTGATCCACGGGTTGGGATATGGATCCATGGGGCTGGGATGAGATCCATGGGGCTGGGTTGGGATCCATGGCGTTGGGATGGGATCTGTGGGGCTGGAATGGGAACTGTAGGGCTGAGATGGGGATCGATGGGGCTGAGATGGGGATCCATTAGACTGGGATGGGATAGCTTGTCATTCATGGAGCTGGGATGGGATCTGTGCACTTGGGTTGGAATCCATGGGGGTGGGATGTGGATTCGTGGGGCTGGGATGGGAACTGTAGATCCCCAATGTGGATTCACAGGACTCCAAGGGACTGAAGTGGGGATCCATTAAGCTGGGATGGGATATTTTGTGATCCATGGGTTGGGATATGGATCCATGGGGCTGGGATGGGATCTGTTGAGCTGGGATGGGATCCATGGGGCTGGGATATGAATCCATGGGGCTGGGATGGGATCTGTGGGGCTGGGATGGGATCTGTGGGACTTGGGTACAGATCTATGGGGCTGGGATGGGATCTGTAGATCTTGGATGTGGATTCAAAGGGCTCCAAGGGGCTGAAAATGGAGATCCATTAGACTGAGATAGGATAGCTTGTGATCCATAGGGCTGGAATGGGATCTATGGGGCTGGAATGGGAACTGTAGGGCTGGGATGGGATCTGTGGGGCTAGGATAAGAACTGTAGGGCTGAGATGGGGATCCGTGGGGTTAGGATGGGGATCCGTGGGGCTGGGATGGGATCTGTGGGGCTAGAGTGGGGCTGTAGGGCTGGGGTGAGCATCCATGGGGCTGGGATGGGATCTATAGGTGTCAGATGTGGATTCATAGGGCTCCAAGGGGCTGCACTGGGGATCCATTAGACTGGGATGGAATATCTTGTGATCCATGGGGCTGGGATTGGATCCATGGGGCTGGGATCTGTGGGGCTGGGATGGGATCTGTTGGGTTGACTTCCATGGGGTTGGGATGTGGATCCATGGGGCTCCAAGGGGCTGGGATGAGGCTCTGTGGGTCTCCATCAGACTCTGCGGCTCCAAAGGGCTGGAATGGGGCTCTGTGGGGCTGGGACACAATTCCAGGGGTCTCTGTGGGTACAATCCCCCCAGGTCTTCACACAAGGTTGAGGTCTCCACACAAGGTTGACAGTTTATGGCTGTGACTTCCTGTCCGATGGGAGTGTCTGTGGATCCCACCAGATTGGCTACGATGGGCGGGATCATATCTCCTTTGACCTGGGATTCAGGAGATTCGTGCCGGCCGACAGCGCTGCTGAGATCACCAGGAGACGCTGGGAACAGGAATTGAATGGGGTTGAGATGTGGACAAATTATCTGAACCACATCTGCCCAAAATGGCTCCAGAGGCACATCAGATATGGGCAGAAGGAGCTGGAGCGCAAAGGTGGGAGCAGAATTCCTGTGAGGGATTTGGGAATGGAGGACTTGGGAACACAGTATTTCCAGTGGGAATTCTATGGTCAGATCTCATCCCAATCCCATTGCAGTGTGAATTCCATGGTCAGATCTCACCCCAATCCCATTCCACTGGGAATTCCATGGGCAGATGTCACTCTCATCCTATTCCAGTGGGAATTCCATAGGTAGAACTCACCCCAGTCCCGTTCCAATGGGATGTCCCTCACCATTCCATGGATGTCCCTCACCATTATTCCATTCCAGAGTCCCCTGATGTCCATGTGTCCAGAAGAGAGGAACACGGGACGCTGATCCTGTCCTGCCACGTGTACGGATTCTACCCCAACACCATCGCAGTCAGCTGGATGAAGGGGGGTGAAACCTTGGATCAGGAGACGGAGTGGGGCGGGATCGTTCCCAACAGCGACGGCACCTTCCACACCTGGGCCAGGATCGAGGCGCTGCCGGAGGAGCGGGAGCAGTACCGGTGCAGGGTGGAGCATCCCGGAATGCCAGGGCCCGGGATCTTCGCTTGGGGTGAGGCTGGGAATGTGGGGATTGGGAATTTGGAATTCCTAAATGGGGATTCCCCTCCCCCTCCTCACTATCCCATCTCTCCGTGGTGGTCGCTGTGTCTGTCATCGCTGCCATCCTCATCCTCATCGTTGTCCTCATCAGATTCAGTGTCTGGAAGCTCCAATCTGGTAACACACGGGATGGGGGTCGGGAAGGGACACGGATCCACCCAGCACCGTTCTGGGAATCCTGTGCCACCGATGCTGATCCCACTTTGTTTCCACAGGGAGGAGGGACAGGAATGGATACAACCCGGCGGCCGGTGAGTTCCAATGGCGGATCCAGCTCTGGATCCCCTCTGTGCGGATCCCAGGATGGATCCTGGGGTTAATCCCAGTGTGTGATCCATGCTGGAATCTCATGGATCTTCTCTCTCTGCAGGAAAAGACATGGGAATGAATGGCTCCACTGCAGATACAGCATGGGATCAGGGTGGGATTCCAGAGGGAGATTGGGGCAGGATGGACAGACTGGGATTGGGGAGGGATTTTGGATCAGGGCAGGGGTCTAGAGTGGGATCAGGTGGAATTGTAAAGTGGGGATGGAGCTGGATTCTGGAGCAGTATCAGAAGGGATGGATGGAGCAGGATTGGGGCAGGAGTGATGGAGTGGGATCAGGGAGGGATTCCAGTGCAGGATTGGGTAGAATGGATGGAGCAGGATCAGGTGGGATCGATGGAGCAGGACTGGGACAGGACTGGGGCAGGATCAAGTGGGATAGATGGATGGAGCAGGATTGGGGTGGGGTCAGGTAGGATTCTGGAGCAGCTCCCTCTCCCAAGGGGATCCAGCCAGGTCCATGCTGTGGAATGGGGACAGGGACAGGGTGACACCGTGACCCTCTCTCATCCTGGTAGTAATCACTACCTGAGGGATCCATGGGGCTGGATCCGGCCCCTTCCCTCTTCCTGGGAAAGCTGAGAGCTGCCAGCAGAGCTCATCCCACTGCTCCCACCCACCCCACAGCTCTTGGTAACAGATCCATTTCCCCTTTTCCATGTCCTAGTGTTTTAAAGCCAATAACCACAAATATTCACAATGCTTCAGTTCTGGTGTGAAATTATCCTGTTTGGGGCAATAAATTCTGCTTGGGGCAATATCCTGGATTGTCAAGCAAATTGTATTCTATTTGCCACCTGTTTGGCAGTTGTCTTCTGTTAAGTAGGCAGTTTTCCTTATCTCTTCCACAACTGGGGAGACATCCGTTGATAACAGGCTATTGAATGTCACTGCACAACTGATAAGAACGACAGCATCCCAGTGTGAGATGCTCCACCCAGAGGGGAGAGCCAAGCATTCCTACCTGGATATAATCTTGAGTTTCTGGAACACCAGCATGGCTTTCTCCACTGGATTTCCCAGAGGAAACAGCTGCTCTCTTCCCCTAGATCTTCAGAGGAAGACTACACTCTTCTACAGGATCCCTGCTCCAACAGAACCCACCTGACACTCTAGGAGGGCTGCAGCCACGATTCCAATTGGACTGCTACCAATACCCTGACCCACAGGGTGTCAGGTTGTGTTCTGACTCTGTCAGTGTTGTTTTAGTTTACTGCATTGTTTATTTTATCCTTTTATTTTCTTCCCTACTAAAGAACTGTTATCCCTGCTCCCATATTTTTTGCCTGAGGGCCCCTTAATTTAAAATTTATAGCAATTTGGAAGGAGGGGGTTTACATTCTCCATTTCAGGGGAGGCTCCTGCCTTCCTTAGGAGACTCCTGTCTTTCCAAACCAAGACAGATTTTGGTGCTTAACGTGAGGCTCGAGGGCACAGAAATAAAAAGGAAATAACAGTTCTTGAGTAATCTAATTTTTGTACGCTGCTACAGAAACCTTGTTCAGCTGTCATCATGTGGTCCAGCTTACCTTGGTTTGGGTGGCATGTGGTTGTGGCTACATTTCTCCCATTTGCAGGCCCTTATCTAAACATGGGTCCTATAACCAAGGCTACTGTGGCTGTTATCCAGTTTGTTTTATGGGTGAATAAGGGGAGGAATTAATGGCTTTTTAACTTCCTCTGGAAAGCAGGCACATGGATTCACAGCTATCACACACTAACTGTATGTTTTTGGGGTTACTTTAATATTAGCACCTGCTGTGAGGAAATGACACCAGGGGAAATCTTCTCCCAACCCTTTAGCCATCTCTTTGGGTCTGCTCTACCAGTTTTTGAAGGGTTCAGATCCACTCTAAATACTAATGATATCAAACAGTGGCTGGTGTTGCTGGAAGGCTTGTTCTGTTTAGCATTTAGAGATAAGAGAAGATTAACTTGGATAACCACCCTGACACCTACCCCAAAGACAAGGGATGCTGCCCCAGAGCCTGGCCCTGCCCCACAGCCCACCTCAGCTATAAACTACCCAGATTGGATGGGGGTTCTGGTGAAGGAGATAAACGAGGTGAGCCAAATGCTGAAGGAGCACATTTCCCAAGCTCGTGAGAAGCCCTCCCAGTGCCTCGAAGAGGGAGAGTCTAATAGTGCAGCAGTGGAACCCACAGATGTTACAACTGTCCAGGTTCCAGCTGAACTGCAAAGGCAGTCACAGCCAGCAGCAGTTGCTCCTGTGGAAACAAGGAGATCTAAGATGAAAGCAGGGCACCCAGATAAGGGAGGGCCCTCACAACCCTCAGGAGACCCAGAGGTTGAGATCGTCACCGAGTCCCTGACGTACGAAAATCTCCAAAATCTGCACAAAGACATTGTATGATGGGAATATGAGACTTATACAACCTGGCTACTTTGGGTCTGGGACCTTATAAGTACAGGTGTGCAACTGGATGGTGGTGAGGCAAGAAATTTGGGACCCTCAACCCAGGACTCAGGTATCAATCAGATTTTTGTAAGGGAGCCAGGGTCCCTTTCCCTCTAGGAGCGGCTTTTAATGAGTGTCAGAGAGAGGTTTGTCCACAGGGAGAGCATGCAGGAGCACCACCATAGAATGTGCTGGAAGACCCTTGAGGAAGGGATCCAACAGCTGAGAGAAGTAGCAGTACTGGAGGGACTCTTTGGGAGGGATGGACAGCATGAAAATGACCCCAACAAGGTCGGGTGCACAGGGTAAATGTTGTGGAGCCTGGCAAATCTGGGGCCATCTCAATACACCACCTTCATTGCAACGATTAATGCAGATACCAACCAAGAGACAGTGGGCTCTGTCGCCAACAAGCTTAGAAAGATGAGAGTATGATCAATGGCCCAATGCTGGCTCATGTCTCTGCTGTGATTAAAAATCTCAAAGAGGAGATGAAGGAGATGAGGGAGGGGTGAGGTGTCACAGACATATTTTATGAAAAATCCTTTCCTTAGGATTTTTTCCTCCTGAGAAGCCGAGAGGCCTCAGGAACAAAATGTAAACAATAATTGTCGTGAACGGTGGAAGAATTGCCTCACACAATATGCGTGAACAGCAAATCCCAAAGTTTATTGATAGCTCACACATATTTATATTGGTGTTAATGAAGCTTATACATATTGCAAAAGCTGAGCTCATTATTGGTTAAAGCACACTTAGATCAACCACACCTACTTCTATGCTCTAATGATTATTTTGTTTCTATGTTTACATTCTTATAACTACTCTACCTAGGCTATCTTCATTTTCTGGCAAGCGATTTTCTCCCCCATCTTCCTGTTTCAGCGAAGATCACCATGACCTCTGTCAGTGATTGGACACTGGTTACTTAATCCCCAGCTTGTTTCCCCTATCCTTATCCAACGGTATCACATCGAAGTGGCCTTTCTCAGCTAGCCAATTATCCACAAAGCTCTCCACAAATAATTATCTGCTGCTGTGGAATTAACAGGTGGATCTGTGATTGGTCTCATGTGGTTATTTCTAATTACTGGCCAATCACAGTCCAGCTGTCTGGACTGTCTTGGTCAGTCACAAGCCTTTGTTACTCATTCTTTTTCTATTCTTAGCTAGCCTTCTGATTAAATCCTTTCTTCTATTCTTTTAGTATAGTTTTAATATAATATATATCATAGAATAATAAATCAAGCCTTCTGACTTCTGTGGAGTCAACATTCTCATCTCTTCCCTCATCCTGGGACCCCTGTGAGCACCACCACAGTGAGGAGCAACAGTTCCCATATGGCACCAGTGCAAGTCACAGCCCCAAAGTCAGAGCCCAATATTCTCCAGCTAGACAGAGAGGGTACACCCCAGGGGCTGACGTGTGGTTCTCCCTGCATGACCATGGGGAAGACATGGGAAGGTGGGATGGAAAACCCACTTCTGTCCTGGCAGCACGGGTGCATCAACTCACCGAGGGAAACACTAATCAAGGGAACTCCAGTAAAGTGAAGGTAGCCTCAACCTCCCATGACCGAGCTGCTGGGTATGATCTATCAGATCTCCTTGAAGGAGAGAACCTCTAGCATGCGTGCCCAGGAAAGAAATAATAACCAGGATTAGGGGGGCCCTGCCTGTAGCCAGGAAGAGGCATGGGAAAACTGGATCTTTTAGATGGTGTGGATCTGATGGCCTGGCACATCAAAGCCACAAAAATATGATGCCTTAGTTGATACTGGTGTGCAGTGTACTCTAATACCATCGGGACACATTGGGGCGGAACCTGTTTCCATTGCCAGGGTGACGGGGATTGACTGTGTTGGAAGCCAAGGTGAGCCTGACTGGGAAAGAGGGGCAGAAACATCCTATTGTGACTGGCCCAGAGGCCCTGTGTGTTCTGGGCATCGACTTCCTCTGGAATGGCTTTACAAAGACCCAGAAAGACTCAAGTGAGCTTTTGGAATAGCTGCTGTAGAGGCAGAGAACATGAAGCAGTTGAATACCTTGCCTGGACTATCAGAAAACCCATCTGCAATAGGACTTCTGAAGGTGGAAGAGCAACGAGTGCAATTGCCACCTCGACAGTGCACCACCGGCAGTATCGGACAAATTGGGATGCTGTGATCCCCATGCACAAAATGATCCGTGAGCTGGAGAGCCAAGGGGTGGTCAGCAAAACCCACTCACCCTTCAACAGTCCCATCTGGCCTGTGTGCAAGTCTGACAGAGAATGGAGATTGACTGTGGACTATCGTGGCTTGAATGAAGTGACTCCACCACTGAGTGCTGCTGTGCTGGACATGCTGGAACTCCAGTATGAGCTGGAGTCCAAGGCAGCAAAGGGGTACGCCACCACTGACAATGCTAAGGTGCTCTTCTCCATTCCTCTGGCAGCAGAATGCAGGCCTCAGTTTGCTTTCACCTGGAGGGGCGTGCAGTACACCTGGAACCGACTGCCCCAGGGGTGGAAGCACAGCCCCATCATCTGCCATGGACTGATCCAGAGTGCACTGGAAAAGGGTGAGGCTCCAGAGAACTTGCAGTACATCAATGGCATCATTGTGTGGGGGAACACAGCGATGGAAGTGTTTGAGAAAGGAGAGAGGATCATCCAGATTCTGCTGGAAGCCAGCTTCACTATCAAGAAGAGCAAAATCAAGGGATCCACCCAAAAGATCCAGTTCCTGGAGTAAAGTGGCAAGATGGACGGTGTCAGATTCCCACTGAGGTCATCAACAAGATCACAGCAATGTCTCTACCAACCAGCAAGAAGGAAACACAAGCTCTCCTAGACGCGATAGGTTTTTGGAGAATGCACATTCCCGAGTACAGTCAGACTGTGAGCCCTCTCTACCTGGTCACCCGCAAGAAGAACAATTTCCCCTGGGGCCCTGAGCAGCAACAAGCCTTTGCACAGATCAAGCAGAAGATCACTCATGCTGTAGCCCTTGGCCCAGTCAGGACAGGACCAGAGGTGCAGAACGTGCTCTGCTCTGTAGCCGGGAACAATGGTGTGTCCTGGAGCCTTTGGCAGAAGATGCCTGGGGAGACTCGAGGCCAACCAACTTCTAGAGCAGAAGTTACAGAAGATCCAAAGCCAACTACACTTCCACAGAGAGGAAAATCTTGGCTGCCTATGAAGGAGTCCAGGCTGCCTCAGAGGTGATTGGCACAAAAGCGCAACTCCTCCTGGCACCCCAACTACCAGTACCGGGGTGAATGTTTAAAGGAAAGGTTCCCACCTCCCACCACGCCACTGACACCACATGGAGTAAATGGATTGCTCTCATCACACAGTGCGCCCATATTGGAAACTGAATCACCCTGGGATTTTGGCAATAATTACAAACTGGCCAGAAGGTGAGAACTTTGGTCTCACTGATGAAGAGGAACAAGAACCAGTGACGTGCTGAAGAAGCTCCTCCCTATGACCAACTGCCCCCAGAGGAAACGCGCTACGCTCTTTTCACTGACGGTTCCTGTCGCATCGTAGGGATGAACTGGAAGTGGAAAGCAGCCGTATGGAGCCCCACACGACAGGTTGCAGAGGCCACTGAAGGAGAAGGTGGATCAAGTCAACTTGCTGAACTCAAAGCTGTTCAGCTGGCCCTGGACATTGCTGAAAGAGAGAAGTGGCCAAAACTCTACCTTTATACTGATTCATGGATGGTAGCCAATGCTCTGTGGGGATGGCTGGAGAGGTGGAAAGAGTCCAACTGGCAGCGTAGAGGAAAACCAATTTGGGCTGCTGATGAGTGGAAAGACATCGCTACCAGGGTAGGGAGGCTACCTGTGAAAGTCCACCATGTAGATGCTCATGTTCCCAAGAGTAGAGCTAATGAGGAACACTGAAACAATGAGCAGGTAGACCAGGCTGCAAAAATAGAGGTGTCGAAGATAGACTTAGATTGGCAACATAAGGGGGAGTTGTTCCTAGCTCAATGGGCCCATGATGCCTCAGGCCATCAGGGCAGAGATGCCACCTATAAGTGGGCACAAGACCGAGGGGTGGATTTAACCATGGACAGTATTTCACAGGTTATCCATGACTGTGAGACGTGTGCTGCCCTCAAGCAGGCCAAGCGAGTGAAGCCCCTATGGTACGGTGGGTGATGGTCCAAGTACAAGTATGGGGAGGCCTGGCAGATTGACTCCATCACACTGCCCCAGACACGCCAGGGCAAGCGCTACCTGCTGACCATGGTGGAAGCCACCACTGGAAGGTTGGAAACCTACCCTGTGTCTCATGCTAATGCCTGGAACACCATCCTGGGCCTTGAAAACCAGGTCCTTTGGAGGCATGGTAGCCCTGAGAGGATTGAGTCAGACAACGGGACCCATTTCAAGAATGGCTTTAACACCTGGGCCAGGGAACATAGTATTGAATGGATATACCATATCCTCTATCATGCACCAACTGCTGGGAAAGTTGATGGGTGCAATGGACTACTTAAAACTACCCTTAAGGCATTCAGTGGGGGGACTTTTAGAAATTGGGAAATGAACTTAGCAAAAGCCACCTGGATGGTCAACATCAGAGGGTCCATAAATCGAGCTGGTCCTGCCCAGTCTGAACCCCTGCACACAGTGGAGGGAGACAAAGTTCCTGTGGTACATATGAAAGGCATTTTAGGGAAGACTGTTTGGATTAATCCCACCTCAGGCAAAGACAAACCCATCCGTGGAATTGTTTTTGCTCAAGGACCTGGTTACACTTGATGGGTAATGCAGAAAGATGGAGAAAGCCATTGTGGACCACAGGGAAACCTAGTCTTAAGTGAGAACTCTGTGTAAGGTTTCATTGTGATGCAGATGGAAATAGAATAAGGGGTGGGTAATGTCCTGACTGCCAAGCAAGATGTTTTCTATTTGCCATCTGAATGGCAGTTGTCTTCTGTTTTCCTTATCTTTTCCACAACCAATCCTCCCTCAGGGGAGACATCTGTTGTTAATAGGCTGTTGCATATCACTGCATGGCTGATAAGATCTACAGCATCCCACTGGGAGATGTGAGCCCAGAGAGAGGAGCCAAGCATTGCTACCCAGATATAATCTTGAGATTCTGGAACACCAGCATGGCTTTCTCCACTGGATCCCCAGAGGAAACAGCTGCCTCTTCCACTGGATATTCAGAGGAAGACTTTACCCTTTCTACAGGACCACTGCTCCAACAAAACCGTATCTGCTACTCCAGGAGGACTGCAGGCACATTTCCACTTGGACTGCTACCAACACCCTGAACAACAGGATGTCAGGTTGTGTTCTGACTCTGGCAGTGTTGGTTGGATTTACTGCATTGTTTATTTTGTCCTTTTATTTTTTTCCCTAATAAAGAACTCTTATCCCTGCTCCCATATATTTGCCTGTGAGCCCCCTTAATTTCAATTTCATAACAATTCAGAGGGAGGAGGTTTACATTTTCCATTTCAGGGGAAGCTCCTGCCTTCCTTAAGCAGATACCTGTCTTTCCAAACCAAGACAGGAATATTTTCCAAGGCTGGTCATAAGGAAAACAGGAACCTTTTAGCAGTTCCTGGGAGCAGACAGTGTTTCTGATAAGTTTGGAAAGAGCAAAACCCAGGTGCCGTTTCCAAGGGCAAGACCTAACAAGCATTTCTCAGATCACACTGCAGCCTGGAAAGGAGGAGGGGGCAATGCACCACCACACTGGGATCTCAGGGGTGCCCATGGCCTGGGTGATGCTGCCTGATGTCAGCCACCCACCAAAGCCACTCTGTCCCTGCCTCCCACAGCTGCACAGGGCAGAGAAAATTTAACCAAGAGTTCCTGGGTTGGGATAAGACAGGGAGAGATCCCTCATCAAACACCAAAATGGGCATCACAGGCTCAGCCTGGGCACAGGGAGGGAACTTATTACCAACCAAATCACAGCAGCACAAGGAGAGGGGAAATAAATTTCTCCAACACCTTCCCCCCACCCAACAAGGGTCACCCAGAATGGGCATAACCAGGGCTCTGCCCAACGGGGGTCACTGGGGATCCTCCAATGGGGATCCTCCCATGGGGGATTGTTGTATTGCACTAAAGATGGAGCTGGAATAGCGTATAAAGCTCTTCCTGCAATCAGGGCACTCGCAGGGCCTCTCCCGGAGTGGATGTGGCAGCGTGCCCTTAGGTCGGAGCTGTTGCTGAAGCTCTTCTCACACTCCCCACCCTCACAGGGCTTTTCCCCAGTGGGGATCTGGCGATGATTGAAGAGGGGGGAGCTCGGGGATAGAGGCGAGGCAGGTCGGGCTGGGGCAGCGCTGGGCTCTGGGCCCGACCTGGGCGCCCCCCACGCGTCCCCTCCCCAAACAGCCCCGGCGGGGGACGCAGGTGGGGTCCGGGTGGGGGGCGCTGGGTTCCTGTTTTGGGGTCCCACTCTCCCCTTTTCCCCACTTTCCCACCGTCTCCCACCCCTTCCTCACTTTCCCCCCAATCCTCAGCCCCTCCCGCTCTCCCTTTGGGGGGTCCCCTCCTCCTCCCCCTCCATTCCGGGCTCCCCCCTTCGCTCCCTTTTCCCCCTTCTCCCCCCCTGTCCCAGCGCCTCCCGAGAGCTCCGCGCCCGCAGCCGGGGGGGCTCCCAGCACCACCAGTGCCACCAGTAGGGCCCCAGCTGCCGCCCCTCGCCCCATGGCCGGGGCCGGACAGGGAGCAGCAGCCCCAAAGCAGCCGCGCTGCGCTGGCAGCACCAGTCCGGAGCAGGGCGGGCTCGGCAGCGCCGCGCGCTCTCATTGGCTGCCGCCACTTTTGGGGACCCGATCTCAGAGGCTCCGCCACACAACTGATGACTCTCAACGCCCCGCGTTCTCATTGGCTGCGGCGCGTTTTGGCTGTGTTTTGATTGGTTGAGGCCTTTCCGGGCCGCTGCAGCCCCGGGCTGGGGGTTCTTTGGGGAGGGGGAACCTTGGGGCTCTGGGCAGGTGGGAGCTCAGGTGAGCCCAGCAATGCGTGCCCAGGGGCGCGGGATCTCAGCGGTGCCCGTGGCGAGCGGTGACGCTGGCCCGATGCCAGGCACCCCCAGAGCCGCTCTGTCCCTGCCCCCGCAGCCGCACAGGGACAGAAAATGGAACCGAGGGTTCCTGGCTGGGGACAAGGACCGGGAGAGATCCCTCAGCAAATCCCGCACGGGCACAACAGACCCGGCCTAGGCACACGGAGGGAATTTATTACCAACCAAATCACAGCAGCACAAGGAGAAGGGAAAGAAATCTCTCCAACACCTTCCCCCCACCCAACGGGGATCACCCAGAACAGGGGTCACCAGGGCTCTGCCCAACGGGGGTCACTGGGGATCATCCAGCACAGATCCTCCCATGGGGGATGGAGCTGGAGCAGCGCACGAAGCTCTTCCCACACTCGGGACACTCGCAGGGCCTCTCCCTGGTGTGCAAGTGCTGGTGAGTGACGATCTCTGAATTCTACCTGAAGCTCCTCTGACATTCCAAGCACTCATACAGGGCCATTCCCCAGTGTGGATCTTGTGGTGCTTGCTGAGGCCGGAGGTCCCACTGAAGCTCTTCCCACATTCCCCACACTCCCAGGGCCTCTCCCCAGTGTGGATGTTCAGGTGTTCCATCAGGGTGGAGCTGTAGCTGAAACCCTTCCCACATTCCAAGTATTTGTGGGGCTTCTCCCTGCCATGAGGCTTCTCCACCAGCTCTGAGCTCTGGCTGGATCTCCGGCCACCTTCCTGGCTCAGGGGGGCTCTTTCCTCCCTGCAGCTCCCTGGGCTGGGTTTGCAGCCCCTCCTCATGCGGGATCTCTGGGGCTTTTCCTCCTCCTCCATCTGGCCACGGCTTGGGAATGACAGATCCTGGTTTGGGGAAATCAAGGTGGGAGCGCCTTGGAGTAGAGGCTCCTCCTGCCCAATTCCATCTGTAGAAGTCAGCAGGAGTCTTGTGTCCATGAAAATCTCCACAATGTCAAGGTTCAGCCCAAAAAGCTCTCCCAGGATTTCCCTATCACTCATCTCTCCACTTCTGGTGTTCCAGAGGTTTCCTGATTTCCTTTCCTTGGGATCATGGGGGTCCAATGGTTCCAGGGCTTCTCCATTCTCTGGCGTCCTGCTCAGGGATGATCCAGGGCCTTTTGGGGGTCCATGGTGGCCCTTCTCCCCTGATGCTCTACTCTGAGATCCCAGGGGTCCCAGGGGTCCCTCCTCTCCAGGCTCCCCCCCTTTCCAGTCTGCCGGGGTCCCCCAGCTCTGGGATTGCCCCTCTCTGCTCTCCCCACTCTGGGGGTCCCAGGGGTTCCCCTCCTCTGCTCTCCCGGGGGTCCCCAGGACCAATGTCCTCCCCTGCCCATACTGGGCAATGGCCACGTGGGCCCCCAAAGATCCCCCCAAGGGGCTCAGCTTTGGGCTCCTGCAAGATCCAAACCTACACACACAGAGAAAAAAAAACCTGCCAGAGACACCAGATGATATTTGGGGTCAATTCCACAATCTGCGAGCTCCAAATACGCCCCCAATAAAAAAACCCTCTCAGGAACTCCTGGATAAATTTGGGACGAGCTCCCCCTCCCCACTGAGCTGCAAGACGAGCTGGGGGCGATGGTCCCGTGGCTGCGGCCACAGGGGGCACTGGAACCTCCTGTTCCTCCTGTTCCTGCTCCTGCTCCTCCTCTTCCTGCTCCCCCTTTTCCTCTCTCCCTCCTCCTCCTCCTCCTTCCTAATCCCACCTCCTCCCCAGTTCCTGCCTTCTGTGTATTTAGAGTGGAGGACCTTGCTTGTTTTTAGAACTAGAACAAAGATCCCAGATGGAGCAAGGCTTGCTGCTTTTAGTCAGAACTATCAGTGACTAAAGGTCACGTTTCCTTTGCTTTGGTCCTGTCCTTGTTCTCCTCAGTGTTCAGGCTGGGCTATGGGGTGTCCTTGTTTGCTGCATTTTCCGAGTTCCTCTTGCATCCTTTGGGCCATGGGCTGTGCCCTGGGAGGGTTCTTTGTGCTCCTTTGTGACACAGGAGAACCTTCCAGGCGGTTTCTGCGTGAGCTGCTGCTGGGATGTCACAGGAACAGCGCCACGTCCCCGTGGTGTTCCCGTTGCTGTGGGACACGGAGGCCTCAGTGCCCAGAGTGGCTCTGGACTCGCTGCCGGAGGATCTTCCTGCCCGAAGCATTCTCAGCAGCCAGCCCAGCCCTGTCCTTCTGTGCTTGCAGGGCTACAGGCTGCAGGCGTGTGCAGCGCAGCCAAAATGATCCAGCACGTGGCTGCTGCAGTTTGCACTCTGTACTCTGTGGCTTATTCGGGGTATTTTTTAACCCACTTGGCACGTAAGTTGAGGTTTTCCCTCGGTGCAGCATCTGTGGCTTTGGGCTTGCTGTGTGCTTTCTGTTCTTCCTCTGGAGCTGAGTTGGCTTTGGAACCAAATGGCCATGAAGACACCATTGCTTTGGGAGAGCTCCTGCCAGCAGCTGCAGCTGAAAAAGGGGGTGTCTGCAGCCAGCGGGGCGTGCACAGCACCTGCAATGAGCCCTGGGGGGTTCTGTTCCCTCAAGCAGGGAGTCTGTGCCAGCAGAGCCTGGAACTGCCTCCGTTTGCTGCTCCAGCCAAGAACTGACCCAGCCCAGTATTTTGTGCTTGTTCTCTTGCTTGCTGTGGGAAGGGACTGTGGCTCCTGGAGGGATGCAGTGAAAGCAAAATGCTCTCTCAGGATTGCCTTGCTCCATGGCATTTCCCAGCACTGGCAGTTTTTCTCCTAACAGCATCTGGTTCATGTTCCCTCTCCCATTGCAGGGCACCTCATGTCTGCATTCCGAGCAGCTCCTCCTTCGGTGAGTGGGAAAGGAACCTTTGGTGTTTGGAATTGTGCAGCAAGTTGTGAGCTCAGCATGTGGCAGTCGAGGGCCAGCCTGGGAGGCTGAAGGAAAGGTCCTGTCAGTGTCTTTGCAGCAGCAGCAGCAGCAAAGGAATTCCCATCAGTTTTCTCCTTTTCTGCTGAAGAGTTTTTGAAGAGCTGCAGGTCTGGTTTTGCAGGCAGAGGATTGCTTGCTGGCTTTAGCCATGGTGGAATATCGAATTCCCAACAATAAGTGGCAATGTCGACTTTAGCCCATTGTTAGTTGGAACAGCTCCAAACCCCATTTCTGCGTAGTGCAGCTGGATGTGCAGCTGAGGATAAATAAGGTGATAACTGAGATAGAACTTCCCGTCCCTCACACTGCCGTCTGTCCACAGGGCACAAAAGCAGCACCAGCACCTCCTGGGGCTCCCTCTGCTTCCGAAGAGGAGGCCCAAGAGGAGGAAGACAGCAGTGAGCTTCCCGCTGCTCTGGGGGACGATGGTGAACTTCCCTCAGTGCCAGGAGATGACAGTGAACTCCCCGCTGCTCTGGGAGACGAGGGCGAACATCCCGCGGGGTGGGAATGCAACGGCGAGGCTCCCGCGGGGTGGGACAAGGACAGGGGACATCTCCCGGCCTGGGACGAGGACGGTGGATGTCCCCTGGTGTGGGACCAGAGTGGCCAAGCTCCCACGGAGTGGGATGAGGACAATGGACATCTCCCAGTGTGGGATGAGGATGGAGGATATCCTGTGGCTTGGGAAGAGGAGAGTGAACATCTCCCAGCATGGGAAGTGGACAGCAAACATCCCCTGGCTTGGAAAGAGGATGGCGAACCTCCAGCGTTTTGGGATGAGGATGGAGAAGCTGCAGCATTTTGGGAAGAGGATGGAGAAGCTCCCTCTGCTTGGGAAGAGGACAATGAACCTCCCTCTGCTGTGGGATCCTGGGCTGAACATTCTGACAGCAGCACAGCTGGGCAGCCAGAGGGGAGAGGGGAGTGGTGCCTGATGCAGCTGAGTATGTCTGCTCTGTTCCTGGGTGCCCGAGCAGGTGCTGTGTGTGTGTCTGGGCATCAGCTGCACCCAGTGTTGCTCTGCAGCTGAATGTCACCGAGCCATTTATTGTCCTTCCCCAGCTGACACCAAGGGGCTCACGGCCCCAGGGAGTGGGGCTGCTTCTGGCTCTGCTGCAAGGCGGGGTCTCACTCTGGGAGGGAGCGTCTTCCACGTGGTTTCTTTCAGGGAACACCGTGAGCGAGGAGGAGCCTGCCGAGAAATACCTGAAAGTGGAGCAGATTGGCCAAGGGTAAGTGCACGGCAGCTGCTGCTGCACAAGCAGGGGCGGGTGTTGTGCTGGTGCAGGATCAAGTGAGAAGTCAGGAGAGCTCCAAGCACCTTCAGACACTGGGCTACCATCCTGCTGTCTCTCAGTCCTGATCAGAATTGATAACTGTGGTCAGAAGGCGCCGTCAAAGGCCCCTGAGGCTGGCAGTGTCCTGCCTGCAGCAAGGAGCAGGACCTGGAAGATCTTCTGTCCCTGGAACTGGATTGCCTAAAAGAGCAACTCACCATCTGGTGACTGTCAGAAAACAGTTCTCAAGAAGATTTCTTTCAAATATTTTCCTTCAAAAAATATCCACTGGTCAGGATTATCAACCTAATGGTTTAGGAACAGAAACCAGAGATGAACTAATAAGTGCTCTATTCTAGCACAGGTAGCAGACCCCATCCATTCAGTAACAGGCACAGAGCTGATGCACTCTGGGGGAAAAAGCATCACCTGCCTGATGGCAGGGCCCTTGTGGAACCTGCAGGTCTTAGGCAGGAAATGGAAAAGGATGAAATGCATTCTTTTCCAGTTCTTTAGACAGCCATCTCTCACCTCAGGTTTTGAACTAAAGCAATTCAGGGTGGACATTGGGATTCGCTCCAGCCCAATTCCTTCATGTTGGGTCTCAGTTTTCTCCTGCACACCTTGCATGGCAGAGGGCTGGTGGCTGCTGTGCTGTTGTTGGAAGGGTCGATGCAGCCAGGTGTTTGTGAACGCTGCAGGCAGCAGAGATCTCCTGTCTGGGCTGGCTTTCCCTGCCAGGGCCTAAAGCGCTGCTTCTTTCTTCTCTGCTGTTTTCTCTCCAGGGCTTTTGGAACCGTTTATAAAGGACTCGACAGGGCCACTGGAGGAGAGGTCAGTGCCAACACGCCCAGCACGCCTGGCAGCTCTCCAGGGCTTTCCCCTCTGCTGGGAGCTGTGGCTGCAGCTTTGGGGGCCAGCAGAGCTTTCCTGCCCAGGCTGCTCCTCTGAAGGCAGAGCAGTGTCAGCCTGCAGAGCACAGCTGGGACAGACTTGGTCCTTCTGAAGCGCCAAAGGAATGCAAGGAGGGCAGCGGTGTCTGTCAGAGCAGGACACGCTGGCTTGGCCTTCATATCTAAAAGTGTGAATGCATCAGCTGCTGGAGACTGAGGCCCAATTTATCTTCATCCCAACCTCAGACAGGAACATTTTTTAGCTATTCTTAGCTAAACTATAACACTATTATGTCCATCCTGCCTTTTATCTTCAAAGGATACCTCAAGGCCTGATTAGGGAGAGATCCTGCTTGGGCTCAGTTTGGGGTTTTAGTCCTACTTCAGCTGTTCACAGAGAGTGAGGGAGAGAAATGAGAAGATGGATGTCCAGAGCAAAGGTTTCTCCTAAACCCTGAAGTTGTGTTTGGTCTGGTGTCAGTGACAGCCTGTGACAGGGATCACCTGAGCAATGGGTGTGCGTGTCTGCTTTGTTGTGCAATTCCAAACAGAGCAGTTGCATCTGAAATCATGACCAAATCCCATAGAATTGCTAAGGGGTTCCTGGCTGTTCTGCTTTGTTTTCAGAGAACCAGAATTACCTCCTGCTTGCAAAATGTATTTGAATAATAATAGTAGGAGTGTTGAGGCCATTTGAGAAGACTGTAGGTGCAGAGAATGTTGTTAGAGCTTTGAGGCTGACAGCTGAGGGACCATTTCTGCAGAGCTTGCAAGGCCAAATGTCTCTGGCCATGTGTCCTGTAAGCAGCCCCCAGCTGGCAGAGCAATGGGCTGTGGGAATGGCCCTTGCTGAGCTCTGGTGTCCCATCCCAAGGCAGTTTGGCACAGCCCGGCTCCGTCGCTCCACAAAGACTCGCCCCGTGTTTGCTGTGGCCTCCTGCCACAGACTCCTCCAGTTCAAGGCTGCAATGTCCCTTCAGGTGGCCATCAAGAAAATGAGTCTCAGAGGGCAGAACAGGGAACGAGCTGTGAATGAGATCCTGCTCCTGAAGGACAAGAAGAACCCCAACATTGTCAACTCTTTGGACAGGTGAGTGCTTCAGCTCTGATCCCGAGCCCGGGCCCTGTGTTAACCTTTCCTGGCATCAGGAGTCTGTAGCCTGTTTTGAAAATGCCTGACCCAGCCACATCTTCCCAAACCAACAGCCTGGCAGTTCACTCCCTCCACGTGCTTTTGTTGCTTTGCTTTGGTTTTTCCTTCAAGTTGACCCCGTTTGCTGTGTCTCCCAGCAAGTGCTGATAAACCACAGCAGAAATTATTTCCCTTGGCTTCTTCTTCCCAGCCCTTTTCCATTGCTACAGATGCCAGGAAGATCGGGTTCTTGTTTCCAGAAATGCCTCATTTGCCCATTTTTCACTGGCCTTGCCTGTTTCTGAAGGGACTTTCTGAAAGGTTTTCTGACTGCTTTTGTCCCAAGTGCTGCACGGCCTCCTCCCCTGGATAACCCTGGCAGTTGTGTTGCCTTGTTCTGGAGGGAATGGTGGAACTGATGAGTTCAGAAGCTGAACCAGCTGGGGCCAAGGGTTGTGTTTCCACATTGATCTGGGCTGTTGCTAAACTGCATTTTTCACCTGCTTGCCATCCAAGGCCTCTCCTTTCTCACAGGTGTCTCCGTCTCCTTTAGACTGTGCAGATTCCAAGGGCTGTGCAGCCTGGCAGGAATGTCTCTCCATCTGATTCTGTCCTCACTGACAAGTGACCTGGAAACAAAACTCCCCTCCAGGCTTTTCCATGGGGGAATTGAGCTCTGCACTTTCATCTCCATGCCATTGCTTTCCTCTTCCAGCTTCCTTGTGGATGGAGATCTCTGGCTGGTCATGGAATACATGGATGGTGGAACTTTGCGGGACGTTGTCAGACAGATGCGCATGGCTGAAGGAGAGATGGCAGCTGTCAGTCGGGAGGTGAGGGATCCTGCTTGTCACTCCCATGGCTGCGACACGATGGTCCTTCCAAACAGGGTGTGAGAACAGGAGTGGCTCCATGCTCAGGGCTTTGTTTCTGTGTTGTTTTCATGAGCTGGAGAAGAAAGAGCCTCTGCAGTGAACGGCCTGCCAGCATCACTGCACTTCTACTCTGTTCTTGTTCTCTCTCCTGCTGTTGTGGTACTCTCTTTCTGGTTTGGATTTGATTTGCTGTTCTCAGCTTTGCCTTGAACCGTTTGCCGTGAGCTTGTGTGCACTGCACTCCTGGCCTGTCACAGTAAAGCTGCTGCTGGCAGAATTCTGAGCTGTCCTTTCTGGTGTGATATATTCCAGCCATTGGTTTTTGCCCTTGTGTTTCTTGTTCTCTCTCAGTGTCTGCAGGGCCTGGATTTCCTCCATTCCAACCGGGTGATCCACAGGGATCTGAAGAGCTCCAACATCCTCCTGGGCATGGACGGCTCTGTCAGGCTGGGTGGGTGTTCCTGGCCAGGCACGGCGCTCCCGGGCTGCGGGGCTGGGGCTGCTTCCCAGGGAGGGCCAGAGCCCCACAAGGGCTGCTGGGGACACTGCCCGGCCCCTGCTGCCAGCTGAGAGCGGCTGCCCCTGCAGAGAGCTCAGGAGAGGAGCAGGGGGCCAGCAGTGCCTTTGCTCTGGCCATGGCCCTTCCAGAGGGGCAGCAGTGGGAATCTAAAGCTCCAAGGGAATCAGTAAAAGCCACTGCAGGAAAGCTGAGGGTTTCTTGAAGGGCCCAGTTCCATCTTTCCTTGGCTACAGCCCTTAGGACTTTTTCAGCTGACTTCACTACTGCATTCTCAGACTGAGCGTGGGGAATCTTGTGCTTGGTTTCCCCATTGCAGCTGCCTTTGACAGGGTTTGTTTCTGTCCTCAGCTGATTTTGGCCTCTGCGCTCAGCTCAGCCCTGAGCAGGACCAGCGCAGCTCCATGGTGGGCACTGCTCACTGGATGGCCCCAGAAGTTGTGACCAGATCTCCTTATGGCCCCAAGGTGGACATCTGGTCCTTCGGCATTGTGACCATCGAGATGGTGGAAGGAGAACCTCCTTACTTCAGGGAAACGGCGGCCATGGTAAGAGGCAAATTCTCCAGTGGCTGCAGAGGCTGCGAGCACAGGGGGACCCTGCACTGGGAGCAGCAGCTGGAGGTTTCTGCACATGGGAAGGGAATTCCCAGAGGACTTGTGCCTCCACACAGACAAATATTCTGCAATCTCCAGCAACAATTTGCTTTGGGCTTTTCGTTTTTGCAGCTCTTCTAGCTGAGAGGATTACTTGGAAATATGAAGCAAGTGCATCAGCTCTAATGTTATCTTGCAAGAAAACCCCACACCATCCGCAAATCCCAGCCCCAAACCCAACAAGATTTCTGCAGGAGTTTCTAAAAGACATTTTGCAAGATGATCACCCCCCTGATTCTTCTCACTGGGAAACTTGTCTAAAACCTGAAGATGATGGTTTAACATCCTCATAGTCTAATGTATTTCTTTCCTAGTCCAAGCTACTTTTTCTGTGTCACCAAGCCTGAGCTTTCAGCATCACAAACCTCCTGTTTCTTGCCTGGCAGTTTCTGGGATGGGGCATTAGGAATGTATTTCCTTGAGTGTCAGTGGCACTGCAGAGATGCACTTGATGGAAGAATCCTCTGAAATAACACAGGCAGACCACAGTGACTCTGGAAAATGGCCTGTAAAGCTGGTGTCCATATTTGGAGAAGCAAAATGGGCTATTTCTGATGGAGGTTCCTACTAACAAAGCCAGCCAATGAAACTGGCTCTCAAGGCGAGATCATTTGGATGTTGCAGTGGCTGTGGCAGCCCCAGGGTTTGGGTTTTTTGCTTGGCATAGCAAAATGAGCTCTGAGCAGCATCTCTGGCAGGGAGGAAAGTGCCCCTGGCGCTGGGGCTGAGGCCCCGGGGTGGATGTGAGCCCGTGTGGGTGTGAAGGGAGCTGGCAGAGCGCTGAGTTTGCTTTCCCTGCAGGCTCGCGCTCTGATCCGGCAGAACGGGACCCCGCAGCTGCAGGAGCCCCGGCGCCTGTCGGCTCTGCTGCGGGACTTCCTCGAGTGCAGCCTGGAGCCGGACGAGGAGCGGCGCTGGGCTGCCCAGGAGCTGCTGCAGGTGAGAGCCAAGGGCTGCAGGGGAAGCAGCAGCGCCAGGGAGGAGTTTTCTTGTGGGGCCCCCTCCGATAGTCTCCAGTCTCGCTGCGTTCCACGCGCAGAGCGAGCAGAATCCTCGCCCGCTGTGGCCTGGCAGGCTCCTTTCGAGCTCATCTGGACCTGGTGCCCCACAGCGAGCAGGGACATCTTCAAGCAGCTCAGGGGCCTCAGAGCCCTGCCTGACCTGAGCTTGGATGTTTCCAGGCAGGAGGCACCTCCCACATCTCTGGGCACCTCCTGTCAGTGTTTCCCCATTCTCCCGGTTAAAAAATTCTTCCTTAGATCTAATCTGAGCCTGCTTCCCTCGATTTTCAAACCATTTCCCTTTGTCCTGTTGCAACAGAGCCTGTGAGGAACTTGACTCTGGAAAGTAACAGTTCATTTCTTTATTTTTTATCCTTTGGGCAGCACCCATTTTTATCATCAGCCAAGCCTCTCTCCAGCCTGACCCCTCTGATCACTGCAGCAAAGAACCTGAGGGAGCAGCAGAGCAGATGAAGCACTTGAGGACAGCTTCTTGTTACAGTAGTTAGGACAACTAGTTAGTTATGGTAGTTAGCATTGCTAGTTAGTCATCATAGTTAGCACTGGTAGTTAGTTAGGGTAGTTAGCATTGCTAGTTAGTTATGGTAGTTAGAGCAGCCTGTTTGTTATGAAAGTTTTATGAATAAAAACGCTCTTAAACCTCAACTCCCCTGACGTGTCCCTTCCCTCTCCCGCTGTGACTCAGCTGCCCGGAGCAATGTGAGGGGAGTGCGGGCCCAGCCTGGCCCAGAGCTGAGCACCAGCAGAGCCCTGGCAGAGCCCAGAGCAGCCTCGGCACCTGCAGAGTCAGCCTGGAAGGAGGCGCTTGGAGCCTTCTCGGCTGCACCCGGCTCTTGGCTACAAACTGTGTGTGCTGGAAAATGCCACCGGCTCTGCAGGAGGGCAGAAGGGGCCCGGGGAAGGCCCAGGTGCTCCATGCAAGGGAAAAACCTGCCCTGGGTTTGTTATAAATAACTAGGTAGTGCTGGCTTTTGCTATTAGGTATTGACTTCTGCAAAATATTCTTAATCACAACAATTTTGATAGAGTACAGTTTGTAATCACTTTTAACTGCTTTTGCTATAGTATAATTTGTCAACTTTTTGTGGCCAATGCCCTGGCCCCTGTGTAGCTCATATCCTCAGAACATCATTTATGGATGATATTTTAGTTAGTGGACAGTGTGAAAAACATACATTATAGTTTTGGCTTTTGCAAAATATTGAAGTGCATGCCAGATGTTGTGCATTATAATGTTAACTTTTGCAGAAGTAGCCATAATTGTGAAATAAGAACTAATGCTTTTTTTTTGTTACTAACTGACAATACTGAGAATGACTCAGACATGTTTGTGAAATAGCTAATGTTGGTTTAAAGTACTTGTGGAAGTAGCTAAAACTGTCTGCATGGTCAGATAACATTTAAGGAAGGGATGTGATGAGGACCCCTGCCACTGACCCTTCCACTGTCAATAACTGTCACCTGCTGAAACCACAGAGCAGGGGCCCTTGTGAGGCAGTGACACACAACCCTCAAAACAGCAATCCACGATTCCTGCACGTGCTCTAAAAAGGCAAGTTGGGGGTCAAACCAACCTAAAGAATTCCTGGAACATGTAAATGTGTTCAAAGAAATGTTTGATTATGTATAATCATTATGAATATGTATTTGAACAATACAATGGAAAAACTAGACAAGAAGAGTTGCTGTGGTTAACCGGTGTGCCTCTGGCCATTGCCAACACCCAGCGCTGTTACTGATTTGTCCCTTATTATTCCTTATTAAACTTTTAAAAATTCTAAAGAGTGAGGTTCCTTTATCACAAAACCCAAGGTGCTCACCCCTTGTTGCTCTCCTAAGCCAGATTTGTCAATCCTAAATTTTGTCTGGGCGGCGGAGGAGGAGGCTGCAAGGAAAAGAAAGATGTACTGGTGTGGAGGCCGAGGACTCTACCATCAGAGTCTCAATTCCACAGCTATGGAGGACTGGTCCCCAAAGAGAAGAATAGATTTCAAGGTTATGGTGAGAAGCTTGCTTCTCCCACAGATCTTTGCTGTCACATGCTGATTTATGGAAAGTTATGTTACCCCATTGGCCCATTGGCCTAATTACCCTAGTTCAACCCCTGTTACCCATCTCTGGTTAGTGCCTAGAATGTTCTCCCTCTCAGTCCCTCCATTGGCCCCAGTTTACTGCATTCCTCTGCCCCTGTTTCCCTATTAGCTGTCCCGACCCTTAACCCCTCCTTTGTCCCATTTTCCCCCATGTCCATTGGACCCTGACCCTCAGCTCCACCCTCACTACCCCATATAAAAACCCCCTGTGCCCTCAGCTTGCACCCTGTCTTTGTCCCTGGACCCTGTTCAGCTCTGTCCCCTGCTCCTGTACCAATAAACCCAGTTTGCTGCAGAGCATACACAGACCCATCCTGCCGACTTTGTCAGCTTTATAAAGCAGCCGTGAGCTCCGGGCTCCTGAGTGCCGGACGCTCCAAGGGCCTCTGCAGCACCAGGATGCTCCAGACTGGAACAGCCAGGCAGGGCAGGAGGAATCACTGCCCCTTTCCCCTCCCTGCTGCTCCATCTCCCAGCCCAGCATCGCTGCAGGACAGCCTCACTGCCAACGCCATCCTGCCAGGGATGGACTGGGGGGATCTCCTTCCCCTTCCCTCTGGCATGGAGGCAAATCCCATCTTCTCCTTCTCTGCCCTCCTTCCTCTCCTCATTCTGTCCTTCATCCATCTATGTTCCTTTCCCATCTCCTTCCTCCCTTGTTCCTTCTTCCTTCCTCTCCTCCTGCCTTTTCCCTTCTCCCTGTCTCTTCCTCTCCTTGTCCTTCCTCCCTCACGCACTGAGCTGCGGACAGAGACCAGGGAGAACAAATCCCTGCCACAGAACCTCGTGGAAGAGGCCATTTGGAACGGCTCTACAGGGCAGGAATCCAACGGGGGGGAAAAGCCCCAGAGACCCCACACGAGGAGGGGCTGCCAACCCAGCCTGGGGAGCTGTGAGGAGGTAAAAGCTTCCCTGTGCCGGGAAGGGTGTGGGGAATGTGAGAAGAGCTTCGGGCAGAGCTCAGCCTATTCCTGGTGCCTCCAAAGACGGTGGTGCCCCATGCAGAGATCCATGGGGATGCAGAGATCCCCCTGCAGCCCCCGGAGCAGCCACGCTGGAGCACGGGGATGCCTGAGAGGAGGCTGTGCCCCCGTGGCCAGAGGGGCCCCGCTGGAGCAGCCTGTCCTGGCAGGACTGACCCCGGGGCACAGTGACTCACGCTGCAGCACTTGGAGGGGGGCTGTGCCCCGTGGGATGGACTCAGCTTGGAGAAGTTCCTGGAGAAGTCTCCGGTGGGAGACAGCCCAGGGTGCAGCAGGGGAACGACTCCTGTCCCTGAGCAGAGGGAGAAGCCCCGGGGCATGAAGTGAGCACGGCCCCATTCCCTGTCTCCGGCACCGCCGGGGTAGGAGGTGCAGCTGGAAGGAGGGAGGCGTGGGGGAAGGCTGGATTTAAGGCTCTTCACTTACTCTTCATTATCCTGCTCTCAATTTTTGGAGTTCTCTGTCAGAAATCTCTCCCCTCGCCCACTCATCCACAGGGGTTTGGGGCAGTTTTCCCTATTTGAGGGAAATCAAAGCGATGCACTGATGCTCCTAATCAGGGGTATGAGAAGTGAGGCTCCTGGCTTCCCGCTGAGCCGGAGCCACCGGAGCCGCAGTGCCGGGAAAGCCGTGGCGGGAGGCGCGGAAAAGTTTGTTTGTGTTTTCAGCTCAATCCCCTCGGGCCCGGGCCCGTTCCAGGGCTGTTCCTCATCTCCGGCTCTGCCCTCACGCAGCCCGGGGGGCCCTGAGAGCGCGGGGCGAGGCTGTGCCGTGTGCAGAGCCCGCCCCCGGCTGCGATTGGGCGACGGTGCCGTCAGTCGTGGTTCTGGCGCGCTGATTGGTGGGATCGGGGCGGGGCAGGCCCCGGTGGCGGCCTGAGGGCGGCCGTGGCTCGGCAGAGTCGCCATTGGCGGAGCGTCTGTGCGGGCCCGGGAGCGGCGGCAGCGGCCGGAGCGCGGTGAGGCGGCGGCGGAGCTGGGAGGCGGCCGCAGCGCAGGTGGAAGCGCGCTGGGTTGTGCGGGGGCTCGGGGCTCGCTGCGGGCCTCGGGGGCGGCAGGGGGCTCAGGCGGGTTCGTTGTGCCGTGTCCGGCGCGTGTTGCCGCTGGCGTGAGGGCGCTGCGGGAGCGGCTGCCCGCGGTCTCCTTGCGGCCGCTGCCTCGGCAGGAGCCGCTGCCGGAGCAGCGCTGGCTCGGCCCGGTTCCTGTGGCTGGGACAGAGGCGGCTGCCCCGTGCCCGGGGCTGTGCGGGGAAATTCACATGGCCGGAGGTTTCTGTGCCCCGAGGAGACAGAGGAGTCCTGTACAAGTGACTTTATTGCTGAGCAGAGGGAGAGGCCGTGGCGCATTTGCCGTGCGCTCTCTGCCATTGTAGTTCGCAGCCTCCTTTTTATCTTCATTTTCCTGGCCCATTCTCTCTCTCCCTTTGCCCACTGGCTGAGGTATTTGGACGGTTCAGACTTCCCGATCCGCCAACTGCATGTCCTCGTTAATGTGCACCCCCACTTTTGTAGAACAGCCGATATTCCTGGCTCTCTTAAGTCTTTGTTCTTTTTCTCAAAGTTCATGATTTTAGAGGAATTTTGAGCAGCAGTCCGTGTCAGTTTGTTCTATTTTCTGAAACTGATGGTTTTTCCCGTTACTTCCTTCTCCAGAAGTCCCTGGCCCTATCTCCAAGCAGATTGACTCATTGACTCTGTTTTTTTCTTACTGAGTCTTCTTTGGTTTTGGAATTATTCTGAGTGCCCTCATTCCCTGTCCTTCTCTAGGCAATCCTGGATCAGGAGGCCTGGCTGCCCCCTGCATCCCCTCGCTCACCTGCTGAATGAGCTGCATCCACAACATTCTCCATTTGCTGTTTCCTTTTGCAGCTGTACCAATTTCTGTTGCAGAGTCAGATATCCTCACCATGGGCTCTGCCTTTAGCTGTGCAAATTCCATCTGTGCAAGCGGGTAGAGGGAATCAGCCCAATTCCTGCCCCGGGTAGGAAGACCCAGGTACATTGTCCAGGCTTTGCCCCAGGAGGGTTAATTTGCATTTCTAAAGCTCCTCTCGTGGCTACCTGAAATAAAGCTTCTCTTCCGGAGCAGCCATGCAGCCCACCCCACCCCCCCCAGAATCTGCTTTTTAGTTGTTGTTGTTTTTGGTGGGTTTTGTTTGTTTTTTATTTATTTGGTTGGTTGTTTTTTTGTTTTGTTATGGTTTTAGGTGGGGGGAGGGTTTTTTGTTTGTTTTTTAAACAATATTTAAACAAACTATTAACCTTTTTCTGAGTTAAACGGTCACCTTTAAAGCAGTTCTAGGTGAACGTTGAAAAACCCATAGCAAAACTTGATTCTCACACTTCTGTCCCAAACCTACCTAACCAAATAAAGTAGGATTATTTTGAAAAACGATTCTCACGTTGTATTCTTGTCACTGAAACTGCGGGGAAACAAAAACCCTCCAACAATATCTTTAGTGTTAGAGAGTCAAGGCATTACTTGGGTTTGGCAAAGATATGCAGCACACATCATTCCATCCACACATAGCCCGAGTGTGCAGAGAAGATGATTCCATGACACGTGAGATTTATTAGTTTTTTCCTAAACTTTCTACAGTCTGAACCAATCTAAATCCATTGGTTTAATGTTCATTGCTTCCAAGTGGTGTAGTTTTTAATATTTGGTTTCCTATTAGATCCGGTTTCCTTCCCCTCTGGAGTTAATTAGCTCCACACTCCTGGATTTCCTTCTCAGCCTTTTCCAGACCAGGTGTCTCCAACTCTGCCGGGGGCAGTGTCTGGGGTAGCTGTTGGTTGCTGTTTGCTGCTGGGCGTTGATGTTTTGTTGCTGGTCGTTATCTCTGTGGGTGTCTTTTGGGCTATTCCCAGTCTGTGGAGATGTTGAACTCATCTCTGTTGAGTGGTGTAACATCCTTTAAATAAAACCTTTAAAATTCCTTTCCCCAAGGCAAAGACAAACGAGCCTGAGAGAAAGAAGATTTAAAAGAACCAAAATGGGTACATTTTGCAGCAATGCAGTCGCAGTCAGCCCAGAGTGTGGGTGTGAGTGAGCCCCAGAGTGGAATTGTGCCGTGGTGCTCCCCAGCAGCTGTGGCAGTGCAGGCCCAGCCAGCGCTGAAGCTGCAGCAGTGGCAGCAAGGCTTGGCCGCAGTGGCTGGAGGTGCCAGAGGAGGGTGGCCAGGATTTCCGAGGGTTTGAGCAGAGGATCTGTGGGCAGGCCCAGGGGCTTGGCCCGCTGTGGAGCCCTGGCTGCTGCTGCGTTGCCTTCAGGGCAGGCTCAGTGGGGGCTCCCATGGTTCTGCTGCAGGCGGGAAGTGCAAATCTCCGGGGCTTCAGAGCCCCTGAGGCCAGGCTGAGGGGTCCCCCCGTGTTCAGCTGTGCTGGCGGCTGTTTCTGGCCTCAGGGACACTTGGCATGGGCCCCTTGGCCACCAGTGGTGCTGCTTTGCACTCCTTAGGCAGGAGCCGATGTCCTGGCTGGGTGTTGGCAACAGCAAAGTCCCAGGGCAGGCTCTGTGCCAGCCCAGCTTCCTGTGGGAGAGATTTCACAAGAGACAGGATTCTGGCCACGGACTGCTTGAAACATACATCCCTTATCTCCACCCTGCACAAGGTGGAGAATTACCAGGGTAAGGAATTCCAGACATCAATTCCAAGGGAGATAATTGAATATCTGCCCTGGGTCTGTCTCTTCTTCTTGCCATAGCCAATGGCAAAAGCTGTACCCACGGCATCTTGGTTTTTATCACCAGCTTCCAAAAGTGTTTCTTTATTTCTCCTGACCTGAGCTCAGGGGGTGCCAGGGGTTATGGAGGTCCCATTGTATTCCTAAAGCTGCCATAACCCCCTGAAGGATCTTTCGAGTAAAATGAGTTCTTCTTTCTGAGTCTATTGCTTCCACAATCCCTTCTCTATGAATTAATTATTTCAGAAATACCCTAATAAGTGATGCAGTGATTGCATCAGTCAGATTGAAGCAGTCAGAATTGCTTTTGCCCCCTGTTAGGTGCCATGGTGTCAGCAGAAGATATTGAAGCCTTCCTGCTCAGGGCATTTCAGTGCCAGGCTCTTACAAGCACCCAGAGCTCCTTGGGTTGAGCTGAGCATGGGCCGGTGACCTGCACTTTGTCTGATTCCCCTTCCTTAATAACAGCCTGTCTTGTAGCTCTTTTCCCTTCTGCTGCCCTTGCAGAGCCATCCACAAATACATTTTGTCCCTCAGGCCAGGGAATGTCCCATCAATCTCTCCCAGCCTGGCTCGGGAGCTCTGTCCCTTGAGTGCAGTCCTGGGTTCCTTGCCAGCCCCTCTCCAGGCTGTTCAAACAGGAGGCTGAGTTAAACCCTTGCCCTGTCCTCAGTTCTGAATCCTCCTGTGCCACTGAACAAGTTTCATACTGTAATAACCGAGCCCTGCTCATCCATTTAGAGGCTCTTTTGGTTGTCAGAGCTTTAACTTGATGCCAGACTTGAACTCTAGGAGATCCTCCTGTTGTCATCAGTTTTCAGGCCTCAGTTCCCATGTGAGGTGTGTCTGCACAATTCTGCAGACATTGAGGCCACTCTGGCCACTGGGTTAAACATTTTAACACAAGAATTCTTCGGCATGGCCCTGTTTAACATCCACCTACAATTCAAATTCTTTCTCCCTGTCTAGGAGGGCCAGGGCAGGAGCTTCAGTTAATCTGCTTTTTAACACTTGAAAATTCTGTGATTCCTCCTTGTGTCCATCCATCCAGTTTCTTGACTGGAGTGTTGTAGGGAGAGATCCCTGGCTCCAAAACCCTGCCTTTAAGAGAGAGTCAGTAATAAGCTGTAAGCCCTTCCTTCCCTCTCTTGGAATAGGGTATTGATTTTAAATCAATACAAGCAACCTCTTGTCCTTGTTGCTTCAAAGTAATTTGGTGAGGCTCCATATCTAATTTTCCCTCTTTCCCTGGACTGTCCACATTTGTGGGTTCACTTCAGCATAGGCCTTGCCAGACATTTGACACATAAGTACAACATCATAAGCCTCTGTATCACCTTTTACAATATAAAAATCCAGCCACCAAATTCCTTCCCAGTAAATTGCAATCAAGTAGGAAGAAAAAGAAATTAATTTATTTCAAGCGTATCCCCTACATCTCCTCATAGTGGTTGATGAAATCATACCTGCTCATCTTTCCCACTTATTCCCTTAATAATTAAACCATGCCTTTCCTATTTTGCCCATTAGGTCTAAGATTCAGAGTGGATTGAGAGGCCCCTGTGTCCATCAGGAGAGGCCTCCTCTCAATGCCAACCCACCCTGAATGTTCTCAAGGGCTCCAGTGTGGAGGGTCCCTGGTGTGATGGGAGCTGTGACAGCCCTGCCAATCCATGTCCATCACGGGGTGGACTTGCTGGTCCTGAGGGTGCTGCTGTCTGTGCTTGCAGTGTCCTTGTGCCCTGCAGCTGGAGCCCTGATTCCTTGCCAGGGGCTGTTTGGGTGGGCTGTCCCCTGCCGAGGAGGGCAATGCCTCTGCCGGGTGCTTGTGGCCGAGCCCGTGCCCTGGGTGCTGGGGCCCCCTTGGGCCCTGGGGTTGATCCCTCAGGGGCTGTAGGAACTCTGCCTTGGCCTTTGCCTTCAGCCTGGCCTTTTTCTGCTCCCTTCTTGCATTCACCTGCTGGGCCTTTGTGCCCAAGTGCTGCAGGGCCTTCTTCTGCCCCTCCTGCAGCCCCCCTCAGTGCCTGTGGGTGCTCATCCTCTGAGAGCTGCTGAGCTTTCTGCAAAATCATTCGTTTCTGTGGTGATCCCAAGAAAAGAAAAGAAAAGAAAATCTCAGTCCTTCCTTGTATAATCCACATTTCCCAGATGTTCCTTGCTCCTCGTCCCTGTGCTCAGGGTGCCCTCCCCAGCCCGTATCCCAGAGCCGGTCCCTGTCCTGCCGCAGTGTCCAAAGGCGCCCCCCGGCGGGCAGGGCCGGCAGCTCCACGGGGCCGGGCAGCGGCCGGGGCGTCCCGCAGCCTCCTGGGGGCCGGGGGCCACTGCCGGCCCTGCCCGGGGCTGGTGGGGTCAGGCAGCGCCCGGCGCTGAGCCCCGGCTGCCCCACAGCCCCGGCCCGGCCCCGCAGCTCCCCCCAGGCCCCCAGCCCGTGCTCCCGGTCCCGCACCTCTGCGCCCGCTGCTGCCGCTGCCCCCCACAGAGAAACCCCCTGAAACCCTGACCTCCTTGTTTTCCTCTCCTGGAAACCGGGGATACAAATGATCAGCTGGCAAATGTTGAGGATAAGACTCTGCTGAAAAACATCCAAATTCTGAGTATTTTTCTCTTCCTCCCCTTTTCTTTTTCTCACCACATAGATTCCTCCTGCTGCTTCCTGCCTTAACCAAATTCCTGCACACTCCCCTTCACCCAGTCTCTTCCCAGCACACCAATGCCATCCATCCCCTGTTGTCCAAATCCCTTCTCCACTTCTCTTATTGCCCCCCTGGGTGTCCAAGTCCTTAATTGCCTCTGAGGGAGTGTGCAATCTACCTCACCCTTCTCCCAAGGGACCCTTCAGAGATATTTTGGGATCATCATCCCTTTGGCACAGGACCCCTTCCTGGCTTTCCCTTTTCTGTCTCCATGGGTGCCCTGCCATGCTCACTCCCCAAAGATCCCAGTGCACTCACTGATGAGATTTTCAGTGCTCTCTCCCTGCTGACTCTTCACAGCCCCCCCTGATGTGCCCCTCGTCTGTCTCCTGGTCACACTCAGGTACCCAATCAGTCCCCGGTGCTGCCGCCCCCAAGGGGGCCGATCACCCAAACTGGGTGAGGCACCTTCAGCTGCACTCACTGCCCGCTGCCCCAGACGGTGGATAGAATTCCGGACGAGTCCCAAGGTGTGTGGAAAAATTGACATCACCAGAGGATTCTGTCCACAAAGCAGACAGAGGAGTCCTGTAAAAGTAATTTCATTCCTAAAGAAAGGCAGAGGCCATGGGACATTTCCTACAGGGTCTCTCCAGTTGGTGGAGGTCACAGCCTCCTGTTCATCCTAATTTTCCCAGCTGCATCTCCCTCTTCCTTTCCGCATTGGGTGGTGTACTTGAGAGGAAGAGACTTCCCAATCCACTTACTACATATCCCCTTGATATGCTCCCTACTTTTGTGTAGCAACCGATATTCATGGCTCTGTGAAGTCTTTGTTGTTCTTCTTCTCGAAGTTCATGAATGTGGCAGGAGCTTGGCTGAGCAGCAGTCTGTGTCATCAGTTAACAACATTTTCTTAAACTGATGGCTTCTCCTGTCGCTTCCTTACGTACAAGTTCCTGGGTCTATCTCTCAGCAGATTCACAGCATCTGATTGTAAAGACACTTTCCTCTTCTTCCTTTCATGGGGGTCCCCCGTTTGTGGGATATCCCCCTGGAGCTGTGTGTCCCCCCTTGCTGCAGCCCCAGCCCTCAGGCAGCGCTCAGCCAATCAGAGCACGCGGCTCTGATGACTCAGCAGTTGCCAGGCAGACCCGCAGCTCCCAGCGTTCCCCACCTGCGCCCAGCGCCCCCCTCGGCCCCAGCGCCCCCCGCGAGTGGAATTTGGGGAGGTGGGAGTGGGGCAGCGCCAAGGCCGGGCCCCCCCGCGCTGTCCTGGTGGGAGCGGCTGCAGTGGGGACCGAGTGCGGGCGGGAGCGGCCGAGAGCCCAGCGCTGCCCCAGCCCGACCTGCCCCAGCTCCATCCCTGCCCCTGCCGTGGGATGCTGTGGTTTGGGGGCAAGAGGGAGCCGGCAGCGGGTGCTGGGCCTGGGGCAGGAGGAGAAGGGAAGGAGAAGCAGGGTTGAGGAACAAAAGTATCAAACGATGCACGTGGGAGGAGAAGGTGGGATTGTGCAGGAGGAGGAATAGCAGGAGGAAGAGGAGTGTGAGGAAGAGCAGGAACAGAGGAGGAGGAGGAGGAGCAGAAAGAGGCGGCACCACACGGTTCTACTCCTCCCTGTATCTGCAGCCTCCCCCCCAGCCCCAGGAGCTTTGTCCGTATGCAGCAGGTGACCAGGGGAGGGGGAATCCATGATTTTCACAGAGGCTGAATCTTGGGGTTTCTGAGCTTTACTGGGCAAATGTTGGTGCTTTTGTTTTTTGTGAGGGCTGAATCTCTGTATTTTGAAGGAGGTTTTTGCTGAATATTGACGTTTGGGAAGTTTTTGATCTGCATCTTGATGTTTAGAGGATTTTTGTGCTGAATCATGGTATTTTGGAGGTTCTTTCAGACACAAGATGCCCAATGACTTTCCCAGATGAACTTGGGCATGGAGGTTTTCCCAGTCCAAGCTGCTCTCCTCTTGATTTTTTCTGCAAACCAGGATTTTTAATTCTCAGGGTGTGGCCTGATGGAGGAGGAGGAAAAGCCCCAAATGTACCTCATGAAGAGGGGCTGCAAACCCTGCCCAGGGAGTTCTGGGGAGGAAAGAGCCCCTGTGAGCCAGGAATGCATCCTGTGATCCAGCCAGAGCTTGGAGCTGGTGGAGAAGCCTCATGGCAGGGAGAAGCCACACAGGTGCTTGGAATGTGGGAAATGTTTCAGCTGGAGCTCCACCCTGAGGCAGCACCAGGTGATCCACACTGGGGAGAGGCCCTTTGAGTGTGGGGAGTGTGGGAGGAGTTTCAGCCACAACTCCATCCTGATCCAACACCAGAGGATCCACACTGGGGAAAAGCCCTATGAGTGTGGGGAGTGTGGGAGGAGCTTCAGAGGAAGCTCAGCATTGATTCAGCACCAGGTCATCCACACGAGGGAATGGCCCTACACCTGCTTGGAATGTGGGAAGAGCTATGGGTGGAACTCTGACCTGAGAAAACACCAGCGCACCCACTCTGGGGAGAGGCCCTACGAGTGTCCTGAGTGTGGGAAGAGGTTTCACAGGAGCTCCGATCTCCTCAAACATGAGCAGATTCACACAGAGGAGAGGCCCTTCCGCTGCCCCAACTGTGGGAAGGGCTTCAAGGAAAACACCAAACTCACCATCCACCAGCGCATCCACACTGGGGAGAGGCCCTACGAGTGTGGGGAGTGTGGGATGAGCTTCTCACAGAGCTCTCACTTGACAGAACACCAACGGAGGCGCCACTAAGGGAAGTCCTGTGAGTGCCCCACGTGAGGGAAGAGCTTTGTGTGCTGCTCCAGCTCTGTCCCCCATGAGACGATCTACATTGGATGATCCCCAGTGAGCGTTGTTGGGCAGAGCCCTGGTGATCCATGGTCCTGGTGATCCGTGTTGGGAAGACACCTGGCTTGGAGGCTCCACATCTTCCTGGTTCCCTGTGGGTAGCTAGATAAACCCAGCAGCAGGAACATCCATTGGGACACAGACCTACAATGGGAATTCCTTGGGGAGGGCAGATTTGTTGACTTTCAACCCCATAAAATCTTTTGCATTCAATCCTATCTTCTGGTGACATCAGGGAGTACTGAATGGTGTTGAAGGTATGTTCAGGGTGGACTATATGATGTTTGTATCCCCAGTCTGTTCTGTTTATGCTTTAAAGCTTTAAAGTACCTTTAAGACTTTTCCTGAGAGTGAAGAGGGAGAGAAGAAATGCAGAGTTTGTTTTCAGAAACTGCACTCACTCCTCCACATTGCTGCTCCTGCACTGTGTTGTCTGCGGATGGACAGACAGCGGGACAGAGCTCTCCTTTGCTTTTACTTAGTTTTAGCTAGCTGAGGCAAAGTAGTTCCCTACTGTGGGGTTTTTTCCCTTTTCTTTGGACCTGCTTAAACCTGCTCTGGCCTGAACACCAGAAGAGCATGGGCAGATCACACCTGTGGCCCACCAGGCCGGGCCTGGGCCGCGGCATTTCCAGCGCCAGAGGGACTGATAAGGGACTGAGTGAGCTGAGCTACAGCCCACAGAGGGACTTGGTGAGTTTGTCTCTCTTTTAGAGCAGCAAGAGGTTTTATTGTTTAATATTGTTTAGGTTTTATTGTGTAATAAACAGTTTTTTCCACTTTTCTTCAAAGAGGTATTTTATTTTTCCTGAACCAGTTGGGGGACACATGGACATGGAGGGGGACATAGCCATTCATGGGGATGTGGGTGGACACAGGCATGGATGGAGATGTGGGGAACAATGACAGGGATGGAAACATGGTGGGGAGACAGCCATGGGTGATGACATGGTGGGACATGGGCAGTGACATGTGGGGACATGGCCATGGCTGGTGCCATGGGGGGAACTTGCAGGGGATGTAGGGGATGCTGGGTTTGAGGGAGTTGAGGGTTCCTGGGAGGGATTTGGGGCTTGCTGAGGCCTTTGGAGACCCCAGGCCAAGTGGCTCTGGCTGTGCTGGGAGACCCTGGGGGAGGTTCTGGGGCAGCTGCTCAAGGACCCCCTGAACTGGAGCCCCAGCCAAGCATTGGGCTCCTGGAAGGGGATGAACATCCTTGTCCCCAGGAAGAAAATCCCAGCACCCCCAGGGTGTCAGGGGCAGCTGAGAGGCCACAACAGGAGGGGAAAGCCAGACAGAGCTGTCACACTCTTAAACTACACCCCAAAAGTCCCAAAACTGAGGGATTGCTCCCAGGAAAAAGCAGCCAGGAGATGCATGAATTGAGGGAAAGGGGGGATGTGACCCCCCAGACTGAGCAGGAGGGACCTGCATCCCCCAAAACCAAATAGGGACGAGAGGTGGAGCTGAAGGCACGATGGGAAAGGGGTGGGAGTGCAGGGAAAAAGAGGATTCAGAGTGGGAGAGGGATGGGATCCCCAGATTGAGTTGGGAGGGGTCCTTGGGTTGGGGGAACGATAGGAGAGGGGAGGGAAAGTTTGGGATGGGATAGAAAAAGGGTGGTTCCGTGGGGATCCCACTGTGTCCCCATCACTTGATCCCTGGAGTGATTCCCTGGGGCTCTGGAGGGGAATGGATCTGCACTGGGTGGATTCCCAAGCCCCCTGCCCATCCCTGGGGGGCTCATGGGGCTTTCCCGGGTTCCCTCCACCCAAATGCTGCAGCCATGGGAGAGAGAAGGGTGTGAAAGGAGGATCTGGATTGGGCACAGAGGAGGAGCAATAGGAAGAGGAGGGAGAGAAGAAGCGGAGGATGGGAAAAGGAAGAGCAGGAAGAAGAATAGAAAGAGGAGGAGCCGCAGCAGAACCACGCTGTTTTCCCACTCGCCCACTGAGTCTGCAGCTCCCCTGGCCCTGGCAGCATCTATCCCCCCAGATCTCACAGGTGAGTGGGGAGGGGGAACTCACCCCAAATCCATTGGAGGATCTCTGGGAGGGTTTGTTTCAGGGGAGGGGATGTTTGGATCTTGCAGGGCCCCAAGGGTGAGACACAGATGCCCCTTTGGAGAACTGTGGAAGGTTCCTGTGGCAAACTGTCTGTACTGGCTGGGGCAGTGGTACCAGCTGGGGGGGGACATTGGTGTTGGGACTCTGATTGGCATCAGAGTGGGGAGAGCAACGAAGGCCAATCCTGGAGCTGGGGGATCCTGTCAGCCTGGAGGGGTGGGGGAGGCTGGAGATGAGCAGGGTCTGGGCCCATCCAACTGTGAACAGGGCAGTTGTTTTTTGAGCTGGACTTGGGAAGCAGGACCAAGGGCCTCACCTGTTGTTTTTCCCCCAAGCCAGGATTTGTCAATCCCAATCTTTGTCTGGATGGAGCTGGAGGAGGCTGCGAGGAAAAGGAAGATGGCCTGGGACACTGAGGCAGGCAAGGAGGAAGTCACTGCCCCTTTCTCCCTCTCCTCTGTTTCATGTCTCAGCCCAACATTTCCTCTGGCTGCAGGACAACCCCGCTACCAATGCCGTCCTGCCAAGGATGAACTGGGGGGATCCCCTTCCCCTTCCCTCTGGCACAGAGGCAAATCCCATCCTGTCCTTGTCCACAGCTCCTTCCCCTTCTCATTCTGTCCTTCTTCCTTCCTCATTCCTTCCTCTTCTTTTCTTTCCTTTCCTTCCCCAGGCACTGAGCTGCAGACAGAGACCAGGGAGAGCAAATCCCTGCTGCAGAACCTCATGGGAGAGGCCGTTTTGAGCAGCCCCATGGCATGGGAATCCAATGGGGAGGATAAGCCCTGGAGATCCCACACAAGGAGGGGTTGCAAACCCAGCCCTGGCAGCTGTGAGGAGGAAAGATGCCCCCTGTGTCCAGAAGGCAGCCAGAGATTCATTCAGAACTCAGAGGTGGTAGAGACAACTCATGGCTGGCAGAAACCCCACAAGTGCTTGGAATGTGGAAAGGACTTCAGCCGGAGCTCTGGAGCTCAGATGTGATCTGGCTCCAGGTGATCCACATGGGGAAACGGCCCTACAAGTGTGGGGAGTGTGGGAAGGGCTTTGGGTGGAGCTCCAACCTCATCAATCACTGCAAGATCCACACTGGGGAGAGAACCTATGAGTGTCCCGAGTGTAGGAAGTGGTTTCTGAGCAGCTCCAATCTCATCATAATGAGTCAAGGGATCAGCTGGAAATGTATTTACGATAATTGAAAACTGTGGATGAGTCAAGGGGCCAGCTGGGAGTATAACTGAGATAGTAGAAGATTGCATATTTTAGTTAAGATTTTAAAATTAGTTAAGAAGGTATGTTAGCTAAGCAAAAATCACATAGGTTAGTGAAAGAGTAACAAATATATTAGAAAGTAAAGCTCGGAGTGACAGGGATAGATGTAGCAATTGTGGAGGAGCAGAGACGATAGAAATATCTTGCCTTAAGAATAATCAGTTTGGAGAGGCTTGGACCATGACCAGCAGATCAAAAAGTCCTGCAAACTCGCCATGGGTGAAGAGTTTACCATGAGGAAGAGAGCTTTCTTCTTCACATACGCCCACTCCCTTATTTCAAAATCCCACAGACCCAATTAAGGCAGTGCAATTGCGCAGTCATATTAGGTATTCAGCTGACTATAATACAAAGTGGGCAGATAATGATTATCTATTATGCATCCTTAGAAACCGCTTGGATATGTAAAACCTTTTCTGTATAAATAGAGAGCAGGAGTCTGCAACTCCTTGCACATCCATTTGGAAATGATTCCTTATATGTCCAGCACTGCGATAAAATACCCTTCTTTTCAACTTTAATTAGTTGAAGAGTCGTCTGTCTGTGCTTCAGTACATCAGCAGATTCACACAGAGGAGAGGCCCTTCCACTGCCCCGACTGCGGGAAGGGCTTCAGGCGCAACTCCACCCTCGTCACCCACAGGCACATCCACACTGGGGAGAGGCCCAATGAGTGTCCTGTGTGTGGGAAGAGATTCTCCAGAAGCTCTCACTTGGGCCAACACAAATGGAGGCACCATTAAGGGAAGTCCTGCCAGTGTCCCCCATCCCGGTGTCACCCCCTTTTTTCTGCCCTCAGAGCTCCTGAGCCAGTGGCAGCCGCAGCCCCTTCCCGTGGCCTTGCACCTGACTGGGACCTCCTGTGATTGTGCAGGGAGGATTGGGGTGTGACTGAGCAGGGAGGGTGGGGTCCAGGGAACACTGGGTTCTGTGGGTCTGCCCAGCAACTGGTGAGTCATCAGAACTGCTCTCTCTGATTGGCTGATTCTTGTTCATTGCATTCTCTTGTTGCCTGTGGAGAGGCCTGGGAGTTGAGAGAAGGAATGGGAGAGATCCCACCCCGAGCACTGGCACAGGGAGAACAGACCCAGCCTGGGCACAGGGAGTGAATTTATGTACCGACCAAATCACATCAGGACAAAGAGAAGGGAAAGGAATCTCTCCAACATCTTCCCCCCACCTAGGGGGGTTAATGATGATGGAGAGACGGGGACATCTGAGTTTAGATCAGAAGCCAATTTTATTGAGTATGCCAGGGATTTATATGGGGTTTTACTTGTATGGTAGTTATATAGGGCTCCATTTTTTGTAACAATTTCCCATTGGTTACACATTCTTCAGGACATCAGGTCACCTGGTAACATTATCTTATCACTAAGTTACTAAGTTTCACATCTTGTTTCTTGGTCCCCTCTTGCCCAGGGAGCCTTAATCTGTGTCTGTCCCTCCCACAGTTTCTGCTCAATCAGGCCTAAGATATCAGGCCCCTTCATCAGTTCCACTGTACTTTTTGTTTTATTCCCCATACCTCCCCCTATCCATTCAAACAAAAATACACTCTTAAGTGACTTGTCTATTAATTTTTTCACGCACTGTAAAATACAAGGAATAACCATAACAATACATAATACAATGCCTAATACATAGAAGCCTATTTTAACTAAATGTTTTATCCATCCACCAAGTCTCCAATCCCCCAGAAGTTTTCCTAGCCCTGTAAACCCTGATACCACTGGGTAATCTTAACCATTTTCCCAAGGACATAAGTCTGTTAGAGGTTAAACAGGCGCTGGTGTGGTGGTGAGGTCCTATTCACAAGGGTTCTCCGCCAATGTTGGTGTTCAAGGTGAATCTTCAGGTGATGCACTCAAAGATTCTTAAAAACGGCTTCACATTCTTTGCTGGAATCCACTCGGGACCATTCTCTGTGGAGACACAAGCAAAACCTCTACCCCAGGTGGCCTAAGGATAAGGCCCCAATATCTTACCAGATTCTGGATCCTTCACTAATGCAGGGGTTTCTTTCCTTTTGTTGCAATTGTGAATCATGATTAAAATGTGGAACAATCGGTGGGTTGGGGTCCATCAAAGAACAATTCAAAAAGTTGATCACATAAAGGGCTTTCTGCAGTCTCTTGGCAGGGTTGCCATCTCTGGCCCCCCTTTCTGTTGTACCAAGAGATGTTTGAGGGAGCCATGAGCCCATGACAGATTGGCCTGTTGGGGAATGAGCAATACCTGTTTTGTGCATAATTCCCCAGAAGGCAAAAGAGTTAGCAACTCGACGGGAAATATAAACTGGGCCATTGCCTGTCTTCACTTCAGATGTATACCAAGAATGGCAAAAGCAGCAGTGAAGTGTCTAGAGACATCGTAAGCTGTTTTCCCTGAATGGGCAGATGCAAAAAGAGCACCAGAAAAGGTATCAATAGAGGAATGAATGTATTTTAAATGACCAAATTCAGTAAAAATGGGTAATGTCTGATGCCAGACTTGAAGGCTCTGAAGCCCTCTGGGATTAATACTTCCTGCAATAGAGAGAAAAGAACACCTTTGGCAATCAGGACAAACAGCAATAGTTCTTGAAGCTTGGGCTTTACTAATGCCAAAGTGCCAAATCAAAGTGACACCATTTTGGTGAAAAAACAAATGGATCAATTTAGGCTGTTCTATCTTATTAGGTAGAACAGATTGTTGTACAGGCATTGTTAAAAGGCCAGCTTGCCTGTTCCCTTCAGCTAAAAATCTGGGATGGTCTGTATGTGAACAAATATGCATAACAAAGTAAGGAAATGTTCAATTTTCTAAGGAAAAAACAAGGAGCTGCAACCAATAAAATTGTTGTGAATTTTCAACTCTTTCTAAACTGATGCTTTGGTTCTCATCACTATTCCTGCAACATAAGCTGAATCTGTAAGCAGATTAAAAGGAACAGAAAATTTTTGAAAAGCTCTGACAACAGCAGCAAGTTCAACAATTGGGGGGGACCACTCAGATATGGATAAATCTGCTCTCCATTAGACCCACTAGAAGAGGGGTCTCTCCATACTACCACAGATTTCTGAGAGTGACCAGAACCATCTGTGAATACTGTTAAGGCTTGAAGTGGAACCTCACTCCTCTTGGGTTTCTCTGTCAATTGAAAAAAAAAAAAAAAGCTTAAAAAAAGCTTTTAAAAGCTGTTAAAACAACTCATGTTTTGGAGGATGTATTGAGATTTGTCCACTGAATTCAGGAAAGGCCATCTGAAGAGCCTTGATCCCTGAAATATCCAATTCAAATAAAAGGTGGTTAAAGGTAGGAAAAGAGTGGAAAATTCCCCTCCTGCAAGAGAAACGAGTCTCTGTCAGGCCTTAACAACCAGTTGGGCCATCATTTCATGTTGGCTACTGATGGTTTTAGTCATTTGGGGTGTAAGTAAATCCATTCAGTGATAAACAAAGAGTCTGGTGCATTGGGGTCCCATTGAAACATCAAGGCATGGGGCTGTTTTGCTGGATGCAAGATTATTAAAAAGAAAAGCAGCTCAGGTGCCCAGTGTGCAATTTGTTGGTTTATTATGACATCAGCTGGGCATTGCAGCACCTGCTGAACTTGAAATGTAAGTTGTCTAGGTGATAAAAGGTCTGAATCTCCTTTTAATCATTCAAACAAAGGACTTTTAGCTTTGTATTTGAATTCCCTAACAAGGAGTGCACCCAGTTGATTGTTCCCAAAAATTTTTGTGCATCATGTAAGGTGCAAATATTTGTCTGAATTTGAAGAGCTTGGGGAGAAATTGAAGAGACCCCAATATTTGCACCACCCCAAATACCTCCACGAAGGATGTTTTTGTACCTTTTGGGAGCTATGCAAAGCCCTGCCTGAGTTACAGCTTTGGTGACAAGGGCTAACTAAGGCTTTCTCCATGACTTCCTGTTGTTCAGCTGTTACAAAAATATCATCCATAGAATGGTGCAAAAGAACATTAGGCATTTGTTGATGAACAGAATTGAGGACCTAGCAATATACCACTGGCAAATAGTACAGCTGTTTTTCATGCCCTTAGGTAAAACTATCCAGTGATATCGCTCTAAGGGTGCCTGCATTTTTGTGCTTGGAACTGAAAAGGAAAATTTAGGACCATCATCAGGATGTAAAGGAATATCAAAAAACCAATCTTTTAAATCAGTAACAGTCAAGTGCCAATTTTTGGGAATCATGGTAGGAGATGGGAGACCTGGCTGTAAGGCCTCTGTGTCTTCCATAGCTGCATTATTTTTCAAAGATCATGGAGTAAGCGCCATTTGCCAGTTTGTTTTTTGATAACAAACACGTGAGAATTCCAAGGACGGTTAGAAAGACAAAATGCTCTTTCTGGAGTTGTTGTTGGAGCAACTCTGTTAATACACAAAGTTTTTGCAATGGTAGGGGCCAAACCATTTTCCCTGTTTTCCAGGTTAGTTTTAAAGTGTCGCTCTCCAACGGCCCCCTTTAAAAAGCTGATTGAATCCTAAAGCCCCATTGGGAGAGAACATCCCCCACCACGGTACCATTGGTATTGGTAATACAAACAGTATGATTGAGGCACGGTGTCCCTCGGGCCCTTTGATCTGTATCCAGTGGTGGGTTTGACAGCTGTGGCTGCTTCCTCCAATGCCTGAAAGTGCCTGGAGCACTTTAGCAAGGGACCACTGTGAGGGCCATTTGTCTTGAGAGATAACTAACTTCAACTCCTGTGTCTATGAGGCTGTCAAGTGTTATCTTTTGCCCTTTTAATGTCAGAGTACACCGGCATGTGGGGTATTGTTCTAGTATAGGTTGTACCCAACATATTTGGGGTGTTCCAGTAGACCCAAATCCCCTTTTTCATATTACGTCTGTAAAAGGTATGCTCATGGTTTGGGGCAATAAAATCAGTTGAGCTATTCAAGTTCCTTGGGGAACAGTGAAAGGCAGTTGGAGTGTCCAGGCCATGATCATAATCTCATTATCAGAGTCTATAACCCCAAGGAGAACAAAAAGTCCCATCAAAGAGATGGATGACCAACCTAAAAACAATGCATGCATACGCTGCCTGGATGGTCCTAAAACTCCTGTGGGAAGCAAATGAACTGATGACTTAAGTAACATTAATGTGATGGAGGTTGCCAACCCAGACAGGTTCATCTGTCAACCATATCAAGGCTACAACTGGACATTCATTGCCCTGCATCACAGTGGCCCCTATTAAAAATACGTATTTTGACAGCCCATTGAGATAAACAATGTCATCCCCACAAACTTTGAGGAGCATCGGCAACATAGGGTCTGATGTTAGCTTGTTGGCCATCAGGATGTTTCACATTAATTACAATGGCTGACAGGCCACCTGTTGTAGCACCACCCAACCCCAGAAGTCCAAAACTTGCATGAGTGAGAGGCCACGATTGAGGCCAGCAAAGTCACGAGAGTATTGTGACATCTGCTCCAGTGACAATCAAGGCTGTTACTGATATGGTTCCTGGATGACATCCACTGGTGGTGAGGATGCATGTCTTTTCTGAATGGTTCTCCGTAACTTTCTCAGCCCAGAACACTTGAGGTATCCCTGTTGATCCAAAACTTCCTGTGCCACGACTTCGGTCCACTGTATTTGGAACAGAACTCACAATAGGTACGAGTTGAGCAATGCAAGTTCCTTTCTGAATAGTGACAGGAGGGTCATCAGTGGGTACCATAGCATGAATCTGTCCTAAATAATCAGCATCAATAAGTCCTAAATGCACATGAATACCTTTTAATTGTAGTACTTGATCTTCCCATCAAAAATGCACTCAATCCCTGTCCTATTCAACCATAGGCATCGAGGGGCACTTTGCAAATTTCTTTTGTCAGAATGGTTACTGTGTCAGCGGTGGGTATATCAATCCCTGCAGACCCACTTGTTGCCCCTGAGTATTGTTCACAAATGTTTAGCTTTGCAGTGCTGGGGAGGCCCATATTTGCTGCTGTAGTTGTTGGGGTATTTGTTTTCCCACATGCGCCTTTGCGCTCCTCTTCCTGTTTCCCTGCAACAGCTGACCATTTGCATGATATTTACTCCTGCATTGCTTAGCATAGTGCCCAAATTTAGCACAACAATTGCACACAACATTGCTGTTTGCGCTTGGCTTAGATGTTATTTTCTGGGTATTACACTGTGCCATTACTTGCCCTTGCTGTCCACAATTATAGCATTTTGATGAAGGTCTTAGAACTGCAGCAAGAGCTGCTATTTTATGCTCTACTGAACCAACTTTCGAGCAAGCAGTCATCATTTGAGGCAATGTGGGTTCCCCAGGTAAAGTGTCAATAATCTTTCTGCAGCCTGAGTTTGCATTTTCTTTAGCCAAATGTATACAGAATTTGTGTCGCAAAGATTCATCATCTACCTGTTTTTCAATGGCTATAGCAAGCTCTTCCACAAATTGCAAAAATGGTTTTCTCATCCCTTGTTGTATAGTATCATATCTCTGTTTTGGAGCTGCCATTTCCATTGATTTAATTAAAGCACTCGTGCCAATTTGCTGAGCTTGTGCCAAAATTGAAGGATCCCACCTTGCCGGTGAATCTGGGCTAGCAAAAGGCCCAGTGCCCAGTAGGGCATCAACACCCACAGCATGATGAGGGTCGTGTTGAGGCAACTGCACATTTGTTACAGCTGTGTGCTCAGCCACTTGCCTCCAAGTTTCTTGAAATACACCGTATTGTACTGGCTGGAATGAAATAGTAGCAATATGCATGATGTCATAAGGTGCAAGCATATCTGCATTAATTACACATATTAATTGCATTACCTCTGAGGAATTAATGCCATACTGAGCCACTTTCGATTGGAGATCTTGCACAATCTTCCAGGCAAAGACGTGATGACTGTCATCCTGCCCTGTTCCAGGAGCTGCTTTAAAACCTGGAAAAGCCATAGGGTTATCACAGGCAACATTTGCATTAGCACTGTTCTCCTGAGGTACTCTTGGAGCACCTAATCTTTCTATCATGTCCCAATTCTTTTCTTCAGCTGCTTTCTTCCTAACAAATTCCCAAAACTCCTGAGTGTCCAGGTTTAGAGCAAATTTGGGAGAGAATCCCCCAAAGGAGCTCCAGTAGGAAAGCAGATCCAATCTGCTCTTCTCCCCCCAACTGGTCTGGGAGAAAATACCTCCTTGGAGAAAGGTGGAAAAAACCTGTCTATTAAACAACAAAACCTTAACAATATCAAACAATAAAATCTCTTGCCACTCCAAAAGAGATGACAAACTGAGAAAGTCCCTCCCCGGGTTGCGGCTCAGCTCACTCTGTCTCTGATCAGTCCCTCCGGTGCTGGAAATGTTGCAGGCCAGGCCCGGCCTGGTGGGCCACAGATGCAGCTGCCCGTGCTCCCCTGGGTGTTCAGTCCAGAGCGGGTTTCAAGAGCTCCAAGGAAAAGGGAAAAAACCAAAAGTCCCCACAGTAGGGAACTTCTTTGCCTCAGCTAGCTAAAACTAACTAAAAGCAAAAGAGAGCTCTGTCCCACTGTCAGTCCATCCGCAGACAACAACAGTCAAGGGGCAGAAATGTGGAGGAGTGAGTACGGTGTCTGAAAAAAAACTGCTGCTTCTTCTCTCCCGCTGCTTCACTCTCTGGAACACTCTTAAAGGTGCAAAACTTATTATTCAACATAATATAAGGTGCAAAACTTATTATTCAACATAACATAATTGGGGATAAAAGCATCATATAGTCAACCCAGGACACTGAGGCTCTCAAGGAAGCCCAGTTACTTGACGTGGGGGCAAAGTCCATGGGGCAGTAGGGCTACAGCTATTAGAAGGTGAACTGTCAACAGTTCCCTGCCCCAACTCCGATGTTACTGCGGGCGACTCATCACTTGATTCGCTGTCGCTGTCACTGTCAGGTAATGGAGGACACGACCTTGGAGATTGTTCAGGCAGCTCAGAGGGGAGCGAAGGGGCAGATGGCTGGGCTAGAGCAGAGGGAAGCAGGGGGGCAGAAGACTGGGTTTCTCTCTCTGCTAAAGACATTTCAGCTACCTGGTGCAGTGGTGTGGTGTATACAGGCACCATCAGGAGCTGCTGCGCAGCTGTGACATAAAGAGGTTTAGGAGTCTGAGAAGGAGATACTATGGCAGTTTTCCCAGAAGCTTTGGCAGCTGTCCCAGAAGCTTTGGCATCCAGCCCAGAAGCTCTGGCAGCTTTCCTGGAAGCTTTGGTAGTCTGCCTGGTAACTTGCATGGCACCTGCACCTTCTTCAAGGATAGATTCACCAAGTTCCCCATCAGAGGCCCCCTCTGACTCATCCCCTTCATCAGTTTCTGTTATCAACCCCGATTCTTCATCCACCTCCTGCTCTGTTTGTTCTCGCTCAGTTTTCCATTCCTTTAATGCCTCAAAAAGCAATCCCCAGGTAACAGCTAGATCAACAACAGTTTTATCTCCCACTCAGATGACTTCCCACAGTCTGTCCCCAACTTTTTCCCATGCTTTAACACTAAATGCTGTGTCAGGATCAGTGCCAAAATCCTGTGATTTAGCCCACAGCAATATACTACGAAGGGCATAGTCTGAAGTATTAATTCCCTTATTTCTTAACAAAACTTTCCATGTAGCCAAAACAGTCTCTTCTTCATTAGATAAATTATTTCCCATTATTACTAGTTGGTGGCTCACCTACTTCCAGGTGTCTTGATAGGAGAAAATCAGGTCTGGGCTTCCCTGTGGCTTCCACCCGCCATTCTCAGCTGCACCAACGCCGCCTCCCCCACTACGTCCCAGTGAGTCATGGCTGCCAGTCTCTAGGAGCCCGTATGGGTCCAGATCAAGTATGTTCTTAAGGGTGTTGAATCACGTTGGGATTACCAGATGTCACTGTCAGGCCAGTCATGACACAAGGCAGAGAGCACAAGCAGTCTCAGATGGCAACTCTTTATTATCGAACATGGCTGACCTTTTATACACTTTCTAATTGTTTATACTTCTTCTACCCTAACTATTGGCCACCATAAATCAACATAACATCATTGGTAATAATAATATATTGGTTGATTGTAGGTTCTGGGTCTTAATATTGTTTTGCACTCATTGTTTGCCTTTGCCAAGGCCATTTTATTTAGCACTTCCTTCTTGGCCTCTGGGCCTTCTATTTGTCACTCAAGTGCAACTTTAAGTCTGTCTACAAATTTCATGAAAATTTCACTTGCCCTTGTTTAATGTTAGTGAAGCTCTGTGTATGTAGGGTGTCGTTGAGAGTGAAGAGCAGGGATGTCTTTGCAGCAGTGGTGATGCCACTGAGTGCAGCTTCTTGTAAGTCCTTTGCTTGGTCTTGTGGCTTCTGGAAGTCACCTTCTCCTGCCATTTATTCAAGGGTTAAATTTGGTTTGTTGGCATCTTTTGAATATGTGTCCGCCAGTGATTTGAGATGCCTTTTTGACTGCCTCTCCCACAGCATGTACTCGACCGGGGTGTGAGACTCTGTCCAAAGTTTCTCTCATCTGCCTCACAATCGTCATTGGGGACCACTGAAGAAAAGACCCTTGTCTGAAGTTTCTGGCCCTGTTGGAGAAAGTTACGTGCCAATGGCTCCGAGACCTGAGCACAGTGCTAAGCTATTGTTCACAGGTGTTGTTTGCTGTATGCTGCACTGAGCCCAATGAAAGAAGAAGGGGGCATCTTGCCTTTTTGCAGCAATAGCCTTGGAAGCTGTCCCACCTCTCAGCCTGGCTGGACTTCTCCTGAGTCTTGGGTGGTCCCCCACAGAAGACCCTCACCTGTTTTACAACCACCGTGACAGACAGACTGAGATGTAAGGAGCCTCTCCATCAAGGAGTGAGACATGAAACCCCCATGTGAAAAGGCCCCTCTGCTCCTTCCAAGGACTGGCACTGAAACCCCCAGCCCGGGGCAGGTGTGTGGGGGAGGCAAGCTGACCAAAGCGAGATGTTTGCCTGCAGGTTGTGACCGCTGGACCAAGAAGACAATGGCTCTCGTTTACTGCTGAGAACATGGACTACCTGTTACATCTATTCTTTATTGTATCTGTTTCCCCCCCTCCCTCACAATTTTCAATAGAGTTATCATAATAAAAACCTCTGAGTTAGCGAGAGATTTTAAGATCTCCCCAGACATGACCTGGTGAACTCCATCGGCTGGCCATCAAAGGACTTGGCTGTTCTATGTTTGGTAGCTATATACCTTCCTTTCTCTTCCTCCCTCTTTTCCTTATTTTTCCCTTTTTTCCCCAATTCCTCCCCAATGCATTTGGGTATTCAATAAAGGTGCATTTGTTTTGATTATCACTGCAAACCCCCCTGTGCCGTGTCGGTTTTTTGCACCCTGAGATCAAATCCACAAACAATCACAAAACCCGTTCGTAAGGATGGATTGTGACACGGGGAGAGTAGGCAATTCATGATATTTTTATTTTCATGCACGACCAAGAGACGGTCAGAGAAGGTGGCTTCCAGAAATTTTTTTAAGAAATGCAACCCCCAACCATATTCCTTAGCCACTTTGCAGAGCTCCTTCAATTCCCCATAGGGGATTGGCTCCCAGGAATTGATTGCACTCACTCTTCTGCTGTGTTTACATATAATTGGCAAGCCCACAATCTTTTTGGTGAGCTCTGAGCCCTCCCAGTGGCTTCCCTCTGCAGCTTGGCCCAGTGATCCTCAGACTCAGGACTGGAATCCGGGTCTGCAGAATCCCTATTTTCATCCTCTGAGGAGGATGGAGGGCACTTGATGACTGCATGGAGCCTCTTGGGGCAGCCAGAATCTGCCTGTTTGTGGGCAGCTGTGGAAGCCAATATGGGCTCCCTCTGGTCGCTGTCATCACCACTTCTGGCTCCAATGTTGTGGGAATGGGAATGGGAGGGACCATCAGGAGGAGTCAAGAGAGGAAGGGGTAGGGTTGGTGTGCACAATGGGGAGGGGATTCCCGATAGAGAGGGGAAGTCCCAACATGGACACACTTCCTGACACAGAAGGGAGGGGCAGGGCGCGATTACAGGAATAGAGAAAGTGGGAGGAGGGTCAGAGGTGTCGTTTTTGGCAGAACAGGGAGGTGACAAAATGGCCATTGCCTTTGTGGGGTCAGCACCATTTTGTGGAGAAAGGGCAGAAAAACTTGGAGAGGGAGAAGACAAGATGGTGGGGCTGGCCACATTACCAGCACTGTCTGGGAGAACAACTGGGGGTGGTAGAACTGGGTATGGGCATTGGTAAGAGGGTTAGGAGAGAGCCCAAGGCAGCATGGCCAGTGCTGCCCTGGAGAGGGGACAGAGGACACTGGGAGATGTCAGGGTGACGGTAGCAACCCTGCGCCTGCTGGCAGGATCCATCTCCCGATCCTCCCTGAGGCAGGGAAGAGAGTTTAGGGATGTGGGGGGAGGAACGGGGAGAAGGGGTGTTAAACTGGGGTCCCGAATGTTTCCCAACATTTTCTACAGACTTAGCAATAAGGCCAAAGGATAAAATTTCCCCACTGAAAGATCCCCTTTAACTCAAAGAACATAGAATCTTTTCCCTATATGGTCCCAGAACTCATTAGAATTAATTCCCTCATAACATCAGGAAAATACTTGAACAATCAATGAATAAAACATTTTAAATCTCCCTTTGAAAAATGAAAATTTTCTCCAACAAGGATTCCTCTAACTTGGGTATAAACTTCCCTGTGTGGGTGGATCACTTTGGCTCCCATCCCCACACTTTCTCCCAACATCCAAGAGGAAAAGAAGGCAAAGGAAAGAAAAAAAAGGGTGACCCCCAAATATAGTACTCACATGACAGTGGGTCAACAAAACCTCTCCAGGTTGTCTGTCAGCTTCAACCGATCTTCTCGCCTCAAGAAGGTTGCCGGTCGCCTGTGAGATTCCCCAATAAAACTTACGAGTCTCCTCTGGGAATTGGCTGCTCCGAACATGGCTTAACTTCAGTAGCCAAAAAGCTACTGAAGACACCTCCAGGAATGCTCCGAACAGGTCCCTGTTCAGGCTGCCAGCTGTCACAAGCCACAAGCCCGTTGGTGGTGGAGAGAGAGGCAGCGGAGCCGTGACCTTCCAGAAGTGTCTCCAGTAATGAAGCCGCTCGGTGGCACAGGCACACACACACACACACACACACACACAATCACTGCAGCACACAATTGTAGAATAACCAAAGACAAAGAAATGGGAAGGGTCTTTGTACAGATGCCAGAGAAGGAGGTTTATTCCAGCCACGCACAAAGGGGGTCCAGGGACAAAGACAAAAAGAACAGTGGAAGGTCTGGGTTTAAATACAGGGGACATGATGGGGGCGGAACAGAGCATCAGGGCCAATGGGCTGAGGGCTCAGGGCAGTACAGAGGGGAGACAAGGGGTGGCAGCCAATAGGGTAAAGAGGGTGGGACACTGAGGCAATATGGGGCCAATGGATAAGCAGGGAAGGGAGAACATTCAAGGACATAAATATAAGGAAGAAGGGAGGGAGAGGCCAACAGTCCAACCAGGGAAGTAGAACTGGGTACATTTGCATATACAACAAAGCATCCTGGAAGAGGGTCTGCTCAATTGCCCTGAACAGGGGAGATTTCTCCAACTTGGGGTCTGTCTGTCTGTCCAAAGGCCTATCATGGCCTTTGTTCTGTAGGCCCACCGGCCTCCAGAGATGCTCAGTGGAAAAAGGGGTTTGAAGCTTTGTTTGTGAAATTTGTGGGACATGCAAACCAGAATATTGCAGCCCTCATGACTGACCACCTGGCCGGAGAAGGAAGCCACTCAGACCCTGTTGGGCAAACCCACATTCCTAGTGAGGCCCTTGAGGGTATTACTGAAGCTGTGCATAGCACATTTTTAAAGGTTCCTGATGCTGTGAGCCCCCCAAAAAGTATTTACTTATGTAAAGCAAGGACTGGCGGAGCCTTATATGCAATTCAATGGCTGCTTGAAACAAGCTCTTAAAAGACAAATTGAGAATGACATTGCCAGACAGGTGTTGCTTTCAAAATTAGCTGCTGAAAATGCTAATGAGAATTGTAAAAAACTTCTGAAGTCCTTGTCTAAGGAGGAACTCACCCTGCTGTAAATGATAGAGGCATGTAACCACCTGTGTGCCTTCAGCATAGGGCAACCCTTACTAATGAACCTTACTGTGGGGGCTGGTATAGCAAATGCCTTTGTGTGGAAGGGGCCAACAGCGGGCCTGTTAGCTAAAGGAGTGAGAAGAAAGGTAAGAAGCAAGAAGTTGATAAGGATTCTCTCCAAGGCTGTAACTAAGGAGACCAAGAGAAGTGAGGAATTGAAGAAAGATAAGAAGAGAACTTTGCAGCTGGATGAAGTATTTTTAGAAAGTCAGTTGAAGTCACTGTAACTTATCCCCAAGGATATTATGTTGATTTATTGTGGCCAATAGTTAGTGTAGAAGAAATACAAACAATTAGAAAGGGTATAAAAGGTCAGCCATGTTCGATAATAAAGAGTTGCCATCTGAGACTGCTTGTGCTCTCTGCCTTGTGTCATGACTGGCCTGACAGTGACATCTGGTAATCCCAACGTGATTCAACACCCTTAAGAACATACTTGATCTGGACCCATACGGGCTCCTAGAGACTGGCAGCCATGACTCACTGGGACGTAGTGGGGGAGGCGGCGTTGGTGCAGCTGAGAATGGCGGGTGGAAGCCACAGGGAAGCCCAGACCTGATTTTCTCCTATCAAGACACCTGGAAGTAGGTGAGCCACCAACTAGTAATAATGGGAAATAATTTATCTAATGAAGAAGAGACTGTTTTGGCTACATGGAAAGTTTTGTTAAGAAATAAGGGAATTAATACTTCAGACTATGCCCTTCGTAGTATATTGCTGTGGGCTAAATCACAGGATTTTGGCACTGATCCTGACACAGCATTTAGTGTTAAAGCATGGGAAAAAGTTGGGGACAGACTGTGGGAAGTCATCTGAGTGGGAGATAAAACTGTTGTTGATCTAGCTGTTACCTGGGGATTGCTTTTTGAGGCATTAAAGGAATGGAAAACTGAGCGAGAACAAACAGAGCAGGAGGTGGATGAAGAATCGGGGTTGATAACAGAAACTGATGAAGGGGATGAGTCAGAGGGGGCCTCTGATGGGGAACTTGGTGAATCTATCCTTGAAGAAGGTGCAGGTGCCATGCAAGTTACCAGGCAGACTACCAAAGCTTCCAGGAAAGCTGCCAGAGCTTCTGGGCTGGATGCCAAAGCTTCTGGGACAGCTGCCAAAGCTTCTGGGAAAACTGCCATAGTATCTCCTTCTCAGACTCCTAAACCTCTTTATGTCACAGCTGCGCAGCAGCTCCTGATGGTGCCTGTATACACCACACCACTGCACCAGGTAGCTGAAATGTCTTTAGCAGAGAGAGAAACCCAGTCTTCTGCCCCCCTGCTTCCCTCTGCTCTAGCCCAGCCATCTGCCCCTTCGCTCCCCTCTGAGCTGCCTGAACAATCTCCAAGGTCGTGTCCTCCATTACCTGACAGTGACAGCGACAGCGAATCAAGTGATGAGTCTCCCGCAGTAACATCGGAGTTGGGGCAGGGAACTGTTGACAGTTCACCTTCTAATAGCTGTAGCCCTACTGCCCCATGGACTTTGCCCCCACGTCAAGTAACTGGGCTTCCTTGAGAGCCTCAGTGTCCTGGGTTGACTATATGATGCTTTTATCCCCAATTATGTTATGTTGAATAATAAGTTTTGCACCTTATATTATGTTGAATAATAAGTTTTGCACCTTTAAGAGTGTTCCAGAGAGTGAAGCAGCGGGAGAGAAGAAGCAGCAGTTTTTTTTCAGACACCGTACTCACTCCTCCACATTTCTGCCCCTTGACTGTTGTTGTCTGCGGATGGACTGACAGTGGGACAGAGCTCTCTTTTGCTTTTAGTTAGTTTTAGCTAGCTGAGGCAAAGAAGTTCCCTACTGTGGGGACTTTTGGTTTTTTCCCTTTTCCTTGGAGCTCTTGAAACCCGCTCTGGACTGAACACCCAGGGGAGCACGGGCAGCTGCATCTGTGGCCCACCAGGCCGGGCCTGGCCTGCAACATTTCCAGCACCGGAGGGACTGATCAGAGACAGAGTGAGCTGAGCCGCAACCCGGGGAGGGACTTTCTCAGTTTGTCATCTCTTTTGGAGTGGCAAGAGATTTTATTGTTTGATATTGTTAAGGTTTTGTTGTTTAATAGACAGGTTTTTTCCACCTTTCTCCAAGGAGGTATTTTCTCCCAGACCAGTTGGGGGGAGAAGAGCAGATTGGATCTGCTTTCCTACTGGAGCTCCTTTGGGGGATTCTCTCCCAAATTTGCTCTAAACCTGGACACTCAGGAGTTTTGGGAATTTGTTAGGAAGAAAGCAGCTGAAGAAAAGAATTGGGACATGATAGAAAGATTAGGTGCTCCAAGAGTACCTCAGGAGAACAGTGCTAATGCAAATGTTGCCTGTGATAACCCTATGGCTTTTCCAGGTTTTAAAGCAGCTCCTGGAACAGGGCAGGATGACAGTCATCACGTCCTTGCCTGGAAGGTTGTGCAAGATCTCCAATCCAAAGTGGCTCAGTATGGCATTAATTCCTCAGACGTAATGCAATTAATATGTGTAATTAATGCAGATATGCTTGCACCTTATGACATCATGCATCTTGCTACAATTCGATTCCAGCCAGTACAATACGGTGTATTTCAAGAAACTTGGAGGCGAGTGGCTGAGCAGACAGCTGTAACAAATATGCAGTTGCCTCTACACGACCCTCATCATGCTGTGGGTGTTGATGCCCTACTGGGCACTGGGCCTTTTGCTAACCCAGATTCACAGGCAAGGTGGGATCCTTCAATTTTGGCACAAGCTCAGCAAATTGGCACGAGTGCTTTAATTAAATCAATGGAAATGGCAGCTCCAAAACAGAGATATGATACTATACAACAAGAGATGAGAGAACCATTTTTGCAATTTGTGGAAGAGCTTGCTGCAGCCATTGAAAAACAGGTAGATGATGAATCTTTGCGACACAAATTCTGTATACATTTGGCTAAAGAAAATGCAAACTCAGGCTGCAGAAAGATTATTGACACTTTACCTGGGGAACCCACATTGCCTCAAATGATTACTGCTTGCTCAAAAGTTGGTTCAGTAGAGCATAAAATAGCAGCTCTTGCTGCAGTTCTAAGACCTTCATCAAAATGCTATAGTTGTGGACAGCAAGGGCAAGTAATGGCACAGTGTAATACCCAGAAAATAACATCTAAATCAAATGCAAGCAGCAACGTTATGTGCAACCATTGTGCTAAATTTGGGCACTATGCTAAACAATGCAGGAGTAAATATCATGCAAATGGTCAGCTGTTGCAGGGAAACAGGAAGAGGAGCGCAAAGGGGCATATGGGAAAACAAATACCCCAACAACTACAGCAGCAAATATGAGCCTCCCCAGCACTGCAAAGCTAAACATTTGTGAACAATACTCAGGGGCAACAAGTGGGTCTGCAGGGATTGATATACCCACCGCTGACACAGTAACCATTCTGACAAAAGAAATTTGCAAAGTGCCCCTCGATGCCTATGGTTGAATAGGACAGGGATTGAGTGCATTTTTGATAGGAAGATCAAGTACTACAATTAAAAGGTATTCATGTGCATTTAGGACTTATTGATGCTGATTATTTAGGACAGATTCATGCTATGGTACCCACTGATGACCCTCCTGTCACTATTCAGAAAGGAACTTGCATTGCTCAAATTGTACCTATTGTGAGTTCTGTTCCAAATACAGTGGACCGAAGTCACGGCACAGGAAGTTTTGGATCAACAGGGGTACCTCAAGTGTTCTGGGCTGAGAAAGTTATGGAGAACCATCCAGAAAAGACATGTATCCTCACCACCAGTGGATGTCATCCAGGAACCATATCATTAACAGCCTTGATTGTCACTGGAGCAGATGTCACAATACTCTCGTGACTTTGCTGGCCTCAATCGTGGCCTCTCACTCATGCAAGTTTTGGACTTCTGGGGTTGGGTGGTGCTACAACAGGTGGCCTGTCAGCCATTGTAATTAATGTGAAACATCCTGATGGCCAACAAGCTAACATCAGACCCTATGTTGCCGATGCTCCTCAAAGTTTGTGGGGATGACATTGTTTATCTCAATGGGCTGTCAAAATACGTATTTTTAATAGGGGCCACTGTGATGCAGGGCAATGAATGTCCAGTTGTAGCCTTGATATGGTTGACAGATGAACCTGTCTGGGTTGGCAACCTCCATCACATTAATGTTACTTAAGTCATCAGTTCATTTGCTTCCCACAGGAGTTTTAGGACCATCCAGGCAGCGTATGCATGCATTGTTTTTAGGTTGGTCATCCATCTCTTTGATGGGACTTTTTGTTCTCCTTGGGGTTATAGACTCTGATAATGAGATTATGATCATGGCCTGGACACTCCAACTGCCTTTCACTGTTCCCCAAGGAACTTGAATAGCTCAACTGATTTTATTGCCCCAAACCATGAGCATACCTTTTACAGACGTAATATGAAAAAGGGGATTTGGGTCTACTGGAACACCCCAAATATGTTGGGTACAACCTATACTAGAACAATACCCCACATGCCGGTGTACTCTGACATTAAAAGGGCAAAAGATAACACTCGACAGCCTCATAGACACAGGGGTTGAAGTTAGTTATCTCTCAAGACAAATGGCCCTCACAGTGGTCCCTTGCTAAAGTGCTCCAGGCACTTTCAGGCATTGGAGGAAGCAGCCACAGCTGTCAAACCCACCACTGGATACAGATCAAAGGGCCCGAGGGACACCGTGCCTCAATCATACTGTTTGTATTACCAATACCAATGGTACCGTGGTGGGGGATGTTCTCTCCCAATGGGGCTTTAGGATTCAATCAGCTTTTTAAAGGGGGCCGTTGGAGAGCGACACTTTAAAACTAACCTGGAAAACAGGGAAAATGGTTTGGCCCCTACCATTGCAAAAACTTTGTGTATTAACAGAGTTGCTCCAACAACAACTCCAGAAAGAGCATTTTGTCTTTCTAACCGTCCTTGGAATTCTCACGTGTTTGTTATCAAAAAACAAACTGGCAAATGGCGCTTACTCCATGATCTTTGAAAAATAATGCAGCTATGGAAGACACAGAGGCCTTACAGCCAGGTCTCCCATCTCCTACCATGATTCCCAAAAATTGGCACTTGACTGTTACTGATTTAAAAGATTGGTTTTTTGATATTCCTTTACATCCTGATGATGGTCCTAAATTTTCCTTTTCAGTTCCAAGCACAAAAATGCAGGCACCCTTAGAGCGATATCACTGGATAGTTTTACCTAAGGGCATGAAAAACAGCTGTACTATTTGCCAGTGGTATATTGCTAGGTCCTCAATTCTGTTCATCAACAAATGCCTAATGTTCTTTTGCACCATTCTATGGATGATATTTTTGTAACAGCTGAACAACAGGAAGTCATGGAGAAAGCCTTAGTTAGCCCTTGTCACCAAAGCTGTAACTCAGGCAGGGCTTTGCATAGCTCCCAAAAGGTACAAAAACATCCTTCGTGGAGGTATTTGGGGTGGTGCAAATATTGGGGTCTCTTCAATTTCTCCCCAAGCTCTTCAAATTCAGACAAATATTTGCACCTTACATGATGCACAAAAATTTTTGGGAACAATCAACTGGGTGCACTCCTTGTTAGGGAATTCAAATACAAAGCTAAAAGTCCTTTGTTTGAATGATTAAAAGGAGATTCAGACCTTTTATCACCTAGACAACTTACATTTCAAGTTCAGCAGGTGCTGCAATGCCCAGCTGATGTCATAATAAACCAACAAATTGCACACTGGGCACCTGAGCTGCTTTTCTTTTTAATAATCTTGCATCCAGCAAAACAGCCCCATGCCTTGATGTTTCAATGGGACCCCAATGCACCAGACTCTTTGTTTATCACTGAATGGATTTACTTACACCCCAAATGACTAAAACCATCAGTAGCCAACATGAAATGATGGCCCAACTGGTTGTTAAGGCCTGACAGAGACTCGTTTCTCTTGCAGGAGGGGAATTTTCCACTCTTTTCCTACCTTTAACCACCTTTTATTTGAATTGGATATTTCAGGGATCAAGGCTCTTCAGATGGCCTTTCCTGAATTCAGTGGACAAATCTCAATACATCCTCCAAAACATGAGTTGTTTTAACAGCTTTTAAAAGCTTTTTTTAAGCTTTTTTTTTTTTTTTCAATTGACAGAGAAACCCAAGAGGAGTGAGGTTCCACTTCAAGCCTTAACAGTATTCACAGATGGTTCTGGTCACTCTCAGAAATCTGTGGTAGTATGGAGAGACCCCTCTTCTAGTGGGTCTAATGGAGAGCAGATTTATCCATATCTGAGTGGTCCCCCCCAATTGTTGAACTTGCTGCTGTTGTCAGAGCTTTTCAAAAATTTTCTGTTCCTTTTAATCTGCTTACAGATTCAGCTTATGTTGCAGGAATAGTGATGAGAACCAAAGCATCAGTTTAGAAAGAGTTGAAAATTCACAACAATTTTATTGGTTGCAGCTCCTTGTTTTTTCCTTAGAAAATTGAACATTTCCTTACTTTGTTATGCATATTTGTTCACATACAGACCATCCCAGATTTTTAGCTGAAGGGAACAGGCAAGCTGGCCTTTTAACAATGCCTGTACAACAATCTGTTCTACCTAATAAGATAGAACAGCCTAAATTGATCCATTTGTTTTTTCACCAAAATGGTGTCACTTTGATTTGGCACTTTGGCATTAGTAAAGCCCAAGCTTCAAGAACTATTGCTGTTTGTCCTGATTGCCAAAGGTGTTCTTTTCTCTCTATTGCAGGAAGTATTAATCCCAGAGGGCTTCAGAGCCTTCAAGTCTGGCATCAGACATTACCCATTTTTACTGAATTTGGTCATTTAAAATACATTCATTCCTCTATTGATACCTTTTCTGGTGCTCTTTTTGCATCTGCCCATTCAGGGAAAACAGCTTACGATGTCTCTAGACACTTCACTGCTGCTTTTGCCATTCTTGGTATACATCTGAAGTGAAGACAGGCAATGGCCCAGTTTATATTTCCCGTCGAGTTGCTAACTCTTTTGCCTTCTGGGGAATTATGCACAAAACAGGTATTGCTCATTCCCCAACAGGCCAATCTGTCATGGGCTCATGGCTCCCTCAAACATCTCTTGGTACAACAGAAAGGGGGGCCAGAGATGGCAACCCTGCCAAGAGACTGCAGAAAGCCCTTTATGTGATCAACTTTTTGAATTGTTCTTTGATGGACCCCAACCCACCGATTGTTCCACATTTTAATCATGATTCACAATTGCAACAAAAGGAAAGAAACCCCTGCATTAGTGAAGGATCCAGAATCTGGTAAGATATTGGGGCCTTATCCTTAGGCCACCTGGGGTAGAGGTTTTGCTTGTGTCTCCACAGAGAATGGTCCCGAGTGGATTCCAGCAAAGAATGTGAAGCCGTTTTTAAGAATCTTTGAGTGCATCACCTGAAGATTCACCTTGAACACCAACATTGGCGGAGAACCCTTGTGAATAGGACCTCACCACCACACCAGCGCCTGTTTAACCTCTAACAGACTTATGTCCTTGGGAAAATGGTTAAGGTTACCCAGTGGTATCAGGGTTTACAGGGCTAGGAAAACTTCTGGGGGATTGGAGACTTGGTGGATGGATAAAACATTTAGTTAAAATAGGCTTCTATGTATTAGGCATTGTATTATGTATTGTTATGGTTATTCCTTGTATTTTACAGTGCGTGAAAAAATTAATAGACAAGTCACTTAAGAGTGTATTTTTGTTTGAATGGATAGGGGGAGGTATGGGGAATAAAACAAAAAGTACAGTGGAACTGATGAAGGGGCCTGATATCTTAGGCCTGATTGAGCAGAAACTGTGGGAGGGACAGACACAGATTAAGGCTCCCTGGGCAAGAGGGGACCAAGAAACAAGATGTGAAACTTAGTAACTTAGTGATGAGATAATGTTACCAGGTGACCTGATGTCCTGAAGAATGTGTAACCAATGGGAAATTGTTACAAAAAATGGAGCCCTATATAACTACCATACAAGTAAAACCCCATATAAATCCCTGGCATACTCAATAAAATTGGCTTCTGATCTAAACTCAGATGTCCCCGTCTCTCCATCATCATTAACCCCCCTAGGTGGGGGGAAGATGTTGGAGAGATTCCTTTCCCTTCTCTTTGTCCTGATGTGATTTGGTCGGTACATAAATTCACTCCCTGTGCCCAGGCTGGGTCTGTTCTCCCTGTGCCAGTGCTCGGGGTGGGATCTCTCCCATTCCTTCTCTCAACTCCCAGGCCTCTCCACAGGCAACAAGAGAATGCAATGAACAAGAATCAGCCAATCAGAGAGAGCAGTTCTGATGACTCACCAGTTGCTGGGCAGACCCACAGAACCCAGTGTTCCCTGGACCCCACCCTCCCTGCTCAGTCACACCCCAATCCTCCCTGCACAATCACAGGAGGTCCCAGTCAGGTGCAAGGCCACGGGAAGGGGCTGCGGCTGCCACTGGCTCAGGAGCTCTGAGGGCAGAAAAAAGGGGGTGACACCGGGATGGGGGACACTGGCAGGACTTCCCTTAATGGTGCCTCCATTTGTGTTGGCCCAAGTGAGAGCTTCTGGAGAATCTCTTCCCACACACAGGACACTCATTGGGCCTCTCCCCAGTGTGGATGTGCCTGTGGGTGACGAGGGTGGAGTTGCGCCTGAAGCCCTTCCCGCAGTCGGGGCAGTGGAAGGGCCTCTCCTCTGTGTGAATCTGCTGATGTACTGAAGCCCGGACAGACGACTCTTCAACTAATTAAAGTTGAAAAGAAGGGTATTTTATCGCAGTGCTGGACATATAAGGAATCATTTCCAAATGGATGTGCAAGGAGTTGCAGACTCCTGCTCTCTATTTATACAGAAAAGGTTTTACATATCCAAGCGGTTTCTAAGGATGCATAATACATAATCATTATCTGCCCACTTTGTATTATAATCAGCTGAATACCTAATATGTCTGTGCAATTGCACTGCCTTAATTGGGTCTGTGGGATTTTGAAATAAGGGAGTGGGCGTATGTGAAGAAGAAAGCTCTCTTCCTCATGGTAAACTCTTCACCCATGGCGAGTTTGCAGGACTTTTTGATCTGCTGGTCATGGTTCAAGCCTCTCCAAACTGATTATTCTTAAGGCAAGATATTTCTATCGTCTCTGCTCCTCCACAATTGCTACATCTATCCCTGTCACTCCGAGCTTTACTTTCTAATATATTTGTTACTCTTTCACTAACCTATGTGATTTTTGCTTAGCTAACATACCTTCTTAACTAATTTTAAAATCTTAACTAAAATATGCAATCTTCTACTATCTCAGTTATACTCCCAGCTGGCCCCTTGACTCAACCACAGTTTTCAATTATCGTAAATACATTTCCAGCTGATCCCTTGACTCATTATGATGAGATTGGAGCTGCTCAGAAACCACTTCCTACACTCGGGACACTCATAGGTTCTCTCCCCAGTGTGGATCTTGCAGTGATTGATGAGGTTGGAGCTCCACCCAAAGCCCTTCCCACACTCCCCACACTTGTAGGGCCGTTTCCCCATGTGGATCACCTGGAGCCAGATCACATCTGAGCTCCAGAGCTCCGGCTGAAGTCCTTTCCACATTCCAAGCACTTGTGGGGTTTCTGCCAGCCATGAGTTGTCTCTACCACCTCTGAGTTCTGAATGAATCTCTGGCTGCCTTCTGGACACAGGGGGCATCTTTCCTCCTCACAGCTGCCAGGGCTGGGTTTGCAACCCCTCCTTGTGTGGGATCTCCAGGGCTTATCCTCCCCATTGGATTCCCATGCCATGGGGCTGCTCAAAACGGCCTCTCCCATGAGGTTCTGCAGCAGGGATTTGCTCTCCCTGGTCTCCGTCTGCAGCTCAGTGCCTGGGGAAGGAAAGGAAAGAAAAGAAGAGGAAGGAATGAGGAAGGAAGAAGGACAGAATGAGAAGGGGAAGGAGCTGTGGACAAGGACAGGATGGGATTTGCCTCTGTGCCAGAGGGAAGGGGAAGGGGATCCCCCCAGTTCATCCCTGGCAGGACGGTATTGGTAGCGGGGTTGTCCTGCAGCCAGAGGAAATGTTGGGCTGAGACATGAAACAGAGGAGAGGGAGAAAGGGGCAGTGACTTCCTCCTTGCCTGCCTCAGTGTCCCAGGCCATCTTCCTTTTCCTCGCAGCCTCCTCCAGCTCCATCCAGACAAAGATTGGGATTGATAAATCCTGGCTTGGGGGAAAAACAACAAGTGAGGCCCTTGGTCCTGCTTCCCAAGTCCAGCTTTAAAAGTAACCGCCCTGTTCACAGTTGGATGGGCCCAGACCCTGCTCATCTCCAGCCTCCCCCACCCCTCCAGGCTGACAGGATCCCCCAGCTCCAGGATTGGCCTTCGTTGCTCTCCCCACTCTGATGCCAATCAGAGTCCCAACACCAATGTCCCCCCCAGCTGGTACCACTGCCCCAGCCAGTACAGACAGTTTGCCACAGGAACCTTCCACAGTTCTCCAAAGGGGCATCTGTGTCTCACCCTTGGGGCCCTGCAAGATCCAAACATCCCCTCCCCTGAAACAAACCCTCCCAGAGATCCTCCAATGGATTTGGGGTGAGTTCCCCCTCCCTACTCACCTGTGAGATCTGGGGGGATAGATGCTGCCAGGGCCAGGGGAGCTGCAGACTCAGTGGGCGAGTGGGAAAACAGCGTGGTTCTGCTGTGGCTCCTCCTCTTTCTATTCTTCTTCCTGCTCTTCCTTTTCCCATCCTCCGTTTCTTCTCTCCCTCCTCTTCCTATTGCTCCTCCTCTGTGCCCAATCCAGATCCTCCTTTCACACCCTTCTCTCTCCCATGGCTGCAGCATTTGGGTGGAGGGAACCCGGGAAAGCCCCGTGAGCCCCCCAGGGATGGGCAGAGGGCTTGGGAATCCACCCAGTGCAGATCCATTCCCCTCCAGAGCCCCAGGGAATCACTCCGGGGATCAAGCGATGGGGACACAGTGGGATCCCCACGGAACCACCCTTTTTCTATCCCATCCCCAACTTTCCCTCCCCTCTCCTATCGTTCCCCCAACCCAAGGACCCCTCCCAACTCAATCTGGGGATCCCATCCCTCTCCCACTCTGAATCCTCTTTTTCCCTGCACTCCCACCCCTTTCCCATCGTGCCTTCAGCTCCACCTCTCGTCCCTATTTGGTTTTGGGGGATGCAGGTCCCTCCTGCTCAGTCTGGGGGGTCACATCCCCCCTTTCCCTCAATTCATGCATCTCCTGGCTGCTTTTTCCTGGGAGCAATCCCTCAGTTTTGGGACTTTTGGGGTGTAGTTTAAGAGTGTGACAGCTCTGTCTGGCTTTCCCCTCCTGTTGTGGCCTCTCAGCTGCCCCTGACACCCTGGGGGGGCTGGGATTTTCTTCCTGGGGACAAGGATGTTCATCCCCTTCCAGGAGCCCAATGCCCGGCTGGGGCTCCAGTTCAGGGGGTCCTTGAGCAACTGCCCCAGAACCTCCCCCATGGTCTCCCAGCACAGCCAGAGCCACTTGGCCTGGGGTCTCCAAAGGCCTCAGCAAGCCCCAAATCCCTCCCAGGAACCCTCAACTCCCTCCAACCCAGCATCCCCCACATCCCCTGCAAGTTCCCCCCATGGCACCAGCCATGGCTATGTCCCCACATGTCACTGCCCATGTCCCACCATGTCATCACCCATGGCTGTCTCCCCACCATGTTTCCATCCCTGTCATTGTTCCCCACATCTCCATCCATGCCTGTGTCCACCCACATCCCCATGAATGGCTATGTCCCCCTCCATGTCCATGTGTCCCCCAACTGGTTCAGGAAAAATAAAATAACTCTTTGAAGAAAAGTGGAAAAAACTGTTTATTACACAATAAAACCTAAACAATATTAAACAATAAAACCTCTTGCTGCTCTAAAAGAGAGACAAACTCACCAAGTCCCTCTGTGGGCTGTAGCTCAGCTCACTCAGTCCCTTATCAGTCCCTCTGGTGCTGGAAATGCCGTGGCCCAGGCCCGGCCTGGTGGGCCACAGGTGTGATCTGCCCATGCTCTTCTGGTGTTCAGGCCAGAGCAGGTTTAAGCAGGTCCAAAGAAAAGGGAAAAAACCCCACAGTAGGGAACTACTTTGCCTCAGCTAGCTAAAACTAAGTAAAAGCAAAGGAGAGCTCTGTCCCGCTGTCTGTCCATCCGCAGACAACACAGTGCAGGAGCAGCAATGTGGAGGAGTGAGTGCAGTTTCTGAAAACAAACTCTGCATTTCTTCTCTCCCTCTTCACTCTCAGGAAAAGTCTTAAAGGTACTTTAAAGCTTTAAAGCATAAACAGAACAGACTGGGGATACAAACATCATATAGTCCACCCTGAACATACCTTCAACACCATTCAGTACTCCCTGATGTCACCAGAAGATAGGATTGAATGCAAAAGATTTTATGGGGTTGAAAGTCAACAAATCTGCCCTCCCCAAGGAATTCCCATTGTAGGTCTGTGTCCCAATGGATGTTCCTGCTGCTGGGTTTATCTAGCTACCCACAGGGAACCAGGAAGATGTGGAGCCTCCAAGCCAGGTGTCTTCCCAACACGGATCACCAGGACCATGGATCACCAGGGCTCTGCCCAACAACGCTCACTGGGGATCATCCAATGTAGATCGTCTCATGGGGGACAGAGCTGGAGCAGCACACAAAGCTCTTCCCTCACGTGGGGCACTCACAGGGCTTCCCTTAGTGGCGCCTCCGTTGGTGTTCTGTCAAGTGAGAGCTCTGTGAGAAGCTCATCCCACACTCCCCACACTCGTAGGGCCTCTCCCCAGTGTGGATGCGCTGGTGGATGGTGAGTTTGGTGTTTTCCTTGAAGCCCTTCCCACAGTTGGGGCAGCGGAAGGGCCTCTCCTCTGTGTGAATCCGCTCATGTTTGAGGAGATCAGAGCTCCTGTGAAACCTCTTCCCACACTCAGGACACTCGTAGGGCCTCTCCCCAGTGTGGGTGCCCTGGTGTTTTCTCAGGTCAGAGTTCCACCCATAGCTCTTCCCACATTCCAAGCAGGTGTAGGGCCATTCCCTCGTGTGGATGACCTGGTGCCGAATCAATGCTGAGCTTCCTCTGAAGCTCCTCCCACACTCCCCACACTCAAAGGGCTTTTCCCCAGTGTGGATCCTCTGGTGTTGGATCAGGATGGAGTTGTGGCTGAAACTCCTCCCACACTCCCCACACTCAAAGGGCCTCTCCCCAGTGTGGATCACCTGGTGCTGCCTCAGGCTGGAGCTCCAGCTGAAACATTTCCCACATTCCAAGCACCTGTGTGGCTTCTCCCTGCCATGAGGCTTCTCCACCAGCTCCAAGCTCTGGCTGGATCGCAGGATGCATTCCTGGCTCACAGGGGCTCTTTCCTCCCCAGAACTCCCTGGGCAGGGTTTGCAGCCCCTCTTCATGAGGTACATTTGGGGCTTTTCCTCCTCCTCCATCAGGCCACACCCTGAGAATTAAAAATTCTGGTTTGCAGAAAAAATCAAGAGGAGAGCAGCTTGGACTGGGAAAACCTCCATGCCCAAGTTCATCTGGGAAAGTCATTGGGCATCTTGTGTCTGAAAGAACCTCCAAAATACCATGATTCAGCACAAAAATCCTCTAAACATCAAGATGCAGATCAAAAACTTCCCAAACGTCAATATTCAGCAAAAACCTCCTTCAAAATACAGAGATTCAGCCCTCACAAAAAACAAAAGCACCAACATTTGCCCAGTAAAGCTCAGAAACCCCAAGATTCAGCCTCTGTGAAAATCATGGATTCCCCCTCCCCTGGTCACCTGCTGCATACGGACAAAGCTCCTGGGGCTGGGGGGGAGGCTGCAGATACAGGGAGGAGTAGAACCGTGTGGTGCCGCCTCTTTCTGCTCCTCCTCCTCCTCCTCTGTTCCTGCTCTTCCTCACACTCCTCTTCCTCCTGCTATTCCTCCTTCTGCACAATCCCACCTTTTCCTCCCACGTCCAGGGTTTCACCATTTTGTTCCTCAACCCTGCTTCTCCTTCCCTTCTCTTCCTGCCCCAGGCCCAGCACCCGCTGCCGGCTCCCTCTTGCCCCCAAACCCACAGCATCCCACGGCAGGGGCAGGGATGGAGCTGGGGCAGGTCGGGCTGGGGCAGCGCTGGGCTCTCGGCCGCTCCCGCCCGCACTCGGTCCCCACTGCAGCCGCTCCCACCAGGACAGCGCGGGGGGGCCCGGCCTTGGCGCTGCCCCACTCCCACCTCCCCAAATTCCACTCGCGGGGGGCGCTGGGGCCGAGGGGGGCGCTGGGCGCAGGTGGGGAACGCTGGGAGCTGCGGGTCTGCCTGGCAACTGCTGAGTCATCAGAGCCGCGTGCTCTGATTGGCTGAGCGCTGCCTGAGGGCTGGGGCTGCAGCAAGGGGGGACACACAGCTCCAGGGGGGGATGTCCCACAAACGGGGGACCCCCATGAAAGGAAGAAGAGGAAAGTGTCTTTGCAATCAGATGCTGTGAATCTGCTGAGAGATAGAGCCAGGAACTTGTACGTAAGGAAGCGACAGGAGAAGCCATCAGTTTAAGAAAATGTTGTTAACTGATGACACAGACTGCTGCTCAGCCAAGCTCCTGCCACATTCATGAACTTCGAGAAGAAGAACAACAAAGACTTCACAGAGCCATGAATATCGGTTGCTACACAAAAGTAGGGAGCATATCAAGGGGATATGTAGTAAGTGGATTGGGAAGTCTCTTCCTCTCAAGTACACCACCCAATGCGGAAAGGAAGAGGGAGATGCAGCTGGGAAAATTAGGATGAACAGGAGGCTGTGTCCTCCACCAACTGGAGAGACCCTGTAGGAAATGTCCCATGGCCTCTGCCTTTCTTTAGGAATGAAATTACTTTTACAGGACTCCTCTGTCTGCTTTGTGGACAGAATCCTCTGGTGATGTCAATTTTTCCACACACCTTGGGACTCGTCCAGAATTCTATCCACCGTCTGGGGCAGCGGGCAGTGAGTGCAGCTGAAGGTGCCTCACCCAGTTTGGGTGATCGGCCCCCTTGGGGGCGGCAGCACCGGGGACTGATTGGGTATCTGAGAGTGACCAGGAGACAGACAAGGGGCACATCAGGGGGGGCTGTGAAGAGTCAGCAGGGAGAGAGCACTGAAAATCTCATCAGTGAGTGCACTAGGATCTTTGGGGAGTGAGCATGGCAGGGCACCCATGGAGACAGAAAAGGGAAAGCCAGGAAGGGGTCCTGTGCCAAAGGGATGATGATCCCAAAATATCTCTGAAGGGTCCCTTGGGAGAAGGGTGAGGTAGATTGCACACTCCCTCAGAGGCAATTAAGGACTTGGACACCCAGGGGGGCAATAAGAGAAGTGGAGAAGGGATTTGGACAACAGGGGATGGATGGCATTGGTATGCTGGGAAGAGACTGGGTGAAGGGGAGTGTGCAGGAATTTGGTTAAGGCAGGAAGCAGCAGGAGGAATCTATGTGGTGAGAAAAAGAAAAGGGGAGGAAGAGAAAAATACTCAGAATTTGGATGTTTTTCAGCAGAGTCTTATCCTCAACATTTGCCAGCTGATCATTTGTATCCCCGGTTTCCAGGAGAGGAAAACAAGGAGGTCAGGGTTTCAGGGGGTTTCTCTGTGGGGGGCAGCGGCAGCAGCGGGCGCAGAGGTGCGGGACCGGGAGCACGGGCTGGGGGCCTGGGGGGAGCTGCGGGGCCGGGCCGGGGCTGTGGGGCAGCCGGGGCTCAGCGCCGGGCGCTGCCTGACCCCACCAGCCCCGGGCAGGGCCGGCAGTGGCCCCCGGCCCCCAGGAGGCTGCGGGACGCCCCGGCCGCTGCCCGGCCCCGTGGAGCTGCCGGCCCTGCCCGCCGGGGGGCGCCTTTGGACACTGCGGCAGGACAGGGACCGGCTCTGGGATACGGGCTGGGGAGGGCACCCTGAGCACAGGGACGAGGAGCAAGGAACACCTGGGAAATGTGGATTATACATGGAAGGACTGAGATTTTCTTTTCTTTTCTTTTCTTGGGATCACCACAGAAACGAATGATTTTGCAGAAAGCTCAGCAGCTCTCAGAGGATGAGCACCCACAGGCACTGAGGGGGGCTGCAGGAGGGGCAGAAGAAGGCCCTGCAGCACTTGGGCACAAAGGCCCAGTAGGTGAATGCAAGAAGGAAGCAGAAAAAGGCCAAGCTGAAGGCAAAGGCCAGGGCAGAGCTCCTACAGCCCCTGAGGGATCAACCCCAGGGCCCAAGGGGGCCCCAGCACCCAGGGCACGGGCTCGGCCACAAGCACCCGGCAGAGGCATTGCCCTCCTCGGCAGGGGACAGCCCACCCAAACAGCCCCTGGCAAGGAATCAGGGCTCCAGCTGCAGGGCACAAGGACACTGCAAGCACAGACAGCAGCACCCTCAGGACCATCAAGTCCACCCCGTGATGGACATGGATTGGCAGGGCTGTCACAGCTCCCATCACACCAGGGACCCTCCACACTGGAGCCCTTGAGAACATTCAGGTGGGTCTGCATTGAGAGGAGGCCTTTCCTGATGGACACAGGGGCCTCTCAATCCACTCTGAATCTTAGACCTAATGGGCAAAATAGGAAAGGCATGGTTTAATTATTAAGGGAATAAGTGGGAAAGATGAGCAGGTATGATTTCATCAACCACTATGAGGAGATGTAGGGGATACGCTTGAAATAAATTAATTTCTTTTTCTTCCTACTTGATTGCAATTTACTGGGAAGGAATTTGGTGGCTGGATTTTTATATTGTAAAAGGTGATACAGAGGCTTATGATGTTGTACTTATGTGTCAAATGTCTGGCAAGGCCTATGCTGAAGTGAACCCACAAATGTGGACAGTCCAGGGAAAGAGGAAAAATTAGATATGGAGCCTCACCAAATTACTTTGAAGCAACAAGGACAAGAGGTTGCTTGTATTGATTTAAAATCAATACCCTATTCCAAGAGAGGGAAGGAAGGGCTTACAGCTTATTACTGACTCTCTCTTAAAGGCAGGGTTTTGGAGCCAGGGATCTCTCCCTACAACACTCCAGTCAAGAAACTGGATGGATGGACACAAGGAGGAATCACAGAATTTTCAAGTGTTAAAAAGCAAATTAACTGAGGCTCCTGCCCTGGCCCTCCTAGACAGGGAGAAAGAATTTGAATTGTAGGTGGATGTTAAACAGGGCCATGCCGAAGAATTCTTGTGTTAAAATGTTTAACCCAGTGGCCAGAGTGGCCTCAATGTCTGCAGAATTGTGCAGACACACCTCACATGGGAACTGAGGCCTGAAAACTGATGACAACAGGAGGATCTCCTAGAGTTCAAGTCTGGCATCAAGTTAAAGCTCTGACAACCAAAAGAGCCTCTAAATGGATGAGCAGGGCTCGGTTATTACAGTATGAAACTTGTTCAGTGGCACAGGAGGATTCAGAACTGAGGACAGGGCAAGGGTTTAACTCAGCCTCCTGTTTGAACAGCCTGGAGAGGGGCTGGCAAGGAACCCAGGACTGCACTCAAGGGACAGAGCTCCAGACCCAGGCTGGGAGAGATTGATGGGACATTCCCTGGCCTGAGGGACAAAATGTGTTTGTGGATGGCTCTGCAAGGGCAGCAGAAGGGAAAAGAGCTACAAGACAGGCTGTTATTAAGGAAGGGGAATCAGACAAAGCGCAGGTCACCGGCCCATGCTCAGCTCAACCCAAGGAGCTCTGGGTGCTTGTAAGAGCCTGGCACTGAAATGCCCTGGGCAGGAAGGCTTCAATATCTTCTGCTGACACCATGGCACCTAACAGGGGGCAAAAGCAATTCTGACTGCTTCAATCTGACTGATGCAATCACTGCATCACTTATTAGGGTATTTCTGAAATAATTAATTCATAGAGAAGGGATTGTGGAAGCAATAGACTCAGAAAGAAGAACTCATTTTACTCGAAAGATCCTTCAGGGGGTTATGGCAGCTTTAGGAATACAATGGGACCTCCATAACCCCTGGCACCCCCTGAGCTCAGGTCAGGAGAAATAAAGAAACACTTTTGGAAGCTGGTGATAAAAACCAAGATGCCGTGGGTACAGCTTTTGCCATTGGCTATGGCAAGAAGAAGAGACAGACCCAGGGCAGATATTCAATTATCTCACTTGGAATTGATGTCTGGAATTCCTTACCCTTGAAATTCTCCACCTTGTGCAGGGTGGAGATAAGGGATGTATGTTTCAAGCAGTCCGTGGCCAGAATCCTGTCTCTTGTGAAATCTCTCCCACAGGAAGCTGGGCTGGCACAGAGCCTGCCCTGGGACTTTGCTGTTGCCAACACCCAGCCAGGACATCGGCTCCTGCCTAAGGAGTGCAAAGCAGCACCACTGGTGGCCAAGGGGCCCATGCCAAGTGTCCCTGAGGCCAGAAACAGCCGCCAGCACAGCTGAACACGGGGGGACCCCTCAGCCTGGCCTCAGGGGCTCTGAAGCCCCGGAGATTTGCACTTCCCGCCTGCAGCAGGACCATGGGAGCCCCCACTGAGCCTGCCCTGAAGGCAACGCAGCAGCAGCCAGGGCTCCACAGCGGGCCAAGCCCCTGGGCCTGCCCACAGATCCTCTGCTCAAACCCTCGGAAATCCTGGCCACCCTCCTCTGGCACCTCCAGCCACTGCGGCCAAGCCTCGCTGCCACTGCTGCAGCTTCAGCGCTGGCTGGGCCTGCACTGCCACAGCTGCTGGGGAGCACCACGGCACAATTCCACTCTGGGGCTCACTCACACCCACACTCTGGGCTGCCTAGAATAAGATTACACCATGAGAATGTTTTTTCTAAATAATCCTACTTTCATATTGTCAGTTAGGTTTGGGGGTGAGAATCAGTTTTTATTCTCAGCAGAAGAAGTAGAAAATATCTTTATTGCTTTGGATTCTTTTTCAGTGTGTGTTTGCCTGGCTGGTGGAGATGGCAAAATTTTGGTCCGCGTTTTCTGGTGTTTACCTCCAGGCTGCGTTTAGAAGAGCTTTAAAGGTGACCCTTTAACTCACAAACCGTTAAGAGAACACTCTTCAAAAAAACCCCCAAAAATTAAAAATACCCCAAACCCTGGCTTTTGGGGTGGAGCGCATATGAGTCATGCTCTGGAAGAGAAGCTTCATTCCAGGCAGCCTGCACAGGAGCTTTAGAAATGCAAATGAACACTGCTGGGCAAAGCCTGGACAATGTACCTGGGTCTTCCTACCCGGGGCAGGAATTGGGCTGATTCCCTCTGTCCCTCAGCCCAAGCTCTGCCTGCTTGCACTGATGGAATTTGCACAGCTCAAGGCAGAGCCCAGGGTGAGGATATCTGACCCTGCAACAGAAACGGGCGAAGCTGCAAAGGGAAACAGCAAATGAAGAATGTTGGGAAAACTTCACTATAAATAAATGGGGGGGAATCATCCCTCTGCCCACTCCAACATGTGCGGTCACTGTCTGTGTTATATAGGGTGTATTAGAGCACTGAAATGTTCTTGCTACCACAAGTTCAGGGAAATCAGTCGGGAATCCAAGTATTTGATGATTTAAGTAGAGAAAAGCATCAATTGATGCACTCCTTGCTGGAGAGCACGGCCAAAAATGGAGAAAAGATGAACGGCCAGCAGAACAAATCCTATAACACCATGGACCAGCCCCTGGGAACCCAAACCAATTCATGTCAGGAGCCACGGAACCGATTTCTCATTTCAATGGCATCATTAGATTACAAGCTGCCCTGGGAATAACCAACCAGACAGCTCCAGCTCCTGACCTTCCTGCTGAGCAATCCCTGAAATGAGGAACATTTCAGTGGATTGGTCAGCCGTCCGCGACTGACGGCACCGTCGCCCAATCGCAGCCAGGGGCGGGCTCTGCACACGGCACAGCCTCGCCCCGCGCTCTCAGGGCCCCCCGGGCTGCGTGAGGGCAGAGCCGGAGATGAGGAACAGCCCTGGAACGGGCCCGGGCCCGAGGGGGATTGAGCTGAAAACACAAACAAACTTCTACGCACCTCCCGCCACGGCTTTCCCGGCACTGCGGCTTCTGTGGCTCCGGTCAGCGAGAAGCCCCGGAGCCTCACTACTGCTACCTCTAATTAGGAGCATCAAGGAATCGCTTTGATTTCCCCCAAAAAGGGAAAACTGCCCCAACCCTGTGGATGAGTGGGCGAGGGGAGAGATTTCTGACAGAAAACTCCAAAAACTCAGAGCAGGATAATGAGAAGTAAGTGAAGAGCCTTAAATCCAGCCTTCCCCCACGCCTCCCTCCTTCCAGCTGCACCTCCTACCCCGGCAGTGCCGGAGACAGGGAATGGGGCCGTGCTCACTTCATGCCCCGGGGCTTCTCCCTCTGCTCAGGGACGGGAGTCGTTCCCCTGCTGCACCCTGGGCTCTCTCCCACCGGAGACTTCTCCAGGAACTTCTCCAAGCTGAGTCCATCTCACGGGGCACAGCCCGCCTCCAAGTGCTGCAGCGTGGGTCACTGTGCCCCGGGGTCAGTCCTGCCAGGACAGGCTGCTCCAGCGGGGCCCCTCTGGCCACGGGGGCACAGCCTCCTCTCAGGCATCCCCGTGCTCCAGCGTGGCTGCTCCGGGGGCTGCAGGGGGATCTCTGCAGGGGGATCTCTGCATCCCCATGGATCTCTGCATCTGGCACCGCCGTTTTTGGAGGCACCAGGAATAGGCTGAGCTCTGCCTGAAGCTCTTCTCACATTCCCCACACCCTTCCCGGCACAGGGAAGCTTTTACCTCCTCACAGCTCCCCAGGCTGGGTTGGCAGCCCCTCCTCATGTGGGATCTCTGGGGCTTTTCCTCCCCATTGGATTCCTGCGCCATGGAGCCGTTCCAAATGGCCTCTTCAACGAGGTTCTGTGGCAGGGATTTGTTCTCCCTGGTCTCTGTCCGCAGCTCAGTGCATGAGGGAGGAAGGACAAGGAGAGGAAGAGACAGGAAGAAGGGAAAAGGAAAAGGCAGGAGGAGAGGAAGGAGATGGGAAAGGAACATAGATGGATGTAGGACAGAATGAGGAGAAGAAGGAGGGTGGACAAGGAGAAGATGGGAATTGCCTCCATGCCAGAGGGAAGGGGAAGGAGATCCCCCCCAGTCCATCCCTGGCAGGATGGCGTTGGCAGTGAGGCTGTCCTGCAGCAATGCTGGGCTGGGAGATGGAGCAGCAGGGAGGGGAAAGGGGCAGTGATTCCTCCTGCCCTGCCTGGCTGTCCCAGTCTGGAGCGTCCTGGCGCTGTCGAAGCCCTTGGAGCGTCCGGCACTCAGGAGCCCGGAGCTCACGGCTGCTTTATAAAGCTGACAAAGTCGGCAGGATGAGTCTGTGTATGCTCTGCAGCAAACTGGGTTTATTGGTACAGGAACAGGGGACAGGTAAGGTTCATCTACAACCAGCAAATGTTCATGCACTTCGACAATGACGTGGGTCAGTACAAGGACCAGGAGAGATCCCTCAGCAAATCCGGCACGGGCACAACAGACCCAGCCTGGACACAGGGAGGGAATTTATTACCAACCAAATCACAGCAGCACAAGGAGAAGGGAAAGAAATCTCTCCAGCACCTTCCCCCTACCCAACGGGGATCACCCAGAACAGGGGTCACCAGGGCTCTGCCCAACGGGGGTCACTGGGGATCATCCAGCACAGATCCTCCCATGGGGGATGGAGCTGGAGCAGCACACGAAGCTCTTCCCACACTCGGGACACTCACAGGGCCTCTCCCTGGTGTGCAAGTGCTGGTGAGTGACGATCTCTGAATCCCATTTGAAGCTCTTCTGACATTCCAAGCACTCCTAGGGCCATTCCCCAGTGTGGATCTTGTGGTGCTTGCTCAGGTCGGAGGTCCCCCTGAAGCTCTTCCCACATTCCCCACACTCCCAGGGCCTCTCCCCAGGGTGGATGTTCAGGTGTTCCATCAGGGTGGAGCTGTAGCTGAAACCCTTCCCACATTCCAAGCATTTGTGGGGCTTCTCCCTGCCATGAGGCTTCTCCACCAGCTCTGAGCTCTGCCTGGATCTCAGGCTGCCTTCCTGGCTCAGGGGGGCTCTTTCCTCCTCACTCCTCCCTGGGCTGGGTTTGCAGCCCCTCCTTGTGCAGAATGTCTGGGCCTTTTCCTCCTCCTCCATCTGGCCACAGCTTGGGAATGACAGACCCTGGTTTGGGGAAACCAAGGTGGGAGCGCCTTGGAGTAGAGGCTCCTCCTGGCCAGGTCCATCTCTAGAAGTCAGCAGGAGTCTTGTGTCCATGAAAATCCCCACAATGTCAAGATTCAGCCCCAAAAAACTCTCCCAGCAGTTCCCTATTGCTGATCTCTCCACTTTTGGGGTTCCAGAGGTTTCCTTTCCTTAGGATCATGGGGGTCCAATGGTTCCAGGGCTTCTCCATTCTCTGGCGTCCTGCTCAGGGATGATCCAGGGCCTTTTGGGGGTCCATGGTGGCCCTTCTCCCCTGATGCTCTACTCTGAGATCCCAGGGGTCCCAGGGGTCCCTCCTCTCCAGGCTCCCCCCCTTTCCAGTCTGCCGGGGTCCCCCAGCTCTGGGATCGCCCCTCTCTGCTCTCCCCACTCTGGGGGTCCCAGGGGTTCCCCTCCTCTGCTCTCCCAGGGGTCCCCAGGACCAATGTCCTCCCCTGCCCATACTGGGCAATGGCCACGTAGGCCCCCAAAGATCCCCCCAAGGGGCTCAGCTTTGGGATCCTGCAAGATCCAAACCTACACACACAGAGAAAACAAAACCTCCCAGAGACACCAGATGATATTTGGGGTCAATTCCACAATCTGCGAGCTCCAAACACACCCCAATAAAAAACCCTCTCAGGGACCCCCCGACAGATTTGGGACGACCACCCCCTCCCCGCTCACCTGCAGGACGAGGTGGGGGCGATGGTCCCGTGGTTGCGGCCACAGGGGGCACTGGAACCTCCTGTTCCTCCTGTTCCTGCTCCTGCTCCTCCTCTTCCTGCTCCTCCTTTTCCTCTCTCCCTCCTCCTCCTCCTCCTTCCTAATCCCACCTCCTCCCCAGTTCCTGCCTTCTGTGTATTTAGAGTGGAGGACCTTGCTTGTTTTTAGAACTAGAACAAAGATCCCAGATGGACCAAGGCTTGCTGCTTTTAGTCAGAACTATCAGTGACTAAAGGTCACGTTTCCTTTGCTTTGGTCCTGTCCTTGTTCTCCTCAGTGTTCAGGCTGGGCTATGGGGTGTCCTTGTTTGCTGCATTTTCCGAGTTCCTCTTGCATCCTTTGGGCCATGGGCTGTGCCCTGGGAGGGTTCTTTGTGCTCCTTTGTGACACAGGAGAACCTTCCAGGCGGTTTCTGCGTGAGCTGCTGCTGGGATGTCACAGGAACAGCGCCACGTCCCCGTGGTGTTCCCATTGCTGTGGGACACGGAGGCCTCAGTGCCCAGAGTGGCTCTGGGCTCGTTGCCGGAGGATCTTCCTGCCCTAGTCATTCTCAGCAGCCAGCCCAGCCCTGTCCTTCTGTGCTTGCAGGGCTACAGGCTGCAGGCGTGTGCAGCGCAGCCAAAATGATCCAGCACGTGGCTGCTGCAGTTTGCACTCTGTACTCTGTGGCTTATTCGGGGTATTTTTTAACCCACTTGGCACGTAAGTTGAGGTTTTCCCTCGGTGCAGCATCTGTGGCTTTGGGCTTGCTGTGTGCTTTCTGTTCTTCCTCTGGAGCTGAGTTGAGTTTGGAACCAAATGGCCATGAAAACATCATTGCTTTGGGAGAGCTCCTGCCAGCAGCTGCAGCTGAAAAAGGGGGTGTCTGCAGCCAGCGGGGCGTGCACAGCATCTGCAATGAGCCCTGGGGGGTTCTGTTCCCTCAAGCAGGGAGTCTGTGCCAGCAGAGCCTGGAACTGCCTCCGTTTGCTGCTCCAGCCAAGAACTGACCCAGCCCAGTATTTTGTGCTTGTTCTCTTGCTTGCTGTGGGAAGGGACTGTGGCTCCTGGAGGGATGCTGTGAAAGCAAAATGCTCTCTTGGGGTTGCCTTGCTCCGTGGCGTTTCCCAGCACTGGCAGTTTTTCTCCTAACAGCATCTGGTTCATGTTCCCTCTCCCATTGCAGGGCACCTCATGTCTGAATTCCGAGCAGCTCCTCCTTCGGTGAGTGGGAAAGGAACCTTTGGTGTTTGGAATTGTGCAGCAAGTTGTGAGCTCGTCATGTGGCAGTCGAGGGCCAGCCTGGGAGGCTGAAGGAAAGGTCCTGTCAGTGTCTTTGCAGCAGCAGCAGCAGCAAAGGAATTCCCATCAGTTTTCTCCTTTTCTGCTGAAGAGTTTTTGAAGAGCTGCAGGTCTGGTTTTGCAGGCAGAGGATTGCTTGCTGGCTTTAGCCATGGTGGAATATGGAATTCCCAACAATAAGTGGCAATGTTGACTGTAGCCCATTGTTAGTTGGAACAGCTCCAAACCCCATTTCTGCGTAGTGCAGCTGGATGTGCAGCTGAGGATAAATAAGGTGATAACTGAGATAGAACTTCCTGTCCCTCACGCTGCCGTCTGTCCACAGGGCACAGAAGCAGCACCAGCACCTCCTGGGGCTCCCTCTGCTTCCGAAGAGGAGGCCCAAGAGGAGGAAGACAGCAGTGAGCTTCCCGCTGCTCTGGGGGACGATGGTGAACTTCCCTCAGCGCCGGGAGATGACAGTGAACTTCCCGCTGCTCTGGGAGACGAGGGCGAACATCCCGCGGGGTGGGAATGCAACGGCGAGGCTCCCGCGGGGTGGGACAAGGACAGGGGACATCTCCCGGCCTGGGACGAGGACGGTGGATGTCCCCTGGTGTGGGACCAGAGTGGCCAAGCTCCCACGGAGTGGGATGAGGACAATGGACATCTCCCAGTGTGGGATGAGGATGGAGGACATCCTGTGGCTTGGGAAGAGGAGAGTGAACATCTCCCAGCATGGGAAGTGGACAGCAAACATCCCCTGGCTTGGAAAGAGGATGGCGAACCTCCAGCGTTTTGGGATGAGGATGGAGAAGCTGCAGCATTTTGGGAAGAGGATGGAGAAGCTGCAGCATTTTGGGAAGAGGATGGAGAAGCTCCCTCTGCTTGGGAAGAGGACAATGAACCTCCCTCCGCTGTGGGATCCTGGGCTGAACATTCTGACAGCAGCACAGCCGGGCAGCCAGAGGGGAGAGGGGAGTGGTGCCTGATGCAGCTGAGTACGTCTGCTCTGTTCCTGGGTGCCCGAGCAGGTGCTGTGTGTGTGTCTGGGCATCAGCTGCACCCAGTGTTGCTCTGCAGCTGAATGTCACCGAGCCATTTATTGTCCTTCCCCAGCTGACACCAAGGGGCTCACAGCCCCAGGGAGTGGGGCTGCTTCTGGCTCTGCTGCAAGGTGGGGTCTCACTCTGGGAGGGAGCGTCTTCCACGTGGTTTCTTTCAGGGAACACCGTGAGCGAGGAGGAGCCTGCCGAGAAATACCTGGAAGTGGAGCAGATTGGCCAAGGGTAAGTGCACGGCAGCTGCTGCTGCACAAGCAGGGCCGGGTGTTGTGCTGGTGCAGGATCAAGTGAGAAGTCAGGAGAGCTCCAAGCACCTTCAGACACTGGGCTACCATCCTGCTGTCTCTCAGTCCTGATCAGAATTGATAATTGTGGTCAGAAGGCGCCGTCAAAGGCCCCTGAGGCTGGCAGTGTCCTGCCTGCAGCAAGGAGCAGGACCTGGAAGATCTTCTGTCCCTGGAACTGGATTGCCTAAAAGAGCAACTCACCATCTGGTGACTGTCAGAAAACAGTTCTCAAGAAGATTTCTTTCAAATATTTTCCTTCAAAAAATATCCACTGGTCAGGGTTATCAACCTAATGGTTTAGAAACAGAAACCAGAGATGAACTAATAAGTGCTCTATTCTAGCACAGGTAGCAGACCCCATCCATTCAGTAACAGGCACAGAGCTGATGCACTCTGGGGGAAAAAGCATCACCTGCCTGATGGCAGGGCCCTTGTGGAACCTGCAGGTCTTAGGCAGGAAATGGAAAAGGATGAAATGCATTCTTTTCCAGTTCTTTAGACAGCCATCTCTCACCTCAGGTTTTGAACTAAAGCAATTCAGGGTGGACATTGGGATTCGCTCCAGCCCAATTCCTTCATGTTGGGTCTCAGTTTTCTCCTGCACACCTTGCATGGCAGAGGGCTGGTGGCTGCTGTGCTCTTGTTGGAAGGGTCGATGCACCCAGGTGTTTGTGAACGCTGCAGGCAGCAGAGATCTCCTGTCTGGGCTGGCTTTCCCTGCCAGGGCCTAAAGCGATGCTTCTTTCTTCTCTGTTGTTTTGTCTCCAGGGCTTTTGGAACCGTTTATAAAGGACTCGACAGGGCCACTGGAGGAGAGGTCAGTGCCAACACGCCCAGCACGCCTGGCAGCTCTCCAGGGCTTTCCCCTCTGCTGGGAGCTGTGGCTGCAGCTTTGGGGGCCAGCAGAGCTTTCCTGCCCAGGCTGCTCCTCTGAAGGCAGAGCAGTGTCAGCCTGCAGAGCACAGCTGGGACAGACTTGGTCCTTCTGAAGCGCCAAAGGAATGCAAGGAGGGCAGCGGTGTCTGTCAGAGCAGGACACGCTGGCTTGGCCTTCATATCTAAAAGTGTGAATGCATCAGCTGCTGGAGACTGAGGCCCAATTTATCTTCATCCCAACCTCAGACAGGAACATTATTTAGCTATTCTTAGCTAAACTATAACACTATTATGTCCATCCTGCCTTTCATTTTCAAAGGATACCTCAAGGCCTAATTAGGGAGAGATCCTGCTTGGGCTCAATTTAGGGTTTTAGTCCTACTTCAGCTGTTCACAGAGAGAGAGGGAGAGAAATGAGGAGATGGATATCCAGAGCAAAGCTCTCTCCTAAACCCTGAAGTTGTGTTTGGTCTGGTGTCAGTGACAGCCTGTGACAGGGATCACCTGAGCAATGGGTGTGCGTGTCTGCTTTGTTCTGCAATCCCAAACAGAGCAGTTGCATCTGAAATCATGACCAAATCCCATAGAATTGCTAAGGGGTTCCTGGCTGTTTTGCTCTGTTTTCACAGAACCAGAATTACCTCCTGCTTGCAAAATGGGTTTGAATAATAATAGTAGGAGTGTTGAGGCCATTTGAGAAGACTGTAGGTGCAGAGAATGTTGTTAGAGCTTTGAGGCTGACAGCTGAGGGACCATTTCTGCAGAGCTTGCAAGGCCAAATGTCTCTGGCCATGTGTCCTGTAAGCAGCCCCCAGCTGGCAGAGCAATGGGCTGTGGGAATGGCCCTTGCTGAGCTCTGGTGTCCCATCCCAAGGCAGTTTGGCACAGCCCGGCTCCGTCGCTCCACAAAGACTCGCCCCATGTTTGCTGTGGCCTCCTGCCACAGACTCCTCCAGTTCAAGGCTGCAATGTCCCTTCAGGTGGCCATCAAGAAAATGAGTCTCAGAGGGCAGAACAGGGAACGAGCTGTGAATGAGATCCTGCTCCTGAAGGACAAGAAGAACCCCAACATTGTCAACTCTTTGGACAGGTGAGTGATTCAGCTCTGATCCCGAGCCCGGGCCCTGCGTTAACCTTTCCTGGCATCAGGAGTCTGTAGCCTGTTTTGAAAATGCCTGACCCAGCCACATCTTCCCAAAATAACAGCCTGGCAGTTCACTCCCTCCACGTGCTTTTGTTGCTTTGCTTTGGTTTTTCCTTCAAGTTGACCCCGTTTGCTGTGTCTCCCAGCAAGTGCTGATAAACCACAGCAGAAATTATTTCCCTTGGCTTCTTCTTCCCAGCCCTTTTCCATTGCTACAGATGCCAGGAAGATCGGGTTCTTGTTTCCAGAAATGCCTCATTTGCCCATTTTTCACTGGCCTTGCCTGTTTCTGAAGGGACTTTCTGAAAGGTTTTCTGACTGCTTTTGTCCCAAGTGCTGCATGGCCTCCTCCCCTGGATAACCCTGGCAGTTGTGTTGCCTTGTTCTGGAGGGAATGGTGGAACTGATGAGTTCAGAAGCTGAACCAGCTGGGGCCAAGGGTTGTGGTTCCACATTGATCTGGGCTGTTGCTAAACTGCATTTTTCACCTGCTTGCCATCTAAGGCCTCTCCTTTCTCACAGGTGTCTCCTTCCCCTTTAGACTGTGCAGATTTCAAGGACTGTGCAGCCTGGCAGGAATGTCTCTCCATCTGATTCTGTCCTCACTGACATGTGACCTGGAAACAAAACTCCCCTCCAGGCTTTTCCATGGGGGAATTGAGCTCTGCACTTTCATCTCCATGCCATTGCTTTCCTCTTCCAGCTTCCTTGTGGATGGAGATCTCTGGCTGGTCATGGAATACATGGATGGAGGAACTTTGCGGGACGTTGTCAGACAGACACGCATGGCTGAAGGAGAGATGGCAGCTGTCAGTCGGGAGGTGAGGGATCCTGCTTGTCACTCCCATGGCTGGGACACGATGGTCCTTCCAGGGAGTGAGAACCCTCACACCCTACAGGGTGTGAGAACAGGAGTGGCTTCATGCTCAGGGCTTTGTTTCTGAGTTGTTTTCATGAGCTGGAGAAGAAAGAGCCTCTGCAGTGAACGGCCTGCCAGCATCACTGCACTTCTACTCTGTTCTTGTTCTTTCTCCTGCTGTTGTGGTACTCTCTGTCTGGTTTGGATTTGATTTGCTGTTCTCAGCTTTGCCTTGAACCGTTTGCCTGGAGCTTGTGTGCACTGCACTCCTGGCCTGTCACAGCAAAGCTGCTGCTGGCAGAATTCTGAGCTGTCCTTTCTGGTGTGATATATTCCAGCCATTGATTTTTGCCCTCGTGTTTCTTGTTCTCTCTCAGTGTCTGCAGGGCCTGGATTTCCTCCATTCCAACCGGGTGATCCACAGGGATCTGAAGAGCTCCAACATCCTCCTGGGCATGGACGGCTCTGTCAGGCTGGGTGGGTGTTCCTGGCCAGGCACGGCGCTCCCGGGCTGCGGGGCTGGGGCTGCTTCCCAGGGAGGGCCAGAGCCCCACAAGGGCTGCTGGGGGCACTGCCCGGCCCCTGCTGCCAGCTGAGAGCAGCTGCCCCTGCAGAGAGCTCAGGAGAGGAGCAGGGGGCCAGCAGTGCCTTTGCTCTGGCCATGGCCCTTCCAGAGGGGCAGCAGTGGGAATCTAAAGCTCCAAGGGAATCAGTAAAAGCCACTGCAGGAAAGCTGAGGGTTTCTTGAAGGGCCCAGTTCCATCTTTCCTTGGCTACAGCCCTGAGGGCTTTTCCAGCTGACTTCACTACTACACTCTCAGACTGAGCCTGGGGAATCTTTGTGCTGATTTCCTCATTGCAGCTGCCTTTGACAGGGTTTGTTTCTGTCCTCAGCTGATTTTGGCCTCTGCGCTCAGCTCAGCCCTGAGCAGGACCAGCGCAGCTCCATGGTGGGCACTGCTCACTGGATGGCCCCAGAAGTTGTGACCAGATCTCCTTATGGCCCCAAGGTGGACATCTGGTCCTTCGGCATTGTGACCATCGAGATGGTGGAAGGAGAACCTCCTTACTTCAGGGAAACGGCGGCCATGGTAAGAGGCAAATTCTCCAGTGGCTGCAGAGGCTGCGAGCACAGGGGGACCCTGCACTGGGAGCAGCAGCTGGAGGTTTCTGCACATGGGAAGGGAATTCCCAGAGGACTTGTGCCTCCACACAGACAAATTTGCTGCAGTCTCCAGCAACAATTTGCTTTGGGCTTTTCGTTGTTGCAGCTCTTCTAGCTGAGAGGATGACCTGGAAATATGAAGCAAGTGCATCAGCTCTAATGTTATCTTGCAAGAAAACCCCACACCATCCCCAAATCCCAGCCCCAAACCCAACAAGATTTCTGCAGGAGTTTCTAAAAGACATTTTGCAAGATGATCACCCCCCTGATTCTTCTCACTGGGAAACTTGTTGAAAACATGAAGATGATGGTTTAACATCCCCATAGTCTAACATATTTCTTTCCTAGTCCAAGCTACTTTTTCTGTGTCACCAAGCCTGAGCTTTCAGCATCACAAACCTCCTGTTTCTTGCCTGGCAGTTTCTGGGATGGGGCATCAGGAATGCATTTACTTGAGTGTCAGTGGCACTGCAGAGATGCGCTTGATGGAAGAATCCTCTGAAATAACACAGGCAGACCACAATGAATCTGGAAAATGGCCTGTAAAGCTGGTGTCCATATTTGGAGAAGCAAAATGGGCTATTTCTGATGGAGGTTCCTACTAACAAAGCCAGCCAATGAAACTGGCTCTCAAGGCGAGATCATTTGGATGTTGCAGTGGCTGTGGCAGCCCCAGGGTTTGGGTTTTTTGCTTGGCATAGCAAAATGAGCTCTGAGCAGCATCTCTGGCAGGGAGGAAAGTGGCCCTGGAGCTGGGGCTGAGGCCCCGGGGTGGATGTGAGCCCGTGTGGGTGTGAAGGAAGCTGGCAGAGCGCTGAGTTTGCTTTCCCTGCAGGCTCGCGCTCTGATCCGGCAGAACGGGACCCCGCAGCTGCAGGAGCCCCGGCGCCTGTCGGCTCTGCTGCGGGACTTCCTCGAGTGCAGCCTGGAGCCGGACGAGGAGCGGCGCTGGGCTGCCCAGGAGCTGCTGCAGGTGAGAGCCAAGGGCTGCAGGGGAAGCAGCAGCGCCAGGGAGGGGTTTTCTTGTGGGGCCCCCTCCGATAGTCTCCAGTCTCGCTGCGTTCCACACGCAGAGCGAGCAGAATCCTCGCCCGCTGTGGCCTGGCAGGCTCCTTTCGAGCTCATCTGGACCTGGTGCCCCACAGCGAGCAGGGACATCTTCAAGCAGCTCAGGGGCCTCAGAGCCCTTCCTGACCTGAGCTTGGATGTTTCCAGGCAGGAGGCACCTCCCACATCTCTGGGCACCTCCTGTCAGTGTTTCCCCACTCTCCCGGTTAAAAAATTCTTCCTTAGATCTAATCTGAGCCTGCTTCCCTCGATTTTCAAACCATTTCCCTTTGTCCTGTTGCAACAGAGCCTGTGAGGAACTTGACTCTGGAAAGTAACCATTTCTTTATTTTTTATCCTTTGGGCAGCACCCATTTTTATCATCAGCCAAGCCTCTCTCCAGCCTGACCCCTCTGATCACTGCAGCAAAGAACCTGAGGGAGCAGCAGAGCAGATGAAGCACTTGAGGACAGCTTCTTCTTACAGTAGTTAGGACAATTAGTTAGTCATGGTAGTTAGCACTGGTAGTTAGTTAGGGTAGTTAGCATTGCTAGTTAGTTATGGTAGTTAGAGCAGCCTGATTGTTATGAAAGTTTTATGAATAAAAACGCTCTTAAACCTCAACTCCCCTGACGTGTCCCTTCCCTCTCCCGCTGTGACTCAGCTGCCCGGAGCAATGTGAGGGGAGAGCGGGCCCAGCCTGGCCCAGAGCTGAGCCCCAGCAGAGCCCTGGCAGAGCCCAGAGCAGCCTCGGCACCTGCAGAGTCAGCCTGGAAGGAGGCGCTTGGAGCCTTCTCGGCTGCACCCGGCTCTTGGTTACAAACTGTGTGTGCTGGAAAATGCCACCGGCTCTGCAGGAGGGCAGAAGGGGCCCGGGGAAGGCCCAGGTGCTCCATGCAAGGGAAAAACCTGCCCTGGGTTTGTTATAAATAACTAGGTAGTGCTGGCTTTTGCTATTAGGTATTGACTTCTGCAAAATATTCTTAATCACAATGAGTTTGATATAGTACAGTTTGTAATCACTTTTCACTGCTTTTGCTATAGTATAATTTGTCAGCTCTTTGTGGCCAATGCCTGGCCCGTGTGTAGCTCATATCCTCAGAACATCATTTATGGATGATATTTTAGTTAGTGGACAGTGTGAAAAACATACATTATAGTTTTGGCTTTTGCAAAATATTAAAGTGGATGCCATGTGTTGTGCATTAGAATGTTAACTTTTACAGAAGTAGCCGTAGTTGTGAAACAAGAACTAATGCTTTTATTTTTGTAACTAACTGACAATAACAACTCAGAGATATTTGTGAAAGAGCTAATGTTCATTTAAAGTACTTGTGGAAATAGCTAAAAGCGTCTGCATGGTCAGATAACATTTAAGGAAGGAATGTGATGAGGACCCCTGCCACTGACCCTTCCACTGTCAATAACTGTCACCTGCTGAAACCACAGAACAGGGGCCCTTGTGAGGCAGTGACACACAACCCTCAAAACAGCAATCCACGATTCCTGCACGTGCTCTAAAAGGCAAGTTGGGGGTCAAACCAACCTAAAGAATTCCTGGAACATGTAAATGTGTTCAAAGAAATGTTTGAATATGTATAATCATTATGACTATGTATTTGAACAATACAATGGAGAAACTAGACAAGAAGAGTTGCTGTGGTTAACCGGTGTGCCTCTGGCCATTGCCAACACCCAGCGCTGTTACTGATTTGTCCCTTATTAGTCCTTATTAAACTTCCAAAAATTCTAAAGAGTGAGGCTCATTTCTCACAAAACCCAAGGTGCTCACCCCTTGTTCTTCCCCCAAAGCCAGGATTTGTCAATCCTAAACTTTGTCTGGACGGAGGAGAAGGAGGCTGCGAGGAAAAGGAAGATGCACTGGTGTGGAGGCCCATGGGAGTCTCAATCTCCCACCCGTGTAGGACTGGTCCATAATAAGAAGAATAGATTTCAAGGTTATGGTGACAAGCTTGCTTCTCCTATAGATCTTTGCCGGCACATGCTGATTTTTGGAAAGTTATGTTACCCCATTGGCCTGTTGGCCTAATTACCCTAGTTCACCCCTATTACCCATCTTTGATTAGTCCCTAGCTCTCTGTCCCTCCATTGGCCCCAGTTTACTGCATTCCTCTGCCCCTGTTTCCCTATTAGCTGTCCGGACCCTTAACCCCTCCTTTGCTCCATTTCCCCCATATCCATTGGACCCTGACCCTCAGCTCCACCCTCACTACCCCATATAAAAACCCCCTGTGCCCTCAGCTTGCACCCTGTCTTTGTGCCTGGACCCTGTTCAGCTCTGTCCCCTGCTCCTGTACCAATAAACCCAGTTTGCTGAGATCATACCCAGACCCATCCTGCCGACTTTGTCAGCTTTATAAAGCAGCCGTGAGCTCCGGGCTCCTGAGTGCCGGACGCTCCAAGGGCCTCGGCAGCGCCAGGATGCTCCAGACTGGGACAGCCAGGCAGGGCAGGAGGAATCACTGCCCCTTTCCCCTCCCTGCTGCTCCATCTCCCAGCCCAGCATCGCTGCAGGACAGCCTCACTGCCAACGCCATCCTGCCAGGGATGGACTGGGGGGATCTCCTTCCCCTTCCCTCTGGCATGGAGGCAAATCCCATCTTCTCCTTGTCCACCCTCCTTCTTCTCCTCATTCTGTCCTACATCCATCTATGTTCCTTTCCCATCTCCTTCCTCCCTTGTTCCTTCTTGTTCCTTCCTCTCCTCCTGCCTTTTCCTTTTCCCTTCTCCCTGTCTCTTCCTCTCCTTGTCCTTCCTCCCTCACGCACTGAGCTGCGGACAGAGACCAGGGAGAACAAATCCCTGCCACAGAACCTCGTGGAAGAGGCCATTTGGAACAGCTCCACGGCGCAGGAATCCAATGGGGAGGAAAAGCCCCAGAGATCCCACACGAGGAGGGGCTGCCAACCCAGCCTGGGGAGCTGTGAGGAGGTAAAAGCTTCCCTGTGCCGGGAAGGGTGTGGGGATTGTGAGAAGAGCTTCAGGCAGAGCTCAGCCTATTCCTGGTGCCTCCAAAAACGGCGGTGCCAGATGCAGAGATCCATGGGGATGCAGAGATCCCCCCGCAGATCCATGGGGATGCAGAGATCCCCCTGCAGCCCCCAGAGCAGCCACGCTGGAGCACGGAGGATATCCCGCCGAGGCTCGGTGGGAGTGTGGGCAGGGTCTGCTGCCGGAATCGGCAGAGGGGGATCTTCCCGTGGAGACTGAGCCGGAGCGTGGGCAGCCCCCACATGGCTTATGGCGGCTGATCCGGCAGCTCCCGGCAGAGAAAAGGCAGGTGGGAGACCCCGGCAGCAGCAGCGGCGGTGCCCAGCGCAGCTGGCACGGGCAGGGCAGCCGGGGATGGGATGGCTGGGACCCGCCCTCGGTGCGGTCGGCGCGGTGACCTCGGCCCACGCGGCAGGACAGAGCAACCCCCATCTTCCCCAGCATGGCCGGCAGAGCGGCCGCGGGCCGGGCAGTGGGAGCAGGGCACACAAATTCACCGCCAGCGCCGGGGCAGGTGGAGCTGCCCTGGGCAGTGAGCCCGCACCTGGGATGGAAACCGGGGCAGGCGGAGCTGAGGCGGGCAGCGAGCCGGGACCCGGGACAGGCGCCTCGGCCGCGAACGGAGGGGGCAAGAGCTGCAGAGGATCCCACTCTCTTTCTGACTTTTCCTCTTGTTCCCCTCCCTTTCATTTCCTCTTTTTCTTTTCTTGTTTTGTCTAGGGGCTTTCCGATACTTTAAAGATTTTTATTCTCCTAAAATCTACTGTCTAACTTATGGCATATTCTCTTTCTTCTAGATTAAACGGGTTTTTTTACAAATAAATCCAGAACCTAACAAATCTAAACTTCTGCTTGGATGCTTTGAAATGGTCGACGAGCTAACTCACGACCTCCTAATGTTGTTTTTCTCATCACCTTTTTATTTATCCTTTGGCAAATTAAGCATCTTTCAGTAACTTGCTTTGCTACTCCAAAAATCCCAGTGCACCCATAGTTCCTTAAAAAATGATCACACAAAGCTTGATTACCCCAGTGGGTTTTCTGATGCATGTCTTCTAATATTTTCCTAGTAACCATTTTATTAAGTAATTGTCTTCCATCAAGAGGTTTCCATTTCCCTGATTTATCTTGTTCACTTCCTGTCTTGTTTCATTCTTTTTTCTCGGCTTCCCTAAACTTTGGAATTTCCAGTTTTTCCTCGTTTGGAGTTAATATTAACATAACTCACTCAGCTCCACTTTCTGCTGCATCCTTGGCTTCGTCATCTGCCAAATTATTTCCTCTTATTTCTGGGGTCTTTCCCTTTTGGGGTTCCTTAATATGTACTATAGCTATGTCTTTTAGGTAATTTTAATGCCTCTAAAACCTCTGAAATAAGTTCCTCATGTACTAAACCTTTTCCTCTTGAATTAAGTAATCTTTTTCCTTTCCAAATTTTTAAAGGTATGTACGGCTGCTTTATAAAGCTGACAAAGTCGGCAGGATGGGTCTGGGTATGATCTCAGGAAACTGGGTTTATTGGTACAGGAGCAGGGGACAGAGCTGAAGGCATACCTTCAATCAGTATATATGGTTCCTTTATTTTGTGTTAAATATTCTAGTGCTCTTTTTAAAGTATATAATTCACAAGTTTGAGCTTACTAGTTTAAGGTTAATTTCCCTTTTTCCATAGTTTGCATGTTGTTCCCATCAACTACTACATACCCTGTACTTTCTCCTTTTGCAAGGAGTTGTATCTCTGTTACCTAACATAACTCCCAAAGGGCTATTTTTTTTTTCTTTTTTTTTCCCTGTAATCCAACTTACTGGTTTTCTGTCTCATTTTTCAAGATCTTATCTATTCATCATCTGCCTCTGTTTTTCACTTTCACTAACAACCTAAATACCACTTTTCTTTCAACTACACACTTAAAAATAAAAAACCTTTTTCTCACACTACTTTCAGTGCAATCCACCTCCCTCCAAGGAGATATAGTGAAGCTTAAAATACACAATCTACATTACATATACTTTCATTTGTCTACATTCACTCGCTTCTATTTCTCATTCATTTCCACACATTCTTTCACACGCTCAGGACACAAAGTGGATCCCTGTTGACAGAGAATCGCGGCTCCCTGTGGCCCCCTCCCCTTGGCGTTGGCCTCTGGGTCTCAGTATCTCCCGGCCTCCTGGGAGGGCCCTGACTCTGCTGCCTCCGGTGCCCGTTCACCTGTGAGGCTGATTTGTGTCACTCACACTCTTCAGCTACGGCCCCCTCACAGGCCCGGGGGGACAATGGCCCGTTTGCAGTCACACACATGCTCTGTCGCAGCCCCCACCCACCCAAGGGACAATGGCTTATTTGTGGGTCACACACTCCTCTTTCCACAGCCCCCCCTTCCCACCTGCCCGGGAAGCTGAGGCTGATTTTGTGTGTGACTCACTCTCACACACAAACAAGACAACAATAAGGTACCTTTTACATTCACATCACCTATTACAAGTTTAGGTGTTTCCGGTCAGTCCCGGTGCTCTTGGATATCCCTCAACCCAGCTGTGTTGGCCAACCCCAGGTGCTCTTGGGTGTAGGAGCGTCGGGGGGTAGGACGGTCGGGACGGACGGAGACGAGAGATCTCTGCAGCCAGGCCCTGGAACTTGCGGTTTATTGCAAAGGGCCCGGGTGCAGGGCCCTGCTTGGAGCTGCCAGGCACAGCTGGAGCAGGCCCGAGAGAAGAGAGGGGTAGAGAGGATGAGAGGGTGAGAGAGTAAAACGTAAGAGAGCAAAAGCGTAAGAGAGTAAGGTTCCCATTACAACACAATAAATCTTCTTTTGTGTCGAATGTTCTATTTCTCAACAGCCAATCTAGTACAAGATGCACGTCCTATAGCATTTACATACAGCCTGTAAGAATCATTACATTACCACACTGTGTTACATTTTAAACCGTAAAAACTCCTCTTTGGACCCCTTCTGCCAAGCTGGCAGGATCTGCTCTGACCCTCGGATCTGTCTGCAAGCAGAGGGAATTGTTCCATCAAAAGGGGATTACCTTCAGCCAGCCACACCATTGTTTTCCAGTTGTTCAGTAACTGAGGTATCTCAAAGCTTGCTTTGATTTCAATCTTGCTTATAGTTTCTATATTGTCAAAATCTTTTGCCAGACAATCATATTTATAAGGCTTTCCTGTTTCATCTTCCCCAACACTTGGGCATTTTTTTATTTCTCAATCCACCTGTGTTGTCCAATCCCAGATGCTCCTGAGCATATTCTCAATCCGGCAGAATTTTGCTTAACCCTGAATGCTCTTGGAATATTAATCCCTCAACCCAGCAGTTTTTAATTCTGGATGATCTTGGGCGCTCTTATCCCTCAACCCAGCAGGTTTTTAGGAGCCCCTTTTGTCCCATTTGCTAGTGGATTGGGCTAGGAAACTCCTCTGCTCCCTTCCTCCGAGGGGTCCAGCCCCTCTCTGAGACCCAGTCCCAGTTACCCCGGGGGATTCTCTCACTCCTTTTAACATTCACTTTGTCTCTTTACTGGCCACTTACCGCGGAAAGTCAGAAACGCAGCATGGGAGACTCCAGCACTCACTTGGCAGGTCTGGCACAACCAGCCCACCTCTCATTCACTCACATTCATCCCCCCTGAGAAATACTTACCAATCCCTTTTCCTTCCCGAGTTCTTCGTGCACATTACTACTCTTAGGGGGCCAATTGCCATGGTTGTAGGAGCCTTTTTCCCTTGTCTTTGTTTTATTGTCTCCTTTTGTCCACCATAACCTGCGTCTGTCGGTCACCCCAGGGCAAACAGAGCGAGGCTGCTGAAGAGGGCAGGGGGCACCTTCCCCACTCTGACTCTCCTAAAGCACCGGCAGTGAGGTGTTGGTAACCATCCTCTGCTACCATAATTGTGAAAAACGCCAATCACTTGTTTTTAAAATTTTTAAGGTTTAATAGTAATAAAATGGTTATAAAAATAGTAATACAATTAGAGTAATAAAAATTTGGACAATTAGGATTTAGGACAATACAAGACAATGGAAACAAAGAGTTACAAACAGCTCGGGTACCTTTTCCTGGGCAAAGTAAGCCCAAAAAAGGACACACGTTAATAGAGGATTAACTGTGAAAAACCATAGCCCATTGCATATTTGTACATCTCATACGTGATACATAAATTCCATTCCAACAAAGGATTCTGTCTGGTCAGTGTCAGCTTCTTCCTCTTCATCCTGATGGCATCTTCAGAGCTGAGCAAGGCAGGAACAAGTTCATTTCTTCTGATAATTGAGCAATAAAATATTCTTCTCTGAAAGATTTAGGTGTCCTGTGGCTGCTATCTGGTGTGAGTCCTCATTCCTTTTTTAAAAAACTATCCCACATACATAGTTTCTATTTTAACATTATGTTATAACCTAAAACTACATTTAACACACTACTTAAAAAGATTGTTACAGCATAACTTCCTAACATAACATGTATAATACTCATTTTAATGTTTGTGAAAAGCCAATCATAGACATTTTTCACACGGGCTCTGTCAGCAGCAGTGGAAAGAGCAGCCTAAGAGCAGCGGCTCCAATTGCCTTCCTCCAAAAACCTGAGAGAGGGACAAAAAACTGAGAGAGGGCCAGCAACTGCGCCCAGCCCCTACCCCCAGCCTGAATCCTCCGGCATCTCTGCACCCTTCCCCCGTCCCCCCCCTCCCCCGCTCCTGGGAAAACTCCCAAAAAAACAGAGGTCCCAAGCACCCAGCAATCAGCTCTCATCAGCAACTCAACCCTAACCCTAACCTTCTGACAGCTGCTAAGTTTTCTGCAAAATCATTCATTTCTCCAAGGACCCAAACCCAATCCTTAGAAGAAAATCTGGATCCTTCCATGTACAATCTGTATTTCCCAGGTGTTCCTTGCTCCTCGTCCCTGTGCTCAGGGTGCCCTCCCCAGCCCGTATCCCAGAGCCGGTCCCTGTCCTGCCGCAGTGTCCAAAGGCGCCCCCCGGCGGGCAGGGCCGGCAGCTCCACGGGGCCGGGCAGCGGCCGGGGCGTCCCGCAGCCTCCTGGGGGCCGGGGGCCACTGCCGGCCCTGCCCGGGGCTGGTGGGGTCAGGCAGCGCCCGGCGCTGAGCCCCGGCTGCCCCACAGCCCCGGCCCGGCCCCGCAGCTCCCCCCAGGCCCCCAGCCCGTGCTCCCGGTCCCGCACCTCTGCGCCCGCTGCTGCCGCTGCCCCCCACAGAGAAACCCCCTGAAACCCTGACCTCCTTGTTTTCCTCTCCTGGAAACCGGGGATACAAATGATCAGCTGGCAAATGTTGAGGATAAGACCCTGCTGAAAAACATCCCAGTCCTCAGTATTTTTCTCTTCCTCTGCTTTTCCATCATCCTTTTCCTTCCCACAAAGATTCCTTCTGCGGCTTTTTGCCTTAAGCATATTGCTGCACACTCCCCCTCACCCAGTCCCTTTGCAGCACACCAACACCATCCATGCCCTGTTCTCCAAATGCGAGGGGAATTTGGGGAGGTGGGAGTGGGGCAGCGCCAAGGCCGGGCCCCCCCGCGCTGTCCTGGCGGGAGCGGCTGCAGTGGGGACCGAGTGCGGGCGGGAGCGGCCGAGAGCCCAGCGCTGCCCCAGCCCGACCTGCCCCAGCTCCATCCCTGCCCCTGCCGTGGGATGCTGTGGGTCTGGGGGCAAGAGGGAGCCGGCAGCGGGTGCTGGGCCTGGGGCAGGAAGAGAAGGGAAGGGGAAGCAGGGTTGAGGAACAAAAGGGTCAAACGATGCCCGTGGGAGGAGAAGGTGGGATTGTGCAGGAGAAGGAGGAATAGCAGAAGGAAGAGGAGTGTGAGGAAGAGTGGGGACACCGGAGGAGGAACAGGAAGAGGAAGCAGCACAAGGTTCCACCTCTCCCTGTATCTGCAGCCTCTGACCCCAGTCCCAGGAGCGTTGCCCCCCCCCACATGCAGCAGGTGACAGGGGATTAGGATCCACAATTTTCCCGGGGGTGAATCTTGGTGTTTCTGAGCTTTCTTGGGCTAATTGTTGGTGCTTTGTTTTTTTGTGGAGGCTGAATCTTTATATTTGGAGGGGGCTTTTGCTGAATGTTGATGTTTTGGAAGTTATTGATCTGTGTCTTGATGTTTGGAGGACTTTTGTGCTGAATTGTGGTGTTTTGGAGGTTCTTAGAGACACAAGATGCCCAATGACCTAATGAGATGAACTTGGGCAAGGAGGAACTCCCAGTCCAAGGCACTCTCATCTTGTTTTTTTCTCCAAACCAGGATTTTTCATTCCTAGGGCGTGTCTGGATGGAGGAGGAGGAAAAGCCCTGGAGATTCCGCACGAGGAGGGGCTGCAAACCCAGCCCAGGGAGCTGCAGGGAGGAAAGAGCCCCCCCTGAGCCAGGAAGGCGGCCAGAGATCCAGCCAGAGCTCAGAGCTGGTGGAGAAGCCTCATGGCAGGGAGAAGCCCCACAAGTGCTTGGAATGTGGGAAGGGTTTTAGTCGGAGCTTAGATCTGATCCAGCACCAGGTGATCCACACTGGGGAGCAGCCCTATGAGTGTGAGGAATGTGGGAAGCGTTTCAGCTGGAGCTCCAGCCTCAGGCAGCACCAGGTGATCCACACTGGGGAGAGGCCCTTTGAGTGTGAGGAGTGTGGGAAGAGCTTCAGCCACAACTCTGTCCTGATCCAACACCAGAGGATCCACACTGGGGAAAAGCCCTTTGAGTGTGGGCAATGTGGGAAGAGCTTCAGGCAGAGGGGCCAGCTGATGCAACACAAGATGATCCACACTGGAGACCGGCCTTATGAATGTGGGGAATGTGGGATGAGCTTCTGCCAGAAGGGGAGCCTGATGCAACACCACAGGATCCACACTGGGGGAAAGCCCTGTGAGTGTGTGGAATGTGGGAAGAGCTTTAGATACAGCTCTGGCCTGAGGAAACATGAGAGGATCCACACTGGGGAACAACCCCATGAGTGTGGGGAGTGTGAGAAGAGCTTCAGCATCAAGTGCCAGCTGACGCAACACCAGAAGATCCACACTGGGGAAAAGCCCTTTGAGTGTGGGGAATGTGGGAGGAGCTTCAGAGGAAGCTCGGCCCTGATTCGGCACCAGGTCATCCACACAGGGGAACGGCCCTACACCTGCTTGGAATGTGGGAAGAGCTATGGGTGGCACTTTGACCTGAGAAAACACCAGGGCACCCACACTGGGGAGAGGCCCTACAAGTGTCCCCAATGTGGGAAGAGGTTTCACAGGAGCTCCGATCTCCTCAAACATCAGCGGAGTCACACCGAGGAGAGGCCCTTCTGCTGCCCCAACTGTGGGAAGGGCTTCAAGCAAAACTCCACCCTCACCCTGCACCGGCGCATCCACACTGGGGAGAGGCCCTACGAGTGTGGGGAGTGTGGGATGAGATTCTCATTGAGCTCAACTTTCACCCAACACCAACGGAGGCGCCACTAAGGGAAGCCCTGTGAGTGCCCCAAATGTGGGAAGAGCTTTGTGCGCTGCTCCAGCTCCATCCTCCATGAGAGGATCCGCATCGGATGATCCCCAGTGACCCCATTGGGCAGAGCCCTGATGATCCGTGGTCCTGGTGATCCAAGTTGGAAGGCATCTGGCTGGGGGGCTCCACATCTTCCTGGTTCTCTGAGGGTACCTAGATAAACCCAGAGGCAGGAACCTCCATCAGGACGCAGGCCTACAATGGGAATTCCTTGGGAAGAGCAGATTTGTCAAATTTCAACCCCATAAAATCTTTTGCATTCAATCCTATCTTCTGGTGACATCAAGGAGTACTGAATGGTCCCTGAGGTATATTCTGGGTTGACTATTTGGTGCTTGTATCCCCAGTCTGTTCTGTTTATGCTGAATAATAAGTTTTACACCTTCAAGACCTGTCCTGAGAGTGAAGGGGTAGAGAAGCAGCATGCAGTTTGTTTTCAGAAACTGCACTTGCTCCTCCACATTCCTGCTCTGGGACTGTGTTGTCTGCGGATGGACAGACAACGGGACAGAGCTCTCCTTTGCTTCTAGTTAGTTTTAGCTAGCTGAACCAAACAAGTTCCTGAACTGTGGTGTTTTTTCCCCTTTTCTTTGGACCTGTTTAAACCTGCTCTGGCCTGAACACCAGAAGAGCACAGGCAGCTCACACCTGTGGCCCACCGGGCCGGGCCTGGGCCGCGGCATTTCCAGCACCAGAAGGACTGATAAGGGACTGAGTGAGCTGAGCTACAGCCGACAGAGGGACTTGGTGAGTTTGTCTCTCTTTTAGAGCAGCAAGAGGTTTTACTGTTTTGTTGTCTCAGTCTCTCTGCAAGCCTCTCAGGAGCCCCTGGGCCGGACCCGAGTCGGCAGACACTGGGGGGAGCAGCCCCAACACGGCCGACAGCGGGGAGACACTCTCTGTGCCCCGAGGGTGCTGAGGGCACTCAGGCTGGTTACCTTCGCTGCAGCAGAGACGGCAGAGACATCGGTAGAAGAGAAAGGGCCGACTCCCAGCAGGGGTTAATCCAATGTTTTATTAAGGAGTCCCGAAGGAGCTCCTGCCGAGAGCCCCGGGGGCTGTCCCAAGGTTACATTTAAAGGGAGGTGGAAACCAAAAGTAGATAACATTTTACTAACCAATAGGTATCTCTGGGGGATGGGTGCTGGGGGAATAGACACACAGAACAGCGTATGGGGCAGGACTTGGGGGGCTGACCCCTAGCCTCTGGCTAATCACTCGATAACTTGGACCGAAACTTCTGGATAGGGGGATGGGATGCTGAGTGATTGACAGAGAGCCAGGGTGGGGATTTGGAGATGATCTCATCCCGGGAAAGGGATAACACAAGTAAAGGGAGGGGGGTACAGTCTGGGATAAACCATTTGGGAAAAATATGGGAATACAAAACAAACTACTTCAAAGTATTACAAAATATAAAAACACACTACAACATTTTGTTATCTTTATTGAAAGATAAAAATATCCATTCCAGAATATGCAGTTGATCTTCCCAGTTATCACTTCATTGACACGGTATTCCACACGGTATTTCATGGTCCTTCAAAATAAACACTTGAACACCAACATGGGTATCTAATCTGCTAACAAATGTGTGTGGTAAGGCTAATTCAATTTCTTCTAGGGTCTTTGCTGCTGGGGTCAATTGCCTCTCATCAGTAGAGGAGGTGGTGCCTGAGAGCAAATCATGCAATAGTTGCATCTGATGATTAGTTATGCCTAAATATGATCTAATCCAACCTATTAAACCAACCAATTTCTGTCCATCAGTAGCAGTTTTAACATCGATGTCTCACTTCACAGGTTGAGGCATAACTTGAGTGTTAGTCACTAACATACCAGTATTTCCAAGGCATGTGTTCCTGCACTTTCTCTGGGGCAATGATCAGACCAAAAGCTTTCAAATTTGTTACAGCACATTGTTTAAGAGCTGATAACTGTTGTTTGTTATCAGATGCCAACAAGATATCATCCATGTAATGATAACAGTAGCAGTTATTAAATTGCTCCTGCACTTTTGACGAGGCCTGTGCCACAAACCATTGACAAATAGTTGGCGAATTTTTCATGTCTTGGGGAAGTACCCTCCATTGATATCTTTTATTGGGTTCAGGGTTCAGCATGATTATGGAAGGCACAGTAAAAGCACATTTTTCTTTGTCTTGCTCAACCAATGGAATAGTGAAGAAACAATCTTTCAAACCAATGACAACTATTTGCCATTCCTGTGGAATCATTGTAGGTGTAGGAAGGCCTGGTTGTAAAGCTCCCATTGTTGCCATTACAGCATTTATCTGCCGTAAATCATGTAAAAGTCTCCATTTTCCCGATTTCTTTTTTATTACAAAAACAGGGGTATTCCAGGAATATTTCAATATTTCCTGCTTGAAATTGTTCTGTGACTAATTCTTGCGGGGCAGTAAGCTTTTCGCTAGTAAGGGGCCACTGGTCAACCCAGACAGGTTTATCTGTCAAGCATATCAAGGCTACAACTGGACGTTCATTGCCCTGCATCACAGTGGCCCCCATTAAAAATCCGTAGTAATTTTGACACCCCATTGAGATAAACAATGTCATCCCCACAAACTTTGAGGAGCATCGGCAACATAGGGTCTGATGTTAGCTTGTTGGCCATCAGGATGTTTCACATTAATTACAATGGCTGACAGGCCACCTGTTGTAGCACCACCCAACCCCAGAAGTCCAAAACTTGCATGAGTGAGAGGCCACGATTGAGGCCAGCAAAGTCACGAGAGTATTGTGACATCTGCTCCAATGTCAATCAAGGCTGTTACTGATATGGTTCCTGGATGACATCCACTGGCGGTGAGGATGCATGTCTTTTCTGGGTGGTTCTCCGTAACTTTCTCAGCCCAGAACACTTGAGGTATCCCTGTTGATCCAAAACTTCCTGTGCCACGACTTCGGTCCACTGTATTTGGAACAGAACTCACAATAGGTACGAGTTGAGCAATGCAAGTTCCTTTCTGAATAGTGACAGGAGGGTCACAAATGGGTACCATAGCATGAATCTGTCCTAAATAATTAGCATCAATAAGCCCTAGATGCACATGAATACCTCTAAGTGTAGTTCTTGATCTTCCCATCAAAAACGCACTCAATCCCCATCCTATTGGACCATAGGCATCGAGGGGCACTTTGCACATTTCTTTTGTCAGAATGGTTACTGTGTCAGCGGTGGGTATATCAATCCCTGCAGACCCACTTGTTGCCCCTGAGTATTGTTCACAAATGTTTAGCTTTGCAGTGCTGGGGAGGCCCGCATTTGCTGCTGTAGTTGTTGGGGTATTTGTTTTCACACATGCCCCTTTGCGCTCCTCTTCCTGTTTCCCTGCAACAGCTGACCATTTGCATGATATTTACTCCTGCATTGTTTAGCATAGTGCCCAAATTTAGCACAATGGTTGCACATAACGTTGCTGCTTGCATTTGATTTAGATGTTATTTTCTGGGTATTACACTGTGCCATTACTTGCCCTTGCTGTCCACAATTATAGCATTTTGATGAAGGTCTTAGCACTGCAGCAAGAGCTGCTATTTTATGCTCTACTGAACCAACTTTCAAGCAAGCAGTCATCATTTGAGGCAATGTGGGTTCCCCAGGTAAAGTGTCAATAATCTTTCTGCAGCCTGAGTTTGCATTTTCTTTAGCCAAATGTATACAGAATTTGTGTTGCAAAGATTCATCATCTACCTGTTTTTCAATGGCTGCAGCAAGCTCTTCCACAAATTGCAAAAATGGTTTTCTCATCCCTTGTTGTATAGTATCATATCTCTGTTTTGGAGCTGCCATTTCCATTGATTTAATTAAAGCACTCGTGCCAATTTGCTGAGCTTGTGCCAAAATTGAAGGATCCCACCTTGCCTGTGAATCTGGGTTAGCAAAAGGCCCAGTGCCCAGTAGGGCATCAACACCCACAGCATGATGAGGGTCGTGTTGAGGCAACTGCACATTTGTTACAGCTGTGTGCTCAGCCACTCGCCTCCAAGTGTCTTGAAATACACCGTATTGTACTGGCTGGAATGAAATAGTAGCAATATGCATGATGTCATAAGGTGCAAGCATATCTGCATTAATTACACATATTAATTGCATTACCTCTGAGGAATTAATGCCATACTGAGCCACTTTGGATTGGAGATCTTGCACAACCTTCCAGGCAAAGATGTGATGACTGTCATCCTGCCCTGTTCCAGGAGCTGCTTTAAAACCTGGAAAAGCCATAGGGTTATCACAGGCAACATTTGCATTAGCACTGTTCTCCTGAGGTACTCTTGGAGCACCTAATCTTTCTATCATGTCCCAATTCTTTTCTTCAGCTGCTTTCTTCCTAACAAATTCCCAAAACTCCTGAGTGTCCAGGTTTAGAGCAAATTTGGGAGAGAATCCCCCAAAGGAGCTCCAGTAGGAAAGCAGATCCAATCTGCTCTTCTCCCCCCAACTGGTCTGGGAGAAAATACCTCCTTGGAGAAAGGTGGAAAAAACCTGTCTATTAAACAACAAAACCTTAACAATATCAAACAATAAAATCTCTTGCCACTCCAAAAGAGATGACAAACTGAGAAAGTCCCTCCCCGGGTTGCGGCTCAGCTCACTCTGTCTCTGATCAGTCCCTCCGGTGCTGGAAATGTTGCAGGCCAGGCCCGGCCTGGTGGGCCACAGATGCGGCTGCCCGTGCTCCCCTGGGTGTTCAGTCCAGAGCGGGTTTCAGGAGCTCCAAGGAAAAGGGCAAAAAACAAAAGTCCCCACAGTAGGGAACTTCTTTGCCTCAGCTAGCTAAAACTAACTAAAAGCAAAAGAGAGCTCTGTCCCACTGTCAGTCCATCCGCAGACAACAACAGTCAAGGGGCAGAAATGTGGAGGAGTGAGTACGGTGTCTGAAAAAAACCTGCTGCTTCTTCTCTCCCGCTGCTTCACTCTCTGGAACAGTCTTAAAGGTGCAAAACTTATTATTCAACATAATATAAGGTGCAAAACTTATTATTCAACATAACATAATTGGGGATAAAAGCATCATATAGTCAACGCAGGACACTGAGGCTCTCAAGGAAGCCCAGTTACTTGACGTGGGGGCAAAGTCCATGGGGCAGTAGGGCTACAGCTATTAGAAGGTGAACTGTCAACAGTTCCCTGCCCCAACTCCGATGTTACTGCGGGCGACTCATCACTTGATTCGCTGTCGCTGTCACTGTCAGGTAATGGAGGATACGACCTTGGAGATTGTTCAGGCAGCTCAGAGGGGAGCGAAGGGGCAGATGGCTGGGCTAGAGCAGAGGGAAGCAGGGGGGCAGATGGCTGGGTTTCTCTCTCTGCTAAAGACATTTCAGCTACCTGGTGCAGTGGTGTGGTGTATACAGGCACCATCAGGAGCTGCTGCGCAGCTGTGACATAAAGAGGTTTAGGAGTCTGAGAAGGAGATACTATGGCAGTTTTCCCAGAAGCTTTGGCAGCTTTCCCAGAAGCTTTGGCATCCAGTCCAGAAGCTCTGGCAGCTTTCCTGGAAGCTTTGGTAGCCTGCCTGGTAACTTGCATGGCACCTGCACCTTCTTCAAGGATAGATTCACCAAGTTCCCCATCAGAGGCCCCCTCTGACTCATCCCCTTCATCAGTTTCTGTTATCAACCCCAATTCTTCATCCACCTCCTGCTCTGTTTGTTCTCGCTCGGTTTTCCATTCCTTTAATGCCTCAAAAAGCAATCCCCAGGTAACAGCTGGATTGACAAGTTTTATCTCCCACTCAGATGACTTCCTACAGTCTGTCCCCGACTTTTTCCCATGCTTTAACACTAAATGCTGTGTCGGGATCAGAGCCAAAATCCTGTGATTTAGCCCACAGCAATATACTACGAAGGGCATAGTCTGAAGTATTAATTCCCTTATTTCTTAACAAAACTTTCCATGTAGCCAAAACAGTCTCTTCTTCATTAGATAAATTATTTCCCATTATTACTAGTTGGTGGCTCACCTACTTCCAGGTGTCTTGATAGGAGAAAATCAGGTCTGGGCTTCCCTGTGGCTTCCACCCGCCATTCTCAGCTGCACCAACGCCGCCTCCCCCACTACGTCCCAGTGAGTCATGGCTGCCAGTCTCTAGGAGCCCGTATGGGTCCAGATCAAGTATGTTCTTAAGGGTGTTGAATCACATCAGGGTCACCAGATGTCGCTTTCAAGGCAGTCATGACACAAGGCAGAGAGCACAAGCAGTCTCAGATGGCAACTCTTTATTATCGAATATGGCTGACCTTTTATACACTTTCTAATTGTTTATATTTCTTCTACCCTAACCATTGGGCACCATAAATCAACATAACATCATTGGTAATAAGTTACAGTGACTTCAACTGACTTTCTAAAAATACTTCATCCAGCTGCAAAGTTCTCATCTTTCTTCAATTCCTTACTTTTCTTGGTCTCCTTAGTTACAGCCTTGGAGAGAATCCTTATCAACTTCTTGCTTCTTACCTTTCTTCTCACTCCTTTAGCTAACAGGCCCGCTGTTGGCCCCTTCCACACAAAGGCATTTGCTATACCAGCCCCCACAGTAAGGTTCATTAGTAACGGTTGCCCTATGCTGAAGGCACACAGGTGGTTACATGCCTCTATCATTTACAGCAGGGTGGGCTCCTCCTTAGACAAGGACTTCAGAAGTTTTTTACAATTCTCATTAGCATTTTCAGCAGCTAATTTTGAAAGCAACACCTGTCTGGCAATGTCATTCTCAATTTGTCTTTTAAGAGCTTGTTTCAAGCAGCCATTGAATTGCATATAAGGCTCCGCCAGTCCTTGCTTTACATAAGTAAATACTTTTTGGGTGGCTCACAGCATCAGGAACCTTTAAAAATGTGCTATGCACAGCTTCAGTAATACCCTCAAGGGCCTCACTAGGAATGTGGGTTTGCCCAACAGGGTCTGAGTGGCTTCCTTCTCCAGCCAGGTGGTCAATCATGAGGGCTGCAATATTCTGGTTTGCATGTCCCACAAATTTCACAAACAAAGCTTCAAACCCCTTTTTCCACTGAGTGTCTGTGGAGGCCGGTGGGCCTACAGAACAAAGGCCATTATAGGCCTTTGGACAGACAGACAGACCCCAAGTTGGAGAAATCTCCCCTGTTCAGGGCAATTGAGCAGACCCTCTTCCAGGATGCTTTGTTGTATATGCAAATGTACCCAGTTCTACCTCCCTGGTTGGACTGTTGGCCTCTCCCTCCCTTTTTCCTTATATTTATGTCCTTGAATGTTCTCCCTTCCCTGCTTATCCATTGGCCCCATATTGCCTCAGTGTCCCACCCTCTTTACCCTATTGGCTGCCACCCCTTGTCTCCCCTCTGTACTGCCCTGAGCCCTCAGCCCATTGGCCCTGATGCTCTGTTCCGCCCCCCCATGTCCCCTGTATTTAAACCCAGACCTTCCACTGTTCTTTTTGTCTTTGTCCCTGAACTCCTTTGTGCATGGCTGGAATAAACCTCCTTCTCTGGAATCCGTACAAAGACCCTTCCCATTTCTTTGTCGTTGGTGATTCTACAAGAGAAGTGTGTGCTGCAGTGATTGTGTGTGTGTGTGTGTGTGTGTGTGTGTGTGTGCCTGTGCCACCGAGCGGCTTCATTACTGGAGACACTTCTGGAAGGTCACGGCTCCGCTGCCTCTCTCTCCACCACCAACGGGCTTGTGGCTTGTGACAGCTGGCAGCCTGAACAGGGACCTCTTTGGAGCATTCCTGGAGGTGTCTTCAGTAGCTTTTTGGCTACTGAAGTTAAGCCATGTTCAGAGCAGCCAATTCCCAGAGGAGACTCCTAAGTTTTATTGGGGGAATCATACAGGCGACCAGCAACCTTCTTGAGGCGAGAAGATCGGTTGAAGCTGACAGACAACCTGGAGAGGTTTTGTTGACCCACTGTCATGTGAGTACTATATTTGGGGGTCATCCTTTTTTGTCTTTCCTTTGCCTTCTTTTCCTCTTGGATGTTGGGAGAAAGTGTGGGGATGGGAGCCAAACTGACCCACCCACAGAGGGAAGTTTATACCCAAGTTAAAGGAATCCTTGTTGGAGAAAATTTTCATTTTTCAAAGGGAGATTTAAAATGTTTTACTCATTGATTGTTCAAGTATTTTCCTGATGTTATGAGGGAATTAATTCTAATGAGTTCTGGGACCATATAGGGAAAAGATTCTATGTTCTTTGAGTTAAAGGGGATCTTTCAGTGGGGAAATTTTATCCTTTGGCCTTATTGCTAAGTCTGTAGAAAACGTTGGGAAACATTCGGGACCCCAGTTTAACACCCCTTCTCCCCGTTCCTCCCCCCACATCCCTAAACTCTCTTCCCTGCCTCAGGGAGGATCGGGAGATGGATCCTGCCAGCAGGCGCAGGGTTGCTACCGTCACCCTGACATCTCCCAGTGTCCTCTGTCCCCTCTCCAGGGCAGCACTGGCCATGCTGCCTTGGGCTCTCTCCTAACCCTCTTACCAATGCCCATGTACCCAGTTCTACCACCCCCAGTTGTTCTCCCAGACAGTGCTGGTACTGTGGCCAGCCCCGCCATCTTGTCTTCTCCCTCTCCAAGTTTTTCTGCCCTTTCTCCACAAAATGGTGCTGACCCCACAAAGGCAATGGCCATTTTGTCACCTCCCTGTTCTGCCAAAAATGACACCTCTGACCCTCCTCCCACTTTCTCTATTCCTGTAATCGCGCCCTGCCCCTCCCTTCTGTGTCAGGAAGTGTGTCCATGTTGGGACTTCCCCTCTCTATCAGGAATCCCCTCCCCATTGTGCACACCAACCCTACCCCTTCCTCTCTTGACTCCTCCTGATAGTCCCTCCCATTCCCATTCCCACAACACTGGAGCCAGAAGTGGTGATGACAGAGACCAGAAGGAGCCCATATTGGCTTCCACAGCTGCCCACAAACAGGCAGATTCTGGCTGCCCCAAGAGGCTCCATGCAGTCATCAAGTGCCCTCCATCCTCCTCGGAGGATGAAAATAGGGATTCTGCAGACCCGGATTCCAGTCCTGAGTCTGAGGATCACTGGGCCAAGCTGCAGAGGGAAGCCACTGGGAGGGCTCAGAGCTCACCAAAAAGATTGTGGGCTTGCCAATTATATGTAAACACAGCAGAAGAGTGACTGCAATCAATTCCTGGGAACCGATCCCCTATGGGGAATTGAAGGAGCTCTGCAAAGTGGCTAAGGAATATGGTTGGGGGTTGCATTTCTTAAAAAAATTTCTGGAAGCCACCTTCTCTGACCGTCTCTTGGTCGTGCATGAAAATAAAAATATCATGAATTGCCTACGCTCTCTGTGTCACAATCCATCCTTACGAACGGGTTTTGTGATTGTTTGTGGATTTGATCTCAGGGTGCAAAAAACCGACACGGCACAGGGGGGTTTGCAGTGATAATCAAAACAAATGCACCTTTATTGAATAACCAAATGCATTGGGGAGGAATTGGGGAAAAAAGGGAAAAATAAGGAAAAGAGGGAGGAAGAGAAAGGAAGGTATATAGCTACCAAACATAGAACAGCCAAGTCCTTTGATGTCCAGCCGATGGAGTTCACCAGGTCACGTCTGGGGAGATCTTGAAATCTCTCGCTAACTCAGAGGTTTTTTTTATGATAACTCTATTGAAAATTGTGAGGGAGGGGGGAAAACAGATACAATAAAGAATAGATGTAACAGGTAGTCCATGTTCTCAGCAGTAAACGAGAGCCATTGTCTTCTTGGTCCAGCGGTCACAACCTGCAGGCAAACATCTCGCTTTGGTCAGCTTGCCTCCCCCACACACCTGCCCCGGGCTGGGGGTTTCAGTCCCAGTCCTTGGAAGGAGCAGAGGGGCCTTTTCACATGGGGGTTTCATGTCTCACTCCTTGATGGAGAGGCTCCTTACATCTCAGTCTGTCTGTCACGGTGGTTGTAAAACAGGTGAGGGTCTTCTGTGGGGGACCACCCAAGACTCAGAAGAAGTCCAGCCAGGCTGAGAGGTGGGACAGCTTCCAAGGCTATTGCTGCAAAAAGGCAAGATGCCCCCTTCTTCTTTCATTGGGCTCAGTGCAGCATACAGCAAACAACACCTGTGAACAATAGCTTAGCACTGTGCTCAGGTCTCGGAGCCGTTGGCACGTAACTTTCTCCAACAGGGCCAGAAACTTCAGACAAGGGTCTTTTCTTCAGTGGTCCCCAATGACGATTGTGAGGCAGATGAGAGAAACTTTGGACAGAGTCTCACACCCCGGTCGAGTACATGCTGTGGGAGAGGCAGTAAAAAAGGCATCTCCAATCACTGGCGGACACATATTCAAAAGATGCCAACAAACCAAATTTAACCCTTGAATAAATGGCAGGAGAAGGTGACTTCCAGAAGCCACAAGACCAAGCAAAGGACTTACAAGAAGCTGCACTCAGTGGCATCACCACTGCTGCAAAGACATCCCTGCTCCTCACTCTCGACGACACCCTACATACACAGAGCTTCACTAACATTAAACAAGGGCAAGTGAAATTTTCATGAAATTTGTAGACAGACTTAAAGTTGCACTTGAGTGACAAATAGAAGGCCCAGAGGCCAAGAAGGAAGTGCTAAATAAAATGGCCTTGGCAAAGGCAAACAATGAGTGCAAAACAATATTAAGAGCTCTCCCCTTTGACCCAGAACCTACAATCAACCAGATGGACGAGGCCTGCACCAAATTATCTTCCACTGAACACACCGTGGCAACGGCAATCTCTAAGGGAGAGGGCCTTTTTAACATCCCAAGACACTGCAAAATGTTTTAATTGTGGGGAACTGGGCCTTTTTTTGAAGGACTGTCCAGAATACAAAATGCCTAAAGACCAGCAGCCACCAAAGAGGTGCCATTCATCACACTGTATGGATTGCAACAACATTCTAACAACTGTTCTCAGTTTTGTTATCACCAGTAAGCTCACCACCACCAGCAGCATTATCAGCCAAAAAACTTCCAACAGACTGCAGGGTGGCCCCGTGTGAAGACAGCAAATGGAAAGCTGTTTCACTGTACCCTCCCCAGTATTCTGGAGGTCCAATACGTGGGAAATTCCCGTGGAGCTCTTCATACTCCGAACAACAGACCAGAGTGACCAAGGCTTTCCAGCAAGTTCAGGTCAGGACGTGACACCAACTGGTGAGTGCTTTGTCTATACAATTTGATGACTCTGCTTTCTATCGTATTCCCACCAGAAAATATGGACCCCTAGAGGGCCTGAGGGATGTGCTGGTAATAGGTAATGTATTCATGGACCAAATGAAATACATATTATAGTGGAAGTACAAACTGTTGGGCCAAGTGACGAAATCACAGTCACTTTCTGCTGCACAAAACCACCACACTTCCTGCACAGAGAGACTGTGATCGCCCAAGCCTTTTTATTGCCATTAAGCATAGACAATATCCCAGAGCACCCAATGGCATTCTGGGTTGAAATCATGGGCCAAGACAAGCCCCTTATAAAGTGCAGTCAGTTGAATAAAGGTAATGACATCCACCTACAAGGGATGGTGGACACAGGGGCCAACATTACTATCATTACACAACCTCAATGGCCCCTGAACCAGGAGCTGACTCCTGTCACTGGAGTCACCTCAGTGATTGGAGAAGCTGCCATCTCCATGAGGAGCGAGCGTATTATCACAACAGAGGGACTGGAGGGCCAAACTGCCACCATCAGGCCATTTGTAGTCAGGGCACCCACCACCCTGTGGGCCAGGGACCTGTTGTCCCAGTGGGGAGCTTGACTTGATATTCCACCTCTGTCCCGGGATTTCTATTTGGGGCCACTGCAGAGTGCACCACCCCACAATCACCTGGAAGACTGACACCCCACCGTGGGTGCATCAGTGGCCCCTCTCAACAGAGAAATTACATATCCTTGAGCTTCTTGTGGAAGAGCAGCTCTCCAAGGGCCACATTGTACCTTCCAACAGCCCTTGGAACTCCCCTGTCTTTGTTCTCAAAACACCTGGCAAGGACAGGTGGACGCTCCTCCATGACCTTTGTAAAATTAACAAGGTCATTGAGGACATGGGTCCCTTGCAGCCTTCCTTCTCCGTCCTTGCTTCCTTGTGACTCGAGACTGGTGGTCGTTGATATCAAAGACTGCTTTTTCAACATCCCCCTCCATCCTCAAGATGCTCCCATATTCACCTTTTCCATCCCCTCCCTGAACAGACAGGCACCTCTGAAGTGGTACCACTGGTGAGTCCTCCCCCAAAGTGAGAAAAACTCCCCTATATATGCCAGTGGTACATGGCCCTTGTCCTATCTCCCATCCAAAGGACTCTCCCAGATGCCATTATCCTACATTATATGGATGGCATTCTGTCTTGGTTTGAAGACAGATGTCTGCTAAGGAAGGCAGGAGCTTCCTGTGAAATGGAAAATGTAAACCCCCTCCCTCTGAATTATTATAATTTTGAAATTAAAAAGCTCTCGAGCAAAGATATGGGAATAACAGTTATTTACGAGGAAAACTAAAAATACAAACGCAATAGTACAAACAAAAAAACCCCACTGGAAGAGTCAGAATATGACCTGACACCCTGTGGGTCACAGTGGTGGTAGCAGTCCTATTAAATGGTGGCTGCAGTGCTCCTGGAGTGACAGGTGGGGTTCTGTTGAAGCAGTGATCCTGTAGAAGGATGGAGTTTTCCTCTGAAGCTCCAGTGGTGGCGTAGATGGGCCTGGACTTCCTCTGGGAATGCAGTGGAAAAGAAAGCTGCTTCTCTGGGAATCCAGTGGGAAAAGGCTGTCTCTCTTCTTCCAAATGTCAAATTATATCCAGGTAGGAATGCTTGGCTCCTCCCTCTGGCCGGAGCATCTCACAATGGGATGATGAATTTTTCATCAGTCATGCAGTGACACTCAAGGGCCCAATAACAGAAGATATCTCCCAGAGGGGGGATTGTTGAGGAAGAGATAAAGTAAACTGCTGTAAGAGGCGGTCCAAAGTTTCCCTCATTTGCCTCACGACCGTCACAAGGACAGAGAGGAAGACCCTGAGGACCCTGGCTGGAGTTCTGGCCTGGTTGGGGTGGATGCTTGCCAAGTGATTGTTTGCAGCTGTGCTTGCTGTGCCCCCACGTTACAACTGCTTCGAGCAGGGGCTGTCAGGGAGCGGCTTGCTCTATACACTTACACCTGCTTCACGATCCCTGCTCATCACAATGGCCCATGAATTTCCCCACCTCTTGGCCAGATGAACTTTCTGGGGTAACTCTGGTGATCCCCCCATAGAAGATCCCTCATCTGCCTCACAAGCACTGTAAGGGAAGCCCCCTCCCAAGGACTGAGACTGAGACTCTTAAAATTCTAACACAGGGGCGCGGGCCTGACTGAAGTGGGATGTTTGCCAAGTGTTGCCTGCAGGTGTGTTTGCTGGACCAAGACTGGTTTCTCATAGACACCAATCCTGAAAACAATGGGTCTCGCTCACCGCTGAGATTGATTTGTCCTGTTTTGGAACATGGACTGTCTTACTCATTTTCAATAGACTTATTCTCCATTGTCTTTTTTCTGTTCTCCCTTTGGTGGATGACTATAAAAGACCCCTGAGTTATGCAAAGAATTTGAGATTCTCCCCAACGTGACAAGATGGATCTATTGGCTGGACCACGAGGATTTTGTCTCTCCGTTGGTAGCTATTCCCACCCCTGTCTTCTTCTCTCTCCCTCTATCCTTTATCTCCTTTCTAATCCTTCTATTGCTTCTGCGTGGGCACTCAATAAAAGGTGCATTTGTTTTGATCAAGACTGAAATCCCCTCTCTGTTGTTTTTGCACTCTGAGATCAGTTAATGAACCATCACAACCCCACTTGTACGAGTGGATCGTGACATTAAATTGCCATCATGGACAGGATTCTGACAGACAGAGGGGTTTGCAGGGTTGTGTGTAGTCTGTAACAGGGGAAGGATGTTTCTCTCCAGCCGCACCGAGCCCGATACCCTGAAAGGGGTGAGCGGTTGTCTAAAAAGGAAAGGGAGTGACTCAAATTTCCCACAAACTGCACATGCCTAGGTGAAAAGCACCCCCATACTCAATTGAGGGCTCTGTCTTCAGAATTTCACAAAAGATCTCTTAGTGCAAAAAGGGAAACTGTTTTTGTGTATGTGTGAATCTGGACTGTCTGGGAAGTGAAGGGACTATTTGAAGTAACTGAGTAGAACCTCTCAGGCACATTTAGTCTCTTCACCCACCCAGGGAAGCAAGGGAAACACAGCAGAGGCTGTGTGGTTGTGTACCTTAAGTCTACACATCTCTGTCATGGTTTTGGTCCCTTCACAAAATGACGGAAAACCTCAGCACAAAAGTTGAAGCTGAATTTTATGCTCTACTAGCCAAACACAATGCCAAACCTTCTCCCGGAGGAGAAGAACGGGCACAAAGTAACTGATTTAATTTGGAAAATGTTATTGATAGAGTATGTTCTTTACAACATGAAACAAAATTTAAACTGGGCAAAAATAAAACTATTCTCTGCTCAGTTTTGGGAGCTTGTCTCACAGCAGCTATAAAAACTCTCTTAAAGTGAAGAAGTGAGGAAAAAGCTATAATGGACTCCCTTCAAAACCTAGTTGAAATTTGGAAAAAAAATTAAATGAAGAAAATAATGAGATCCATCTGTTACAAGCTGCCCTTAGAGAGGAACATGTTAAGAATTCACTGAATGCTGATTCCTCAACACAGGCAGAGGAAAAGAAACTCCTCACATTAAACAGATTTATCCCCATAAGGAACTAGAGGCAGCAAAAAAACTGTGGAGAAAACTGCTGCCCTCATTTGAGATCCTTGGTTAAAACAGAATATAATTATATTAATGATGAAGATTTTGAACCACATATCACAACTAAACAAATACCATTCAGCACTACCAAATTGGCTAAGCTGAAGAAAGAATTTGGGTGCCTCCCACAAGAATCGGAGACAGAATATGTCTTCCAAGTGTCCCTCACTGGTGAAGATCAAATTAAATTAACTGAACAGGAGGCCAGTGGGTACTGGGGACATGGAGTTTTCCTAACAACAGGAGATAAGCGTGACACGTGGTCCCTGACACAATGTGTGCCTTTCTGGGCCGGGGGAATTAATCCTTTGGAAAGGGGAGACCCTTTAGCTATAGTCAGTGCCCCCGACCAGCTTTTGGAAGGCGCCCACAAAGCCACCTGCCTGCAAATGATTCATGAAAAAGGTTGATTCCTGGTTTTCTGTCACCAATGCAATTACCTGTAAAGCCTGAAATTATGACTCCTTTAATTTGATGGCTTCCTAAACCTACAGCAATTATTTTACAGAAAACCATAATGGCCTTGGGTCCCGTAGAGAGACTAGATAGATTCCTTGGTAACCCCACTGACCAAACTGGATCTACTGATCCTGGTTTCACTCCATACTCCATCCCCTCACAGCCCCCAGCTTCTCAATCTGATTCACCTGCCAGCAGCCGTAAAGTTTGGGCATGGAGCGAGGTTGCAGTAGATTTGATTAATTACAGTAGATGATATGGACCTGTAAAAACCCTGGAGGAGAAATCAGAAAAAACAAACGGTGTTTGGTTTATCAGGGCTCCTCACGGTGAAAATTTAGGGAAGGGAAAACAGATCTCTAACCACCACCATTGGTGGTTGTTGGAAGTTAAAAGGGGGGTCCCCAGAGAGGTGATGGATGGTTTGCCCCTTGATAAATTACAGAAAATAATAACTAATTGGCACTATCGAAAACTGAATTTATCAGTTCAACCCAGTGCACCCCTCCCTTCTCAGAATCCAGCCAGTGAGCCAAAAGAAACCCTCTCCCAGCCTCTCCCGCAGAATTTAGGATGTGAGCCAAAGCAAACACAGAACCAGAGAAACTAGGCTCTCCATCCCTTATAGGTGAGCAAAGGGCTGGAGCATGGATGTATCTGAGAATGCTCACTAAACATAAATCAGGAGATATATTGATCACAGCTATCACAGACCTCAAACAGGCACTTGTAACCTTTCTGATTGACACTGGGGCACAAATCTCTGCACTAACAAAAAGGATGCCCAGAAGTGTAGAATTGTTCCAACAAAGAAACAATGTTGTGCTTTAAATGCCCTAGGAACTACAGAATCTATGAATGTGGCCTTAGTAAAACTCATGCTCCATGGAGAGGAGAATCAATTAGTTGTCAAAATTGGGGATATTCCAAACAATTTATTAGGGATGGATGTTATTGCTGGGAGGCAGTGGGAAGATTCTGAGGGATTCCTGTGGTCATTTGGCGTGCCACGTCTTAACATGAGACTGCTCCAAGCTGCATCCTCCTCACTGTCTAGCAAAATTACTCATGTAAAACAATACCCTCTACCTTCTGGTGCCAAAGAGGGCATCAACTGGTTATACAGGACTTGTGAGACCAAGGAATAATAGTCAATACCCATTCTCTTTTCAACTTGCCAGTGTGGCCAGTTTGGAAACCCAATGAGAAGTGGAGGCTGACAGTAGACTTCTGCAGGCTTAATGCCAACACAGACCCTCTTACAGCAGCAGTCCCAAATTTGGCTGAATTAATGACATCAATTCAAGAAAAAGCTCACTCAATCATGGCAACTATAGATGTCAAAGACATGTTTTTTATGATACCCATACAGCCAGAAGATATGGACCGCTTTTCCTTCACATGGGAAGGACAGCAATACACTTGCACTAGGCTTCCCCAAGGCTACAAACACTCCCCCACTGTGGCCCACCCTACTTTAGACCAGGAATTAGAAAAAACACCCAAACCTGATCCTGTAGCTGTTTATCAATACATTGATGACATTCTGGGCTGGGGGGGGGGGGGAGGGGGGTGTGTGAAATAGAGGTAGTAGGGAAACATCAGCAGAAAATAATCTCTCACTTAGAAAGTCTTGATTTGCAGATGCCCCCAGAAAAAATTCAGAAGTCTTGTCAGGAAGTGAAGTTTTTGGGAATTTGCTGGAAAGGAGGTATGACATGTATTCCACCTGATATCCTAACCTCTTTAGATCAGATCAAAATGCCTGAATCCAGGAAAGATCTCCTGCAAGCTCTAGGATTATTAGTGTTCTGGAGAAAACACATTCCAGATCTTTCAATAATTGCTAGGCCCCTTCATGACTTGCTGAGCAAATGGGGTGAAATGGGATTGGACTCCTTCTCAGGAGGAAGCATTGCAATTGCTGTTTTTTGAAGCAACAGCTCACCAAGCACTGGACCCTATCCATCCCACAGATCCCTTTCAGCTGGAATGGGGATTTGGCTCCTCAGGGCTGTCAGTACAGCTACGGCAGCAGGGTCCTGAGGGTCCGATGTGTGGGAGGTTAAGATATTGCGATGTTACGGTCAGGCAGAACCCCTCCCCTTTTACTGTTACCTGTTACCGTTAACCCCTGTTATAAATGACCTGGTTCAACTGTTAATCAAGGCCATTTTACCGTCCACCACATTGGTGTGTGCGTGTACTTGGTCCATGTGGCAAAGGTGCTGCCACCGAGCCGTTCTTGACCCAGGACCCCACGCCCCAAGCGGCGGCAACAAGTGGTGCTGAAACCCGGGACAATCCGGGAAGCGGAAACCGCCTGGGCGAGTGAACAGCAGCTGGAGCAGCAGGACTGTCCCCGGCAGGGAGGACGCTCCCAGAGGACCGGCGAGAGGGGAAAGTCTCGCGCTTAGGACCGGCAAAGGAGGAAGTCTGGCGCCGAGGACCGGCGAAGGAGAAAATGGAGTACCTCCCAAAGGTCATTTTTAAAATTCATAGGCAGTGGGGCATAGACTGCGAGCCAGGAGATTTTATCCTTGTAGTGTCGAGGCTCCTGCGGATTGGGGTTATTGGGCAGCTGGTGGATATTTTCCACCTCGAAGTGTGGGATAGTTGTACCGGGGCCTAGCAGAGGAGGCTTTGTCCTCAGGCTCGGGGCGAAATCTTAAATTATGGGGCAGAGTCACGCAGGCTCTGTGAAAAGTTCAGCAGGAGCAGGAAATGTGGAAAACCACACAGGACTGTTTGCAGGCGGGGCCCCGGCAGGGTGTGGGGGCGGCCGCGCAGACTGCAGGTGATCGTGAGTCTGCCGAGTGTGGGGATTTACAGCCACGGGCACGCTCTTCGCAGCTCCCAAGCTCAGGCACGCTGGCTGAGGGGAAAAAGCGGTCATTTGGGACGGGCTGCTAGAGGAAGCGCGAAGTGCAGGCATTAACTTAGAGACATGGGGTGCTGGCATTGACTCAGAGGCGCGGGGCACCGCCATTAACTCGGAGGCGCGGGGCGCTGCCATTGACTTGGAGGCGCAGGGCACCGCCATTGACTCGGAGGCGCGGGGCGCTGCCATTGACTCAGAGTCCGAGGGAGCCTGGGCAGGGCCTCCGCCTTACGGGCCACGGGGGGTGGGCCCCAGAAGGGGGGGATGCGGACACGGGCGTGATCGGCAGAGACGGAGAAGGTCGGCAGGACAGCGCAGACACGCGCAGGCAAAAAGGAAGGAAAAGACACGGAGGGGGAGCTGACGCCGCTTGAAGCATGGGGTGGAAATCTCATTACAAGGCACTGGCCTCCCCCAGCAGGAGGCGGGGCAAGCCTAGAGGGAGGGAGCAGCCCAATGCTAAGACAAAGGGGCGAGGTCGAAGCCTGACAGAGGGTTTTACCAATTCCATCCGGCCAAAAGATCAAGCGCGCATCCTAGCAACCGCCCTGCTGGCTTTAAATCAGTTCCCCAGGGGAGACAAAACAAAAAGTCCTGCCCAGAGGCACTGGGCCACCCGGGCACTAGAGGAAGGCCCACAAGTCATGATTAAAAATTAGTTAGGAGAATGGGAAACGGGTTGGAGGCTGGTACTCACAGGGCGAGGGTACACAGCCGTCAAGAAAAATAGTAAAATTAAATGGTGCCCGCTTAAGTCGATAAAACTGGACCTTCAGGGCAAAAACTAATGAAATTTGTAAAGCTTGTTTTGCAGGACTGAATCCTCAGACGCCCCCGTGGCCCGTATACCCCGCTTCCTAAAGGCTGTGACGAATCATCAAGCAGCCCGATGGCAGACCATACTGGGGTCGTGAAAAACTCAGTGACCAAACTAAAGGAGAGGCCGGCGCAGAGAAGGACTGGGGGAAAAAAGCTCAACAAAAATGTTATCAGTCATGGTTCACATAAATGTTTTTGAAAGTCTTGTTTTAAGTGGTATCCATCAAGTAGAGTTCGAACTCTGGCCAGGTTCTGGCTCTACTTGAATGGAATGATCGCCAATCAGCCCAGAGTTTTTCTGCGTCAAAAGGTTCAAAGGGAGTTTTGGAGAAACGTGAATCCAGACATGAGTTCTCAACATCACTCTTCTTTTAAGGTCAGCTGTCGCAGACTCTGGGAGGATAGTTCGGTGCTGTGGTAAATGTATGATTTCAAATCGTCAACTGTGTTAACAACTATCAGCCAAAAAACTGAGGAAGTCCTGCAAAGATATCCTAAGTCATGGTTCAGTCAGCCCCCATGACTGATTGCCCTTGGTTCTACCTTATTAGGCCCTATTATTGATCTTGGACCTTATATTTCAAAGAAGTTAGCATTGTTTATTAAAAACCAGTTAGAAATAGTTACCATTTCACCATCCACCACATTGGTGAGTGCGTGTACTTGGTCTGTGTGGCAAAGGTGCTGCCACCGAGCCGTCCTTGACCCGGGACGCCACGCCCCAAGTGGTGGCAACACCGAGGAGGCCTGTTGGTTTCTATTCCTGTGGTTTCAAAGATGCTGAGAAAAGATACACTACCTGGGAAAAAGGATTGTTTGTGGTTAGCTTAGCTCTCATAGAAGTGGGAAAAATTGCACAACAACAACCAGTTGTCTTGAGAGGCCCTTTCAAAGTTATTAAGACAGTCACTACTGGGACCCCCCACCCCACCCCCGCCGACAGGGTGGCCCAAAGGGCCTCAGCTGCAAACTGGTATGCTCAGATTGAACATTACTGTAACATTTTCTCAATAACAGAAGGAGCTGTAAAAAATTTAGCGCTACAAGAAACTGAGAATTTGGGCAGCAGCCATGACAAACCTGCCTCTGTAATTAAAGTAGCCCCTCCTTTCTCCCCCAAACGATCAGCAAATTCTTGGTTCCCTGATGCCTCTGCTAAACAGGAGGGGAAGGTGTGGAGATACAGGGAAGCAGCCCTCCACATTTCCTCTGGTGAATGAATCATTATCGAGGGAGAAGGCAGTGCCCAGGTTGGGGAGCTGAGAGCTGTTTGGAGTGCTTTCCAACATGAGGTACAGAATACCTCTCCTGTCTGCATCTACACGGACTCCTATGCTGTGTATAAAGGATGTACTGAGTGGCTTCCTTTTTGGCAGCAAAATGATTGGGAAGGTAACAGAATTCCAGTATGGCAAAAGGAAAAGTGGCAAGAAATTTTAAACATCACAAGCCAAGGGAACCTTGTTGGGGTGGGCAACCTTTCATCAGACAGATGGAAATCCAGCAGGAGAGTGGAACAATAAAGCTGATGATTTAGCAAGACTAAGTCCCCTGAAAAAGAACAAATTACAGAGGACTGGGATCAACTATTGTCGGGTTCGGCTGTCTGTCTCTGCCCTGATACGGGTAGGGTGGTTCTTGGGTGGCACGCACTTCAAAGGACGAGTCTGGACTCTTCAGCTTTTCGATCTTCAGATTGTTTATTGTTTCTTATCTACAAAATTTTCTGTCTGCCCAACAGAGGTCTGATCTGCAAGGCAGCCAAGGGCACTCGTGACCACCCACGGGGCGGTCATGTCTTTTATACTAAAATCTATGTACATGATATTTACTTTTATTTTCCAATACTTTTCACCCATATTGGCAAGTACACCTTCACCATAAACCAATCCCCAAGTGCCAACATCACCACAGGAGATGGAAGACAAGAAGAAGAAAGAAGAAGGACGAGACACGCCCTGATCCCTCCATCTTGTCTCCATAACCCCCCTGTACCAAAAACCTTAAAGTTTATATTTCACCCTATAAATGTGTCCCTTTTACACCCTTCACTCTAAAGTGATTCTCATGTGCTCAAACTGCTGTCACTTCTGTGGATGGATCAAAATCAAGCCACCAAGCACTCTTGGCAACATTCCAGGATTTCCGAGACCCCCAAGGGTTCTCCTGGCATCTCTGGACATCAGGAGCGATGTGCTGAGTTCTCACAAACTATTAGAATAGCTGCATGTAAAAAGACAGCACACAGGTGTGAAAGATTTGTACAAGGAAGCTCTGGCCCAGCGTTGGCCTGTCACCAAGGAACGGTGTAAAACATGCGTATCAACCTGTGAGCAATCGCAGACTGGAGACTGGAGAGACATCCTTTGGAAGATGACCCTCTGCATTTCAGAAAGGGTAAAGGCTTATGGGACGCGTGGCAGGTAGACTATATTGGACCCTTTAAGAAGTCAGGAGTTAAACACTTTGTGCTAGTAGGAGTAGAAATTGTATCTGGGATGGTCCAGGCCAATGCTTTTAAAAGAGCTACAGGAGATAATACTGTAAAAGCATTGCAGGGATGGTTTGGAATTTTCCCAAAACCACAGGAAATTCAATCTGATAATGGGTCCCACTTCACTGCTAGAATTGTACAGGATTAGGCAAAAAATGAAGGAATTAAATGGACTTTTCACATCCCTTACTACTCTCAGGCTAACGGGATCGTGGAAAGGACCAATGGTCTTTTGGAATGACTTTTGAAACCAGAGGAGGGAAATTGGGATGTTCAGTTATGGGAAGCTGTGAAAAGTGTGAATGACAGATGGGGGGGTAAATGGGTGTCCCAAAATCACTGCCTTTTGCCACATAGCTCCAAGCATAATTGCCTCTCTAGGGAGACCAGATGATTTCAAGATTCCAGCATATTACCCTGGACAACCTGCTCTGGTGGACCTCCCTACTGTAGGGGAACTACCACTAGTGCTAAAAACCCCTCTGAATAAACATGCATGGGTAGCCTCTGATGCTCTAGGGAGAGAGCATCGGATAAATACACACTGGATAATTCCATCATTCTAACTTTTTCTGTCCCTTAGTGGCAGGATTCTGTTGTGTTTACTTTTACAGAAGAACCCTGAGGGACATGAGGATCATCTGAACCATGATAACACTGGTGATACTTTTCTGCATCCTACCACAATTCCGTGGACAGAATCCTGCTGAGTGGTCGTGGTCTGAAGCTACCATCCATCACACTAATGTTCTAGGATCATATCCCAAGGGTCACCACCTGAACCTAGAGCCTATAGTGCTGCATGACTCTGAGATATATCGCCCAAGTGAGTGGGGATGGGATCAGAAGGACTGGACTAGAACCCTAACTGGAACAATTGGTGAGTCGATTGTGGTAGCGTGCAGAAAAGTGGAAGGATCTCTCTATGAGAAAGCCACCTCCATTGCAGGTGCCGGAAATTTTTTAGAACCAGATGGAAAAAACTATTTGCACATCCCTACAACAGAACTGTGTCCTACGACAAAGTGGGAGTGTACCAAACAAATTCCCCTCACTCTGTGCTGCTGGCAGGAGTACGTTGGTAACTACACTTTAGGCCCCAGAACCAACAATGCAATTACAAAGGATTGTAGAAATTAATCAACTGACTGCTGGCATAATTTTACTTTAGCCAAACCAACTTATGTGACACACCGTTGGCAAAATAACTTGACAAATCCATAAAGTTTAAAAGGCCTAGTTTACAAACTTAAGATAAATGCTATAACAAAGCCCACACTGAGTACAGTAGTCACACCCCAGTGGGTAGAAAGGACTGAGAGCACCCTTAGTCAACTTGATACTGAATGGCCTTGGTCCCAGGCTTTTGTTCATTTTTCCAGATCCATGGGAAACGTGAGGGATTTAAACCTATCAACTGTCATTATGCATGAAAATCAGATATACACTAGGCAGGAATGGGAAAACCAAAAAGCCTGGCAGCTTCAAGGGATAGTGGGGAAAAAAATTAGTATAGGATCCGAATGATTAACGGAACTACCCATAGAAACGCAACCTCAATCGGTGTTTTGACAGATCAAACAAATAAGCATGAAAAGGTTTGTACGCACCCAAGCTTACAGGATTGTTGGCACAATTTTACATTGGCACAAACCATAGAAGTGGTTTGTCTTTGGTCCAAAAAATGTAGGCCTGTAGGGCCTACATTTTAAGTTTATAGTAAATGCTATAGCCCAACTTGTTACAATTTACACCACCACCACTCCAGCCCAACCACCGCTTATGCTTAGCCCAAGAATTTTTGAAAATGGACCAGATATAATTAGGAAAACAGGACAACAACAAATACTGTTCAATCCAGCATGGTTCTCTTAAACAAGTCAAATTGCTGATGCAAAGTAATGTCTCAGAAATACAGCCGGCCTGTTCACCTTTTTTGCAAACTCCCTTTGAGGGTTGGATGACCTGGTTGCAAAAGCGGAACTCTTTTAAAAGACGGACGCTAAGAGACATAACCGGTGTTGTGGGAACAGGATTGGGAATTCTAAAGAGTATTGATTCAGAAGTATTAATGAATAAAATGGGCTGCTACAACTAGAGATTTGACCAAGTTACAACAACTACTGCAGTCATTGGCTTTAGGAACACACCAGTGGCTGCTATCAAACATTTTGACAAATTGGGAAAAGGTAAATGTAAATGACCACAAATTGGTAAATTATGCACTCGGTGCTACACAAAACAACATTTCTTTGGCTCTCAGCTGTATCCAGGCACAATTGTGGATGCAGTCAGTTGCTGCCTCAATGATAAGAGAAGGTGAAGAAGGCACTTTTCCTACTGAAATTGGGAAAATAATTTGGGACAGTGCCACTGATTTTGAAAGAGAATTCCAATCCTGGTGGAACTTAGTGAATTTAACTTACAATCCCATTACAAACACAGCCATGGCTTTTGTGTTAACCATACGTAATGCCTCAGTGCATTTGATATTTCCTATGATTGCATTAGGGCTGAATCATGATGGAGCTGTTCTCTATCCTTATGAGCATCAGGAATGGGCCCGTCAAATGGGTGAGAAATGGCAAACTGTTAATTTAGAATCTTGTCTTGTCCGAGAACAACAAGGGTTCATCTGTGAAAGCAATGCAATCATAGCTCAAGACATTTGTTTAGACACAGAGCAAAATATCTGTCATTTTGAAATTCATCCTAATGAGACTTCTGAAACAGTCCTTATATATATAGGCAATAGATGTGCATGCTTCAGACCTGCTTGTGATTTTGTATTTGTAGAGAATGTTGTAGTAGATACTAAAAATTATTCAAATGTTTGTGCTTGTAACTTTACCAAGATTACAGGATGGGATTTCTCTTATGAAGCTCCAGTTACCTCTCACTACCTATTGCAATCCAACTACACACTGATTCACAAACTGATGCCTACTCCTATTGGGATGGATCTCACTTTGGTAAGACAACTGCTGCTCCATCGAGACTTAGTTGAAATCCTTGAGAAGATTGAGAAAAACGCACAGAAAGCCCTGGTGACTGTTCATCACAATGTGAGACAGATACCCCGTGTCATGGAAAGGGTGGAGAAAGATGCCGAGCACAGGGGGTGGGATACTCTTTTAGGTGGTCTCCTACTGCCACGGGTGTCCTGAGCAGTCTGTGTCATCCCATTGTTATCCTTTTGATACCAATTCTGCTTGGTTTTATTTTATCAGCAGTCCCATTCGTTATGAATTGGAGCATGAAACAGCTGACAAGATTGACGTCTATAGTTCATGCACACAACTTGGCTGATGTCCTGTGCACTGTGAACATCCCCAAGACTTTGACACAAGGCAATTATGAATGAAGCATATGTGTTTTGGAATAATCCTAATTTCCATTTATGATTTTGTGGGAATTACTTTTGATTTTTAGTGAATTGGTTTAGAAAATCATTTTAAAGTTAGTGCTTATATTATGATTTGTTTATTGCTTTTGCTTTTGATATTTGTGATTTGTTTTGACCATTTGAGAATGGTTATAAAAATAATACTATTTTAATTAATTAACCATTTGAAAATAGTTATAAAATTGATACTGTTGTGATCAATATTAATTATGTTTGTTTATTGTCTCTCTTTTTTTTCCCCTCTTCTTCCTATCCTTTCTTTTCCTCCTTTCTCTCTCTCTCTCTCTCTGTCATGCTGTCCCTATTTTTCCGGGTTCTACTACCAACGTACAGCGAGTCATGAAGACCTATCAGCGACACTCCAGAGCCCTGCTGATGATGATCCCTTCAAGACAATTGTGAGTCACGGGGTCGTGTGAGAGTCTGTCTGAAATATCCCTCATCTGCCTCACGATCGTCACTGGGGACCACTGAAAATCTCGGGCTTTGTAGGAGAAAGTTACACAAGCCAAAGGCTTCGAGACCTGAGAGCACAATGTTAGGTTATTGTTTTCACAGGTGTTGTTTGCTGTATGCTACACTGAGCCCAATGAGAAGAAGAAGGAAGCACCGTGCCCTTTTTGCAACAACGGCCTTGGGAGCTGTCCCACCTCTCGGCCTGGCTGGATTCTCCTGAGTTCTGGGTGGTCCCCCACAGAAGACCCTCACCTGTTTTACAACCACCGTGACAGAGAGACTGAGATGTAAGGAGCCTCTCCATCAAGGACTGAGACATGAAACCCCCATGTGAAAAGGCCCCTCTGCTCCTTCCAAGGACTGGCACTGAAACCCCCAGCCCGGGGCAGGTGTGTGGGGGAGGCAAGCTGACCAAAGCGAGATGTTTGCCTGCAGGTTGTGACCGCTGGACCAAGAAGACAATGGCTCTCGTTTACTGCTGAGAACATGGACTACCTGTTACATCTATTCCTTATTCTATCTGTTTCCCCTTTTCGCAATATCCAATAGTTATCCTAATAAAAACCTCTGACTTAGCCAGAGATTTCAAGATCTCCCCGACATAACAGGCGGATCCTCGACTGGACTGGACCAAAGGACTTCGTCTCTACGTTTGGTAGCTCTATCCCCCTCTTTCTCTCTCTCTCTCTTTTGTCTCTCTCTTCCTCTATCTTTTTCTCTCCCTTAATCCCTCTCTCACATTTTGCAGTGGTCATTCAATAAAGGTGCATTTGTTTCGATTATCATTGCAAACCCCCTTGTACCGTGTTGGTTCTTTTTGCACCCTGAGATCAAATCCACAAACCATCACGAAACCCGTCTGTTAGGACGGATCGTGACACCCCCCAAAGAACCCTCCCCAAATTCCCCCCCAAAGCCCCCCCAGCACCTCCAGACCCCACTAAAACCCCCTCAAGTTCCCCCCAGACCCTCCCCAAATCCCCCCAAACGTCCTCAAGACCCCTCCCCAAATTCCCCTTACGACCCCTCCAGGACCCCTCACCTGTTCCTGCACCTCCTCAGCAGCTCCCGGAGCCCCCCGTCCTCTCCCAGCGCCTCCCCTGCTCTCTCCAGCGCCTCCCGCAGGACCCGCCCGAGCCCGGGGCGGCTCCCGGGGGTCCCCGAGGGGGTCCCGGGGGGCGGAGGAGGTGGAAGGGGGGCGCCCGCTCCATGCCCGGCCCCGGGGTCAGGGGGCGCCGCTTCAGGCTCGGCTCTGATTGGCTGGAGCGGCGCGGGGAGGGCAGAAGTTTCAATGGAAAGATGCCCGGTGATTGGTTGTTTTCATAGAAGGCGTGGTGATTGACAGGAGAGGGGCGGGAGAGGCGGGCTTTGCTGAGGAGAGGTGCGCGGTGATTGGTTAGTTCAGCTCGAGAGAGGCGGGCATTGCTGAGGGGAGACCTGCGGTGATTGGCTGGTTTGGCATATCAGAGGCGGGCATATCTGACGGGAGGTGTGCGGTGATTGGTTGGATTGGCGCACGGGGAGGCCGGTGTTCCTGAGGGGAGGTGATTGGATGGTTTGGGGCGGGGTGTCCGCTATTGGCTGGGAAAAGTCCGGGAGTTTTAAGAGAACATTCCCGGTTTTCTGGGGAAAACCTCTCAGATTATTAAGGAAAAAATCCTGTTTTTTGAAGGAGAAACATTCCCTGATTTTTTGACGCCACATGACCCCAAATAACCCAAATAACCCCAAAACACTCGAAATAAACCCCAAATAACCCTAAAAAAACCCAAACAATACCTAAAAGTCTGCCAAATAACCTCAAACAAATCCAAATAACCCCAAAAAACAAAAAAAAACCCTCAAATTAAACATAAAAACCCCCAAATGATTGCAAGTACACCTAAAAAAAAACATATACACCAACATAAACCCCAAGAACCCCAAATAATTCCAAATAAGCCCAAATTAACACAAATAACCCAAAATAATTCCAAAGAACCCCATATAAATAGAAATAAACCAAGTAAAACCCAAGATAAACCCCAAATAGTCCATAAATACCATAAATAAACCCCAAACAAACCCTAAATAAACCCAAAGAAACCCCAAGTAAGCCCAGTTCCTCCCGTCCCCACCCCAAAACAGATCCCAACCAATCAGAACGCGCAGCACTGATGACGATCCAGTTGCTGGGCAGAAACTCAGAGCACCGGCCGCGCTCAGCGATTTTCAGCGAATCCGCGCCCGGCCCGACTCTGGCTCATCAGTTGCCAGGCACAGTCAAGGCCTCTCACTGCGTTCAATAATCAGAGACTGCGCGGGGTAATTTCCAGCCAATCAGAGCGTGTCTCGCTGATGACTCATCAGTTGCCAGGAGCGGAATTTGGGGACCGGGGGAAGGTGACCCTGAGGATGGGCTGGGGGCCCCAAATTAATCCAAAACGGGGTCGGGACCCCAAAACGGAGCAGGAGGGGCCTGGAGCCCCCAAAACCAAACACAGGGGAGGGGACTGGGGGAACGATTGGAAAGGGGAAGGAGAGAGGGGAAAAGAGGGGGGTGGGACCCCCAAATTGAGCTGAGAAGGGGATGGGACACCCTAAGTTGATCTGGAAGGGCGGTGGGACCGCCAAACAGGATGAAGCCAATTTTGCTCCTGGAATATGTAAAGTAGTTTATGGATATGCAAAAAGTCTATGAATATGCAACAGGCTGATGTCATGGGAGACAAGGACCATCCAGCAAAGGTTGTTATGGCCACTGAGACCTCCGAGTTATTTCCGGGACACCCCTTAATTAATCTGGTTTTAATTCCATCAGTCTGTTGCATATTCATAGACCCTCATGCATATCGACAAACTCATTTATATATTTCAGGAACTATTTTACATGTTCCGTCATTGGGAGTGTCTCCCCATTTCAGGAGCCTCCACTGAAATGGAAAATGTAAACCTCCTCCCTTAGAAGACAAAGAAGAAGAAGAAGAAAAGAAGAAGGAGAAGGAGAAGGAGAAGGAGAAGGAGAAGGAGAAGGAGAAGGAGAAGAAAAGCTGAAATTTTGGGAATCCAGTGGGAAAATGGCTGATCCTCTGGGAATCCATTTCTTACCCCCCAAAGACAGGGCAAAGGCAGGGCAGTGGGGTTTTTATAGGGTATCCCAAGGGTGGAGTTGGGGTTTGGGTCAGGGGAGGAGTTCTTAGCAACACAAGAAGGATGAGATCAAATTCCTGCCTCTTAGCAACAGCAGCATTCCACACAGAACGTGTCCCTAAATCCTAAATTTCCTCTAAAACAACTGAGAAATTATGGAACTGCAGATATATTCGATCAATTTCCTTCATCTAACCCAGTTTGGAGAGTTTTTCAAGGATGAAGGTGAAGCAGAGGAAAATTAAGGCCAAACCAAAGGGCTAAGCAGCCAGGTGTGTTCCCAACATGGATCACAGGGAATGTGAGTGACCAGGGCTGTGCCCAAAGTGCTTCCTCCAGTGGGGGATGGAGCTGGAGCAGCACACGAAGCTCTGCCCACACTCAGGGCACTCCCAGGGCTTCCCTTACCGGTGCCTCCGTTGGTGTTGGGTCAAGTGAGAGCTGCTGGAGAAGCTCTTCCCACACTGGGGACACTCGTAGGGCCTCTCCCCTGTGTGGATGCGCTGGTGGGTGATGAGGGTGGAGTTGTGCTTGAATCCCTTCCCACAGTCAGGGCATTGGAAGGGCCTCTCCTCTGTGTGAATCCGATAGTGCAGGAGGAGATGGGAGCTGGTCTGAATCTCTTCCCACACTCCCCACACTCATAGGGCCGTTCCCCAGTGTGGATCCTCTGGTGCACAATCAGGTCGCAGTTCCACCTGAAGCTCTTCCCAATCTCCCTGAACGTGTGGGGCTTCTCCCCATCATGGAGCTGCTCATGGAGCACCAGCTCTGACCTCTGGCTCCATCTCCGGCCGCATTCCCAGGCCAGGCTGGCTCTTTCCCCCTCACATCCCCGCCATCTGCGTTTGCAGCCCCTCCTCGTGCGGCAGCTCCGGGGCTTTTCCTCCCCGTTGGCTTCCTGCGCCGTGGAGCCGCTCAAAACGGCCTCTGCCACCAGGTTCTGCCACGGGCATTTGTCCTCCCTGCTCTCCATGCTCAGCTCCTGCTCTGGGGGAGGAAGGACAAGGACAGCATGGGATTTGCCTCCGTGCCACAGGCAAGGGCAAGGAGATCCCCCCAGGGCTGAGCTGCAGCCGGGGGCCCTGCTGGGCTGGGAGATGGAGCAGCACAGAGGGGAAAGGGGCACTCATCGCCAGCTCGGGGCTGTGCACAAATCACAAACAGGACTGGACTGCTAGGAACGTGTCCTGAGCTGTTTTATTTCCCAGCATCTGTCTCATTACTTAGTTATGACAATGGTAAGTTGGCAGTAGCTCACATCACAGGTAGCAAAGTACTTCATGTTAAAACTTACTTTAAAAGGTTTTTGACCAATCACGCAAAGCAAAGCCATACTGACAGTAGTTCTATCCAAGCACTATAAGCACATTGACGGTTAAAACAATGCTCCCTTATTTCAAATACAATACCTGCTTGTAAGCCTTAAAACACAATGCACAGAGCTCCACTATTAAGCTTGGAACTTCCTAATATCTTTCTAGATACACTTTTCTGCAGGTTAGGGAGTTATTCTAGATAAGTGTTAATGCACAGACCATTGTTCTATTTCTCCCTACTTTCTACTTCTTATATAACTTTTCTGCTGACCAATCTTATGGTTACTGCAAAGCTCTAATCAGTTCTACTGTCTCTGAGGCTTGTCTTTTGAAGCTTTTCCAAAACCCTCTGATTTTAAGCATTCGAGAGACACTGACTTCCTCCTCACCTCCCTCAGTGTCCCAGGGCATCTTCCTCTTCCTCACAGCCTCCCAAGTGTTGGCAATGGGAAATCCTGGTTTGGGGAAAACAAGGGATGAGCACGTTGAGTTTGATGGTTCCTCTGCCCGAGTCCATCTCTACAAGTCAGCAGCCATCTGGGCTCCAGAAAAACCTCCCAAACACCAAGATTCAGCCCTGAAAAAGCCACCCAGGAGTTCCCTGTCCCTGGTCCCTCCCCTCTGGTGTTCGGGGGTTCCCCCCTGTCCCAGCTGCTGGGGTCACGCTTGGATTGGGGATCCCCCTTCTCCTCGGTGCCTGCCCTGCCCAGGCTGCTGGCAGTCCCAGCAATCCCAGAAGCTCCCCCCGCTTCGCTCTCCCCATTTCGGGATGCTGGGGCTTTTTGGGCTCCCAGGCTCCCTTCTCCCCTCATTCTCTGCTCTGGGCTGCAGCGGCTCCAAGGAGTCCCCCCTGCCCCTCTCCAGGCTCTTGAGGCTCCCGCCAATGGCGGCGCTCCCCCCTCTCTGGGCTCCCCACTTTGGGCTCCTGGGGCACACAGGGCTCTGCTCCTCCAGGCTGCCTCTGCCGGCAGCCGCCACCGCCACCGCCACCCCCCGATGTCCCCCCAAGGGGCCTTTTCCGCTCAGCCTTGGACTTCTTCATTCTCCAACATCCCCCCAAAAACTCAACCCAGGGACCCTCTGGATATCTGGGCCGAGCTCCCCCTCCCCGCTCACCGGCACGATGGGGGGGGCGATGATCCCACAGGTGGGGGCTGCGAATTCAGGCAGGGATCGAAGGCGTGGTTCCCTCAGTTCAGCCTCGATCCGCTTTTGTCCCTCCTCTTCCATCCCTCCTCCCCCTGCTCCTCCCCCCAGCCCCACCTCCTTTTCCCCCTTCATCCCTGCCCTTCCCTGCCTCCTCCTCCTCCCCCAGCAGCAGCCACACCCTCGGTGCCCGTTCCCGCAGCCCTCGCAGCCCACGGCAGGAGCGGGGATGGAGCCGGGACGGGTCGGGATGGGCAGCGCGGGGCTCTCGGCTGCTCCCAGCCCCTGCGGGCGGGGGGAACCCGGCCCGGGCCAAAGGAGAGGCAAACTGGGCAAACTGGGGGCTGCACATCCAAACTGGGCCTTGCTGGGGACCCTGCCTGGCCACTGCCAGCCCTTGGGGCTCCTCCCGGCACATCCGCCAGGGGGGAACGCACACAGGCCTGGGGGATCCCAGCAGTGGCAGCACTGCCAGGGACTGGGCTGCACTGGGACCGTACTGGGAGTGACTGGGACTGTACTGGGCTTGTACTGACATCATACTGGGATCATACTGGGAGTGACTGGGACTGTACTGGGCTTGTACTGACATCATACTGGGATCATACTGGGAGTGACTGGGACTGTACTGGGCTTGTACTGACATCATACTGGGATCATACTGCCGTGCCAGGGCACACTGTGATTGCACTAATGGAGAGTGGGATCATACTGGGATCATACTGGGATTGTACTGGGAGTGAGTAGGAGCCTGCAGGGGGCAACTGAGACCATGTTAGGGGCAAATGGGATATACTGGGAGTGACTGGGAGTCACTGTGAGCAACTGGGAACATACTAGGACCAACTGAAAGGAACTGGGTGCATACTGGGGGTGATTGGAAACTGCTGGGCTTACACGGGGATGAACTGGGATCATGGCTGGAGGTGACTGGGATCATACTGGCAGTGAGTGCCACTACACTGAGGCTGACTGCGAGTGCTTGTGAGCAAATGGGATCATACTGGAAGGAACTGGAAAGATGCTAGAGATAACTGGGGTACACTGGGATATACTGGGAGCGACTGGAAGGAAAGTGAGGGTGAAAGAGAGCAACTGGAACCATGTAGCGCAAAACTGGTTTATTCTGGCAGAGACTGGGAGCACACTGGGCTCATCTCTGGATCATACCGGGAGTGACTGGACTAATACTGGGAGTGACTGAGTGTCACAGTGAGCACACCCTGCACAGCATCCCCCATACTGGGCCTGACTGGGAGCCACTGGGAGCAAATGGCATCATACTGGGACTCACTGAGTTGATTGAGGAAGCAACTGGAACCATGCTGGCGGCAGCTGGGACAATACTGGGAGAGACTGGAAGTAAGTGGGATTATAATTGTGAAAAGTGCATATTTTGTGATTGGGTTTTCGCAAATATGAAAATGAATATTATACATCTTGTGTTAGAAACTAATGCTGTATTAATTCTCTTAAGAAGTGGGTTAAATACAGTTTTAGGTTATTACAAAATATTAAAATAGAAACTATGCTTGGTAAGAGACTTTCTTTAAAGAAAGGACTTGCAGCGAGATAGCAGCCCCAGGACACCTAAATCATTCAGAGAAAAAGAATTTATTGCCCTCTTATCAGAAGAAATGAACTTCTTCCCGCCTCGAAGGCGCTGTTAGGATTCAGAGGAAGAAGGTGGCACTGACCAGAATCCCATGTTTGAATGGAATTTATGCATCATGTATGAAGTGTAGGAATATGCAACAGGCTATTGTTTTTAAGGGTTAATCCTTTGTTAACAGGTGTCCTTTTTAGGGCTTGTGCTGCCCAGAAAAAGGTACCCGGACTCCATAACACTTTGTATTTGTTGTCTCATATTGTCCTAATTCAAATTGTCCAAATTTTTATTACTCTAATTGTATTACTATTATGATAATTATTTTATTACTATTAAACTTTTAAAATTTTAAAAACAAGTGATTGGCGTTTTTCACAATTTGGTAGCAGAGGATGGTTACCAACACCTCACTGCCGGTGCTTCAGGAGAGTCAGAGTGGGGAAGGTGCCCCCTGCCCTCTTCAGCAGCCTCGCTCTGTTTGCCCTGGGGTGACCGACAGACGCAGGTTATGGTGGACAAAAGGAGACAATAAAACAAAGACAAGGGAAAAAGGCTCCCTACAACCACAGCAATTGGCCCCCTAAGAGTATTAATGTACACGAAGAACATGGGAAGGAAAAGGGATTGGTAAGTATTTCTCAGGGGGGATGAATGTGAGTGAATGAGAGGCGGGCTGGTTGTGCCAGACCTGCCAAGTGAGTGCTGGAGTCTCCCATGCTGCGTTTCTGACTTTCCACGGTAAGTGGCTGTCGCAGACATCTTTCATAAAAAATCCTTTCTTAGGATTTTTCCTTGTGAGAAGCTGCAGTTTCAGCAACCAAAGTAAACAATGGTTATCTGCTGCTGTGGAATGCAACAGGTGGACCCGTGATTGGTCTCCTGTGGGTGTTTGGATTTCTTCACCACTCATGGCAGAGCTGGCTCTTGCTCTCTGTCTGAGACACAGATCTTTGTTATTCGTTCTTTTCTATTCTTAGCTTAGCTAGCTTCTCAAGAAACCTTTTCCTTTCTATTGCTTTTTAGTATAGTCTAATGTAACATATATCATAAAATAATAAATCAAGCCTTCTGATCATGGAGTCAACATTCTCGTCTCTTCTTCATCCTGAAAACCCTTGTGACCACAGTCACAAGTGGCCAGTAAAGAGACAAAGTGAATGTTAAAAGGAGTGAGAGAATCCCCCGGGGTAACTGGGACTGGGTCTCAGAGAGGGGCTGGACCCCTCGGAGGAAGGGAGCAGAGGAGTTTCCTAGCCCAATCCACTAGGAAATGGGACAAAAGGGGCTCCTAAAAACCTGCTGGGTTGAGGGATTAATATTCCAAGAGCATTCAGGGTAAAGCAAAATTCTGCTGGATTGAGGATATGCTCAAGAGCATCTGGGATTGGACAACACAGGTGGATTGAGAAATAAAAAAATGCCCAAGTGTTGGGGAAGATGAAACAGGAAAGCCTTATAAATATGATTGTCTGGCAAAAGATTTTGACAATATAGAAACTATAAGCAAGATAGAAATCAAAGCAAGCTTTGAGATACCTCAGTTACTGAACAACTGGAAAACAGTGGTGTGGCTGGCTGAAGGTAATCCCCTTTTGATGGAACAATTCCCACTGCTTGCAGACAGATCCAAGGGTCAGAGCAGATCCTGCCAGCTTGGCAGAAGGGGTCCAAAGAGGAGTTTTTACGGTTTAAAATGTAACACAGTGTGGTAATGTAATGATTCTTATAGGCTGTATGTAAATGCTATAGGACGTGCATCTTGTACTAGATTGGCTGTTGAGAAATAGAACATTCGACACAAAAGAAGATTTATTGTGTTGTAATGGGAACCTTACTCTCTTACGCTTTTACCCTCTTACTCTCTTACCCTCTCATCCTCTCTACCCCTCTCTTCTCTCGGGCCTGCTCCAGCTGTGCCTGGCAGCTCCAAGCAGGGCCCTGCACCAGGGCCCTTTGCAATAAACCGCAAGTTCCAGGGCCTGGCTGCAGAGATCTCTCGTCTCCGTCCGTCCCGACCGTCCTACCCCCCGACGCTCCTACACCCAAGAGCATCTGGGATTGGCCAACACAGCTGGGTTGAGGAAAATCCAATAGCACCAGGACTGGCCAGAAATACCTAAACTTGTAATAGGTGATGTGAATGTAAAAGGGACCTTATTGTTGTCTTGTTTGTGTGTGAGAGTGAGTCACACACAAAATCAGCCTCAGCTTCCTGGGCAGGTGGGAAGGGGGGGCTGTGGAAAGAGATGTGTGTGACCCACAAATAAGCCATTGTCCCTTGGGTGGGTGGGGGCTGTGGCAGAGCATGTGTGTGACTGCAAACGGGCCATTGTCCCCCCGGGCCTGTGAGGGGGCCGTAGCTGAAGAGTGTGAGTGACACAAATCAGCCTCACAGGTGAACGGGCACCGGAGGCAGCAGAGTCAGGGCCCTCCCAGGAGGCCGGGAGATACTGAGACCCAGAGGCCAACGCCAAGGGGAGGGGGCCACAGGGAGCCGCGATTCTCTGTCAACAGGGATCCACTTTGTGTCCTGAGCGTGTGAAAGAATGTGTGGAAGTGAATGAGAAATAGAAGCGAGTGAATGTAGACAAATGAAAGGATATGTAATGTAGATTGTGTATTTTAAGCTTCACTATATCTCCTTGGAGAGAGGTGGATTGCACTGAAAGTAGTGTGAGAAAAAGGTTTTTTATTTTTAAGTGTGTAGTTGAAAGAAAAGTGGTATTTAGGTTGTTAGTGAAAGTGAAAAACAGAGGCAGATGATGAATAGATAAGATCTTGAAAAATGAGACAGAAAACCAGTAAGTTGGATTACAGGGGGAAAAAAAGAAAAAAAAATAGCCCTTTGGGAGTTATGTTAGGTAACAGAGATACAACTCCTTGCAAAAGGAGAAAGTACAGGGTATGTAGTAGTTGATGGGAACAACATGCAAACTGTGGAAAAAGGGAAATTAACCTTAAACTAGTAAGCTCAAACTTGTGAATTATATACTTTAAAAAGAGCACTAGAATATTTAACACAAAATAAAGGAACCATATATACTGATTGAAGGTATGCCTTTAGCGTAGTACATACCTTTAAAAATTTGGAAAGGAAAAAGATTACTTAATTCAAGAGGAAAAGGTTTAGTACATGAGGAACTTATTTCAGAGGTTTTAGAGGCATTAAAATTACCTAAAAGACATAGCTATAGTACATATTAAGGAACCCCAAAAGGGAAAGACCCCAGAAATAAGAGGAAATAATTTGGCAGATGACGAAGCCAAGGATACAGCAGAAAGTGGAGCTGAGTGAGTTATGTTAATATTAACTCCAAACGAGGAAAAACTGGAAATTCCAAAGTTTAGGGAAGCCGAGAAAAAAGAATTAAACAAGACAGGAAGTGAACAAGATAAATCAGGGAAATGGAAACTTCTTGATGGAAGACAATTACTTAATAAAATGTGCTTACTAGGAAAATATTAGAAGACATGCATCAGAAAACCCACTGGGGTACTCAAGCTTTGTGTGATCATTTTTTAAGGAACTATGGGTGCACTGGGATTTTTGGAGTAGCAAAGCAAGAAACTGAAAGATGCTTAATTTGCCAAAGGATAAATAAAAAGGTGATGAGAAAAACAACATTAGGAGGTCGTGAGTTAGCTCGTCGACCATTTCAAAGTATCTAAGCAGAAGTTTAGATTTGTTAGGCTCTGGATTTATTTGTAAAAAAACCCATTTAATCTAGAAGAAAGAGAATATGCCATAGGTTAGACAGGAGATTTTAGGAGAATAAAAATCTTTAAAGCATGAGAAACACCCGAGACAAAACAGGAAGAGAACAAGGGGAAATGAAAGGGAGGGGAACAAGAGGAAAAGTCAGAAAGAGAGTGGGATCCTCTGCAGCTCTTGCCCCCTCCGTTCGCGGCCGAGGCGCCTGTCCCGGGTCCCGGCTCGCTGCCCGCCTCAGCTCCGCCTGCCCCGGTTTCCATCCCAGGTGCGGGCTCACTGCCCAGGGCAGCTCCACCTGCCCCGGCGCTGGCGGTGAATTTGTGTGCCCTGCTCCCACTGCCCGGCCCGCGGCCGCTCTGCCGGCCATGCTGGGGAAGATGGGGGTTGCTCTGTCCTGCCGCGTGGGCCGAGGTCACCGCACCCCGCACCGAGGGCGGGTCCCAGCCATCCCATCCCCGGCTGCCCTGCCCGTGCCAGCTGCGCTGGGCACCGCCGCTGCTGCTGCCGGGGTCTCCCACCTGCCTTTTCTCTGCCGGGAGCTGCCGGATCAGCCGCCATAAGCCATGTGGGGGCTGCCCACGCTCCGGCTCGGTCTCCACGGGAAGATCCCCCTCTGCCGATTCCGGCAGCAGACCCTGCCCACACTCCCACCGAGCCTCGGCGGGATATCCTCCGTGCTCCAGCGTGGCTGCTCTGAGGGCTGCAGGGGGATCTCTGCATCCCCATGGATCTGCAGGGGGATCTCTGCATCCCCATGGATCTCTGCATGGAGCACCACCGTCTTTGGAGGCACCAGGAATAGGCTGAGCTCTGCCTGAAGCTCTTCTCACATTCCCCACACCCTTCCCGGCACAGGGAGGCTTTTACCTCCTCACAGCTCCCCAGGCTGGGTTGGCAGCCCCTCCTCATGTGGGATCTCTGGGGCTTTTCCTCCCCATTGGATTTCCTCCCCATTGCGCCGTGGAGCTGTTCCAAATGGCCTCTTCCACGAAGTTCTGTGGCAGGGATTTGTTCTCCCTGTTCTCTGTCTGCAGCTCAGTGCATGAGGGAGGAAGGACAAAGAGAGGAAGAGACAGGGAGAAGGGAAAAGGAAAAGGCAGGAGGAGAGGAAGGAACAAGAAGGAACAAGGGAGGAAGGAGATGGGAAAGGAACATAGATAGATGTAGGACAGAATGAGGAGAAGAAGGAGGGTGGACAAGGAGAAGATGGGGTTTGCCTCCATGCCAGAGGGAAGGGGAAGGAGATCCCCCCAGTCCATCCCTGGCAGGATGGCGTTGGCAGTGAGGCTGTCCTGCAGCAATGCTGGGCTGGGTGATGGAGCAGCAGGGAGGGGAAAGGGGCAGTGATTCCTCCTGCCCTGCCTGGCTGTCCCAGTCTGGAGCGTCCTGGCGCTGCCGAGGCCCTTGGAGCGTCCGGCACTCAGGAGCCCGGAGCTCACGGCTGCTTTATAAAGCTGACAAAGTCGGCAGGATGGGTCTGGGTATGATCTCAGCAAACTGGGTTTATTGGTACAGGAGCAGGGGACAGAGCTGAACAGGGTCCAGGCACAAAGACAGGGTGCAAGCTGAGGGCACAGGGGGTTTTTATATGGGGTAGTGAGGGTGGAGCTGAGGGTCAGGGTCCAATGGATATGGGGGAAAATGTGCAAAGGAGGGGTTAAGGGTCGGGACAGCTAATAGGGAAACAGGGGCAGAGGAATGCAGTAAACTGGGCCAATGGAGGGACAGAGAGCTAGGGACTAATCAAAGATGGGTAATAGGGGTGAACTAGGGTAATTAGGCCAACAGGCCAATGGGGTAACATAACTTTCCAAAAATCAGCATGTGCCGGCAAAGATCTATAGGAGAAGCAAGCTTGTCACCATAACCTTGAAATCTATTCTTCTTATTATGGACCAGTCCTACACGGGTGGGAGATTGAGACTCCCATGGGCCTCCACACCAGTGCATCTTCCTTTTCCTCGCAGCCTCCTTCTCCTCCGTCCAGACAAAATTTAGGTTTGACAAATCCTGGCTTTGGGGGAAGAACAAGGGGTGAGCACCTTGGGGTTTGTGAGAAATGAGCCTCACTCTTTAGAATTTTTGAAAGTTTAATAAGGAATAATAAGGGACAAATCAGTAACAGCGCTGGGTGTTGGCAATGGCCAGAGGCACACCGGTTAACCACAGCAACTCTTCTTGTCTAGTTTCTCCATTGTATTGTTCAAATACATATTCATAATGATTGTACATATTCAAACATTTCCTGGAACTCATTTACATGTTCCAGGAATTCTTTAGGTTGGTTTGACCCCCAACTTGCCTTTTTAGAGCACGTGCAGGAATCGTGGATTGCTGTTTTGAGGGTTGTGCGTCACTGCCTCACAAGGGCCCCTGTTCTGTGGTTTCAGCAGGTGACAGTTATTGACAGTGGAAGGGTCAGTGGCAGGGGCCTCATCACATCCCTTCCTTAGATGTTATCTGACCATGCAGACGCTTTTAGCTACTTCCACAAGTACTTTAAATGAACATTAGCTATTTCACAAATATCTCTGAGTTGTTATTGTCAGTTAGTTACAAAAATAAAAGCATTAGTTCTTATTTCACAACTACGGCTACTTCTGTAAAAGTTAACATTCTAATGCACAACACATGGCATCCACTTTAATATTTTGCAAAAGCCAAAACTATAATGTATGTTTTTCACACTGTCCACTAACTAAAATATCATCCATAAATGATGTTCTGAGGATATGAGCTACACAGGGGCCAGGGCATTGGCCACAAAGAGCTGACAAATTATACTATAGCAAAAGCAGTGAAAAGTGATTACAAACTGTACTATATCAAAATTGTTGTGATTAAGAATGTTTTGCAGAAGTCAATACATAATAGCAAAAGCCAGCACTACCTAGTTATTTATAACAAACCCAGGGCAGGTTTTTCCCTTGCATGGAGCACCTGGGCCTTCCCCGGGCCCCTTCTGCCCTCCTGCAGAGCCGGTGGCATTTTCCAGCACACACAGTTTGTAGCCAAGAGCCGGGTGCAGCCGAGAAGGCTCCAAGCGCCTCCTTCCAGGCTGACTCTGCAGGTGCCGAGGCTGCTCTGGGCTCTGCCAGGGCTCTGCTGGGGCTCAGCTCTGGGCCAGGCTGGGCCCGCTCTCCCCTCACATTGCTCCGGGCAGCTGAGTCACAGCGGGAGAGGGAAGGGACACGTCAGGGGAGTTGAGGTTTAAGAGAGTTTTTATTCATAAAACTTTCATAACAATCAGGCTGCTCTAACTACCATAACTAACTAGCAATGCTAACTACCCTAACTAACTACCAGTGCTAACTACCATGACTAACTAATTGTCCTAACTACTGTAAGAAGAAGCTGTCCTCAAGTGCTTCATCTGCTCTGCTGCTCCCTCAGGTTCTTTGCTGCAGTGATCAGAGGGGTCAGGCTGGAGAGAGGCTTGGCTGATGATAAAAATGGGTGCTGCCCAAAGGATAAAAAGGAAAGAAATGAAGTGTTACTTTCCAGAGTCAAGTTCCTCACAGGCTCTGTTGCAACAGGACAAAGGGAAATGGTTTGAAAATCGAGGGAAGCAGGCTCAGATTAGATCTAAGGAAGAATTTTTTAACCGGGAGAGTGGGGAAACACTGACAGGAGGTGCCCAGAGATGTGGGAGGTGCCTCCTGCCTGGAAACATCCAAGCTCAGGTGAGGCAGGGCTCTGAGGCCCCTGAGCTGCTTGAAGATGTCCCTGCTCGCTGTGGGGCACCAGGTCCAGATGAGCTCGAAAGGAGCCTGCCAGGCCACAGCAGGCGAGGATTCTGCTCGCTCTGCGCGTGGAACGCAGCGAGACTGGAGACTATCGGAGGGGGCCCCACAAGAAAACCCCTCCCTGGCGCTGCTGCTTCCCCTGCAGCCCTTGACTCTCACCTGCAGCAGCTCCTGGGCAGCCCAGCGCCGCTCCTCGTCCGGCTCCAGGCTGCACTCGAGGAAGTCCCGCAGCAGAGCCGACAGGCGCCGGGGCTCCTGCAGCTGCGGGGTCCCGTTCTGCCGGATCAGAGCGCGAGCCTGCAGGGAAAGCAAACTCAGCGCTCTGCCAGCTTCCTTCACACCCACATGGGCTCACATCCACCCCGGGGCCTCAGCCCCAGCTCCAGGGCCACTTTCCTCCCTGCCAGAGATGCTGCTCAGAGCTCATTTTGCTATGCCAAGCAAAAAACCCAAACCCTGGGGCTGCCACAGCCACTGCAACATCCAAATGATCTCGCCTTGAGAGCCAGTTTCATTGGCTGGCTTTGTTAGTAGGAACCTCCATCAGAAATAGCCCATTTTGCTTCTCCAAATATGGACACCAGCTTTACAGGCCATTTTCCAGAGTCACTGTGGTCTGCCTGTGTTATTTCAGAGGATTCTTCCATCAAGTGCATCTCTGCAGTGCCACTGACACTCAAGTAAATGCATTCCTGATGCCCCATCCCAGAAACTGCCAGGCAAGAAACAGGAGGTTTGTGATGCTGAAAGCTCAGGCTTGGTGACACAGAAAAAGTAGCTTGGACTAGGAAAGAAATATGTTAGACTATGGGGATGCTAAACCATCATCTTCATGTTTTCAACAAGTTTCCCAGTGAGAAGAATCAGGGGAGATCATCTTGCAAAACCTCTTTTAGAAACTCCTGCAGAAATCTTGTTGGGTTTGGGGCTGGGATTTGGGGATGGTGTGGGGTTTTCTTGCAAGATAACATTAGAGCTGATGCACTTGCTTCATATTTCCAGGTCATCCTCTCAACTAGAAGAGCTGCAACAACGAAAAGCCCAAAGCAAATTGTTGCTGGAGACTGCAGAACATTCGTCTGTGTGGAGGCACAAGTCCTCTGGGAATTCCCTTCCCATGTGCAGAAACCTCCAGCTGCTGCTCCCAGTGCAGGGTCCCCCTGTGCTCACAGCCTCTGCAGCCACTGGAGAATTTGCCTCTTACCATGGCCGCCGTTTCCCTGAAGTAAGGAGGTTCTCCTTCCACCATCTCGATGGTCACAATGCCGAAGGACCAGATGTCCACCTTGGGGCCATAAGGAGATCTGGTCACAACTTCTGGGGCCATCCAGTGAGCAGTGCCCACCATGGAGCTGCGCTGGTCCTGCTCAGGGCTGAGCTGAGCGCAGAGGCCAAAATCAGCTGAGGACAGAAAGAAACCCTGTCAAAGGCAGCTGCAATGAGGAAACCAAGCACAAAGATTCCCCACACTCAGTCTGAGAGTGTAGTAGTGAAGTCAGCTGGAAAAGCCCTCAGGGCTGTAGCCAAGGAAAGATGGAACTGGGCCCTTCAAGAAACCCTCAGCTTTCCTGCAGTGGCTTTTACTGATTCCCTTGGAGCTTTAGATTCCCACTGCTGCCCCTCTGGAAGGGCCATGGCCAGAGCAAAGGCACTGCTGGCCCCCTGCTCCTCTCCTGAGCTCTCTGCAGGGGCAGCCGCTCTCAGCTGGCAGCAGGGGCCGGGCAGTGCCCCCAGCAGCCCTTGTGGGGCTCTGGCCCTCCCTGGGAAGCAGCCCCAGCCCCGCAGCCCGGGAGCGCCGTGCCTGGCCAGGAACACCCACCCAGCCTGACAGAGCCGTCCATGCCCAGGAGGATGTTGGAGCTCTTCAGATCCCTGTGGATCACCCGGTTGGAATGGAGGAAATCCAGGCCCTGCAGACACTGAGAGAGAACAAGAAACACAAGGGCAAAAAACAATGGCTGGAATATATCACACCAGAAAGGACAGCTCAGAATTCTGCCAGCAGCAGCTTTGCTGTGACAGGCCAGGAGTGCAGTGCACACAAGCTCCAGGCAAACGGTTCAAGGCAAAGCTGAAAACAGCAAATCAAATCCAAACCAGAAAGAGAGTACCACAACAGCAGGAGAGAGAACAAGAACAGAGTAGAAGTGCAGTGATGCTGGCAGGCCGTTCACTGCAGAGGCTCTTTCTTCTCCAGCTCATAAAAACAACTCAGAAACAAAGCCCTGAGCATGGAGCCACTCCTGTTCTCACACCCTCTTTGGAAGGACCATTGTGTCCCAGCCATGGGAGTGACAAGCAGGATCCCTCACCTCCCGACTGACAGCTGCCATCTCTCCTTCAGCCATGCGTGTCTGTCTGACAACGTCCCGCAAAGTTCCTCCATCCATGTATTCCATCACCAGCCAGAGATCTCCATCCACAAGGAAGCTGGAAGAGGAAAGCAATGGCATGGAGATGAAAGTGCAGAGCTCAATTCCCCCATGGAAAAGCCTGGAGGGGAGTTTTGTTTCCAGGTCACTTGTCAGTGAGGACAGAATCAGATGGAGAGACATTCCTGCCAGGCTGCACAGCCCTTGGAATCTGCACAGTCTAAAGGGGAAGGAGACACCTGCGAGAAAGGAGAGGCCTTAGATGGCAAGCAGGTGAAAAATGCAGTTTAGCAACAGCCCAGATCAATGTGGAACCACAACCCTTGGCCCCAGCTGGTTCAGCTTCTGAACTCATCAGTTCCACCATTCCCTCCAGAACAAGGCAACACAACTGCCAGGGTTATCCAGGGGAGGAGGCCGTGCAGCACTTGGGACAAAAGCAGTCAGGAAACCTTTCAGAAAGTCCCTTCAGAAACAGGCAAGGCCAGTGAAAAATGGGCAAATGAGGCATTTCTGGAAACAAGAACCCGATCTTCCTGGCATCTTTAGCAATGGAAAAGGGCTGGGAAGAAGAAGCCAAGGGAAATAATTTCTGCTGTGGTTTATCAGCACTTGCTGGGAAACACAGCAAACGGGGTCAACTTGAAGGAAAAACCAAAGCAAAGCAACAAAAGCACGTGGAGGGAGTGAACTGCCAGGCTGTTATTTTGGGAAGATGTGGCTGGGTCAGGCATTTTCAAAACAGGCTACAGACTCCGGATGCCAGGAAAGGTTAACGCAGGGCCCGGGCTCGGGATCAGAGCTGAAGCACTCACCTGTCCAAAGAGTTGACAATGTTGGGGTTCTTCTTGTCCTTCAGGAGCAGGATCTCATTCACAGCTCGTTCCCTGTTCTGCCCTCTGAGACTCATTTTCTTGATGGCCACCTGAAGGGACATTGCAGCCTTGAACTGGAGGAGTCTGTGGCAGGAGGCCACAGCAAACACGGAGCGAGTCTTTGTGGAGCGACGGAGCCGGGCTGTGCCAAACTGCCTTGGGATGGGACACCAGAGCTCAGCAAGGGCCATTCCCACAGCCCATTGCTCTGCCAGCTGGGGGCTGCTTACAGGACACATGGCCAGAGACATTTGGCCTTGCAAGCTCTGCAGAAATGGTCCCTCAGCTGTCAGCCTCAAAGCTCTAACAACATTCTCTACACCTACAGTCTTCTCAAATGGCCTCAACACTCCTACTATTATTATTCAAACCCATTTTGCAAGCAGGAGGTAATTCTGGTTCTGTGAAAACAGAGCAAAACAGCCAGGAACCCCTTAGCAATTCCATGGGATTTGGTCATGATTTCAGATGCAACTGCTCTGTTTGGGATTGCAGAACAAAGCAGACACGCACACCCATTGCTCAGGTGATCCCTGTCACAGGCTGTCACTGACACCAGACCAAACAGAACTTCAGGGTTTAGGAGAGAGCTTTGCTCTGGATATCCATCTCCTCATTTCTCTCCCTCTCTCTCTGTGAACAGCTGAAGTAGGACTAAAACCCCAAACTGAGCCCAAGCAGGATCTCTCCATAATTAGGCCTTGAGGTATCCTTTGAAGATGAAAGGCAGGATGGACATAATAATAATGTTATACTTTAGCTAAGAATAGCTAAATAATGTTCCTGTCTGAGGTTGGGATGAAGATAAATTGGGCCTCAGTCTCCAGCAGCTGATGCATTCACACTTTTAGATATGAAGGCCAAGCCAGCGTGTCCTGCTCTGACAGACACCGCTGCCCTCCTTGCATTCCTTTGGCGCTTCAGAAGGACCAAGTCTGTCCCAGCTGTGCTCTGCAGGCTGACACTGCTCTGCCTTCAGAGGAGCAGCCTGGGCAGGAAAGCTCTGCTGGCCCCCAAAGCTGCAGCCACAGCTCCCAGCAGAGGGGAAAGCCCTGGAGAGCTGCCAGGCGTGCTGGGCGTGTTGGCACTGACCTCTCCTCCAGTGGCCCTGTCGAGTCCTTTATAAACGGTTCCAAAAGCCCTGGAGACAAAACAGCAGAGAAGAAAGAAGCATCGCTTTAGGCCCTGGCGGGGAAAGCCAGCCCAGACAGGAGATCTCTGCTGCCTGCAGCGTTCACAAACACCTGGGTGCATCGACCCTTCCAACAACAGCACAGCAGCCACCAGCCCTCTGCCATGCAAGGTGTGCAGGAGAAAACTGAGACCCAACATGAAGGAATTGGGCTGGAGCGAATCCCAATGTCCACCCTGAATTGCTTTAGTTCAAAACCTGAGGTGAGAGATGGCTGTCTAAAGAACTGGAAAAGAATGCATTTCATCCTTTTCCATTTCCTGCCTAAGATCTGCAGGTTCTACAAGGGCCCTGCCATCAGGCAGGTGATGCTTTTTCCCCCAGAGTGCATCAGCTCTGTGTCTGTTACTGAATGGATGGGGTCTGCTACCTGTGCTAGAATAGAGCACTTATTAGTTCATCTCTGGTTTCTGTTTCTAAACCATTAGGTTGATAACCCTGACCAGTGGATCTTTTTTGAAGGAAAATATTTGAAAGAAATCTTCTTGAGAACTGTTTTCTGACAGTCACCAGATGGTGAGTTGCTCTTTTAGGCAATCCAGTTCCAGGGACAGAAGATCTTCCAGGTCCTGCTCCTTGCTGCAGGCAGGACACTGCCAGCCTCAGGGGCCTTTGACGGCACCTTCTGACCACAGTTATCAATTCTGATCAGGACTGAGAGACAGCAGGATGGTAGCCCAGTGTCTGAAGGTGCTTGGAGCTCTCCTGACTTCTCACTTGATCCTGCACCAGCACAACACCCGCCCCTGCTTGTGCAGCAGCAGCTGCCGTGCACTTACCCTTGGCCAATCTGCTCCACTTTCAGGTATTTCTCGGCAGGCTCCTCCTCGCTCACGGTGTTCCCTGAAAGAAACCACGTGGAAGACGCTCCCTCCCAGAGTGAGACCCCGCCTTGCAGCAGAGCCACAACCAGCCCCACTCCCTGGGGCCGTGAGCCCCTTGGTGTCAGCTGGGGAAGGACAATAAATGGCTCGGTGACATTCAGCTGCAGAGCAACACTGGGTGCAGCTGATGCCGAGACACACACACAGCACCTGCTCGGGCACCCAGGAACAGAGCAGACGTACTCAGCTGCATCAGGCACCACTCCCCTCTCCCCTCTGGCTGCCCGGCTGTGCTGCTGTCAGAATGTTCAGCCCAGGATCCCACAGCGGAGGGAGGTTCATTGTCCTCTTCCCAAGCAGAGGGAGCTTCTCCATCCTCTTCCCAAAATGCTGCAGCTTCTCCATCCTCTTCCCAAAATGCTGCAGCTTCTCCATCCTCTTCCCAAAATGCTGGAGGTTTGCCATCCTCTTTCCAAGCCAGGGGATGTTCGCTGTCCACTTCCCATGCTGGGAGATGTTCACTCTCCTCTTCCCAAGCCACAGGATGTCCTCCATCCTCATCCCACACTGGGAGATGTCCATTGTCCTCATCCCACTCTGTGGGAGCTTGGCCACTCTGGTCCCACACCAGGGGACATCCACCGTCCTCGTCCCAGGCCGGGAGATGTCCCCTGTCCTTGTCCCACCCCGCGGGAGCCTCGCCGTTGCATTCCCACCCCGCGGGATGTTCACCCTCGTCTCCCAGAGCAGCGGGAAGTTCACTGTCATCTCCCGGCGCTGAGGGAAGTTCACCATTGTCCCCCAGAGCAGCGGGAAGCTCACTGCTCTCTTCCTCCTCTTGGGCCTCCTCTTTGGAAGCAGAGGGAGCCCCAGGAGGTGCTGGTGCTGCTTCTGTGCCCTGTGGACAGACAGTAGTGTGAGGGACAGGAAGTTCTATCTCAGTTATCACCTTATTTATCCTCAGCTGCACATCCAGCTGCACTACGCAGAAATGGGGTTTGGAGCTGTTCCAACTAACAATGGGCTACAGTCAACATTGCCACTTATTGTTGGGAATTCCATATTCCACCATGGCTAAAGCCAGCAAGCAATCCTCTGCCTGTAAAACCAGACCTGCAGCTCTTCAAAAACTCTTCAGCAGAAAAGGAGAAAACTGATGGGAATTCCTTTGCTGCTGCTGCTGCTGCTGCTGCAAAGACACTGACAGGAACTTTCCTTCAGCCTCCCAGGCTGGCCCTCGACTGCCACATGCCAAGCTCACAACTTGCTGCACAATTCCAAACACCAAAGGTTCCTTTCCCACTCACCGAAGGAGGAGCTGCTCGGAATCCAGACATGAGGTGCCCTGCAATGGGAGAGGGAACATGAACCAGATGCTGTTAGGAGAAAAACTGCCAATGCTGGGAAATGCCACGGAGCAAGGCAACCCCAAGAGAGCATTTTGCTTTCACTGCATCCATCCAGGAGCCACAGTCCCTTCCCACAGCAAGCAAGAGAACAGCACAAAATACTGGGCTGGGTCAGTTCTTGTCTTGAGCAGCAAACGGAGGCAGTTCCAGGCTCAGATGGAACTGGCACAGACTCCCTGCTTGAGGGAACAGAACCCCCCAGGGCTCATTGCAGGTGCTGTGCACGCCCCGCTGGCTGCAGACACCCCCTTTTTCAGCTGCAGCTGCTGGCAGGAGCTCTCCCAAAGCAATGATGTCTTCATGGCCATTTGGTTCCAAAATCAACTCAGCTCCAGAGGAAGAACAGAAAGCACACAGCAAGCCCAAAGCCACAGATGCTGCACCGAGGGAAAACCTCAACTTACGTGCCAAGTGGGTTAAAAAATACCCCGAATAAGCCACAGAGTACAGAGTGCAAACTGCAGCAGCCACGTGCTGGATCATTTTGGCTGCGCTGCACACGCCTGCAGCCTGTAGCCCTGCAAGCACAGAAGGACAGGGCTGGGCTGGCTGCTGAGAATGCCTCGGGCAGGAGGATCCTCCGGCAGCGAGCCCAGAGCCACTCTGGGCACTGAGGCCTCCGTGTCCCACAGCAACGGGAACACCACGGGGACGTGGCGCTGTTCCTGTGACATCCCAGCAGCAGCTCACGCAGAAGCCGCCTGGAAGGTTCTCCTGTGTCACAAAGGAGCACAAAGAACCCTCCCAGGGCACAGCCCATGGCCCAAAGGATGCAAGAGGAACTCAAAATGCAGCAAACAAGGACACCCCATAGCCCAGCCTGAACACTGAGGAGAACAAGGACAGGACCAAAGCAAAGGAAACATGACCTTTAGTCACTGATAGTTCTGACTAAAAGCAGCAAGCCTTGTTCCATCTGGGATCTTTGTTCTAGTCGTAAAAACAAGCAAGGGTCTCCAGTCTAAATACACAGAAGGCAGGAACTGGGGAGGAGGTGGGATTAGGAAGGAGGAGGAGGAGGAGGGAGAGAGGAAAAGGAGGAGCAGGAAGAGGAGGAGCAGGAGCAGGAACAGGAGGAACAGGAGGTTCCAGTGCCCCCTGTGGCCGCAGCCACGGGACCATCGACCCCACCTCGTCCTGCAGGTGAGCGGGGAGGGTGAGGTCGTCCCAAATCTGTCGGGGGGTCCCTGAGAGGGTTTTTTATTGGGGTGTGTTTGGAGCTCGCAGATTGTGGAATTGACCCCAAATATCATCTGGTGTCTCTGGGAGGTTTTGTTTTCTCTGTGTGTGTAGGTTTGGATCTTGCAGGAGCCCAAAGCTGAGCCCCTTGGGGGGGATCTTTGGGGGCCCATGTGGCCATTGCCCAGTATGGGCAGGGGAGGACATTGGTCCTGGGGACGTCAGGGAGAGCAGAGGAGAGGAACCCCTGGGACCCCCAGAGTGGGGAGAGCAGAGAGGGGCAATCCCAGAGCTGGGGGACCCCGGCAGACTGGAAAGGGGGGGAGCCTGGAGAGGAGAGGAGAGACCCCTGGGACCCCTGGGATCTCAGAGCAGAGCATCAGGGGAGAAGGGCCCCCATGGACCCCCAAAAGGCCCTGGATCATCCCTGAGCAGGACGCCAGAGAATGGAGAAGCCCTGGAACCATTGGACCCCCATGATCCTAAGGAAAGGAAACCTCTAGAACCCCAAGAGTGGAGAGATCAGCAATAGGGAACTGCTGGGAGAGTTTTTTGGGGCTGAATCTTGACATTGTGGGGATTTTCATGGACACAAGACTCCTGCTGACTTCTAGAGATGGACCTGGCCAGGAGGAGCCTCTACTCCAAGGCGTTCCCACCTTGGTTTCCCCAAACCAGGGTCTGTCATTCCCAAGCTGTGGCCAGATGGCAGAGGAGGAAAAGGCCCAGACATTCCGCACGAGGAGGGGCTGCAAACCCAGCCCAGGGAGCTGCAGGGAGGAAAGAGCCCCCCTGAGCCAGGAAGGCGGCCTGAGATCCAGGCAGAGCTCAGAGCTGGTGGAGAAGCCTCATGGCAGGGAGAAGCCCCACAAATGCTTGGAATGTGGGAAGGGTTTCAGCTACAGCTCCACCCTGATGGAACACCTGAACATCCACCCTGGGGAGAGGCCCTGGGAGTGTGGGGAATGTGGGAAGAGCTTCAGTGGGACCTCCGACCTCAGCAAGCACCACAAGATCCACACTGGGGAATGGCCCTAGGAGTGCTTGGAATGTCAGAAGAGCTTCAAATGGGATTCAGAGATCGTCACTCACCAGCACTTGCACACCAGGGAGAGGCCCTGTGAGTGTCCCGAGTGTGGGAAGAGCTTCGTGTGCTGCTCCAGCTCCATCCCCCATGGGAGGATCTGTGCTGGATGATCCCCAGTGACCCCCGTTGGGCAGAGCCCTGGTGACCCCTGTTCTGGGTGATCCCCGTTGGGTAGGGGGAAGGTGCTGGAGAGATTTCTTTCCCTTCTCCTTGTGCTGCTGTGATTTGGTTGGTAATAAATTCCCTCTCTGTGTCCAGGCTGGGTCTGTTGTGCCCGTGCCGGATTTGCTGAGGGATCTCTCCCGGTCCTTGTACTGACCCACATCATTGTCGAAGTGCATGAACATTTGCCGGTTGTAGATGAACCTTACCTGTCCCCTGTTCCTGTACCAATAAACCCAGTTTGCTGCAGAGCATACACAGACTCATCCTGCCGACTTTGTCAGCTTTATAAAGCAGCCGTGAGCTCCGGGCTCCTGAGTGCCGGACGCTCCAAGGGCCTCGGCAGCGCCAGGACGCTCCAGACTGGGACAGCCAGGCAGGGCAGGAGGAATCACTGCCCCTTTCCCCTCCCTGCTGCTCCATCTCCCAGCCCAGCATTGCTGCAGGACAGCCTCACTGCCAACGCCATCCTGCCAGGGATGGACTGGGGGGATCTCCTTCCCCTTCCCTCTGGCATGGAGGCAAATCCCATCTTCTCCTTGTCCACCCTCCTTCTTCTCCTCATTCTGTCCTACATCCATCTATGTTCCTTTCCCATCTCCTTCCTCTCCTCCTGCCTTTTCCTTTTCCCTTCTCCCTGTCTCTTCCTCTCCTTGTCCTTCCTCCCTCACGCACTGAGCTGCGGACAGAGACCAGGGAGAACAAATCCCTGCCACAGAACCTCGTGGAAGAGGCAATTTGGAACAGCTCCACGGCGCAGGAATCCAATGGGGAGGAAAAGCCCCAGAGATCCCACATGAGGAGGGGCTGCCAACCCAGCCTGGGGAGCTGTGAGGAGGTAAAAGCCTCCCTGTGCCGGGAAGGGTGTGGGGAATGTGAGAAGAGCTTCAGGCAGAGCTCAGCCTATTCCTGGTGCCTCCAAAGACGGTGGTGCTCCATGCAGAGATCCATGGGGATGCAGAGATCCCCCTGCAGATCCATGGGGATGCAGAGATCCCCCTGCAGCCCCCGGAGCAGCCACGCTGGAGCACGGGGATGCCTGAGAGGAGGCTGTGCCCCCGTGGCCAGAGGGGCCCCGCTGGAGCAGCCTGTCCTGGCAGGACTGACCCCGGGGCACAGTGACCCACGCTGCAGCACTTGGAGGGGGGCTGTGCCCCATAGGATGGACTCAGCTTGGAGAAGTTCCTGGAGAAGTCTCCGGTGGGAGAGAGCCCAGGGTGCAGCAGGGGAACGACTCCTGTCCCTGAGCAGAGGGAGAAGCCCCGGGGCATGAAGTGAGCACGGCCCCATTCCCTGTCTCCGGCACTGCCGGGGTAGGAGGTGCAGCTGGAAGGAGGGAGGCGTGGGGGAAGGCTGGATTTAAGGCTCTTCACTTACTTCTCATTATCCTGCTCTGAGTTTTTGGAGTTTTCTGTCAGAAATCTCTCCCCTCGCCCACTCATCCACAGGGTTGGGGCAATTTTCCCTTTTTGGGGGAAATCAAAGCCATTCCTTGATGCTCCTAATTAGAGGTAGCAGTAGTGAGTCTCCGGGGCTTCTCGCTGACCGGAGCCAGAGAAGCCGCAGTGCTTCGGGAAAGCCGTGGCGGGAGGTGCGTAGAAGTTTGTTTGTGTTTTCAGCTCAATCCCCTCGGGCCCGGGCCCGTTCCAGGGCTGTTCCTCATCTCCGGCTCTGCCCTCACGCAGCCCGGGGGTCCCTGAGAGCGCGGGGCGAAGCTGTGCCGTGTGCAGAGCCCGCCCCTGGCTGCGATTGGGCGACGGTGCCGTCAGTCGCGGACGGCTGACCAATCCACTGAAATGTTCCTCATTTCAGGGATTGCTCAGCAGGAAGGTCAGGAGCTGGAGCTGTCTGGTTGGTTATTCCCAGGGCAGCTTGTAATCTAATGATGGCATTGAAATGAGAAATAGGTTCTGTGGCTCCTGACATGAATTGGTTTGGGTTCCCAGGGGCTGGTCCATGGTGTTATAGGATTTGTTCTGCTGGCCGTTCATCTTTTCTCCTTTTTTGGCCGCGCTCTCCAGCAAGGACTGCATCAATTGATGCTTTTCTCTACTTAAATCATCAAATACTTGGATTCCCAACTGATTTCCCTGAACTTGTGGTAGCAAGAACATTTCAGTGCTCTAATACACCCTATATAACACTGACAGTGACAGCACATGTTGGAGTGGGCAGAGGGATGATTCCCCCCCATTTATTTATAGTGAAGTTTTCCCAACATTCTTCATTTGCTGTTTCCCTTTGCAGCTTCACCCGTTTCTGTTGCAGGGTCAGATATCCTCACCCTGGGCTCTGCCTTGAGCTGTGCAAATTCCATCAGTACAAGCAGGCAGAGCTTGGGCTGAGGGGCAGAGGGAATGAGCCCAATTCCTGCCCCAGGCAAGAGACCCAGGTACATTGTCCAGGCTTTGCCCAGCAGTGTTCATTTGCATTTCTGAAGCTCCTCTGCAGGCTGCCTGGAATGAAGCTTCTCTTCCAGAGCATGACTCATATGCGCCCCACCCCAAAAGCCAGGGTTTGGGGTATTTTTAATGTTTGGGGGTTTTTTTGAAGAGTGTTCTATTAACGGTTTGTGAGTTAAAGGGTCACCTTTAAAGCTCTTCTAAACGCAGCCTGGAGGTAAACACCAGAAAACGTGGACCAAAATTTTGCCATCTCCACCAGCCAGGCAAACACACACTGAAAAAGAATCCAAAGCAATAAAGATATTTTCTACTTCTTCTGCCGAGAATAAAAACTGATTCTCACCCCCAAACCTAACTGACAATATGAAAGTAGGATTATTTAGAAAAAACATTCTCATGGTGTAATCTTATTCTAGGCAGCCCAGAGTGTGGGTGTGAGTGAGCCCCAGAGTGGAATTGTGCCGTGGTGCTCCCCAGCAGCTGTGGCAGTGCAGGCCCAGCCAGCGCTGAAGCTGCAGCAGTGGCAGCAAGGCTTGGCCCCAGTGGCTGGAGGTGCCAGAGGAGGGTGGCCAGGATTTCCGAGGGTTTGAGCAGAGGATCTGTGGGCAGGCCCAGGGGCTTGGCCCGCTGTGGAGCCCTGGCTGCTGCTGCGTTGCCTTCAGGGCAGGCTCAGGGGTGGCTGCCATGGTCCTGCTGCAGGCGGGAAGTGCAAATCTCCGGGGCTTCAGAGCCCCTGAGGCCAGGCTGAGGGGTCCCCCCGTGTTCAGCTGTGCTGGCGGCTGTTTCTGGCCTCAGGGACACTTGGCATGGGCCCCTTGGCCACCAGTGGTGCTGCTTTGCACTCCTTAGGCAGGAGCCGATGTCCTGGCTGGGTGTTGGCAACAGCAAAGTCCCAGGGCAGGCTCTGTGCCAGCCCAGCTTCCTGGGGGAGAATATACCTTGATCTCTGATCCAGTGCTTGCTGAAGCAGTCAGAATTGCTTTTGCCGCCCTGTTAGGTGCCATGGTGTCAGCAGAAGATATTGAAGCCTTCCTGCTCAGGGCATTTCAGTGCCAGGCTCTTACAAGCACCCACAGCTCCTTGGGTTGAGCTGAGCATGGGGCGGTGACCTGCGCTTTGTCTGATTCCCCTTCCTTCCCTCCCCTGGAATAGGCTGTTGCTTTTAGACACCACTTGTCCTGGTTGCTTCAGAGTACTTTGGAGAGGCTCCAGATCTAATTTTCCCTATTTCCCTGGGGCTGCCCACACTTCAGGGTTCACTTCAGCATAGGCCTGGCCAGACATTTGACACAGAGGTACAACAGAACTGGCCTCTGTATCACCTTTTATAATATTAATTTGTGTTCCAAATTTAGCGATCAAATCCCTTCCCAGTAAATCATGATAGCAATTAGGAGCAAATAAAACCTCATGCATTTCAAATCCATCTCCCAGATCTACTAATAGTGGTTGAATAAAACCATACAGCTTTCCCACTTATGCCATGAATAATCAAAGACATTTTGGCCTTTTTTCCCTCCCTTAGGTCTAAGATTCAGAGTGGATTGAGAGGCCCCTGTGTCCATCTGAAAATGCCTCCTCTCAATGCAGACCCACCTGAATGTTCTCAAGGGCTCCAGTGTGGAGGGTCCCTGGTGTGATGGGAGCTGTGACAGCCCTGCCAATCCATGTCCATCACGGGGTGGACTTGCTCGTCCTGCGGGTGCTGCTGTCTGTGCTTGCAGTGTCCTTGTGCCCTGCAGCTGGAGCCCTGATTCCTTGCCAGGGGCTGTTTGGGTGGGCTGTCCCCTGCCGAGGAGGGCAATGCCTCTGCCGGGTGCTTGTGGCCGAGCCCGTGCCCTGGGTGCTGGGGCCCCCTTGGGCCTTGGGGTTGATCCCTCAGGGGCTGTAGGAGCTCTGCCCTGACCTTTGCCTTCAGCTTGGCCTTTTGCTGCTCCCTTCTTGCATTCACCTGCTGGGCCTTTGTGCCCAAGTGCTGCAGGGCCTTCTTCTGCCCCTCCTGCAGCCCCCCTCAGTGCCTGTGGGTGCTTGTCTTGCTTTACAAGACAGGTGTCTGCTTGGGAAGGCAGAAAAAGCCTCTATTGGAATGGAGAATGCAAACCCCCTCCCTCTTAATTTTTACAATAGTGAAATCAAGGGTCTCTCAGGCAAAGCTATGGGAATAGGAATACCAGTTCTTTACTAGTGTGCATAATAAAGCAAACAAACAACCACAGCTCCGGCAGTGCCAACAAACAGAGCCCGGAGCCAGTCCCGGCCTTTCGGCTGCGGCGCTTTCCCCTTGGGTGCAGTTCCGGGCACGGCCGGCAGGGGCGCTGGTGGCTCCCGCGGGGCAGGGCAGCGCATCCCTGCCATGGGAACCTCTCTTAATGGAAATAGAGCAATCCCTTCATCTAACTCTTTCACTTTTTTACCTTCTATAGCCTTTCTCCTGTGTTTTGAGAAAGAATTTGGAGAGGGCTGCCTTTTAAGTGAGCTCCTAGTGTTTAGATAAGGTGCTTCCTGTAGAGAGAGAGTTTCCCTGAACAGCTGGAGCTGTGGTTACCAAGGGGATGTAACTCGGAGCAGGCCGGGGTCAGGGGAGGATATCCCGGCGAGGCTTGGTGGGAGTGTGGGCAGGGTCTGCTGCCGGAATCGGCAGAGGGGGATCTTCCCGTGGAGACCGAGCCGGAGCGTGGGCAGCCCCCACATGGCTTATGGCGGCTGATCCGGCAGCTCCCGGCAGAGAAAAGGCAGGTGGGAGACCCCGGCAGCAGCAGCGGCGGTGCCCAGCGCAGCTGGCACGGGCAGGGCAGCCGGGGATGGGATGGCTGGGACCCGGCCTCGGTGCGGTCGGCGCGGTGACCTCGGCCCACGCGGCAGGACAGAGCAACCCCCATCTTCCCCAGCATGGCCGGCAGAGCGGCCGCGGGCCGGGCAGTGGGAGCAGGGCACACAAATTCACCGCCAGCGCCGGGGCAGGTGGAGCTGCCCTGGGCAGTGAGCCCGCACCTGGGATGGAAACCGGGGCAGGCGGAGCTGAGGCGGGCAGCGAGCCGGGACCCGGGACAGGCGCCTCGGCCGCGAACGGAGGGGGCAAGAGCTGCAGAGGATCCCACTCTCTTTCTGACTTTTCCTCTTGTTCCCCTCCCTTTCATTTCCCCTTGTTCTCTTCCTGTTTTGTCTCGGGTGTTTCTCATGCTTTAAAGATTTTTATTCTCCTAAAATCTCCTGTCTAACCTATGGCATATTCTCTTTCTTCTAGATTAAATGGGTTTTTTTACAAATAAATCCAGAGCCTAACAAATCTAAACTTCTGCTTAGATACTTTGAAATGGTCGACGAGCTAACTCACGACCTCCTAATGTTGTTTTTCTCATCACCTTTTTATTTATCCTTTGGCAAATTAAGCATCTTTCAGTTTCTTGCTTTGCTACTCCAAAAATCCCAGTGCACCCATAGTTCCTTAAAAAATGATCACACAAAGCTTGAGTACCCCAGTGGGTTTTCTGATGCATGTCTTCTAATATTTTCCTAGTAAGCACATTTTATTAAGTAATTGTCTTCCATCAAGAAGTTTCCATTTCCCTGATTTATCTTGTTCACTTCCTGTCTTGTTTAATTCTTTTTTCTCGGCTTCCCTAAACTTTGGAATTTCCAGTTTTTCCTCGTTTGGAGTTAATATTAACATAACTCACTCAGCTCCACTTTCTGCTGTATCCTTGGCTTCGTCATCTGCCAAATTATTTCCTCTTATTTCTGGGGTCTTTCCCTTTTGGGGTTCCTTAATATGTACTATAGCTATGTCTTTTAGGTAATTTTAATGCCTCTAAAACCTCTGAAATAAGTTCCTCATGTACTAAACCTTTTCCTCTTGAATTAAGTAATCTTTTTCCTTTCCAAATTTTTAAAGGTATGTACTACGCTAAAGGCATACCTTCAATCAGTATATATGGTTCCTTTATTTTGTGTTAAATATTCTAGTGCTCTTTTTAAAGTATATAATTCACAAGTTTGAGCTTACTAGTTTAAGGTTAATTTCCCTTTTTCCACAGTTTGCATGTTGTTCCCATCAACTACTACATACCCTGTACTTTCTCCTTTTGCAAGGAGTTGTATCTCTGTTACCTAACATAACTCCCAAAGGGCTATTTTTTTTTTCTTTTTTTTTCCCTGTAATCCAACTTACTGGTTTTCTGTCTCATTTTTCAAGATCTTATCTATTCATCATCTGCCTCTGTTTTTCACTTTCACTAACAACCTAAATACCACTTTTCTTTCAACTACACACTTAAAAATAAAAAACCTTTTTCTCACACTACTTTCAGTGCAATCCACCTCCCTCCAAGGAGATATAGTGAAGCTTAAAATACACAATCTACATTACATATACTTTCATTTGTCTACATTCACTCGCTTCTATTTCTCATTCATTTCCACACATTCTTTCACACGCTCAGGACACAAAGTGGATCCCTGTTGACAGAGAATCGCGGCTCCCTGTGGCCCCCTCCCCTTGGCGTTGGCCTCTGGGTCTCAGTATCTCCCGGCCTCCTGGGAGGGCCCTGACTCTGCTGCCTCCGGTGCCCGTTCACCTGTGAGGCTGATTTGTGTCACTCACACTCTTCAGCTACGGCCCCCTCACAGGCCCGGGGGGACAATGGCCCGTTTGCAGTCACACACATGCTCTGTCGCAGCCCCCACCCACCCAAGGGACAATGGCTTATTTGTGGGTCACACACACCTCTTTCCACAGCCCCCCCTTCCCACCTGCCCGGGAAGCTGAGGCTGATTTTGTGTGTGACTCACTCTCACACACACAACAACAATAAGGTACCTTTTACTTTCACATCACCTATTACAATTTTAGGTATTTCTGGCCAGTCCTGGTGCTATTGGATTTTCCTCAACCCAGCTGTGTTGTCCAACCCCAGATGCTCTTGGGTGTAGGAGCGTCGGGGGGTAGGACGGTCGGGACGGATGGAGACGAGAGATCTCTGCAGCCAGGCCCTGGAACTTGCGGTTTATTGCAAAGGGCCCGGGTGCAGGGCCCTGCTTGGAGCTGCCAGGCACAGCTGGAGCAGGCCCGAGAGAAGAGAGGGGTAGAGAGGATGAGAGGGTAAGAGAGTAAGAGGGTAAAAGTGTAAGAGAGTGAGGTTCCCATTACAACACAATAAATCTTCTGTGTTGAATATTCTATTTCTCAACAGCCAATCTAGTACAAGATGCACGTCCTATAGCATTTACATACAGCCTATAAGAATCATTACATTGCCACACTGTGTTACATTTTAAACCGTAAAAACTCCTCTTTGGACCCCTTCTGCCAAGCTGGCAGGATCTGCTCTGACCCTCGGATCTGTCTGCAAGCAGAGGGAATTGTTCCATCAAAAGGGGATTACCTTCAGCCAGCCACACCACTGTTTTCCAGTTGTTCAGTAACTGAGGTATCTCAAAGCTTGCTTTGATTTCAATCTTGCTTATAGTTTCTATATTGTCAAAATCTTTTGCCAGACAATCATATTTATAAGGCTTTCCTGTTTCATCTTCCCCAACACTTGGGCATTTTTTTATTTCTCAATCCACCTGTGTTGTCCAATCCCAGATGCTCTTGAGCATATTCTCAATCCAGCAGAATTTTGCTTTACCCTGAATGCTCTTGGAATATTAATCCCTCAACCCAGCAGTTTTTAATTCTGGATGCTCTTGGGCACTCTTATCCCTCAACCCAGCAGGTTTTTAGGAGCCCCTTTTGTCCGATTTCCTAGTGGATTGGGCTAGGAAACTCCTCTGCTCCCTTCCTCCGAGGGGTCCAGCCCCTCTCTGAGACCCAGTCCCAGTTACCCCGGGGGATTCTCTCACTCCTTTTAACATTCACTTTGTCTCTTTACTGGCCACTTACCGCGGAAAGTCAGAAACGCAGCATGGGAGACTCCAGCACTCACTTGGCAGGTCTGGCACAACCAGCCCGCCTCTCATTCACTCACACTCATCCCCCCTGAGAAATACTTACCAATCCCTTTTCCTTCCCATGTTCTTCGTGTACATTACTACTCTTAGGGGGCCAATTGCCATGGTTGTAGGGAGCCTTTTTCCCTTGTCTTTGTTTTATTGTCTCCTTTTGTCCACCATAACCTGCGTCTGTCGGTCACCCCAGGGCAAACAGAGCGAGGCTGCCGAAGTGGGCAGGGGGCACCTTCCCCACTCTGACTCTCCTAAAGCACCGGCAGTGAGGTGTTGGTAACCATCCTCTGCTACCATAATTGTGAAAAATGCCAATTACTTGTTTTTAAAATTTTTAAAGTTTAATAGTAATAAAATGGTTATAAAAATGGTAATACAATTAGAGTAATAAAAATTTGGACAATTAGGATTTAGGACAATACAAGACAATGGAAACAAAGAGTTACAAATGGCTCGGGTACCTTTTCCTGGGCAAAGTAAGCCCAAAAAAGGACACACGTTAATAGAGGATTAACTGTGAAAAACCATAGCCCATTGCATATTTGTACATCTCATTTGTACTTCCGCACAAGGAGGGGCTGCAAACCCAGCCCAGGGAGCTGCAGGGAGGAAAGAGCCCCCCCTGAGCCAGGAAGGCGGCTGGAGATCCAGCCAGAGCTCAGAGCTGGTGGAGAAGCCTCATGGCAGGGAGAAGCCCCACAAGTGCTTGGAATGTGGGAAGGGTTTTAGTCGGAGCTTAGATCTGATCCAGCACCAGGTGATCCACACTGGGGAGCAGCCCTGTGAGTGTGAGGAGTGTGGGAAGAGCTTCAGCCACAACTCTGTCCTGATCCAACACCAGAGGATCCACACTGGGGAAAAGCCCTTTGAGTGTGGGGAATGTGGGAAGAGATTCAGGCAGAGGGGCCAGCTGATGCAACACAAGATGATCCACACTGGAGACTGGCCTTATGAATGTGGGGAATGTGGGATGAGCTTCTGCCAGAAGGGGAGCCTGATGCAACACCACAGGATCCACACTGGGGGAAAGCCCTGTGAGTGTGTGGAATGTGGGAAGAGCTTTAGATACAGCTCTGGCCTGAGGAAACATGAGAGGATCCACACTGGGGAAAAACCCTATGAGTGTGGGGAGTGTGGGAAGAGCTTCAGCATCAAGTGCCAGCTGACGGAACACCAGAAGATCCACACTGGGGAAAAGCCCTTTGAGTGTGGGGAATGTGGGAGGAGCTTCAGAGGAAGCTCGGCCCTGATTCGGCACCAGGTCATCCACACGGGGGAACGGCCCTACACCTGCTTGGAATGTGGGAAGAGCTATGGGTGGCACTTTGACCTGAGAAAACACCAGGGCACCCACACTGGGGAGAGGCCCTACAAGTGTCCCCAATGTGGGAAGAGGTTTCACAGGAGCTCCGATCTTCTCAAACATGAGCGGAGTCACACCGAGGAGAGGCCCTTCCACTGCCCCGACTGTGGGAAGGGCTTCAAGCAAAACTCCACCCTCACCCTGCACCGGCGCATCCACACCGGGGAGAGGCCCTACGAGTGTGGGGAGTGTGGGATGAGATTCTCATTGAGCTCAACTTTCACCCAACACCAACGGAGGCGCCACTAAGGGAAGCCCTGTGAGTACCCCGAGTGTGGGAAGAGCTTTGTGCGCTGCTCCAGCTCCATCCCCCATGAGAGGATCCGCATCGGATGATCCCCAGTGACCCCCGTTGGGCAGAGCCCTGATGATCCGTGGTCCTGGTGATCCAAGTTGGAAGGCATCTGGCTGGGGGGCTCCACATCTTCCTGGTTCTCTGAGGGTACCTAGATAAACCCAGAGGCAGGAACCTCCATCAGGATGCAGGCCTACAATGGGAATTCCTTGGGAAGAGCAGATTTGTTGAATTTCAATCCCATAAAATCTTTTGCATTCAATCCTATCTTCTGGTGACATCAAGGAGTACTGAATGGTCCCTGAGGTATATTCTGGGTTGACTATTTGGTGCTTGTATCCCCAGTCTGTTCTGTTTATGCTGAATAATAAGTTTTACACCTTCAAGACCTGTCCTGAGAGTGAAGGGGTAGAGAAGCAGCATGCAGTTTGTTTTCAGAAACTGCACTTGCTCCTCCACATTCCTGCTCTGGGACTGTGTTGTCTGCGGATGGACAGACAGCGGGACAGAGCTCTCCTTTGCTTCTAGTTAGTTTTAGCTAGCTGAACCAAACAAGTTCCTGAACTGTGGTGTTTTTTCCCCTTTTCTTTGGACCTGTTTAAACCTGCTCTGGCCTGAACACCAGAAGAGCACGGGCAGCTCACAGCTGTGGCCCACTGGGCTGGGCCTGGGCCGCGGCATTTCCAGCACCAGAGGGACTGATAAGGGACTGAGTGAGCTGAGCTACAGCCCACAGAGGCACTTGGTGAGTTTGTCTCTCTTTTAGAGCAGCAAGAGGTTTTACTGTTTTGTTATCTTTATTGAAAGATAAAAATATCCATTCCAGAATATGCAGTTGATCTTCCCAGTTATCACTTCATTGACACGGTATTCCACACGGTATTTCATGGTCCTTCAAAATAAACACTTGAACACCAACATAGGTATCTAATCTGCTAACAAATGTGTGTGCTAAGGCTAATTCAATTTCTTCTAGGGTCTTTGCTGCTGGGGTCAGTTGCCTCTCATCAGTAGAGGAGGTGGTGCCTGACAGCAAATCATGCAATAGTTGCATCTGATGATTAGTTATGCCTAAATATGATCTAATCCAACCTATTAAACCAACCAATTTCTGTACATCAGTAGCAGTTTTAACATCAATGTCTAACTTCACAGGTTGAGGCATAACTTGAGTGTTAGTCACTAACATACCAGTATTTCCAAGGCATGTGTTCCTGCACTTTCTCTGGGGCAATGATCAGACCAAAAGCTTTCAAATTTGTCACAGCACATTGTTTAAGAGCTGATAACTGTTGTTTGTTATCAGATGCCAACAAGATATCATCCATGTAATGATAACAGTAGCAGTTATTAAATTGCTCCTGCACTTTTGACAAGACCTGTGCCACAAACCATTAACAAATAGTTGGCGAATTTTTCATGTCTTGGGGAAGTACCCTCCATTGATATTTTTTATTGGGTTCAGGGTTCAGCATGATTATGGAAGGCACAGTAAAAGCACATTTTTCTTTGTCTTGTCCAGCCAATGGAATAGTGAAGAAACAATCTTTCAGATCAATGACAACTATTTGCCATTCCTGTGGAATCATTGTAGGCGTAGGAAGGCCTGGTTGTAAAGCTCCCATTGTTGCCATTACAGCATTTATCTGCCGTAAATCATGTAAAAGTCTCCATTTTCCCGATTTCTTTTTTATTACAAAAACAGGGGTATTCCAGGAATATTTCAATATTTCCTGCTTGCAATTGTTCTGTGACGAATTCTTGCAGGGCAGTAAGCTTTTCTGTAGTAAGGGGCCAGTGGCCAGCCCAGGCAGGTTTATCTGTCAACCATATCAAGGCTACAACTGGACATTCATTGCCCTGCATCACAGTGGCCCCTATTAAAAATACATATTTTGACACCCCATTGAGATAAGCAATCTCGTCCCCACAAACTCTGAGGAGCATCAGCAACATAGGGTCTGATGTTAGCTTGTTGGCCATCAGGATGTTTCACATTAATTACAATGGCTGACAGGCCACCTGTTGTAGCACCACCCAACCCCAGAAGTCCAAAACTTGCATGAGTGAGAGGCCACGATTGAGGCCAGCAAAGTCATGAGAGTATTGTGACATCTGCTCCAGTATCAATCAAGGCTGTTACTGATATGGTTCCTGGATGACATCCACTGGCAGTGAGGATGCATGTCTTTTCTGGACGGTTCTCTGTAACTTTCTCAGCCCAGAACACTTGAGGTACCCCTGTTGATCCAAAACTTCCTGTGCCGTGACTTCGGTCTACTGTATTCAGAACAGAACTCACAAAAGGTACGAGTTGAGCAATGCAAGTTCCTTTCTGAATAGTGACAGGAGGGTCATCAATGGGTACCATAGCATGAATCTGTCCTAAATAATTAGCATCAATAAATCCTAGATGCACATGAATACCTTTTAATTGTAGTACTTGATCTTCCCATCAAAAACGCACTCAATCCCCGTCCTATTGGACCATAGGCATCGAGGGGCACTTTGCACATTTCTTTTGTCAGAATGGTTACTGTGTCAGCGGTGGGTATATCAATCCCTGCAGACCCACTTGTTGCCCCTGAGTATTGTTCACAAATGTTTAGCTTTGCAGTGCTGGGGAGGCCCGCATTTGCTGCTGTGGTTCTTGGGGTATTTGTTTTCCCACATGCCCATTCGCGCTCTTCTTCCTGTTTCCCTGCAACAGCTGACCATTTGCATGATATTTACTCCTGCATTGTTTAGCATAGTGCCCAAATTTAGCACAATGGTTGCACATAACGTTGCTGCTTGCATTTGATTTAGATGTTATTTTCTGGGTATTACACTGTGCCCTTATGTGCCCTTGCTGTCCACAATCATAGCATTTTGATGAAGGTCTTAGAACTGCAGCAAGAGCTACTATTTTATGGTCTACTGTACCAACTTTTGAGCAAGCAGTAATCATTTGAGGCAATGTGGGTTCCCCAGGTAAAGTGTCAATAATCTTTCTGCAGCCTGAGTTTGCATTTTCTTTCACGAAATGTATACAGAATTTGTGTCGCAAAGATTCATCATCTACCTGTTTTTCAATGGCTGCAGCAAGCTCTTCCACAAATTGCAAAAATGGTTCTCTCATCTCTTGTTGTATAGTATCATATCTCTGTTTTGGAGCTGCCATTTCCATTGATTTAATTAAAGCATTCACGCCAATTTGCTGAGCTTGTGCCAAAATTGAAGGATTCCACCTTGCCTGTGAATCTGGGTGAGCAAAAGGCCCAGTGCCCAGTAGGGCATCAACACCCACAGCATGATGAGGGTCATGTTGAGGCAACTGCATATTTGTTACAGCTGTCTGCTCAGCCACTCGCCTCCAAGTTTCTTAAACTACACCGTATTGTACTGGCTGGAATGAAATAGTAGCAATATGCATGATGTCATAAGGTGCAAGCATATCTGCATTAATTACACATATTAATTGCATTACGTCTGAGAAATTAATGCCACACTGAGCCACTTTCGATTGGAGATTTTGCACAACCTTCCAGGCAAAGACGTGATGACTGTCATCCTGCCCTGATCCAGGAGCTGCTTTAAAACCTGGAAAAGCCATAGATAGGGTTATCACAGGCAACATTTGCATTAGCACTGTTCTCCTGAGGTACTCTTGGAGCACCTAATCTTTCTATCATGTTCCAATTCTTTTCTTCAGCTGCTTTCTTCCTAATAAATTCCCAAAATTCCTGAGGCTGTTGAGGAAGCCCAGTTACTTGACGTGGGGGCAAAGTCCATGGAGCAGTAGGGCTACAGCTATTAGAAGGTGAACTGTCAACAGTTCCCTGCCCCAACTCCGATGTTACTGCGGGTGACTCATCACTTGATTCGCTGTCGCTGTCACTGTCAGGTAATGGAGGACACGACCTTGGAGATTGTTCAGGCAGCTCAGAGGGGAGCGAGGGGGCAGATGGCTGGGCTAGAGCAGAGGGAAGCAGGGGGGCAGAAGACTGGGTTTCTCTCTCTGCTAAAGACATTTCAGCTATCTGGTGCAGTGGTGTGGTGTATACAGGCACCATCAGGAGCTGCGCTGTGACATAAAGAGGTTTAGGAGTCTGAGAAGGAGATACTATGGCAGTTTTCCCAGAAGCTTTGGCAGCTTTCCCAGAAGCTTTGGCATCCAGCCCAGAAGCTCTGGCAGCTTTCCTGGAAGCTTTGGTAGCCTGCCTGGTAACTTGCATGGCACCTGCACCTTCTTCAAGGATAGATTCACCAAGTTCCCCATCAGAGGCCCCCTCTGCCTCATCCCCCTTATCAATTTCTGTTATCAACACTGATTCTTCATCTGCATCCTGCTCTGTTTGTTCTCGCTCTGTTTTCCATTCCTTTAATGCCTCAAAAAGCGATCCCCAGGTAACAGCTAGATCAACAACAGTTTTATCTCCCACTCAGATGACTTCCCACAGTCTGTCCCCAACTTTTTCCCATGCTTTAACACTAAATGCTGTGTCGGGATCAGTGCCAAAATCCTGTGATTTAGCCCACAGCAATATACTACGAAGGGCATAGTCTGAAGTATTAATTCCCTTATTTCTTAACAAAACTTTCCATGTAGCCAAAACAGTCTCTTCTTCATTAGATAAATTATTTCCCATTATTACTAGTTGGTGGCTCACCTACTTCCAGGTGTCTTGATAGGAGAAAATCAGGTCTGGGCTTCCCTGTGGCTTCTACCCGCCATTCTCAGCTGCAGCAACGCTGCCTCCCCCACTATGTCCCAGTGAGTCACATTTGCCAGTCACAAGGACCCCGTTTGGGTCCAGATCAAGTATGTTCTTAAGGGTGTTGAATCACATCAGGGTCACCAGATGTCGCTTTCAAGGCAGTCATGACACAAGGCAGAGACCACAAGCAGTCTCAGATGGCAACTCTTTATTATCGAACATGGCTGACCTTTTATACACTTTCTAATTGTTTATATTTCTTCTGCCCTAACTATTGGCCACAATAAGTCAACATAATATCATTGGGGATAAGTTACAGTGACTTCAACTAACTTTCTAAAAATACTTCATCCAGCTGCAAAGTTCTCTTCTTATCTTTCTTCAATTCCTTACTTTTCTTGGTCTCCTCAGTTACAGCCTTGGAGAGAATCCTTATCAACTTCTTGCTTCTTACCTTTCTTCTCACTCCTTTAGCTAACAGGCCCGCTGTTGGCCCCTTCCACACAAAGGCATTTGCTATACCAGCCCCCACAGTAAGGTTCATTAGTAACGGTTGCCCTATGCTGAAGGCACACAGGTGGTTACATGCCTCTATCATTTACAGCAGGGTGGGCTCCTCCTTAGACAAGGACTTCAGAAGTTTTTTACAATTCTCATTAGCATTTTCAGCAGCTAATTTTGAAAGCAACACCTGTCTGGCAATGTCATTCTCAATTTGTCTTTTAAGAGCTTGTTTCAAGCAGCCATTGAATTGCATATAAGGCTCCGCCAGTCCTTGCTTTACATAAGTAAATACTTTTTGGGGGGCTCACAGCATCAGGGACCTTTAAAAATGTGCTATGCACAGCTTCAGTAATACCCTCAAGGGCCTCACTAGGAATGTGGGTTTGCCCAACAGGGTCTGAGTGGCTTCCTTCTCTGGCCAGGTGGTCAGTCATGAGGGCTGCAATATTCTGGTTTGCATGTCCCACAAATTTCACAAACAAAGCTTCAAACCCCTTTTTCCACTGAGCATCTCTGGAGGCCGGTGGGCCTACAGAACAAAGGCCATTATAGACCTTTGGACAGACAGACAGACCCCAAGTTGGAGAAATCTCCCCTGTTCAGGGCAATTGAGCAGACCCTCTTCCAGGATGCTTTGTTGTATATGCAAATGTACCCAGTTCTACCTCCCTGGTTGGACTGTTGGCCTCTCCCTCCCTTTTTCCTTATATTTATGTCCTTGAATGTTCTCCCTTCCCTGCTTATCCATTGGCCCCATATTGCCTCAGTGTCCCACCCTCTTTACCCTATTGGTTGCCACCCCTTGTCTCCCCTCTGTACTGCCCTGAGCCCTCACCCATTGGCCCTGATGCTCTGTTCTGCCCCCCCCATGTCCCCTGTATTTAAACCCAGACCTTCCACTGTTCTTTTTGTCTTTGTCCCTGAACCCCTTTGTGCGTGGCTGGAATAAACCTCCTTCTCTGGCATCCGTACAAAGACTCTTCCCATTTCTTTGTCATTGGTGATTCTACAAGAGAAGTGTGTGCTGCAGTGATTGTGTGTGTGTGTGTGTGTGTGAGTGCCTGTGCCACCGAGCGTCTTCATTACTGGAGACACTTCTGGAAGGTCACGGCTCCGCTGCCTCTCTCTCCACCACCAACGGGCTTGTGGCTTGTGACAGCTGGCAGCCTGAACAGGGACCTGTCCGGAGCATTCCTGGAGGTGTCTTCAGTAGCTTTTTGGCTACTGAAGTTAAGCCATGTTCGGAGCAGCCAATTCCCAGAGGAGACTCCTAAGTTTTATTGGGGAATCGCACAGGCGACCGGCAACGTTCTTGAGGCGAGAAGATCGGTTGAAGCTGACGGACAACCTGGAGAGGTTTTGTTGACCCACTGTCATGTGAGTACTATATTTGGGGGTCACCCTTTTTTGTCTTTCCTTTGCCTTCTTTTCCTCTTGGATGTTGGGAGAAAGTGTGGGGATGGGAGCCAAACTGACCCACCCACACAGGGAAGTTTATACCCAAGTTAGAGGAATCCTTGTTGGAGAAAATTTTCATTTTTCAAAGGGAGATTTAAAATGTTTTATTCATTGGTTGTTCAAGTATTTTCCTGATGTTATGAGGGAATTCATTCTAATGAGTTCTGGGACCATATAAGGAAAAGATTCTATGTTCTTTGAGTTAAAGGGGATCTTTCAGTGGGGAAATTTTATCCTTTGGCCTTATCGCTAAGTCTGTAGAAAACGTTGGGAAACATTCGGGACCCCAGTTTAACACCCCTTCTCCCCGTTCCTCCCCTCACATCCCTAAACTCTCTTCCCTGCCTCAGGCAGGATTGGGAGATGGATCCTGCCAGAAAGCACAGGGTTGCTACCATCACCCTGACATCTCCCAGTGTCCTCTGTCCCCTCTCCAGGGCAGCACTGGCCATGCTGCCTTGGGCTCTCTCCTAACCCTCTTTCCAATGCCCATGTACCCAGTTCTACTACCCCCAGCTGTTCTCCCAGACAGTGCTGGTAATGTGGCCAGCCCCGCCATCTTGTCTTCTCCCTCTCCAAGTTTTTCTGCCCTTTCTCCACAAAATGGTGCTGACCCCACAAAGGCAATGGCCATTTTGTCACCTCCCTGTTCTGCCAAAAATGACACCTCTGACCCTCCTCCCACTTTCTCTATTCCTGTAATCGCGCCCTGCCCCTCCCTTCTGTGTCAGGAAGTGTGTCCATGTTGGGACTTCCCCTCTCTATCGGGAATCCCCTCCCCATTGTGCACACCAACCCTACCCCTTCCTCTCTTGACTCCTCCTGATGGTCCCTCCCATTCCCATTCCCACAACATTGGAGCCAGAAGTGGTGATGACAGCAACCAGAAGGAGCCCATATTGGCTTCCACAGCTGCCCACAAACAGGCAGATTCTGGCTGCCCCAAGAGGCTCCATGCAGTCATCAAGTGCCCTCCATCCTCCTCGGAGGATGAGAGTAGGGATTCTGCAGACCCGGATTCCAGTCCTGAGTCTGAGGATCACTGGGCCAAGCTGCAGAGGGAAGCCACTGGGAGGGCTCAGAGCTCACCAAAAAGATTGTGGGCTTGCCAAGTATATGTAAACATAGCAGAAGAGTGACTGCAATCAATTCCTGGGAGCCGATCCCCTATGGGGAATTGAAGGAGCTCTGCAAAGTGGCTAAGGAATATGGTTGGGGGTTGCATTTCTTAAAAACATTTCTGGAAGCCACCTTCTCTTCCCGTGTCTTGGTCGTGCATGAAAATAAAAATATCATGAATTGCCTACTCTCCCTGTGTCACAATCCATCCTTACGAACGGGTTTTGTGATTGTTCGTGGATTTGATCTCAGGGTGCAAAAAACCGACACGGCACAGGGGGGTTTGCAGTGATAATCAAAACAAATGCACCTTTATTGAATAACCAAATGCGTTGGGGAGGAATTGGGGAAAAAAGGGAAAAATAAGGAAAAGAGGGAGGAAGAGAAAGGAAGGTATATAGCTACCAAACATAGAACAGCCAAGTCCTTTGATGTCCAGCCAATGGAGTTCACCAGGTCACGTCTGGGGAGATCTTGAAATCTCTCACTAACTCAGAGGTTATTTTTATGATAACTCTATTGAAAATTGTGAGGGAGGGGGGGAAACAGATACAATAAAGAATAGATGTAACAGGTAGTCCTGTTCTCAGCAGTAAACGAGAGCCATTGTCTTCTTGGTCCAGCAGTCACAACCTGCAGGCAAACATCTCGCTTTGGTCAGCTTGCCTCCCCCACACACCTGCCCCGGGCTGGGGGTTTCAGTCCCAGTCCTTGGAAGGAGCAGAGGGGCCTTTTCACATGGGGGTTTCATGTCTCACTCCTTGATGGAGAGGCTCCTTACATCTCAGTCTGTCTCTCACGGTGGTTGTAAAACAGGTGAGGGTCTTCTGTGGGGGACCACCCAAGACTCAGGAGAAGTCCAGCCAGGCTGAGAGGTGGGACAGCTTCCAAGGCTATTGCTGCAAAAAGGCAAGATGCCCACTTCTTCTTTCATTGGGCTCAGTGTAGCGTACAGCAAACAACACCTGTGAACAATAGCTTAGCACTGTGCTCAGGTCTCGGAGCCATTGGCACGTAACTTTCTCCAACAGGGCCAGAAACTTCAGACAAGGGTCTTTTCTTCAGTGGTCCCCAATGACGATCGTGAGGCAGATGAGAGAAACTTTGGACAGAGTCTCACACCCCGGTCGAGTACATGCTGTGGGAGAGGCAGTAAAAAAGGCATCTCAAATCACTGGCGGACACATATTCAAAAGATGCCAACAAACCAAATTTAACCCTTGAAGAAATGGCAGGAGAAGGTGACTTCCAGAAGCCACAAGACCAAGCAAAGGACTTACAAGAAGCTGCACTCAGTGGCATCACCACTGCTGCAAAGACATCCCTGCTCCTCACTCTCGACGACACCCTACATACACAGAGCTTCACTAACATTAAACAAGGGCAAGTGAAATTTTCATGAAATTTGTAGACAGACTTAAAGTTGCACTTGAGTGACAAATAGAAAGCCCAGAGGCCAAGAAGGAAGTGCTAAATAAAATGGCCTTGGCAAAGGCAAACAATGAGTGCAAAACAATATTAAGACCCAGAACCTACAATCAACCAGATGGATGAGGCCTGCAACAAATTATCTTCCACTGAACACACCGTGGCAAGGGCAATCTCTAAGGGAGAGGGCCTTTTTAACATCCCAAGACGCTGCAAAATGTTTTAATTGTGGGGAACTGGGCCTTTTTTTGAAGGACTGTCCAGAATACAAAATGCCTAAAGACCAGCAGCCACCAAAGAGGTGCCATTCATCACACTGTATGGATTGCAACAGACATTCTAACAACTGTTCTCAGTTTTGTTATCACCAGTAACCTCACCACCACCAGCAGCATTATCAGCCAAAAAACTTCCAACAGACTGCAGGGTGGCCCCGTGTGAAGACAGCAAATGGAAAGCTGTTTCACTGTACCCTCCCCACTATTCTGGAGGTCCAATACGTGGGAAATTCCCGTGGAGCTCTTCATACTCCGAACAACAGACCAGAGTGACCAAGGCTTTCCAGCAAGTTCAGGTCAGGACGTGACACCAACTGGTGAGTGCTTTGTCTATACAATTTGATGACTCTGCTTTCTATCGTATTCCCACCAGAAAATATGGACCCCTAGAGGGCCTGAGGGATGTGCTGGTAATAGGTAATGTATTCATGGACCAAATGAAATACATATTATAGTGGAAGTACAAACTGTTGGGCCAACTGACGAAATCACAGTCACTTTCTGCTGCACAAAACCACCACACTTCCTGCACAGAGAGACTGTGATCGCCCAAGCCTTTTTATTGCCATTAAGCATAGACAATATCCCAGAGCACCCAATGGCATGCTGGGTTGAAATCATGGGCCAAGACAAGCCCCTTATAAAGTGCAGTCAGTTGAATAAAGGTAATGACATCCACCTACAAGGGATGGTGGACACAGGGGCCAATGTTACTATCATTACACAACCTCAATGGCCCCTGAACCAGGAGCTGACTCCTGTCACTGGAGTCACCTCAGTGATTGGAGGAGCCGCCATCTCCATGAGGAGCGAGCGTATTATCACAACAGAGGGACTGGAGGGCCAAACTGCCACCATCAGGCCATTTGTAGTCAGGGCACTCACCACCCTGTGGGCCAGGGACCTGTTGTCCCAGTGGGGAGCTTGACTTGATATTCCACCTCTGTCCCGGGATTTCTATTTGGGGCCACTGCAGAGTGCACCACCCCACCATCACCTGGAAGACTGACACCCCACCGTGGGTGGATCAGTGGCCCCTCTCAACAGAGAAATTACATACCCTCGAGCTTCTTGTGGAGGAGCAGCTCTCCAAGGGCCACATTGTACCTTCCAACAGCCCTTGGAACTCCCCTGTCTTTGTTCTCAAAACACCTGGCAAGGACAGGTGGACGCTCCTCCATGACCTTTGTAAAATTAACAAGGTCATTGAGGACATGGGTCCCTTGCAGCCTTCCTTCTCCGTCCTTGCTTCCTTGTGACTCGAGACTGGTGGTCGTTGATATCAAAGACTGCTTTTTCAACATCCCCCTCCATCCTCAAGATGCTCCCATATTCACCTTTTCCATCCCCTCCCTGAACAGACAGGCACCTCTGAAGCGGTACCACCGGTGAGTCCTCCCCCAAAGTGAGAAAAACTCCCCTATATATGCCAGTGGTACATGGCCCTTGTCCTATCTCCCATCCAAAGGACTCTCCCAGATGCCATTATCCTACATTATATGGATGGCATTCTGTCTTGGTTTGAAGACAGATGTCTGCTAAGGAAGGCAGGAGCTTCCTGTGAAATGGAAAATGTAAACCCCCTCCCTCTGAATTATTATAATTTTGAAATTAAAAAGCTCTCGAGCAAAGATATGGGAATAAGAATAACAGTTATTTACGAGGAAAACTAAAAATACAAATGCAATAGTACAAACAAAAAAACCCCACTGGCAGAGTCAGAATATGACCTGACACCCTGTGGGTCACAGTGGTGGTAGCAGTCCTATTAAATGGAGGCTGCAGTGCTCCTGCAGTGACAGGTGGGGTTCTGTTGAAGCAGTGATCCTGTAGAAGGGTGGAGTTTTCCTCTCAAGGTCCAGTGGTGGCGTAGATGGGCCTGGACTTCCTCTGGGAATGCAGTGGAAAAGAAAGCTGCTCCTCTGGGAATCCAGTGGGAAAAGGCTGTCTCTCTTCTTCCAAATGTCAAATTATATCCAGGTAGGAATGCTTGGCTCCTCCCTCTGGCCGGAGCATCTCACAATGGGATGATGAATTTTTCATCAGTCATGCAGTGACACTCAAGGGCCCAATAACAGAAGATATCTCCCAGAGGGGGGGATTGTTGAGGAAGAGATAAAGTAAACTGCTGTAAGAGATGGTCTGAAGTTTCCGTCATTTGCCTCACGACCGTCACAAGGACAGAGAGGAAGACCCTGAGGACCCTGGCTGGAGTTCTGGCCTGGTTGGGGTGGATGCTTGCCAAGTGATTGTTTGCAGCTGTGCTTGCTGTGCCCCCACGTTACAACTGCTTTGAGCAGGGGCTGACAGGGAGCGGCTTGCTCTGTACACTTACACCTGCTTCACGATCCCTGCTCATCACAATGGCCCATGAATTTCCCCACCTCTTGGCCAGATGAACTTTCTGGGGTAACTCTGGTGATCCCCCCATAGAAGATCCCTCATCTGCCTCACAAGCACTGTAAGGGAAGCCCCCTCCCAAGGACTGAGACTGAGACCCTTAAAATTCTAACACAGGGGCGCGGGCCTGACTGAAGTGGGATGTTTGCCAAGTGTTGCCTGCAGGTGTGTTTGCTGCACCAAGACTGGTTTCTCATAGACACCAATCCTGAAAACAATGGGTCTCGCTCACCACTGAGATTGATTTGTCCTGTTTTGGAACATGGACTGTCTTACTCATTTTCAATAGACTAATTCTCCATTGTCTTTTATCTGTTCTCCCCTTGGTGGATGACTATAAAAGACCCCTGAGTTATGCAAAGAATTTGAGATTCTCCCCAACGTGACAAGATGGATCTATTGGCTGGACCATGAGGATTTTGTCTCTCCGTTGGTAGCTATTCCCACCCCTGTCTTCTTCTCTCTCCCTCTATCCTTTATCTCCTTTCTAATCCTTCTATTGCTTCTGCTGTGGGCACTCAATAAAAGGTGCATTTGTTTTGATCAAGACTGAAATCCCCTCTCTGTTGTTTTTGCACTCTGAGATCAGTTAATGAACCATCACAACCCCACTTGTACGAGTGGATCGTGACATTAAATTGCCATCATGAACAGGATTCTGACAGACAGAGGGGTTTGCAGGGTTGTGTGTAGTCTGTAACAGGGGAAGGATGTTTCACTCCAGCCGCACCGAGCCCGATACCCTGAAAGGGGTGAGCAGTTGTCTAAAAAGGAAAGGGAGTGACTCAAATTTCCCACAAACTGCACATGCCTAGGTGAAAAGCACCCCCATACTCAATTGAGGGTTCTGTCTTCAGAATTTCACAAAAGATCTCTTAGTGCAAAAAGGGAAACTGTTTTTGTGTATGTGTGAATCTGGACTGTCTGGGAAGCGAAGGGACTACTTGAAGTAACTGAGTAGAACCTCCCAGGCACACTTAGTCTCTTCACCCACCCAGGGAAGCAAGGGAAACACAGCAGAGGCTGTGTGGTTGTGTACCTTAAGTCTACACTTCCCTGTCATGGTTTTGGTCCCTTCACAAAATGACGGAAAACCTCAGCGCAAAAGTTGAAGCTGAATTTTATGCTCTACTAGCCAAACACAATGCCAAACCTTCTCCCAGAGGAGAAGAACGGGCACAAAGTAACTGATTTAATTTGGAAAATGTTATTGATAGAGTATGTTCTTTACAACATGAAACAAAATTTAAACTGGGCAAAAATAAAACTATTCTCTGCTCAGTTTTGGGAGCTTGTCTCACAGCAGCTATAAAAACTCTCTTAAAGTGAAGAAGTGAGGAAAAAGCTATAATGGACTCCCTTCAAAACCTAGTTGACGTTTGGAAAAAAAATTAAATGAAGAAAAGAATGAGATCCATCTGTTACAAGCTGCCCTTAGAGAGGAACATGTTAAGAATTCACTGAATGCTGATTCCTCAACACAGGCAGAGGAAAAGAAACTCCTCACATTAAACAGATTTATCCCCATAAGGAACTAGAGGCAGTAAAAAAACTGTGGAGAAAACTGCTGCCCTCATTTGAGACCCCTGGTTAAAACAGAATATAATTATATTAATTATGAAGATTTTGAACCACATATCACAACTAAACAAATACCATTCAGCACTACCAAATTGGCTGAGCTGAAGAAAGAATTTGGGCGCCTTCCACAAGAATCGGAGATAGAATATGTCTTCCAAGTGTCCCTTACTGGTGAAGATCAAATTAAATTAACTGAACAGGAGGCCAGTGGGTACTGGGGACATGGAGTTTTCCTAACAACAGGAGATAAGCGTGACACATGGTCCCTGACACAATGTGTGCCTTTCTGGCCCGGGGGAATTAATCCTTTGGAAAGGGGAGACCCTTTAGCTATAGTCAGTACCCCCGACCAGCTTTTGGAAGGCGCCCACAAAGCCACCTGCCTGCAAATGATTCATGAAAAAGGTTGATTCCTGGTTTTCAGTCACCAATGCAATTACCTGTAAAGCCTGAAATTATGACTCCTTTAATTTGAGGGCTTCCTAAACCTACAGCAATTACTTTACAGAAAACCATAATGGCCTTGGGTCCCGTAGAGAGACTAGATAGATTCCTTGGTAACCCCACTGACCAAACTGGATCTACTGATCCTGGTTTCACTCCATACTCCATCCCCTCACAGCCCACAGCTTCTCAATCTGATTCACCTGCCAGTAGCCATAAAGTTTGGACATGGAGCGAGGTTGCAGTAGATTTGATTAATTACAGTAGATGATATGGACCTGTAAAAACCCTGGAGGAGAAATCAGAAAAAACAAACGGTGTTTGGTTTATCAGGGCTCCTCACGGTGAAAATTTAGGGAAGGGAAAACAGATCTCTAACCACCACCATTGGTGGTTGTTGGAAGTTAAAAGGGGGGTCCCCAGAGAGGTGATGGATGGTTTGCCCCTTGATAAATTACAGAAAATAATAACTAATTGGCACTATCAGAAACCGAATTTATCAGTTCAACCCAGTGCACCCCTCCCTTCTCAGAATCCAGCCAGTGAGCCAAAAGAAACCCTCTCCCAGCCTCTCCCTCAGAATTTAGGATGTGAGCCAAAGCAAACACAGAACCAGAGAAACTAGGCTCTCCATCCCTTATAGGTGAGCAAAGGGCTGGAGCATGGATGTATCTGAGAATGCTCACTAAACATAAATCAGGAGATATACTGATCACAGCTATCACAGGCCTCAAACAGGCACTTGTAACCTTTCTGATTGACACTGGGGCACAAATCTCTGCACTAACAAAAAGGATGCCCAGAAGTGTAGAATTGTTCCTACAAAGAAACCATGTTGTGCTTTAAATGCCCTAGGAACTACAGAATCTATGAATGTGGCCTTAGTAAAACTCATGCTCCATGGAGAGGAGAATCAATTAGATGTCAAAATTGGGGATATTCCAAACAATTTATTAGGGATGGATGTTATTGCTGGGAGGCAGTGGGAAGATTCTGAGGGATTCCTGTGGTCATTTGGCGTGCCACGTCTTAACATTAGACTGCTCCAAGCTGCATCCTCCTCACTGTCTAGCAAAATTACTCATGTAAAACAATACCCTCTACCTTCTGGTGCCAAAGAGGGCATCAACTGGTTATACAGGACTTGTGAGACCAAGGAGTGATAGTCAATACCCATTCTCTTTTCAACTTGCCACTGTGGCCAGTTTGGAAACCCAATGAGAAGTGGAGGCTGACAGTAGACTTAATGCCAACACAGACCCTCTTACAGCAGCGGTCCCAAATTTGGCTGAATTAATGACATCAATTCAAGAAAAAGCTCACTCAATCATGGCAACTATAGATGTCAAAGACATGTTTTTTATGATACCCATACAGCCAGAAGATATGGACCTATTTGCCTTCACATGGGAAGGACAGCAATACACTTTCACTAGGCTTCCCCAAGGCTACAAACACTCCCCCACTTTGGCCCACCATGCTTTAGCCCAGGAATTAGAAAAAACACCCAAACCTGATCCTGTAGCTGTTTATCAATACATTGATGACATTCTGGGCTGGGGGCGGGGGGGGGGGGGGGTGTGTGTGTGAAATAGAGGTAGTAGGGAAACATCAGCAGAAAATAATCTCTCACTTAGAAAGTCTTGATTTGCAGATGCCCCCAGAGAAAATTCAGAAGTCTTCTCAGGAAGTGAAGTTTTTGGGAATTTGCTGGAAAGGAGGTATGACATGTATTCCACCTGATATCCTAACCTCTTTAGATCAGATCAAAATGCCTGAATCCAGGAAAGATCTCCTGCAAGCTCTAGGATTATTAGTGCTCTGGAGAAAACATATTCCAGATCTTTCAATAATTGCCAGGCCCCTTCATGACTTGCTGAGCAAACGGGGTGAAATGGGATTGGACTCCTTCTCAGGAGGAAGCATTGCAATTGCTGATTTTTGAAGCAACAGCTCACCAAGCACTGGACCCTGTCCATCCCACAGATCCCTTTCAAGTGGAATGGGGATTTGGCTCCTCAGGGCTGTCAGTACACATTTGGCAGCAGGGTCCTGAGGGTCCAACAAGTCCTGTTGGTTTCTATTCCTGTGGTTTTAAAGATGCTGAGAAAAGATACACTACCTGGGAAAAAGGATTGTTTGTGGTTAGCTTAGCTTTCATAGAAGTGGAAAAAAATGCACGACAACAACCAGTTGCCTTGAGAGGCCCTTTCAAAGTTATTAAGACAGTCACTACTGGGACCTCCCTCCCCGTCCCCAACACAGTGGCCCAAAGTGCCTCAGTTGCAAACTGGTATGCTCAGATTGAACATTACTGTAACATTCTCTCAATAACAGAAAATGCTGTAAAAAATTTAGCAATCCAAGAAACTGAGAACTTGGGCAGCAGCCATGACAAACCTGCCTCTGTAATTAAAACATCCCCTCCTTTCTCCCCCAAACAATCAGCAAATTCTTGGTTCCCTGATGCCTCTGCTAAACAGGAGGGGAAGGTGTGGAGATACAGGGCAGCAGCCCTCCACATTTCCTCTGGTGAACGAATCATTACCGAGGGAGAAGGCAGTGCTCAGGTTGGGGAGCTGAGAGCTGTTTGGAGTGCTTTCCAACATGAGGTACAGAATACCTCTCCTGTCTGCATCTACACGGACTCCTATGCTGTGTATAAAGGATGTACTGAGTGGCTTCCTTTTTGGCAGCAAAATGATTGGGAAGGTAACAGAATTCCAGTATGGCAAAAGGAAAAGTGGCAAGAAATTTTGAACATCGCAAGCCAAGGAAATTTTGTTAGGGTGGGCAGCCTTTCACCAGACAGATGGAAATCCAGCAGGAGAGTGGAACAATAAAGCTGTTGGTTTAGCAAGACTAAGTCCCCTGAAAAAGAACAAATTACAGAGGACTGGGATCAACTATTAGAATGGCTGCATGTAAAAAGACAGCACACAGGTGTGAAAGATTTGTACAAGGAAGCTCTTGCCCAGCGTTGGCCTGTCACCAAGGAAAGGTGTAAAACATGCGCATCAGCCTGTGAGCAATCGCAGACTGGAGACTGGAGAGACATCCTTTGGAAGATGACCCTCTGCATTTCAGAAAGGGTAAAGGCTTATGGGACGCATGGCAGGTAGACTATATTGGCCCCTTTAAGAAGTCAGGAGTTAAACACTTTGTGCTAGTAGGAGTAGAAATTGTATCTGGGATGGTCCAGGCCAATGCTTTTAAAAGAGCTACAGGAGATAATACTGTTAAAGCATTGCAGGGATGGTTTGGAATTTTCCCAAAACCACAGGAAATTCAATCTGATTATGGGTCCCACTTCACTGCTAGAATTGTACAGGATTAGGCAAAAAATGAAGGAATTAAATGGACTTTTCATACCCCTTACTACCCTCAAGCTAACGGGATCGTGGAAAGGACCAATGGTCTTTTGGAATGACTTTTGAAACCAGAGGAGGGAAATTGGGATGTTCAGTTATGGGAAGCTGTGAAAAGTGTGAATGACAGATGGGGTGGTAAATGGGTGTCCCAAAATCACTGTTTTTTGCCCCATAGCTCCAAGCATAATTGCCTCTCTAGGGAGACCAGATGATTTCAAGATTCCAGCATATTACCCTGAACAACCTGTTCTGGTGGACCTCCCTACTGTAGGGGAACTACCACTAGTGCTAAAAACCCCTCTGAATAAACATGCATGGGTAGCCTCTGATGCTCTAGGGAGAGAGCATCGGATAAATACACACTGGATAATTCCATCATTCTAACTTTTTCTGTCCCTTAGTGGCAGGATTCTGTTGTGTTTACTTTTACAGAAGAACCCTGAGGGACATGAGGATCATCTGAACCATGATAACACTGGTGATACTTTTCTGCATCCTACCACAATTCCGTGGACAGAATCCTGCTGAGTGGTCGTGGTCTGAAGCTACCATCCATCACACTAATGTTCTAGAATCATATCCCAAGGGTCGCCACCTGAACCTAGAGCCTATAGTGCTGCATGACTCTGAGATATATCGCCCAAGTGAGTGGGGATGGGATCAGAAGGACTGGACTAGAACCCTAACTGGAACAATTGGTGAGTCGATTGTGGTAGCATGCAGAAAAGTGGAAGGATCTCTCTATGAGAAAGCCACCTCCATTGCAGGTGCTGGAAATGTTTTAGAACCAGATGGAAAAAACTATTTGCACATCCCTACAACAGAACTGTGTCCTACGACAAAGTGGGAGTGTACCAAACAAATTCCCCTCACTCTGTGCTGCTGGCAGGAGTACGTTGGTAACTACACTTTAGGCCCCAGAACCAACAATGCAATTACAAAGGATTGTAGAAATAAATCTACTGCTTGCTGGCATAATTTTACTTTAGCCAAACCAACTTATGTGACATGCCGTTGGTAAAATAACTTGACAAATCCATAAAGTTTAAAAGGCCTGGTTTACAAACTTAAGATAAATGCTATAACAAAGCCCACACTGAGTACAGTAGTCACACCCCAGTGGGTAGAAAGGACTGAGAGCACCCTTAGTCAACTTGATACTGAATGGCCTTGGTCCCAGGCTTTTGTTCATTTTTCCGGATCCTCAGGAAATATGAAGGATTTAAAACTATCAACTGTTGTTACGCATGAAAATCAGATATACACTAGGCAGGAATGGGAAAACCAAAAAACCTGGCAGCTTCAAGGGATAGTGGGGAAAAAAATTAGTATGGGATCCAAATGATTAACGGAACTACCCATAGTAACGCAACCTCAATCGGTGTTTTGACAGATCAAACAAATAAGCATGAAAAGGTTTGTACGCACCCAAGCTTACAGGATTGTTGGCACAATTTTACATTGGCACAAACCATAGAAGCGGTTTGTCTTTGGTCCAAAAAATGTAGGCCTGTAGGGCCTACATTTTAAGTTTATAGTAAATGCTATAGCCCAACTGGTTACAATTTACACCACCACCACTCCAGCCCAACCACCGCTTATGCTTAGCCCAAGAATTTTTGAAAATGGACCAGATATAATTAGGAAAACAGGACAACAACAAATACTGTTCAATCCAGCATGGTTCTCTTAAACAAGTCAAATTGCTGATGCAAAGTAATGTCTCAGAAATTCAGCCGACCTGTTCACCTTTTTTGCAAACTTCCTTTGAGGGTTGGATGACCTGGTTGCAAAAGCGGAACTCTTTTAAAAGACGGACGCTAAGAGACATAACCGGTGTTGTGGGAACAGGATTGGGAATTCTAAAGACTATTGATTCAGAAGTATTAATGAATAAAATTGGCTGCGACAACTAGAGATTTGACCAAGTTACAACAACCACTGCAGTCATTTGCTTTAGGAACACACCAGTGGCTGCTATCAAACATTTTGACAAATTGGGAAAAGGTAAATGTAAATGACCACAAATTGGTAATTGATACACTCGGTGCTACACAAAACAACATTTCTTTGGCTCTCAGCTGTATCCAGGCACAATTGTGGATGCAGTCAGTTGCTGCCTCAATGATAAGAGAAGGTGAAGAAGGCACTTTTCCTACTGAAATTGGGAAAATAATTTGGGACAGTGCCACTGATTTTGAAAGAGAATTCCAATCCTGGTGGAACTTAGTGAATTTAACTTCCAATCCCATTACAAACACAGCCATGGCTTTTGTGTTAACCATACGTAATGCCTCAGTGCATTTGATATTTCCTATGATTGCATTAGGGCTGAATCATGATGGAGCTGTTCTCTATCCTTATGAGCATCAGGAATGGGCCCGTCAAATGGGTGAGAAATGGCAAACTGTTAATTTAGAATCTTGTCTTGTCCGAGAACAACAAGGGTTCATCTGTGAAAGCAATGCAATCATAGCTCAAGACATTTTTTCAGACACAGAGAAAAATATCTGTCATTTTGAAATTCAGCCTAATGAGGCTTCTGAAACAGTCCTTGTATATATAGGCAACAGGTGTGCATGCTTCAGAACTGCTTGTGATTTTGTATTCATAGAGAATATTGTAGTAGATACTAAAAATTATTCAAATGTTTGTGCTTGTAACTTTACCAAGATTACAGGATGTGATTTCTTTTATGAAGCTCCAGTTACCTCTCACTACCTATTGCAATCCAACTACACACTGATTCACAAACTGATGCCTACTCCTATCAGGATGAACCTCACTTTGGTAAGTCAAGTGCTGCTCCATCAAGACTTGGTAGAAATCCTCAAAAAGATAAAGAAAAACGGACAGAAGCCCTGGTGACTGTTCATCATAATGTGAGACAGATACACCGTGTTATGGAGAGGGTAAAGAAAGATGCCGAGCACAGGTGGTGGGATACCCTCTTTGGGTGGTCACCTACTGCCACGAGTGTCCTGAACAGTGTGTGTCAACCCATCGTTGCCCTTTTGATTCTAATTGTGCTTGGTTTTATCTTGTCATCAGTCCCATTTGTTATGAATTGGAGGATGATGAAACGGCTGACAAGATTGATGTCTATAGTCAATGCACACAACTTGGCTGATGTCCTCTACACTGTGGACATCCCCAAGTCAATTGACACAAGGCAATTACAAATTAAGCATATGTGTTTTAGAGCAATCCTGGATTCCCATTTATGATTTTGTGAGAATTACTTTCAATTTTTAGTGAATTGTTTTAGAAAATAATTTTAAAGTTAATGCTTATATTATGATTTGTTTATTGTTTTGCTTTTGATTATTTGTTATTTGTTTCAACCATTTGAAAATTGTTACAAAAATAATACTATTTTAATTAATTAACTATTAGAGTTAATTCCCAATATTGCCGGATGGAACGTGCCTGGGGTCGTCTGGCCTTGCTGCTGGACCAAAGGTGGCAGCTGTGGTGGTCTCACCCCAGAGACACCCCTGGGACAAGTCCAGGCAAGCAGGAACTCAGGTTTACCTCTGGTGGAAAGACTTTAGGCAATGGTGAAGGTAAAAGGAGACGCTGCTGGAGGTTTTGATCCAGAGCTTTATTCCTAAGTCACAGACCTCTGAATGTTGCAACAGCTCCAACAGAACTCAGAACCACGTGGTTGCTGGGTATTTTAAGCCCGGGGAGAGGGGGAGGGAAGGGGTAGGTATGGCACCAACCAGTTGGGAGGGGGGAAGTCTCAGGGGACAAGTGACACCTGGATAGCCCAATGTTGCCAGGGCTGAGAAGCATCTTTTGAACTTTGCCAATCAGATGATGCCCTTGCTGGAATGTTAAGATTGACGGACAGCACTTAGCAAGGGGGCAAGGGGAAGGGGAAGGGAGAGGTTGTTGGCACACCTGAGGGAGGAACTGGGATAGCTGAAACAGAGTATTACATCACACTGCAACAATTAACCATTTTGAAAATTGTTATGAAAATAATACTGTTATAATCAATATTAATTATGTTTGTTTATTGTCTCCCTTTTCCCCCTCTTTTTCCTATCCTTTCTTTTCCTCCTTTTTCTCTCTCTCTCTCTCTTTCTTCTCTCTGTCATACTGTCCCTATTTTTCCGGGTTATACTACCAACGTACGGCCAGTCCTGAAGACTCATCAATGATACTCCAGAGCACTGCTGATAAAGATCCCTCAAGACAATTGTGAGTCACGGGGTCGTGTGAGAGTCTGTCTGAAATATCCCTCATCTGCCTCACGATCGTCATTGGGGGGGGGGCACTGAAAAACAGACCCCTCCTGTCTGAAGTTTCTGATCCTGTAGGGGAAAGTCATATGCCTGAGACCTGAGAGTGTTGCTCAATTATTGTTTTCACAGGTGCATTTGCTATATGCTACCCTGAGCTCAAAGGGCATTTTGCCCTTTTGCACAATAGCTCTGGAATTCTCCCCGCCTCTCGGCCTGGCTGAACTTCTCCTAGGCTTTAGGGTGGTTCCCCCCAAAGAAGGTGCCTCTCGCTTGTTCATAACCACCATGACAGACAAACCGAGATGTAAGAAGCCTCTTCATCAAGAGACCGAGACATGAAATCCTTGTGTGAGAAGGCCCCCTCTCACCTTCTTCCAGAGACTGGGACTGAAACCCCCAACCCGGGAGAGGTGTGCAGTGGCGGCGGAAGGAAAGCTGCCCAAAGCAAGATGGATGTTGCAGGTGCAGGCAGTCAACCACGAAAACAATGGCTCTCACCTACTGCCAAACATGGACTGTGTGTACCCCTTTCCAAACACCATTCTTTCCCCCTGAAGATACAGTAAACTACCTTTGATTTGGTTGCAAAATCCATCCCCCCTTCCCCCATCAAAAAAGAGTGTAATTGGGGTCCAGATGAACTGTGCCTCTGAGATCTCCCTGGACGCGGCCTGGTGAACTCCATGGGCTGGACATGGAGGGACTTGGCAGTTTGACGTTTGGTAGCTATATACCCATTCTTTTTCCTCCCTCTTTTCCCTTATTTTTTCCTTTTTCCCCTGATTCCTTCCCAAGGCATTTTTGCTGTGGTTATTTCAATAAAGGTGCATTTGTTTTGATTATCACTGCAAACCCCCTTGTACCGTGTCAGTTCTTTTGCACCCTGAGATCAATCCACGAACCATCACGAAACCCATTCATAAGGACGGATCGTGACACACCCAAGCTGCGTCCCCGGGATCCACCCGCCTCTCCCAGCCCCAGAGCCCCCTTTCCGTGACCCAGGGACCCCCTGAACCCCCTTTTCTGCCTTTCCCAGCTCCCAGACCCCACTTCCCTGAACAATGGAGACTCCTGGACCCCTTTTCTGGGTTCAGGGACCCCCTGGATCCCCCAGCCCGCCTCTCACAGTCCCTTCCTGGAACCTTGGACCCTTCCCGGCTCTCCCGGTTCTGCTTCCCAGCCCTTGGACACCCCCAGACCGCCCAATCTCTGCGTGCCCCCAGTTCTCCACCCCCTGCGCGTCCTGCGGGGGGGTCCTGGCAGGTCCCGGGGGGGTTCAGGGGAATTCCCAGGGTTTGCTCTGTCCCCTCTCCCTCCCCGCGCTGCCCCGGTCACTTTCGCGTCTCCCAAGCTGCGGCACCGGGACCCGCCCGGGGACCGGGGACTGCTCCGGCACCGGGACCCCCCTGAACAGCAATTCCTGGGCACGGGGACCCCCCGAACTTCCATTTCCAGGCGAACCCCCCTTCCTGGGCACAGAGACCGCCTTGAACGTTCATTTCGGGGCACTGGGAGCCTCCCTGTACCCCCTTCCCCAGCCCCAATAACCCCTGCACCCCCTTATCTGGAGCCTGGAACCCCCTGAACCCCAAATCCCGGGCATGGAAACCCCCCTGAACCCCCATTTCTGGGCACCGGGACCCCACTGCATCCCCTTATACAGCACTGGGAGTCCTTGACCCCCCCATTCTGCTGCACCAGGACCCCCGTGCACCCCCATATCCAGGACTGGAACCCTCCCAAACCCTCCATTCTCAGGCACAGGGACCCCCCTGCACCCCCTCATCCGGCACCAAAGCCCCCCTGCACCCCCTTTCCTGGCCCTCCCCCATCTCAGACACCCCAGCCCCCGCTTTTCCTTGGGGCGGGGCCAGGGCTGTGGGCGGGGCCGCAGTGGAGCAGCGCCATGGCTCCCGCGCTGGCTCTGGGGCTGCTCTTGGGGCTCCTGGGGGACCCGGGGGGCGCGACCAAAGGTGAGTGGGAACCCCGAAACGGGGAAACTCCTGAAGTTCCATTTCCGGCCACCGGGAACGCCCTAGACTTCCATTCCTGGGCAGGGGAACCCCCCTGTACCCCAATTTTGAGTCTACTGACCCCTCTCAACCCCCTTCGCCAGCCCCTGAACCCCATTCCTGGACAGGAAAACCCTCCCGAACCGCCATTCCCAGGCATCAGAATCCACTGAGCCCCCATTCCTGGGCGCCCATGTCCGGGCACCGAGACCCCCCTGTACCCTCTTCCCCGGCACCGGGACCTGCTCGTCCTGTGGGGGGAGGTGTCTCAGGATGTCCAGGAGGGTCCCTGGGGGATTCTGGGCCCCAGGACCCCCCTGAATTTTCAGTTCTGGGCACTGGGACCCCCCTGCACCCCCTTATCCAGTACCAATTCCCCCCTGCAACCCCTTTCCCATCCATCCTGCCTTCCCCAGTCCCCAGACCCCTCTTTTCCTTGATCCTGAGACCCCTGGACTTCCATTCCTTCTTTTCTCAGTCCCCAGCCCCCCCCATTTCTCTGCATCAAGGACCCCCAGATTCCTATTCCCAGGTCTCCCCACCCTGTGACCCCTCATTCCTTGGCACTGGGGACCCCTGGATCCCCTTTCCTGGGCACATGCATCCCCTGGAACCCCCATGCCACTTTCCCAGTCCCTCCTCTCCCCCTTTCCATAACCCTGGAACCCCCTGAGCCCCCATTCCTGGACACCAGGACCCCCTGCAGGCCTTTTCCTGTCCATCCCACCTCTCCCACCCTGCACACCCTTTCCTTGGCCCCAGGATCCCCAAACCCCTTCCCAGCTCTCCCAGTTCCCCTTTCATTGATCCATGATCTCCTCAATCCCCCCAAATCTCTGTGTCCCCCCAGTTCTCCACTCCCTGCGTTACCTGCACGTGGTGGTGTCAGAGCCCAGCCTGGGGATCCCCCAGTTCATGGATATTGGGTACCTGGATGGGATCCCCTTCGTGCGCTACGACAGCGAGCGGGGCCGGGCAGAGCCGCTGATGCAGTGGATAAAGGATGGAGTCAAGCCAGAATATTGGATATGGGGACCCAGACCAATGTGAGGAACCAGCACAGTGATGTCAGGAACCTGAAGATACTGCGTGAGCGGTACAACCAGAGTGGCGATGAGTGAGGGGAGCTGTGGGACTGGAATGGGGATCCATAGGGCTGGAATGGGATCTGTAGGGCTGGGATCCATGGGGCTGGGATGGGATCTCTGGGGCTTGAATGGGAACTGTAGGGCTGGGGATTGGATCCATAGGGCTGGAATGGGATCTATAGGTCTCAGATGTGGATTCACAGGGCTCTAAGTGGCTGAAATGGGGATCTATTAGGTTGGAATGGGATATTTTGTGATCCATGGGTTGGGATATGGATCCATGGGGCTGGGATGAGATCCATGGGGCTGGGTTGGGATCCATGGCATTGGGATGGGATCTGTGGGGCTGGAATGGGAACTGTAGGGCTGAGATGGGGATCGATGGGGCTGAGATGGGGATCCATTAGACTGGGATGGGATAGCTTGTCATTCATGGAGCTGGGATGGGATCTGTGCACTTGGGTTGGAATCCATGGGGGTGGGATGTGGATTCGTGGGGCTGGGATGGGAACTGTAGATCCCCAATGTGGATTCACAGGACTCCAAGGGACTGAAGTGGGGATCCATTAAGCTGTGATGGGATATTTTGTGATCCATGGGTTGGGATATGGATCCATGGGGCTGGGATGGGATCTGTTGAGCTGGGATGGGATCCATGGGGCTGGGATATGAATCCATGGGGCTGGGATGGGATCTGTGGGGCTGGGATGGGATCTGTGGGACTTGGGTACAGATCTATGGGGCTGGGATGGGATCTGTAGATCTTGGATGTGGATTCAAAGGGCTCCAAGGGGCTGAAAATGGAGATCCATTAGACTGAGATAGGATAGCTTGTGATCCATAGGGCTGGAATGGGATCTATGGGGCTGGAATGGGAACTGTAGGGCTGGGATGGGATCTGTGGGGCTAGGATAAGAACTGTAGGGCTGAGATGGGGATCCGTGGGGTTAGGATGGGGATCCGTGGGGCTGGGATGGGATCTGTGGGGCTGGAGTGGGGTCTGTAGGGCTGGGGTGAGCATCCATGGGGCTGGGATGGGATCTATAGGTGTCAGATGTGGATTCATAGGGCTCCAAGGGGCTGCAATGGGGATCCATTAGACTGGGATGGAATATCTTGTGATCCATGGGGCTGGGATTGGATCCATGGGGCTGGGATCTGTGGGGCTGGGATGGGATCTGTTGGGTTGACTTCCATGGGGTTGGGATGTGGATCCATGGGGCTCCAAGGGGCTGGGATGAGGCTCTGTGGGTCTCCATCAGACTCTGCGGCTCCAAAGGGCTGGAATGGGGCTCTGTGGGGCTGGGACACAATTCCAGGGGTCTCTGTGGGTACAATCCCCCCAGGTCTTCACACAAGGTTGAGGTCTCCACACAAGGTTGACAGTTTATGGCTGTGACTTCCTGTCCGATGGGAGTGTCCGTGGATCCCACCAGATTGGCTACGATGGGCGGGATCATATCTCCTTTGACCTGGGATTCAGGAGATTCGTGCCGGCCGACAGCGCTGCTGAGATCACCAGGAGACGCTGGGAACAGGAATTGAACGGGGTTGAGATGTGGACAAATTATCTGAACCACATCTGCCCAAAATGGCTCCAGAGGCACATCAGATATGGGCAGAAGGAGCTGGAGCGCAAAGGTGGGAGCAGAATTCCTGTGAGGGATTTGGGAATGGAGGACTTGGGAACACAGTATTTCCAGTGGGAATTCTATGGTCAGATCTCATCCCAATCCCATTGCAGTGTGAATTCCATGGTCAGATCTCACCCCAATCCCATTCCACTGGGAATTCCATGGGCAGATGTCACTCTCATCCTATTCCAGTGGGAATTCCATAGGTAGAACTCACCCCAGTCCCGTTCCAATGGGATGTCCCTCACCATTCCATGGATGTCCCTCACCATTATCCCATTCCAGAGCCCCCTGATGTCCATGTGTCCGGAAGAGAGGAACACGGGACGCTGATCCTGTCCTGCCACGTGTACGGATTCTACCCCAACACCATCGCAGTCAGCTGGATGAAGGGGGGTGAAACCTTGGATCAGGAGACGGAGTGGGGCGGGATCGTTCCCAACAGCGACGGCACCTTCCACACCTGGGCCAGGATCGAGGCGCTGCCGGAGGAGCGGGAGCAGTACCGGTGCAGGGTGGAGCATCCCGGAATGCCAGAGCCTGGGATCTTCGCTTGGGGTGAGGATGGGAATGTGGGGATTGGGAATTTGGAATTCCTAAATGGGGATTCCCCTCCCCCTCCTCACTATCCCATCTCTCCGTGGTGGTCGCTGTGTCTGTCATCGCTGCCATCCTCATCCTCATCGTTGTCCTCATCAGATTCGGTGTCTGGAAGCTCCAATCTGGTAACACACGGGATGGGGGTCGGGAAGGGACACGGATCCACCCAGCACCGTTCTGGGAATCCTGTGCCACCGATGCTGATCCCACTTTGTTTCCACAGGGAGGAGGGACAGGAATGGATACAACCCAGCAGCCGGTGAGTTCCAATGGCGGATCCAGCTCTGGATCCCCTCTGTGCGGATCCCAGGATGGATCCTGGGGTTAATCCCAGTGTGTGATCCATACTGGAATCTCATGGATCTTCTCTCTCTGCAGGAAAAGACATGGGAATGAATGGCTCCACTGCAGATACAGCATGGGATCAGGGTGGGATTCCAGAGGGAGATTGGGGCAGGATGGACAGACTGGGATTGGGGAGGGATTTTGGATCAGGGCAGGGGTCTAGAGTGGGATCAGGTGGAATTGTAAAGTGGGATTGGAGCTGGATTCTGGAGCAGTATCAGAAGGGATGGATGGAGCAGGATTGGGGCAGGAGTGATGGAGTGGGATCAGGGAGGGATTCCAGTGCAGGATAGGGTAGAATGGATGGAGCAGGATCAGGTGGGATTGATGGAGCAGGACTGGGACAGGACTGGGGCAGGATCAAGTGGGATAGATGGATGGAGCAGGATTGGGGTGGGGTCAGGTAGGATTCTGGAGCAGCTCCCTCTCCCAAGGGGATCCAGCCAGGTCCATGCTGTGGAATGGGGACAGGGACAGGGTGACACCGTGACCCTCTCTCATCCTGGTAGTAATCACTACCTGAGGGATCCATGGGGCTGGATCCGGCCCCTTCCCTCTTCCTGGGAAGGCTGAGAGCTGCCAGCAGAGCTCATCCCACTGCTCCCACCCACCCCACAGCTCTTGGTAACAGATCCATTTCCCCTTTTCCATGTCCCAGTGTTTTAAAGCCAATAACCACAAATATTCACAATGCTTCAGTTCTGGTGTGAAATTATCCTGCTTGGGGCAATAAATTCGGCTTGGGGCAATGTCCTGGATTGTCAAGCAAATTGTATTCTATTTGCCACCTGTATGGCAGTTGTCTTCTGTTAAGTAGGCAGTTTTCCTTATCTCTTCCACAACTGGGGAGACATCCGTTGATAACAGGCTATTGAATGTCACTGCACAACTGATAAGAATGACAGCCTCCCAGTGTGAGATGCTCAACCCAGAGGGGAGAGCCAAGCATTCCTACCTGGATATAATCTTGAGTTTCTGGAACACCAGCATGGCTTTCTCCACTGGATCCCCAGAGGAAACAGCTGCTCTCTTCCCCTAGATCTTCAGAGGAAGACTACACTCTTCTACAGGATCCCTGCTCCAACAGAACCCACCTGACACTCTAGGAGGGCTGCAGCCACGATTCCAATTGGACTGCTACCAATACCCTGACCCACAGGGTGTCAGGTTGTGTTCTGACTCTGTCAGTGTTGTTTTAGTTTACTGCATTGTTTATTTTATCCTTTTATTTTCTTCCCTACTAAAGAACTGTTATCCCTGCTCCCATATTTTTTGCCTGAGGGCCCCTTAATTTAAAATTTATAGCAATTTGGAAGGAGGGGGTTTACATTCTCCATTTCAGGGGAGGCTCCTGCCTTCCTTAGGAGACTCCTGTCTTTCCAAACCAAGACAGATTTTGGTGCTTAACGTGAGGCTCGAGGGCACAGAAATAAAAAGGAAATAACAGTTCTTGAGTAATCTAATTTTTGTACGCTGCTACAGAAACCTTGTTCAGCTGTCATCATGTGGTCCAGCTTACCTTGGTTTGGGTGGCATGTGGTTGTGGCTACATTTCTCCCATTTGCAGGCCCTTATCTAAACATGGGTCCTATAACCAAGGCTACTGTGGCTGTTATCCAGTTTGTTTTATGGGTGAATAAGGGGAGGAATTAATGGCTTTTTAACTTCCTCTGGAAAGCAGGCACATGGATTCACAGCTATCACACACTAACTGTATGTTTTTGGGGTTACTTTAATATTAGCACCTGCTGTGAGGAAATGACACCAGGGGAAATCTTCTCCCAACCCTTTAGCCATCTCTTTGGGTCTGCTCTACCAGTTTTTGAAGGGTTCAGATCCACTCTAAATACTAATGATATCAAACAGTGGCTGGTGTTGCTGGAAGGCTTGTTCTGTTTAGCATTTAGAGATAAGAGAAGATTAACTTGGATAACCACCCTGACACCTACCCCAAAGACAAGGGATGCTGCCCCAGAGCCTGGCCCTGCCCCACAGCCCACCTCAGCTATAAACTACCCAGATTGGATGGGGGTTCTGGTGAAGGAGATAAACGAGGTGAGCCAAATGCTGAAGGAGCACATTTCCCAAGCTCATGAGAAGCCCTCCCAGTGCCTCGAAGAGGGAGAATCTAATAGTGCAGCAGTGGAACCCACAGATGTTACAACTGTCCAGGTTCCAGCTGAACTGCAAAGGCAGACACAGCCAGCAGCAGTTGCTCCTGTGGAAACAAGGAGATCTAAGATGAAAGCAGGGCACCCAGATAAGGGAGGGCCCCCACAACCCTCAGGAGACCCAGAGGTTGAGATCGTCACCGAGTCCCTGACGTACGAAAATCTCCAAAATCTGCACAAAGACATTGTATGATGGGAATATGAGACTTATACAACCTGGCTACTTTGGGTCTGGGACCTTATAAGTACAGGTGTGCAACTGGATGGTGGTGAGGCAAGAAATTTGGGACCCTCAACCCAGGACTCAGGTATCAATCAGATTTTTGTAAGGGAGCCAGGGTCCCCTTCCCTCTAGGAACGGCTTTTAATGAGTGTCAGAGAGAGGTTTGTCCACAGGGAGAGCATGCAGGAGCACCACCATAGAATGTGCTGGAAGACCCTTGAGGAAGGGATCCAACAGCTGAGAGAAGTAGCAGCATTGGAGGGACTCTTTGGGAGGGATGGACAGCATGAAAATGACCCCGACAAGGTCAGGTGCACAGGGTAAATGTTGTGGAGCCTGGCAAATCTGGGGCCATCTCAATACACCACCTTCATTGCAACGATTAATGCAGATACCAACCAAGAGACAGTGGGCTCTGTCGCCAACAAGCTTAGAAAGATGAGAGTATGATCAATGGCCCAATGCTGGCTCATGTCTCTGCTGTGATTAAAAATCTCAAAGAGGAGATAAAGGAGATGAGGGAGGGGTGAGGTGTCACAGACATATTTTATGAAAAATCCTTTCCTTAGTATTTTTTCCTCCTGAGAAGCCGAGAGGCCTCAGGAACAAAATGTAAACAATAATTGTCATGAACGGTGGAAGAATTGCCTCACACAATATGCATGAACCGCAAATCCCAAATTTTATTGATAGCTCACACATATTTATATTGGTGTTAATGAAGCTTATACATATTGCAAAAGCTGAGCTCATTATTGGTTAAAGCACACTTAGATCAACCACACCTACTTCTATGCTCTAATGATTATTTTGTTTCTATGTTTACATTCTTATAACTACTCTACCTAGGCTATCTTCATTTTCTGGCAAGCGATTTTCTCCCCCATCTTCCTGTTTCAGCGAAGATCACCATGACCTCTGTCAGTGATTGGACACTGGTTACTTAATCCCCAGCTTGTTTCCCCTATCCTTATCCAACGGTATCACATCGAAGTGGCCTTTCTCAGCTAGCCAATTATCCACAAAGCTCTCCACAAATAATTATCTGCTGCTGTGGAATTAACAGGTGGATCTGTGATTGGTCTCATGTGGTTATTTCTAATTACTGGCCAATCACAGTCCAGCTGTCTGGACTGTCTTGGTCAGTCACAAGCCTTTGTTACTCATTCTTTTTCTATTCTTAGCTAGCCTTCTGATGAAATCCTTTCTTCTATTCTTTTAGTATAGTTTTAATATAATATATATCATAAAATAATAAATCAAGCCTTCTGACTTCTGTGGAGTCAGCATTCTCATCTCTTCCCTCATCCTGGGACCCCTGTGAGCACCACCACAGTGAGGAGCAACAGTTCCCATATGGCACCAGTGCAAGTCACAGCCCCAAAGTCAGAGCCCAATATTCCCCAGCTAGACAGAGAGGGTACACCCCAGGGGCTGACGTGTGGTTCTCCCTGCATGACCATGGGGAAGACATGGGAAGGTGGGATGGAAAACCCACTTCTGTCCTGGCAGCATGGGTGCATCAACTCACCGAGGGAAACACTAATCAAGGGAACTCCAGTAAAGTGAAGGTAGCCTCAACCTCCCATGACTGAGCTGCTGGGTATGATCTATCAGATCTCCGTGAAGGAGAGAACCTCTAGCATGCGTGCCCAGGAAAGAAATAATAACCAGGATTAGGGGGCCCCTGCCTGTAGCCAGGAAGAGGCATGGGAAAACTGGATCTTTTAGATGGTGTGGATCTGATGGCCTGGCACATCAAAGCCACAAAAATATGATGCCTTAGTTGATACTGGTGTGCAGTGTACTCTAATACCATCGGGACACATTGGGGCGGAACCTGTTTCCATTGCCAGGGTGACGGGGATTGACTATGTTGGAAGCCAAGGTGAGCCTGACTGGGAAAGAGGGGCAGAAACATCCTATTGTGACTGGCCCAGAGGCCCTGTGTGTTCTGGGCATCGACTTCCTCTGGAATGGCTTTACAAAGACCCAGAAAGACTCAAGTGAGCTTTTGGAATAGCTGCTGTAGAGGCAGAGAACATGAAGCAGTTGAATACCTTGCCTGGACTATCAGAAAACCCATCTGCAATAGGACTTCTGAAGGTGGAAGAGCAACGAGTGCAATTGCCACCTCGACAGTGCACCACCGGCAGTATCGGACAAATTGGGATGCTGTGATCCCCATGCACAAAATGATCCGTGAGCTGGAGAGCCAAGGGGTGGTCAGCAAAACCCACTCACCCTTCAACAGTCCCATCTGGCCTGTGTGCAAGTCTGACAGAGAATGGAGATTGACTGTGGACTATCGTGGCTTGAATGAAGTGACTCCACCACTGAGTGCTGCTGTGCTGGACATGCTGGAACTCCAGTACGAGCTGGAGTCCAAGGCAGCAAAGGGGTACGCCACCACTGACAATGCTAAGGTGCTCTTCTCCATTCCTCTGGCAGCAGAATGCAGGCCTCAGTTTGCTTTCACCTGGAGGGGCGTGCAGTACACCTGGAACCGACTGCCCCAGGGGTGGAAGCACAGCCCCATCATCTGCCATGAACTGATCCAGAGTGCACTGGAAAAGGGTGAGGCTCCAGAGAACTTGCAGTACATCAATGGCATCATTGTGTGGGGGAACACAGCAATGGAAGTGTTTGAGAAAGGAGAGAGGATCATCCAGATTCTGCTGGAAGCCGGCTTCGCTATCAAGAAGAGCAAAATCAAGGGACCCACCCAAAAGATCCAGTTCCTGGAGTAAAGTGGCAAGATGGATGGTGTCAGATTCCCACTGAGGTCATCAACAAGATCACAGCAATGTCTCCACCAACCAGCAAGAAGGAAACACAAGCTCTCCTAGACGCGATAGGTTTTTGGAGAATGCACATTCCCGAGTACAGTCAGAGAGCCCTCTCTACCTGGTCACCCGCAAGAAGAACAATTTCCCCTGGGGCCCTGAGCAGCAACAAGCCTTTGCACAGATCAAGCAGAAGATCACTCATGCTGTAGCCCTTGGCCCAGTCAGGACAGGACCAGAGGTGCAGAACGTGCTCTGCTCTGTAGCCGGGAACAATGGTGTGTCCTGGAGCCTTTGGCAGAAGATGCCCGGGGAGACTCGAGGCCAACCAACTTCTAGAGCAGAAGTTACAGAAGATCCAAAGCCAACTACACTTCCACAGAGAGGAAAATCTTGGCTGCCTATGAAGGAGTCCAGGCTGCCTCAGAGGTGATTGGCACAAAAGCGCAGCTCCTCCTGGCACTCCAACTACCAGTACTGGGGTGGATGTTTAAAGGAAAGGTTCCCACCTCCCACCACGCCACTGACACCACATGGAGTAAATGGATTGCTCTCATCACACAGTGCGCCCATATTGGAAACTGAATCACCCTGGGATTTTGGCAATAACTACAAACTGGCCAGAAGGTGAGAATTTTGGTCTCACTGATGAAGAGGAACAAGAACCAGTGACGTGCTGAAGAAGCTCCTCCCTATGACAAACTGCCCCCAGAGGAAACGCGCTACGCTCTTTTCACTGACGGTTCCTGTCGCATCGTAGGGATGAACTGGAAGTGGAAAGCAGCCGTATGGAGCCCCACACGACAGGTTGCAGAGGCCACTGAAGGAGAAGGTGGATCAAGTCAACTTGCTGAACTCAAAGCTGTTCAGCTGGCCCTGGACATTGCTGAAAGAGAGAAGTGGCCAAAACTCTACCTTTATACTGATTCATGGATGGTAGCCAATGCTCTGTGGGGATGGCTGGAGAGGTGGAAAGAGTCCAACTGGCAGCATAGAGGAAAACCAATTTGGGCTGCTGATGAGTGGAAAGACATTGCTACCAGGGTAGGGAGGCTACCTATGAAAGTTCACCATGTAGATGCTCATGTTCCCAAGAGTAGAGCTAATGAGGAACACTGAAACAATGAGCAGGTAGACCAGGCTGCAAAAATAGAGGTGTCGAAGATAGACTTAGATTGGCAACATAAGGGGGAGTTGTTCCTAGCTCGATGGGCCCATGCTGCCTCAGGCCATCAGGGCAGAGATGCCACCTATAAGTGGGCACAAGACTGAGGGGTGGATTTAACCATGGACAGTATTTCACAGGTTATCCATGACTGTGAGACGTGTGCTGCCCTCAAGCAGGCCAAGCGAGTGAAGCCCCTATGGTACGGTGGGTGATGGTCCAAGTACAAGTATGGGGAGGCCTGGCAGATCGACTCCATCACACTGCCCCAGACACGCCAGGGCAAGCGCTACCTGCTGACCATGGTGGAAGCCACCACTGGATGGTTGGAAACCTACCCTGTGTCTCATGCTAATGCCTGGAACACCATCCTGGGCCTTGAAAACCAGGTCCTTTGGAGGCATGGTAGCCCTGAGAGGATTGAGTCAGACAACGGGACCCATTTCAAGAATGGCTTTAACACCTGGGCCAGGGAACATAGTATTGAATGGATATACCATATCCTCTATCATGCACCAACTGCTGGGAAAGTTGATGGGTGCAATGGACTACTTAAAACTACCCTTAAGGCACTCAGTGGGGGGACTTTTAGAAATTGGGAAATGAACTTAGCAAAAGCCACCTGGATGGTCAACACCAGAGGGTCCATAAATCGAGCTGGTCCTGCCCAGTCTGAACCCCTGCACACAGTGGAGGGAGATAAAGTTCCTGTGGTACATATGAAAGGCATTTTAGGGAAGACTGTTTGGATTAATCCCACCTCAGGCAAAGACAAACCCATCCGTGGAATTGTTTTTGCTCAAGGACCTGGTTACACTTGATGGGTAATGCAGAAAGATGGAGAAAGCCATTGTGGACCACAGGGAAACCTAGTCTTAAGTGAGAACTCTGTGTAAGGTTTCATTGTGATGCAGATGGAAATAGAATAAGGGGTGGGTAATGTCCTGACTGCCAAGCAAGATGCTTTCTATTTGCCATCTGAATGGCAGTTGTCTTCTGTTTTCCTTATCTTTTCCACAACCAATCCTCCCTCAGGGGAGACATCTGTTGTTAATAGGCTGTTGAATGTCACTGCATGGCTGATAAGATCTACAGCATCCCACTGGGAGATGTGAGCCCAGAGAGAGGAGCCAAGCATTGCTACCCAGATATAATCTTGAGATTCTGGAACACCAGCATGGCTTTCTCCACTGGATCCCCAGAGGAAACAGCTGCCTCTTCCACTGGATATTCAGAGGAAGACTTCACCCTTTCTACAGGACCACTGCTCCAACAAAACCGTATCTGCTACTCCAGGAGGACTGCAGGCACATTTCCACTTGGACTGCTACCAACACCCTGAACAACAGGATGTCAGGTTGTGTTCTGACTCTGGCAGTGTTGGTTGGATTTACTGCATTGTTTATTTTGTCCTTTTATTTTTTTCCCTAATAAAGAACTCTTATCCCTGCTCCCATATATTTGCCTGCGAGCCCCCTTAATTTCAATTTCATAACAATTCAGAGGGAGGAGGTTTACATTTTCCATTTCAGGGGAGGCTCCTGCCTTCCTTAAGCAGATACCTGTCTTTCCAAACCAAGACAGGAATATTTTCCAAGACTGGTCATAAGGAAAACAGGAACCTTTTAGCAGTTCCTGGGAGCAGACAGTGTTTCTGATAAGTTTGGAAAGAGCAAAACCCAGGTGCCGTTTCCAAGGACAAGACCTAACAAGCATTTCTCAGATCACACCGCAGCCTGGAAAGGAGGAGGGGGCAATGCACCACCACACTGGGATCTCAGGGGTGCCCATGGCCTGGGTGATGCTGCCTGATGTCAGCCACCCACCAAAGCCACTCTGTCCCTGCCTCCCACAGCTGCACAGGGCAGAGAAAATTTAACCAAGAGTTCCTGGGTTGGGATAAGACAGGGAGAGATCCCTCATCAAACACCAAAATGGGCATCACAGGCCCAGCCTGGGCACAGGGAGGGAATTTATTACCAACCAAATCACAGCAGCACAAGGAGAGGGGAAATAAATTTCTCCAACACCTTCCCCCCACCCAACAAGGGTCACCCAGAATGGGCATAACCAGGGCTCTGCCCAACGGGGGTCACTGGGGATCATCCAATGGGGATCCTCCCATGGGGGATTGTTGTATTGCACTAAAGATGGAGCTGGAACAGCGTATAAAGCTCTTCCTGCAATCAGGGCACTCGCAGGGCCTCTCCCGGAGTGGATGTGGAAGCGTGCCCTTAGGTCGGAGCTGTTGCTGAAGCTCTTCTCACACTCCCCACCCTCGTAGGGCTTTTCCCCAGTGGGGATCTGGCGATGATTGAAGAGGGGGGAGCTCGGGGATAGAGGCGAGGCAGGTCGGGCTGGGGCAGCGCTGGGCTCTGGGCCCGACCTGGGCGCCCCCCACGCGCCCCTTCCCCGAACAGCCCCGGCGGGGGACGCAGGTGGGGTCCGGGTGGGAGGCGCTGGGTTCCTGTTTTGGGATCCCACTCTCCCCTTTTCCCCACTTTCCCACCGTCTCCCACCCCTTCCTCACCTCCCCCCAATCCTCAGCCCCTCCCGCTCGGCCTTTGGGGGGTCCCCTCCTCCTCCCCCTCCATTCCGGGCTCCCCCCTTCGCTCCCTTTTCCCCCTTCTCCCCCCCTATCCCAGCGCCTCCCGACCCCGCTCACCCGAGAGCTCCGCGCCCGCAGCCGGGGGGGCTCCCAGCACCACCAGTGCCACCAGTAGGGCCCCAGCTGCCGCCCCTCGCCCCATGGCCGGGGCCGGGCAGGGAGCAGCAGCCCCAAAGCAGCCGCGCTGCGCTGGCAGCACCAGTCCAGAGCAGGGCGGGCTCGGCAGCGCCGCGCGCTCTCATTGGCTGCCGCCACTTTTGGGGACCCGATCTCAGAGGCTCCGCCACACAACTGATGACTCTTCAACGCCCCGCGTTCTCATTGGCTGCGGCGCGTTTTGGCTGTGTTTTGATTGGCTGAGGCCTTCCGGGCCGCTGCAGCCCCGGGCTGGGAGTTTTTTGGGGAGGGGGAACCTTGGGGCGCTGGGCGGGTGGGAGCTCAGGTGAGCCCAGCAATGCGTGCCCAGGGGCGCGGGATCTCAGCGGTGCCCGTGGCGAGCGGTGACGCTGGCCCGATGCCAGGCACCCCCAGAGCCGCTCTGTCCCTGCCCCCGCAGCCGCACAGGGACAGAAAATGGAACCGAGGGTTCCTGGCTGGGGACAAGGACCGGGAGAGATCCCTCAACAAATCCCGCACGGGCACAACAGACCCGGCCTGGGCACACGGAGGGAATTTATTACCAACCAAATCACAGCAGCACAAGGAGAAGGGAAAGAAATCTCTCCAACACCTTCCCCCCACCCAACGGGGATCACCCAGAACAGGGGTCACCGGGGCTCTGCCCAACGGGGGTCACTGGGGATCATCCAGCACAGATCCTCCCATGGGGGATGGAGCTGCAGCAGCGCACGAAGCTCTTCCCACACTCGGGACACTCGCAGGGCCTCTCCCTGGTGTGCAAGTGCTGGTGAGTGACGATCTCTGAATCCCATTTGAAGCTCTTCTGACATTCCAAGCACTCATACAGGGCCATTCCCCAGTGTGGATCTTGTGGTGCTTGGTGAGGCCGGAGGTCCCACTGAAGCTCTTCCCACATTCCCCACACTCCCAGGGCCTCTCCCCAGAGTGGATGTTCAGGTGTTCCATCAGGGTGGAGCTGTAGCTGAAACCCTTCCCACATTACAAGCACTTGTGGGGCTTCTCCCTGCCATGAGGCTTCTCCACCAGCTCTGAGCTCTGGCTGGATCTCCGGCCGCCTTCCTGGCTCAGGGGGGCTCTTTCCTCCCTGCAGCTCCCTGGGCTGGGTTTGCAGCCCCTCCTCATGCGGGATCTCTGGGGCTTTTCCTCCTCTGCCATCTGGCCACAGCTTGGGAATGACAGATCCTGGTTTGGGGGAAACCAAGGTGGGAACACCTTGGAGTAGAGGCTCCTCCTGCCCAATTCCATCTGTAGAAGTCAGCAGGAGTCTTGTGTCCATGAAAATCTCCACAATGTCAAGGTTCAGCCCAAAAAGCTCTCCCAGGATTTCCCTATCACTCATCTCTCCACTTCTGGTGTTCCAGAGGTTTCCTGATTTCCTTTCCTTGGGATCATGGGGGTCCAATGGTTCCAGGGGGTCTCCATTCTCCGGCGTCCTGCTCAGGGATGATCCAGGGCCTTTTGGGGGTCCATGGGGGCCCTTCTCCCCTGATGCTCTACTTTGAGATCCCAGGGATCCCAGGGGTCTCTCCTCTCCAGGCTCCCCCCCTTTCCAGTCTGCTGGGGTCCCCCAGCTCTGGGATTGCCCCTCTCTGCTCTCCCCACTCTGGGGGTCCCAGGGGTTCCCCTCCTCTGCTCTCCCGGCGGTCCCCAGGACCAATGTCCTCCCCTGCCCATACTGGGCAATGGCCACGTGGGCCCCCAAAGATCCCCCAAGGGGCTCAGCTTTGGGCTCCTGCAAGATCCAAACCTACACACACAGAGAAAAAAAAACCTCCCAGAGACACCAGATGATATTTGGGGTCAAGTCCACAATCTGCGAGCTCCAAATACGCCCCCAATAAAAAACCCTCTCAGGGACTCCTGGATAAATTTGGGACGAGCTCCCCCTCCCCACTGAGCTGCAAGACGAGGTGGGGGCGATGGTCCCGTGGCTGCGGCCACAGGGGGCACTGGAACCTCCTGTTCCTCCTGTTCCTGCTCCTGCTCCTCCTCTTCCTGCTCCCCGTTTTCCTCTCTCCCTCCTCCTCGTCCTCCTTCCTAATCCCACCTCCTCCCCAGTTCCTGCCTTCTGTGTATTTAGACTGGAGAACCTTGCTTGTTTTTAGAACTAGAACAAAGATCCCAGATGGAGCAAGGCTTGCTGCTTTTAGTCAGAACTATCAGTGACTAAAGGTCACTTTAGTTTCCTTTGCTTTGGTCCTGTCCTTGTTCTCCTCAGTGTTCAGGCTGGGCTATGGGGTGTCCTTGTTTGCTGCATTTTCCGAGTTCCTCTTGCATCCTTTGGGCCATGGGCTGTGCCCTGGGAGGGTTCTTTGTGCTCCTTTGTGACACAGGAGAACCTTCCAGGCGGTTTCTGCGTGAGCTGCTGCTGGGATGTCACAGGAACAGCGCCACGTCCCCGTGGTGTTCCCGTTGCTGTGGGACACGGAGGCCTCAGTGCCCAGAGTGGCTCTGGGCTCGCTGCTGGAGGATCTTCCTGCCCGAGGCATTCTCAGCAGCCAGCCCAGCCCTGTCCTTCTGTGCTTGCAGGGCTACAGGCTGCAGGCGTGTGCAGCGCAGCCAAAATGATCCAGCACGTGGCTGCTGCAGTTTGCACTCTGTACTCTGTGGCTTATTCGGGGTATTTTTTAACCCACTTGGCACGTAAGTTGAGGTTTTCCCTCGGTGCAGCATCTGTGCCTTTGGGCTTGCTGTGTGCTTTCTGTTCTTCCTCTGGAGCTGAGTTGGCTTTGGAACCAAATGGCCATGAAGACACCATTGCTTTGGGAGAGCTCCTGCCAGCAGCTGCAGCTGAAAAAGGGGGTGTCTGCAGCCAGCGGGGCGTGCACAGCACCTGCAATGAGCCCTGGGGGGTTCTGTTCCCTCAAGCAGGGAGTCTGTGCCAGCAGAGCCTGGAACTGCCTCCCTTTGCTGCTCCAGCCAAGAACTGACCCAGCCCAGTGTTTTGTGCTTGTTCTCTTGCTTGCTGTGGGAAGGGACTGTGGCTCCTGGAGGGATGCAGTGAAAGCAAAATGCTCTTTTGGGGTTGCCTTGCTCCGTGGCATTTCCCAGCATTGGCAGTTTTTCTCCTAACAGCATCTGGTTCATGTTCCCTCTCCCATTGCAGGGCACCTCATGTCTGGATTCCGAGCAGCTCCTCCTTTGGTGAGTGGGAAAGGAACCTTTGGTGTTTGGAATTGTGCAGCAAGTTGTGAGCTCGGCATGTGGCAGTCGAGGGCCAGCCTGGGAGGCTGAAGGAAAGGTCCTGTCAGTGTCTTTGCAGCAGCAGCAGCAGCAAAGGGATCCCTGGCAGTTTTCTCCTTTTCTGCTGAAGAGCTTTTGAAGAGCTGCAGGTCTGGTTTTGCAGGCAGAGGATTGCTTGCTGGCTTTAGCCATGGTGGAATATCGAATTCCCAACAATAAGTGGCAATGTCGACTTTAGCCCATTGTTAGTTGGAACAGCTCCAAACCCCATTTCTGCGTAGTGCAGCTGGATGTGCAGCTGAGGATAAATAAGGTGATAACTGAGATAGAACTTCCCGTCCCTCACGCTGCCGTCTGTCCACAGGGCACAGAAGCAGCACCAGAACCTCCTGGGGCTCCCTCTGCTTACGAAGAGGAGGCCAAAGAGGAAGAAGACAGCAGTGAGCTTCCCGCTGCTCTGGGGGACGATGGTGAACTTCCCTCAGCGCCGGGAGATGACAGTGAACTTCCCGCTGCTCTGGGAGACGAGGGCGAACATCCCGCGGGGTGGGAATGCAACGGCGAGGCTCCCGCGGGGTGGGACAAGGACAGGGGACATCTCCCGGCCTGGGACGAGGACGGTGGATGTCCCCTGGTGTGGGACCAGAGTGGCCAAGCTCCCACGGAGTGGGATGAGGACAATGGACATCTCCCAGTGTGGGATGAGGATGGAGGATATCCTGTGGCATGGGAAGAGGAGAGTGAACATCTCCCAGCATGGGAAGTGGACAGCAAACATCCCCTGGCTTGGAAAGATGATGACAAACCTGCAGCGTTTTGGGATGAGGATGGAGAAGCTGCAGCATTTTGGGAAGAGGATGGAGAAGCTCCCTCTGCTTGGGAAGAGGACAATGAACCTCCCTCCGCTGTGGGATCCTGGGCTGAACATTCTGACAGCAGCACAGCTGGGCAGCCAGAGGGGAGAGGGGAGTGGTGCCTGATGCAGCTGAGTACGTCTGCTCTGTTCCTGGGTGCCCGAGCAGGTGCTGTGTGTGTGTCTCAGCATCAGCTGCACCCAGTGTTGCTCTGCAGCTGAATGTCACCGAGCCATTTATTGTCCTTCCCCGGCTGACACCAAGGGGCTCACGGCCCCAGGGAGTGGGGCTGGTTGTGGCTCTGCTGCAAGGTGGGGTCTCACTCTGGGAGGGAGCGTCTTCCACGTGGTTTCTTTCAGGGAACACCGTGAGCGAGGAGGAGCCTGCCGAGAAATACCTGGAACTGGAGCAGATTGGCCAAGGGTAAGTGCACGGCAGCTACTGCTGCACAAGCAGGGCCGGGTGTTGTGCTGGTGCAGGATCAAGTGAGAAGTCAGGAGAGCTCCAAGCACCTTCAGACACTGGGCTACCATCCTGCTGTCTCTCAGTCCTGATCAGAATTGATAATTGTGGTCAGAAGGCGCCGTCAAAGGCCCCTGAGGCTGACAGTGTCCTGCCTGCAGCAAGGAGCAGGACCTGGAAGATCTTCTGTCCCTGGAACTGGATTGCCTAAAAGAGCAACTCACCATCTGGTGACTGTCAGAAAACAGTTCTCAAGAAGATTTCTTTCAAATATTTTCCTTCAAAAAATATCCACTGGCCAGGATTATCAACCTAATGGTTTAGAAACAGAAACCAGAGATGAACTAATAAGTGCTCTATTCTAACACAGGTAGCAGACCCCATTCATTCAGTAACAGGCACAGAGCTGATGCACTCTGGGGGAAAAAGCATCACCTGCCTGATGGCAGGGCCCTTGTGGAACCTGCAGGTCTTAGGCAGGAAATGGAAAAGGATGAAATGCATTCTTTTCCAGGTCTTTAGACACCCATTTCTCACCTCAACTTTTGAACTAAAGCAATTCAGGGTGGACATTGGGATTTGCTCCAGGCCAATTCCTTCATGTTGGGTCTCAGTTTTCTCCTGCACACCTTGCATGGCAGAGGGCTGGTGGCTGCTGTGCTGTTGTTGGAAGGGTCAATGCACCCAGGTGTTTGTGAACGCTGCAGGCAGCAGAGATCTCCTGTCTGGGCTGGCTTTCCCTGCCAGGGCCTAAAGCGCTGCTTCTTTCTTCTCTGCTGTTTTGTCTCCAGGGCTTTTGGAACCGTTTATAAAGGACTCGACAGGGCCACTGGAGGAGAGGTCAGTGCCAACACGCCCAGCACGCCTGGCAGCTCTCCAGGGCTTTCCCCTCTGCTGGGAGCTGTGGCTGCAGCTTTGGGGGCCAGCAGAGCTTTCCTGCCCAGGCTGCTCCTCTGAAGGCAGAGCAGTGTCAGCCTGCAGAGCACAGCTGGGACAGACTTGGTCCTTCTGAAGCACCAAAGGAATGCAAGGAGGGCAGCGGTGTCTGTCAGAGCAGGACACGCTGGCTTGGCCTTCATATCTAAAAGTGTGAATGCATCAGCTGCTGGAGACTGAGGCCCATTTTATCTTCATCCCAACCTTAGACAGGAACATTATTTAGCTATTCTTAGCTGAACTATAACACTATTATTTCCATCCTGCCTTTTATCTTCAAAGGATACCTCATGGTCTGATTAGGGAGAGATCCTGCTTGGGCTCAATTTGGGGTTTTAGTCCTACTTCAGCTGTTCACAGAGAGTGAGGGAGAGAAATGAGAAGATGAATGTCCAGAGCAAAGCTCTCTCCTAATCCTGCAGTTGTGTTTAGGTCTGGTGTCAGTGACAGCCTGTGACAGGGATCACCTGAGCAATGGGTGTGCATGTCTGCTTTGTTGTGCAATCCCAAACAGAGCAGCTGGATCTGAAATCATGACCAAATCCCATAGAATTGCTAAGGGGTTCCTGGCTGTTTTGCTCTGTTTTCAGAGAACCAGAATTACCTCCTGCTTGCAAAATGGGTTTGAATAATAATAGTAGGAGTGTTGAGGCCATTTGAGAAGACTGTAGGTGCAGAGAATGTTGTTAGAGCTTTGAGGCTGACAGCTGAGGGACCATTTCTGCAGAGCTTGCAAGGCCAAATGTCCCTGGCCATGTGTCCTGTAAGCAGCCCCCAGCTGGCAGAGGAATGGGCTGTGGGAATGCCCCTTGCTGAGCTCTGGTGTCCCATCCCAAGGCAGTTTGGCACAGCCTGGCTCCGTCGCTCCACAAAGACTCGCTCCGTGTTTGCTGTGGCCTCCTGCCACAGACTCCTCCAGTTCAAGGCTGCAATGTCCCTTCAGGTGGCCATCAAGAAAATGAGTCTCAGAGGGCAGAACAGGGAACGAGCTGTGAATGAGATCCTGCTCCTGAAGGACAAGAAGAACCCCAACATTGTCAACTCTTTGGACAGGTGAGTGCTTCAGCTCTATCCCGAGCCCAGGCCCTGCGTTAACCTTTCCTGGCATCAGGAGTCTGTAGCCTGTTTTGAAAATGCCTGACCCAGCCACATCTTCCCAAAATAACAGCCTGGCAGTTCACTCCCTCCACGTGCTTTTGTTGCTTTGCTTTGGTTTTTCCTTCAAGTTGACCCCGTTTGCTGTGTCTCCCAGCAAGTGCTGATAAACCACAGCAGAAATTATTTCCCTTGGCTTCTTCTTCCCAGCCCTTTTCCATTGCTACAGATGCCAGGAAGATCGGGTTCTTGTTTCCAGAAATGCCTCATTTGCCCATTTTTCACTGGCCTTGCCTGTTTCTGAAGGGACTTTCTGAAAGGTTTTCTGACTGCTTTTGTCCCAAGTGCTGCACGGCCTCCTCCCCTGGATAACCCTGGCAGTTGTGTTGCCTTGTTCTGGAGGGAATGGTGGAACTGATGAGTTCAGAAGCTGAACCAGCTGGGGCCAAGGGTTGTGGTTCTACATTGATCTGGGCTGTTGCTAAACTGCATTTTTCACCTGCTTGCCATCCAAAGCCTCTCCTTTCTCACAGGTGTCTCCTTCCCCTTTAGACTGTGCAGATTCCAAGGACTGTGCAGCCTGGCAGGAATGTCTCTCCATCTGATTCTGTCCTCACTGACAAGTGACCTGGAAACAAAACTCCCCTCCAGGCTTTTCCATGGGGGAATTGAGCTCTGCACTTTCATCTCCATGCCATTGCTTTCCTCTTCCAGCTTCCTTGTGGATGGAGATCTCTGGCTGGTGACGGAATACATGGATGGGGGAACTTTGCAGGACGTTGTCAGACAGACACGCATGGCTGAAGGAGAGATGGCAGCTGTCAGTCGGGAGGTGAGGGATCCTGCTTGTCACTCCCATGGCTGGGACACGATGGTCCTTCCAAACAGGGTGTGAGAACAGGAGTGGCTCCATGCTCAGGGCTTTGTTTCTGTGTTGTTTTCATGAGCTGGAGAAGAAAGAGCCTCTGCAGTGAACGGCCTGCCAGCATCACTGCACTTCTACTCTGTTCTTGTTCTCTCTCCTGCTGTTGTGGTACTCTCTTTCTGGTTTGGATTTGATTTGCTGTTCTCAGCTTTGCCTTGAACCGTTTGCCTGGAGCTTGTGTGCACTGCACTCCTGGCCTGTCACAGCAAAGCTGCTGCTGGCAGAATTCTGAGCTGTCCCTTCTGGTGTGATATATTCCAGCCATTGATTTTTGCCCTCGTGTTTCTTGTTCTCTCTCAGTGTCTGCAGGGCCTGGATTTCCTCCATTCCAACCGGGTGATCCACAGGGATCTGAAGAGCTCCAACATCCTCCTGGGCATGGACGGCTCTGTCAGGCTGGGTGGGTGTTCCTGGCCAGGCACGGCGCTCCCGGGCTGCGGGGCTGGGGCTGCTTCCCAGGGAGGGCCAGAGCCCCACAAGGGCTGCTGGGGGCACTGCCCGGCCCCTGCTGCCAGCTGAGAGCGGCTGCCCCTGCAGAGAGCTCAGGAGAGGAGCAGGGGGCCAGCAGTGCCTTTGCTCTGGCCATGGCCCTTCCAGAGGGGCAGCAGTGGGAATCTAAAGCTCCAAGGGAATCAGTAAAAGCCACTGCAGGAAAGCTGAGGGTTTCTTGAAGGGCCCAGTTCCATCTTTCCTTGGCTACAGCCCTGAGGGCTTTTCCAGCTGACTTCACTACTGCATTCTCAGACTGAGCGTGGGGAATCTTGTGCTTGGTTTCCTCATTGCAGCTGCCTTTGACAGGGTTTCTTTCTGTCCTCAGCTGATTTTGGCCTCTGCGCTCAGCTCAGCCCTGAGCAGGACCAGCGCAGCTCCATGGTGGGCACTGCTCACTGGATGGCCCCAGAAGTTGTGACCAGATCTCCTTATGGCCCCAAGGTGGACATCTGGTCCTTCGGCATTGTGACCATCGAGATGGTGGAAGGAGAACCTCCTTACTTCAGGGAAACGGCGGCCATGGTAAGAGGCAAATTCTCCAGTGCCTGCAGAGACTGCGAGCACAGGGGGACCCTGCACTGGGAGCAGCAGCTGGAGGTTTCTGCACATGGGAAGGGAATTCCCAGAGGACTTGTGCCTCCACACAGACGAATGTTCTGCAGTCTCCAGCAACAATTTGCTTTGGGCTTTTCATTGTTGCAGCTCTTCTAGCTGAGAGGATGACCTGGAAATATGAAGCAAGTGCATCAGCTCTAATGTTATCTTGCAAGAAAACCCCACACCATCCCCAAATCCCAGCCCCAAACCCATCAAGATTTCTGCAGGAGTTTCTAAAAGAGGTTTTGCAAGATGATCTCCCCTGATTCTTCTCACTGGGAAACTTGTTGAAAACAGGAAGATGATGGTTTAACATCCTCATAGTCTAATGTATTTCTTTCCTAGTCCAAGCTACTTTTTCCATGTCACCAAGCCTGAGCTTTCAGCATCACAAACCTCCTGTTTCTTGCCTGGCAGTTTCTGGGATGGGGCATCAGGAATGCATTTACTTGAGTGTCAGTGGCACTGCAGAGATGCACTTGATGGAAGAATCCTCTGAAATAACACAGGCAGACCACAGTGACTCTGGAAAATGGCCTGTAAAGCTGGTGTCCATATTTGGAGAAGCAAAATGGGCTATTTCTGATGGAGGTTCCTACTAACAAAGCCGGCCAATGAAACTGGCTCTCAAGGCGAGATCATTTGGATGTTGCAGTGGCTGTGGCAGCCCCAGGGTTTGGGTTTTTTGCTTGGCATAGCAAAATGAGCTCTGAGCAGCATCTCTGGCAGGGAGGAAAGTGGCCCTGGAGCTGGGGCTGAGGCCCCGGGGTGGATGTGAGCCCGTGTGGGTGTGAAGGGAGCTGGCAGAGCGCTGAGTTTGCTTTCCCTGCAGGCTCGCGCTCTGATCCGGCAGAACGGGACCCCGCAGCTGCAGGAGCCCCGGCGCCTGTCGGCTCTGCTGCGGGACTTCCTCGAGTGCAGCCTGGAGCCGGACGAGGAGCAGCGCTGGGCTGCCCAGGAGCTGCTGCAGGTGAGAGCCAAGGGCTGCAGGGGAAGCAGCAGCGCCAGGGAGGGGTTTTCTTGTGGGGCCCCCTCCGATAGTCTCCAGTCTCGCTGCGTTCCACGTGCAGAGCAAGCAGAATCCTGGCCTGCTGTGGCCTGGCAGGCTCCTTTCGAGCTCATCTGGACCTGGTGCCCCACAGCGAGCAGGGACATCTTCAAGCAGCTCAGGGGCCTCAGAGCCCTGCCTGACCTGAGCTTGGATGTTTCCAGGCAGGAGGCACCTCCCACATCTCTGGGCACCTCCTGTCAGTGTTTCCCCACTCTCCTGGTTAAAAAATTCTTCCTTAGATCTAATCTGAGCCTGCTTCCCTCGATTTTCAAACCATTTCCCTGTCCCTCTCCTGGAACAGAGCCTGTGAGGAACTTGACTCTGGAAAGTAACAGTTCATTTCTTTCCTTTTTATCCTTTGGGCAGCACCCATTTTTATCATCAGCCAAGCCTCTCTCCAGCCTGACCCCTCTGATCACTGCAGCAAAGGACCTGAGGGAGCAGCAGAGCAGATGAAGCACTTGAGGACAGCTTCTTCTTACAGTAGTTAGGACAATTAGTTAGTCATGGTAGTTAGCACTGGTAGTTAGTTAGGGTAGTTAGCATTGCTAGTTAGTTATGGTAGTTAGAGCAGCCTGATTGTTATGAAAGTTTTATGAATAAAAACGCTCTTAAACCTCAACTCCCCTGATGTGTCCCTTCCCTCTCCCGCTGTGACTCAGCTGCCCGGAGCAATGTGAGGGGAGGGCGGGCCCAGCCTGGCCCAGAGCTGAGCCCCAGCAGAGCCCTGGCAGAGCCCAGAGCAGCCTCGGCACCTGCAGAGTCAGCCTGGAAGGAGGCGCTTGGAGCCTTCTCGGCTGCACCCGGCTCCTGGCTACAAACTGTGTGTGCTGGAAAATGCCACCGGCTCTGCAGGAGGGCAGAAGGGGCCCGGGGAAGGCCCAGGTGCTCCATGCAAGGGAAAAACCTGCCCTGGGTTTGTTATAAATAACTAGGTAGTGCTGGCTTTTGCTATTATGTATTGACTTCTGCAAAATATTCTGAATCACAATGAGCTTGATATAGTACAGTTTGTAATCACTTTTCACTGCTTTTGCTATAGTACAATTTGTCAGCTCTTTGTGGCCAATGCCTGGCCCGTGTGTAGCTCATATCCTCAGAACATCATTTATGGATGATATTTTAGTTAGTGGACAGTGTGAAAAACATACATTATAGTTTTGGCTTTTGCAAAATATTGAAGTGCATGCCAGATGTTGTGCATTATAATGTTAACTTTTGCAGAAGTAGCCATAATTGTGAAATAAGAACTGATGCTTTTTTTTTGTTACTAACTGACAATACTGAGAATGACTCAGAGATATTTGTGAAATAGCTAATGTTCATTTAAAGTACTTGTGGAAATAGCTAAAAGCATCTGCATGGTCAGATAACATCTAAGGAAGGGATGTGATGAGGCCCCTGCCACTGACCCTTCCACTGTCAATAACTGTCACCTGCTGAAACCACAGAGCAGGGGCCCTTGTCAGGCAGTGACACACAACCCTCAAAACAGCAATCCACGATTCCTGCACGTGCTCTAAAAAGGCAAGTTGGGGGTCAAACCAACCTAAAGAATTCCTGGAACATGTAAATGTGTTCAAAGAAATGTTTGAATATGTATAATCATTATGAATATGTATTTGAACAATACAATGGAAAAACTAGACAAGAAGAGTTGCTGTGGTTAACCGGTGTGCCTCTGGCCATTGCCAACACCCAGCGCTGTTACTGATTTGTCCCTTATTATTCCTTATTAAACTTTTAAAAATTCTAAAGAGTGAGGTTCCTTTATCACAAAACCCAAGGTGCTCACCCCTTGTTGCTCTCCTAAGCCAGATTTGTCAATCCTAAATTTTGTCTGGGTGGCGGAGGAGGAGGCTGCAAGGAAAAGAAAGATGTACTGGTGTGGAGGCCGAGGACTCTACCATCAGAGTCTCACTTCCACAGCTATGGAGGACTGGTCCCCAATAAGAAGAATAGATTTCAAGGTTATGGTGAGAAGCTTGCTTCTCTCACAGATCTTGCTGTCACATGCTGATTTATGGAAAGTTATGTTACCCCATTGGCCCATTGGCCTAATTACCCTAGTTCACCCCTATTACCCATCTCTGGTTAGTCCCTAGAATGTTCTCCCTCTCTGTCCCTCCATTGGCCCCAGTTTACTGCATTCCTCTGCCCCTGTTTCCCTATTAGCTGTCCCGACCCTTAACCCCTCCTTTGCTCCATTTTCCCCCATGTCCATTGGACCCTGACCCTCAGCTCCACCCTCACTACCCCATATAAAAACCCCCTGTGCCCTCAGCTTGCACCCTGTCTTTGTGCCTGGACCCTGTTCAGCTCTGTCCCCTGTTCCTGTACCAATAAACCCAGTTTGCTGAGATCATACCCAGACCCATCCTGCCGACTTTGTCAGCTTTATAAAGCAGCCGTGAGCTCCGGGCTCCTGAGTGCCGGACGCTCCAAGGGCCTCGGCAGCGCCAGGACGCTCCAGACTGGGACAGCCAGGCAGGGCAGGAGGAATCACTGCCCCTTTCCCCTCCCTGCTGCTCCATCTCCCAGCCCAGCATCGCTGCAGGACAGCCTCACTGCCAACGCCATCCTGCCAGGGATGGACTGGGGGGATCTCCTTCCCCTTCCCTCTGGCATGGAGGCAAATCCCATCTTCTCCTTGTCCACCCTCCTTCCTCTCCTCATTCTGTCCTACATCCATCCACGTTCCTTTTCCATCTCCTTCCTCCCTTGTTCCTTCTTCCTTCCTCTCCTCCTGCCTTTTCCCTTCTCCCTGTCTCTTCCTCTCCTTGTCTTCCTCCCCCAGGCACTGAGCTGTGGACAGAGACCAGGGAGAACAAATCCCTGCCACAGAACCTCGTGGAAGAGGCCATTTGGAACTGCTCCACAGGGCAGGAATCCAACGGGGGGGAAAAGCCCCAGAGACCCCACACGAGGAGGGGCTGCAAACCCAGCCTGGGGAGCTGTGAGGAGGTAAAAGCCTCCCTGTGCCGGGAAGGGTGTGGGGAATGTGAGAAGAGCTTCAGGCAGAGCTCAGCCTATTCCTGGTGCCTCCAAAGACGGTGGTGCCCCATGCAGAGATCCATGGGGATGCAGAGATCCCCCTGCAGATCCATGGGGATGCAGAGGTCCCCCTGCAGATCCATGGGGATGCAGAGATCCCCCTGCAGGTCCCGGAGCAGCCACGCTGGAGCACGGGGATGCCTGAGAGGAGGCTGTGCCCCCGTGGCCAGAGGGGCCCCGCTGGAGCAGCCTGTCCTGGCAGGACTGACCCCGGGGCACAGTGACCCACGCTGCAGCACTTGGAGGGGGGCTGTGCCCCGTGGGATGGACTCAGCTTGGAGAAGTTCCTGGAGAAGTCTCCGGTGGGAGAGAGCCCAGGGTGCAGCAGGGGAACGACTCCTGTCCCTGAGCAGAGGGAGAAGCCCCGGGGCATGAAGTGAGCACGGCCCCATTCCCTGTCTCCGGCACTGCCGGGGTAGGAGGTGCAGCTGGAAGGAGGGAGGCGTGGGGGAAAGCTGGATTTAAGGCTCTTCACTTACTCTTCATTATCCTGCTCTCAATTTTTGGAGTTCTCTGTCAGAAATCTCTCCCCTCCCCCACTCATCCACAGGGGTTTGGGGCAGTTTTCCCTATTTGAGGGAAATCAAAGCGATGCACTGATGCTCCTAATCAGGGGTAGGAGAAGTGAGGCTCCTGGCTTCCCGCTGAGCCGGAGCCACCGGAGCCGCAGTGCCGGGAAAGCCGTGGCGGGAGGCGCGGAGAAGTTTGTTTGTGTTTTCAGCTCAATCCCCCTCGGGCTCGGGCCCGTTCCAGGGCTGTTCCTCATCTCCGGCTCTGCCCTCACGCAGCCCGGGGGTCCCTGAGAGCGCAGGGCGAGGCTGTGCCGCGCGCAGAGCCCGCCCCCGGCTGCGATTGGGCGACAGTGCCGTCAGTCGTGGTTCTGGCGCGCTGATTGGTGGGATCGGGGCGGGGACCGGTGGGACCGCCCCGGTGGCGGCCTGAGAGCGGCCGTGGCTCGGCAGCGTCGCCATTGGCGGAGCGTCTGTGCGGGCCCGGGAGCGGCGGCAGCGGCCGGAGCGCGGTGAGGCGGCGGCGGCGGAGCTGGGAGGCGGCCGCAGCGCAGGTGGGAGGCGCGCTGGGTTGTGCGGGGGCTCGGGGCTCGCTGCGGGCCTCGGGGGCGGCAGGGGGCTCAGGCGGGTTCGTTGTGCCGTGTCCGGCGCGTGTTGCCGCTGGCGTGAGGGCGCTGCGGGAGCGGCTGCCCGCGGTCTCCTTGCGGCCGCTGCCTCGGCAGGAGCCGCTGCCGGAGCAGCGCTGGCTCGGCCCGGTTGCTGTGGCTGGGACAGAGGCGGCTGCCCCGTGCCCGGGGCTGTGCGGGGAAATTGACGTGGCCGGAGGTTTCTGTGCCCCGAGGAGACAGAGGAGTCCTGTACAAGTGACTTTATTGCTGAGCAGAGGGAGAGGCCGTGGGGCATTTGCCGTGCGCTCTCTGCCATTGTAGTTCGCAGCCTCCTTTTTATCTTCATTTTCCTGGCCCATTCTCTCTCTCCCTTTGCCCACTGGCTGAGGTATTTGGACGGTTCAGACCTCCCGATCCGCCAACTGCATGTCCTTGTTAATGTGCACCCCCACTTTTGTAGAACAGCCGATATTCCTGGCTCTCTTAAGTCTTTGTTCTTTTTCTCAAAGTTCATGAATTTAGAGGAATTTTGAGCAGCAGTCCGTGTCAGTTTGTTCTATTTTCTGAAACTGATGGTTTTTCCCGTTACTTCCTTCTCTACAAGTCCCTGGCCCTATCTCCAAGCAGATTGACTCATTGACTCTGTTTTTTTCTTACTGAGTCTTCTTTGGTTTTGGAATTATTCTGAGTGCCCTCATTCCCTGTCCTTCTCTAGGCATTCCTGGATCAGGAGGCCTGGCTGCCCCCTGCATCCCCTCGCTCACCTGCTGAATGAGCTGCATCCACAACATTCTCCATTTGCTGTTTCCTTTTGCAGCTGTACCAATTTCTGTTGCAGAGTCAGATATCCTCACCATGGGCTCTGCCTTTAGCTGTGCAAATTCCATCAGTGCAAGCAGGCAGAGGGAATCAGCCCAATTCCTGCCCCGGGTAGGAAGACCCAGGTACATTGTCCAGGCTTTGCCCCAGCAGTGTTAATTTGCATTTCTAAAGCTCCTCTCCGGGCTACCTGGAATAAAGCTTCTCTTCCGGAGCAGCCATGCAGCCCACCCCACCCCCCCCAGAATCTGCTTTTTAGTTGTTGTTGTTTTTGGTGGGTTTTGTTTGTTTTTTATTTATTTGGTTGGTTGTTTTTTTGTTTTGTTATGGTTTTAGGTGGGGGGAGGGTTTTTTGTTTGTTTTTTAAACAATATTTAAACAAACTATTAACTGTTTCTGAGTTAAATGGTCACCTTTAAAGCAGTTCTAGGTGAACGTTGAAAAACCCATAGCAAAACTTGATTCTCACACTTCTGTCCCAAACCTACCTAACCATATAAAGTAGGATTATTTTGAAAAACGATTCTCATGTTGTATTCTTGTCACTGAAACTGCGGGGAAAACAAAAACCCTCCAACAATATCTTTAGTGTTAGAGAGTCAAGGCATTACTTGGTTTTGGCAAAGATATGCAGCACACATCATTCCATCCACACATAGCCCGAGTGTGCGGAGAAGATCATTCCATGACACGTGAGATTTATTAGTTTTTTCCTAAACTTTATGTAGTCTGAACCAATCTAAATCCACTGGTTTAATGTTCATTGCTTCCAAGTGGTGTAGTTTTTAGTATTTGGTTTCCTGTTAGATCCGGATTCCTTCCCCTCTGGAGTTAATTAGCTCCACACTCCTGGATTTCCTGCTCAGCCTTTTCCAGACCAGGTGTCTCCAGCTGTGCCGGGGGCAGTGTCTGGGGTAGCTGTTGGTTGCTGTTTGCTGCTGGGCGTTGATGTTTTGTTGCTGGTCGTTATCTCTGTGGGTGTCTTTTGGGCTATTCCCAGTCTGTGGAGATGTTGAACTCATCTCTGTTGAGTGGTGTAACATCCTTTAAATAAAACCTTTAAAATTCCTTTCCCCAAGGCAAAGACAAACGAGCCTGAGAGAAAGAAGATTTAAAAGAACCAAAATGGGTACATTTTGCAGCAATGCAGTCGCAGTCAGCCCAGAGTGTGGGTGTGAGTGAGCCCCAGAGTGGAATTGTGCCGTGGTGCTCCCCAGCAGCTGTGGCAGTGCAGGCCCAGCCAGCGCTGAAGCTGCAGCAGTGGCAGCAAGGCTTGGCCGCAGTGGCTGGAGGTGCCAGAGGAGGGTGGCCAGGATTTCCGAGGGTTTGAGCAGAGGATCTGTGGGCAGGCCCAGGGGCTTGGCCCGCTGTGGAGCCCTGGCTGCTGCTGCGTTGCCTTCAGGGCAGGCTCAGGGGCGGCTGCCATGGTCCTGCTGCAGGCGGGAAGTGCAAATCTCCGGGGCTTCAGAGCCCCTGAGGCCAGGCTGAGGGGTCCCCCCGTGTTCAGCTGTGCTGGTGGCTGTTTCTGGCCTCAGGGACACTTGGCATGGGCCCCTTGGCCACCAGTGGTGCTGCTTTGCACTCCTTAGGCAGGAGCCGATGTCCTGGCTGGGTGTTGGCAACAGCAAAGTGCCAGGGCAGGCTCTGTGCCAGCCCAGCTTCCTGTGGGAGAGATTTCACAAGAGACAGGATTCTGGCCACAGACTGCTTGAAACATACATCCCTTATCTCCACCCTGCACAAGGTGGAGAATTTCAAGGGTAAGGAATTCCAGACATCAATTCCAAGGGAGATAATTGAATATCTGCCCTGGGTTTGGTTCTTCTTCTTGCCATAGCCAATGGCAAAAGCTGTACCCACGGCATCTTGGTTTTTATCACCAGCTTCCAAAAGTGTTTTTTTATTTCTCCTGACCTGAGCTCAGGGGGTGCCAGGGGTTATGGAGGTCCCATTGTATTCCTAAAGCTGCCATAACCCCCTGAAGGATCTTTCGACTAAAATGAGTTCTTCTTTCTGAGTCTATTGCTTCCACAGTCCCTTCTCTATGAATTAATTATTTCAGAAATACCCTAATAAGTGATGCAGTGATTGCATCAGTCAGATTGAAGCAGTCAGAATTGCTTTTGCCCCCTGTTAGGTGCCATGGTGTCAGCAGAAGATATTGAAGCCTTCCTGCTCAGGGCATTTCAGTGCCAGGCTCTTACAAGCACCCACAGCTCCTTGGGTTGAGCTGAGCATGGGGCGGTGACCTGCGCTTTGTCTGATTCCCCTTCCTTAATAACAGCCTGTCTTGTAGCTCTTTTCCCTTCTGCTGCCCTTGCAGAGCCATCCACAAACACATTTTGTCCCTCAGGCCAGGGAATGTCCCATCAATCTCTCCCAGCCTGGGTCTGGAGCTCTGTCCCTTGAGTGCAGTCCTGGGTTTCTTGCCAGCCCCTCTCCAGGCTGTTCAAACAGGAGGCTGAGTTAAACCCTTGCCCTGTCCTCAGTTCTGAATCCTCCTGTGCCACTGAACAAGTTTCATACTGTAATAACCGAGCCCTGCTCATTCATTTAGAGGCTCTTTTGGTTGTCAGAGCTTTAACTTGCTGCCAGACTTGAACTCTAGGAGATCCTCCTGTTGTCATCAGTTTTCAGGCCTCAGTTCCCATGTGAGTTGTGTCTGCACAATTCTGCAGACAGATTGAGGCCACTCTGGCCACTGGGTTAAACATTTTAACACAAGAATTCTTCGGCATGGCCCTGTTTAACATCCACCTATAATTCAAATTCTTTCTCCCTGTCTAGGAGGGCCAGGGCAGGAGCCTCAGTTAATCTGCTTTTTAACACTTGAAAATTCTGTGATTCCTCCTTGTGTCCATCCATCCAGTTTCTTGACTGGAGTGTTGTAGGGAGAGATCCCTGGCTCCAAAACCCTGCCTTTAAGAGAGAGTCAGTAATAAGCTGTAAGCCCTTCCTTCCCTCTCTTGGAATAGGGTATTGATTTTAAATCAATACAAGCAACCTCTTGTCCTTGTTGCTTCAAAGTAATTTGGTGAGGCTCCATATCTAATTTTCCCTCTTTCCCTGGACTGTCCACATTTGTGGGTTCACTTCAGCATAGGCCTTGCCAGACATTTGACACATAAGTACAACATCATAAGCCTCTGTATCACCTTTTACAATATAAAAATCCAGCCACCAAATTCCTTCCCAGTAAATTGCAATCACAGTAGGAAGAAAAAGAAATTAATGTATTTCAAGCGTATCCCCTACATCTCCTAGTAGTGGTTGATGAAATCATACCTGCTCATCTTTCCCACTTATTCCCTTAATAATTAAACCATGCCTTTCCTATTTTGCCCATTAGGTCTAAGATTCAGAGTGGATTGAGAGGCCCCTGTGTCCATCAGGAGAGGCCTCCTCTCAATGCAGACCCACCTGAATGTTCTCAAGGGCTCCAGTGTGGAGGGTCCCTGGTGTGATGGGAGCTGTGACAGCCCTGCCAATCCATGTCCATCACGGGGTGGACTTGCTGGTCCTGAGGGTGCTGCTGTCTGTGCTTGCAGTGTCCTTGTGCCCTGCAGCTGGAGCCCTGATTCCTTGCCAGGGGCTGTTTGGGTGGGCTGTCCCCTGCCGAGGAGGGCAATGCCTCTGCCGGGTGCTTGTGGCCGAGCCCGTGCCCTGGGTGCTGGGGCCCCCTTGGGCCCTGGGGTTGATCCCTCAGGGGCTGTAGGAACTCTGCCCTGGCCTTTGCCTTCAGCTTGGCCTTTTGCTGCTCCCTTCTTGCACTCACCTGCTGGGCCTTTGTGCCCAAGTGCTGCAGGGCCTTCTTCTGCCCCTCCTGCAGCCCCCCTCGGTGCCTGTGGGTGCTCATCCTCTGAGAGCTGCTGAGATTTCTGCAAAATCCTTCGTTTCTGTGGTGATCCCAAGAAAAGAAAAGAAAAGAAAATCTGGATCCTTCCATGTACAATCTGTATTTCCCAGGTGTTCCTTGCTCCTCGTCCCTGTGCTCAGGGTGCCCTCCCCAGCCCGTATCCCAGAGCCGGTCCCTGTCCTGCCGCAGTGTCCAAAGGCGCCCCCCGGCGGGCAGGGCCGGCAGCTCCACGGGGCCGGGCAGCGGCCGGGGCGTCCCGCAGCCTCCTGGGGGCCGGGGGCCACTGCCGGCCCTGCCCGGGGCTGGTGGGGTCAGGCAGCGCCCGGCGCTGAGCCCCGGCTGCCCCACAGCCCCGGCCCGGCCCCGCAGCTCCCCCCAGGCCCCCAGCCCGTGCTCCCGGTCCCGCACCTCTGCGCCCGGTGCTGCCGCTGCCCCCCACAAAGAAACCCCCTGAAACCCTGACCTCCTTGTTTTCCTCTCCTGGAAACCGGGGATACAAATGATCAGCTGGCAAATGTTGAGGATAAGACCCTGCTGAAAAACATCCCAGTCCTCAGTATTTTTCTCTTCCTTCTCTTTTCTTTTTCTCACCACATAGATTCCTCCTGCTGCTTCCTGCCTTAACCATATTCCTGCACACTCCCCTTCACCCAGTCTCTTCCCAGCACACCAATGCCATCCATCCCCTGTTGTCCTAATCCCTTCTCCACTTCTCTTATTGCCCCCCTGGGTGTCCAAGTCCTTAATTGCCTCTGAGGGAGTGTGCAATCTACCTCACCCTTCTCCCAAGGGACCCTTCAGAGATATTTTGGGATCATCATCCCTTTGGCACAGGACCCCTTCCTGGCTTTCCCTTTTCTGTCTCCATGGGTGCCCTGCCGTGCTCACTCCCCAAAGATCCCAGTGCACTCACTGATGAGATTTTCAGTGCTCTCTCCCTGCTGACTCTTCACAGCCCCCCCTGATGTGTCACTCGTCTGTCTCCTGGTCACTCTCAGGTACCCAAACAGTCCCCGGTGCTGCCGCCCCCAAGGGGGCCGATCACCCAAACTGGGTGAGGCACCTTCAGCTGCACTCACTGCCCGCTGCCCCAGACGGTGGATAGAATTCCGGACGAGTCCCAAGGTGTGTGGAAAAATTGACGTCACCAGAGGATTCTGTCCACAATGCAGACAGAGGAGTCCTGTAAAAGTAATTTCATTCCTAAAGAAAGGGAGAGGCCATGGGACATTTCCTACAGGGTCTTTCCAGTTGGTGGAGGACACAGCCTCCTGTTCATCCTAATTTTCCCAGCTGCATCTCCCTCTTCCTTTCCTCATTGGGTGGTGTACTTGAGAGGAAGAGACTTCCCAATCCACTTACTACATATCCCCTTGATATGCTCCCTACTTTTGTGTAGCAACCGATATTCATGGCTCTGTGAAGTCTTTGTTGTTCTTCTCGAAGTTCATGAATTTGGCAGGACCTTGGCTGAGCAGCAGTCTGTGTCATCAGTTAACAACATTTTCTTAAACTGATGGCTTCTCCTGTCGCTTCCTTACGTACAAGTTCCTGGGTCTATCTCTCATCAGATTCACAGCATCTGATTGTAAAGACACTTTCCTCTTCTTCCTTTCATGGGGGTCCCCCGTTTGTGGGACATCCCCCCCTGGAGCAGGGTGTCCCCCCTTGCTGCAGCCCCAGCCCTCAGGCAGCGCTCAGCCAATCAGAGCACGCGGCTCTGATGACTCAGCAGTTGCCAGGCAGACCCGCAGCTCTCAGCGTTCCCCACCTGCGCCCAGCGCCCCCCTCGGCCCCAGCGCCCCCCGCGAGTGGAATTTGGGGAGGTGGGAGTGGGGCAGCGCCAAGGCCGGGCCCCCCCGCTCTGTCCTGGCGGGAGCGGCTGCAGTGGGGACCGAGTGCGGGCGGGAGCGGCCGGGAGCCCAGCGCTGCCCCAGCCCGACCTGCCCCAGCTCCATCCCTGCCCCTGCCGTGGGATGCTGTGGGTTTGGGGGCAAGAGGGAGCCGGCAGCGGGTGCTGGGCCTGGGGCAGGAGGAGAAGGGAAGGAGAAGCAGGGTTGAGGAACAAAGTGGTGAAACCCTGGACGTGGGAGGAGAAGGTGGGATTGTGCAGGAGAAGGAGGAATAGCAGGAGGAAGAAGAGTGTGAGGAAGAGCAGGAACAGAGGAGGAGGAGGAGGAGCAGAAAGAGGCGGCACCACACGGTTCTACTCCTCCCTGTATCTGCAGCCTCCCCCCCAGCCCCAGGAGCTTTGTCCGTATGCAGCAGGTGACCAGGGGAGGGGGAATCCATGATTTTCACAGAGGCTGAATCTTGGGGTTTCTGAGCTTTACTGGGCAAATGTTGGTGCTTTTGTGCTTTGTGAGGGCTGAATCTCTGTATTTTGAAGGAGGTTTTTGCTGAATATTGACGTTTGGGAAGTTTTTGATCTGCATCTTGATGTTTAGAGGATTTTTGTGCTGAATCATGGTATTTTGGAGGTTCTTTCAGACACAAGCTGCCCAATGACTTTCCCAGATGAACTTGGGCATGGAGGTTTTCCCAGTCCAAGCTGCTCTCCTCTTGATTTTTTCTGCAAACCAGGATTTTTAATTCTCAGGGTGTGGCCTGATGGAGGAGGAGGAAAAGCCCCAAATGTACCTCATGAAGAGGGGCTGCAAACCCTGCCCAGGGAATTCTGGGGAGGAAAGAGCCCCCATGAGCCAGGAATGCATCCTGTGATCCAGCCAGAGCTTGGAGCTGGTGGAGAAACCTCATGGCAGGGAGAAGCCACACAGGTGCTTGGAATGTGGGAAATGTTTCAGCTGGAGCTCCAGCCTGAGGCAGCACCAGGTGATCCACCCTGGGGAGAGGCCCTTTGAGTGTGAGGAGTGTGGGAGGAGTTTCAGCCACAACTCCATCCTGATCCAACACCAGAGGATCCACACTGGGGAAAAGCCCTTTGAGTGTGGGGAATGTGGGAGGAGCTTCAGAGGAAGCTCAGCATTGATTCGGCACCAGGTCATCCACACGGGGGAACGGCCTTACACCTGCTTGGAATGTGGGAAGAGCTATAGGTGGAACTCTGACCTGAGAAAACACCAGGGCACCCACACTGGGGAGAGGCCCTACGAGTGTCCTGAGTGTGGGAAGAGGTTTCACAGGAGCTCCGATCTCCTCAAACATGAGCGGATTCACACAGAGGAGAGGCCCTTCCGCTGCCCTGACTGTGGGAAGGGCTTCAAGGAAAACGCCAAACTCACCATCCACCGGCGCATCCACACTGGGGAGAGGCCCTACGAGTGTGGGGAGTGTGGGATGAGATTCTCACAGAGCTCTCACTTGACAGAACACCAACGGAGGCGCCACTAAGGGAAGCCCTGTGAATGCCCCAAGTGTAGGAAAAGCTTTGTGTGCTGCTCCAGCTCTGTCCCCCATGAGACGATCTACATTGGATGATCCCCAGTGAGCGTTGTTGGGCAGAGCCCTGGTGATCCATGGTCCTGGTGATCTGTTTTGGGAAGACACCTGGCTTGGAGGCTCCACATCTTCCTGGTTCCCTGTGGGTAGCTAGATAAACCCAGCAGCAGGAACATCCATTGGGACACAGACCTACAATGGGAATTCCTTGGGGAGGGCAGATTTGTTGACTTTCAACCCCATAAAATCTTTTGCATTCAATCCTATCTTCTGGTGACATCAGGGAGTACTGAATGGTGTTGAAGGTATGTTCAGGGTGGACTATATGATGTTTGTATCCCCAGTCTGTTCTGTTTATGCTTTAAAGCTTTAAAGTACCTTTAAGACTTTTCCTGAGAGTGAAGAGGGAGAGAAGAAATGCGGAATTTGTTTTCAGAAACTGCACTCACTCCTCCACATTCCTGCTCCTGCACTGTGTTGTCTGCAGATGGACAGACAGCGGGACAGAGCTCTCCTTTGCTTTTAGTTAGTTTTAGCTAGCTGAGGCAAAGTAGTTCCCTACTGTGGGGTTTTTTCCCTTTTCTTTGGACCTGTTTAAACCTGCTCTGGCCTGAACACCAGAAGAGCATGGGCAGCTCACACCTGTGGCCCACCAGGCCGGGCCTGGGCCGTGGCATTTCCAGCACCAGAGGGACTGATAAGGGACTGAGTGAGCTGAGCTACAGCCCACAGAGGGACTTTGTGAGTTTGTCTCTCTTTTAGAGCAGCAAGAGGTTTTATTGTTTAATATTGTTTAGGTTTTATTGTGTAATAAACAGTTTTTTCCACTTTTCTTCAAAGAGTTATTTTATTTTTCCTGAACCAGTTGGGGGACACATGGACATGGAGGGGGACATAGCCATTCATGGGGATGTGGGTGGACACAGGCATGGATGGAGATGTGGGGAACAATGACAGGGATGGAAACATGGTGGGGAGACAGCCGTGGGTGATGACATGGTGGGACATGGGCAGTGACATGTGGGGACATGGCCATGGCTGGTGCCATTGCAGGGGATGTGGGGGATGCTGGGTTTGAGGGAGTTGAGGGTTCTTGGGAGGGATTTGAGGCTTGCTGAGGCCTTTGAGGACCCCAGGCCAAGTGGCTCTGGCTGTGCTGGGAGACCATGGGGGAGGTTCTGGGGCAGCTGCTCAAGGACCCCCTGAACTGGAGCCCCAGCCAAGCATTGGGCTCCTGGAAGGGGATGAACATCCTTGTCCCCAGGAAGAAAATCCCAGCACCCCCAGGTGTCAGGGGCAGCTGAGAGGCCACAACAGGAGGGGAAAGCCAGACAGAGCTGTCACACTCTTAAACTACACCCCAAAAGTCCCAAAACTGAGGGATTGCTCCCAGGAAAAAGCAGCCAGGAGATGCATGAATTGAGGGAAAGGGGGGATGTGACCCCCCAGACTGAGCAGGAGGGACCTGCATCCCCCAAAACCAAATAGGGACGAGAGGTGGAGCTGAAGGCACGATGGGAAAGGGGTGGGAGTGCAGGGAAAAAGAGGATTCAGAGTGGGAGAGGGATGGGATCCCCAGATTGAGTTGGGAGGGGTCCTTGGGTTGGGGGAATGATAGGAGAGGGGAGGGAAAGTTTGGGATGGGATAGAAAAAGGGTGGTTCCGTGGGGATCCCACTGTGTCCCCATCGCTTGATCCCTGGAGTGATTCCCTGGGGCTCTGGAGGGGAATGGATCTGCACTGGGTGGATTCCCAAGCCCCCTGCCCATCCCTGGGGAGCTCATGGGATGTTCCCTGGTTCCTTCCACCCAAATGCTGCAGCCATGGGAGAGAGAAGGGTGTGAAAGGAGGATCTGGATTGGGCACAGAGGAGGAGCAATAGGAAGAGGAGGGAGAGAAGAAGCGGAGGATGGGAAAAGGAAGAGCAGGAAGAAGAATAGAAAGAGGAGGAGCTGCAGCAGAACCACGCTGTTTTCCCACTCGCCCACTGAGTCTGCAGCTCCCCTGGCCCTGGCAGCATCTATCCCCCCAGATCTCACAGGTGAGTAGGGAGGGGGAACTCACCCCAAATCCATTGGAGGATCTCTGGGAGGGTTTGTTTCAGGGGAGGGGATGTTTGGATCTTGCAGGGCCCCAAGGGTGAGACACAGATGCCCCTTTGGAGAACTGTGGAAGGTTCCTGTGGCAAACTGTCTGTACTGGCTGGGGCAGTGGTACCAGTTGGGGAGGACATTGGTGTTGGGACTCTGATTGGCATCAGAGTGGGGAGAGCAACAAAGGCCAATCCTGGAGCTGGGGGATCCTGTCAGCCTGGAGGGGTGGGGGAGGCTGGAGATGAGCAGGGTCTGGGCCCATCCAACTGTGAACAGGGCAGTTACTTTTTGAGCTGGACTTGGGAAGCAGGACCAAGGGCCTCACCTGTTGTTTTTCCCCCAAGCCAGGATTTGTCAATCCCAATCTTTGTCTGGATGGAGCTGGAGGAGGCTGCGAGGAAAAGGAAGATGGCCTGGGACACTGAGGCAGGCAAGGAGGAAGTCACTGCCCCTTTCTCCCTCTCCTCTGTTTCATGTCTCAGCCCAACATTTCCTCTGGCTGCAGGACAACCCCGCTACCAATGCCGTCCTGCCAGGGATGAACTGGGGGGATCTCCTTCCCCTTCCCTCTGGCACAGAGGCAAATCCCATCCTGTCCTTGTCCACAGCTCCTTCCCCTTCTCATTCTGTCCTTCTTCCTTCCTCATTCCTTCCTCTCCTTTTCTTTCCTTTCCTTCCCCAGGCACTGAGCTGCAGACAGAGACCAGGGAGAGCAAATCCCTGCTGCAGAACCTCATGGAAAAGGCCGTTTTGAGCAGCTCCATGGCATGGGAATCCAATGGGGAGGATAAGCCCTGGAGATCCCACACAAGGAGGGGTTGCAAACCCAGCCCTGGCAGCTGTGAGGAGGAAAGATGCCCCCTGTGTCCAGAAGGCAGCCAGAGATTCATTCAGAACTCAGAGGTGGTAGAGACAACTCGTGGCTGGCAGAAACCCCACAAGTGCTTGGAATGTGGGAAGGGCTTCAGCTGGAGCTCTGGAGCTCAGATGTGATCTGGCTCCAGGTGATTCACATGGGGAAACGGCCCTACAAGTGTGGGGAGTGTGGGAAGGGCTTTGGGTGGAGCTCCAACCTCATCAATCACTGCAAGATCCACACTGGGGAGAGAACCTGTGAGTGTCCTGAGTGTAGGAAGTGGTTTCTGAGCAGCTCCAATCTCATCATAATGAGTCAAGGGATCAGCTGGAAATGTATTTACGATAATTGAAAACTGTGGTTGAGTCAAGGGGCCAGCTGGGAGTATAACTGAGATAGTAGAAGATTACGTATTTTAGTTAAGATTTTAAAATTAGTTAAGAAGGTATGTTAGCTAAGCAAAAATCACATAGGTTAGTGAAAGAGTAACAAATATATTAGAAAGTAAAGCTCGGAGTGACAGGGATAGATGTAGCAATTGTGGAGGAGCAGAGACCATAGAAATATCTTGCCTTAAGAATAATCAGTTTGGAGAGGCTTGGACCATGACCAGCAGATCAAAAAGTCCTGCAAACTCGCCATGGGTGAAGAGTTTACCATGAGGAAGACAGCTTTCTTCTTCACATACGCCCACTCCCTTATTTCAAAATCCCACAGACCCAATTAAGGCAGTGCAATTGTGCAGACATATTAGGTATTCAGCTGATTATAATACAAAGTGGGCAGATAATGATTCTGTATTATGCATCCTTAGAAACCGCTTGGATATGTAAAACCTTTTCTGTATAAATAGAGAGCAGGAGTCTGCAACTCCTTGCACATCCATTTGGAAATGATTCCTTATATGTCCAGCACTGCGATAAAATACCCTTCTTTTCAACTTTAATTAGTTGAAGAGTTGTCTGTCTGTGCTTCAGTACATCAGCAGATTCACACAGAGGAGAGGCCCTTCCACTGCCCCGACTGCGGGAAGGGCTTCAGGCGCAACTCCACCCTCGTCACCCACAGGCACATCCACACTGGGGAGAGGCCCAATGAGTGTCCTGTGTGTGGGAAGAGATTCTCCAGAAGCTCTCACTTGGGCCAACACAAATGGAGGCACCATTAAGGGAAGTCCTGCCAGTGTCCCCCATCCCGGTGTCACCCCCTTTTTTCTGCCTTCAGAGCTCCTGAGCCAGTGGCAGCTGCAGCCCCTTCCCGTGGCCTTGCACCTGACTGGGACCTCCTGTGATTGCGCAGGGAGGATTGGGGCTGTGACTGAGCAGGGAGGGTGGGGTCCAGGGAACACTGGGTGCTGTGGGTCTGCCCAGCAACTGGTGAGTCATCAGAACTGCTCTCTCTGATTGGCTGATTCTTGTTCATTGCATTCTCTTGTTGCCTGTGGAGAGGCCTGGGAGTTGAGAGATGGAATGGGAGAGATCCCACCCCGAGCACTGGCACAGGGAGAACAGACCCAACCTGGGCACAGGGAGTGAATTTATGTACCGACCAAATCACATCAGGACAAAGAGAAGGGAAAGGAATCTCTCCAACATCTTCCCCCCACCTAGGGGGGTTAATGATGATGGAGAGAAGGGGACATCTGAGTTTAGATCAGAAGCCAATTTTATTGAGTATGCCAGGGATTTATATGGGGTTTTACTTGTATGGTAGTTATATAGGGCTCCATTTTTTGTAACAATTTCCCATTGGTTACACATTCTTGAGGACATCAGGTCACCTGGTAACATTATCTTATCGCTAAGTTACTAAGTTTCACATCTTGTTTCTTGGTCCCCTCTTGCCCAGGGAGCCTTAATCTGTGTCTGTCCCTCCCACAGTTTCTGCTCAATCAGGCCTAAGATATCAGGCCCCTTCATCAGTTCCACTGTACTTTTTGTTTTATTCCCCATACCTCCCCGTATCCATTTTAACAAAAATACACTCTTAAGTGACTTGTCTATTAATTTTTTCACGCACTGTAAAATACAAGGAATAACCATAACAATACATAATACAATGCCTAATACATAGAAGCCTATTTTAACTAAATTTTTTATCCATCCACCAAGTCTCCAATCCCCCAGAAGTTTTCCTAGCCCTGTAAACCCTGATACCACTGGGTAATCTTAACCATTTTCCCAAGGACATAAGTCTGTTAGAGGTTAAACAGGCGCTGGTGTGGTGGTGAGGTCCTATTCACAAGGGTTCTCCGCCAATGTTGGTGTTCAAGGTGAATCTTCAGGTGATGCACTCAAAGATTCTTAAAAACGGCTTCACATTCTTTGCTGGAATCCACTCGGGACCATTCTCTGTGGAGACACAAGCAAAACCTCTACCCCAGGTGGCCTAAGGATAAGGCCCCAATATCTTACCAGATTCTGGATCCTTCACTAATGCAGGGGTTTCTTTCCTTTTGTTGCAATTGTGAATCATGATTAAAATGTGGAACAATCGGTGGGTTGGGGTCCATCAAAGAACAATTCAAAAAGTTGATCACATAAAGGGCTTTCTGCAGTCTCTTGGCAGGGTTGCCATCTCTGGCCCCCCTTTCTGTTGTACCAAGAGATGTTTGAGGGAGCCATGAGCCTGTGACAGATTGGCCTGTTGGGGAATGAGCAATACCTGTTTTGTGCATAATTCCCCAGAAGGCAAAAGAGTTAGCAACTCGATGGGAAATATAAACTGGGCCATTGTCTTTACTTCAGATGTATACCAAGAGTGGCAAAAGCAGCAGTGAAGTGTCTAGAGACATCGTAAGCTGTTTTCCCTGAATGGGCAGATGCAAAAAGAGCACCAGAAAAGGTATCAATAGAGGAATGAATGTATTTTAAATGACCAAATTCAGTAAAAATGGGTAACGTCTGATGCCAGACTTTAAGGCTCTGAAGCCCTCTGGGATTAATACTTCCTGCAATAGAGAGAAAACAGCACCATTGGCAGCCAGGACAAACAGCAATAATTCTTGAAGCTTGGGCTTTACTAATGCCAAAGTGCCAAATCAAAGTGACACCATTTTGGTGAAAAAACAAATGGATCAATTTAGGCTGTTCTATCTTATTAGGCAGAACAGATTGTTGTACAGGCATTGTTAAAAGGTCAGCTTGCCTGTTCCCCATTAGCTAAAAATCTGGGATGGTCTGTATGTGAACAAATATGCATAACAAAGTAAGGAAATGTTCAATTTTCTAAGGAAAAAACAAGGAGCTGCAACCAATAAAATTGTTGTGAATTTTCAACTCTTTCTAAACTGATGCTTTGGCTCTCATCACTATTCCTGCAACATAAGCTGAATCTGTAAGCAGATTAAAAGGAACAGAAAATTTTTGAAAAGCTGTGACAACAGCAGCAAGTTCAACAATTGGGGGGGACCACTCAGATATGGATAAATCTGCTCTCCATTAGACCCACTAGAAGAGGGGTCTCTCCATACTACCACAGATTTCTGAGAGTGACCAGAACCATCTGTGAATACTCTTAAGGCTTGAAGTGGAACCTCACTCCTCTTGGGTTTCTCTGTCAATTGAAAAAAAAGAAAAAGCTTAAAAAAAGCTTTTAAAAGCTGTTAAAACAACTCATGTTTTGGAGGATGTATTGAGATTTGTCCACTGAATTCAGGAAAGGCCATCTGAAGAGCCTTGATCCCTGAACTATCCAATTCAAATAAAAGGTGGTTAAAGGTAGGAAAATAGTGGAAAATTCCCCTCCTGCAAGAGAAACGAGTCTCTGTCAGGCCTTAACAACCAGTTGGGCCATCATTTCATGTTGGGTACTGATGGTTTTAGTAATTTGGGGTGTAAGTAAATCCATTCAGTGATAAACAAAGAGTCTGGTGCATTGGGGTCCCATTGAAACATCAAGGCATGAGGCTGTTTTGCTGGATGCAAGATTATTAAAAAGAAAAGCAGCTCAGGTGCCCAGTGTGCAGCTTGTTGGTTTATTATGACATCAGCTGGGCATTGCAGCACCTGCTGAACTTGAAATGTAAGTTTTCTAGGTGATAAAAGGTCTGAATCTCCTTTTAATCATTCAAACAAAGGACTTTTAGCTTTGTATTTGAATTCCCTAACAAGGAGTGCACCCAGTTGATTGTTCTCAAACATTTTTCTGCATCATGTAAGGTGCAAATATTTGTCTGAATTTGAAGAGCTTGGGGAGAAATTGAAGAGACTCCAATGCACCACCCCAAATACCTCCACGAAGGATGTTTTTGTACCTTTTGGGAGCTATGCAAAGCCCTGCCTGAGTTACAGCTTTGGTGACAAGGGCTAACTAAGGCTTTCTCCATGACTTCCTGTTGTTCAGCTGTTACAAAAATATCATCCATAGAATGGTGCAAAAGAACATTAGGCATTTGTTGATGAACAGAATGAACAGAGGACCTAGCAATATACCACTGGCAAATAGTACAGCTGTTTTTCATGCCCTTAGGTAAAACTATCCAGTGATATCGCTCTAAGGGTGCCTGCATTTTTGTGCTGAAAAGGAAAATTTAGGACCATCATCAGGATGTAAAGGAATATCAAAAAACCAATCTTTTAAATCAGTAACAGTCAAGTGCCAATTTTTGGGAATCATGGTAGGAGATGGGAGACCTGGCTGTAAGGCCTCTGTGTCCTCCATAGCTGCATTATTTTTCAAAGATCATGGAGTAAGCGCCATTTGCCAGTTTGTTTTTTGATAACAAACATGTGAGAATTCCAAGGACGGTTAGAAAGACAAAATGCTCTTTCTGGAGTTGTTGTTGGAGCAACTCTGTTAATACACAAAGTTTTTGCAATGGTAGGGGCCATTGATCCACCCAAACCATTTTCCCTGTTTTCCAGGTTAGTTTTAAAGTGTCGCTCTCCAACGGCCCCCTTTAAAAAGCTGATTGAATCCTAAAGCCCCATTGGGAGAGAACATCCCCCACCACGGTACCATTGGTACTGGTAATACAAACAGTATGATTGAGGCACGGTGTCCCTCGGGCCCTTTGATCTGTATCCAGTGGTGGGTTTGACAGCTGCGGCTGCTTCCTCCAATGCCTGAAAGTGCCTGGAGCACTTTAGCAAGGGACCACTGTGAGGGCCATTTGTCTTGAGAGATAACTAACTTCAACCCCTGTGTCTATGAGGCTGTCAAGTGTTATCTTTTGCCCTTTTAATGTCAGGGTACACCAGCATGTGGGGTATTGTTCTAGTATAGGTTGTACCCAACATATTTGGGGTGTTCCAGTAGACCCAAATCCCCTTTTTCATATTACGTCTGTAAAAGGTATGCTCATGGTTTGGGGCAATAAAATCAGTTGAGCTATTCAAGTTCCTTGGGGAACAGTGAAAGGCAGTTGGAGTGTCCAGGCCATGATCATAATCTCATTATCAGAGTCTATAACCCCAAGGAGAACAAAAAGTCCCATCAAAGAGATGGATGACCAACCTAAAAACAGTGCATGCATACGCTGCCTGGATGGTCCTAAAACTCCTGTGGGAAGCAAATGAACTGATGACTTAAGTAATGTTAATGTGATGGAGGTTGCCAACCCAGACAGGTTCATCTGTCAACCATATCAAGGCTACAACTGGACATTCATTGCCCTGCATCACAGTGGCCCCCATTAAAAATCCGTATTTTGACACCCCATTGAGATAAACAATGTCATCCCCACAAACTTTGAGGAGCATCGGCAACATAGGGCCTGATGTTAGCTTGTTGGTCATCAGGATGCTTCACATTAATTACAATGGCTGACAGGCCACCTGTTGTAGCACCACCCAACCCCAGAAGTCCAAAACTTGCATGAGTGAGAGGCCATGATTGAGGCCAGCAAAGTCACGAGAGTATTGTGACATCTGCTCCAGTGTCAATCAAGCCTGTTACTGATATGGTTCCTGGATGACATCCACTGGTGGTGAGGATGCACGTCTTTTCTGGACGGTTCTCCGTAACTTTCTCAGCCCAGAACACTTGAGGTACCCCTGTTGATCCAAAACTTCCTGTGCCGTGACTTCGGTCCACTGTATTCAGAACAGAACTCACAAAAGGTACAATTTGAGCAATGCAAGTTCCTTTCTGAATAGTGACAGGAGGGTCATCAATGGATACCATAGCATGAATCTGTCCTAAATAATCAGCATCAATAAGTCCTAAATGCACATGAATACCTTTTAATTGTAGTACTTGATCTTCCCATCAAAAATGCACTCAATCCCTGTCCTATTCAACCATAGGCATCGAGGGGCACTTTGCACATTTCTTTTGTCAGAATGGTTACTGTGTCAGCGGTGGGTATATCAATCCCTGCAGACCCACTTGTTGCCCCTGAGTATTGTTCACAAATGTTTAGCTTTGCAGTGCTGGGTAGGCCCATATTTGCTGCTGTAGTTGTTGGGGTATTTGTTTTCCCACATGCCCCTTTGCGCTCCTCTTCCTGTTTCCCTGCAACAGCTGACCATTTGCATGATATTTACTCCTGCATTGTTTAGCATAGTGCCCAAATTTAGCAGAATGGTTGCACATAACGTTGCTGCTTGCATTTGATTTAGATGTTATTTCCTGGGTATTACACTGTGCCATTACTTGCCCTTGCTGTCCACAATTATAGCATTTCGATGAAGGTCTTAGAACTGCAGCAAGAGCTGCTATTTTATGGTCTACTGAACCAACTTTCAAGCAAGCAGTCATCATTTGAGGCAATGTGGGTTCCCCAGGTAAAGTGTCAATAATCTTTCTGCAGCCTGAGTTTGCATTTTCTTTAGCCAAATGTGTACAGAATTTGTGTCGCAAAGATTCATCATCTGCCTGTTTTTCAATAGCTGCAGCAAGCTCTTCCACAAATTGCAAAAATGGTTTTCTCATCCCTTGTTGTATAGTATCATATCTCTGTTTTGGAGCTGCCATTTCCATTGATTTAATTAAAGCACTCGTGCCAATTTGCTGAGCTTGTGCCAAAATTGAAGGATCCCACCTTGCCTGTGAATCTGGGCTAGCAAAAGGCCCAGTGCCCAGTAGGGCATCAACACCCACAGCATGATGAGGGTCGTGTTGAGGCAACTGCATATTTGTTACAGCTGTGTGCTCAGCCACTCGCCTCCAAGTGTCTTGAAATACACTGTATTGTACTGGCTGGAATGAAATAGTAGCAATATGCATGATGTCATAAGGTGCAAGCATAACTGCATTAATTACACATATTAATTGCATTACCTCTGAGGAATTAATGCCATACTGAGCCACTTTCGATTGGAGATCTTGCACAACCTTCCAGGCAAAGACGTGATGACTGTCATCCTGCCCTGTTCCAGGAGCTGCTTTAAAACCTGGAAAAGCCATAGGGTTATCACAGGCAACATTTGCATTAGCACTGTTCTCCTGAGGTACTCTTGGAGCACCTAATCTTTCTATCATGTCCCAATTCTTTTCTTCAGCTGCTTTCTTCCTAACAAATTCCCAAAACTCCTGAGTGTCCAGGTTTAGAGCAAATTTGGGAGAGAATCCCCCAAAGGAGCTCCAGTAGGAAAGCAGATCCAATCTGCTCTTCTCCCCCCAACTGGTCTGGGAGAAAATACCTCCTTGGAGAAAGGTGGAAAAAACCTGTCTATTAAACAATAAAACCTTAACAATATCAAACAATAAAATCTCTTGCCACTCCAAAAGAAATGACAAACTGAGAAAGTCCCTCCCCGGGTTGTGGCTCAGCTCACTCTGTCTCTGATCAGTCCCTCCGGTGCTGGAAATGTTGCAGGCCAGGCCCGGCCTGGTGGGCCACAGATGCAGCTGCCCGTGCTCCCCTGGGTGTTCAGTCCAGAGCAGGTTTCAAGAGCTCCAAGGAAAAGGGAAAAAAACAAAAGTCCCCACAGTAGGGAACTTCTTTGCCTTAGCTAGCTAAAACTAACTAAAAGCAAAAGAGAGCTCTGTCCCACTGTCAGTCCATCCGCAGACAACAACAGTCCAGGGGCAGAAATGTGGAGGAGTGAGTACGGTGTCTGAAAAAAACCTGCTGCTTCTTCTCTCCCGCTGCTTCACTCTCTGGAACACTCTTAAAGGTGCAAAACTTATTATTCAACATAATATAAGGTGCAAAACTTATTATTCAACATAACATAATTGGGGATAAAAGCATCATATAGTCAACCCAGGACACTGAGGCTCTCAAGGAAGCCCAGTTACTTGATGTGGGGGCAAAGTCCATGGGGCAGTAGGGCTACAGCTATTAGAAGGTGAACTGTCAACAGTTCCCTGCCCCAACTCCGATGTTACTGCGGGTGACTCATCACTTGATTCGCTGTCGCTGTCACTGTCAGGTAACGGAGGACACGACCTTGGAGATTGTTCAGGCAGCTCAGAGGGGAGCGAGGGGGCAGATGGCTGGGCTAGAGCAGAGGGAAGCAGGGGGGCAGAAGACTGGGTTTCTCTCTCTGCTAAAGACATTTCAGCTACCTGGGGCAGTGGTGTGGTGTATACAGGCACCATCAGGAGCTGCTGCGCAGCTGTGACATAAAGAGGTTTAGGAGTCTGAGAAGGAGATACTATGGCAGTTTTCCCAGAAGCTTTGGCAGCTGTCCCAGAAGCTTTGGCATCCAGCCCAGAAGCTCTGGCAGCTTTCCTGGAAGCTTTGGTAGCCTGCCTGGTAACTTGCATGGCACCTGCACCTTCTTCAAGGATAGATTCGCCAAGTTCCCCATCAGAGGCCCCCTCTGCCTCATCCCCCTTGTCAATTTCTGTTATCAACACTGATTCTTCATCTGCGTCCTGCTCTGTTTGTTCTCGCTCTGTTTTCCATTCCTTTAATGCCTCAAAAAGCAATCCCCAGGTAACAGCTAGATCAACAACAGTTTTATCTCCCACTCAGATGACTTCCCACAGTCTGTCCCCGACTTTTTCCCATGCTTTCACACTAAATGCTGTGTCAGGATCAGTGCCAAAATCCTGTGATTTAGCTCACAGCAATATACTACGAAGGGCATAGTCTGAAGTATTAATTCCCTTATTTCTTAACAAAACTTTCCATGTAGCCAAAACAGTCTCTTCTTCATTAGATAAATTATTTCCCATTATTACTAGTTGGTGGCTCACCTACTTCCAGTTGTCTTGATAGGAGAAAATCAGGTCTGGACTTCCCTGTGGCTTCCACCCGCCATTCTCAGCTGCACCAACGCCGCCTCCCCCACTTTGTCCCAGTGAGTCATGGCTGCCAGTCTCTAGGAGCCCGTATGGGTCCAGACCAAGTATGTTCTTAAGGGTGTTGAATCACATCAGGGTCACCAGATGTCACTGTCAGGCCAGTCATGACACAAGGCAGAGACCACAAGCAGTCTCAGATGGCAACTCTTTATTATCGAACATGGCTGACCTTTTATACCCTTTCTAATTGTTTGTATTTCTTCTACCCTAACTATTGGCCACAATAAATCAACATAATATCATTTGGGATAAGTTACAGTGACTTCAACTAACTTTCTAAAAATACTTCATCCAGCTGCAAAGTTCTCTTCTTATCTTTCTTCAATTCCTTACTTTTCTTGGTCTCCTCAGTTACAGCCTTGGAGAGAATCCTTATCAACTTCTTGTTTCTTACCTTTCTTCTCACTCCTTTAGCTAACAGGCCCGCTGTTGGCCCCTTCCACACAAAGGCATTTGCTATACCAGCCCCCACAGTAAGCTTCATTAGTAACGGTTGCCCTATGCTGAAGGCACACAGGTGGTTACATGCCTCTATCATTTACAGCAGGGTGGGCTCCTCCTTAGACAAGGACTTCAGAAGTTTTTTACAATTCTCATTAGCATTTTCAACAGCTAATTTTGAAAGCAATACCTCTCTGGCAATGTCATTCTCAATTTGTCTTTTAAGAGCTTGTTTCAAGCAGCCATTGAATTGCATATAAGGCTCCACCAGTCCTTGCTTTACATAAGTAAATATTTTTTGGGGGGCTCACAGCATCAGGAACCTTTAAAAATGTGCTATGCACAGCTTCAGTAATACCCTCAAGGGCCTCACTAGGAATGTGGGTTTGCCCAACAGGGTCTGAGTGGTTTCCTTCTCCGGCCAGGTGGTCAGTCATGAGGGCTGCAATATTCTGGTTTGCATGTCCCACAAATTTCACAAGCAAAGCTTCTAACCCCTTTTTCCACTGAGCATCTGTGGAGGCCGGTGGGCCTACAGAACAAAGGCCATTATAGGCCTTTGGACAGACAGACCCCAAGTGGAGAAATCTCCCCTGTTCAGGGCAATTGAGCAGACCCTCTTCCAGGATGCTTTGTTGTATATGCAAATGTACCCAGTTCTACCTCCCTGGTTGGACTGTTGGCCTCTCCCTCCCTTTTTCTTTATATTTATATGTCCTTGAATGTTCTCCCTTCCCTGCTTATCCATTGGCCCCATATTGCCTCAGTGTCCCACCCTCTTTACCCTATTGGCTGCCACCCCTTGTCTCCCCTCTGTACTGCCCTGAGCCCTCAGCCCATTGGCCCTGATGCTCTCCTCCGCCCCCGTCTTTTCCCCTGTATTTAAACCCAGACCTTCCACTGTTCTTTTTGTCTCTGGACCCCTTTGTGCATGGCTGGAATAAACCTCCTTCTCTGGCATCCGTACATAGACCCTTCCCATTTCTTTGTCGTTGGTGATTCTACGAGAGAAGTGTGTGCTGCAGTGATTGTGTGTGTGTGTGTGTGTGTGTGTGTGTGTACCTGTGCCACCGAGCGGCTTCATTACTGGAGACACTTCTGGAAGGTCACGGCTCCGCTGCCTCTCTCTCCACCACCAACGGGCTTGTGGCTTGTGACAGCTGGCAGCCTGAACAGGGACCTGTCCGGAGCATTCCTGGAGGTGTCTTCAGTAGCTTTTTGGCTACTGAAGTTAAGCCGTGTTCGGAGCAGCCAATTCCCAGAGGAGACTCCTAAGTTTTATTGGGGAATCGCACAGGCGACCGGCAACGTTCTTGAGGCGAGAAGATTGGTTGAAGCTGACGGACAACCTGGAGAGGTTTTGTTGACCCACTGTCATGTGAGTACTATATTTGGGGGTCACCCTTTTTTGTCTTTCCTTTGCCTTCTTTTCCTCTTGGATGTTGGGAGAAAGTGTGGGGATGGGAGCCAAACTGACCCACCCACACAGGGAAGTTTATACCCAAGTTAAAGGAATCCTTGTTGGGGAAAGTTTTCATTTTTCAAAGGGAGATTTAAAATGTTTTATTCATTGGTTGTTCAAGTATTTTCCTGATGTTATGAGGGAATCCGTTCTAACGAGTTCCGGGACCATATAGGAAAAAGGTTCTACATTCTTTGAGTTAAAGGGGATCTTTCAGTGGGGAAATTTTATCCTTTGGCCTTATTGCGAAGTCTGTAGAAAACATTGGGAAACATTCGGGACCCCAGTTTAACACCCCTTCTCCCCGTTCCTCCCCTCGCATCCCTAAACCCTCTTCCCTGCCTCAGGGAGGATCGGGAGATGGATCCTGCCAGCAGGCACAGGGTTGCTACCATCACCCTGACATCTCCCAGTGTCCTCTGTCCCCTCTCCAGGGCAGCACTGGCCATGCTGCCTTGGGCTCTCTCCTAACCCTCTTACCAATGCCCACATACCCAGTTCTACTACCCCCAGTTGTTCTCCTAGATGGTACCAGGAATGTGGCCAGCCCCGCCATCTTGTCTTCTCCCTCTCCAAGTTTTTCTGCCCTTTCTCCACAAAATGGTGCTGACCCCACAAAGGCAATGGCCATTTTGTCACCTCCCTGTCCTGCCAAAAACGACGCCTCTGACCCTCCTCCCACTTTCTCTATTCCTGTAATCACACCCTGCCCCTCCCTTCTGTGTCAGGAAGTGTGTCCATGTTGGGACTTCCCCTCTCTATTGGGAATCCCTCCCCATTGTGCGCACCAACCCTACCCCTTCCTCTCTTGACTCCTCCTGATAGTCCCTCCCATTCCCATTCCCACAACACTGGATTCAGAAGTAGTGATGACAGCGACCAGAAGGAGCCCATATTGGCTTCCACAGCTGCCCACAAACAGGCAGATTCTGGCTGCCCCAAGAGGCTCCATGCAGTCATCAAGTGCCCTCCATCCTCCTCGGAGGATGAGAGTAGGGATTCCCAGACTTGGATTTCAGTCCTGAGTTTGAGGATCACTGGGCCAAGCTGCAGAGGGAAGCCACTGGGAGGGCTCAGAGCTCACCAAAAAGATTGTGGGCTTGCCAATTATATGTAAACACAGCAGAAGAGTGACTGCAATCAATTCCTGGGAGCCGATCCCCTATGGGGAATTGAAGGAGCTCTGCAAAGTGGCTAAGGAATATGGTTGGGGGTTGCATTTCTTAAAAAAATTTCTGGAAGCCACCTTCTCTGACCGTCTCTTGGTCGTGCATGAAAATAAAAATATCATGAATTGCCTACTCTCCCTGTGTCACAATCCATCCTTACGAACGGGTTTTGTGATTGTTCGTGGATTTGATCTCAGGGTGCAAAAAACCGACACGGCACAGGGGGGTTTGCAGTGATAATCAAAACAAATGCACCTTTATTGAATAACCAAATGCATTGGGGAGGAACTGGGGGAAAAAGGGAAAAATAAGGAAAAGAGGGAGGAAGAGAAAGGAAGGTATATAGCTACCAAACATAGAACAGCCAAGTCCTTTGATGTCCAGCCGATGGAGTTCACCAGGTCACGTCTGGGGAGATCTTGAAATCTCTCGCTAACTCAGAGGTTTTTTTTATGATAACTCTATTGAAAATTGTGAGGGAGGGGGGAAAACAGATACAATAAAGAATAGATGTAACAGGTAGTCCATGTTCTCAGCAGTAAACGAGAGCCATTGTCTTCTTGGTCCAGCGGTCACAACCTGCAGGCAAACATCTCGCTTTGGTCAGCTTGCCTCCCCCACACACCTGCCCCGGGCTGGGGGTTTCAGTCCCAGTCCTTGGAAGGAGCAGAGGGGCCTTTTCACATGGGGGTTTCATGTCTCACTCCTTGATGGAGAGGCTCCTTACATCTCAGTCTCTCTGTCACGGTGGTTGTAAAACAGGTGAGGGTCTTCTGTGGGGGGACCACCCAAGACTCAGGAGAATCCAGCCAGGCTGAGAGGTGGGACAGCTTCCAAGGCTATTGCTGCAAAAAGGCAAGATGCCCCCTTCTTCTTTCATTGGGCTCAGTGCAGCATACAGCAAACAACACCTGTGAACAATAGCTTAGCACTGTGCTCAGGTCTCGGAACCGTTGGCACGTAACTTTCTCCAACAGGGCCAGAAACTTCAGACAAGGGTCTTTTCTTCAGTGGTCCCCAATGACGATCGTGAGGCAGATGAGAGAAACTTTGGACAGAGTCTCACACCCCGGTCGAGTACATGCTGTGGGAGAGGCAGTAAAAAAGGCATCTCAAATCACTGGTGGACACATATTCAAAAGATGCCAACAAACCAAATTTAACCCTTGAATAAATGGCAGGAGAAGGTGACTTCCAGAAGCCACAAGACCAAGCAAAGGACTTACAAGAAGCTGCACTCAGTGGCATCACCACTGCTGCAAAGACATCCCTGCTCCTCACTCTCGATGACACCCTACATACACAGAGCTTCACTAACATCAAACAAGGGCAAGTGAAATTTTCATGACATTTGTAGACAGACTTAAAGTTGCACTTGAGTGACAAATAGAAGGCCCAGAGGCCAAGAAGGAAGTGCTAAATAAAATGGCCTTGGCAAAGGCAAACAATGAGTGCAAAACAATATTAAGACCCAGAACCTACAATCAACCAGATGGACGAGGCCTGCACCAAATTATCTTCCACTGAACACACCGTGGCAAGGGCAATCTCTAAGGGAGAGGGCCTTTTTAACATCCCAAGACGCTGCAAAATGTTTTAATTGTGGGGAACTGGCTTTTTTTTGAAGGACTGTCCAGAATACAAAATGCCTAAAGACCAGCAGCCACCAAAGAGGTGCCATTCATCACACTGTATGCATTGCAACAGACATTCTAACAACTGTTCTCAGTTTTGTTATCACCAGTAACCTCACCACCACCAGCACCATTATCAGCCAAAAAACTTCCAACAGACTGCAGGGTGGCCCCGTGTGAAGACAGCAAATGGAAAGCTGTTTCACTGTACCCTCCCCACTATTCTGGAGGTCCAATATGTGGGGAAATTCCCGCGGAGCTCTTCATACTCCGAACAACAGACCAGAGTGACCAAGGCTTTCCAGCAAGTTCAGGTCAGGACGTGACACCAACTGGTGAGTGCTTTGTCTATACAATTTGATGACTCTGCTTTCTATCGTATTCCCACCAGAAAATATGGACCCCTAGAGGGCCTGAGGGATGTGCTGGTAATAGGTAATGTATTCATGCACCAAATGAAATACATATTATAGTGGAAGTACAAACTGTTGGGCCAAGTGACGAAATCACAGTCACTTTCTGCTGCACAAAACCACCACACTTCCTGCACAGAGAGACTGTGATCGCCCAAGCCTTTTTATTGCCATTAAGCATAGACAATATCCCAGAGCACCCAATGGCATTCTGGGTTGAAATCATGGGCCAAGACAAGCCCCTTATAAAGTGCAGTCAGTTGAATAAAGGTAATGACATCCACCTACAAGGGATGGTGGACACAGGGGCCAACATTACTATCATTACACAACCTCAATGGCCCCTGAACCAGGAGCTGACTCCTGTCACTGGAGTCACCTCAGTGATTGGAGGAGCTGCCATCTCCATGAGGAGCGAGCGTATTATCACAACAGAGGGACTGGAGGGCCAAACTGCCACCATCAGGCCATTTGTAGTCAGGGCACTCACCACCCTGTGGGCCAGGGACCTGTTGTCCCAGTGGGGAGCTTGACTTGATATTCCACCTCTGTCCCGGGATTTCTATTTGGGGCCACTGCAGAGTGCACCACCCCACAATCACCTGGAAGACTGACACCCCACCGTGGGTGGATCAGTGGCCCCTCTCAACAGAGAAATTACATACCCTCGAGCTTCTTGTGGAGGAGCAGCTCTCCAAGGGCCACATCGTACCTTCCAACAGCCCTTGGAACTCCCCTGTCTTTGTTCTCAAAAAACCTGGCAAGGACAGGTGGACACTCCTCCATGACCTTTGTAAAATTAACAAGGTCATTGAGGACATGGGCCCCTTGCAGCCTTCCTTCTCCGTCCTTGCTTCCTTGTGACTTGAGACTGGTGGTCATTGATATCAAAGACTGCTTTTTCAACATCCCCCTCCATCCTCAAGATGCTCCCATATTCACCTTTTCCATCCCCTCCCTGAACAGACAGGCACCTCTGAAGCGGTACCACCGGTGAGTCCTCCCCCAAAGTGAGAAAAACTCCCCTATATATGCCAGTGGTACATGGCCCTTGTCCTATCTCCCATCCAAAGGACTCTCCCAGATGCCATTATCCTACATTATATGGATGGCATTCTGTCTTGGTTTGAAGACAGATGTCTGCTAAGGAAGGCAGGAGCTTCCTGTGAAATGGAAAATGTAAACCCCCTCCCTCTGAATTATTATAATTTTGAAATTAAAAAGCTCTCAAGCAAAGATATGGGAATAAGAATAACAGTTCTTTGCTAGGAAAACTAAAAATACAAATGCAATAGTACAAACAAAAAACCCCACTGGCAGAGTCAGAATATGACCTGACACCCTGTGGGTCAGTGTCGTTATAGGGTATGACACAGTATAAAAGTACACGACTCCATCAAAAGGGTGCAAGAGAGAAATTTATTAAACCAACGTAGCTTTTATTGTTCTTCCAGATATTTACACCCATCTAACACATATACAATGCCCATTGGCCATAAAAGAGAAACAAAGTTCCCAGCAGGCGACCAGGGAGCCACATCACTCTGGGAGCCAGCCAGAGTCCATATCTCCCAACTTTCTCTCCTTCCTCTGGTCTCCATGGTAATGACCTTGGTTTTCCTTCAGGAGAGATATAGGGCTTCTCCTTATCTTCAGGAGGCCTTGCTAGCTCACAAGGACAGCACAGAATGTCTTTCCCAAAGGTCAGGATGGTGGTAGCAGTCCAATTAAATGGAGGCTGCAGTGCTCCTGGAGTCACAGGTGGGGTTGTGTTGAAGCAGTGATCCTGTAGAAGGGTGAAGTTTTCCTCTCAAGGTCCAGTGGTGGCATAGATGGGCCTGGACTTCCTCTGGGAATGCAGTGGAAAAGAAAGCTGCTCCTCTGGGAATCCAGTGGGAAAAGGCTGTCTCTCTTCTTCCAAATGTCTAATTATATCCAGGTAGGAGTGCTGGGCTCCTCCCTCTGGCCGGAGCATCTCACAATGAGATGATGAATTTTTCATCAGTCATGCAGTGACACTCAAGGGCCCAATAACAGAAGATATCTCCCAGAGTGGGGGATTGTTGAGGAAGAGATAAAGTAAACTGTTGTAAGAGATGGTCTGAAGTTTCCCTCATTTGCCTCACGACCATCACAAGGACAGAGAGGAAGACCCTGAAGACCCTGGCTGGAGTTCTGGCCTGGTTGGGGTGGATGCTCGCCAAGTGATTGTTTGCAGCTGTGCTTGCTGTGCCCCCACATTACAACTGCTTTGAGCAGGGGCTGACAGGGAGCGGCTTGCTCTGTACACTTACACCTGCTTCACGATCCCTGCTCATCACAATGGCCCATGAATTTCCCCACCTCTTGGCCAGATGAACTTTCTGGGGTAACTCTGGTGATCCCCCCATAGAAGATCCCTCATCTGCCTCACAAGAACTGTAAGAGAAGCCTCCTCCCAAGGACTGAGACTGAGACCCTTAAAATTCTAACACAGGGGCACTGGCCTGACTGAAGTGGGATGTTTGCCAAGTGTTGCCTGCAGGTGTGTTTGCTGCACCAAGACTGGTTTCTCATAGACACCAATTCTGAAACAATGGGTCTCGCTCACCGCTGAGATTGATTTGTCCTGTTTTGGAACATGGACTGTCTTACTCATTTTCAATAGACTAATTCTCCATTGTCTTTTTTCTGTTCTCCCCTTGGTGGATGACTATAAAAAACCCCTGAGTTATGCAAAGAATTTGAGATTCTCCCCAACGTGACAAGATGGATCTATTGGCTGGACCACGAGGATTTTGTCTCTCCGTTGGTAGCTATTCCCACCCCTGTCTTCTTCTCTCTCCCTCTATCCTTTATCTCCTTTCTAATCCTTCTATTGCTTCTGCTGTGGGCACTCAATAAAAGGTGCATTTGTTTTGATCAAGACTGAAATCCCCTCTCTGTTGTTTTTGCACTCTGAGATCAGTTAATGAACCATCACAACCCCACTTGTACGAGCGGATCGTGACATTAAATTGCCGTCATGGACAGGATTCTGACAGACAGAGGGGTTTGCAGGGTTGTGTGTAGTCTGTAACAGGGGAAGGATGTTTCACTCCAGCCGCACCGAGCCCAATACCCTGAAAGGGGTGAGCGGTTGTCTAAAAAGGAAAGGGAGTGACTCAAATTTCCCACAAACTGCACATGCCTAGGTGAAAAGCACCCCCATACTCAATTGAGGGTTCTGTCTTCAGAATTTCACAAAAGATCTCTTAGTGCAAAAAGGGAAACTGTTTTTGTGTATGTGTGAATCTGGACTGTCTGGGAAGTGAAGGGACTATTTGAAGTAACTGAGTAGAACCTCCCAGGCACACTTAGTCTCTTCACCCACCCAGGGAAGCAAGGGAAACACAGCAGAGGCTGTGTGGTTGTGTGCCTTAAGTCTACACCTCCCTGTCATGGTTTTGGTCCCTTCACAAAATGACGGAAAACCTCAGTGCAAAAGTTAAAGCTGAATTTTATGCTCTACTAGCCAAACACAATGCCAAACCTTCTCCTGGAGGAAAAGAATGGGCACAAAGTAACTGATTTAATTTGGAAAATGTTATTGATGGAGTATGTTCTTTACAACATGAAACAAAATTTAAACTGGGCAAAAATAAAACTATTCTCTGCTCAGTTTTGGGAGCTTGTCTCACAGCAGCTATAAAAACTCTCTTAAAGTGAAGAAGTGAGGAAAAAGCTATAATGGACTCCCTTCAAAGCCTAGTTGAAATTTGGAAAAAAAATTAAATGAAGAAAGGAATGAGATCCATCTGTTACAAGCTGCCCTTAGAGAGGAACATGTTAAGAATTCACTGAATGCTGATTCCTCAACACAGGCAGAGGAAAAGAAACTCCTCACATTAAACAGATTTATCCCTATAAGGAACTAGAGGCAGTAAAAAAACTGTGGAGAAAACTGCTGCCCTCATTTGAGACCCTTGGTTAAAACAGAATATAATTATATTAATGATGAAGATTTTGAACCACATATCACAACTAAACAAATACCATTCAGCACTACCAAATTGGCTAAGCTGAAGAAAGAATTTGGGTGCCTCCCACAAGAATCGGAGATAGAATATGTCTTCCAAGTGTCCCTCACTGGTGGAGATCAAATTAAATTAACTGAACAGGAGGCCAGTGGGTACTGGGGACATGGAGTTTTCCTAACAACAGGAGATAAGCGTGACACGTGGTCCCTGACACAATGTGTGCCTTTCTGGGCCGGGGGAATTAATCCTTTGGAAAGGGGAGACCCTTTAGCTATAGTCAGTGCCCCCGACCAGCTTTTGGAAGGCGCCCACAAAGCCACCTGCCTGCAAATGATTCATGAAAAAGGTTGATTCCTGGTTTTCAGTCACCAATGCAATTACCTGTAAAGCCTGAAATTATGACTCCTTTAATTTGATGGCTTCCTAAACCTACAGCAATTATTTTACAGAAAACCATAATGGCCTTGGGTCCCATAGAGAGACTAGATAGATTCCTTGGTAACCCCACTGACCAAACTGGATCTACTGATCCAGGTTTCACTCCATACTCCATCCCCTCACAGCCCCCAGCTTCTCAATCTGATTCACCTGCCAGTAGCCGTAAAATTTGGACATGGAGCGAGGTTGCAGTAGATTTGATTAATTACAGTAGATGATATGGACCTGTAAAAACCCTGGAGGAGAAATCAGAAAAAACAAATGGTGTTTGGTTTATCACGGCTCCTCATGGTGAAAATTTAGGGAAGGGAAAACAGATCTCTAACCACCACCATTGGTGGTTGTTGGAAGTTAAAAGGGGGGTCCCCAGAGAGGTGATGGATGGTTTGCCCCTTGATAAATTACAGAAAATAATAACTAATTGGCACTATCGAAAACCGAATTTATCGGTTCAACCCAGTGCACCCCTCCCTTCTCAGAATCCAGCCAGTGAGCCAAAAGAAATCCTCTCCCAGCCTCTCCCTCAGAATTTAGGATGTGAGCCAAAGCAAACACAGAACCAGAGAAACTAGGCTCTCCATCCCTTATAGGTGAGCAAAGGGCTGGAGCATGGATGTATCTGAGAATGCTCACTAAACATAAATCAGGAGATATATTGATCACAGATATCACAGGCCTCAAACAGGCACTTGTAACCTTTCTGATTGACACTGGGGCACAAATCTCTGCACTAACAAAAAGGATGCCCAGAAGTGTAGAATTGTTCCAACAAAGAAACCATGTTGTGCTTTAAATGCCCTAGGAACTACAGAATCTATGAATGTGGCATTAATAAAACTCACGCTCCATGGAGAGGGGTGTGGGAAAGACATTCTGTGCTGTCCTTGTGAGCTGTCAGGGCCTCCTGAAGATAAGGAGAAGCCCCATATCTCTCCTGAAGGAACACCAAGGTCGTTACCATGGAGACCAGAGGAAGGAGAGAAAGTTGGGAGATATGGACTCTGGCTGGCTCCCAGAGTGTCCTGGCTCCCTGGTCGCCTGCTGGGAACTTTGTTTCTCTTTTATGGCCAATGGGCATTGTATATGTGTTAGATGGGTGTAAATATCTGGAAGAACTATAAAAGCTACATTGGTTTAATAAATTTCTCTCTTGCACCCTTTTGATGGAGTCGTGTATTATTGTACTGTGTCATGCTCTATAACGACAGAGGAGAATGAATTAGTTCTCAAAATGGTAATTGGGGATATTCCAAACAATTAGGGATGGATATTCTTGCTGGGAGGCAGTGGGAAGATTCTGAGGGATTCCTGTGGTCATTTGGCGTGCCACGTCTTAACATGAGACTGCTCCAAGCTGCATCCTCCTCACTGTCTAGCAAAATTATTCATGTAAAACAATACCCTCTACCTTCTGGTGCCAAAGAGGGCATCAACTGGTTATACAGGACTTGTGAGACCAAGGAGTAATAGTCAATACCCATTCTCTTTTCAACTTGCCAGTGTGGCCAGTTTGGAAACCCAATGAGAAGTGGAGGCTGACAGTAGACTTCTGCAGGCTTAATGCCAACACAGACCCTCTTACAGCAGCAGTCCCAAATTTGGCTGAATTAATGACATCAATTCAAGAAAAAGTTCACTCAGTCATGGGACCTATAGATGTCAAAGACATGTTTTTTATGATACCCATACAGCCAGAAGATATGGACCGTTTTTCCTTCACATGGAAAGGACAGCAATACACTTTCACTAGGCTTCCCCAAGGCTACAAACACTCCCCCACTTTGGCCCACCCTACTTTTGCCCAGGAATTAGAAAAAACACCCAAACCTGACAACGTAGCTGTTTATCAATACATGATGATATCCTTGTGGGAGGAGGTTAAATAGAAGCAGTGGGAGATACCGAACAAAAAATAATCTCCCATTTAGAAAGTCTTGCTTTGCAAATTCCCCCAGAGAAAAATCAAAAGCCTTCTCAGGAAGAGAAGTTTTTGGGAATTTGCTGGAAAGGAGGTATGACATGTATTCCACCTGATATCCTAACCTCTTTAGATCAGATCAAAATGCCTGAATCCAGGAAAGATCTCCAGCAAGCTCTAGGATTATTAGTGCTCTGGAGAAAACACATTCCAGATCTTTCAATAATTGCTAGGCCCCTTCATGACTTGCTGAGCAAATGGGGTGAAATGGGATTGGACTCCTTCTCAGGAGGAAGCATTGCAATTAATGATTTTTGAAACAACAGCTCACCAAGCACTGGACCCTGTCCATCCCACAGATCCCTTTCAGCTGGAATGGGGATTTGGCTCCTCAGGGCTGTCAGTACACATTTGGCAGCAGGGTCCTGAGGGTCCAAGAAGGCCTATTGGTTTCTATTCCTGTGGTTTCAAAGATCCTGAGAAAAGATACACTACCTGGGAAAAAGGATTGTTTGTGGTTAGCTTAGCTCTCATAGAAGTGGGAAAAATTGCACAACAACAGCCAGTTGTCTTGAGAGGCCCTTTCAAAGTTATTAACACAGTCACTACTGGGATTCCCCCCCCCGACCCCCGCTGACAGGGTGGCCCAAAGGGCCTCAGTTGCAAACTGGTATGCTCAGATTGAACATTACTGTAACATTTTCTCAATAACAGAAGGAGCTGTAAAAAATTTAGCGCTACAAGAAACTGAGAATTTGGGCAGCAGCCATGACAAACCTGCCTCTGTAATTAAAGTAGCCCCTCCTTTCTCCACCAAACGATCAGCAAATTCTTGGTTCCCTGATGCCTCTGCTAAACAGGAGGGGAAGGTGTGGAGATACAGGGCAGCAGCCCTCCACATTTCCTCTGGTGAACGAATCATTACCGAGGGAGAAGGCAGTGCTCAGGTTGGGGAGCTGAGAGCTGTTTGGAGTGCTTTCCAACATGAGGTACAGAATACCTCTCCTGTCTGCATCTACACGGACTCCTATGCTGTGTATAAAGGATGTACTGAGTGGCTTCCTTTTTGGCAGCAAAATGATTGGGAAGGTAACAGAATTCCAGTATGGCAAAAGGAAAAGTGGCAAGAAATTTTAAACATCACAAGCCAAGGGAACCTTGTTGGGGTGGGCAGCCTTTCATCAGACAGATGGAAATCCAGCAGGAGAGTGGAACAATAAAGCTGTTGGTTTAGCAAGACTAAGTCCCCTGAAAAAGAACAAATTACAGAGGACTGGGATCAACTATTAGAATGGCCACATGTAAAAAGACAGCACACAGGTGTGAAAGATTTGTACAAGGAAGCTCTGGCCCAGCGTTGGCCTGTCACCAAGGAAAGGTGCAAAACATGTGTATCAACCTGTGAGCAATCGCAGACTGGAGACTGGAGAGACATCCTTTGGAAGATGACCCTCTGCATTTCAGAAAGGGTAAAGGCTTATGGGATGCGTGGCAGGTAGACTATATTGGACCCTTTAAGAAGTCAGGAGTTTAACACTTTGTGCTGGTAGGAGTAGAAATTGTATCTGGGATGGTCCAGGCCAATGCTTTTAAAAGAGCTACAGGAGATAATACTGTTAAAGCATTGCAGGGATGGTTTGGAATTTTCCCAAAACCACAGGAAATTCAATCTGATTATGGGTCCCACTTCACTGCTAGAATTGTACAGGATTAGGCAAAAAATGAAGGAATTAAATGGACTTTTCATACCCCTTACTACCCTCAGGCTAACGGGATCGTGGAAAGGACCAATGGTCTTTTGGAATGACTTTTGAAACCAGAGGAGGGAAATTGGGATGTTCGGTTATGGGAAGCTGTGAAAAGTGTGAATGACAGATGGGGGGGTAAATGGGTGTCCCAAAATCACTGCCTTTTGCCCCATAGCTCCAAGCATAATTGCCTCTCTAGGGAGACCAGATGATTTCAAGATTCCAGCATATTACCCTGGACAACCTGTTCTGGTGGACCTCCCTACTGTAGGGGAACTACCACTAGTGCTAAAAACCCCTCTGAATAAACATGCATGGGTAGCCTCTGATGCTCTAGGGAGAGAGCATCGGATAAATACACACTGGATAATTCCATCATTCTAACTTTTTCTGTCCCTTAGTGGCAGGATTCTGTTGTGTTTACTTTTACAGAAGAACCCTGAGGGACATGAGGATCATCTGAACCATGATAACACTGGTGATACTTTTCTGCATCCTACCACAATTCCGTGGACAGAATCCTGCTGAGTGGTCGTCGTCTGAAGCTACCATCCATCACACTAATGTTCTAAGATCATATCCCAGGGCTCACCACCTGAACCTAGAGCCTATAGTGCTGCATGACTCTGAGATATATCGCCCAAGTGAGTGGGGATGGGATCAGAAGGACTGGACTAGAACCCTAACTGGAACAATTGGTGAGTCGATTGTGGTAGCGTGCAGAAAAGTGGAAGGATCTCTCTATGAGAAAGCCACCTCCATTGCAGGTGCCGGAAATTTTTTAGAACCAGATGGAAAAAACTATTTGCACATCCCTACAACAGAACTGTGTCCTACGACAAAGTGGGAGTGTACCAAACAAATTCCCCTCACTCTGTGCTGCTGGCAGGAGTACGTTGGTAACTACACTTTAGGCCCCAGAACCAACAATGCAATTACAAAGGATTGTAGAAATTAATCAGCTGATTGCTGGCATAATTTTACTTTAGCCAAACCAACTTATGTGACACGCCGTTGGCAAAATAACTTGACAAATCCATAAAGTTTAAAAGGCCTGGTTTACAAATTTAAGATAAACACTATAACAAAGGCCACACTGAGTACAGTAGTCACACCCCAGTGGGTAGAAAGGACTGAGAGTACCCTTAGTCAACTTGATACTGAATGGCCTTGGTCCCAGGCTTTTGTTCATTTTTCCGGATCCACAGGAAATGTGAAGGATTTAAAACTATCAACTGTTGTTATGCATGAAAATCAGATATACACTAGGCAGGGATGGGAAAACCAAAAAACCTGGCAGCTTCAAGGGATAGTGGGGAAAAAAATTAGTATGGGATGCTGAATGATTAACAGAACTACCCTGTAGGCCTGTAGGGCCTACATTTTAAGTTTATAGTAAATGCTATAGCCCAACTTGTTACAATTTACACCACCACCACTCCAGCCCAACCACCGCTTATGCTTAGCCCAAGAATTTTTGAAAATGGACCAGATATAATTAGGAAAACAGGACAACAACAAATACTGTTCAATCCAGCATGGTTTCTTAAACAAGTCAAATTGCTGATGCAAAGTAATGTCTCAGAAATTCAGCCGGCCTGTTCACCTTTTTTGCAAACTTCCTTTGAGGGTTGGATGACCTGGTTGCAAAAGCGGAACTCTTTTAAAAGACGGACGCTAAGAGACATAACCGGTGTTGTGGGAACAGGATTGGGAATTCTAAAGACTATTGATTCAGAAGTATTAATGAATAAAATGGGCTGCTACAACTAGAGATTTGACCAAGTTACAACAACTACTGCAGTCGTCCTTATTGGCTTTAGGAACACACCAGTGGCTGCTATCAAACATTTTGACAAATTGGGAAAATTTGTAAAAAATGTAAATGTAAATGACCACAAATTGGTAATTGATACACTCGGTGCTACACAAAACAACATTTCTTTGGCTCTCAGCTGTATCCAGGCACAATTGTGGATGCAGTCAGTTGCTGCCTCAATGATAAGAGAAGGTGAAGAAGCACTTTTCCTACTGAAATTGGGAAAATAATTTGGGACAGTGCCACTGATTTTGAAAGAGAATTCCAATCCTGGTGGAACTTAGTGAATTTAACTTACAATCCCATTACAAACACAGCCATGGCTTTTGTGTTAACCATACGTAATGCCTCAGTGCATTTGATATTTCCTATGATTGCATTAGGGCTGAATGATGATGGAGCTGTTCTCTATCCTTATGAGCATCAGGAATGGGCCTGTCAAATGGGTGAGAAATGGCAAACTGTTAATTTAGAATCTTGTCTTGTCCGAGAACAACAAGGGTTCATCTGTGAAAGCAATGCAATCATAGCTCAAGACATTTTTTCAGACACAGAGCAAAATATCTGTCATTTTGAAATTCAGCCTAATGAGGCTTCTGAAACAGTCCTTGTATATATAGGCAACAGGTGTGCATGCTTCAGAACTGCTTGTGATTTTGTATTCATAGAGAATATTGTAGTAGATACTAAAAATTATTCAAATGTTTGTGCTTGTAACTTTACCAAGATTACAGGATGTGATTTCTTTTATGAAGCTCCAGTTACCTCTCACTACCTATTGCAATCCAACTACACACTGATTCACAAACTGATGCCTACTCCTATTGGGATGAATCTCACTTTGGTAAGTCAAGTGCTGCTCCATTAAGACTTGGTAGAAATCCTCAAAAAGATAAAGAAAAACGGACAGAAGCCCTGGTGACTGTTCATCATAATGTGAGACAGATACACCGTGTTATGGAGAGGGTAAAGAAAGATGCTGAGCACAGGTGGTGGGATACCCTCTTTGGGTGGTCACCTACTGCCACGAGTGCCCTGAACAGTGTGTGTCAACCCATCGTTACCCTTTTGATTCTAATTGTGCTTGGTTTTATCTTGTCATCAGTCCCATTTGTTATGAATTGGAGGATGATGAAACGGCTGACAAGATTGATGTCTATAGTCAATGCACTCAACTTGGCTGATGTCCTCTACACTGTGGACATCCCCAAGTCAATTGACACAAGGCAATTACAAATTAAGCATTTGTGTTTTAGAGCAATCCTTGATTCCTGTTTATGATTTTGTGAGAATTACTTTCAATTTTTAGTGAATTGTTTTAGAAAATAATTTTAAAGTTAATGCTTATATTATGATTTGTTTATTGTTTTGCTTTTGATTATTTGTTATTTGTTTCAACCATTTGAAAATTGTTACAAAAATAATACTATTTTAATTAATTAACTATTAGAGTTAATTCCCAATAGTGCCGGATGGAACATGCCTGGGGTCGTCTGGCCTTGCTGCTGGACCAAATGTGGCAGCTGTGGTGGTCTCACCCCAGAGACACCCCTGGCTAGCTGGGTATTGAAGCTGGCACTTGGGACAAGTCCAGGCAAGCAGGAACTCAGGTTTACCTCTGGTGGAAAGACTTTAGGCGATGGTAAAGGTAAAAGGAGACGCTGCTGGAGGTTTTGATCCAGAGCTTTATTCCTAAGTCACAGACCTCTGAATGTTGCAACAGCTCCAACAGAACTCAGAACCACGTGGTCGCTGGGTATTTTAAGCCCGGGGAGAGGGGGAGGGAAGGGGTAGGTATGGCACCAACCAGGTGGGAGGGGGGAAGTCTCAGGGGACAAGTGACACCTGGATAGCCCAATGTTGCCAGGGCTGAGAAGCATCTTTTGAACTTTGCCAATCAGATGATGCCCTTGCTGGAATGTTAAGATTGACGGACAGCACTTAGCAAGGGGGCAAGGGGAAGGGGAAGGGAGAGGTTGTTGGCACCACCTGAGGGAGGAACTGGGATAGCTGAAACAGAGTATTACATCACACTGCAACAATTAACCATTTTGAAAATTGTTATGAAAAATAATACTGTTATAATCAATATTAATTATGTTTGTTTATTGTCTCCCTTTTCCCCCTCTTTTTCCTATCCTTTCTTTTCCTCCTTTTTCTCTCTCTCTCTCTCTTTCTTCTCTCTGTCATACTGTCCCTATTTTTCCGGGTTATACTACCAACGTACGGCCAGTCCTGAAGACTCATCAATGATACTCCAGAGCGCTGCTGATAAAGATCCCTCAAGACAATTGTGAGTCACGGGGTCGTGTGAGAGTCTGTCTGAAATATCCCTCATCCACCTCACGATCGTCATTGGGGGGGAGCACTGAAAAACAGACCCCTCCTGTCTGAAGTTTCTGATCCTGTAGGGGAAAGTCATATGCCTGAGACCTGAGAGTGTTGCTCAATTATTGTTTTCACAGGTGCATTTGCTATATGCTACACTGAGCTCAAAGGGCATTTTGCCCTTTTGCACAATAGCTCTGGAATTCTCCCCGCCTCTCGGCCTGGCTGAACTTCTCCTAGGCTTTAGGGTGGTTCCCCCCAAAGAAGGTGCCTCTCGCTCGTTCATAACCACCATGACAGACAAACCGAGATGTAAGAAGCCTCTTCATCAAGAGACCGAGACATGAAATCCCCATGTGAGAAGGCCCCCTCTCACCTTCTTCCAGAGACTGGGACTGAAACCCCCAACCCGGGAGAGGTGTGCAGTGGCGGGGGAAGGAAAGCTGCCCAAAGCAAGATGGATGTTGCAGGTGCAGGCAGTCAACCACGAAAACAATGGCTCTCACCTACTGCCAAACATGGACTGTGTGTACCCCTTTCCAAACACCATTCTTTCCCCCTGAAGATACAGTAAACTACCTTTGATTTGGTTGCAAAATCCATCCCCCCTTCCCCCATCAAAAAAGAGTGTAATTGGGGTCCAGATGAACTGCGCCTCTGAGATCTCCCTGGATGCGGCCTGGTGAACTCCATGGGCTGGACATGGAGGGACTTGGCAGTTTGATGTTTGGTAGCTATATACCCATTCTTTTTCCTCCCTCTTTTCCCTTATTTTTTCCTTTTTTCCCTGATTCCTTCCCAAGGCATTTTTGCTGTGGTTATTTCAATAAAGGTGCATTTGTTTTGATTATCCCTGCAAACCCCCTTGTACCGTGTCAGTTCTTTTGCACCCTGAGATCAATCCACGAACCATCACGAAACCCATTCATAAGGACGGATCGTGACACACCCAAGCTGCGTCCCCGGGATCCGCCCGCCTCTCCCAGCCCCAGAGCCCCCTTTCCGTGACCCAGGGACCCCCTGAACCCCCTTTTCTGCCTTTCCCAGCTCCCAGACCCCACTTCCCTGAACAATGGAGACTCCTGGACCCCTTTTCTGGGTTCAGGGACCCCCTGGATCCCCCAGCCCGCCTCTCACAGTCCCTTCCTGGAACCTTGGACCCTTCCCGGCTCTCCCGGTTCTGCTTCCCAGCCCTTGGACGCCACCCAGACCGCCCAATCTCTGCGTGCCCCCAGTTCTCCACCCCCTGCGCGTCCTCTGGGGGGTCCTGGCAGGTCCCGGGGGGGGTTCAGGGGAATTCCCAGGGTTTGCTCTGTCCCCTCTCCCTCCCCGCGCTGCCCCGGTCACTTTCGCGTCTCCCAAGCTGCGGCACCGGGACCCGCCCGGGGACCGGGGACTGCTCCGGCACCGGGACCCCCCTGAACAGCAATTCCTGGGCACGGGGACCCCCCGAACTTCCATTTCCAGGCGAACCCCCCTTCCTGGGCACAGAGACCGCCTTGAACGTTCATTTTGGGGCACTGGGAGCCTCCCTGTACCCCCTTCCCCAGCCCCAATAACCCCTGCACCCCCTTATCTGGAGCCTGGAACCCCCTGAACCCCAAATCCCGGGCATGGAAACCCCCCTGAACCCCCATTTCTGGGCACCGGGACCCCACTGCATCCCCTTATACAGCACTGGGAGTCCTTGACCCCCCCATTCTGCTGCACCAGGATCCCCGTGCACCCCCATATCCAGGACTGGAACCCTCCCAAACCCTCCATTCTCAGGCACAGGGACCCCCCTGCACCCCCTCATCCGGCACCAAAGCCCCCCTGCACCCCCTTTCCTGGCCCTCCCCCATCTCAGACACCCCAGCCCCCGCTTTTCCTTGGGGCGGGGCCAGGGCTGTGGGCGGGGCTGCAGCGGAGCAGCGCCATGGCTCCAGCGCTGGCTCTGGGGCTGCTCTTGGGGCTCCTGGGGGACCCGGGGGGCGCGACCAAAGGTGAGTGGGAACCCCGAAACGGGGAAACTCCTGAAGTTCCATTTCCGGCCACCGGGAACGCCCTAGACTTCCATTCCTGGACAGGGGAACCCCCCTGTACCCCAATTTTGAGTCTACTGACCCCTCTCAACCCCCTTCGCCAGCCCCTGAACCCCATTCCTGGACAGGAAAACCCTCCCGAACCGCCATTCCCAGGCATCAGAATCCACTGAGCCCCCATTCCTGGGCGCCCATGTCCGGGCACTGAGACCCCCCTGTACCCTCTTCCCCGGCACCGGGACCTGCTCGTCCTGCGGGGAGAGGTGTCTCAGGATGTCCAGGAGGGTCCCTGGGGGGATTCTGGGCCCCAGGACCCCCCTGAATTTTCAGTTCTGGGCACTGGGACCCCCCTGCACCCCCTTATCCAGTACCAATTCCCCCCTGCAACCCCTTTCCCATCCATCCTGCCTTCCTCAGTCCCCAGACCCCTCTTTTCCTTCATCCTGAGACCCCTGGACTTCCACTCCTTCTTTTCTCAGTCCCCAGGCCCCCCCATTTCTCTGCATCAAGGACCCCCAGATTCCTATTCCCAGGTCTCCCCACCCTGTAACCCCTCATTCCTTGGCACTGGGGACCCCTGGATCCCCTTTCCTGGGCACATGCATCCCCTGGAACCCCCATGCCACTTTCCCAGTCCCTGTACCTCCTCTCCCCCTTTCCATAACCCTGGAACCCCCTGAGCCCCCATTCCTGGACACCAGGACCCCCTGCAGGCCCTTTCCTGTCCATCCCACCTCTCCCACCCTGCACACCCTTTCCTTGGCCCCAGGATCCCCAAACCCCTTCCCAGCTCTCCCAGTTCCCCTTTCATTGATCCATGATCTCCTCAATCCCCCCAAATCTCTGTGTCCCCCCAGTTCTCCACTCCCTGCGTTACCTGCACGTGGTGGTGTCAGAGCCCAGCCCGGGGATCCCCCAGTTCATGGATATTGGGTACCTGGATGGGATCCCCTTCGTGCGCTACGACAGCGAGCGGGGCCGGGTGGAGCCGCTGATGCAGTGGATAAAGGATGGAGTCAAGCCAGAATATTGGATATGGGGACCCAGACCAATGTGAGGAACCAGCACAGTGATGTCAGGAACCTGAAGATACTGCGTGAGCGGTACAACCAGAGCGGCGATGAGTGAGGGGAGCTGTGGGACTGGAATGGGGATCCATAGGGCTGGAATGGGATCTGTAGGGCTGGGATCCATGGGGCTGGGATGGGATCTCTGGGGCTTGAATGGGAACTGTAGGGCTGGGGATTGGATCCATGGGGCTGGAATGGGATCTATAGGTCTCAGATGTGGATTCACAGGGCTCTAAGTGGCTGAAATGGGGATCCATTAGGTTGGAATGGGATATTTTGTGATCCACGGGTTGGGATATGGATCCATGGGGCTGGGATGAGATCCATGGGGCTGGGTTGGGATCCATGGCGTTGGGATGGGATCTGTGGGGCTGGAATGGGAACTGTAGGGCTGAGATGGGGATCGATGGGGCTGAGATGGGGATCCATTAGACTGGGATGGGATAGCTTGTCATTCATGGAGCTGGGATGGGATCTGTGCACTTGGGTTGGAATCCATGGGGGTGGGATGTGGATTCGTGGGGCTGGGATGGGAACTGTAGATCCCCAATGTGGATTCACAGGACTCCAAGGGACTGAAGTGGGGATCCATTAAGCTGGGATGGGATATTTTGTGATCCATGGGTTGGGATATGGATCCATGGGGCTGGGATGGGATCTGTTGAGCTGGGATGGGATCCATGGGGCTGGGATATGAATCCATGGGGCTGGGATGGGATCTGTGGGGCTGGGATGGGATCTGTGGGACTTGGGTACAGATCTATGGGGCTGGGATGGGATCTGTAGATCTTGGATGTGGATTCAAAGGGCTCCAAGGGGCTGAAAATGGAGATCCATTAGACTGAGATAGGATAGCTTGTGATCCATAGGGCTGGAATGGGATCTATGGGGCTGGAATGGGAACTGTAGGGCTGGGATGGGATCTGTGGGGCTAGGATAAGAACTGTAGGGCTGAGATGGGGATCCGTGGGGTTAGGATGGGGATCCGTGGGGCTGGGATGGGATCTGTGGGGCTAGAGTGGGGCTGTAGGGCGGGGGTGAGCATCCATGGGGCTGGGATGGGATCTATAGGTGTCAGATGTGGATTCATAGGGCTCCAAGGGGCTGCACTGGGGATCCATTAGACTGGGATGGAATATCTTGTGATCCATGGGGCTGGGATTGGATCCATGGGGCTGGGATCTGTGGGGCTGGGATGGGATCTGTTGGGTTGACTTCCATGGGGTTGGGATGTGGATCCATGGGGCTCCAAGGGGCTGGGATGAGGCTCTGTGGGTCTCCATCAGACTCTGCGGCTCCAAAGGGCTGGAATGGGGCTCTGTGGGGCTGGGACACAATTCCAGGGGTCTCTGTGGGTACAATCCCCCCAGGTCTTCACACAAGGTTGAGGTCTCCACACAAGGTTGACAGTTTATGGCTGTGACTTCCTGTCCGATGGGAGTGTCCGTGGATCCCACCAGATTGGCTACGATGGGCGGGATCATATCTCCTTTGACCTGGGATTCAGGAGATTCGTGCTGGCCGACAGCGCTGCTGAGATCACCAGGAGACGCTGGGAACAGGAATTGAATGGGGTTGAGATGTGGACAAATTATCTGAACCACATCTGCCCAAAATGGCTCCAGAGGCACATCAGATATGGGCAGAAGGAGCTGGAGCGCAAAGGTGGGAGCAGAATTCCTGTGAGGGATTTGGGAATGGAGGACTTGGGAACACAGTATTTCCAGTGGGAATTCTATGGTCAGATCTCATCCCAATCCCATTGCAGTGTGAATTCCATGGTCAGATCTCACCCCAATCCCATTCCACTGGGAATTCCATGGGCAGATGTCACTCTCATCCTATTCCAGTGGGAATTCCATAGGTAGAACTCACCCCAGTCCCGTTCCAATGGGATGTCCCTCACCATTCCATGGATGTCCCTCACCATTATTCCATTCCAGAGTCCCCTGATGTCCATGTGTCCAGAAGAGAGGAACACGGGACGCTGATCCTGTCCTGCCACGTGTACGGATTCTACCCCAACACCATCGCAGTCAGCTGGATGAAGGGGGGTGAAACCTTGGATCAGGAGACGGAGTGGGGCGGGATCGTTCCCAACAGCGACGGCACCTTCCACACCTGGGCCAGGATCGAGGCGCTGCCGGAGGAGCGGGAGCAGTACCGGTGCAGGGTGGAGCATCCCGGAATGCCAGGGCCCGGGATCTTCGCTTGGGGTGAGGCTGGGAATGTGGGGATTGGGAATTTGGAATTCCTAAATGGGGATTCCCCTCCCCCTCCTCACTATCCCATCTCTCCGTGGTGGTCGCTGTGTCTGTCATCGCTGCCATCCTCATCCTCATCGTTGTCCTCATCAGATTCGGTGTCTGGAAGCTCCAATCTGGTAACACACGGGATGGGGGTCGGGAAGGGACACGGATCCACCCAGCACCGTTCTGGGAATCCTGTGCCACCGATGCTGATCCCACTTTGTTTCCACAGGGAGGAGGGACAGGAATGGATACAACCTGGCAGCCGGTGAGTTCCAATGGTGGATCCAGCTCTGGATCCCCTCTGTGCGGATCCCAGGATGGATCCTGGGGTTAATCCCAGTGTGTGATCCATGCTGGAATCTCATGGATCTTCTCTCTCTGCAGGAAAAGACATGGGAATGAATGGCTCCACTGCAGATACAGCATGGGATCAGGGTGGGATTCCAGAGGGAGATTGGGGCAGGATGGACAGACTGGGATTGGGGAGGGATTTTGGATCAGGGCAGGGGTCTAGAGTGGGATCAGGTGGAATTGTAAAGTGGGGATGGAGCTGGATTCTGGAGCAGTATCAGAAGGGATGGATGGAGCAGGATTGGGGCAGGAGTGATGGAGTGGGATCAGGGAGGGATTCCAGTGCAGGATTGGGTAGAATGGATGGAGCAGGATCAGGTGGGATCGATGGAGCAGGACTGGGACAGGACTGGGGCAGGATCAAGTGGGATAGATGGATGGAGCAGGATTGGGGTGGGGTCAGGTAGGATTCTGGAGCAGCTCCCTCTCCCAAGGGGATCCAGCCAGGTCCATCCTGTGGAATGGGGACAGGGACAGGGTGACACCGTGACCCTCTCTCATCCTGGTAGTAATCACTACCTGAGGGATCCATGGGGCTGGATCCGGCCCCTTCCCTCTTCCTGGGAAAGCTGAGAGCTGCCAGCAGAGCTCATCCCACTGCTCCCACCCACCTCGCTTCTCTTGGTAACAGATCCATTTCCCCTTTTCCATGTCCCAGTGTTTTAAAGCCAATAACCACAAATATTCACAATGCTTCAGTTCTGGTGTGAAATTATCCTGCTTGGGGCAATAAATTCGGCTTGGGGCAATGTCCTGGATTGTCAAGCAAATTGTATTCTATTTGCCACCTGTATGGCAGTTGTCTTCTGTTAAGTAGGCAGTTTTCCTTATCTCTTCCACAACTGGGGAGACATCCGTTGATAACAGGCTATTGAATGTCACTGCACAACTGATAAGAACGACAGCATCCCAGTGTGAGATGCTCCACCCAGAGGGGAGAGCCAAGCATTCCTACCTGGATATAATCTTGAGTTTCTGGAACACCAGCATGGCTTTCTCCACTGGATTTCCCAGAGGAAACAGCTGCTCTCTTCCCCTAGATCTTCAGAGGAAGACTACACTCTTCTACAGGATCCCTGCTCCAACAGAACCCACCTGACACTCTAGGAGGGCTGCAGCCACGACTCCAATTGGACTGCTACCAATACCCTGACCCACAGGGTGTCAGGTTGTGTTCTGACTCTGTCAGTGTTGTTTTAGTTTACTGCATTGTTTATTTTATCCTTTTATTTTCTTCCCTACTAAAGAACTGTTATCCCTGCTCCCATATTTTTTGCCTGAGGGCCCCTTAATTTAAAATTTATAGCAATTTGGAAGGAGGGGGTTTACATTCTCCATTTCAGGGGAGGCTCTTGCCTTCCTTAGGAGACTCCTGTCTTTCCAAACCAAGACAGATTTTGGTGCTTAACGTGAGGCTCGAGGGCACAGAAATAAAAAGGAAATAACAGTTCTTGAGTAATCTAATTTTTGTACGCTGCTACAGAAACCTTGTTAAGCTATCATCATGTGGTCCAGCTTACCTTGGTTTGGGTGGCATGTGGTTGTGGCTACATTTCTCCCATTTGCAGGCCCTTATCTAAACATGGGTCCTATAACCAAGGCTACTGTGGCTGTTATCCAGTTTGTTTTATGGGTGAATAAGGGGAGGAATTAATGGCTTTTTAACTTCCTCTGGAAAGCAGGCACATGGATTCACAGCTATCACACACTAACTGTATGTTTTTGGGGTTACTTTAATAATAGCACCTGCTGTGAGGAAATGACCCCAGGGGAAATCTTCTCCCAACCCTTTAGCCATCTCTTTGGGTCTGCTCTACCAGTTTTTGAAGGGTTCAGATCCACTCTAAATACTAATGATATCAAACAGTGGCTGGTGTTGCTGGAAGGCTTGTTCTGTTTAGCATTTAGAGATAAGAGAAGATTAACTTGGATAACCACCCTGACACCTACCCCAAAGACAAGGGATGCTGCCTCAGAGCCTGGCCCTGCCCCACAGCCCACCTCAGCTATAAACTACCCAGATTGGATGGGGGTTCTGGTGAAGGAGATAAACGAGGTGAGCCAAATGCTGAAGGAGCACATTTCCCAAGCTCGTGAGAAGCCCTCCCAGTGCCTCGAAGAGGGAGAGTCTAATAGTGCAGCAGTGGAACCCACAGATGTTACAACTGTCCAGGTTCCAGCTGAACTGCAAAGGCAGTCACAGCCAGCAGCAGTTGCTCCTGTGGAAACAAGGAGATCTAAGATGAAAGCAGGGCACCCAGATAAGGGAGGGCCCTCACAACCCTCAGGAGACCCAGAGGTTGAGATCGTCACCGAGTCCCTGACGTACGAAAATCTCCAAAATCTGCACAAAGACATTGTATGATGGGGATATGAGACTTATACAACCTGGCTACTTTGGGTCTGGGACCTTATAAGTACAGGTATGCAACTGGATGGTGGTGAGGCAAGAAATTTGGGACCCTCAACCCAGGACTCAGGTATCAATCAGATTTTTGTAAGGGAGCCAGGGTCCCTTTCCCTCTAGGAGCAGCTTTTAATGAGTGTCAGAGAGAGGTTTGTCCACAGGGAGAGCATGCAGGAGCACCACCATAGAATGTGCTGGAAGACCCTTGAGGAAGGGATCCAACAGCTGAGAGAAGTAGCAGTACTGGAGGTACTCTTTGGGAGGGATGGACAGCATGAAAATGACCCCGACAAGGTCGGGTGCACAGGGTAAATGTTGTGGAGCCTGGCAAATCTGGGGCCATCTCAATACACCACCTTCATTGCAGTGATTAATGCAGATACCAACCAAGAGACAGTGGGCTCTGTCGCCAACAAGCTTAGAAAGATGAGAGTATGATCAATGGCCCAATGCTGGCTCATGTCTCTGCTGTGATTAAAAATCTCAAAGAGGAGATGAAGGAGAAGAGGGAGGGGTGAGGTGTCACAGACATGTTTTATGAAAAATCCTTTCCTTAGGATTTTTTCCTCCTGAGAAGCCGAGAGGCCTCAGGAACAAAATGTAAACAATAATTATCTGCTGCTGTGGAATTAACAGGTGGATCTGTGATTGGTCTCATGTGGTTATTTCTAATTACTGGCCAATCACAGTCCAGCTGTCTGGACTGTCTTGGTCAGTCACAAGCCTTTGTTACTCATTCTTTTTCTATTCTTAGCTAGCCTTCTGATTAAATCCTTTCTTCTATTCTTTTAGTATAGTTTTAATATAATATATATCATAAAATAATAAATCAAGCCTTCTGACTTCTGTGGAGTCAACATTCTCGTCTCTTCCCTCATCCTGGGACCCCTGCGAGCACCACCACAGTGAGGAGCAACAGTTCCCATATGGCACCAGTGCAAGTCACAGCCCCAAAGTCAGAGCCCAATATTCCCCAGCTAGACAGAGAGGGTACACCCCAGGGGCTGACGTGTGGTTCTCCCTGCATGACCATGGGGAAGACATGGGAAGGTGGGATGGAAAACCCACTTCTGTCCTGGCAGCACGGGTGCATCAACTCACCGAGGGAAACACTAATCAAGGGAACTCCAGTAAAGTGAAGGTAGCCTCAACCTCCCATGACCGAGCTGCTGGGTATGATCTATCAGATCTTCTTGAAGGAGAGAACCTCTAGCATGCGTGCCCAGGAAAGAAATAATAACCAGGATTAGGGGGGCCCTGCCTGTAGCCAGGAAGAGGCATGGGAAAACTGGATCTTTTAGACGGTGTGGATCTGATGGCCTGACACATCAAAGCCACAAAAATATGATGCCTTAGTTGATACTGGTGTGCAGTGTACTCTAATACCATCGGGACACATTGGGGCGGAACCTGTTTCCATTGCCAGGGTGACGGGGATTGACTGTGTTGGAAGCCAAGGTGAGCCTGACTGGGAAAGAGGGGCAGAAACATCCTATTGTGACTGGCCCAGAGGCCCTGTGTGTTCTGGGCATAGACTTCCTCTGGAATGGCTTTACAAAGACCCAGAAAGACTCAAGTGAGCTTTTGGAATAGCTGCTGTAGAGGCAGAGAACATGAAGCAGTTGAACACCTTGCCTGGACTATCAGAAAGCCCATCTGCAATAGGACTTCTGAAGGTGGAAGAGCAACAAGTGCAATTGCCACCTCGACAGTGCACCACCGGCAGTATCAGACAAATTGGGATGCTGTGATTCCCATGCACAAAATGATCCGTGAGCTGGAGAGCCAAGGGGTGGTCAGCAAAACCCACTCACCCTTCAACAGTCCCATCTGGCCTGTGTGCAAGTCTGACAGAGAATGGAGATTGACTGTGGACTATCGTGGCTTGAATGAAGTGACTCCACCACTGAGTGCTGCTGTGCTGGACATGCTGGAACTCCAGTACGAGCTGGAGTCCAAGGCAGCAAAGGGGTACGCCACCACTGACAATGCTAAGGTGCTCTTCTCCATTCCTCTGGCAGCAGAATGCAGGCCTCAGTTTGCTTTCACCTGGAGGGGCGTGCAGTACACCTGGAACCGACTGCCCCAGGGGTGGAAGCACAGCCCCATCATCTGCCATGGACTGATCCAGAGTGCACTGGAAAAGGGTGAGGCTCCAGAGAACTTGCAGTACATCAATGGCATCATTGTGTGGGGGAACACAGCGATGGAAGTGTTTGAGAAAGGAGAGAGGATCATCCAGATTCTGCTGGAAGCCGGCTTCGCTATCAAGAAGAGCAAAATCAAGGGACCCACCCAAAAGATCCAGTTCCTGGAGTAAAGTGGCAAGATGGACGGTGTCAGATTCCCACTGAGGTCATCAACAAGATCACAGCAACGTCTCCACCAACCAGCAAGAAGGAAACACAAGCTCTCCTAGACGCGATAGGTTTTTGGAGAATGCACATTCCCGAGTACAGTCAGACTGTGAGCCCTCTCTACCTGGTCACCTGCAAGAAGAATGATTTCCCCTGGGGCCCTGAGCAGCAACAAGCCTTTGCACAGATCAAGCAGAAGATCACTCATGCTGTAGCCCTTGGCCCAGTCAGGACAGGACCAGAGGTGCAGAACGTGCTCTGCTCTGTAGCCGGGAACAATGGTGTGTCCTGGAGCCTTTGGCAGAAGATGCCTGGGGAGACTCGAGGCCAACCAACTTCTAGAGCAGAAGTTACAGAAGATCCAAAGCCAACTACACTTCCACAGAGAGGAAAATCTTGGCTGCCTATGAAGGAGTCCAGGCTGCCTCAGAGGTGATTGGCACAAAAGCGCAACTCCTCCTGGCACTCCAACTACCAGTACTGGGGTGGATGTTTAAAGGAAAGGTTCCCACCTCCCACCACGCCACTGACACCACATGGAGTAAATGGATTGCTCTCATCACACAGTGCGCCCATATTGGAAACTGAATCACCCTGGGATTTTGGCAATAATTACAAACTGGCCAGAAGGTGAGAACTTTGGTCTCACTGATGAAGAGGAACAAGAACCAGTGACGTGCTGAAGAAGCTCCTCCCTATGACCAACTGCCCCCAGAGGAAACGCGCTACGCTCTTTTCACTGACGGTTCCTGTCGCATCGTAGGGATGAACTGGAAGTGGAAAGCAGCCGTATGGAGCCCCACACGACAGGTTGCAGAGGCCACTGAAGGAGAAGGTGGATCAAGTCAACTTGCTGAACTCAAAGCTGTTCAGCTGGCCCTGGACATTGCTGAAAGAGAGAAGTGGCCAAAACTCTACCTTTATACTGATTCATGGATGGTAGCCAATGCTCTGTGGGGATGGCTGGAGAGGTGGAAAGAGTCCAACTGGCAGCGTAGAGGAAAACCAATTTGGGCTGCTGATGAGTGGAAAGACATTGCTACCAGGGTAGGGAGGCTACCTATGAAAGTTCACCATGTAGATGCTCATGTTCCCAAGAGTAGAGCTAATGAGGAACACTGAAACAATGAGCAGGTAGACCAGGCTGCAAAAATAGAGGTGTCGAAGATAGACTTAGATTGGCAACATAAGGGGGAGTTGTTCCTAGCTCGATGGGCCCATGATGCCTCAGGCCATCAGGGCAGAGATGCCACCTATAAGTGGCCACAAGACCGAGGGGTGGATTTAACCATGGACAGTATTTCACAGGTTATCCATGACTGTGAGACGTGTGCTGCCCTCAAGCAGGCCAAGCGAGTGAAGCCCCTATGGTACGGTGGGCGATGGTCCAAGTACAAGTATGGGGAGGCCTGGCAGATTGACTCCATCACACTGCCCCAGACACGCCAGGGCAAGCGCTACCTGCTGACCATGGTGGAAGCCACCACTGGATGGTTGGAAACCTACCCTGTGTCTCATGCTAATGCCTGGAACACCATCCTGGGCCTTGAAAACCAGGTCCTTTGGAGGCATGGTAGCCCTGAGAGGATTGAGTCAGACAACGGGACCCATTTCAAGAATGGCTTTAACACCTGGGCCAGGGAACATAGTATTGAATGGATATACCATATCCTCTATCATGCACCAACTGCTGGGAAAGTTGATGGGTGCAATGGACTACTTAAAACTACCCTTAAGGCACTCAGTGGGGGGACTTTTAGAAATTGGGAAATGAACTTAGCAAAAGCCACCTGGATGGTCAACACCAGAGGGTCCATAAATCGAGCTGGTCCTGCCCAGTCTGAACCCCTGCACACAGTGGAGGGAGATAAAGTTCCTGTGGTACATATGAAAGACATTTTAGGGAAGACTGTTTGGATTAATCCCACCTCAGGCAAAGACAAACCCATCCGTGGAATTGTTTTTGCTCAAGGACCTGGTTACACTTGATGGGTAATGCAGAAAGATGGAGAAAGCCATTGTGGACCACAGGGAAACCTAGTCTTAAGTGAGAACTCTGTGTAAGGTTTCATTGTGATGCAGATGGAAATAGAATAAGGGGTGGGTAATGTCCTGACTGCCAAGCAAGATGCTTTCTATTTGCCATCTGAATGGCAGTTGTCTTCTGTTTTCCTTACCTTTTCCACAACCAATCCTCCCTCAGGGGAGACATCTGTTGTTAATAGGCTGTTGAATGTCACTGCATGGCTGATAAGATCTACAGCATCCCACTGGGAGATGTGAGCCCAGAGAGAGGAGCCAAGCATTGCTACCCAGATATAATCTTGAGATTCTGGAACACCAGCATGGCTTTCTCCACTGGATCCCCAGAGGAAACAGCTGCCTCTTCCACTGGATATTCAGAGGAAGACTTCACCCTTTCTACAGGACCACTGCTCCAACAAAACCATATCTGCTACTCCAGGAGGACTGCAGGCACATTTCCACTTGGACTGCTACCAACACCCTGAACAACAGGATGTCAGGGTGTGTTCTGACTCTGGCAGTGTTGGTTGGATTTACTGCATTGTTTATTTTGTCCTTGTATTTTTTTCCCTAATAAAGAACTCTTATCCCTGCTCCCATATATTTGCCTGCGAGCCCCCTTAATTTCAATTTCATAACAATTCAGAGGGAGGAGGTTTACATTTTCCATTTCAGGGGAGGCTCCTGCCTTCCTTAAGCAGATACCTGTCTTTCCAAACCAAGACAGGAATATTTTCCAAGGCTGGTCATAAGGAAAACAGGAACCTTTTAGCAGTTCCTGGGAGCAGACAGTGTTTCTGATAAGTTTGGAAAGAGCAAAACCCAGGTGCCGTTTCCAAGGACAAGACCTAACAAGCATTTCTCAGATCACACCGCAGCCTGGAAAGGAGGAGGGGGCAATGCACCACCACACTGGGATCTCAGGGGTGCCCATGGCCTGGGTGATGCTGCCTGATGTCAGCCACCCACCAAAGCCACTCTGTCCCTGCCTCCCACAGCTGCACAGGGCAGAGAAAATTTAACCAAGAGTTCCTGGGTTGGGATAAGACAGGGAGAGATCCCTCATCAAACACCAAAATGGGCATCACAGGCCCAGCCTGGGCACAGGGAGGGAATTTATTACCAACCAAATCACAGCAGCACAAGGAGAGGGGAAATAAATTTCTCCAACACCTTCCCCCCACCCAACAAGGGTCACCCAGAATGGGCATAACCAGGGCTCTGCCCAACGGGGGTCACTGGGGATCATCCAATGGGGATCCTCCCATGGAGGATTGTTGTATTGCACTAAAGATGGAGCTGGAACAGCGTATAAAGCTCTTCCTGCAATCAGGGCACTCGCAGGGCCTCTCCCGGAGTGGATGTGGCAGCGTGCCCTTAGGTCGGAGCTGTTGCTGAAGCTCTTCTCACACTCCCCACCCTCACAGGGCTTTTCCCCAGTGGGGATCTGGCGATGATTGAAGAGGGGGGAGCTCGGGGATAGAGGCGAGGCAGGTCGGGCTGGGGCAGCGCTGGGCTCTGGGCCCGACCTGGGCGCCCCCCACGCGCCCCCTCCCCAAACAGCCCCGGCGGGGGACGCAGGTGGGGTCCGGGTGGGGGGCGCTGGGTTCCTGTTTTGGGGTCCCACTCTCCCCTTTTCCCCACTTTCCCACCGTCTCCCACCCCTTCCTCACCTCCCCCCAATCCTCAGCCCCTCCCGCTCTCCCTTTGGGGGGTCCCCTCCTTCTCCCCCTCCATTCCGGTCTCCCCCTTCGCTCCCTTTTCCCCCTTCTCCCCCCCTGTCCCAGCGCCTCCCGACCCCGCTCACCCGAGAGCTCCGCGCCCGCAGCCGGGGGGGCTCCCAGCACCACCAGTGCCACCAGTAGGGCCCCAGCTGCCGCCCCTCGCCCCATGGTCGGGGCCGGGCAGGGAGCAGCAGCCCCAAAGCAGCCGCGCTGCGCTGGCAGCACCAGTCCGGAGCAGGGCGGGCTCGGCAGCGCCGCGCGCTCTCATTGGCTGCCGCCACTTTTGGGGACCCGATCTCAGAGGCTCCGCCACACAACTGATGACTCTTCAACGCCCCGCGTTCTCATTGGCTGCGGCGCGTTTCGGCTGTGTTTTGATTGGCTGAGGCCTTTCCGGGCCGCTGCAGCCCCGGGCTGGGGGTTCTTTGGGGAGGGGGAACCTTGGGGCTCTGGGCAGGTGGGAGCTCAGGTGAGCCCAGCAATGCGTGCCCAGGGGCGCGGGATCTCAGCGGTGCCCGTGGCGAGCGGTGACGCTGGCCCGATGCCAGGCACCCCCAGAGCCGCTCTGTCCCTGCCCCCGCAGCCGCACAGGGACAGAAAATGGAACCGAGGGTTCCTGGCTGGGGACAAGGACCGGGAGAGATCCCTCAGCAAATCCCGCACGGGCACAACAGACCCAGCCTGGGCACACGGAGGGAATTTATTACCAACCAAATCACAGCAGCACAAGGAGAAGGGAAAGAAATCTCTCCAACACCTTCCCCCCACCCAACGGGGATCACCCAGAACAGGGGTCACCAGGGCTCTGCCCAACGGGGGTCACTGGGGATCATCCAGCACGGATCCTCCCATGGGGGATGGAGCTGGAGCAGCGCACGAAGCTCTTCCCACACTCGGGACACTCACAGGGCCTCTCCCTGGTGTGGAAGTGCTGGTGAGTGACGATCTCTGAATTCTACCTGAAGCTCCTCTGACATTCCAAGCACTCCTAGGGCCATTCCCCAGTGTGGATCTTGTGGTGCTTGCTGAGGTCAGAGGTCCCACTGAAGCTCTTCCCACATTCCTCACACTCCCAGGGCCTCTTCCCAGTGTGGATGTTCAGGTGTTCCATCAGGGTGGAGCTGTAGCTGAAACCCTTCCCACATTCCAAGCATTTGTGGGGCTTCTCCCTGCCATGAGGCTTCTCCACCAGCTCTGAGCTCTGCCTGGATCTCAGGCTGCCTTCCTGGCTCAGGGGGGCTCTTTCCTCCCTGCAGCTCCCTGGGCTGGGTTTGCAGCCCCTCCTCATGCGGGATCTCTGGGGCTTTTCCTCCTCCTCCATCTGGCCACGGCTTGGGAATGACAGATCCTGGTTTGGGGGAAACCAAGGTGGGAACACCTTGGAGTAGAGGTTCCTCCTGCCCAATTCCATCTGTAGAAGTCAGCAGGAGTCTTGTGTCCATGAAAATCTCCGCAATGTCAAGGTTCAGCCCAAAAAGCTCTCCCAGGATTTCCCTATCACTCATCTCTCCACTTCTGGTGTTCCAGAGGTTTCCTGATTTCCTTTCCTTGGGATCATGGGGGTCCAATGGTTCCAGGGCTTCTCCATTCTCCGGCGTCCTGCTCAGGGATGATCCAGGGCCTTTTGGGGGTCCATGGGGGCCCTTCTCCCCTGATGCTCTACTCTGAGATCCCAGGGGTCCCAGGGGTCTCTCCTCTCCAGGCTCCCCCCCTTTCCAGTCTGCCGGGGTCCCCCAGCTCTGGGATTGCCCCTCTCTGCTCTCCCCACTCTGGGGGTCCCAGGGGTTCCCCTCCTCTGCTCTCCCGGGGGTCCCCAGGACCAATGTCCTCCCCTGCCTATACTGGGCAATGGCCACGTGGGCCCCCAAAGATCCCCCCAAGGGGCTCAGCTTTGGGCTCCTGCAAGATCCAAACCTACACACACAGAGAAAAAAAAACCTGCCAGAGACACCAGATGATATTTGGGGTCAATTCCACAATCTGCGAGCTCCAAACACACCCCAATAAAAAAACCCTCTCAGGGACTCCCCGACAGATTTGGGACGAGCTCCCCCTCCCCACTGAGCTGCAAGACGAGGTGGGGGCGATGGTCCCGTGGCTGCGGCCACAGGGGGCACTGGAACCTCCTGTTCCTCCTGTTCCTGCTCCTGCTCCTCCTCTTCCTGCTCCTCCTTTTCCTCTCTCCCTCCTCCTCCTCCTCCTTCTTCCTAATCCCACCTCCTCCCCAGTTCCTGCCTTCTGTGTATTTAGACTGGAAACCCTTGCTTGTTTTTAGGACTAGAACAAAGATCCCAGATGGAGCAAGGCTTGCTGCTTTTAGTCAGAACTATCAGTGACTAAAGGTCACGTTTCCTTTGCTTTGGTCCTGTCCTTGTTCTCCTCAGTGTTCAGGCTGGGCTATGGGGTGTCCTTGTTTGCTGCATTTTCCGAGTTCCTCTTGCATCCTTTGGGCCATGGGCTGTGCCCTGGGAGGGTTCTTTGTGCTCCTTTGTGACACAGGAGAACCTTCCAGGCGGTTTCTGCGTGAGCTGCTGCTGGGATGTCACAGGAACAGCGCCACGTCCCCGTGGTGTTCCCGTTGCTGTGGGACACGGAGGCCTCAGTGCCCAGAGTGGCTCTGGGCTCGCTGCCGGAGGATCTTCCTGCCCGAGGCATTCTCAGCAGCCAGCCCAGCCCTGTCCTTCTGTGCTTGCAGGGCTACAGGCTGCAGGCGTGTGCAGCGCAGCCAAAATGATCCAGCACGTGGCTGCTGCAGTTTGCACTCTGTACTCTGTGGCTTATTCGGGGTATTTTTTAACCCACTTGGCACGTAAGTTGAGGTTTTCCCTCGGTGCAGCATCTGTGGCTTTGGGCTTGCTGTGTGCTTTCTGTTCTTCCTCTGGAGCTGAGTTGACTTTGGAATCAAATGGCCATGAAGACACCATTGCTTTGGGAGAGTTCCTGCCAGCAGCTACAGCTGAAAAAGGGGGTGTCTGCAGCCAGCGGGGCGTGCACAGCATCTGCAATGAGCCCTGGGGGGTTCTGTTCCCTCAAGCAGGGAGTCTTTGCCAGTTCCATCTGAGCCTGGAACTGCCTCCGTTTGCTGCTCCAGCCAAGAACTGACCCAGCCCAGTATTTTGTGCTTGTTCTCTTGCTTGCTGTGGGAAGGGACTGTGGCTCCTGGATGGATGCAGTGAAAGCAAAATGCTCTCTTGGGGTTGCCTTGCTCCGTGGCATTTCCCAGCATTGGCAGTTTTTCTCCTAACAGCATCTGGTTCATGTTCCCTCTCCCATTGCAGGGCACCTCATGTCTGCATTCCGAGCAGCTCCTCCTTCGGTGAGTGGGAAAGGAACCTTTGGTGTTTGGAATTGTGCAGCAAGTTGTGAGCTTGGCATGTGGCAGTCGAGGGCCAGCCTGGGAGGCTGAAGGAAAGTTCCTGTCAGTGTCTCTGCAGCAGCAGCAGCAAAGGAATTCCCATCAGTTTTCTCCTTTTCTGCTGAAGAGTTTTTGAAGAGCTGCAGGTCTGGTTTTGCAGGCAGAGGATTGCTTGCTGGCTTTAGCCATGGTGGAATATCGAATTCCCAACAATAAGTGGCAATGTCGACTTTAGCCCATTGTTAGTTGGAACAGCTCCAAACCCCATTTCTGCGTAGTGCAGCTGGATGTGCAGCTGAGGATAAATAAGGTGATAACTGAGATAGAACTTCCTGTCCCTCATGCTGCCGTCTGTCCACAGGGCACAGAAGCAGCACCAGCACCTCCTGGGGCTCCCTGTGCTTCCGAAGAGGAGGTCAAAAAGGAGGAAGACAGCAGTGAGCTTCCCGCTGCTCTGGGGGACGATGGTGAACTTCCCTCAGCGCCGGGAGATGACAGTGAACTTCCCGCTGCTCTGGGAGACAAGGGCGAACATCCCGCGGGGTGGGAATGCAACGGCGAGGCTCCCGCGGGGTGGGACAAGGACAGGGGACATCTCCCGGCCTGGGACGAGGACGGTGGATGTCCCCTGGTGTGGGACCAGAGTGGCCAAGCTCCCACGGAGTGGGAGGAGGACAATGGACATCTCCCAGTGTGGGATGAGGATGGAGGACATCCTGTGGCTTGGGAAGAGGAGAGTGAACATCTCCCAGCATGGGAAGTGGACAGCAAACATCCCCTGACTTGGAACGATGATGACGAACCTGCAGCGTGTTGGGAAGAGGATGGAGAAGCTGCAGCATTTTGGGAAGAGGATGGAGAAGCTGCAGAATTTTGGGGAGAGGATGGAGAAGCTCCCTCTGCTTGGGAAGAGGACAATGAACCTCCCTCCGCTGTGGGATCCTGGGCTGAACATTCTGACAGCAGCACAGCCGGGCAGCCAGAGGGGAGAGGGGAGTGGTGCCTGATGCAGCTGAGTACGTCTGCTCTGTTCCTGGGTGCCCGAGCAGGTGCTGTGTGTGTGTCTGGGCATCAGCTGCACCCAGTGTTGCTCTGCAGCTGAATGTCACCGAGCCATTTATTGTCCTTCCCCAGCTGACACCAAGGGGCTCACGGCCCCAGGGAGTGGGGCTGCTTCTGGCTCTGCTGCAAGGCAGGGTCTCACTCTGGGAGGGAGCGTCTTCCACGTGGTTTCTTTCAGGGAACACCGTGAGCGAGGAGGAGCCTGCCGAGAAATACCTGGAACTGGAGCAGATTGGCCAAGGGTAAGTGCACGGCAGCTGCTGCTGCACAAGCAGGGGTGGGTGTTGTGCTGGTGCAGGATCAAGTGAGAAGTCAGGAGAGCTCCAAGCACCTTCAGACACTGGGCTACCATCCTGCTGTCTCTCAGTCCTGATCAGAATTGATAACTGTGGTCAGAAGGTGCCGTCAAAGGCCCCTGAGGCTGGCAGTGTCCTGCCTGCAGCAAGGAGCAGGACCTGGAAGATCTTCTGTCCCTGGAACTGGATTGCCTAAAAGAGCAACTCACCATCTGGTGACTGTCAGAAAACAGTTCTCAAGAAGATTTCTTTCAAATATTTTCCTTCAAAAAAGATCCACTGGTCAGGGTTATCAACCTAATGGTTTAGAAACAGAAACCAGAGATGAACTAATAAGTGCTCTATTCTAGCACAGGTAGCAGACCCCATCCATTCAGTAACAGACACAGAGCTGATGCACTCTGGGGGAAAAAGCATCACCTGCCTGATGGCAGGGCCCTTGTAGAACCTGCAGATCTTAGGCAGGAAATGGAAAAGGATGAAATGCATTCTTTTCCAGTTCTTTAGACAGCCATCTCTCACCTCAGGTTTTGAACTAAAGCAATTCAGCGTGGACTTTGGGATTTGCTCCAGCCCAATTCCTTCATGTTGGGTCTCAGTTTTCTCCTGCACACCTTGCATGGCAGAGGGCTGGTGGCTGCTGTGCTGTTGTTGGAAGGGTCGATGCAGCCAGGTGTTTGTGAACGCTGCAGGCAGCAGAGATCTCCTGTCTGGGCTGGCTTTCCCTGCCAGGGCCTAAAGCGCTGCTTCTTTCTTCTCTGCTGTTTTGTCTCCAGGGCTTTTGGAACCGTTTATAAAGGACTCGACAGGGCCACTGGAGGAGAGGTCAGTGCCAACACGCCCAGCACGTCTGGCAGCTCTCCAGGGCTTTCCCCTCTGCTGGGAGCTGTGGCTGCAGCTTTGGGGGCCAGCAGAGCTTTCCTGCCCAGGCTGCTCCTCTGAAGGCAGAGCAGTGTCAGCCTGCAGAGCACAGCTGGGACAGACTTGGTCCTTCTGAAGCACCAAAGGAATGCAAGGAGGGCAGCGGTGTCTGTCAGAGCAGGACACGCTGGCTTGGCCTTCATATCTAAAAGTGTGAATGCATCAGCTGCTGGAGACTGAGGCCCAATTTATCTTCATCCCAACCTCAGACAGGAACATTATTTAGCTATTCTTAGCTAAACTATAACACTATTATGTCCATCCTGCCTTTCATTTTCAAAGGATACCTCAAGGCCTAATTAGGGAGAGATCCTGCTTGGGCTCAATTTGGGGTTTTAGTCCTACTTCAGCTGTTCACAGAGAGTGAGGGAGAGAAATGAGGAGATGGATATCCAGAGCAAAGCTCTCTCCTAAACCCTGAAGTTGTGTTTGGTCTGGTGTCAGTGACAGCCTGTGACAGGGATCACCTGAGCAATGGGTGTGTGTGTCTGCTTTGTTGTGCAATCCCAAACAGAGCAGTTGCATCTGAAATCATGACCAAATCCCATAGAATTGCTAAGGGGTTCCTGGCTGTTTTGCTCTGTTTTCAGAGAACCAGAATTACCTCCTGCTTGCAAAATGGGTTTGAATAATAATAGTAGGAGTGTTGAGGCCATTTGAGAAGACTGTAGGTGCAGAGAATGTTGTTAGAGCTTTGAGGCTGACAGCTGAGGGACCATTTCTGCAGAGCTTGCAAGGCCAAATGTCTCTGGCCATGTGTCCTGTAAGCAGCCCCCAGCTGGCAGAGCAATGGGCTGTGGGAATGGCCCTTGCTGAGCTCTGTGTCCCATCCCAAGGCAGTTTGGCACAGCCTCGCTCCATTGCTCCAAAAAGACTCGCTCCGTGTTTGCTGTGGCCTCCTGCCACAGACTCCTCCAGTTCAAAGCTGCAATGTCCCTTCAGGTGGCCATCAAGAAAATGAGTCTCAGAGGGCAGAACAGGGAACGAGCTGTGAATGAGATCCTGCTCCTGAAGGACAAGAAGAACCCCAACATTGTCAACTCTTTGGACAGGTGAGTGATTCAGCTCTGATCCCGAGCCCGGGCCCTGCGTTAACCTTTCCTGGCATCAGGAGTCTGTAGCCTGTTTTGAAAATGCCTGACCCAGCCACATCTTCCCAAAATAACAGCCTGGCAGTTCACTCCCTCCACGTGCTTTTGTTGCTTTGCTTTGGTTTTTCCTTCAAGTTGACCCCGTTTGCTGTGTCTCCCAGCAAGTGCTGATAAACCACAGCAGAAATTATTTCCCTTGGCTTCTTCTTCCCAGCCCTTTTCCATTGCTACAGATGCCAGGAAGATCGGGTTCTTGTTTCCAGAAATGCCTCATTTGCCCATTTTTCACTGGCCTTGCCTGTTTCTGAAGGGACTTTCTGAAAGGTTTCCTGACTGCTTTTGTCCCAAGTGCTGCATGGCCTCCTCCCCTGGATAACCCTGGCAGTTGTGTTGCCTTGTTCTGGAGGGAATGGTGGAACTGATGAGTTCAGAAGCTGAACCAGCTGGGGCCAAGGGTTGTGGTTCCACATTGATCTGGGCTGTTGCTAAACTGCATTTTTCACCTGCTTGCCATCTAAGGCCTCTCCTTTCTCACAGGTGTCTCCTTCCCCTTTAGACTGTGCAGATTCCAAGGACTGTGCAGCCTGGCAGGAATGTCTCTCCATCTGATTCTGTCCTCACTGACAAGTGACCTGGAAACAAAACTCCCCTCCAGGCTTTTCCATGGGGGAATTGAGCTCTGCACTTTCATCTCCATGCCATTGCTTTCCTCTTCCAGCTTCCTTGTGGATGGAGATCTCTGGCTGGTGATGGAATACATGGATGGAGGAACTTTGCGGGACGTTGTCAGACAGACACGCATGGCTGAAGGAGAGATGGCAGCTGTCAGTCGGGAGGTGAGGGATCCTGCTTGTCACTCCCATGGCTGGGACACGATGGTCCTTCCAAACAGGGTGTGAGAACAGGAGTGGCTCCATGCTCAGGGCTTTGTTTCTGTGTTGTTTTCATGAGCTGGAGAAGAAAGAGCCTCTGCAGTGAACGGCCTGCCAGCATCACTGCACTTCTACTCTGTTCTTGTTCTTTCTCCTGCTGTTGTGGTACTCTCTGTCTGCTTTGGATTTGATTTGCTGTTCTCAGCTTTGCCTTGAATTATTTACCTGGAGCTTGTGTGCACTGCACTCCTGGCCTGTCACAGCAAAGCTGCTGCTGGCAGAATTCTGAGCTGTCCTTTCTGGTGTGATATATTCCAGCCATTGGTTTTTGCCCTCGTGTTTCTTGTTCTCTCTCAGTGTCTGCAGGGCCTGGATTTCCTCCATTCCAACCGGGTGATCCACAGGGATCTGAAGAGCTCCAACATCCTCCTGGGCATGGACGGCTCTGTCAGGCTGGGTGGGTGTTCCTGGCCAGGCACGGCGCTCCCGGGCTGCGGGGCTGGGGCTGCTTCCCAGGGAGGGCCAGAGCCCCACAAGGGCTGCTGGGGGCACTGCCCAGCCCCTGCTGCCAGCTGAGAGCGGCTGCCCCTGCAGAGAGCTCAGGAGAGGAGCAGGGGGCCAGCAGTGCCTTTGCTCTGGCCATGGCCCTTCCAGAGGGGCAGCAGTGGGAATCTAAAGCTCCAAGGGAATCAGTAAAAGCCACTGCAGGAAAGCTGAGGGTTTCTTGAAGGGCCCAGTTCCATCTTTCCTTGGCTACAGCCCTGAGGGCTTTTCCAGCTGACTTCACTACTACACTCTCAGACTGAGTGTGGGGAATCTTTGTGCTTGGTTTCCTCATTGCAGCTGCCTTTGACAGGGTTTCTTTCTGTCCTCAGCTGATTTTGGCCTCTGCGCTCAGCTCAGCCCTGAGCAGGACCAGCGCAGCTCCATGGTGGGCACTGCTCACTGGATGGCCCCAGAAGTTGTGACCAGATCTCCTTATGGCCCCAAGGTGGACATCTGGTCCTTCGGCATTGTGACCATCGAGATGGTGGAAGGAGAACCTCCTTACTTCAGGGAAACGGCGGCCATGGTAAGAGGCAAATTCTCCAGTGGCTGCAGAGGCTGCGAGCACAGGGGGACCCTGCACTGGGAGCAGCAGCTGGAGGTTTCTGCACATGGGAAGGGAATTCCCAGAGGACTTGTGCCTCCACACAGACGAATGTTCTGCAGTCTCCAGCAACAATTTCCTTTGGGCTTTTCGTTGTTGCAGCTCTTCTAGCTGAGAGGATGACCTGGAAATATGAAGCAAGTGCATCAGCTCTAATGTTATCTTGCAAGAAAACCCCACACCATCCCCAAATCCCAGCCCCAAACCCAACAAGATTTCTGCAGGAGTTTCTAAAAGAGGTTTTGCAAGATGATCTGCCCTGATTCTTCTCACTGGGAAACTTGTTGAAAACATGAAGATGATGGTTTAACATCCCCATAGTCTAACATATTTCTTTCCTAGTCCAAGCTACTTTTTCTGTGTCACCAAGCCTGAGCTTTCAGCATCACAAACCTCCTGTTTCTTGCCTGGCAGTTTCTGGGATGGGGCATCAGGAATGCATTTACTTGAGTGTCAGTGGCACTGCAGAGATGCGCTTGATGGAAGAATCCTCTGAAATAACACAGGCAGACCACACTGAATCTGGAAAATGGCCTGTAAAGCTGGTGTCCATATTTGGAGAAGCAAAATGGGCTATTTCTGATGGAGGTTCCTACTAACAAAGCCAGCCAATGAAACTGGCTCTCAAGGCGAGATCATTTGGATGTTGCAGTGGCTGTGGCAGCCCCAGGGTTTGGGTTTTTTGCTTGGCATAGCAAAATGAGCTCTGAGCAGCATCTCTGGCAGGGAGGAAAGTGGCCCTGGCGCTGGGGCTGAGGCCCCGGGGTGGATGTGAGCCCGTGTGGGTGTGAAGGAAGCTGGCAGAGCGCTGAGTTTGCTTTCCCTGCAGGCTCGCGCTCTGATCCGGCAGAACGGGACCCCGCAGCTGCAGGAGCCCCGGCGCCTGTCGGCTCTGCTGCGGGACTTCCTCGAGTGCAGCCTGGAGCCGGACGAGGAGCGGCGCTGGGCTGCCCAGGAGCTGCTGCAGGTGAGAGCCAAGGGCTGCAGGGGAAGCAGCAGCGCCAGGGAGGGGTTTTCTTGTGGGGCCCCCTCCGATAGTCTCCAGTCTCGCTGCGTTCCACGCGCAGAGCGAGCAGAATCCTCGCCTGCTGTGGCCTGGCAGGCTCCTTTCGAGCTCATCTGGACCTGGTGCCCCACAGCGAGCAGGGACATCTTCAAGCAGCTCAGGGGCCTCAGAGCCCTGCCTGACCTGAGCTTGGATGTTTCCAGGCAGGAGGCACCTCCCACATCTCTGGGCACCCCCTGTCAGTGTTTCCCCACTCTCCCGGTTAAAAAATTCTTCCTTAGATCTAATCTGAGCCTGCTTCCCTCGATTTTCAAACCATTTCCCTTTGTCCTGTTGCAACAGAGCCTGTGAGGAACTTGACTCTGGAAAGTAACAGTTCATTTCTTTCCTTTTTATCCTTTGGGCAGCACCCATTTTTATCATCAGCCAAGCCTCTCTCCAGCCTGACCCCTCTGATCACTGCAGCAAAGAACCTGAGGGAGCAGCAGAGCAGATGAAGCACTTGAGGACAGCTTCTTCTTACAGTAGTTAGGACAATTAGTTAGTCATGGTAGTTAGCACTGGTAGTTAGTTAGGGTAGTTAGCATTGCTAGTTAGTTATGGTAGTTAGAGCAGCCTGTTTGTTATGAAAGTTTTTTGAATAAAAACGCTCTTAAACCTCAACTCCCCTAACGTGTCCCTTCCCTCTCCCGCTGTGACTCAGCTGCCCGGAGCAATGTGAGGGGAGGGCGGGCCCAGCCTGGCCCAGAGCTGAGCCCCAGCAGAGCCCTGGCAGAGCCCAGAGCAGCCTCGGCACCTGCAGAGTCAGCCTGGAAGGAGGCGCTTGGAGCCTTCTCGGCTGCACCCGGCTCTTGGCTACAAACTGTGTGTGCTGGAAAATGCCACCGGCTCTGCAGGAGGGCAGAAGGGGCCCGGGGAAGGCCCAGGTGCTCCATGCAAGGGAAAAACCTGCCCTGGGTTTGTTATAAATAACTAGGTAGTGCTGGCTTTTGCTATTAGGTATTGACTTCTGCAAAATATTCTTAATCACAATGAGTTTGATATAGTACAGTTTGTAATCACTTTTCACTGCTTTTGCTATAGTATAATTTGTCAGCTCTTTGTGGCCAATGCCTGGCCCCTGTGTAGCTCATATCCTCAGAACATCATTTATGGATGATATTTTAGTTAGTGGACAGTGTGAAAAACATACATTATAGTTTTGGCTTTTGCAAAATATTCAAGTGGATGCCATGTGTTGTGCATTAGAATGTTAACTTTTACAGAAGTAGCTGTAGTTGTGAAATAAGAACTAATGCCTTTATTTTTGTAACTAACTGACAATAACAACTCAGAGATATTTGTGAAAGAGCTAATGTTCATTTAAAGTACTTGTGGAAGTAGCTAAAAGCGTCTGCATGGTCAGATAACATCTAAGGAAGGGATGTGATGAGGACCCCTGCCGCTGACCCTTCCACTGTCAATAACTGTCACCTGCTGAAACCACAGAACAGGGGCCCTTGTGAGGCAGTGACACACAACCCTCAAAACAGCAATCCACGATTCCTGCACGTGCTCTAAAAAGGCGAGTTGGGGGTCAAACCAACCTAAAGAATTCCTGGAACATGTAAATGAGTTCCAGGAAATGTTTGAATATGTATAATCATTATGAATATGTATTTGAACAATACAATGGAAAAAGTAGACAAGAAGAGTTGCTGTGGTTAACCGGTGTGCCTCTGGCCATTGCCAAGCACCAGCGCTGTTACTGATTTGTCCCTTATTATTCCTTATTAAACTTTTAAAAATTCTAAAGAGTGAGGCTCATTTCTCACAAAACCCAAGGTGCTCACCCCTTGTTCTTCCCCCAAAGCCAGGATTTGTCAAACCTAAACCTTGTCTGGACGGAGGAGAAGGAGGCTGCGAGGAAAAGGAAGATGCACCGGTGTGGAGGCCCATGGGAGTCTCAATCTCCCACCCGTGTAGGACTGGTCCCTAATAAGAAGAATAGATTTCAAGGTTATGGTGACAAGCTTGCTTCTCCTATAGATCTTTGCCGGCACATGCTGATTTTTGGAAAGTTATGTTACCCCATTGGCCTGTTGGCCTAATTACCCTAGTTCACCGCTATTACCCATCTTTGATTAGTCCCTAGCTCTCTGTCCCTCCATTGGCCCCAGTTTACTGCATTCCTCTGCCCCTGTTTCCCTATTAGCTGTCCCGACCCTTAACCCCTCCTTTGCACATTTTCCCCCATATCCATTGGACCCTGACCCTCAGCTCCACCCTCACTACCCCATATAAAAACCCCCTGTGCCCTCAGCTTGCACCCTGTCTTTGTGCCCGGACCCTGTTCAGCTCTGTCCCCTGCTCCTGTACCAATAAACCCAGTTTGCTGCAGAGCATACACAGACCCATCCTGCCGACTTTGTCAGCTTTATAAAGCAGCCGTGAGCTCCGGGCTCCTGAGTGCCGGACGCTCCAAGGGCCTCGGCAGCGCCAGGACGCTCCAGACTGGGACAGCCAGGCAGGGCAGGAGGAATCACTGCCCCTTTCCCCTCCCTGCTGCTCCATCTCCCAGCCCAGCATCGCTGCAGGACAGCCTCACTGCCAACGCCATCCTGCCAGGGATGGACTGGGGGGATCTCCTTCCCCTTCCCTCTGGCATGGAGGCAAATCCCATCTTCTCCTTGTCCACCCTCCTTCTTCTCCTCATTCTGTCCTACATCCATCTATGTTCCTTTCCCATCTCCTTCCTCCCTTGTTCCTTCTTGTTCCTTCCTCTCCTCCTGCCTTTTCCTTTTCCCTTCTCCCTGTCTCTTCCTCTCCTTGTCCTTCCTCCCTCACGCACTGAGCTGCGGACAGAGACCAGGGAGAACAAATCCCTGCCACAGAACCTCGTGGAAGAGGCCATTTGGAACAGCTCCACGGCGCAGGAATCCAATGGGGAGGAAAAGCCCCAAGATCCCACACGAGGAGGGGCTGCCAACCCAGCCTGGGGAGCTGTGAGGAGGTAAAAGCCTCCCTGTGCCGGGAAGGGTGTGGGGATTGTGAGAAGAGCTTCAGGCAGAGCTCAGCCTATTCCTGGTGCCTCCAAAAACGGCGGTGCCAGATGCAGAGATCCATGGGGATGCAGAGATCCCCCTGCAGATCCATGGGGATGCAGAGATCCCCCTGCAGCCCCCAGAGCAGCCACGCTGGAGCACGGAGGATATCCCGCCGAGGCTCGGTGGGAGTGTGGGCAGGGTCTGCTGCCGGAATCGGCAGAGGGGGATCTTCCCGTGGAGACCGAGCCGGAGCGTGGGCAGCCCCCACATGGCTTATGGCGGCTGATCCGGCAGCTCCCGGCAGAGAAAAGGCAGGTGGGAGACCCCGGCAGCAGCAGCGGCGGTGCCCAGCGCAGCTGGCACGGGCAGGGCAGCCGGGGATGGGATGGCTGGGACCCGCCCTCGGTGCGGTCGGCGCGGTGACCTCGGCCCACGCGGCAGGACAGAGCAACCCCCATCTTCCCCAGCATGGCCGGCAGAGCGGCCGCGGGCCGGGCAGTGGGAGCAGGGCACACAAATTCACCGCCAGCGCCGGGGCAGGTGGAGCTGCCCTGGGCAGTGAGCCCGCACCTGGGATGGAAACCGGGGCAGGCGGAGCTGAGGCGGGCAGCGAGCCGGGACCCGGGACAGGCGCCTCGGCTGCGAACGGAGGGGGCAAGAGCTGCAGAGGATCCCACTCTCTTTCTGACTTTTCCTCTTGTTCCCCTCCCTTTCATTTCCCCTTGTTCTCTTCCTGTTTTGTCTCGGGTGTTTCTCATGCTTTAAAGATTTTTATTCTCCTAAAATCTCCTGTCTAACCTATGGCATATTCTCTTTCTTCTAGATTAAATGGGTTTTTTTACAAATAAATCCAGAGCCTAACAAATCTAAACTTCTGCTTGGATGCTTTGAAATGGTCGACGAGCTAACTCACGACCTCCTAATGTTGCTTTTCTCATCACCTTTTTATTTATCCTTTGGCAAATTAAGCATCTTTCAGTAACTTGCTTTGCTACTCCAAAAATCCCAGTGAACCCATAGTTCCTTAGAAAATGATCACACAAAGCTTGAGTACCCCAGTGGGTTTTCTGATGCATGTCTTCTAATATTTTCCTAGTAAGCACATTTTTTTAAATAATTGTCTTCCATCAAGAAGTTTCCATTTCCCTGATTTATCTTGTTCACTTCCTGTCTTGTTTAATTCTTTTTTCTCGGCTTCCCTAAACTTTGGAATTTCCAGTTTTTCCTCGTTTGGAGTTAATATTAACATAACTCACTCAGCTCCACTTTCTGCTGCATCCTTGGCTTCGTCACCTGCCAAATTATTTCCTCTTATTTCTGGGGTCTTTCCCTTTTGGGGTTCCTTAATATGTACTATAGCTATCTCTTTTAGGTAATTTTAATGCCTCTAAAACCTCTGAAATAAGTTCCTCATGTACTAAACCTTTTCCTCTTGAATTAAGTAATCTTTTTCCTTTCCAAATTTTTAAAGGTATGTACTACGCTAAAGGCATACCTTCAATCAGTATATATGGTTCCTTTATTTTGTGTTAAATATTCTAGTGCTCTTTTTAAAGTATATAATTCACGAGTTTGAGCTTACTAGTTTAAGGTTAATTTCCCTTTTTCCATAGTTTGCATGTTGTTCCCATCAACTACTACATACCCTGTACTTTCTCCTTTTGCAAGGAGTTGTATCTCTGTTACCTAACATAACTCCCAAAGGGCTATTTTTTTTTCTTTTTTTTTCCCTGTAATCCAACTTACTGGTTTTCTGTCTCATTTTTCAAGATCTTATCTATTCATCATCTGCCTCTGTTTTTCACTTTCACTAACAACCTAAATACCACTTTTCTTTCAACTACACACTTAAAAATAAAAAACCTTTTTCTCACACTACTTTCAGTGCAATCCACCTCTCTCCAAGGAGATATAGTAAAGCTTAAAATACACAATCTACATTACATATACTTTCATTTGTCTACATTCACTCGCTTCTATTTCTCATTCACTTCCACACATTCTTTCACACGCTCAGGACACAAAGTGGATCCCTGTTGAGAGAGAATCGTGGTTCCCTGTGGCCCCCTCCCCTTGGCGTTGGCCTCTGGGTCTCAGTATCTCCCGGCCTCCTGGGAGGGCCCTGACTCTGCTGCCTCCGGTGCCCGTTCACCTGTGAGGCTGATTTGTGTCACTCACACTCTTCAGCTACGGCCCCCTCACAGGCCCGGGGGGACAATGGCCCGTTTGCAGTCACACACATGCTCTGTCGCAGCCCCCACCCACCCAAGGGACAATGGCTTATTTGTGGGTCACACACACCTCTTTCCACAGCCCCCCCTTCCCACCTGCCCGGGAAGCTGAGGCTGATTTTGTGTGTGACTCACTCTCACACACAAACAAGACAACAATAAGGTACCTTTTACTTTCACATCACCTATTACAAGTTTAGGTGTTTCTGGTCAGTCCAGGTGCTCCTGGTTATCCCTCAACCCAGCTGTGTTGGCCAACCCCAGATGCTCTTGGGTGTAGGAGTGTCAGGGGGTAGGACGGTCGGGACGGACGGAGACGAGAGATCTCTGCAGCCAGGCCCTGGAACTTGCGGTTTATTGCAAAGGGCCCGGGTGCAGGGCCCTGCTTGGAGCTGCCAGGCACAGCTCGGAGCAGGCCCGAGAGAAGAGAGGGGTAGAGAGGATGAGAGGTTGAGAGAGTAAAACATAAGAGAGCAAAAGCGTAAGAGAGTAAGGTTCCCATTACAACACAATAAATCTTCTTTTGTGTCGAATGTTCTATTTCTCAACAGCCAATCTAGTACAAGATGCACGTCCTATAGCATTTACATACAGCCTATAAGAATCATTACATTACCCCACTGTGTTACATTTTAAACCCTAAAAACTCCTCTTTGGACCCCTTCTGCCAAGCTGGCAGGATCTGCTCTGACCCTTGGATCTGTCTGCAAGCAGAGGGAATTGTTCCATCAAAAGGGGATTACCTTCAGTTGGGCCACACCATTGTTTTCCAGTTGTTCAGTAACTGAGGTATCTCAAAGGTTGCTTTGATTTCAATCTTGCTTATAGTTTCTATATTGTCAAAATCTTTTGCCAGACAATCATATTTATAAGGCTTTCCTGTTTCATCTTCCCCAACACTTGGGCATTTTTTTATTTCTCAATCCACCTGTGTTGTCCAATCCCAAATGCTCTTGAGCATATTCTCAATCCGGCAGAATTTTGCTTAACCCTGAATGCTCGTGGAATATTAATCACTCAACCCAGCAGTTTTTAATTCTGGATGATCTTGGGCACTCTTATCCCTCAACCCAGCAGGTTTTTAGGAGCCCCTTTTGTCCCATTTCCTAGTGGATTGGGCTAGGAAACTCCTCTGCTCCCTTCCTCCGAGGGGTCCAGCCCCTCTCTGAGACCCAGTCCCAGTTACCCCGGGGGATTCTCTCACTCCTTTTAACATTCACTTTGTCTCTTTACTGGCCACTTACCGCGGAAAGTCAGAAACGCAGCATGGGAGACTCCAGCACTCACTTGGCAGGTCTGGCACAACCAGCCCGCCTCTCATTCACTCACATTCATCCCCCCTGAGAAATACTTACCAATCCCTTTTCCTTCCCATGTTCTTCGTGCACATTACTACTCTTAGGGGGCCAATTGCCATGGTTGTAGGGAGCCTTTTTCCGTTGTCTTTGTTTTATTGTCTCCTTTTGTCCACCATAACCTGCGTCTGTCGGTCACCCCAGGGCAAACAGAGCGAGGCTGCCGAAGAGGGCAGGGGGCACCTTCCCCACTCTGACTCTCCTGAAGCACCGGCAGTGAGGTGTTGGTAACCATCCTCTGCTACCAAATTGTGAAAAACGCCAATCACTTGTTTTTAAAATTTTTAAGGTTTAATAGTAATAAAATGGTTATAAAAATAGTAATACAATTAGAGTAATAAAAATTTGGACAATTAGGATTTAGGACAATACAAGACAATGGAAACAAAGAGTTACAAACGGCTCGGGTACCTTTTCCTGGGCAAAGTAAGCCCAAAACAGGACACACGTTAATAGAGGATTAACTGTGAAAAACCATAGCCCATTGCATATTTGTACATCTCATACGTGATACATAAATTCCATTCCAACACAGGATTCTGTCTGGTCAGTGTCAGCTTCTTCCTCTTCATCCTGATGGCATCTTCAGAGCTGAGCAAGGCAGGAACAAGTTCATTTCTTCTGATAATTGAGCAATAAAATATTCTTCTCTGAAAGATTTAGGTGTCCTGTGTCTGCTATCTGGTGTGAGTCCTCATTCCTTTTTTAAAAAACTATCCCACATACATAGTTTCTATTTTAACATTATGTATAACCTAAAACTACATTTAACACACTACTTAAAAAAATTGTTACAGCATAACTTCCTAACATAACATGTATAATACTCATTTTAATGTTTGTGAAAAGCCAATCATAGACATTTTTCACACGGGCTCTGTCAGCAGCAGTGGAAAGAGCAGCCTAAGAGCAGCAGCTCCAATTGCCTTCCTCCAAAAACCTGAGAGAGGGACAGAAAACTGAGAGAGGGCCAGCAACTGCGCCCAGCCCCTACCCCCAGCCTGAATCCTCCGGCATCTCTGCACCCTTCCCCCGTCCCCCCCCTCCCCCGCTCCTGGGAAAACTCCCAAAAAAACAGAGGTCCCAAGCACCCAGCAATCAGCTCTCATCAGCAACTCAACCCTAACCCTAACCTTCTGACAGCTGCTAAGTTTTCTGCAAAATCATTCATTTCTCCAAGGACCCAAACCCAATCCTTAGAAGAAAATCTGGATCCTTCCATGTACAATCTGTATTTCCCGGGTGTTCCTTGCTCCTCGTCCCTGTGCTCAGGGTGCCCTCCCCAGCCCGTATCCCAGAGCCGGTCCCTGTCCTGCCGCAGTGTCCAAAGGCGCCCCCCGGCGGGCAGGGCCGGCAGCTCCACGGGGCCGGGCAGCGGCCGGGGCGTCCCGCAGCCTCCTGGGGGCCGGGGGCCACTGCCGGCCCTGCCCGGGGCTGGTGGGGTCAGGCAGCGCCCGGCGCTGAGCCCCGGCTGCCCCACAGCCCCGGCCCGGCCCCGCAGCTCCCCCCAGGCCCCCAGCCCGTGCTCCCGGTCCCGCACCTCTGCGCCCGCTGCTGCCGCTGCCCCCCACAGAGAAACCCCCTGAAACCCTGACCTCCTTGTTTTCCTCTCCTGGAAACCGGGGATACAAATGATCAGCTGGCAAATGTTGAGGATAAGACTCTGCTGAAAAACATCCCAGTCCTCAGTATTTTTCTCTTCCTTCTCTTTTCCATCATCCTTTTCCTTCCCACAAAGATTCCTTCTGCAGCTTTTTGCCTTAAGCATATTGCTGCACACTCCCCCTCACCCAGTCCCTTTGCAACACACCAACACCATCCATGACCTGTTCTCCAAATGCGAGGGGAATTTGGGGAGGTGGGAGTGGGGCAGCGCCAAGGCCGGGCCCCCCCGCTCTGTCCTGGCGGGAGCGGCTGCAGTGGGGACCGAGTGCGGGCGGGAGCGGCCAAGAGCCCAGCGCTGCCCCAGCCCGACCTGCCCCAGCTCCATCCCTGCCCCTGCCGTGGGATGCTGTGGGTCTGGGGGCAAGAGGGAGCCAGCAGCGGGTGCTGGGCCTGGGGCAGGAGGAGAAGGGAAGGAGAAGCAGAGTTGAGGAACAAAAGGGTCAAATGATGCACGTGGGAGGAGAAGGTGGGATTGTGCAGGAGAAGGAGGAATAGCAGGAGGAAGAGGAGTGTGAGGAAGAGTGGGGACACAGGAGGAGGAACAGGAAGAGGAAGCAGCACAAGGTTCCACCTCTCCCTGTATCTGCAGCCTCTGACCCCAGCCCCAGGAGCGTTGCCCCCCCCACATGCAGCAGGTGACAGGGGATTAGGATCCACAATTTTCCCGGGGGTGAATCTTGGTGTTTCTGAGCTTTCTTGGGCTAATTGTTGGTGCTTTGTTTTTTTGTGGGGGCTGAATCTTTATATTTGGAGGGGGCTTTTGCTGAATGTTGATGTTTTGGAAGTTATTGATCTGTGTCTTGATGTTTGGAGGACTTTTGTGCTGAATTGTGGTGTTTTGGAGGTTCTTAGAGACACAAGATGCCCAATGACCTAATGAGATGAACTTGGGCAAGGAGGAACTCCCAGTCCAAGGCACTCTCATCTTGTTTTTTTCTCCAAACCAGGATTTTTCATTCCTAGGGCGTGTCTGGATGGAGGAGGAGGAAAAGCCCTGGAGATTCCGCACGAGGAGGGGCTGCAAACCCAGCCCAGGGAGCTGCAGGGAGGAAAGAGCCCCCCCTGAGCCAGGAAGGCGGCCAGAGATCCAGCCAGAGCTCAGAGCTGGTGGAGAAGCCTCATGGCAGGGAGAAGCCCCACAAGTGCTTGGAATGTGGGAAGGGTTTTAGTCGGAGCTTAGATCTGATCCAGCACCAGGTGATCCACACTGGGGAGCAGCCCTATGAGTGTGAGGAATGTGGGAAGCGTTTCAGCTGGAGCTCCAGCTTGAGGCAGCACCAGGTCATCCACACTGGGGAAAAGCCCTTTGAGTGTGGGCAATGTGGGAAGAGCTTCAGGCAGAGGGGCCAGCTGATGCAACACAAGATGATCCACACTGGAGACCAGCCTTATGAGTGTGGGGAATGTGGGATGAGCTTCTGCCAGAAGGGGAGCCTGATGCAACACCACAGGATCCACACTGGGGGAAAGGCCTATGAGTGTGTGGAATGTGGGAAGAGCTTTAGATACAGCTCTGGCCTGAGGAAACATGAGAGGATCCACACTGGGGAAAAACCCTATGAGTGTGGGGAGTGTGGGAAGAGCTTCAGCATCAAGTGCCAGCTGACGGAACACCAGAAGATCCACACTGGGGAAAAGCCCTTTGAGTGTGGGGAATGTGGGAGGAGCTTCAGAGGAAGCTCAGCATTGATTCGGCACCAGGTCATCCACACGGGGGAACGGCCTTACACCTGCTTGGAATGTGGGAAGAGCTATGGGTGGCACTTTGACCTGAGAAAACACCAGGGCACCCACACTGGGGAGAGGCCCTACAAGTGTCCCCAATGTGGGAAGAGGTTTCACAGGAGCTCCGATCTTCTCAAACATCAGCGGAGTCACACCGAGGAGAGGCCCTTCCGCTGCCCCAACTGTGGGAAGGGCTTCAAGCAAAACTCCACCCTCACCCTGCACCGGCGCATCCACACCGGGGAGAGGCCCTACGAGTGTGGGGAGTGTGGGATGAGATTCTCATTGAGCTCAACTTTCACCCGACACCAACGGAGGCGCCACTAAGGGAAGCCCTGTGAGTGCCCCGAGTGTGGGAAGAGCTTTGTGCGCTGCTCCAGCTCCATCCCCCATGAGAGGATCCGCATCGGATGATCCCCAGTGACCCCCGTTGGGCAGAGCCCTGATGATCCGTGGTCCTGGTGATCCAAGTTGGAAGGCATCTGGCTGGGGGGCTCCACATCTTCCTGGTTCTCTGAGGGTACCTAGATAAACCCAGAGGCAGGAACCTCCATCAGGACGCAGGCCTACAATGGGAATTCCTTGGGAAGAGCAGATTTGTTGAATTTCAATCCCATAAAATCTTTTGCATTCAATCCTATCTTCTGGTGACATCAAGGAGTACTGAATGGTCCCTGAGGTATATTCTGGGTTGACTATTTGGTGCTTGTATCCCCAGTCTGTTCTGTTTATGCTGAATAATAAGTTTTACACCTTCAAGACCTGTCCTGAGAGTGAAGGGGTAGAGAAGCAGCATGCAGTTTATTTTCAGAAACTGCACTTGCTCCTCCACATTCCTGCTCTGGGACTGTGTTGTCTGCAGATGGACAGACAGCGGGACAGAGCTCTCCTTTGCTTTTAGTTAGTTTTAGCTAGCTGAACCAAACAAGTTCCTGAACTGTGGTGTTTTTTTCCCTTTTCTTTGGACATGTTTAAACCTGCTCTGGCCTGAACACCAGAAGAGCACAGGCAGCTCACACCTGTGGCCCACCGGGCCAGGCCTGGGCCGCGGCATTTCCAGCACCAGAGGGACTGATAAGGGACTGAGTGAGATGAGCTACAGCCCACAGAGGGACTTGGTGAGTTTGTCTCTCTTTTAGAGCAGCAAGAGGTTTTACTGTTTTGTTATCTTTATTGAAAATAAAAATATCCATTCCAGAATATGCAGTTGATCTTCCCAGTTATCACTTCATTGACACGGTATTCCACACGGTATTTCATGGTCCTTCAAAATAAACACTTGAACACCAACATAGGTATCTAATCTGTTAACAAATGTGTGTGGTAAGGCTAATTCAATTTCTTCTAAGGTCTTTGCTGCTGGGGTCAATTGCCTCTCATCAGTAGAGGAGGTGGTGCCTGACAGCAAATCATGCAATAGTTGCATCTGATGATTAGTTATGCCTAAATATGATCTAATCCAACCTATTAAACCAACCAATATCTGTACATCAGTAGCAGTTTTAACATCAATGTCTAACTTCACAGGTTGAGGCATAACTTGAATGTTAGTCACTAACATACCAGTATTTCCAAGGCATGTGTTCCTGCACTTTCTCTGGGGCAATGATCAGACCAAAAGCTTTCAAATTTGTCACAGCACATTGTTTAAGAGCTGATAACTGTTGTTTGTTATCAGATGCCAACAAGATATCATCCATGTAATGATAACAGTAGCAGTTATTAAATTGCTCCTGCACTTTTGACAAGACCTGTGCCACAAACCATTGACAAATAGTTGGCGAATTTTTCATGTCTTGGGGAAGTACCCTCCATTGATATCTTTGATTGGGTTCAGGGTTCAGCATGATTATGGAAGGCACAGTAAAAGCACATTTTTCTTTGTCTTGCTCAGCCAATGGAATAGTGAAGAAACAATCTTTCAAACCAATGACAACCATTTGCCATTCCTGTGGAATCATTGTAGGTGTAGGAAGGCCTGGTTGTAAAGCTCCCATTGTTGCCATTACAGCATTTATCTGCCGTAAATCATGTAAAAGTCTCCATTTTCCCGATTTCTTTTTTATTACAAAAACAGGGGTATTCCAGGAATATTTCAATATTTCCTGCTTGAAATTGTTCTGTGACTAATTCTTGCAGGGCAGTAAGCTTTTCGCTAGAAAGGGGCCACTGGTCAACCCGGACAGGTTTATCTGTCAAGCATATCAAGGCTACAACTGGATGTTCATTGCCCTGCATCACAGTGGCCCCCATTAAAAATCCATAGTAATTTTGACACCCCATTGAGATAAACAATGTCATCCCCACAAACTTTGAGGAGCATCGGCAACATAGGGTCTGATGTTAGCTTGTTGGCCATCAGGATGTTTCACATTAATTACAATGGCTGACAGGCCACCTGTTGTAGCACCACCCAACCCCAGAAGTCCAAAACTTGCATGAGTGAGAGGCCACGATTGAGGCCAGCAAAGTCACGAGAGTATTGTGACATCTGTTCCAGTGTCAATCAAGGCTGTTACTGATATGATTCCTGGATGACATCCACTGGTGGTGAGGATACATGTCTTTTCTGGATGGTTCTCCGTAACTTTCTCAGCCCAGAACACTTGAGGTATCCCTGTTGATCCAAAACTTCCTGTGCCACGACTTCGGTCCACTGTATTCAGAACAGAACTCACAAAAGGTACAATTTGAGCAATGCAAGTTCCTTTCTGAATAGTGACAGGAGGGTCATCAATGGGTACCATAGCATGAATCTGTCCTAAATAATCAGCATCAATAAGTCCTAGATGCACATGAATACCTTTTAATTGTAGTACTTGATCTTCCCATCAAAAACGCACTCAATCCCTGTCCTATTCAACCATAGGCATCGAGGGGCACTTTGCACATTTCTTTTGTCAGAATGGTTACTGTGTCAGCGGTGGGTATATCAATCCCTGCAGACCCACTTGTTGCCCCTGAGTATTGTTCACAAATGTTTAGCTTTGCAGTGCTGGGGAGGCCCATATTTGCTGCTGTGGTTCTTGGGGTATTTGTTTTCCCACATGCCCCTTTGCGCTCTTCTTCCTGTTTCCCTGCAACAGCTGACCATTTGCATGATATTTACTCCTGCATTGTTTAGCATAGTGCCCAAATTTAGCAGAATGGTTGCACATAACGTTGCTGCTTGCATTTGATTTAGATGTTATTTTCTGGGTATTACACTGTGCCATTACTTGCCCTTGCTGTCCACAATTATAGCATTTCGATGAAGGTCTTAGAACTGCAGCAAGAGCTGCTATTTTATGCTCTACTGAACCAACTTTCGAGCAAGCAGTCATCATTTGAGGCAATGTGGGTTCCCCAGGTAAAGTGTCAATAATCTTTCTGCAGCCTGAGTTTGCATTTTCTTTAGCCAAATGTATACAGAATTTGTGTCGCAAAGATTCATCATCTACCTGTTTTTCAATGGCTGCAGCAAGCTCTTCCACAAATTGCAAAAATGCTTCTCTCATCCCTTGTTGTATAGTATCATATCTCTGTTTTGGAGCTGCCATTTCCATTGATTTAATTAAAGCACTCGTGCCAATTTGCTGAGCTTGTGCCAAAATTGAAGGATCCCACCTTGCCTGTGAATCTGGGTTAGCAAAAGGCCCAGTGCCCAGTAGGGCATCAACACCCACAGCATGATGAGGGTCGTGTTGAGGCAACTGCATATTTGTTACAGCTGTCTGCTCAGCCACTCGCCTCCAAGTTTCTTGAAATACACCGTATTGTACTGGCTGGAATGAAATAGTAGCAAGATGCATGATGTCATAAGGTGCAAGCATATCTGCATTAATTACACATATTAATTGCATTACCTCTGAGGAATTAATGCCATACTGAGCCACTTTGGATTGGAGATCTTGCACAACCTTCCAGGCAAGGACGTGATGACTGTCATCCTGCCCTCTTCCAGGAGCTGCTTTAAAACCTGGAAAAGCCATAGGGTTATCACAGGCAACATTTGCATTAGCACTGTTCTCCTGAGGTACTCTTGGAGCACCTAATCTTTCTATCATGTCCCAATTCTTTTCTTCAGCTGCTTTCTTCCTAACAAATTCCCCAAACTCCTGAGTGTCCAGGTTTAGAGCAAATTTGGGAGAGAATCCCCCAAAGGAGCTCCAGTAGGAAAGCAGATCCAATCTGCTCGTCTCCCCCCAACTGGTCTGGGAGAAAATACCTCCTTGGAGAAAGGTGGAAAAAACCTGTCTATTAAACAACAAAACCTTAACAATATCAAACAATAAAATCTCTTGCCACTCCAAAAGAAATGACAAACTGAGAAAGTCCCTCCCCGGGTTGCGGCTCAGCTCACTCTGTCTCTGATCAGTCCCTCCGGTGCTGGAAATGTTGCAGGCCAGGCCCGGCCTGGTGGGCCACAGATGCAGCTGCCCGTGCTCCCCTGGGTGTTCAGTCCAGAGCGGGTTTCAAGAGCTCCAAGGAAAAGGGAAAAAAACAAAAGTCCCCACAGTAGGGAACTTCTTTGCCTCAGCTAGCTAAAACTAACTAAAAGCAAAAGAGAGCTCTGTCCCACTGTCTGTCCATCCGCAGACAACAACAGTCCAGGGGCAGAAATGTGGAGGAGTGAGTACGGTGTCTGAAAAAAACCTGCTGCTTCTTCTCTCCCGCTGCTTCACTCTCTGGAACACTCTTAAAGGTGCAAAACTTATTATTCAACATAATATAAGGTGCAAAACTTATTATTCAACATAACATAATTGGGGATAAAAGCATCATATAGTCAACCCAGGACACTGAGGCTCTCAAGGAAGCCCAGTTACTTGATGTGGGGGCAAAGTCCATGGGGCAGTAGGGCTACAGCTATTAGAAGGTGAACTGTCAACAGTTCCCTGCCCCAACTCCGATGTTACTGCGGGCGACTCATCACTTGATTCGCTGTCGCTGTCACTGTCAGGTAACGGAGGACACGACCTTGGAGATTGTTCAGGCAGCTCAGAGGGGAGCGAGGGGGCAGATGGCTGGGCTAGAGCAGAGGGAAGCAGGGGGGCAGAAGACTGGGTTTCTCTCTCTGCTAAAGACATTTCAGCTACCTGGGGCAGTGGTGTGGTGTATACAGGCACCATCAGGAGCTGCTGCGCAGCTGTGACATAAAGAGGTTTAGGAGTCTGAGAAGGAGATACTATGGCAGTTTTCCCAGAAGCTTTGGCAGCCGTCCCAGAAGCTTTGGCATCCAGCCCAGAAGCTCTGGCAGCTTTCCTGGAAGCTTTGGTAGCCTGCCTGGTAACTTGCATGGCACCTGCACCTTCTTCAAGGATAGATTCACCAAGTTCCCCATCAGAGGCCCCCTCTGCCTCATCCCCTTCATCAGTTTCTGTTATCAACCCCGATTCTTCATCCACGTCCTGCTCTGTTTGTTCTCGCTCTGTTTTCCATTCCTTTAATGCCTCAAAAAGCCATCCCCAGGTAACAGCTAGATTGACAACAGTTTTATCTCCCACTCAGATGACTTCCCACAGTCTGTCCCCGACTTTTTCCCATGCTTTAACACTAAATGCTGTGTCAGGATCAGTGCCAAAATCCTGTGATTTAGCCCACAGCAATATACTACGAAGGGCATAGTCTGAAGTATTAATTCCCTTATTTCTTAACAAAACTTTCCATGTAGCCAAAACAGTCTCTTCTTCATTAGATAAATTATTTTCCATTATTACTAGTTGGTGGCTCACCTACTTCCAGATGTCTTGATAGGAGAAAATCAGGTCTGGGCTTCCCTGTGGCTTCCACCCGCCATTCTCAGCTGCACCAACGCCGCCTCCCCCACTATGTCCCAGTGAGTCATGGCTGCCAGTCTCTAGGAGCCCGTATGGGTCCAGATCAAGTATGTTCTTAAGGGTGTTGAATCACATCAGGGTCACCAGATGTCGCTTTCAAGGCAGTCATGATACAAGGCAGAGACCACAAGCAGTCTCAGATGGCAACTCTTTATTATCGAACATGGCTGACCTTTTATACACTTTCTAATTGTTTATACTTCTTCTACCCTAACTATTGGCCACCATAAATCAACATAACATCATTGGTAATAAGTTACAGTGACTTCAACTAACTTTCTAAAAATACTTCATCCAGCTGCAAAGTTCTCTTCTTATCTTTCTTCAATTCCTCACTTCTCTTGGTCTCCTTAGTTACAGCCTTGGAGAGAATCCTTATCAACTTCTTGCTTCTTACCTTTCTTCTCACTCCTTTAGCTAACAGGCCCGCTGTTGGCCCCTTCCACACAAAGGCATTTGCTATACCAGCCCCCACAGTAAGGTTCATTAGTAAGGGTTGCCCTATGCTGAAGGCACACAGGTGGTTACATGCCTCTATCATTTACAGCAGGGTGGGCTCCTCCTTAGACAAGGACTTCAGAAGTTTTTTACAATTCTCATTAGCATTTTCAGCAGCTAATTTTGAAAGCAACACCTGTCTGGCAATGTCATTCTCAATTTGTCTTTTAAGAGCTTGTTTCAAGCAGCCATTGAATTGCATATAAGGCTCCGCCAGTCCTTGCTTTACATAAGTAAATACTTTTTGGGGGGCTCACAGCATCAGGAACCTTTAAAAATGTGCTATGCACAGCTTCAGTAATACCCTCAAGGGCCTCACTAGGTTTCCCCAACAGGGTCTGAGTGGCTTCCTTCTCCGGCCAGGTGGTCAGTCATGAGGGCTGCAATATTCAGGTTTGCATGTCCCACAAATTTCACAAACAAAGCTTCTAACCCCTTTTTCCACTGAGTGTCTGTGGAGGCCGGTGGGCCTACAGAACAAAGGCCATTATAGGCCTTTGGACAGACAGACAGAAAGACCCCAAGTTGGAGAAATCTCCCCTGTTCAGGGCAATTGAGCAGACCCTCTTCCAGGATGCTTTGTTGTATATGCAAATGTACCCAGTTCTACTTCCCTGGTTGGACTGTTGGCCTCTCCCTCCCTTTTTCCTTATATTTATGTCCTTGAATGTTCTCCCTTCCCTGCTTATCCATTGGCCCCATATTGCCTCAGTGTCCCACCCTCTTTACCCTATTGGTTGCCACCCCTCATCTCCCCTCTTTACTGCCCTGAGCCCTCAGCCCATTGGCCCTGATGCTCTGTTCCGCCCCCCCCATGTCCCCTGTATTTAAACCCAGACCTTCCACTGTTCTTTTTGTCTTTGTCCCTAGACCCCTTTGTGCGTGGCTGGAATAAACCTCCTTCTCTGGCGTCCGTACAAAGACCCTTCCCATTTCTTTGTCGTTGTTGATTCTACAAGAGAAGTGTGTGCTGCAGTGATTGTGTGTGTGTGTGTGTGTGTGTGTGTGTGTGCCTGTGCCACCGAGCAGCTTCATTACTGGAGACACTTCTGGAAGGTCACGGCTCCGCTGCCTCTCTCTCCACCACCAACGGGCTTGTGGCTTGTGACAGCTGGCAGCCTGAACAGGGACCTGTTCGGAGCATTCCTGGAGGTGTCTTCAGTAGCTTTTTGGCTACTGAAGTTCAGCCATGTTCGGAGCAGCCAATTCCCAGAGGAGACTCCTAAGTTTTATTGGGGGAATCGCACAGGTGACCGGCGACATTCTTGAGGCGAGAAGATTGGTTGAAGCTGACAGACAACCTGGAGAGGTTTTGTTGACCCACTGTCATGTGAGTACTATATTTGGGGGTCACCCTTTTTTTTCTTTCCTTTGCCTTCTTTTCCTCTTGGATGTTGGGAGAAAGTGTGGGGATGGGAGCCAAACTGATCCACCTACACAGGGAAGTTTATACCCAAGTTAGAGGAATCCTTGTTGGAGAAAATTTTCATTTTTCAAAGGGAGATTTAAAATGTTTTATTCATTGATTGTTCAAGTATTTTCCTGATGTTATGAGGGAATTCATTCTAATGAGTTCTGGGACCATATAGGATAAAGGTTCTATGTTCTTTGAGTTAAAGGGGATCTTTCAGTGGGGAAATTTCATCCTTTGGCCTTATTGCTAAGTCTGTAGAAAATGTTGGGAAACATTCGGGACCCCAGTTTAACACCCCTTCTCCCCGTTCCTCCCCTCACATCCCTAAACTCTCTTCCCTGCCTCAGGGAGGATCGGGAGATGGATCCTGCCAGCAGGCACAGGGTTGCTACCGTCACCCTGACATCTCCCAGTGTCCTCTGTCCCCTCTCCAGGGCAGCACTGGCCATGCTGCCTTGGGCTCTCTCCTAACCCTCTTACCAATGCCCATGTACCCAGTTCTACCACCCCCAGTTGTTCTCCCAGATGGTGCCAGGAATGTGGCCAGCCCCGCCATCTTGTCTTCTCCCTCTCCAAGTTTTTCTGCCCTTTCTCCACAAAATGGTGCTGACCCCACAAAGGCGATGGCCATTTTGTCACCTCCCTGTTCTGCCAAAAACGACACCTCTGACCCTCCTCCCACTTTCTCTATTCCTGTAATCGCGCCCTGCCCCTCCCTTCTGTGTCAGGAAGTGTGTCCATGTTGGGACTTCCCCTCTCTATTGGGAATCCCCTCCCCATTGTGCACACCAACCCTACCCCTTCCTCTCTTGACTCCTCCTGATGGTCCCTCCCATTCCCATTCCCACAACATTGGAGCCAGAAGTGGTGATGACAGCGACCAGAAGGAGCCCATATTGGCTTCCACAGCTGCCCAAAAACAGGCAGATTCTGGCTGCCCTAAGAGGCTCCATGCAGTCATCAAGTGCCCTCCATCCTCCTCGGAGGATGAAAATAGGGATTCTGCAGACCCGGATTCCAGTCCTGAGTCTGAGGATCACTGGGCCAAGCTGCAGAGGGAAGCCACTGGGAGGGCTCAGAGCTCACCTGTGGGCTTGCCAATTATATGTAAACACAGCAGAAGGGTGACTGCAATCAATTCCTGGGAGCCGATCCCCTATGGGGAATTGAAGGAGCTCTGCAAAGTGGCTAAGGAATATGGTTGGGGGTTGCATTTCTTAAAAAACTTTCTGGAAGCCACCTTCTCTGACCGTGTCTTGGTCGTGCATGAAAATAAAAATATCATGAATTGCCTACTCTCCCTGTGTCACAATCTATCCTTACGAATGGGTTTTGTGATTGTTCGTGGATTTGATCTCAGGGTGCAAAAAACCGACATGGCACAGGGGGGTTTGCAGTGATAATCAAAACAAATGCACCTTTATTGAATAACCAAATGCATTGGGGAGGAATTGGGGAAAAAAGGGAAAAATAAGGAAAAGAGGGAGGAAGAGAAAGGAAGGTATATAGCTACCAAGCATAGAACAGCCAAGTCCTTTGATGTCCAGCCAATGGAGTTCACCAGGTCACGTCTGGGGAGATCTTGAAATCTCTCGCTAACTCAGAGGTTTTTATTATGATAACTCTATTGAAAATTGTGAGGGAGGGGAGGAAACAGATACAATAAAGAATAGATGTAACAGGTAGTCCATGTTCTCAGCAGTAAACGAGAGCCATTGTCTTCTTGGTCCAGCGGTCACAACCTGCAGGCAAACATCTCGCTTTGGTCAGCTTGCCTCCCCCACACACCTGCCCCGGGCTGGGGGTTTCAGTCCCAGTCCTTGGAAGGAGCAGAGGGGCCTTTTCACATGGGGGTTTCATGTCTCACTCCTTGATGGAGAGGCTCCTTACATCTCAGTCTGTCTGTCACGGTGGTTGTAAAACAGGTGAGGGTCTTCTGTGGGGGGACCACCCAAGACTCAGAAGAAGTCCAGCCAGGCCGAGAGGTGGGACAGCTTCCAAGGCTATTGCTGCAAAAAGGCAAGATGCCCCCTTCTTCTTTCATTGGGCTCAGTGCAGCATACAGCAAACAACACCTGTGAACAATAGCTTAGCACTGTGCTCAGGTCTCGGAACCGTTGGCACGTAACTTTCTCCAACAGGGCCAGAAACTTCAGACAAGGGTCTTTTCTTCAGTGGTCCCCAATGACGATCGTGAGGCAGATGAGAGAAACTTTGGACAGAGTCTCACACCCCGGTCGAGTACATGCTGTGGGAGAGGCAGTAAAAAAGGCATCTCAAATCACTGGCGGACACATATTCAAAAGATGCCAACAAACCAAATTTAACCCTTGAATAAATGGCAAGAGAAGGTGACTTCCAGAAGCCACAAGACCAAGCAAAGGACTTACAAGAAGCTGCACTCAGTGGCATCACCACTGCTGCAAAGACATCCCTGCTCCTCACTCTCGACGACACCCTACATACACAGAGCTTCACTAACATTAAACAAGGGCAAGTGAAATTTTCATGACATTTGTAGACAGACTTAAAGTTGCACTTGAGTGACAAATAGAAGGCCCAGAGGCCAAGAAGGAAGTGCTAAATAAAATGGCCTTGGCAAAGGCAAACAATGAGTGCAAAACAATATTAAGACCCAGAACCTACAATCAACCAGATGGACGAGGCCTGCACCAAATTATCTTCCACTGAACACACCGTGGCAAGGGCAATCTCTAAGGGAGAGGGCCTTTTTAACATCCCAAGACGCTGCAAAATGTTTTAATTGTGGGGAACTGGGCCTTTTTTTGAAGGACTGTCCAGAATACAAAATGCCTAAAGACCAGCAGCCACCAAAGAGGTGCCATTCATCACACTGTATGGATTGCAACAGACATTCTAACAACTGTTCTCAGTTTTGTTATCACCAGTAAGCTCACCACCACCAGCAGCATTATCAGCCAAAAAACTTCCAACAGACTGCAGGGTGGCCCCGTGTGAAGACAGCATATGGAAAGCTGTTTCACTGTACCCTCCCCACTATTCTGGAGGTCCAATACGTGGGGAAATTCCCATGGAGCTCTTCATACTCCGAACAACAGACCAGAGTGACCAAGGCTTTCCAGCAAGTTCAGGTCAGGACCTGACACCAACTGGTGAGTGCTTTGTCTATACAATTTGATGACTCTGCTTTCTATCGTATTCCCACCAGAAAATATGGACCCCTAGAGGGCCTGAGGGATGTGCTGGTAATAGGTAATGTATTCATGGACCAAATGAAATACATATTATAGTGGAAGTACAAACTGTTGGGCCAACTGATGAAATCACAGTCACTTTCTGCTGCACAAAACCACCACACTTCCTGCACAGAGAGACTGTGATCGCCCAAGCCTTTTTATTGCCATTAAGCATAGACAATATCCCAGAGCACCCAATGGCATTCTGGGTTGAAATCATGGGCCAAGACAAGCCCCTTATAAAGTGCAGTCAGTTGAATAAAGGTAATGACATCCACCTACAAGGGATGGTGGACACAGGGGCCAATGTTACTATCATTACACAACCTCAATGGCCCCTGAACCAGGAGCTGACTCCTGTCACTGGAGTCACCTCAGTGATTGGAGGAGCTGCCATCTCCATGAGGAGCGAGCGTATTATCACAACAGAGGGACTGGAGGGCCAAACTGCCACCATCAGGCCATTTGTAGTCAGGGCACTCACCACCCTGTGGGCCAGGGACCTGTTGTCCCAGTGGGGAGCTTGACTTGATATTCCACCTCTGTCCCGGGATTTCTATTTGGGGCCACTGCAGAGTGCACCACCCCACCATCACCTGGAAGACTGACGCCCCACCATGGGTGGATCAGTGGCCCCTCTCAACAGAGAAATTACATATCCTTGAGCTTCTTGTGGAAGAGCAGCTCTCCAAGGGCCACATTGTACCTTCCAACAGCCCTTGGAACGCCCCTGTCTTTGTTCTCAAAACACCTGGCAAGGACAGGTGGACACTCCTCCATGACCTTTGTAAAATTAACAAGGTCATTGAGGACATGGGTCCTTTGCAGCCTTCCTTCTCCGTCCTTGCTTCCTTGTGACTTGAGACTGGTGGTCGTTGATATCAAAGACTGCTTTTTCAACATCCCCCTCCATCCTCAAGATGCTCCCAGATTCACCTTTTCCATCCCCTCCCTGAACAGACAGGCACCTCTGAAGCGGTACCACCGGTGAGTCCTCCCCCAAAGTGAGAAAAACTCCCCTATATATGCCAGTGGTACATGGCCCTTGTCCTATCTCCCATCCAAAGGACTCTCCCAGATGCCATTATCCTACATTATATGGATGGCATTCGTCTTGGTTTGAAGACAGGTGTCTGCTAAGGAAGGCAGGAGCTTCCTGTGAAATGGAAAATGTAAACCCCCTCCCTCTGAATTATTATAATTTTGAAATTAAAAAGCTCTCAAGCAAAGATATGGGAATAAGAATAACAGTTATTTACGAGGAAAACTAAAAATACAAATGCAATAGTACAAACAAAAAACCCCACTGGCAGAGTCAGAATATGACCTGACACCCTGTGGGTCACAGTGGTGGTAGCAGTCCTATTAAATGGTGGCTGCAGTGCTCCTGCAGTGACAGGTGGGGTTCTGTTGAAGCAGTGATCCTGTAGAAGGGTGGAGTTTTCCTCTGAAGCTCCAGTGGTGGCGTAGATGGGCCTGGACTTCCTCTGGGAATGCAGTGGAAAAGAAAGCTGCTCCTCTGGGAATCCAGTGGGAAAAGGCTGTCTCTCTTCTTCCAAATGTCTAATTATATCCAGGTAGGAATGCTTGGCTCCTCCCTCTGGCCGGAGCATCTCACAATGAGATGATGAAATTGTTATCAGTCATGCAGTGACACTCAATGGCCCAATAACAGAAGATATCTCCCAGAGGGGGGATTGTTGAGGAAGAGATAAAGTAAACTGCTGTAAGAGATGGTCTGAAGTTTCCCTCATTTGCCTCACGACCGTCACAAGGACAGAGAGGAAGACCCTGAGGACCCTGGCTGGAGTTCTGGCCTGGTTGGGGTGGATGCTCGCCAAGTGATTGTTTGCAGCTGTGCTTGCTGTGCCCCCATGTTACAACTGCTTCAAGCAGGGGCTGACAGGGAGCGGCTTGCTCTGTACACTTACACCTGCTTCACGATCCCTGCTCATCACAATGGCCCATGAATTTCCCCACCTCTTGGCCAGATGAACTTTCTGGGGTAACTCTGGTGATCCCCCCATAGAAGATCCCTCATATGCCTCACAAGAACTGTAAGAGAAGCCTCCTCCCAAGGACTGAGACTGAGACCCTTAAAATTCTAACACAGGGGCGCGGGCCTGACTGAAGTGGGATGTTTGCCAAGTGTTGCCTGCAGGTGTGTTTGCTGCACCAAGACTGGTTTCTCATAGACACCGAATCCTGAAAACAATGGGTCTCGCTCACCGCTGAGATTGATTTGTCCTGTTTTGGAACATGGACTGTCTTACTCATTTTCAATAGACTAATTCTCCATTGTCTTTTATCTGTTCTCCCCTTGGTGGATGACTATAAAAGACCCCTGAGTTAACCAAAGAATTTGAGATTCTCCCCCACGTGACAAGATGGATCTATTGGCTGGACCACGAGGATTTTGTCTCTCCATTGGTAGCTATTCCCACCCCTGTCTTCTTCTCTCTCCCTCTATCCTTTATCTCCTTTCTAATCCTTCTATTGCTTCTGCTGTGGGCACTCAATAAAAGGTGCATTTGTTTTGATTACTACTGAAATCCCCTCTGTGTTGTTTTTTCACTATGAGATCAGTTAATGAACCATCACAACCCCACTTGTACGAGCAGATCGTGACATTAAATTGGCGTCATGGACAGGATTCTGACAGACAGAGGGGTTGGCAGGGTTGTGTGTAGTCTGTAACAGGGGAAGGATGTTTCTCTCCAGCCTCACCGAGCCCAATACCCCGAAAGGGGTGAGTGGTTGTCTAAAAAGGAAAGGGAGTGACTCAAATTTCCCACAAATTTCACATGCCTAGGTGAAAAGCACCCCCATACTCAATTGAGGGCTCTGTCTTCAGAATTTTACAAAAGATCTCTTAGTACAAAAAGGGAAACTGTTTTTGTGTATGTGTGAATCTGGACTGTCTGGGAAGTGAAGGGACTACTTGAAGTAACTGAGTAGAACCTCCCAGGCACTTTTAGTCTCTTCACCCACCCAGGGAAGCAAGGGAAACACAGCAGTGTGGTAGGTAAGGGACAGGCAGTTCGGAAGATTTCGGGCTGTGACGGAAAATTACAGGACTCCTTCTGCCCCTCTCCCCAGAGATAAGGATCACCCTTGGAATGTAGCCAAACATGTAGCCCCCCTAACCTATAGATGCCAGTAACTTTCCACTCCATACTAACCCTAGAAAGTATAGCCAAACCCCTTTCTGACGTAGAGAAACCCCTTAGTCCATAAAACCCCTTGAGACAGAAGAATAAATCACCTTTAACCGTCCACCACATTGGTGTTAGGGTTCGTTACTGGCCCGAGAGGTCCCGGGAGGGGATCACCGTGCTGAACTCCGAAACCAGGTCGCCGCTGCGTTCCCAAGAAGGCAACATAGCAGACGCTGTGTGGTTGTGTACCTTAAGTCTACACCTCCCTGTCATGGTTTTGGTCCCTTCACAAAATGACGGAAAACCTCAGCGCAAAAGTTAAAGCTGAATTTTATGCTCTACTAGCCAAACACAATGCCAAACCTTCTCCCGGAGAAGAAGAATGGGCACAAAGTAACTGATTTAATTTGGAAAATGTTATTGATAGAGTATGTTCTTTACAACATGAAACAAAATTTAAACTGGGCAAAAATAAAACTATTCTCTGCTCAGTTTTGGGAGCTTGTCTCACAGCAGCTATAAAAACTCTCTTAAACTGAAGAAGTGAGGAAAAAGCTATAATGGACTCCCTTCAAAACCTAGTTGAAATTTGGAAAAAACAATTAAATGAAGAAAGAAATGAGATCCATCTGTTACGAGCTGGCCTTAGAGAGGAACATGTTAAGAATTCACTGAATGCTGATTCCTCAACACAGGCAGAGGAAAAGAAACTCCTCACATTAAACAGATTTATCCCTATAAGGAACTAGAAGCAGTAAAAAAACTGTGGAGAAAACTGCTGCCCTCATTTGAGATCCTTGGTTAAAACAGAATATAATTATATTAATGATGAAGATTTTGAACCACATATCACAACTAAACAAATACCATTCAGCACTACCAAATTGACTAAGCTGAAGAAAGAATTTGGGTGCCTTCCACAAGAATCGGAGACAGAATATGTCTTCCAAGTGTCCCTCACTGGTGGAGATCAAATTAAATTAACTGAACAGGAGGCCAGTGGGTACTGGGGACATGGAGTTTTCTTAACAACAGGAGATAAGCGTGACACATGGTCCCTGACACAATGTGTGCCTTTCTGGGCCGGGGGAATTAATCCTTTGGAAAGGGGAGACCCTTTAGCTATAGTCAGTGCCCCCAACCAGCTTTTGGAAGGCGCCCACAAAGCCACCTGCCTGCAAATGATTCATGAAAAAGGTTGATTCCTGGTTTTCTGTCACCAATGCAATTACCTGTAAAGCCTGAAATTATGACTCCTTTAATTTGAGGGCTTCCTAAACCTACAGCAATTATTTTACAGAAAACCATAATGGCCTTGGGTCCCATAGAGAGACTAGATAGATTCCTTGGTAACCCCACTGACCAAACTGGATCTACTGATCCTGGTTTCACTCCATACTCCATCCCCTCACAGCCCCCAGCTTCTCAATCTGATTCACCTGCCAGTAGCTGTAAAGTTTGGGCATGGAGCGAGGTTGCAGTAGATTTGATTAATTACAGTAGATGATATGGACCTGTAAAAACCCTGGAGGAGAAATCAGAAAAAACAAACGGTGTTTGGTTTATCAGGGCTCCTCACGGTGAAAATTTAGGGAAGGGAAAACAGATCTCTAACTGCCAACGTTGGTGGTTGTTGGAAGTTAAAAGGGGGGTCCCCAGAGAGGTGATGGATGGTTTGCCCCTTGATAAATTACAGAAAATAATAACTAATTGGCACTATCAAAACCGAATTTATCAGTTCAACCCAGTGCACCCCTCCCTTCTCAGAATCCAGCCAGTGAGCCAAAAGAAACCCTCTCCCAGCCTCTCCCTCAGAATTTAGGATGTGAGCCAAAGCAAACATAGAACCAGAGAAACTAGGCTCTCCATCCCTTATAGGTGAGCAAAGGGCTGGAGCATGGATGTATCTGAGAATGCTCACTAAACATAAATCAGGAGATATACTGATCACAGCTATCACAGGCTTCAAACAGGCACTTGTAACCTTTCTGATTGACACTGGGGCACAAATCTCTGCACTAACAAAAAGGATGCCCAGAAGTGTAGAATTGTTTCAACAAAGAAACAATGTTGTGCTTTAAATGCCCTAGGAACTACAGAATCTATGAATGTGACCTTAGTAAAACTCATGCTCCATGGAGAGGAGAATCAATTAGTTGTCAAAATTGGGGATATTCCAAACAATTTATTAGGGATGGATGTTATTGCTGGGAGGCAGTGGGAAGATTCTGAGGGATTCCTGTGGTCATTTGGCATGCCACGTCTTAACATTAGACTGCTCCAAGCTGCATCCTCCTCACTGTCTAGCAAAATTACTCATGTAAAACAATACCCTCTACCTTCTGGTGCCAAAGAGGGCATCAACTGGTTATACAGGACTTGTGAGACCAAGGAGTAATAGTCAATACCCATTCTCTTTTCAACTTGCCAGTGTGGCCAGTTTGGAAACCCAATGAGAAGTGGAGGCTGACAGTAGACTTCTGCAGGCTTAATGCCAACACAGACCCTCTTACAGCAGCGGTCCCAAATTTGGCTGAATTAATGACATCAATTCAAGAAAAAGCTCACTCAATCATGGCAACTATAGATGTCAAAGACATTTTTTTATGATACCCATACAGCCAGACGATATGGACCGTTTTTCCTTCGCATGGAAAGGACAGCAATACACTTTCACTAGGCTTCCCCAAGGCTACAAACACTCCCCCACTTTGGCCCACCCTACTTTAGACCAGGAATTAGAAAAAACACCCAAACCTGACAACGTAGCTGTTTATCAATACATTGATGACATTCTGGGCTGGGCGGGGGGGGGGGTGTGTGTGTGAAATAGAGGTAGTAGGGAAACATCAGCAGAAAATAATCTCTCACTTAGAAAGTCTTGATTTGCAGATGCCCCCAGAGAAAATTCAGAAGTCTTCTCAGGAAAAGAAGTTTTTGGGAATTTGCTGGAAAGGAGTTATGACATGTATTCCACCTGATATCCTAACCTCTTTAGATCAGATCAAAATGCCTGAATCCAGGAAAGATCTCCAGCAAGCTCTAGGATTATTAGTGTTCTGGAGAAAACACATTCCAGATCTTTCAATAATTGCTAGGCCCGTTCATGACTTGCTGAGCAAACGGGGTGAAATGGGATTGGACTCCTTCTCAGGAGGAAGCATTGCAATTGCTGTTTTTTGAAGCAACAGCTCACCAAGCACTGGACCCTGTCCATCCCACAGATCCCTTTCAGGTGGAATGGGGATTTGGCTCCTCAGGGCTGTCAGTACAGCTAGGGCAGCAGGGTCCTGAGGGTCCGATGTGTGGGAGGTTAAGATATTGCGATGTTACGGTCAGGCAGAACCGCTCCCCTTTTACTGTTACCTTTTACCGTTAACCCCTGTTATAAATCACCAGGTTCAACTGTTAATCAAGGCCATTTTACCGTCCACCACATTGGTGTGTGCGTGTACTTGGTCCGTGTGGCAAAGGTGCTGCCACCGAGCCGTTCTTGACCCAGGACCCCACGCCCCAAGTGTCGGCAACAAGTGGTGCCAAAACCCGGGACAATCCGGGAAGCGGAAACCGCCTGGGCGAGTGAACGGCAGCCGGAGCAGCAGGACTGTCCCCGGCAGGGAGGACGCTCCCAGAGGACCGGCGAGAGGGGAACGTCTCGCGCTTAGGACCGGCAAAGGAGGAAGTCTGGCGCCGAGGACCGGCGAAGGAGAAAATGGAGTACCTCCCAAAGGTCATTTTTAAAATTCATAGGCAGTGGGGCGTAGACTGCGAGCCAGGAGATTTTATCCTCGTAGTGTTGAGGCTCCTGCGGATTGGGGTTATTGGGCAGCTGGTGGATATTTTCCACCTCGAAGTGTGGGATAGTTGTACCGGGGCCCTAGCAGAGGAGGCTTTGTCCTCAGGCTCGGGGCGAAATCTTAAATTATGGGGCAGAGTCACGCGAGCTCTGCGAAAAGTTCAGCAGGAGCAGGAAATGTGGAAAACCACACAGGACTGTTTGCAGGCAGGGCCCCGGCAGGGTGTGGGGGCGGCCGCACAGACTGCGGGTGATCGTGAGTCTGCCGAGTGTGGGGATTTACAGCCGCGGGGACGCTCTTCACAGCTCCCAAGCTCAGGCACGCTGGCTGAGGGGAAAAAGCGGTCATTTGGGACGGGCTGCTAGAGGAAGCGTGAGGTGCAGGCGTTAGCTCAGAGGTGCAGAGCGCAGCCGTTAACTTAGAGACATGGGGTGCTGCCATTGACTCGGAGGCGCGGGGCGCTGCCATTGACTCAGAGGCGCGGGGCACCGCCATTAACTCGGAGGCGCGGGGCGCTGCCATTGACTCAGAGTCCGAGGGAGCCTGGGCGGGGCCTCCGCCTTACGCGCCACGGGGTGGTGGGCGCCAGAAGGGGGGGATGCGGACACGGGCGTGATCGGCAGAGACGGAGAAGGTCTGCAGGACAGTGCAGACACGCGCAGGCAAAAAGGAAGGAAAAGACACGGAGGGGAGCTGATGCCGCTTGAAGCATGGGTTGGAAATCTCATTACAAGGCACTGGCCTCCCCCAGCAGGAGGCGGGGCAAGCCTAGAGGGAGGGAGCGGCCCAATGCTAAGACAAAGGGGCGAGGTCGAAGCCTGACAGAGGGTTTTACCAATTCCATCCGGCCAAAAGATCAAGCGCGCATCCTAGCAACCGCCCTGCTGGCTTTAAATCAGTTCCCCAGGGGAGACGAAACAAAAAGTCCTGCCCAGAGGCACTGGGCCACCCGGGCACTAGAGGAAGGCCCACAAGTCATGATTAAAAATTAGTTAGGAGAATGGGAAACGGGTTGGAGGCTGGTACTCACAGGGCGAGGGTACACAGCCATCAAGAAAAATAGTAAAATTAAATGGTGCCCGCTTAAGTCGATAAAACTGGACCTTCAGGGCAAAAACTAATGAAATTTGTAAAGCTTGTTTTGCAGGACTGAATCCTCAGACGCCCCCATGGCCCGTATACCCCGCTTCCTAAAGGCTGTGACGAATCATCAAGCAGCCTGATGGCAGACCATACCGGGGTCGTGAAAAACTCAGTGACCAAACTAAAGGAGAGGCCGGTGCAGAGAAGGACTGGGGGAAAAAAGCTCAACAAAAATGTTATCAGTCATGGTTCACATAAATGTTTTTGAAAGTCTTGTTTTAAGTGGTATCCATCAAGTAGAGTTCGAACTCTGGCCAGGTTCTGGCTCTACTTGAATGGAATGATCGCCAATCAGCCCAGAGTTTTTCTGCGTCAAAAGGTTCAAAGGGAGTTTTGGAGAAACGTGAATCCGGACATGAGTAAACGTGAATCCAGACATGAGTTCTCAACATCACTCTTCTTTTAAGGTCAGCTGTCGCAGACTCTGGGAGGATAGTTCAGTGCTGTGGTAAATGTATGATTTCAAATCGTCAAATGTGTTAACAACTATCAGCCAAAAAACTGAGGAAGTCCTGCAAAGATATCCTAAGTCATGGTTCAGTCAGCCTCCATGACTGATTGCCCTTGGTTCTACCTTATTAGGCCCTATTATTGATCTTGGACCTTATATTTCAAAGTTAGCATTGTTTATTAAAAACCAGTTAGAAATAGTTACCATTTCACCATCCACCACATTGGTGAGTGCGTGTACTTGGTCTGTGTGGCAAAGGTGCTGCCACCGAGCCGTCCTTGACCCGGTACGCCACGCCCCAAGTGGTGGCAACACCGAGGAGGCCTGTTGGTTTCTATTCCTGTGGTTTCAAAGATGCTGAGAAAAGATACACTACCTGGGAAAAAGGATTGTTTGTGGTTAGCTTAGCTCTCATAGAAGTGGGAAAAATTGCACAACAACAACCAGTTGTCTTGAGAGGCCCTTTCAAAGTTATTAAGACAGTCACTACTGGGGCCCCCCACCCCACCCCCACCGACAGGGTGGCCCAAAGGGCCTCAGTTGCAAACTGGTATGCTCAGATTGAACATTACTGTAACATTTTCTCAATAACAGAAGGAGCTGTAAAAAATTTAGCGCTACAAGAAACTGAGGATTTGGGCAGCAGCCATGACAAACCTGCCTCTGTAATTAAAGTAGCCCCTCCTTTCTCCACCAAACGATCAGCAAATTCTTGGTTCCCTGATGCCTCTGCTAAACAGGAGGGGAAGGTGTGGAGATACAGGGCAGCAGCCCTCCACATTTCCTCTGGTGAACGAATCATTACCGAGGGAGAAGGCAGTGCTCAGGTTGGGGAGCTGAGAGCTGTTTGGAGTGCTTTCCAACATGAGGTACAGAATACCTCTCCTGTCTGCATCTACACGGACTCCTATGCTGTGTATAAAGGATGTACTGAGTGGCTTCCTTTTTGACAGCAAAATGATTGGGAAGGTAACAGAATTCCAGTATGGCAAAAGGAAAAGTGGCAAGAAATTTTCAACATCACAAGCCAAGGGAACTTTGTTGGGGTGGGCAGCCTTTCACCAGACAGATGGAAATCCAGCAGGAGAACAATAAAGCTGATGATTTAGCAAGACTAAGTCCCCTGAAAAAGAACAAATTACAGAGGACTGGGATCAACTATTGTCGGGTTCGGCTCTCTGTCTCTGCCCCGACACGGGTAGGGTGGTTCTTGGGTGGCACGCACTTCAAAGGACGAGTCTGGACTCTTCAGCTTTTCGATCTTCAGATTGTTTATTGTTTCTTATCTACAAAATTTTCTGTCTGCCCAACAGAGGTCTGATCTGCAAGGCAGCCAAGGGCACTCGTGACCACCCACGGGGCGGTCATGTCTTTTTATACTAAAATCTACGTACATGATATTTACTTTTATTTTCCAATACTTTTCACCCATATTAGCAAGTACACCTTCACCATAAACCAATCCCCAAGTGCCAACATCACCACAGGAGATGGAAGACAAGAAGAAGAAAGAAGAAGGACGAGACACGCCCTGATCCCTCCATCTTGTCTCCATAACCCCCCTGTACCAAAAACCTTAAAGTTTATATTTCACCCTATAAATGTGTCCTTTTTACACCCTTCACTCTAAAGTGATTCTCATGTCCTCAAACTGCTGTCACTTCTGTGGATGGATCAAAATCAAGCCACCAAGCACTCTTGGCAACATTCCAGGATTTCCGAGACCCCCAAGGGTTCTCCTGGCATCTCTGGACATCGGGAGCGATGTGCTGAGTTCCCACAAACTATTAGAATAGCTGCATGTAAAAAGACAGCACACAGGTGTGAAAGATTTGTACAAGGAAGCTCTTGCCCAGCGTTGGCCTGTCACCAAGGAAAGGTGTAAAACATTCGTATCAGCCTGTGAGCAATCGCAGACTGGAGACTGGAGAGACATCCTTTGGAAGATGACCCTCTGCATTTCAGAAAGGGTAAAGGCTTATGGGACGCGTGGCAGGTAGACTATATTGGACCCTTTAAGAAGTCAGGAGTTAAACACTTTGTGCTGGTAGGAGTAGAAATTGTATCTGGGATGGTCCAGGCCAATGCTTTTAAAAGAGCTACAGGAGATAATACTGTAAAAGCATTGCAGGGATGGTTTGGAATTTTCCCAAAACCACAGGAAATTCAATCTGATAATGGGTCCCACTTCACTGCTAGAATTGTACAGGATTAGGCAAAAGTGAAGGAATTAAATGGACTTTTCATACCCCTTACTACCCTCAGGCTAACGGGATCGTGGAAAGGACCAATGGTCTTTTGGAATGACTTTTGAAACCAGAGGAGGGAAATTGGGATGTTTGGTTATGGGAAGCTGTGAAAAGTGTGAATGACAGATGGGGGGGTAAATGGGTGTCCCAAAATCACTGTTTTTTGCCACATAGCTCCAAGCATAATATCCTCTCTAGGGAGACCAGATGATTTCAAGATTCCAGCATATTACCCTGGACAACCTGTTCTGGTGGACCTCCCTACTGTAGGGGAAGTACCACTAGTGCTAAAAACCCCTCTGAATAAACATGCATGGGTAGCCTCTGATGCTCTAGGGAGAGAGCATCGGATAAATACACACTGGATAATTCCATCCTTCTAACTTTTTCTGTCCCTTAGTGGCAGGATTCTGTTGTGTTTACTTTTACAGAAGAACCCTGAGGGACATGAGGATCATCTGAACCATGATAACACTGGTGATACTTTTCTGCATCCTACCACAATTCCGTGGACAGAATCCTGCTGAGTGGCCGTGGTCTGAAGCTACCATCCATCACACTAATGTTCTAGGATCATATCCCAAGGGTCGCCACCTGAACCTAGAGCCTATAGTGCTGCATGACTCTGAGATATATCGCCCAAGTGAGTGGGGATGGGATCAGAAGGACTGGACTAGAGCCCTAACTGGAACAATTGGTGAGTCGATTGTGGTAGCGTGCAGAAAAGTGGAAGGATCTCTCTATGAGAAAGCCACCTCCATTGCAGGTGCTGGAAATTTTTTAGCACCAGATGGAAAAAACTATTTGCACATCCCTACAACAGAACTGTGTCCTACGACAAAGTGGGAGTGTACCAAACAAATTCCCCTCACTCTGTGCTGCTGGCAGGAGTACGTTGGTAACTACACTTTAGGCCCCAGAACCAACAATGCAATTACAAAGGATTGTAGAAATTAATCAGCTGATTGCTGGCATAATTTTACTTTAGCCAAACCAACTTATGTGACACGCTGTTGGCAAAATAACTTGACAAATCCATTAATTTTAAAAGGCCTAGTTTACAAACTTAAGATAAACACTATAACAAAGCCCACACTGAGTACAGTAGTCACACCCCAGTGGGTAGAAAGGACTGAGAGCACCCTTAGTCAACTTGATACTGAATGGCCTTGGTCCCAGGCTTTTGTTCATTTTTCCAGATCCATGGGAAACGTGAGGGATTTAAACCTATCAACTGTCATTATGCATGAAAATCAGATATACACTAGGCAGGAATGGAAAACCAAAAAGCCTGGCAGCTTCAAGGGATAGTGGGGAAAAAAATTAGTATAGGATCCGAATGATTAACGGAACTACCCATAGAAACGCAACCTCAATCGGTGTTTTGACAGATCAAACAAATAAGCATGAAAAGGTTTGTACGCACCCAAGCTTACAGGATTGTTGGCACAATTTTACATTGGCACAAACCATAGAAGTGGTTTGTCTTTGGTCCAAAAAATGTAGGCCTGTAGGGCCTACATTTTAAGTTTATAGTAAATGCTATAGCCCAACTGGTTACAATTTACACCACCACCACTCCAGCCCAACCACCGCTTATGCTTAGCCCAAGAATTTTTGAAAATGGACCAGATATAATTAGGAAAACAGGACAACAACAAATACTGTTCAATCCAGCATGGTTCTCTTAAACAAGTCAAATTGCTGATGCAAAGTAATGTCTCAGAAATTCAGCCGGCCTGTTCACCTTTTTTGCAAACTTCCTTTGAGGGTTGGATGACCTGGTTGCAAAAGCGGAACTCTTTTAAAAGACGGACGCTAAGAGACATAACCGGTGTTGTGGGAACAGGATTGGGAATTCTAAAGAGTATTGATTCAGAAGTATTAATGAATAAAATTGGCTGCTACAACTAGAGATTTGACCAAATTACAACAACCACTGCAGTCATTGGCTTTAGGAACACACCAGTGGCTGCTATCAAACATTTTGACAAATTGGGAAAAGGTAAATGTAAATGACCACAAATTGGTAAATGATGCACTCGGTGCTACACAAAACAACATTTCTTTGGCTCTCAGCTGTATCCAGGCACAATTGTGGATGCAGTCAGTTGCTGCCTCAATGATAAGAGAAGGTGAAGAAGGCACTTTTCCTACTGAAATTGGGAAAATAATTTGGGACAGTGCCACTGATTTTGAAAGAGAATTCCAATCCTGGTGGAACCTGGTGAATTTTACTTACAATCCCATTACAAACATAGCCATGGCTTTTGTGTTAACCATACGTAATGCCTCAGTGCGTTTGATATTTCCTATGATTGCATTAGGGCTGAATCATGATGGAGCTGTTCTCTATCCTTATGAGCATTGGGAATGGGCCCGTCAAATTGGTGAGAAATGGCAAAATGTTAATTTAGAATCTTGTCTTGTCCGAGAACAGCAAGGGTTCATCTGTGAAAGCAATGCAATCATAGCTCAAGACATTTGTTTAGACACAGAGCAAAATATCTGTCATTTTGAAATTCATCCTAATGAGACTTCTGAAACAGTCCTTATATATATAGGCAATAGATGTGCATGCTTCAGACCTGCTTGTGATTTTGTATTTGTAGAGAATGTTGTAGTAGATACTAAAAATTATTCAAATTTTTGTGCTTGTAACTTTACCAAGATTACAGGATGGGATTTCTTTTATGAAGCTCCAGTTACCTCTCACTACCCATTGCAATCCAACTACCCACTGATTCACAAACTGATGCCTACTCCTATTGGGATGGATCTCACTTTGGTAAGACAACTGCTGCTCCATCGAGATTTAGTTGAAATCCTTGAGAAGATTGAGAAAAATGCACAGAAAGCCCTGGTGACTGTTCATCACAATGTGAGACAGATACCCCGTGTCATGGAAAGGGTGGAGAAAGATGCCGAGCACAGGGAGTGGGATACTCTTTTAGGTGGTCTCCTACTGCCACGAGTGTCCTGAGCAGTCTGTGTCATCCCATTGTTATCCTTTTGATACCAAATCTGTTTGGTTTTATTTTATCAGCAGTCCCATTCGTTATGAATTGGAGCATGAAACAGCTGACAAGATTGACGTCTATAGTTAATGCAAACAACTTGGCTGATGTCCCATGCACTGTGAACATCCCCAAGACTTTGACACAAGGCAATTATGAATGAAGCATATGTGTTTTGGAATAATCCTAATTTCCATTTATGATTTTGTGGGAATTACTTTTGATTTTTAGTGAATTGGTTTAGAAAATCATTTTAAAGTTAGTGCTTATATTATGATTTGTTTATTGCTTTTGCTTTTGATATTTGTGATTTGTTTTGACCATTTGAGAATGGTTATAAAAATAATACTATTTTAATTAATTAACCATTTGAAAATAGTTATAAAATTGATACTGTTGTGATCAATATTAATTATGTTTGTTTATTGTCTCTCTTTTTTTTTTCCCTCTTCTTCCTATCCTTTCTTTTCCTCCTTTCTCTCTCTCTCTCTCTCTCTGTCATGCTGTCCCTATTTTTCCGGGTTCTACTACCAACGTACAGCGAGTCATGAAGACCTATCAGCGACACTCCAGAGCCCTGCTGATGACGATCCCTTCAAGACAATTGTGAGTCACGGGGTCGTGTGAGAGTCTGTCTGAAATATCCCTCATCTGCCTCACGATCGTCATTGGGGACCACTGAAAATCTCGGGCTTTGTAGGAGAAAGTTACACAAGCCAAAGGCTTCAAGACCTGAGAGCACAATGTTAGGTTATTGTTTTCACAGGTGTTGTTTGCTGTATGCTACACTGAGCCCAATGAGAAGAAGAAGGAAGCACCGTGCCCTTTTTGCAACAACAGCCTTGGGAGCTGTCCCACCTCTCGGCCTGGCTGGATTCTCCTGAGTTCTGGGTGGTCCCCCCACAGAAGACCCTCACCTGTTTTACAACCACCGTGACAGACAGACTGAGATGTAAGGAGCCTCTCCATCAAGGAGTGAGACATGAAACCCCCATGTGAAAAGGCCCCTCTGCTCCTTCCAAGGACTGGCACTGAAACCCCCAGCCCGGGGCAGGTGTGTGGGGGAGGCAAGCTGACCAAAGCCAGATGTTTGCCTGCAGGTTGTGACCGCTGGACCAAGAAGACAATGGCTCTCGTTTACTGCTGAGAACATGGACTACCTGTTACATCTATTCTTTATTGTATCTGTTTTCCCCCCTCCCTCACAATTTCCAATAGAGTTATCATAATAAAAGCTCTGAGTTAGCGAGAGATTTCAAGATCTCCCCGACATAACAGGCGGATCTTCGACTGGACTGGACCAAAGGACTTCGTCTCTATGTTTGGTAGCTCTATCCCCCTCTTTCTCTCTCTCTCTCTTTTGTCTCTCTCTTCCTCTATCTTTTTCTCTCCCTTAATCCCTCTCTCACATTTTGCAGTGGTCATTCAATAAAGGTGCATTTGTTTCGATTATCATTGCAAACCCCCTTGTACCGTGTTGGTTCTTTTTGCACCCTGAGATCAAATCCATGAACCATCACGAAACCCGTCTGTTAGGATGGATCGTGACACCCCCCGAAGAACCCTCCCCAAATTCCCCCCCAAAGCCCCCCCAGCACCTCCAGACCCCGCTAAAACCCCCTCAAGTTCCCCCCAGACCCTCCCCAAATCCCCCCAAACGTCCTCAAGACCCCTCCCCAAATTCCCCTTACGACCCCTCCAGGACCCCTCACCTGTTCCTGCGCCTCCTCAGCAGCTCCCGGAGCCCCCCGTCCTCTCCCAGCGCCTCCCCTGCTCTCTCCAGCGCCTCCCGCAGGACCCGCCCGAGCCCGGGGCGGCTCCCGGGGGTCCCCGAGGGGGTCCCGGGGGGCGGAGGAGGTGGAAGGGGGGCGCCCGCTCCATGCCCGGCCCCGGGGTCAGGGGGCGCCGCTTCAGGCTCGGCTCTGATTGGCTGGAGCGGCGCGGGGAGGGCAGGAGTTGCAATGGAAAGACGCCCGGTGATTGGTTGTTTTCATAGAGGGCGTGGTGATTGACAGGAGAGGGGCGGGAGAGGCGGGCTTTGCTGAGGAGAGGTGCGCGGTGATTGGTTAGTTCAGCTCGAGAGAGGCGGGCATTGCTGAGGGGAGACCTGCGGTGATTGGTTGGTTCGGCACATCTGAGGCGGGCGTATCTGACGGGAGGTGGGCGGTGATTGGTTGGATTGGCGCACGGGGAGGCCGGTGTTCCTGAGGGGAGGTGATTGGATGGTTTGGGGCGGGGCGTCCGCTATTGGCTGGGAAAAGTCCGGGATTTTTAAGAGAACATTCCCGGTTTTCTGGGGAAAACCTCTCAGATTATTAAGGAAAAATTCCCGTTTTTTGAAGGAGAAACATTCCCTGATTTTTTGACGCCACATGACCCCAAATAACCCAAAGAACCCCGAAACACTCGAAATAAACCCCAAATAACCCTAAAAAAACCCAAACAATACCTAAAAGTCTGCCAAATAACCCTAAACAAATCCAAATAACCCCAAAAAACAAACAAAAAAAACTCCCCTCAAATTAAAATAAAAACCCCCAAATGATTTCAAGTACACCTAAAAAAAAAACATATACACCAACATAAACCCCAAGAACCCCAAATAATTCCAAATAAGCCCAAATTAACCCAAATAACCCAAAATAATTCCAAAGAACCCCAAATAAATAGAAATAAACCAAGTAAAACCCAAGATAAACCCCAAATAGTCCATAAATACCATAAATAAACCCCAAACAAACCCTAAATAAACCCGAAGAAACCCCAAGTAAGCCCAGCTCCTCCCGTCCCCACGCCATAACAGATCCCGACCAATCAGAACGCGCAGTACTGATGACAATCCAGTTGCTGGGCAGAAACTCAGAGCACTGGCCCCGCTCAGCGATTTTCAGCCAATCAGCGCCCGGCCCGACTCTGACTCATCAGTTGCCAGGCACAGTCAAGGCCTCTCACTGCGTTCAATAATCAGAGACTGCGCGGGGTAATTTCCAGCCAATCAGAGCGTGTCTCGCTGATGACTCATCAGTTGCGAGGAGCGGAATTTGGGGACCGGGGGATGGTGACCCTGAGGATGGGCTGGGGGCCCCAAATTAATCCAAAACGGGGTCGGGACCCCAAAACGGAGCAGGAGGGGCCTGGAGCCCCCAAAACCAAACACAGGGGAGGGGACTGGGGGAACGATTGGAAAGGGGAAGGAGAGAGGGGAAAAGAGGGGGGTGGGACCCCCAAATTGAGCTGAGAAGGGGATGGGACACCCTAAATTGAGCTGGAAGGGGGGTGGGACCCCCAAACAGGATGAAGCCAATTTTGCTCCTGGAATATGTAAAGTAGTTTATGGATATGCAAAAAGTCTATGAATATGCAACAGGCTGATGTCATGGGAGACAAGGACCATCCAGCAAAGGTTGTTATGGCCACTGAGACCTCCGAGTTATTTCCGGGGACACCCCTTAATTAATCTGGTTTTAATTCCATCAGTCTGTTACATATTCATAGACCCTCATGCATATCGACAAACTCATTTACATATTTCAGGAACTATTTTACATGTCCCGTCTTTGGGAGTGTCTCCCCATTTCAGGAGCCTCTACTGAAATGGAAAATGTAAACCTCCTCCCTTAGAAGACGAAGAAGAAGAAGAAGAAAAGAAGAAGAAGAAGAAGAAGGAGAAGGAGAAGGAGAAGGAGAAGGAGAAGGAGAAGAAAAGCTGAAATTTTGGGAATCCAGTGGGAAAATGGCTGATCCTCTGGGAATCCATTTCTTACCCCCCAAAGACAGGGCAAAGGCAGGGCGGTGGGGTTTTTATAGGGTATCCCAAGGGTGGAGTTGGGGTTTGGGTCAGGGGAGGAGTTCTTAGCAACACAAGAAGGATGAGATCAAATTCCTGCCTCTTAGCAACAGCAGCATTCCACACAGAACGTGTCCCCAAATCCGAAATTTCCTCTAAAACAACTGAGAAATTATGGAACTGCAGATATATTCGATCAATTTCCTTCATCTAACCCAGTTTGGAGAGTTTTTCAAGGATGAAGGTGAAGCAGAGGAAAATTAAGGCCAAACCAAAGGGCTAAGCAGCCAGGTGTGTTCCCAACATGGATCACAGGGAATGTGCGTGACCAGGGCTGTGCCCAAAGTGCCTCCTCCAGTGGGGGATGGAGCTGGAGCAGCACACGAAGCTCTGCCCGCACTCGGGGCACTCCCAGGGCTTCCCTTACCGGTGCCTCCGTTGGTGTTGGGTCAAGTTAGAGCTGCTGGAGAAGCTCTTCCCACACTGGGGACACTCGTAGGGCCTCTCCCCTGTGTGGATGCGCTGGTGGGTGATGAGGATGGAGTTGTGCTTGAATCCCTTCCCACAGTCAGGGCACTGGAAGGGCCTCTCCTCTGTGTGAATCCGATAGTGCAGGAGGAGATGGGAGCTGGTCTGAATCTCTTCCCACACTCCCCACACTCGTAGGGCCGTTCCCCAGTGTGGATCCTCTGGTGCTTGATCAGGTCGCAGTTCCACCTGAAGCTCTTCCCAATCTCCACACACGTGTGAGGCTTCTCCCCATCATGGAGCTGCTCATGGAGCACCAGCTCCGAGCTCTGGTTCCATCTCCGGCCGCCTTCCCGGCCCAGGCTGGCTCTTTCCCCCTCACATCCCCGCCATCTGCGTTTGCAGCCCCTCCTCGTGCGGCAGCTCCGGGGCTTTTCCTCCCCGTTGGCTTCCTGCACCGTGGAGCCGCTCAAAACGGCCTCTGCCACCAGGTTCTGCCGCGGGGATTTGTCCTCCCTGCTCTCCATGCTCAGCTCCTGCTCTGGGGGAGGAAGGACAAGGACAGCATGGGATTTGCCTCCGTGCCACAGGCAAGGGCAAGGAGATCCCCCCAGGGCTGAGCTGCAGCCGGGGGCCCTGCTGGGCTGGGAGATGGAGCAGCACAGAGGGGAAAGGGGCACTCATCGCCAGCTCGGGGCTGTGCACAAATCACAAACAGGACTGGACTGCTAGGAACGTGTCTTGAGCTGTTTTATTTCCCAGCATTTGTCTCATTACTTGGTTATGACAATGGGAAGATGCCAGTAGCTCACATCACAGGTAGCAGACAAAGAACTTCATGTTAAAACTTACTTTAAAAGGTTTTTGACCAATCACGCAAAGCAAAGCCATACTGACAGTAGTTCTATCCAAGCACTATAAGCACATTGACGGTTAAAACAATGCTCCCTTATTTCAAATACAATACCTGCTTGTAAGCCTTAAAACACAATGCACAGAGCTCCATTATTAAGCTTGGAACTTCCTAATATCTTTCTAGATACACTTTTCTGCAGGTTAGGGAGTTATTCTAGATAAGTGTTAATGCACAGACCATTGTTCTATTTCTCCCTACTTTCTACTTATATAACTTTTCTGCTGACCAATCTTACGGTTACTGCAAAGCTCTAATCAGTTCTACTGTCTCTGAGGCTTGTCTTTTGAAGCTTTTCCAAAACCCTGTGATTTTAAGCATTCAACAGACACTGATTTCCCCCTCACCTGCCTCAGTGACCCAGGGCATCTTCCTCTTCCTCGCAGCCTCCCAAGTGTTGGCAATGGGAAATCCTGGTTTGGGGAAAACAAGGGATGAGCACGTTGAGTTTGATGGTTCCTCTGCCCGAGTCCATCTCTACAAGTCAGCGGCCATCTGGGCTCCAGAAAAACCTCCCAAACACCAAGATTCAGCCCTGAAAAAGCCACCCAGGAGTTCCCTGTCCCTGGTCCCTCCCCTCTGGTGTTCGGGGGTTCCACCCTGTCCCAGCTACTGGGGGTCACGCTTGGATTGGGGATCCCCTTTCTCCTCGGTGCCCGCCCTGCCCAGGCTGCGGGCAGGCCCAGCAATGCCAAAAGCTCCCCCCGCTTCGCTCTCCCCATTTCGGGATGCCGGGGCTCTTTGGGCTCCCGGGCTCCCTTCTCCCCTCATTCTCTGCTCTGGGCTGCAGCGGCTCCAAGGAGTCCCCCCTGCCCCTCTCCAGGCTCTCGAGGCTCCCGCCAATGGCGGCGCTCCCCCCTCTCTGGGCTCCCCACTTTGGGCTCCTGGGGCACACAGGGCTCTGCTCCTCCAGGCTGCCTCTGCCGGCAGCCGCCACCGCCACCCCCCGATGTCCCCCCAAGGGGCCTTTTCCGCTCAGCCTTGGACTTCTTCATTCTCCAAACATCCCCCAAAAACCCAACCCAGGGACCCTCTGGATATCTGGGCCGAGCTCCCCCTCCCCGCTCACCGGAGCCATGGGGGGGGCAATGATCCCACAGGTGGGGGCTGCGAATTCAGGCAGGAATCGAAGGCGTGGTTCCCTCAGTTCAGCCTTGATCCGCTTTTGTCCCTCCTCTTCCATCCCTCCTCCGCCTGCTCCTCCCCCCTAGCCCCACCTCCTTTTCCCCCTTCATCCCTGCCCTTCCCTCCTTCCTCCTCCCCCAGCAGCAGCCACACCCTCGGTGCCCGTTCCCGCAGCCCTCGCAGCCCGCGGCAGGAGCGGGGATGGAGCCGGGACGGGTCGGGATGGGCAGCGCGGGGCTCTCGGCTGCTCCCAGCCGCTGCGGGCGGGGGGAACCCGGCCCGGGCCAAAGGCGAGGCAAACTGGGCAAACTGGGGGCTGCACATCCAAACTGGGCCTTGCTGGGGACCCTGCCTGGCCACTGCCAGCCCTTGGGGCTCCTCCCGGCACATCCGCCAGGGGGGAACGCACACAGGGCTGGGGGATCCCAGCAGTGGCAGCACTGCCAGGGACTGGGCTGCACTGGGACCGTACTGGGAGTGACTGGGGCTGTACTGGGCTTGTACTGACATCATACTGGGATCATACTGGGAGTGACTGGGACTGTACTGGGCTTGTACTGACATCATACTGGGATCATACTGGGAGTGACTGGGACTGTACTGGGCTTGTACTGACATCATACTGGGATCATACTGCCGTGCCAGGGCACACTGTGATTGCACTAATGGAGAGTGGGATCATACTGGGATCATACTGGGATTGTACTGGGAGTGAGTAGGAGCCTGCAGGGGGCAACTGAGACCATGTTAGGGGCAAATGGGATATACTGGGAGTGACTGGGAGTCACTGTGAGCAACTGGGAACATACTAGGACCAACTGAAAGGAACTGGGTGCATACTGGGGGTGATTGGAAACTGCTGGGCTTACACGGGGATGAACTGGGATCATGGCTGGAGGTGACTGGGATCATACTGGCAGTGAGTGCCACTACACTGAGGCTGACTGGGAGTGCTTGTGAGCAAATGGGATCATACTGGAAGGAACTGGAAAGATGCTAGAGATAACTGGGGTACACTGGGATATACTGGGAGCGACTGGAAGGAAAGTGAGGGTGAAAGAGAGCAACTGGAACCATGTAGCGCAAAACTGGTTTATTCTGGCAGAGACTGGGAGCACACTGGGCTCATCTCTGGATCATACTGGGAGTGACTGGACTAATACTGGGAGTGACTGAGTGTCACAGTGAGCACACCCTGCACAGCATCCCCCATACTGGGCCTGACTGGGAGCCACTGGGAGCAAATGGCATCATACTGGGACTCACTGAGTTGATTGAGGAAGCAACTGGAACCATGCTGGCGGCAGCTGGGACAATACTGGGAGAGACTGGAAGTAAGTGGGATTATAATTGTGAAAAGTGCATATTTTGTGATTGGGTTTTCGCAAATATGAAAATGAATATTATACATCTTGTGTTAGAAACTAATGCTGTATTAATTCTCTTAAGAAGTGGGTTAAATACAGTTTTAGGTTATTACAAAATATTAAAATAGAAACTATGCTTGGTAAGAGACTTTCTTTAAAGAAAGGACTTGCAGCGAGATAGCAGCCCCAGGACACCTAAATCATTCAGAGAAAAAGAATTTATTGCCCTCTTATCAGAAGAAATGAACTTCTTCCCGCCTCGAAGGCGCTGTTAGGATTCAGAGGAAGAAGGTGGCACTGACCAGAATCCCATGTTTGAATGGAATTTATGCATCATGTATGAAGTGTATGAATATGCAACAGGCTATTGTTTTTAAGGGTTAATCCTTTGTTAACAGGTGTCCTTTTTAGGGCTTGTGCTGCCCAGAAAAAGGTACCCGGACTCCATAACACTTTGTATTTGTTGTCTCATATTGTCCTAATTCAAATTGTCCAAATTTTTATTACTCTAATTGTATTACTATTATGATAATTATTTTATTACTATTAAACTTTTAAAATTTTAAAAACAAGTGATTGGCGTTTTTCACAATTTGGTAGCAGAGGATGGTTACCAACACCTCACTGCCGGTGCTTCAGGAGAGTCAGAGTGGGGAAGGTGCCCCCTGCCCTCTTCAGCAGCCTCGCTCTGTTTGCCCTGGGGTGACCGACAGACGCAGGTTATGGTGGACAAAAGGAGACAATAAAACAAAGACAAGGGAAAAAGGCTCCCTACAACCACAGCAATTGGCCCCCTAAGAGTATTAATGTACACGAAGAACATGGGAAGGAAAAGGGATTGGTAAGTATTTCTCAGGGGGGATGAATGTGAGCGAATGAGAGGCGGGCTGGTTGTGCCAGACCTGCCAAGTGAGTGCTGGAGTCTCCCATGCTGCGTTTCTGACTTTCCACGGTAAGTGGCTGTCGCAGACATCTTTCATAAAAAATCCTTTCTTAGGATTTTTCCTTGTGAGAAGCTGCAGTTTCAGTAACCAAAGTAAACAATGGTTATCTGCTGCTGTGGAATGCAACAGGTGGACCCGCGATTGGTCTCCTGTGGGTGTTTGGATTTCTTGACCACTCATGGCAGAGCTGGCTCTTGCTCTCTGTCTGAGACACAGATCTTTGTTATTCGTTCTTTTCTATTCTTAGCTTAGCTAGCTTCTCAAGAAACCTTTTCCTTTCTATTGCTTTTTAGTATAGTCTAATGTAACATATATCATAAAATAATAAATCAAGCCTTCTGATCATGGAGTCAACATTCTCGTCTCTTCTTCATCCTGAAAACCCTTGTGACTACAGTCACAAGTGGCCAGTAAAGAGACAAAGTGAATGTTAAAAGGAGTGAGAGAATCCCCCGGGGTAACTGGGACTGGGTCTCAGAGAGGGGCTGGACCCCTCGGAGGAAGGGAGCAGAGGAGTTTCCTAGCCCAATCCACTAGGAAATGGGACAAAAGGGGCTCCTAAAAACCTGCTGGGTTGAGGGATTAATATTCCAAGAGCATTCAGGGTTAAGCAAAATTCTGCCGGATTGAGGATATGCTCAAGAGCATTTGGGATTGGACAACACAGGTGGATTGAGAAATAAAAAAATGCCCAAGTGTTGGGGAAGATGAAACAGGAAAGCCTTATAAATATGATTGTCTGGCAAAAGATTTTGACAATATAGAAACTATAAGCAAGATTGAAATCAAAGCAAGCTTTGAGATACCTCAGTTACTGAACAACTGGAAAACAATGGTGTGGCTGGCTGAAGGTAATCCCCTTTTAATGAAACAATACCCTCTGCTTGCAGACAGATCCAAGGGTCAGAGCAGATCCTGCCAGCTTGGCAGAAGGGGTCCAAAGAGGAGTTTTTACGGTTTAAAATGTAACACAGTGTGGTAATGTAATGATTCTTATAGGCTGTATGTAAATGCTATAGGACGTGCATCTTGTACTAGATTGGCTGTTGAGAAATAGAACATTCGACACAAAAGAAGATTTATTGTGTTGTAATGGGAACCTTACTCTCTTACACTTTTACCCTCTTACTCTCTCACCCTCTCAACCTCTCTACCCCTCTCTTCTCTCGGGCCTGCTCCGAGCTGTGCCTGGCAGCTCCAAGCAGGGCCCTGCACCCGGGCCCTTTGCAATAAACCGCAAGTTCCAGGGCCTGGCTGCAGAGATCTCTCGTCTCCGTCCATCCCGACCGTCCTACCCCCTGACACTCCTACACCCAAGAGCATCTGGGATTGGCCAACACAGCTGGGTTGAGGAAAATCCAATAGCACCAGGACTGGCCAGAAATACCTAAAATTGTAATAGGTGATGTGAAAGTAAAAGGTACCTTATTGTTGTTGTGTGTGTGAGAGTGAGTCACACACAAAATCAGCCTCAGCTTCCCGGGCAGGTGGGAAGGGGGGGCTGTGGAAAGAGGTGTGTGTGACCCACAAATAAGCCATTGTCCCTTGGGTGGGTGGGGGCTGTGGCAGAGCATGTGTGTGACTGCAAACGGGCCATTGTCCCCCCGGGCCTGTGAGGGGGCCGTAGCTGAAGAGTGTGAGTGACACAAATCAGCCTCACAGGTGAACGGGCACCGGAGGCAGCAGAGTCAGGGCCCTCCCAGGAGGCCGGGAGATACTGAGACCCAGAGGCCAACGCCAAGGGGAGGGGGCCACAGGGAACCACGATTCTCTGTCAACAGGGATCCACTTTGTGTCCTGAGCGTGTGAAAGAATGTGTGGAAGTGAATGAGAAATAGAAGCGAGTGAATGTAGAAAAATGAAAGGATATGTAATGTAGATTGTGTATTTTAAGCTTCACTATATCTCCTTGGAGAGAGGTGGATTGCACTGAAAGTAGTGTGAGAAAAAGGTTTTTTGTTTTTAAGTGTGTAGTTGAAAGAAAAGTGGTATTTAGGTTGTTAGTGAAAGTGAAAAACAGAGGCAGATGATGAATAGATAAGATCTTGAAAAATGAGACAGAAAACCAGTAAGCTGGATTACAGGGGGAAAAAAAGAAAAAAAAATAGCCCTTTGGGAGTTATGTTAGGTAACAGAGATACAACTCCTTGCAAAAGGAGAAAGTACAGGGTATGTAGTAGTTGATGGGAACAACATGCAAACTGTGGAAAAAGGGAAATTAACCTTAAACTAGTAAGCTCAAACTTGTGAATTATATACTTTAAAAAGAGCACTAGAATATTTAACACAAAATAAAGGAACCATATCTACTGATTGAAGGTATGCCTTTAGCGTAGTACATACCTTTAAAAATTTGGAAAGGAAAAAGATTACTTAATTCAAGAGGAAAAGGTTTAGTACATGAGGAACTTATTTCAGAGGTTTTAGAGGCATTAAAATTACCTAAAAGACATAGCTATAGTACATATTAAGGAACCCCAAAAGGGAAAGACCCCAGAAATAAGAGGAAATAATTTGGCAGATGACGAAGCCAAGGATACAGCAGAAAGTGGAGCTGAGTGAGTTATGTTAATATTAACTCCAAACGAGGAAAAACTGGAAATTCCTAAGTTTAGGGAAGCCGAGAAAAAAGAATTAAACAAGACAGGAAGTGAACAAGATAAATCAGGGAAATGGAAACTTCTTGATGGAAGACAATTACTTAATAAAATGTGCTTACTAGGAAAATATTAGAAGACATGCATCAGAAAACCCACTGGGGTACTCAAGCTTTGTGTGATCATTTTTTAAGGAACTATGGGTGCACTGGGATTTTTGGAGTAGCAAAGCAAGAAACTGAAAGATGCTTAATTTGCCAAAGGATAAATAAAAAGGTGATGAGAAAAACAACATTAGGAGGTCGTGAGTTAGCTCGTCGACCATTTCAAAGTATCTAAGCAGAAGTTTAGATTTGTTAGGCTCTGGATTTATTTGTAAAAAACCCCATTTAATCTAGAAGAAAGAGAATATGCCATAGGTTAGAGAGGAGATTTTAGGAGAATAAAAATCTTTAAAGCATGAGAAACACCCGAGACAAAACAGGAAGAGAACAAGGGGAAATGAAAGGGAGGGGAACAAGAGGAAAAGTCAGAAAGAGAGTGGGATCCTCTGCAGCTCTTGCCCCCTCCGTTCGCGGCCGAGGCGCCTGTCCCGGGTCCCGGCTCGCTGCCCGCCTCAGCTCCGCCTGCCCCGGTTTCCATCCCAGGTGCGGGCTCACTGCCCAGGGCAGCTCCACCTGCCCCGGCGCTGGCGGTGAATTTGTGTGCCCTGCTCCCACTGCCCGGCCCGCGGCCGCTCTGCCGGCCATGCTGGGGAAGATGGGGGTTGCTCTGTCCTGCCGCGTGGGCCGAGGTCACCGCGCCGACCGCACCGAGGGCGGGTCCCAGCCATCCCATCCCCGGCTGCCCTGCCCGTGCCAGCTGCGCTGGGCACCGCCGCCGCTGCTGCCGGGGTCTCCCACCTGCCTTTTCTCTGCCGGGAGCTGCCGGATCAGCCGCCATAAGCCATGTGGGGGCTGCCCACGCTCCGGCTCGGTCTCCACGGGAAGATCCCCCTCTGCCGATTCCGGCAGCAGACCCTGCCCACACTCCGACCGAGCCTCGGCGGGATATCCTCCGTGCTCCAGCGTGGCTGCTCTGGGGGCTGCAGGGGGATCTCTGCATCCCCATGGATCTGCAGGGGGATCTCTGCATCCCCATGGATCTCTGCATCTGGCACCGCCGTTTTTGGAGGCACCAGGAATAGGCTGAGCTCTGCCTGAAGCTCTTCTCACAATCCCCACACCCTTCCCGGCACAGGGAGGCTTTTACCTCCTCACAGCTCCCCAGGCTGGGTTGGCAGCCCCTCCTCGTGTGGGATCTCTGGGGCTTTTCCTCCCCATTGGATTCCTGCGCCGTGGAGCTGTTCCAAATGGCCTCTTCCACGAGGTTCTGTGGCAGGGATTTGTTCTCCCTGTTCTCTGTCTGCAGCTCAGTGCATGAGGGAGGAAGGACAAAGAGAGGAAGAGACAGGGAGAAGGGAAAAGGAAAAGGCAGGAGGAGAGGAAGGAACAAGAAGGAACAAGGGAGGAAGGAGATGGGAAAGGAACATAGATGGATGTAGGACAGAATGAGGAGAAGAAGGAGGGTGGACAAGGAGAAGATGGGATTTGCCTCCATGCCAGAGGGAAGGGGAAGGAGATCCCCCCAGTCCATCCCTGGCAGGATGGCGTTGGCAGTGAGGCTGTCCTGCAGCAATGCTGGGCTGGGAGATAGAGCAGCAGGGAGGGGAAAGGGGCAGTGATTCCTCCTGCCCTGCCTGGCTGTCCCAGTCTGGAGCGTCCTGGCGCTGCCGAGGCCCTTGGAGCGTCTGGCACTCAGGAGCCCGGAGCTCACGGCTGCTTTATAAAGCTGACAAAGTCGGCAGGATGGGTCTGGGTATGATCTCAGCAAACTGGGTTTATTGGTACAGGAGCAGGGGACAGAGCTGAACAGGGTCCAGGCACAAAGACAGGGTGCAAGCTGAGGGCACAGAGGGTTTTTATATGGGGTAGTGAGGGTGGAGCTGAGGGTCAGGGTCCAATGGATATGGGGGAAAATGTGCAAAGGAGGGGTTAAGGGTCGGGACAGCTAATAGGGAAACAGGGGCAGAGGAATGCAGTAAACTGGGGCCAATGGAGGGACAGAGAGCTAGGGACTAATCAAAGATGGGTAATAGGGGTGAACGAGGGTAATTAGGCCAACAGGCCAATGGGGTAACATAACTTTCCAAAAATCAGCATGTGCCGGCAAAGATCTATAGGAGAAGCAAGCTTGTCACCATAACCTTGAAATCTATTCTTCTTATTAGGGACCAGTCCTACACAGGTGGGAGATTGAGACTCCCATGGGCCTCCACACCAGTGCATCTTCCTTTTCCTCGCAGCCTCCTTCTCCTCCGTCCAGACAAAATTTAGGATTGACAAATCCTGGCTTTGGGGGAAGAACAAGGGGTGAGCACCTTGGGTTTTGTGAGAAATGAGCCTCACTCTTTAGAATTTTTGAAAGTTTAATAAGGAATAATAAGGGACAAATCAGTAACAGCGCTGGGTGTTGGCAATGGCCAGAGGCACACCGGTTAACCACAGCAACTCTTCTTGTCTAGTTTCTCCATTGTATTGTTCAAATACATATTCATAATGATTGTACATATTCAAACATTTCCTGGAACTCATTTACATGTTCCAGGAATTCTTTAGGTTGGTTTGACCCCCAACTTGCCTTTTTAGAGCACGTGCAGGAATCGTGGATTGCTGTTTTGAGGGTTGTGTGTCACTGCCTCACAAGGGCCCCTGTTCTGTGGTTTCAGCAGGTGACAGTTATTGACAGTGGAAGGGTCAGTGGCAGGGGCCTCATCACATCCCTTCCTTAGATGTTATCTGACCATGCAGACGCTTTTAGCTACTTCCACAAGTACTTTAAATGAACATTAGCTATTTCACAAATATCTCTGAGTTGTTATTGTCAGTTAGTTACAAAAATAAAAGCATTAGTTATTATTTCACAACTACGGCTACTTCTGTAAAAGTTAACATTCTAATGCACAACACATGGCATCCACTTTAATATTTTGCAAAAGCCAAAACTATAATGTATGTTTTTCACACTGTCCACTAACTAAAATATCATCCATAAATGATGTTCTGAGGATATGAGCTACACAGGGGCCAGGGCATTGGCCACAAAGAGCTGACAAATTATACTATAGCAAAAGCAGTGAAAAGTGATTACAAACTGTACTATATCAAACTCATTGTGATTAAGAATGTTTTGCAGAAGTCAATACATAATAGCAAAAGCCAGCACTACCTAGTTATTTATAACAAACCCAGGGCAGGTTTTTCCCTTGCATGGAGCTGTTGCCTTCTTGTGAAGGCCGCGATGACCTGGTTTCAGGGTCCAGCACTTCGATCTCCTTTGTGGGATCCCTTGTGGCCAATAACGGACGCTGACACCAATGTGGTGGACGGTTAAAAAGGCCTTTATTGAGGGGTCTTAAGGGTATTTATGGACTAAGGGGTCTCTCTACATCAGACAGGGGTTTGGCTATACTTTCTAGGGTTAGTATGGAGTGGAAAGTTACTGGCATGCATAGGTTAGGGGGGCTACACGTCTGGCTACATTCCAAGGGTGATCCTTATCTATGGGGAGGGGGGTAGAAGGATTCCTGTAACTTTCCGTTACAGCCCGAAATCTTCCGAGCGCCTGTCCCTGGCCTACCACACTTCCCCCCCCTCTTTCACAAATGAACGAGGTAGTCTTATATATAGGCCCTAAAATGAGGTAGGAAGTTGAGATCTGATTAGGGAAAAGGGTCTTGGGAAACCTGAGTAAGTTTCTGCCAGGCAAGTCTCTCGTGACTGGCAGTGTTCCCTGTTGAATTCACAGGAATTGTGGCTGTCCCAGGAACAGGATGTTAGCCCGTTCTAGGCGGGCCTGAACGAATGAGACTAGCTTGTTCAGCAGGCATGGTCCGAAGGTAATAGCTAAAAGCAGCATTGCCAATGGACCTATTAGGGTAGAAATTAGGGTGGTTAGCCATGGTGATTGATTGAACCAGGATTCGAACCCGTTCTGTTGGGCTTCCCTGTCTTTCTGTCTCTGAGCCAGTCTGTTTCGGAGTTCTGCCATGGAGTCTCTAACGACTCCTGTATGGTCAGCGTAGAAACAGCATTCCTCTTTCAAGGCAGCACACAGGCCCCCTTGCTGCATGAACAGGAGATCCAGTCCTCGCCTGTTCTGCAGGACCACTTCTGAGAGCGAAGAGACTGACTTTTCTAGAAAGGAAATGGATTTCTCGATCCTCTGCAGGTCCTCATCGATGGTCATCTGCAGCTGGGACAGTCCTTGGTGTTGAGTTGCTAGGGCTGAGACACCTGTTGCCGTTCCAGCCGCTCCTAGGCCGAGCAGCATTGCGATAGTTATGCCTGTTAATATTTCTCTCTTGTGGAGCCGGCTGTTTTCTTCGAAAAGGTGGTACACCTCTTCGTCTGAGTGGTACAGGATCCTAGGGATGATCAGAACTTGAACACAAAAGTCGTTAGAGTTATCGAATTTGGCAAGAGACACGCAGGGACTTACTCCAGATCTCTGGCAAACCCACATCCCAGATGTGGATGGGACTACCCACTTATTATTCTTCCTGTCGGGCTCAACTACTTCGGTGCAGACGTCGCCTTTCCGCTTAGCTAGGGTTGCATTGCCGAAGCATCTGCCCTGACCTGTGACTTGACTCAGGGTAATTCCTTTGCGGGGTGTGTCCCATCTGCACTGGCGAGGGGCGTCGGCTGTGGAATAGCTGAAAGGGGTATCTAAAGCGACTCCTTCGTAAAAGGGGGGTTTAACATCGTAACAAAGCCAGCAGGAATTGGTTAGGTTAGGGTTAGATTCATTCAGGGATAAAAAGGTAGCTTCTAACATGCGAAGGATTGGGTCCGAGCCTGACCTGGCTGAGCGGCCTATCTGGAAGGCTTCCTCATCGCCAGTCGGGACGTCGATGACCCTTGTGGGTAGGGCTTTGGGGTAGGTCATGTTTCTCTCTTTCTGTGTGCTTTTGCCTGTGGGAGCATAGGGTATGAAGATCCCCTGCCCCACTATGGGTTGGCATAGATGGGCCGTCTCGCATCCATAGCGGGAGGGGGCTGAATCCCGCACGTCCCCTCCCTCTCAAAAAGCATACGGCTTATTTGCACTATATGAAAAGGGAGTAAATCATCATTGCTAAAAGGACCATCCACGAGAGTGGAAACCACCCCTGAGTTAATTCCTTTTTCTGAAATGGCTTTTACTATTGTTTGAACGTCTTTGGAATTAACGGGAGTATACGTTCTTTGCTGGTTCCCCTGGGGTCCCGTAATTCTCACCGGGAAGGCATGCACTGATGCTGCGGGTGCCCATTCCGCGCATTCGATTTTGATTTTACCCCAGTCGGTGAGTTCGTATTGGGGCTGGTTCCCGACTGTGTTAAAAGTTTTAATTGGTTTCGTCCGAAACCGCATTGATTCTGTTTTCTCTGCTTCCGAGTCGCTGCTGGACTCGGTGGGCTCCGCAGAGCGATCTGGGGAGCTGTGGCTCCCTTCAGAGTCAGAAGTCGACTGCCAATATACTTCCGGTCTCTGCTGCCGTTTTGTCCGGCTACGGCCCCGCTCCTCCCCTCGGGGGCGGTGCTGATGCCGCTGCCGGTGCCGCCCCCTGGGCTCGCCCTGCCTCCCGCAGGGAGGGATCTCTCCCATATATGGTGGCATCAGTGGGCGCGGTTCCCGAGTGAGTGCCTGCCCTCTGTCGCACCCCCACGCATGCGCGTCTGCTGGGACCCTCGGCTCTCGGCCGGGCATGGGCTCAGCGCTGGTTTCCCGCGCATGCGTGTTCGCAGCTGGCCGCGGTTCTGGGTTCGTCCTGCCGCGGACCGGCGGGCTCCACCCCTCTTCCCGGCCATCCGCGCCATATTCAAACGGGTAGGGCGGCGGATCCCCTCCGCCGCTCGCCCGCGCGCTTGCCCTCTCGATATTTCGGGCCTCTGCCGCCAGCCCCTCCCAAAAGGACCGTGCGAGTCCCTCCGCTTCTTGCGCTAAGTCGGCTAGCGGCGGGGAAGGGTTGGGCGAGGGGTCCGCGGGCACCCTGGGGGGCTCCGGAGGTGGTCTGGGCCCCGGCGGGTCCCCCGAAGGGGTCAGGGGGTCCCCCGGGGGCTCCGAGGGCTCCGGGGGCTTTGGGCTGGAGGAGGGATGGGTCGCGCCCGGCCCCCCCGTCTCCCCGCTCTCAATCGGGTCGCCACGAGGGGGGTTTCGCGTTACCGCCCCCTCCCCCGGCTGTGGCGCGATTAACAAACAGGAGCGCGCAGCATTCCACGTCTCCTGTTCATCTAATGCTTTGCGTAGGGCGGCTTCTGCCTTCCCCCACGCTTTCAGGCTTTTGCTGCTGCCTGTGGCTTTTGTGTCCTCTGCTAGCGCGACAGTACATTTCTGCCACACCCCAGGGTGTAATATATCTATGGGTCGAGAAATGACCCCAATCTCTAGGAGTCTCGTCAATGCGAGATTAAAATTCCTGAGTTCACATTTGATTCCCCATTGCATATGTATCAAACTTACGACCTTCGCTATCGCTTCCATACGAATCGCGGGTCTCTGGGGCGTCCCCCTTCTTCGCTACAGCCGTTCCAGCGTTGAGTGCTGTCCCCTGGCCAGGAGTACCCCCGTCGCCCGGACTCGTCGCTTCCCGGGTTTCAGCACCACTATGTTGCCTTCTTGTGAAGGCCGCGATGACCTGGTTTCAGGGTCCAGCACTTCGATCTCCTTTGTGGGATCCCTTGTGGCCAATAACGGACGCTGACACCAATGTGGTGGATGGTTAAAAAGGCCTTTATTGAGGGGTCTTAAGGGTATTTATGGACTAAGGGGTCTCTCTACGTCAGACAGGGGTTTGGCTATACTTTCTAGGGTTAGTATGGAGTGGAAAGTTACTGGCATGCATAGGTTAGGGGGGCTACACGTACACGTCTGGCTACATTCCAAGGGTGATCCTTATCTATGGGGAGGGGGGTAGAAGGATTCCTGTAACTTTCCGTTACAGCCCGAAATCTTCCGAGCGCCTGTCCCTGGCCTACCACATGGAGCACCTGGGCCTTCCCCGGGCCCCTTCTGCCCTCCTGCAGAGCCGGTGGCATTTTCCAGCACACACAGTTTGTAGCCAAGAGCCGGGTGCAGCCGAGAAGGCTCCAAGCGCCTCCTTCCAGGCTGACTCTGCAGGTGCCGAGGCTGCTCTGGGCTCTGCCAGGGCTCTGCTGGGGCTCAGCTCTGGGCCAGGCTGGGCCCGCCCTCCCCTCACATTGCTCCGGGCAGCTGAGTCACAGCGGGAGAAGGAAGGGACATGTCAGGGGAGTTGAGGTTTAAGAGAGTTTTTATTCATAAAACTTTCATAACAAACAGGCTGCTCTAACTACCATAACTAACTAGCAATGCTAACTACCCTAACTAACTACCAGTGCTAACTACCATGACTAACTAATTGTCCTAACTACTGTAAGAAGAAGCTGCCCTCAAGTGCTTCATCTGCTCTGCTGCTCCCTCAGGTCCTTTGCTGCAGTGATCAGAGGGGTCAGGCTGGAGAGAGGCTTGGCTGATGATAAAAATGGGTGCTGCCCAAAGGATAAAAAGGAAAGAAATGAACTGTTACTTTCCAGAGTCAAGTTCCTCACAGGCTCTGTTGCAACAGGACAAAGGGAAATGGTTTGAAAATCGAGGGAAGCAGGCTCAGATTAGATCTAAGGAAGAATTTTTTAACCAGGAGAGTGGGGAAACACTGACAGGAGGTGCCCAGAGATGTGGGAGGTACCTCCTGCCTGGAAACATCCAAGCTCAGGTCAGGCAGGGCTCTGAGGCCCCTGAGCTGCTTGAAGATGTCCCTGCTCGCTGTGGGGCACCAGGTCCAGATGAGCTCGAAAGGAGCCTGCCAGGCCACAGCAGGCGAGGATTCTGCTCGCTCTGCGCGTGGAACGCAGCGAGACTGGAGACTATCGGAGGGGGCCCCACAAGAAAACCCCTCCCTGGCGCTGCTGCTTCCCCTGCAGCCCTTGGCTCTCACCTGCAGCAGCTCCTGGGCAGCCCAGCGCCGCTCCTCGTCCGGCTCCAGGCTGCACTCGAGGAAGTCCCGCAGCAGAGCCGACAGGCGCCGGGGCTCCTGCAGCTGCGGGGTCCCGTTCTGCCGGATCAGAGCGCGAGCCTGCAGGGAAAGCAAACTCAGCGCTCTGCCAGCTCCCTTCACACCCACACGGGCTCACATCCACCCCGGGGCCTCAGCCCCAGCTCCAGGGCCACTTTCCTCCCTGCCAGAGATGCTGCTCAGAGCTCATTTTGCTATGCCAAGCAAAAAACCCAAACCCTGGGGCTGCCACAGCCACTGCAACATCCAAATGATCTCGCCTTGAGAGCCAGTTTCATTGGCTGGCTTTGTTAGTAGGAACCTCCATCAGAAATAGCCCATTTTGCTTCTCCAAATATGGACACCAGCTTTACAGGCCATTTTCCAGAGTCACTGTGGTCTGCCTATGTTATTTCAGAGGATTCTTCCATCAAGTGCATCTCTGCAGTGCCACTGACACTCAAGTAAATGCATTCCTGATGCCCCATCCCAGAAACTGCCAGGCAAGAAACAGGAGGTTTGTGATGCTGAAAGCTCAGGCTTGGTGACACGGAAAAAGTAGCTTGGACTAGGAAAGAAATATGTTAGACTATGGGGATGCTAAACCATCATCTTCCTGTTTTCAACAAGTTTCCCAGTGAGAAGAATCAGGGGAGATCATCTTGCAAAACCTCTTTTAGAAACTCCTGCAGAAATCTTGTTGGGTTTGGGGCTGGGATTTGGGGATGGTGTGGGGTTTTCTTGCAAGATAACATTAGAGCTGATGCACTTGCTTCATATTTCCAGGTCATCCTCTCAGCTAGAAGAGCTGCAACAACGAAAAGCCCAAAGCAAATTGTTGCTGGAGACTGCAGAACATTCGTCTGTGTGGAGGCACAAGTCCTCTGGGAATTCCCTTCCCATGTGCAGAAACCTCCAGCTGCTGCTCCCAGTGCAGGGTCCCCCTGTGCTCACAGCCTCTGCAGCCACTGGAGAATTTGCCTCTTACCATGGCCGCCGTTTCCCTGAAGTAAGGAGGTTCTCCTTCCACCATCTCGATGGTCACAATGCCGAAGGACCAGATGTCCACCTTGGGGCCATAAGGAGATCTGGTCACAACTTCTGGGGCCATCCAGTGAGCAGTGCCCACCATGGAGCTGCGCTGGTCCTGCTCAGGGCTGAGCTGAGCGCAGAGGCCAAAATCAGCTGAGGACAGAAAGAAACCCTGTCAAAGGCAGCTGCAATGAGGAAACCAAGCACAAAGATTCCCCACACTCAGTCTGAGAGTGTAGTAGTGAAGTCAGCTGGAAAAGCCCTCAGGGCTGTAGCCAAGGAAAGATGGAACTGGGCCCTTCAAGAAACCCTCAGCTTTCCTGCAGTGGCTTTTACTGATTCCCTTGGAGCTTTAGATTCCCACTGCTGCCCCTCTGGAAGGGCCATGGCCAGAGCAAAGGCACTGCTGGCCCCCTGCTCCTCTCCTGAGCTCTCTGCAGGGGCAGCCGCTCTCAGCTGGCAGCAGGGGCCGGGCAGTGCCCCCAGCAGCCCTTGTGGGGCTCTGGCCCTCCCAGGGAAGCAGCCCCAGCCCCGCAGCCCGGGAGCGCCGTGCCTGGCCAGGAACACCCACCCAGCCTGACAGAGCCGTCCATGCCCAGGAGGATGTTGGAGCTCTTCAGATCCCTGTGGATCACCCGGTTGGAATGGAGGAAATCCAGGCCCTGCAGACACTGAGAGAGAACAAGAAACACGAGGGCAAAAACCAATGGCTGGAATATATCACACCAGAAGGGACAGCTCAGAATTCTGCCAGCAGCAGCTTTGCTGTGACAGGCCAGGAGTGCAGTGCACACAAGCTCCAGGCAAACGGTTCAAGGCAAAGCTGAGAACAGCAAATCAAATCCAAAGCACACAGAGAGTACCACAACAGCAGGAGAGAGAACAAGAACAGAGTAGAAGTGCAGTGATGCTGGCAGGCCGTTCACTGCAGAGGCTCTTTCTTCTCCAGCTCATAAAAACAACTCAGAAACAAAGCCCTGAGCATGGAGCCACTCCTGTTCTCACACCCTGTTTGGAAGGACCATCGTGTCCCAGCCATGGGAGTGACAAGCAGGATCCCTCACCTCCCGACTGACAGCTGCCATCTCTCCTTCAGCCATGCGTGTCTGTCTGACAACATCCCGCAAAGTTCCTCCATCCATGTATTCCATGACCAGCCAGAGATCTCCATCCACAAGGAAGCTGGAAGAGGAAAGCAATGGCATGGAGATGAAAGTGCAGAGCTCTTCCCCCATGGAAAAGCCTGGAGGGGAGTTTTGTTTCTAGGTCACTTGTCAGTGAGGACAGAATCAGATGGAGAGACATTCCTGCCAGGCTGCACAGTCCTTGGAATCTGCACAGTCTAAAGGGGAAGGAGACACCTGCGAGAAAGGAGAGGCCTTAGATGGCAAGCAGGTGAAAAATGCAGTTTAGCAACAGCCCAGATCAATGTGGAACCACAACCCTTGGCCCCAGCTGGTTCAGCTTCTGAACTCATCAGTTCCACCATTCCCTCCAGAACAAGGCAACACAACTGCCAGGGTTATCCAGGGGAGGAGGCCGTGCAGCACTTGGGACAAAAGCAGTCAGAAAACCTTTCAGAAAGTCCCTTCAGAAACAGGCAAGGCCAGTGAAAAATGGGCAAATGAGGCATTTCTGGAAACAAGAACCCGATCTTCCTGGCATCTTTAGCAATGGAAAAGGGCTGGGAAGAAGAAGCCAAGGGAAATAATTTCTGCTGTGGTTTATCAGCACTTGCTGGGAGACACAGCAAACGGGATCAACTTGAAGGAAAAACCAAAGCAAAGCAACAAATGCACGTGGAGGGAGTGAACTGCCAGGCTGTTATTTTGGGAAGATGTGGCTGGGTCAGGCATTTTCAAAACAGGCTACAGACTCCGGATGCCAGGAAAGGTTAACGCAGGGCCCGGGCTCGGGATCAGAGCTGAAGCACTCACCTGTCCAAAGAGTTGACAATGTTGGGGTTCTTCTTGTCCTTCAGGAGCAGGATCTCATTCACAGCTCGTTCCCTGTTCTGCCCTCTGAGACTCATTTTCTTGATGGCCACCTGAAGGGACATTGCAGCCTTGAACTGGAGGAGTCTGTGGCAGGAGGCCACAGCAAACACGGAGCGAGTCTTTGTGGAGCAACAGAGCCGAGCTGTGCCAAACTGCCTTGGGATGGGACACCAGAGCTCAGCAAGGGCCATTCCCACAGCCCATTGCTCTGCCAGCTGGGGGCTGCTTACAGGACACATGGCCAGAGACATTTGGCCTTGCAAGCTCTGCAGAAATGGTCCCTCAGCTGTCAGCCTCAAAGCTCTAACAACATTCTCTGCACCTACAGTCTTCTCAAATGGCCTCAACACTCCTACTATTATTATTCAAACCCATTTTGCAAGCAGGAGGTAATTCTGGTTCTCTGAAAACAGAGCAAAACAGCCAGGAACCCCTTAGCAATTCTATGGGATTTGGTCATGATTTCAGATCCAGCTGCTCTGTTTGGGATTGCACAACAAAGCAGACACGCACACCCATTGCTCAGGTGATCCCTGTCACAGGCTGTCACTGACACCAGACCAAACACAACTTCAGGGTTTAGGAGAGAGCTTTGCTCTGGATATCCATCTCCTCATTTCTCTCCCTCTCTCTCTGTGAACAGCTGAAGTAGGACTAAAACCCCAAACTGAGCCCAAGCAGGATCTCTCCATAATTAGGCCTTGAGGTATCCTTTGAAGATGAAAGGCAGGATGGAAATAATAATAATGTTATACTTTAGCTAAGAATAGCTAAATAATGTTCCTGTCTGAGGTTGGGATGAAGATAAATTGGGCCTCAGTCTCCAGCAGCTGATGCATTCACACTTTTAGATATGAAGGCCAAGCCAGCGTGTCCTGCTCTGACAGACACCGCTGCCCTCCTTGCATTCCTTTGGCGCTTCAGAAGGACCAAGTCTGTCCCAGCTGTGCTCTGCAGGCTGACACTGCTCTGCCTTCAGAGGAGCAGCCTGGGCAGGAAAGCTCTGCTGGCCCCCAAAGCTGCAGCCACAGCTCCCAGCAGAGGGGAAAGCCCTGGAGAGCTGCCAGACGTGCTGGGCGTGTTGGCACTGACCTCTCCTCCAGTGGCCCTGTCGAGTCCTTTATAAACGGTTCCAAAAGCCCTGGAGACAAAACAGCAGAGAAGAAAGAAGCAGCGCTTTAGGCCCTGGCAGGGAAAGCCAGCCCAGACAGGAGATCTCTGCTGCCTGCAGCGTTCACAAACACCTGGGTGCATTGACCCTTCCAACAAGAGCACAGCAGCCACCAGCCCTCTGCCATGCAAGGTGTGCAGGAGAAAACTGAGACCCAACATGAAGGAATTGGGCTGGAGCGAATCCCAATGTCCACCCTGAATTGCTTTAGTTCAAAACCTGAGGTGAGAGATGGCTGTCTAAAGAACTGGAAAAGAATGCATTTCATCCTTTTCCATTTCCTGCCTAAGATCTGCAGGTTCTACAAGGGCCCTGCCATCAGGCAGGTGATGCTTTTTCCCCCAGAGTGCATCAGCTCTGTGTCTGTTACTGAATGGATGGGGTCTGCTACCTGTGCTAGAATAGAGCACTTATTAGTTCATCTCTGGTTTCTGTTTCTAAACCATTAGGTTGATAACCCTGACCAGTGGATCTTTTTTGAAGGAAAATATTTGAAAGAAATCTTCTTGAGAACTGTTTTCTGACAGTCACCAGATGGTGAGTTGCTCTTTTAGGCAATCCAGTTCCAGGGACAGAAGATCTTCCAGGTCCTGCTCCTTGCTGCAGGCAGGACACTGCCAGCCTCAGGGGCCTTTGACGGCACCTTCTGACCACAGTTATCAATTCTGATCAGGACTGAGAGACAGCAGGATGGTAGCCCAGTGTCTGAAGGTGCTTGGAGCTCTCCTGACTTCTCACTTGATCCTGCACCAGCACAACACCCGGCCCTGCTTGTGCAGCAGCAGCTGCCGTGCACTTACCCTTGGCCAATCTGCTCCAGTTCCAGGTATTTCTCGGCAGGCTCCTCCTCGCTCACGGTGTTCCCTGAAAGAAACCACGTGGAAGACGCTCCCTCCCAGAGTGAGACCCCGCCTTGCAGCAGAGCCACAAACAGCCCCACTCCCTGGGGCCGTGAGCCCCTTGGTGTCAGCCGGGGAAGGACAATAAATGGCTCGGTGACATTCAGCTGCAGAGCAACACTGGGTGCAGCTGATGCCGAGACACACACACAGCACCTGCTCGGGCACCCAGGAACAGAGCAGACGTACTCAGCTGCATCAGGCACCACTCCCCTCTCCCCTCTGGCTGCCCGGCTGTGCTGCTGTCAGAATGTTCAGCCCAGGATCCCACAGCGGAGAGAGGTTCATTGTCCTCTTCCCAAGCAGAGGGAGCTTCTCCATCCTCTTCCCAAAATGCTGCAGCTTCTCCATCCTCTTCCCAAAATGCTGCAGCTTCTCCATCCTCTTCCCAAAATGCTGGAGGTTCGCCATCCTCTTCCCAAGCCAGGGGATGTTCGCTGTCCACTTCCCATGCTGGGAGATGTTCACTCTCCTCTTCCCATGCCACAGGATATCCTCCATCCTCATCCCACACTGGGAGATATCCATTGTCCTCATCCCACTCCGTGGGAGCTTGGCCACTCTGGTCCCACACCAGGGGACATCCACCGTCCTCGTCCCAGGCCGGGAGATGTCCCCTGTCCTTGTCCCACCCCGCGGGAGCCTCGCCGTTGCATTCCCACCCCGCGGGATGTTCGCCCTCGTCTCCCAGAGCAGCGGGAAGTTCACTGTCATCTCCCGGCGCTGAGGGAAGTTCACCATCGTCCCCCAGAGCAGCGGGAAGCTCACTGCTGTCTTCCTCCTCTTGGGCCTCCTCTTTGGAAGCAGAGGGAGCCCCAGGAGGTGCTGGTGCTGCTTCTGTGCCCTGTGGACAGACAGTAGTGTGAGGGACAGGAAGTTCTATCTCAGTTATCACCTTATTTATCCTCAGCTGCACATCCAGCTGCACTACGCAGAAATGGGGTTTGGAGCTGTTCCAACTAACAATGGGCTACAGTCAACATTGCCACTTATTGTTGGGAATTCGATATTCCACCATGGCTAAAGCCAGCAAGCAATCCTCTGCCTGTAAAACCAGACCTGCAGCTCTTCAAAAGCTCTTCAGCAGAAAAGGAGAAAACTGCCAGGGATCCCTTTGCTGCTGCTGCTGCTGCAAAGACACTGACAGGAACTTTCCTTCAGCCTCCCAGGCTGGCCCTCGACTGCCACATGCCGAGCTCACAACTTGCTGCACAATTCCAAACACCAAAGGTTCCTTTCCCACTCACCGAAGGAGGAGCTGCTCGGAATCCAGACATGAGGTGCCCTGCAGTGGGAGAGGGAACATGAACCAGATGCTGTTAGGAGAAAAACTGCCAGTGCTGGGAAATGCCACGGAGCAAGGCAACCCCAAGAGAGCATTTTGCTTTCATTGCATCCCTCCAGGAGCCACAGTCCCTTCCCACAGCAAGCAAGAGAACAGCACAAAATACTGGGCTGGGTCAGTTCTTGGCTTGAGCAGCAAACGGAGGCAGTTCCAGGCTCAGATGGAACTGGCACAGACTCCCTGCTTGAGGGAACAGAACCCCCCAGGGCTCATTGCAGGTGCTGTGCACGCCCCGCTGGCTGCAGACACCCCCTTTTTCAGCTGCAGCTGCTGGCAGGAGCTCTCCCAAAGCAATGGTGTCTTCATGGCCATTTGGTTCCAAAATCAACTCAGCTCCAGAGGAAGAACAGAAAGCACACAGCAAGCCCAAAGGCACAGATGCTGCACCGAGGGAAAACCTCAACTTACGTGCCAAGTGGGTTAAAAAATACCCCGAATAAGCCACAGAGTACAGAGTGCAAACTGCAGCAGCCACGTGCTGGATCATTTTGGCTGTGCTGCACACGCCTGCAGCCTGTAGCCCTGCAAGCACAGAAGGACAGGGCTGGGCTGGCTGCTGAGAATGCCTCGGGCAGGAGGATCCTCCGGCAGCGAGCCCAGAGCCACTCTGGGCACTGAGGCCTCCGTGTCCCACAGCAACGGGAACACCACGGGGACGTGGCGCTGTTCCTGTGACATCCCAGCAGCAGCTCACGCAGAAGCCGCCTGGAAGGTTCTCCTATGTCACAAAGGAGCACAAAGAACCCTCCCAGGGCACAGCCCATGGCCCAAAGGATGCAAGAGGAACTCAAAATGCAGCAAACAAGGACACCCCATAGCCCAGCCTGAACACTGAGGAGAACAAGGACAGGACCAAAGCAAAGGAAACGTGACCTTTAGTCACTGATAGTTCTGACTAAAAGCAGCAAGCCTTGCTCCATCTGGGATCTTTGTTCTAGTCCTAAAAACAAGCAAGGGTCTCCAGTCTAAATACACAGAAGGCAGGAACTGGGGAGGAGGTGGGATTAGGAAGAAGGAGGAGGAGGAGGAGGGAGAGAGGAAAAGGAGGAGCAGGAAGAGGAGGAGCAGGAGCAGGAACAGGAGGAACAGGAGGTTCCAGTGCCCCCTGTGGCCGCAGCCACGGGACCATCGCCCCCACCTCGTCCTGCAGGTGAGCGGGGAGGGGGAGGTCGTCCCAAATCTGTCGGGGAGTCCCTGAGAGGGTTTTTTATTGGGGTGTGTTTGGAGCTCGCAGATTGTGGAATTGACCCCAAATATCATCTGGTGTCTCTGGCAGGTTTTGTTTTCTCTGTGTGTGTAGGTTTGGATCTTGCAGGAGCCCAAAGCTGAGCCCCTTGGGGGGGATCTTTGGGGGCCCACGTGGCCATTGCCCAGTATGGGCAGGGGAGGACATTGGTCCTGGGGACCCCCGGGAGAGCAGAGGAGGGGAACCCCTGGGACCCCCAGAGTGGGGAGAGCAGAGAGGGGCAATCCTAGAGCTGGGGGACCCCGGCAGACTGGAAAGGGGGGGAGCCTGGAGAGGAGAGGAGAGACCCCTGGGACCCCTGGGATCTCAGAGCAGAGCATCAGGGGAGAAGGGCCCCCATGGACCCCCAAAAGGCCCTGGATCATCCCTGAGCAGGACGCCAGAGAATGGAGAAGCCCTGGAACCATTGGACCCCCATGATCCTAAGGAAAGGAAACCTCTAGAACCCCAAGAGTGGAGAGATCAGCAATAGGGAACTGCTGGGAGAGTTTTTTGGGGCTGAATCTTGACATTGTGGGGATTTTCATGGACACAAGACTCCTGCTGACTTCTACAGATGGACCTGGCCAGGAGGAGCCTCTACTCCAAGGCGTTCCCACCTTGGTTTCCCCAAACCAGGGTCTGTCATTCCCAAGCTGTGGCCAGATGGCAGAGGAGGAAAAGGCCCAGACATTCCGCACAAGGAGGGGCTGCAAACCCAGCCCAGGGAGCTGCAGGGAGGAAAGAGCCCCCCTGAGCCAGGAAGGCAGCCTGAGATCCAGGCAGAGCTCAGAGCTGGTGGAGAAGCCTCATGGCAGGGAGAAGCCCCACAAATGCTTGGAATGTGGGAAGGGTTTCAGCTACAGCTCCACCCTGATGGAACACCTGAACATCCACCCTGGGGAGAGGCCCTGGGAGTGTGGGGAATGTGGGAAGAGCTTCAGTGGGACCTCCGACCTCAGCAAGCACCACAAGATCCACACTGGGGAATGGCCCTAGGAGTGCTTGGAATGTCAGAAGAGCTTCAAATGGGATTCAGAGATCGTCACTCACCAGCACTTGCACACCAGGGAGAGGCCCTGTGAGTGTCCCGAGTGTGGGAAGAGCTTCGTGTGCTGCTCCAGCTCCATCCCCCATGGGAGGATCTGTGCTGGATGATCCCCAGTGACCCCCGTTGGGCAGAGCCCTGGTGACCCCTGTTCTGGGTGATCCCCGTTGGGTAGGGGGAAGGTGCTGGAGAGATTTCTTTCCCTTCTCCTTGTGCTGCTGTGATTTGGTTGGTAATAAATTCCCTCCCTGTGCCCAGGCCGGGTCTGTTGTGCCCGTGCCGGATTTGCTGAGGGATCTCTCCCGGTCCTTGTACTGACCCACGTCATTGTTAAAGTGCATGAACAGTTGCCGGTTGTAGATGAACCTTACCTGTCCCCTGTTCCTGTACCAATAAACCCAGTTTGCTGCAGAGCATACACAGACTCATCCTGCCGACTTTGTCAGCTTTATAAAGCAGCCGTGAGCTCCGGGCTCCTGAGTGCCGGACGCTCCAAGGGCCTCGGCAGCGCCAGGACGCTCCAGACTGGGACAGCCAGGCAGGGCAGGAGGAATCACTGCCCCTTTCCCCTCCCTGCTGCTCCATCTCCCAGCCCAGCATTGCTGCAGGACAGCCTCACTGCCAACGCCATCCTGCCAGGGATGGACTGGGGGGATCTCCTTCCCCTTCCCTCTGGCATGGAGGCAAATCCCATCTTCTCCTTGTCCACCCTCCTTCTTCTCCTCATTCTGTCCTACATCCATCTATGTTCCTTTCCCATCTCCTTCCTCTCCTCCTGCCTTTTCCTTTTCCCTTCTCCCTGTCTCTTCCTCTCCTTGTCCTTCCTCCCTCACGCACTGAGCTGCGGACAGAGACCAGGGAGAACAAATCCCTGCCACAGAACCTCGTGGAAGAGGCCATTTGGAACAGCTCCACGGCGCAGGAATCCAATGGGGAGGAAAAGCCCCAGAGATCCCACATGAGGAGGGGCTGCCAACCCAGCCTGGGGAGCTGTGAGGAGGTAAAAGCCTCCCTGTGCCGGGAAGGGTGTGGGGAATGTGAGAAGAGCTTCAGGCAGAGCTCAGCCTATTCCTGGTGCCTCCAAAGACGGTGGTGCTCCATGCAGAGATCCATGGGGATGCAGAGATCCCCCTGCAGATCCATGGGGATGCAGAGATCCCCCTGCAGATCCATGGGGATGCAGAGATCCCCCTGCAGGTCCCGGAGCAGCCACGCTGGAGCACGGGGATGCCTGAGAGGAGGCTGTGACCCCGTGGCCAGAGGGGCCCCGCTGGAGCAGCCTGTCCTGGCAGGACTGACCCCGGGGCACAGTGACCCACGCTGCAGCACTTGGAGGGGGGCTGTGCCCCATAGGATGGACTCAGCTTGGAGAAGTTCCTGGAGAAGTCTCCGGTGGGAGAGAGCCCAGGGTGCAGCAGGGGAACGACTCCTGTCCCTGAGCAGAGGGAGAAGCCCCGGGGCATGAAGTGAGCACGGCCCCATTCCCTGTCTCCGGCACTGCCGGGGTAGGAGGTGCAGCTGGAAGGAGGGAGGCGTGGGGGAAGGCTGGATTTAAGGGTCTTCACTCACTTCTCATTATCCTGCTCTGAGTTTTTGGAGTTTTCTGTCAGAAATCTCTCCCCTCGCCTACTCATCCACAGGGTTGGGGCAATTTTCCCTTTTTGGGGGAAATCAAAGCCATTCCTTGATGCTCCTAATTAGAGGTAGCAGTAGTGAGTCTCCGGGGCTTCTCGCTGACCGGAGCCAGAGAAGCCGCAGTGCTTCGGGAAAGCCGTGGAGGGAGGTGCGTAGAAGTTTGTTTGTGTTTTCAGCTCAATCCCCTCGGGCCCGGGCCCGTTCCAGGGCTGTTCCTCATCTCCGGCTCTGCCCTCACGCAGCCCGGGGGGCCCTGAGAGCGCGGGGCGAGGCTGTGCCGTGTGCAGAGCCCGCCCCCGGCTGCGATTGGGCGACGGTGCCGTCAGTCGCGGACGGCTGACCAATCCACTGAAATGTTCCTCATTTCAGGGACTGCTCAGCAGGAAGGTCAGGAGCTGGAGCTGTCTGGTTGGTTATTCCCAGGGCAGCTTGTAATCTAATGATGCCATTGAAATGAGAAATAGGTTCTGTGGCTCCTGACATGAATTGGTTTGGGTTCCCAGGGGCTGGTCCATGGTGTTATAGGATTTGTTCTGCTGGCCGTTCATCTTTTCTCCATTTTTGGCCGCGCTCTCCAGCAAGGACTGCATCAATTGATGCTTTTCTCTACTTAAATCATCAAATACTTGGATTCCCAACTGATTTCCCTGAACTTGTGGTAGCAAGAACATTTCAGTGCTCTAATACACCCTATATAACACTGACAGCGACAGCACATGTTGGAGTGGGCAGAGGGATGATTCCCCCCCATTTATTTATAGTGAAGTTTTCCCAACATTCTTCATTTGCTGTTTCCCTTTGCAGCTTCACCCGTTTCTGTTGCAGGGTCAGATATCCTCACCCTGGGCTCTGCCTTGAGCTGTGCAAATTCCATCGGTGCAAGCAGGCAGAGCTTGGGCTGAGGGGCAGAGGGAATGAGCCCAATTCCTGCCCCAGGCAAGAGACCCAGGTACATTGTCCAGGCTTTGCCCAGCAGTGTTCATTTGCATTTCTAAAGCTCCTCTGCAGGCTGCCTGGAATGAAGCTTCTCTTCCAGAGCATGACTCTCATGCGCCCCACCCCAAAAGCCAGGGTTTGGGGTATTTTTAATGTTTGGGGGTTTTTTTGAAGAGTGTTCTATTAACGGTTTGTGAGTTAAAGGGTCACCTTTAAAGCTCTTCTAAACGCAGCCTGGAGGTAAACACCAGAAAACGTGGACCAAAATTTTGCCATCTCCACCAGCCAGGCAAACACACACTGAAAAAGAATCCAAAGCAATAAAGATATTTTCTACTTCTTCTGCCGAGAATAAAAACTGATTCTCACCCCCAAACCTAACTGACAATATGAAAGTAGGATTATTTAGAAAAAACATTCTCATGGTGTAATCTTATTCTAGGCAGCCCAGAGTGTGGGTGTGAGTGAGCCCCAGAGTGGAATTGTGCCGTGGTGCTCCCCAGCAGCTGTGGCAGTGCAGGCCCAGCCAGCGCTGAAGCTGCAGCAGTGGCAGCAAGGCTTGGCCGCAGTGGCTGGAGGTGCCAGAGGAGGGTGGCCAGGATTTGCGAGGGTTTGAGCAGAGGATCTGTGGGCAGGCCCAGGGGCTTGGCCCGCTGTGGAGCCCTGGCTGCTGCTGCGTTGCCTTCAGGGCAGGCTCAGGGGCGGCTGCCATGGTCCTGCTGCAGGCGGGAAGTGCAAATCTCCGGGGCTTCAGAGCCCCTGAGGCCAGGCTGAGGGGTCCCCCCGTGTTCAGCTGTGCTGGCGGCTGTTTCTGGCCTCAGGGACACTTGGCATGGGCCCCTTGGCCACCAGTGGTGCTGCTTTGCACTCCTTAGGCAGGAGCCGATGTCCTGGCTGGGTGTTGGCAACAGCAAAGTCCCAGGGCAGGCTCTGTGCCAGCCCAGCTTCCTGGGGGAGAATATACCTTGATCTCTGATCCAGTGCTTGCTGAAGCAGTCAGAATTGCTTTTGCTGCCCTGTTAGGTGCCATGGTGTCAGCAGAAGATATTGAAGCCTTCCTGCCCAGGGCATTTCAGTGCCAGGCTCTTACAAGCACCCAGAGCTCCTTGGGTTGAGCTGAGCATGGGGCGGTGACCTGCGCTTTGTCTGATTCCCCTTCCTTCCCTCCCCTGGAATAGGCTGTTGCTTTTAGACACCACTTGTCCTGGTTGCTTCAGAGTACTTTGGAGAGGCTCCATATCTAATTTTCCCTATTTCCCTGGGGCTGCCCACACTTCAGGGTTCACTTCAGCATAGGCCTGGCCAGACATTTGACACAGAGGTACAACAGAACTGGCCTCTGTATCACCTTTTATAATATTAATTTGTGTTCCAAATTTAGCGATCAAATCCCTTCCCAGTAAATCATGATAGCAATTAGGAGCAAATAAAACTTCATGCATTTCAAATCCATCTCCCAGATCTACTAATAGTGGTTGAATAAAACCATACAGCTTTCCCACTTATGCCATGAATAATCAAAGACATTTTGGCCTTTTTTCCCTCCCTTAGGCCTAAGATTCAGAGTGGATTGAGAGGCCCCTGTGTCCATCTGAAAATGCCTCCTCTCAATGCAGACCCACCTGAATGTTCTCAAGGGCTCCAGTGTGGAGGGTCCCTGGTGTGATGGGAGCTGTGACAGCCCTGCCAATCCATGTCCATCACGGGGTGGACTTGCTCGTCCTGCGGGTGCTGCTGTCTGTGCTTGCAGTGTCCTTGTGCCCTGCAGCTGGAGCCCTGATTCCTTGCCAGGGGCTGTTTGGGTGGGCTGTCCCCTGCCGAGGAGGGCAATGCCTCTGCCGGGTGCTTGTGGCCGAGCCCGTGCCCTGGGTGCTGGGGCCCCCTTGGGCCCTGGGGCTGATCCCTCAGGGGCTGTAGGAACTCTGCCCTGGCCTTTGCCTTCAGCTTGGCCTTTTGCTGCTCCCTTCTTGCATTCACCTGCTGGGCCTTTGTGCCCAAGTGCTGCAGGGCCTTCTTCTGCCCCTCCTGCAGCCCCCCTCAGTGCCTGTGGGTGCTTGTCTTGCTTTACAAGACAGGTGTCTGCTTGGGAAGGCAGAAAAAGCCTCTCTAGGAATGGAGAATGCAAACCCCCTCCCTCTTAATTTTTACAATAGTGAAATCAAGGGTCTCTCAGGCAAAGCTATGGGAATAGGAATACCAGTTCTTTACTAGTGTGCATAATAAAGCAAACAAACAACCACAGCTCCGGCAGTGCAAACAAACAGAGCCCGGAGCCAGTCCCGGCCTTTCGGCTGCGGCGCTTTCCCCTTGGGTGCAGTTCCGGGCACGGCCGGCAGGGGCGCTGGTGGCTCCCGCGGGGCAGGGCAGCGCATCCCTGCCATGGGAACCTCTCTTAACCGAAATAGAGCAATCCCTTCATCTAACTCTTTCACTTTTTTACCTTCTATAGCCTTTCTCCTGTGTTTTGAGAAAGAATTTGGAGAGGGCTGCCTTTTAAGTGAGCTCCTAGTGTTTAGATAAGGTGCTTCCTGTAGAGAGAGAGTTTCCCTGAACAGCTGGAGCTGTGGTTACCAAGGGGATGTAACTCGGAGCAGGCCGGGGTCAGGGGAGGATATCCCGGCGAGGCTTGGTGGGAGTGTGGGCAGGGTCTGCTGCCGGAATCGCCAGAGGGGGATCTTCCCGTGGAGACCGAGCCGGAGCGTGGGCAGCCCCCACATGGCTTATGGCGGCTGATCCGGCAGCTCCCGGCAGAGAAAAGGCAGGTGGGAGACCCCGGCAGCAGCAGCGGCGGTGCCCAGCGCAGCTGGCACGGGCAGGGCAGCCGGGGATGGGATGGCTGGGACCCGCCCTCGGTGCGGTCGGCGCGGTGACCTCGGCCCACGCGGCAGGACAGAGCAACCCCCATCTTCCCCAGCATGGCCGGCAGAGCGGCCGCGGGCCGGGCAGTGGGAGCAGGGCACACAAATTCACCGCCAGCGCCGGGGCAGGTGGAGCTGCCCTGGGCAGTGAGCCCGCACCTGGGATGGAAACCGGGGCAGGCGGAGCTGAGGCGGGCAGCGAGCCGGGACCCGGGACAGGCGCCTCGGCCGCGAACGGAGGGGGCAAGAGCTGCAGAGGATCCCACTCTCTTTCTGACTTTTCCTCTTGTTCCCCTCCCTTTCATTTCCCCTTGTTCTCTTCCTGTTTTGTCTCGGGTGTTTCTCATGCTTTAAAGATTTTTATTCTCCTAAAATCTCCTGTCTAACCTATGGCATATTCTCTTTCTTCTAGATTAAATGGGTTTTTTTACAAATAAATCCAGAGCCTAACAAATCTAAACTTCTGCTTAGATACTTTGAAATGGTCGACGAGCTAACTCACGACCTCCTAATGTTGTTTTTCTCATCACCTTTTTATTTATCCTTTGGCAAATTAAGCATCTTTCAGTTTCTTGCTTTGCTACTCCAAAAATCCCAGTGCACCCATAGTTCCTTAAAAAATGATCACACAAAGCTTGAGTACCCCAGTGGGTTTTCTGATGCATGTCTTCTAATATTTTCCTAGTAAGCACATTTTATTAAGTAATTGTCTTCCATCAAGAAGTTTCCATTTCCCTGATTTATCTTGTTCACTTCCTGTCTTGTTTAATTCTTTTTTCTCGGCTTCCCTAAACTTAGGAATTTCCAGTTTTTCCTCGTTTGGAGTTAATATTAACATAACTCACTCAGCTCCACTTTCTGCTGTATCCTTGGCTTCGTCATCTGCCAAATTTTTTCCTCTTATTTCTGGGGTCTTTCCCTTTTGGGGTTCCTTAATATGTACTATAGCTATGTCTTTTAGGTAATTTTAATGCCTCTAAAACCTCTGAAATAAGTTCCTCATGTACTAAACCTTTTCCTCTTGAATTAAGTAATCTTTTTCCTTTCCAAATTTTTAAAGGTATGTACTACGCTAAAGGCATACCTTCAATCAGTATATATGGTTCCTTTATTTTGTGTTAAATATTCTAGTGCTCTTTTTAAAGTATATAATTCACAAGTTTGAGCTTACTAGTTTAAGGTTAATTTCCCTTTTTCCATAGTTTGCATGTTGTTCCCATCAACTACTACATACCCTGTACTTTCTCCTTTTGCAAGGAGTTGTATCTCTGTTACCTAACATAACTCCCAAAGGGCTATTTTTTTTTCTTTTTTTCCCCCTGTAATCCAACTTACTGGTTTTCTGTCTCATTTTTCAAGATCTCATCTATTCATCATCTGCCTCTGTTTTTCACTTTCACTAACAACCTAAATACCACTTTTCTTTCAACTACACACTTAAAAACAAAAAACCTTTTTCTCACACTACTTTCAGTGCAATCCACCTCTCTCCAAGGAGATATAGTGAAGCTTAAAATACACAATCTACATTACATATCCTTTCATTTTTCTACATTCACTCGCTTCTATTTCTCATTCACTTCCACACATTCTTTCACACGCTCAGGACACAAAGTGGATCCCTGTTGACAGAGAATCGCGGGTCCCTGTGGCCCCCTCCCCTTGGCGTTGGCCTCTGGGTCTCAGTATCTCCCGGCCTCCTGGGAGGGCCCTGACTCTGCTGCCTCCGGTGCCCGTTCACCTGTGAGGCTGATTTGTGTCACTCACACTCTTCAGCTACGGCCCCCTCACAGGCCCGGGGGGACAATGGCCCGTTTGCAGTCACACAGATGCTCTGTCACAGCCCCCACCCACCCAAGGGACAATGGCTTATTTGTGGGTCACACACTCCTCTTTCCACAGCCCCCCCTTCCCACCTGCCCGGGAAGCTGAGGCTGATTTTGTGTGTGACTCACTCTCACACACACAACAACAATAAGGTACCTTTTACTTTCACATCACCTATTACAATTTTAGGTATTTCTGGCCAGTCCTGGTGCTATTGGATTTTCCTCAACCCAGCTGTGTTGGCCAACCCCAGATGCTCTTGGGTGTAGGAGCGTCGGGGGGTAGGACGGTCGGGATGGACGGAGACGAGAGATCTCTGCAGCCAGGCCCTGGAACTTGCGGTTTATTGCAAAGGGCCCGGGTGCAGGGCCCTGCTTGGAGCTGCCAGGCACAGCTGGAGCAGGCCCGAGAGAAGAGAGGGGTAGAGAGGATGAGAGGGTAAGAGAGTAAGAGGGTAAAAGTGTAAGAGAGTGAGGTTCCCATTACAACACAATAAATCTTCTGTGTTGAATATTCTATTTCTCAACAGCCAATCTAGTACAAGATGCACGTCCTATAGCATTTACATACAGCCTATAAGAATCATTACATTACCACACTGTGTTACATTTTAAACCGTAAAAACTCCTCTTTGGACCCCTTCTGCCAAGCTGGCAGGATCTGCTCTGACCCTCGGATCTGTCTGCAAGCAGTGGGAATTGTTCCATCAAAAGGGGATTACCTTCAGCCAGCCACACCATTGTTTTCCAGTTGTTCAGTAACTGAGGTATCTCAAAGCTTGCTTTGATTTCAATCTTGCTTATAGTTTCTATATTGTCAAAATCTTTTGCCAGACAATCATATTTATAAGGCTTTCCTGTTTCATCTTCCCCAACACTTGGGCATTTTTTTATTTCTCAATCCACCTATGTTGTCCAATCCCAAATGCTCTTGAGCATATCCTCAATCCAGCAGAATTTTGCTTAACCCTGAATGCTCTTGGAATATTAATCCCTCAGCCCATCAGGTTTCAATTCTGGATGATCTTGGGCACTCTTATCCCTCAACCCAGCAGGTTTTTAGGAGCCCCTTTTGTCCCATTTCCTAGTGGATTGGGCTAGGAAACTCCTCTGCTCCCTTCCTCCGAGGGGTCCAGCCCCTCTCTGAGACCCAGTCCCAGTTACCCCGGGGGATTCTCTCACTCCTTTTAACATTCACTTTGTCTCTTTACTGGCCACTTACCGCGGAAAGTCAGAAACGCAGCATGGGAGACTCCAGCACTCACTTGGCAGGTCTGGCACAACCAGCCCGCCTCTCATTCACTCACATTCATCCCCCCTGAGAAATACTTACCAATCCCTTTTCCTTCCCATGTTCTTCGTGTACATTACTACTCTTAGGGGGCCAATTGCCGTGGTTGTAGGGACCCTTTTTCCCTTGTCTTTGTTTTATTGTCTCCTTTTGTCCACCATAACCTGCATCTGTCGGTCACCCCAGGGCAAACAGAGCGAGGCTGCTGAAGAGGGCAGGGGGCACCTTCCCCACTCTGACTCTCCTAAAGCACCGGCAGTGAGGTGTTGGTAACCATCCTCTGCTATCATAATTGTGAAAAACGCCAATCACTTGTTTTTAAACTTTTTAAGGTTTAATAGTAATAAAATGGTTATAAAAATAGTAATACAATTAGAGTAATAAAAATTTGGACAATTAGGATTTAGGACAATACAAGACAATGGAAACAAAGAGTTACAAACGGCTCGGGTACCTTTTCCTGGGCAAAGTAAGCCCAAAAAAGGACACACGTTAATAGAGGATTAACTGTGAAAAACCATAGCCCATTGCATATTTGTACATCTCATACGTGATACATAAATTCCATTCCAACAAAGGATTCTGTCTGGTCAGTGTCAGCTTCTTCCTCTTCATCCTGATGGCATCTTTAGGGCTGAGCAAGGCAGGAACAAGTTCATTTCTTCTGATAATTGAGCAATAAAATATTCTTCTCTGAAAGATTTAGGTGTCCTGTGGCTGCTATCTGGTGTGAGTCCTCATTCCTTTTTTAAAAAACTATCCCACATACATAAGTTTCTATTTTAACATTATGTTATAACCTAAAACTACATTTAACACACTACTTAAAAAAATTGTTACAGCATAACTTCCTAACATAACATGTATAATACTCATTTTAATGTTTGTGAAAAGCCAATCATAGACATTTTTCACACGGGCTCTGTCAGCAGCAGTGGAAAGAGCAGCCTAAGAGCAGCAGCTCCAATTGCCTTCCTCCAAAAACCTGAGAGAGGGACAGAAAACTGAGAGAGGGCCAGCAACTGCGCCCAGCCCCTACCCCCAGCCTGAATCCTCCGGCATCTCTGCACCCTTCCCCCGTCCCCCCCCTCCCCCGCTCCTGGGAAAACTCCCAAAAAAACAGAGGTCCCAAGCACCCAGCAATCAGCTCTCATCAGCAACTCAACCCTAACCCTAACCTTCTGACAGCTGCTAAGTTTTCTGCAAAATCATTCATTTCTCCAAGGACCCAAACCAAATCCTTAGAAGAAAATCTGGATCCTTCCATGTACAATCTGTATTTCCCAGGTGTTCCTTGCTCCTCGTCCCTGTGCTCAGGGTGCCCTCCCCAGCCCGTATCCCAGAGCCGGTCCCTGTCCTGCCGCAGTGTCCAAAGGCGCCCCCCGGCGGGCAGGGCCGGCAGCTCCACGGGGCCGGGCAGCGGCCGGGGCGTCCCGCAGCCTCCTGGGGGCCGGGGGCCACTGCCGGCCCTGCCCGGGGCTGGTGGGGTCAGGCAGCGCCCGGCGCTGAGCCCCGGCTGCCCCACAGCCCCGGCCCGGCCCCGCAGCTCCCCCCAGGCCCCCAGCCCGTGCTCCCGGTCCCGCACCTCTGCGCCCGCTGCTGCCGCTGCCCCCCACAGAGAAACCCCCTGAAACCCTGACCTCCTTGTTTTCCTCTCCTGGAAACCGGGGATACAAATGATCAGCTGGCAAATGTTGAGGATAAGACCCTGCTGAAAAACATCCCAGTCCTCAATATTTTTCTCTTCCTCTGCTTTTCCATCATCCTTTTCCTTCCCACAAAGATTCCTTCTGCAGCTTTTTGCCTTAAGCATATTGCTGCACACTCCCCCTCACCCAGTCCCTTTGCAGCACACCAACACCATCCATGCCCTGTTCTCCAAATGCGAGGGGAATTTGGGGAGGTGGGAGTGGGGCAGCGCCAAGGCCGGGCCCCCCCGCGCTGTCCTGGCGGGAGCGGCTGCAGTGGGGACCGAGTGCGGGCGGGAGCGGCCGAGAGCCCAGCGCTGCCCCAGCCCGACCTGCCCCAGCTCCATCCCTGCCCCTGCCGTGGGGTGCTGTGGGTCTGGGGGCAAGAGGGAGCCGGCAGCGGGTGCTGGGCCTGGGGCAGGAGGAGAAGGGAAGGAGAAGCAGGGTTGAGGAACAAAAGGGTCAAACGATGCCCGTGGGAGGAGAAGGTGGGATTGTGCAGGAGAAGGAGGAATAGCAGGAGGAAGAGGAGTGTGAGGAAGAGTGGGGACACCGGAGGAGAAACAGGAAGAGGAAGCAGCACAAGGTTCCACCTCTCCCTGTATCTGCAGCCTCTGACCCCAGCCCCAGGAGCGTTGCCCCCCCCCCCACATGCAGCAGATGCCAGGGGATTGGGATCCACAATTTTCCCGGGGGTGAATCTTGGTGTTTCTGAGCTTTCTTGGGCTAATTGTTGGTGCTTTGTTTTTTTGTGGGGGCTGAATCTTTATATTTGGAGGGGGCTTTTGCTGAATGTTGATGTTTTGGAAGTTATTGATCTGTGTCTTGATGTTTGGAGGACTTTTGTGCTGAATTGTGGTGTTTTGGAGGTTCTTAGAGACACAAGATGCCCAATGACCTAATGAGATGAACTTGGGCAAGGAGGAACTCCCAGTCCAAGGCACTCTCATCTTGTTTTTTTCTCCAAACCAGGATTTTTCATTCCTAGGGCGTGTCTGGACGGAGGAGGAGGAAAAGCCCTGGAGATTCCGCACGAGGAGGGGCTGCAAACCCAGCCCAGGGAGCTGCAGGGAGGAAAGAGCCCCCTTGAGCCAGGAAGGCGGCCGGAGATCCAGCCAGAGCTCAGAGCTGGTGGAGAAGCCTCATGGCAGGGAGAAGCCCCACAAGTGCTTGGAATGTGGGAAGGGTTTTAGTCAGAGCTTAGATCTGATCCAGCACCAGGTGATCCACACTGGGGAGCAGCCCTATGAGTGTGAGGAATGTGGGAAGCGTTTCAGCTGGAGCTCCAGCCTCAGGCAGCACCAGGTCATCCACACTGGGGAGAGGCCCTTTGAGTGTGGGGAATGTGGGAAGAGCTTCAGCCACAACTCTGTCCTGATCCAACACCAGAGGATCCACACTGGGGAAAAGCCCTTTGAGTGTGGGGAATGTGGGAAGAGCTTCAGGCAGAGGGGCCAGCTGATGCAACACAAGATGATCCACACTGCAGACCGGCCTTACGAGTGTGGGGAATGTGGGATGAGCTTCTGCCAGAAGGGGAGCCTGATGCAACACCACAGGATCCACACTGGGGGAAAGCCCTATGAGTGTGTGGAATGTGGGAAGAGCTTTAGATACAGCTCTGGCCTGAGGAAACATGAGAGGATCCACACTGGGGAACAACCCCATGAGTGTGGGGAGTGTGGGAAGAGCTTCAGCATCAAGTGCCAGCTGACGGAACACCAGAAGATCCACACTGGGGAAAAGCCCTTTGAGTGTGGGGAATGTGGGAGGAGCTTCAGAGGAAGCTCAGCATTGATTCGGCACCAGGTCATCCACACGGGGGAACGGCCCTACACCTGCTTGGAATGTGGGAAGAGCTATGGGTGGCACTTTGACCTGAGAAAACACCAGGGCACCCACACTGGGGAGAGGCCCTACAAGTGTCCCCAATGTGGGAAGAGGTTTCACAGGAGCTCCGATCTTCTCAAACATGAGCGGAGTCACACCGAGGAGAGGCCCTTCCGCTGCCCCGACTGTGGGAAGGGCTTCAAGCAAAACTCCACCCTCACCCTGCACCGGCGCATCCACACCGGGGAGAGGCCCTATGAGTGTGGGGAGTGTGGGATGAGATTCTCATTGAGCTCAACTTTCACCCGACACCAACGGAGGCGCCACTAAGGGAAGCCCTGTGAGTGCCCCAAATGTGGGAAGAGCTTTGTGCCCTGCTCCAGCTCCATCCCCCATGAGAGGATCCGCATCGGATGATCCCCAGTGACCCCCATTGGGCAGAGCCCTGATGATCCGTGGTCCTGGTGATCCAAGTTGGAAGGCATCTGGCTGGGGGGCTCCACATCTTCCTGGTTCTCTGAGGGTACCTAGATAAACCCAGAGGCAGGAACCTCCATCAGGACGCAGGCCTACAATGGGAATTCCTTGGGAAGAGCAGATTTGTTGAATTTCAATCCCATAAAATCTTTTGCATTCAATCCTATCTTCTGGTGATATCAAGGAGTACTGAACAGTCCCTGAGGTATATTCTGGGTTGACTATTTGGTGCTTGTATCCCCAGTCTGTTCTGTTTATGCTGAATAATAAGTTTTACACCTTCAAGACCTGTCCTGAGAGTGAAGGGGTAGAGAAGCAGCATGCAGTTTGTTTTCAGAAACTGCACTTGCTCCTCCACATTCCTGCTCTGGGACTGTGTTGTCTGCGGATGGACAGACAGCGGGACAGAGCTCTCCTTTGCTTTTAGTTAGTTTTAGCTAGCTGAACCAAACAAGTTCCTGAACTGTGGTGTTTTTTTCCCTTTTCTTTGGACCTGTTTAAACCTGCTCTGGCTTGAACACCAGAAGAGCACAGGCAGCTCACACCTGTGGCCCACCGGGCCGGGCCTGGGCTGTGGCATTTCCAGCACCAGAGGGACTGATAAGGGACTGAGTGAGCTGAGCTACAGCCCACAGAGGGACTTGGTGAGTTTGTCTCTCTTTTAGAGCAGCAAGAGGTTTTACTGTTTTGTTATCTTTATTGAAAGATAAAAATATCCATTCCAGAATATGCAGTTGATCTTCCCAGTTATCACTTCATTGACACGGTATTCCACACGGTATTTAATGGTCCTTCAAAATTAAACACTTGAACACCAACATAGGTATCTAATCTGTTAACAAATGTGTGTGGTAAGGCTAATTCAATTTCTTCTAGGGTCTTTGCTGCTGGGGTCAATTGCCTCTCATCAGTAGAGGAGGTGGTGCCTGACAGCAAATCATGCAATAGTTGCATCTGATGATTAGTTATGCCTAAATATGATCTAATCCAACCTATTAAACCAACCAATTTCTGTCCATCAGTAGCAGTTTTAACATCAATGTCTAACTTCACAGGTTGAGGCATAACTTGAGTGTTAGTCACTAACATACCAGTATTTCCAAGGCATGTGTTCCTGCACTTTCTCTGGGGCAATGATCAGACCAAAAGCTTTCAAATTTGTTACAGCACATTGTTTAAGAGCTGATAACTGTTGTTTGTTATCAGATGCCAACAAGATATCATCCATGTAATGATAACAGTAGCAGTTATTAAATTGCTCCTGCACTTTTGACAAGACCTGTGCCACAAACCATTAACAAATAGTTGGCGAATTTTTCATGTCTTGGGGAAGTACCCTCCATTGATATCTTTTATTGGGTTCAGGGTTCAGCATGATTATGGAAGGCACAGTAAAAGCACATTTTTCTTTGTCTTGCTCAGCCAATGGAATAGTGAAGAAACAATCTTTCAGATCAATGACAACTATTTGCCATTCCTGTGGAATCATTGTAGGCGTAGGAAGGCCTGGTTGTAAAGCTCCCATTGTTGCCATTACAGCATTTATCTGCCGTAAATCATGTAAAAGTCTCCATTTTCCCGATTTCTTTTTTATTACAAAAACAGGGGTATTCCAGGAATATTTCAATATTTCCTGCTTGAAATTGTTCTGTGACTAATTCTTGCAGAGCAGTAAGCTTTTCGCTAGTAAGGGGCCACTGGTCAACCCAGACAGGTTTATCTGTCAAGCATATCAAGGCTACAACTGGACGTTCATTGCCCTGCATCACAGTGGCCCCCATTAAAAATCCGTAGTAATTTTGACACCCCATTGAGATAAACAATGTCGTCCCCACAAACTTTGAGGAGCATCGGCAACATAGGGTCTGATGTTAGCTTGTTGGCCATCAGGATGTTTCACATTAATTACAATGGCTGACAGGCCACCTGTTGTAGCACCACCCAACCCCAGAAGTCCAAAACTTGCATGAGTGAGAGGCCACGATTGAGGCCAGCAAAGTCACGAGAGTATTGTGACATCTGCTCCAGTGTCAATAAAGCCTGTTACTGATATGGTTCCTGGATGACATCCACTGGTGGTGAGGATGCATGTCTTTTCTGAATGGTTCTCCGTAACTTTCTCAGCCCAGAACACTTGAGGTATCCCTGTTGATCCACAACTTCCTGTGCCACGACTTCGGTCCACTGTATTCAGAACAGAACTCACAATAGGTACGAGTTGAGCAATGCAAGTTCCTTTCTGAATAGTGACAGGAGGGTCATAAATGGGTACCATAGCATGAATCTGTCCTAAATAATTAGCATCAAAAGGTCCTAGATGCACATGAATACCTCTAAGTGTAGTTCTTGATCTTCCCATCAAAAACGCACTCAATCCCCGTCCTATTCGACCATAGGCATTGAGGGGCACTTTGCACATTTCTTTTGTCAGAATGGTTACTGTGTCAGTGGTGGGTATATCAATCCCTGCAGACCCACTTGTTGCCCCTTAGTATTGTTCACAAATGTTTAGCTTTGCAGTGCTGGGGAGGCCCATATTTGCTGCTGTGGTTCTTGGGGTATTTGTTTTCCCACATGCCCATTCGCGCTCTTCTTCCTGTTTCCCTGCAACAGCTGACCATTTGCATGATATTTACTCCTGCATTGTTTAGCATAGTGCCCAAATTTAGCAGAATGGTTGCACATAACGTTGCTGCTTGCATTTGATTTAGATGTTATTTTCTGGGTATTACACTGTGCCATTACTTGCCCTTGCTGTCCACAATTATAGCATTTCGATGAAGGTCTTAGAACTGCAGCAAGAGCTGCTATTTTATGGTCTACTGAACCAACTTTTGAGCAAGCAGTCATCATTTGAGGAAATGTGGGTTCCCCAGGTAAAGTGTCAATAATCTTTCTGCAGCCTGAGTTTGCATTTTCTTTCGCGAAATGTATACAGAATTTGTGTCGCAAAGATTCATCATCTACCTGTTTTTCAATGGCTGCAGCAAGCTCTTCCACAAATTGCAAAAATGGTTTTCTCATCCCTTGTTGTATAGTATCATATCTCTGTTTTGGAGCTGCCATTTCCATTGATTTAATTAAAGCACTCGTGCCAATTTGCTGAGCTTGTGCCAAAATTGAAGGATCCCACCTTGCCTGTGAATCTGGGTTAGCAAAAGGCCCAGTGCCCAGTAGGGCATCAACACCCACAGCATGATGAGGGTCGTGTTGAGGCAACTGCATATTTGTTACAGCTGTGTGCTCAGCCACTTGCCTCCAAGTTTCTTGAAATACACTGTATTGTACTGGCTGGAATGAAATAGTAGCAATATGCATGATGTCATAAGGTGCAAGCATATCTGCATTAATTACACATATTAATTGCATTACGTCTGAGGAATTAATGCCATACTGAGCCACTTTCGATTGGAGATCTTGCACAACCTTCCAGACAAAGACGTGATGACTGTCATCCTGCCCTCTTCCAGGAGCTGCTTTAAAACCTGGAAAAGCCATAGGGTTATCACAGGCAACATTTGCATTAGCACTGTTCTCCTGAGGTACTCTTGGAGCACCTAATCTTTCTATCAGGTCCCAATTCTTTTCTTCAGCTGCTTTCTTCCTAACAAATTCCCAAAACTCCTGAGTGTCCAGGTTTAGAGCAAATTTGGGAGAGAATCCCCCAAAGGAGCTCCAGTAGGAAAGCAGATCCAATCTGCTCTTCTCCCCACAACTGGTCTGGGAGAAAATACCTCCTTGGAGAAAGGTGGAAAAAACCTGTCTATTAAACAACAAAACCTTAACAATATCAAACAATAAAATCTCTTGCCACTCCAAAAGAAATGACAAACTGAGAAAGTCCCTCCCCGGGTTGCGGCTCAGCTCACTCTGTCTCTGATCAGTCCCTCCGGTGCTGGAAATGTTGCAGGCCAGGCCCGGCCTGGTGGGCCACAGATGCAGCTGCCCGTTCTCCCCTGGGTGTTCAGTCCAGAGCAGGTTTCAAGAGCTCCAAGGAAAAGGGAAAAAAACAAAAGTCCCCACAGTAGGGAACTTCTTTGCCTCAGCTAGCTAAAACTAACTAAAAGCAAAAGAGAGCTCTGTCCCACTGTCAGTCCATCCGCAGACAACAACAGTCCAGGGGCAGAAATGTGGAGGAGTGAGTACGGTGTCTGAAAAAAACCTGCTGCTTCTTCTCTCCCGCTGCTTCACTCTCTGGAACACTCTTAAAGGTGCAAAACTTATTATTCAACATAATATAAGGTGCAAAACTTATTATTCAACATAACATAATTGGGGATAAAAGCATCATATAGTCAACCCAGGACACTGAGGCTCTCAAGGAAGCCCAGTTACTTGACGTGGGGGCAAAGTCCATGGGGCAGTAGGGCTACAGCTATTAGAAGGTGAACTGTCAACAGTTCCCTGCCCCAACTCAGATGTTACTGCGGGCAACTCATCACTTGATTCGCTGTCACTCTCGCTGTCAGGTAATGGAGGATACGACCTTGGAGATTGTTCATGCAGCTCAGAGGGGAGCGAAGGGGCAGATGGCTGGGCTAGAGCAGAGGGAAGCAGGGGGGCAGAAGACTGGGTTTCTCTCTCTGCTAAAGACATTTCAGCTACCTGGTGCAGTGGTGTGGTGTATACAGGCACCATCAGGAGCTGCTGCGCAGCTGTGACATAAAGAGGTTTAGGAGTCTGAGAAGGAGATACTATGGCAGTTTTCCCAGAAGCTTTGGCAGCTGTCCCAGAAGCTTTGGCATCCAGCCCAGAAGCTCTGGCAGCTTTCCTGGAAGCTTTGGTAGCCTACCTGGTAACTTGCATGGCACCTGCACCTTCTTCAAGGATAGATTCACCAAGTTCCCCATCAGAGGCCCCCTCTGCCTCATCCCCTTCATCAGTTTCTGTTATCAACCCCAATTCTTCATCCACCTCCTGCTCTGTTTGTTCTCGCTCGGTTTTCCATTCCTTTAATGCCTCAAAAAGCAATCCCCAGGTAACAGCTAGATCAACAACAGTTTTATCTCCCACTCAGATGACTTCCTACAGTCTGTCCCCGACTTTTTCCCATGCTTTCACACTAAATGCTGTGTCGGGATCAGTGCCAAAATCCTGTGATTTAGCCCACAGCAATATACTACGAAGGGCATAGTCTGAAGTATTAATTCCCTTATTTCTTAACAAAACTTTCCATGTAGCCAAAACAGTCTCTTCTTCATTAGATAAATTATTTCCCATTATTACTAGTTGGTGGCTCACCTACTTCCAGGTGTCTTGATAGGAGAAAATCAGGTCTGGGCTTCCCTGTGGCTTCCACCCGCCACTCTCAGCTGCACCAACGCCGCCTCCCCCACTACGTCCCAGTGAGTCACATTTGCCAGTCACAAGGACCCCGTTTGGGTCCAGATCAAGTATGTTCTTAAGGGTGTTGAATCACATTGGGGTTACCAGATGTCGCTTTCAAGGCAGTCATGACACAAGGCAGAGACCACAAGCAGTCTCAGATGGTAACTCTTTATTATTGAACATGGCTGACCTTTTATACACTTTCTAATTGTTTATACTTCTTCTACCCTAACTATTGGCCACAATAAATCAACATAACATCATTGGTAATAAGTTACAGTGACTTCAACTGACTTTCTAAAAATACTTCCTCCAGCTGCAAAGTTCTCATCTTTCTTCAATTCCTCACTTCTCTTGGTCTCCTTAGTTACAGCCTTGGAGAGAATCCTTATCAACTTCTTGCTTGCTTCCTTTCTTCTCACTCCTTTAGCTAACAGGCCTGCTGTTGGCCCCTTCCACACAAAGGCATTTGCTATACCAGCCCCCACAGTAAGGTTCATTAGTAACGGTTGCCCTATGCAAGGGCATACTGGTGGTTACATGCCTCTATCATTTACAGCAGGATGGGCTCCTCCTTAGACAAGGACTTCAGAAGTTTTTTACAATTCTCATTAGCATTTTCAGCAGCTAATTTTGAAAGCAACACCTGTCTGGCAATGTCATTCTCAATTTGTCTTTTAAGAGCTTGTTTCAAGCAGCCATTGAATTGCATATAAGGCTCCGCCAGTCCTTGCTTTACATAAGTAAATACTTTTTGGGGGGCTCACAGCATCAGGAACCTTTAAAAATGTGCTATGCGCAGCTTCAGTAATACCCTCAAGGGCCTCACTAGGAATGTGGGTTTGCCCAACAGGGTCTGAGTGGCTTCCTTCTCCGGCCAGGTGGTCAATCATGAGGGCTGCAATATTCTGGTTTGCATGTCTCACAAATTTCACAAGCAAAGCTTCTAACCCCTTTTTCCACTGAGCGTCTGTGGAGGCCGGTGGGCCTACAGAACAAAGGCCATTATAGACCTTTGGACAGACAGACAGACCCCAAGTTGGAGAAATCTCCCCTGTTCAGGGCAATTGAGCAGACCCTCTTCCAGGATGCTTTGTTGTATATGCAAATGTACCCAGTTCTACTTCCCTGGTTGGACTGTTGGCCTCTCCCTCCCTTTTTCCTTATATTTATGTCCTTGAATGTTCTCCCTTCCCTGCTTATCCATTGGCCCCATATTGCCTCAGTGTCCCACCCTCTTTACCCTATTGGTTGCCACCCCTCATCTCCCCTCTTTACTGCCCTGAGCCCTCAGCCCATTGGCCCTGATGCTCTGTTCCATCCCTCCCCCCCCATGTCCCCTGTATTTAAACCCAGACCTTCCACTGTTCTTTTTGTCTTTGTCCCTGAACCCCTTTGTGCGTGGCTGGAATAAACCTCCTTCTCTGGCATCCATACAAAGACCCTTCCCATTTCTTTGTCGTTGGTGATTCTACAAGAGAAGTGTGTGCTGCAGTGATTGTGTGTGTGTGTGTGTGTGTGTGTGCCTGTGCCACCGAGCGGCTTCATTACTGGAGACACTTCTGGAAGGTCACGGCTCCGCTGCCTCTCTCTCCACCACCAACGGGCTTGCGGCTTGTGACAGCTGGCAGCCTGAACAGGGACCTATCCGGAGCATTCCTGGAGGTGTCTTCAGTAGCTTTTTGGCTACTGAAGTTAAGCCATGTTCAGAGCAGCCAATTCCCAGAGGAGACTCCTAAGTTTTATTGGGGGAATCGCACAGGTGACCGGCAACCTTCTTGAGGCGAGAAGATCGGTTGAAGCTGACAGACAACCTGGAGAGGTTTTGTTGACCCACTGTCATGTGAGTACTATATTTGGGGGTCACCCTTTTTTGTCTTTCCTTTGCCTTCTTTTCCTCTTGGATGTTGGGAGAAAGTGTGGGGATGGGAGCCAAACTGACCCACCCACAGAGGGAAGTTTATACCCAAGTTAAAGGAATCCTTGTTGGGGAAAATTTTCATTTTTCAAAGGGAGATTTAAAATGTTTTATTCATTGGTTGTTCAAGTATTTTCCTGATGTTATGAGGGAATTCATTTTAATGAGTTCTGGGACCATATAGGGAAAAGATTCTATGTTCTTTGAGTTAAAGGGGATCTTTCAGTGGGGAAATTTTATCCTTTGGCCTTATTGCTAAGTCTGTAGAAAATGTTGGGAAACATTCGGGACCCCAGTTTAACACCCCTTCTCCCCGTTCCTCCCCCCACATCCCTAAACTCTCTTCCCTGCGTCAGGGAGGATCGGGAGATGGATCCTGCCAGCAGGCACAGGGTTGCTACCGTCACCCTGACATCTCCCAGTGTCCTCTGTCCCCTCTCCAGGGCAGCACTGGCCATGCTGCCTTGGGCTCTCTCCTAACCCTCTTTCCAATGCCCATGTACCCAGTTCTACCACCCCCAGTTGTTCTCCCAGATGGTGCCAGGAATGTGGCCAGCCCCGCCATCTTGTCTTCTCCCTCTCCAAGTTTTTCTGCCCTTTCTCCACAAAATGGTGCTGATCCCACAAAGGCAATGGCCATTTTGTCACCTCCCTGTTCTGCCAAAAACGACACCTCTGACCCTCCTCCCACTTTCTCTATTCCTGTAATCACACCCTGCCCCTCCCTTCTGTGTCAGGAAGTGTGTCCATGTTGGGACTTCCCCTCTCTATTGGGAATCCCCTCCCCATTGTGCACACCCCATCCCTACCCCTTCCTCTCTTGACTCCTCTCCTGATGGTCCCTCCCATTCCCATTCCCACAACATTGGAGCCAGAAGTGGTGATGACAGCAACCAGAAGGAGCCCATATTGGCTTCCACAGCTGCCCACAAACAGGCAGATTCTGGCTGCCCCAAGAGGCTCCATGCAGTCATCAAGTGCCCTCCATCCTCCTCGGAGGATGAGAGTAGGGATTCTGCAGACCCGGATTCCAGTCCTGAGTCTGAGGATCACTGGGCCAAGCTGCAGAGGGAAGCCACCAAAAAGATTGTGGGCTTGCCAATTATATGTAAACATAGCAGAAGAGTGACTGCAATCAATTCCTGGGAGCCGATCCCCTATGGGGAATTGAAGGAGCTCTGCAAAGTGGCTAAGGAATATGGTTGGGGGTTGCATTTCTTAAAAACATTTCTGGAAGCCACCTTCTCTGACCGTGTCTTGGTCGTGCATGAAAATAAAAATATCATGAATTGCCTACTCTCCCCGTGTCACAATCCATCCTTACGAACGGGTTTCGTGATTGTTCATGGATTTGATCTCAGGGTGCAAAAAACCGACACGTCACAGGGGGGTTTGCAGTGATAATCAAAACAAATGCACCTTTATTGAATAACCAAATGCATTGGGGAGGAATTGGGGAAAAAAGGGGAAAATAAGGAGAAGAGGGAGGAAGAGAAAGGAAGGTATATAGCTACCAAACATAGAACAGCCAAGTCCTTTGATGTCCAGCCGATGGAGTTCACCAGGTCACGTCTGGGGAGATCTTGAAATCTCTCGCTAACTCAGAGGTTTTTATTATGATAACTCTATTGAAAATTGTGAGGGAGGGGGGGAAACAGATACAATAAAGAATAGATGTAACAGGTAGTCCATGTTCTCAGCAGTAAACGAGAGCCATTGTCTTCTTGGTCCAGCAGTCACAACCTGCAGGCAAACATCTCGCTTTGGTCAGCTTGCCTCCCCCACACACCTGCCCCGGGCTGGGGGTTTCACTCCCAGTCCTTGGAAGGAGCAGAGGGGCCTTTTCACATGGGGGTTTCATGTCTCACTCCTTGATGGAGAGGCTCCTTACATCTCAGTCTGTCTCTCACGGTGGTTGTAAAACAGGTGAGGGTCTTCTGTGGGGGACCACCCAAGACTCAGGAGAAGTCCAGCCAGGCTGAGAGGTGGGACAGCTCCCAAGGCTATTGCTGCAAAAAGGCAAGATGCCCCCTTCTTCTTTCATTGGGCTCAGTGTAGCATACAGCAAACAACACCTGTGAACAATAGCTTAGCACTGTGCTCAGGTCTCGGAGCCGTTGGCACGTAACTTTCTCCAACAGGGCCAGAAACTTCAGACAAGGGTCTTTTCTTCTGTGGTCCCCAATGACGATCGTGAGGCAGATGAGAGAAACTTTGGACAGAGTCTCACACCCCGGTCGAGTACATGCTGTGGGAGAGGCAGTAAAAAAGGCATCTCAAATCACTGGCGGACACATATTCAAAAGATGCCAACAAACCAAATTTAACCCTTGAACAAATGGCAGGAGAAGGTGACTTCCAGAAGCCACAAGACCAAGCAAAGGACTTACAAGAAGCTGCACTCAGTGGCATCACCACTGCTGCAAAGACATCCCTGCTCCTCACTCTCGACGACACCCTACATACACAGAGCTTCACTAACATTAAACAAGGGCAAGTGAAATTTTCATGAAATTTGTAGACAGACTTAAAGTTGCACTTGAGTGACAAATAGAAAGCCCAGAGGCCAAGAAGGAAGTGCTAAATAAAATGGCCTTGGCAAAGGCAAACAATGAGTGCAAAACAATATTAAGACCCAGAACCTACAATCAACCAGATGGATGAGGCCTGCAACAAATTATCTTCCACTGAACACACCGTGGCAAGGGCAATCTCTAAGGGAGAGGGCCTTTTTAACATCCCAAGATGCTGCAAAATGTTTTAATTGTGGGGAACTAGGCCTTTTTTTGAAGGACTGTCCAGAATACAAAATGCCTAAAGACCAGCAGCCACCAAAGAGGTGCCATTCATCACACTGTATGCATTGCAACAGACATTCTAACAACTGTTCTCAGTTTTGTTATCACCAGTAAGCTCACCACCACCAGCACCATTATCAGCCAAAAAACTTCCAACAGACTGCAGGGTGGCCCCGTGTGAAGACAGCAAATGGAAAGCTGTTTCACTGTACCCTCCCCACTATTCTGGAGGTCCAATACGTGGGGAAATTCCCGTGGAGCTCTTCATACTCCGAACAACAGACCAGAGTGACCAAGGCTTTCCAGCAAGTTCAGGTCAGGACGTGACACCAACTGGTGAGTGCTTTGTCTATACAATTTGATGACTCTGCTTTCTATCGTATTCCCACCAGAAAATATGGACCCCTAGAGGGCCTGAGGGATGTGCTGGTAATAGGTAATGTATTCATGGACCAAATGAAATACATATTATAGTGGAAGTACAAACTGTTGGGCCAAGTGACGAAATCACAGTCACTTTCTGCTGCACAAAACCACCACACTTCCTGCACAGAGAGACTGTGATCGCCCAAGCCTTTTTATTGCCATTAAGCATAGACAATATCCCAGAGCACCCAATGGCATGCTGGGTTGAAATCATGGGCCAAGACAAGCCCCTTATAAAGTGCAGTCAGTTGAATAAAGGTAATGACATCCACCTACAAGGGATGGTGGACACAGGGGCCAATGTTACTATCATTACACAACCTCAATGGCCCCTGAACCCGGAGCTGACTCCTGTCACTGGAGTCACCTCAGTGATTGGAGGAGCTGCCATCTCCATGAGGAGCGAGCGTATTATCACAACAGAGGGACTGGAGGGCCAAACTGCCACCATCAGGCCATTTGTAGTCAGGGCACTCACCACCCTGTGGGCCAGGGACCTGTTGTCCCAGTGGGGAGCTTGACTTGATATTCCACCTCTGTCCCGGGATTTCTATTTGGGGCCACTGCAGAGTGCACCACCCCACAATCACCTGGAAGACTGACACCCCACCGTGGGTGGATCAGTGGCCCCTCTCAACAGAGAAATTACATACCCTCGAGCTTCTAGTGGAGGAGCAGCTCTCCAAGGGCCACATTGTACCTTCCAACAGCCCTTGGAACTCCCCTGTCTTTGTTCTCAAAACACCTGGCAAGGACAGGTGGACGCTCCTCCATGACCTTTGTAAAATTAACAAGGTCATTGAGGACATGGGTCCCTTGCAGCCTTCCTTCTCCGTCCTTGCTTCCTTGTGACTCGAGACTGGTGGTCGTTGATATCAAAGACTGCTTTTTCAACATCCCCCTCCATCCTCAAGATGCTCCCATATTCACCTTTTCCATCCCCTCCCTGAACAGACAGGCACCTCTGAAGCGGTACCACCAGTGAGTCCTCCCCCAAAGTGAGAAAAACTCCCCTATATATGCCAGTGGTACATGGCCCTTGTCCTATCTCCCATCCAAAGGACTCTCCCAGATGCCATTATCCTACATTATATGGATGGCATTCTGTCTTGGTTTGAAGACAGATGTCTGCTAAGGAAGGCAGGAGCTTCCTGTGAAATGGAAAATGTAAACCCCCTCCCTCTGAATTATTATAATTTTGAAATTAAAAAGCTCTCGAGCAAAGATATGGGAATAAGAATAACAGTTATTTACGAGGAAAACTAAAAATACAAATGCAATAGTACAAACAAAAAAGCCCCACTGACAGAGTCAGAATATGACCTGACACCCTGTGGGTCACAGTGGTGGTAGCAGTCCTATTAAATGGTGGCTGCAGTGCTCCTGCAGTGACAGGTGGGGTTCTGTTGAAGCAGTGATCCTGTAGAAGGGTGGAGTTTTCTCTTAAGGTCCAGTGGTGGCGTAGATGGGCCTGGACTTCCTCTGGGAATGCAATGGAAAAGAAAGCTGCTCCTCTGGGAATCCAGTGGGAAAAGGCTGTCTCTCTTCTTCCAATGTCAAATTATATCCAGGTAGGAATGCTTGGCTCCTCCCTCTGGCCGGAGCATCTCACAATGGGATGATGAATTTTTCATCAGTCATGCAGTGACACTCAAGGGCCCAATAACAGAAGATATCTCCCAGAGGGGGGGATTGTTGAGGAAGAGATAAAGTAAACTGCTGTAAGAGATGGTCTGAAGTTTCCCTCATTTGCCTCACGACCGTCACAAGGACAGAGAGGAAGACCCTGAGGACCCTGGCTGGAGTTCTGGCCTGGTTGGGGTGGATGCTCGCCAAGTGATTGTTTGCAGCTGTGCTTGCTGTGCCCCCACGTTACAACTGCTTCGAGCAGGGGCTGACAGGGAGCGGCTTGCTCTGTACACTTACACCTGCTTCACGATCCCTGCTCATCACAATGGCCCATGAATTTCCCCACCTCTTGGCCAGATGAACTTTCTGGGGTACCTCTGGTGATCCCCCCATAGAAGATCCCTCATCTGCCTCACAAGCGCTGTAAGGGAAGCCCCCTCCCAAGGACTGAGACTGAGACCCTTAAAATTCTAACACAGGGGCGCGGGCCTGACTGAAGTGGGATGTTTGCCAAGTGTTGCCTGCAGGTGTGTTTGCTGCACCAAGACTGGTTTCTCATAGACACCAATCCTGAAAACAATGGGTCTCGCTCACCGCTGAGATTGATTTGTCCTGTTTTGGAACATGGACTGTCTTACACATTTTCAATAGACTTATTCTCCATTGTCTTTTATCTGTTCTCCCCTTGGTGGATGACTATAAAAAACCCCTGAGTTATGCAAAGAATTTGAGATTCTCCCCAACGTGACAAGATGGATCTATTGGCTGGACCACGAGGATTTTGTCTCTCCGTTGGTAGCTATTCCCACCCCTGTCTTCTTCTCTCTCCCTCTATCCTTTATCTCCTTTCTAATCCTTCTATTGCTTCTGCTGTGGGCACTCAATAAAAGGTGCATTTGTTTTGATCAAGACTGAAATCCCCTCCATGTTGTTTTTGCACTCTGAGATCAGTTAATGAACCATCACAACCCCACTTGTACGAGTGGATCGTGACATTAAATTGCCGTCATGGACAGGATTCTGACAGACAGAGGGGTTTGCAGGGTTGTGTGTAGTCTGTAACAGGGGAAGGATGTTTCACTCCAGCCGCACCGAGCCCGATACCCCGAAAGGGGTGAGCAGTTGTCTAAAAAGGAAAGGGAGTGACTCAAATTTCCCACAAACTGCACATGCCTAGGTGAAAAGCACCCCCATACTCAATTGAGGGTTCTGTCTTCAGAATTTCACAAAAGATCTCTTAGTGCAAAAAGGGAAACTGTTTTTGTGTATGTGTGAATCTGGACTGTCTGGGAAGTGAAGGGACTACTTGAAGTAACTGAGTAGAACCTCCCAGGCACATTTAGTCTCTTCACCCACCCAGGGAAGCAAGGGAAACACAGCAGAGGCTGTGTGGTTGTGTGCCTTAAGTCTACACCTCCCTGTCATGGTTTTGGTCCCATCACAAAATGACGGAAAACCTCAGCGCAAAAGTTGAAGCTGAATTTTATGCTCTACTAGCCAAACACAATGCCAAACCTTCTCCCGGAGGAGAAGAACGGGCACAAAGTAACTGATTTAATTTGGAAAATGTTATTGATAGAGTATGTTCTTTACAACATGAAACAAAATTTAAACTGGGCAAAAATAAAACTATTCTCTGCTCAGTTTTGGGAGCTTGTCTCACAGCAGCTATAAAAACTCTCTTAAAGTGAAGAAGTGAGGAAAAAGCTATAATGGACTCCCTTCAAAACCTAGTTGAAATTTGGCAAAAAAATTAAATGAAGAAAGGAATGAGATCCATCTGTTACAAGCTGCCCTTAGAGAGGAACATGTTAAGAATTCACTGAATGCTGATTCCTCAACACAGGCAGAGGAAAAGACACTCCTCACATTAAACAGATTTATCCCCATAAGGAACTAGAGGCAGTAAAAAAACTGTGGAGAAAACTGCTGCCCTCATTTGAGACCACCCTTGGTTAAAACAGAATATAACTATATTAATGATGAAGATTTTGAACCACATATCACAACTAAACAAATACCATTCAGCACTACCAAATTGACTAAGCTGAAGAAAGAATTTGGGCGCCTCCCACAAGAATCGGAGATAGAATATGTCTTCCAAGTGTCCCTCACTGGTGGAGATCAAATTAAATTAACTGAACAGGAGGCCAGTAGGTACTGGGGACATGGAGTTTTCCTAACAACAGGAGATAAGCGTGACACGTGGTCCCTGACACAATGTGTGCCTTTCTGGGCCAGGGGAATTAATCCTTTGGAAAGGGGAGACCCTTTAGCTATAGTCAGTGCCCCCGACCAGCTTTTGGAAGGCGCCCACAAAGCCACCTGCCTGCAAATGTTTCATGAAAAAGGTTGATTCCTGGTTTTCAGTCACCAATGCAATTACCTGTAAAGCCTGAAATTATGACTCCTTTAATTTGAGGGCTTCCTAAACCTACAGCAATTACTTTACAGAAAACCATAATGGCCTTGGGTCCCATAGAGAGACTAGATAGATTCCTTGGTAACCCCACTGACCAAACTGAATCTACTGATCCTGGTTTCACTCCATACTCCATCCCCTCACAGCCCCCAGCTTCTCAATCTGATTCACCTGCCAGTAGCCATAAAGGTTGGGCATGGAGCGAGGTTGCAGTAGATTTGATTAATTACAGTAGATGATATGGACCTGTAAAAACCCTGGAGGAGAAATCTGAAAAAACAAACGGTGTTTGGTTTATCACGGCTCCTCACGGTGAAAATTTAGGGAAGGGAAAACAGATCTCTAACCACCACCATTGGTGGTTGTTGGAAGTTAAAAGGGGGGTCCCCAGAGAGGTGATGGATGGTTTGCCCCTTGATAAATTACAGAAAATAATAACGAATTGGCACTATCAGAAACCGAATTTTTCAGTTCAACCCAGTGCACCCCTCCCTTCTCAGAATCCAGCCAGTGAGCCAAAAGAAACCCTCTCCCAGCCTCTCCCTCAGAATTTAGGATGTGAGCCAAAGCAAACAGAGAACCAGAGAAACTAGGCTCTCCATCCCTTATAGGTGAGCGAAGGGCTGGAGCATGGATGGATCTGAGAATGCTCACTAAACATAAATCAGGAGATATATTGATCACAGCTATCACAGGCCTCAAACAGGCACTTGTAACCTTTCTGATTGACACTGGGGCACAAATCTCTGCACTAACAAAAAGGATGCCCAGAAGTGTAGAATTGTTCCAACAAAGAAACCATGTTATGTTTTAAATGCCCTAGGAACTACAGAATCTATGAATGTGGCCTTAGTAAAACTCACACTCCATGGAGAGGAGAATCAATTAGTTGTCAAAATTGGGGATATTCCAAACAATTTATTAGGGATGGATGTTATTGCTGGGAGGCAGTGGGAAGATTCTGAGGGATTCCTGTGGTCATTTGGCGTGCCACGTCTTAACATTAGACTGCTCCAAGCTGCATCCTCCTCACTGTCTAGCAAAATTACTCATGTAAAACAATACCCTCTACCTTCTGGTGCCAAAGAGGGCATCAACTGGTTATACAGGACTTGTGAGACCAAGGAGTAATAGTCAATACCCATTCTCTTTTCAACTTGCCAGTGTGGCCAGTTTGGAAACCCAATGAGAAGTGGAGGCTGACAGTAGACTTCTGCAGGCTTAATGCCAACACAGACCCTCTTACAGCAGCAGTCCCAAATTTGGCTGAATTAATGACATCAATTCAAGAAAAAGTTCACTCAGTCATGGCAACTATAGATGTCAAAGACATGTTTTTTATGATACCCATACAGCCAGAAGATATGGACCGTTTTTCCTTCACATGGAAAGGACAGCAATACACTTTCACTAGGCTTCCCCAAGGCTACAAACACTCCCCCACTTTGGCCCACCCTACTTTAGCCCAGGAATTAGAAAAAATACCCAAACCTGACAACGTAGCTGTTTATCAATACATTGATGACATTCTGGGGGTGTGTGTGTGTGTGAAATAGAGGTAGTAGGGAAACATCAGCAGAAAATAATCTCTCACTTAGAAAGTCTTGATTTGCAGATGCCCCCAGAGAAAATTCAGAAGTCTTCTCAGGAAGTGAAGTTTTTGGGAATTTGCTGGAAAGGAGGTATGACATGTATTCCACCTGATATCCTAACCTCTTTAGATCAGATCAAAATGCCTGAATCCAGGAAAGATCTCCAGCAAGCTCTAGGATTATTAGTGCTCTGGAGAAAACACATTCCAGATCTTTCAATAATTGCCAGGCCCCTTCATGACTTGCTGAGCAAACGGGGTGAAATGGGATTGGACTCCTTCTCAGGAGGAAGCATTGCAGTTGCTGATTTTTGAAGCAACAGCTCACCAAGCACTGGACCCTGTCCATCCCACAGATCCCTTTCAGGTGGAATGGGGATTTGGCTCCTCAGGGCTGTCAGTACACATTTGGCAGCAGGGTCCTGAGGGTCCAACAAGTCCTGTTGGTTTCTATTCCTGTGGTTTTAAAGATGCTGAGAAAAGATACACTACCTGGGAAAAAGGATTGTTTGTGGTTAGCTTAGCTTTCATAGAAGTGGAAAAAAATGCATGACAACAACCAGTTGCCTTGAGAGGCCCTTTCAAAGTTATTAAGACAGTCACTACTGGGACCTCCCTCCCCGTCCCCAACACAGTGGCCCAAAGTGCCTCAGTTACAAACTGGTATGCTCAGATTGAACATTACTGTAACATTCTCTCAATAACAGAAAACGCTGTAAAAAATTTAGCGATCCAAGAAACTGAGAACTTGGGCAGCAGCCATGACAAACCTGCCTCTGTAATTAAAGTATCCCCTCCTTTCTCCCCCAAACGATCAGCAAATTCTTGGTTCCCTGATGCCTCTGCTAAACAGGAGGGGAAGGTGTGGAGATACAGGGCAGCAGCCCTCCACATTTCCTCTGGTGAACGAATCATTACCGAGGGAGAAGGCAGTGCTCAGGCTGGGGAGCTGAGAGCTGTTTGGAGTGCTTTCCAACATGAGGTACAGAATACCTCTCCTGTCTGCATCTACACGGACTCCTATGCTGTGTATAAAGGATGTACTGAGTGGCTTCCTTTTTGGCAGCAAAATGATTGGGAAGGTAACAGAATTCCAGTATGGCAAAAGGAAAAGTGGCAAGAAATTTTGAACATCGCAAGCCAAGGAAATTTTGTTAGGGTGGGCAGCCTTTCACCAGACAGATGGAAATCCAGCAGGAGAGTGGAACAATAAAGCTGTTGGTTTAGCAAGACTAAGTCCCCTGAAAAAGAACAAATTACAGAGGACTGGGATCAACTATTAGAATGGCTGCATGTAAAAAGACAGCACACAGGTGTGAAAGATTTGTACAAGGAAGCTCTTGCCCAGCATTGGCCTGTCACCAAGGAAAGGTGTAAAACATGCGTATCAACCTGTGAGCAATCGCAGACTGGAGACTGGAGAGACATCCTTTGGAAGATGACCCTCTGCATTTCAGAAAGGGTAAAGGCTTATGGGACGCGTGGCAGGTAGACTATATTGGACCCTTTAAGAAGTCAGGAGTTAAACACTTTGTGCTAGTAGGAGTAGATATTGTATCTGGGATGGTCCAGGCCAATGCTTTTAAAAGAGCTACAGGAGATAATACTGTTAAAGCATCGCAGGGATGGTTTGGAATTTTCCCAAAACCACAGGAAATTCAATCTGATAATGGGTCCCACTTCACTGCTAGAATTGTACAGGATTTGGCAAAAAATGAAGGAATTAAATGGACTTTTCATACCCCTTACTACCCTCAAGCTAACGGGATCGTGGAAAGGACCAATGGTCTTTTGGAATGACTTTTGAAACCAGAGGAGGGAAATTGGGATGTTCGGTTATGGGAAGCTGTGAAAAGTGTGAATGACAGATGGGGGGGTAAATGGGTGTCCCAAAATCACTGTTTTTTGCCACATAGCTCCAAGCATAATTGCCTCTCTAGGGAGACCAGATGATTTCAAGATTCCAGCATATTACCCTGGACAACCTGTTCTGGTGGACCTCCCTACTGTAGGGGAACTACCACTAGTGCTAAAAACCCCTCTGAATAAACATGCATGGGTAGCCTCTGATGCTCTAGGGAGAGAGCATCGGATAAATACACACTGGATAATTCCATCATTCTAACTTTTTCTGTCCCTTAGTGGCAGGATTCTGTTGTGTTTACTTTTACAGAAGAACCCTGAGGGACATGAGGATCATCTGAACCATGATAACACTGGTGATACTTTTCTGCATCCTACCACAATTCCGTGGACAGAATCCTGCTGAGTGGTCGTGGTCTGAAGCTACCATCCATCACACTAATGTTCTAGGATCATATCCCAAGGGTCACCACCTGAACCTAGAGCCTATAGTGCTGCATGACTCTGAGATATATCGCCCAAGTGAGTGGGGATGGGATCAGAAGGACTGGACTAGAGCCCTAACTGGAACAATTGGTGAGTCGATTGTGGTAGCGTGCAGAAAAGTGGAATGATCTCTCTATGAGAAAGCCACCTCCATTGCAGGTGCTGGAAATTTTTTAGAACCAGATGGAAAAAACTATTTGCACATCCCTACAACAGAACTGTGTCCTACGACAAAGTGGGAGTGTACCAAGCAAATTCCCCTCACTCTGTGCTGCTGGCAGGAGTACGTTGGTAACTACACTTTAGGCCCCAGAACCAACAATGCAATTACAAAGGATTGTAGAAATAAATCTACTGCTTGCTGGCATAATTTTACTTTAGCCAAACCAACTTATGTGACCCGCCGTTGGCAAAATAACTTGACAAATCCATAAAGTTTAAAAGGCCTGGTTTACAAATTTAAGATAAATGCTATAACAAAGTCCACACTGAGTACAGTAGTCACACCCCAGTGGGTAGAAAGGACTGAGAGCACCCTTAGTCAGCTTGATACTGAATGGCCTTGGTCCCAGGCTTTTGTTCATTTTTCCAGATCCATGGGAAACGTGAGGGATTTAAACCTATCAACTGTCATTATGCATGAAAATCAGATATACACTAGGCAGGAATGGGAAAACCAAAAAGCCTGGCAGCTTCAAGGGATAGTGGGGAAAAAAATTAGTATAGGATCCGAATGATTAACGGAACTACCCATAGAAACGCAACCTCAATCGGTGTTTTGACAGATCAAACAAATAAGCATGAAAAGGTTTGTACGCACCCAAGCTTACAGGATTTTTGGCACAATTTTACATTGGCACAAACCATAGAAGTGGTTTGTCTTTGGTCCAAAAAATGTAGGCCTGTAGGGCCTACATTTTAAGTTTATAGTAAATGCTATAGCCCAACTGGTTACAATTTACACCACCACCACTCCAGCCCAACTACCGCTTATGCTTAGCCCAAGAATTTTTGAAAATGGACCAGATATAATTAGGAAAACAGGACAACAACAAATACTGTTCAATCCAGCATGGTTCTCTTAAACAAGTCAAATTGCTGATGCAAAGTAATGTCTCAGAAATTCAGCCGGCCTGTTCACCTTTTTTGCAAACTTCCTTTGAGGGTTGGATGACCTGGTTGCAAAAGCGGAACTCTTTTAAAAGACGGACGCTAAGAGACATAACCGGTGTTGTGGGAACAGGATTGGGAATTCTAAAGAGTATTGATTCAGAAGTATTAATGAATAAAATTGGCTGCTACAACTAGAGATTTGACCAAGTTACAACAACCACTGCAGTCATTGGCTTTAGGAACACACCAGTGGCTGCTATCAAACATTTTGCCAAATTGGGAAAAGGTAAATGTAAATGACCACAAATTGGTAAATGATGCACTCGGTGCTACACAAAACAACATTTCTTTGGCTCTCAGCTGTATCCAGGCACAATTGTGGATGCAGTCAGTTGCTGCCTCAATGATAAGAGAAGGTGAAGAAGGCACTTTTCCTACTGAAATTGGGAAAATAATTTGGGACAGTGCCACTGATTTTGAAAGAGAATTCCAATCCTGGTGGAACCTGGTGAATTTTACTTACAATCCCATTACAAACATAGCCATGGCTTTTGTGTTAACCATACGTAATGCCTCAGTGCATTTGATATTTCCTATGATTGCATTAGGGCTGAATAATGATGGAGCTGTTCTCTATCCTTATGAGCATTGGGAATGGGCCCGTCAAATTGGTGAGAAATGGCAAAATGTTAATTTAGAATCTTGTCTTGTCCGAGAACAACAAGGGTTCATCTGTGAAAGCAATGCAATCATAGCTCAAGACATTTGTTTAGACACAGAGCAAAATATCTGTCATTTTGAAATTCATCCTAATGAGACTTCTGAAACAGTCCTTATATATATAGGCAATAGATGTGCATGCTTCAGACCTGCTTGTGATTTTGTATTTGTAGAGAATGTTGTAGTAGATACTAAAAATTATTCAAATTTTTGTGCTTGTAACTTTACCAAGATTACAGGATGTGATTTCTTTTATGAAGCTCCAGTTACCTCTCACTACCTATTGCAATCCAACTACACACTGATTCACAAACTGATGCCTACTCCTATTGGGATGGATCTCACTTTGGTAAGACAACTGCTGCTCCATCGAGACTTAGTTGAAATCCTTGAGAAGATTGAGAAAAACGCACAGAAAGCCCTGGTGACTGTTCATCACAATGTGAGACAGATACCCCGTGTCATGGAAAGGGTGGAGAAAGATGCCGAGCACAGGGGGTGGGATACTCTTTTAGGTGGTCTCCTACTGCCACGGGTGTCCTGAGCAGTCTGTGTCATCCCATTGTTATCCTTTTGATACCAAATCTGTTTGGTTTTATTTTATCAGCAGTCCCATTCGTTATGAATTGGAGCATGAAACAGCTGACAAGATTGACGTCTATAGTTAATGCAAACAACTTGGCTGATGTCCCATGCACTGTGAACATCCCCAAGACTTTGACACAAGGCAATTATGAATGAAGCATATGTGTTTTGGAATAATCCTAATTTCCATTTATGATTTTGTGGGAATTACTTTTGATTTTTAGTGAATTGGTTTAGAAAATCATTTTAAAGTTAGTGCTTATATTATGATTTGTTTATTGCTTTTGCTTTTGATATTTGTGATTTGTTTTGACCATTTGAGAATGGTTATAAAAATAATACTATTTTAATTAATTAACCATTTGAAAATAGTTATAAAATTGATACTGTTGTGATCAATATTAATTATGTTTGTTTATTGTCTCTCTTTTTTTTTCCCTCTTCTTCCTATCCTTTCTTTTCCTCCTTTCTCTCTCTCTCTCTCTGTCATGCTGTCCCTATTTTTCCGGGTTCTACTACCAACGTACAGCGAGTCATGAAGACCTATCAGCGACACTCCAGAGCCCTGCTGATGACGATCCCTTCAAGACAATTGTGAGTCACAGGGTCGTGTAAGAGTCTGTCTGAAATATCCCTCATCTGCCTCACGATCGTCACTGGGGACCACTGAAAATCTCGGGCTTTGTAGGAGAAAGTTACACAAGCCAAAGGCTTCGAGACCTGAGAGCACAATGTTAGGTTATTGTTTTCACAGGTGTTGTTTGCTGTATGCTACACTGAGCCCAATGAGAAGAAGAAGGAAGCACCGTGCCCTTTTTGCAACAACAGCCTTGGGAGCTGTCCCACCTCTCGGCCTGGCTGGATTCTCCTGAGTTCTGGGTGGTCCCCCACAGAAGACCCTCACCTGTTTTACAACCACTGTGACAGACAGACTGAGATGTAAGGAACCTCTCCATCAAAGACCGAGACATGAAACCCCCATGTGAAAAGGCCCCTCTGCTCCTTCCAAGGACTGGCACTGAAACCCCCAGCCCGGGGCAGGTATGTGGGGGAGGCAAGCTGACCAAAGCGAGATGTTTGCCTGCAGGTTGTGACCGCTGGACCAAGAAGACAATGGCTCTCGTTTACTGCTGAGAACATGGACTACCTGTTACATCTATTCTTTATTGTATCTGTTTTCCCCCCTCCCTCACAATTTCCAATAGAGTTATCATAATAAAAACCTCTGAGTTAGCCAGAGATTTCAAGATCTCCCCGACATAACAGGCGGATCCTCGACTGGACTGGACCAAAGGACTTCATCTCTATGTTTGGTAGCTCTATCCCCCTCTTTCTCTCTCTCTCTCTTTTGTCTCTCTCTTCCTCTATCTTTTTCTCTCCCTTAATCCCTCTCTCACATTTTGCAGTGGTCATTCAATAAAGGTGCATTTGTTTCGATTATCATTGCAAACCCCCTTGTACCGTGTTGGTTCTTTTTGCACCCTGAGATCAAATCCACAAACCATCACGAAACCCGTCTGTTAGGACAGATCGTGACACCCCCCGAAGAACCCTCCCCAAATTCCCCCCCAAAGCCCCCCCAGCACCTCCAGACCCCGCTAAAACCCCCTCAAGTTCCCCCCAGACCCTCCCCAAATCCCTCCAAACGTCCTCAAGACCCCTCCCCAAATTCCCCTTACGACCCCTCCAGGACCCCTCACCTGTTCCTGCGCCTCCTCAGCAGCTCCCGGAGCCCCCCGTCCTCTCCCAGCACCTCCCCTGCTCTCTCCAGCGCCTCCCGCAGGACCCGCCCGAGCCCGGGGCGGCTCCTGGGGGTCCCCGAGGGGGTCCCGGGGGGCGGAGGAGGTGGAAGGGGGGCGCCCGCTCCATGCCCGCCCCCGGGGTCAGGGGGCGCCGCTTCAGGCTCGGCTCTGATTGGCTGGAGCGGCGCGGGGAGGGCAGGAGTTGCAATGGAAAGACGCCCGGTGATTGGTTGTTTTCATAGAGGGCGTGGTGATTGACAGGAGAGGGGCGGGAGAGGCGGGCTTTGCTGAGGAGAGGTGCGCGATGATTGGTTAGTTCAGCTCGAGAGAGGCGGGCATTGCTGAGGGGAGACCTGCGGTGATTGGTTGGTTCGGCACATCAGAGGCGGGCGTATCTGACGGGAGGTGTGTGGTGATTGGTTGGATTGGCGCACGGGGAGGCCGGTGTTCCTGAGGGGAGGTGATTGGATGGTTTGGGGCGGGGCGTCCGCTATTGGCTGGGAAAAGTCCGGGATTTTTAAGAGAACATTCCCGGTTTTCTGGGGAAAACCTCTCAGATTATTAAGGAAAAATTCCCGTTTTTTGAAGGAGAAACATTCCCTGATTTTTTGACGCCACATGACCCCAAATAACCCAAAGAACCCCGAAACACTCGAAATAAACCCCAAATAACCCTAAAAAAACCCAAACAATACCTAAAAGTCTGCCAAATAACCCTAAACAAATCCAAATAACCCCAAAAAACAAACAAAAAAAACTCCCCTCAAATTAAAATAAAAACCCCCAAATGATTTCAAGTACACCTAAAAAAAAAACATATACACCAACATAAACCCCAAGAACCCCAAATAATTCCAAATAAGCCCAAATTAACCCAAATAACCCCAAATAATTCCAAAGAACCCCAAATAAATAGAAATAAACCAAGTAAAACCCAAGATAAACCCCAAATAGTCCATAAATACCATAAATAAACCCCAAACAAACCCTAAATAAACCCAAATAAACCACAAGTAAGCCCAGTTCCTCCCGTCCCCACGCCATGACAGATCCCGACCAATCAGAACGCGCAGTACTGATGACGATCCAGTTGCTGGGCAGAAACTCAGAGCACTGGCCCCGCTCAGCGATTTTCAGCCAATCAGCGCCCGGCCCGACTCTGACTCATCAGTTGCCAGGCACAGTCAAGGCCTCTCACTGCGTTCAATAATCAGAGACTGCGCGGGGTAATTTCCAGCCAATCAGAGCGTGTCTCGCTGATGACTCATCAGTTGCGAGGAGCGGAATTTGGGGACCGGGGGAAGGTGACCCTGAGGATGGGCTGGGGGCCCCAAATTAATCCAAAACGGGGTCGAGACCCCAAAACGGAGCAGGAGGGGCCTGGAGCCCCCAAAACCAAACACAGGGGAGGGGACTGGGGGAACGATTGGAAAGGGGAAGGAGAGAGGGGAAAAGAGGGGGGTGGGACCCCCAAATTGAGCTGAGAAGGGGATGGGACACCCTAAATTGAGCTGGAAGGGGGGTGGGACCCCCAAACAGGATGAAGCCAATTTTGCTCCTGGAATATGTAAAGTAGTTTATGGATATGCAAAAAGTCTATGAATATGCAACAGGCTGATGTCATGGGAGACAAGGACCATCCAGCAAAGGTTGTTATGGCCACTGAGACCTCCGAGTTATTTCCGGGGACACCCCTTAATTAATCTGGTTTTAATTCCATCAGTCTGTTGCATATTCATAGACCCTCATGCATATCGACAAACTCATTTACATCTTTCAGGAACTATTTTACATGTCCCGTCTTTGGGAGTGTCTCCCCATTTCAGGAGCCTCTACTGAAATGGAAAATGTAAACCTCCTCCCTTAGAAGACGAAGAAGAAGAAGAAGAAAAGAAGAAGAAGAAGAAGAAGGAGAAGGAGAAGGAGAAGGAGAAGGAGAAGGAGAAGGAGAAGGAGAAGGAGAAGAAAAGCTGAAATTTTGGGAATCCAGTGGGAAAATGGCTGATCCTCTGGGAATCCATTTCTTACCCCCCAAAGACAGGGCAAAGGCAGGGCGGTGGGGTTTTTATAGGGTATCCCAAGGGTGGAGTTGGGGTTTGGGTCAGGGGAGGAGTTCTTAGCAACACAAGAAGGATGAGATCAAATTCCTGCCTCTTAGCAACAGCAGCATTCCACACAGAACGTGTCCCCAAATCCTAAATTTCCTCTAAAACAACTGAGAAATTATGGAACTGCAGATATATTCGATCAATTTCCTTCATCTAACCCAGTTTGGAGAGTTTTTCAAGGATGAAGGTGAAGCAGAGGAAAATTAAGGCCAAACCAAAGGGCTAAGCAGCCAGGTGTGTTCCCAACATGGATCACAGGGAATGTGCGTGACCAGGGCTGTGCCCAAAGTGCCTCCTCCAGTGGGGGATGGAGCTGGAGCAGCACACGAAGCTCTGCCCACACTCAGGGCACTCCCAGGGCTTCCCTTACCGGTGCCTCCGTTGGTGTTGGGTCAAGTTAGAGCTGCTGGAGAAGCTCTTCCCACACTGGGGACACTCGTAGGGCCTCTCCCCTGTGTGGATGCGCTGGTGGGTGACGAGGGTGGAGTTGTGCTTGAATCCCTTCCCACAGTCAGGGCACTGGAAGGGCCTCTCCTCTGTGTGAATCCGATAGTGCAGGAGGAGATGGGACCTGGTCTGAATCTCTTCCCACACTCCCCACACTCATAGGGCCGTTCCCCAGTGTGGATCCTCTGGTACACAATCAGGTCGCAGTTCCACCTGAAGCTCTTCCCAATCTCCACGCATGTGTGAGGCTTCTCCCCATCATGGAGCTGCTCATGGAGCACCAGCTCCGAGCTCTGGCTCCATCTCCGGCCGCCTTCCCGGCCCAGGCTGGCTCTTTCCCCCTCACATCCCCGCCATCTGCGTTTGCAGCCCCTCCTCGTGCGGCAGCTCCGGGGCTTTTCCTCCCCGTTGGCTTCCTGCGCCGTGGAGCCGCTCAAAACGGCCTCTGCCACCAGGTTCTGCCGCGGGCATTTGTCCTCCCTGCTCTCCATGCTCAGCTCCTGCTCTGGGGGAGGAAGGACAAGGACAGCATGGGATTTGCCTCCGTGCCACAGGCAAGGGCAAGGAGATCCCCCCAGGGCTGAGCTGCAGCCGGGGGCCCTGCTGGGCTGGGAGATGGAGCAGCACAGAGGGGAAAGGGGCACTCATCGCCAGCTCGGGGCTGTGCACAAATCACAAACAGGACAGGACTGCTAGGAACGTGTCTTGAGCTGTTTTATTTCCCAGCATCTGTCTCATTACTTGGTTATGACAATGGGAAGATGCCAGTAGCTCACATCACAGGTAGCAGACAAAGAACTTCATGTTAAAACTTACTTTAAAAGGTTTTTGACCAATCACGCAAAGCAAAGCCATACTGACAGTAGTTCTATCCAAGCACTATAAGCACATTGACGGTTAAAACAATGCTCCCTTATTTCAAATACAATACCTGCTTGTAAGCCTTAAAACACAATGCACAGAGCTCCATTATTAAGCTTGGAACTTCCTAATATCTTTCTAGATACACTTTTCTGCAGGTTAGGGAGTTATTCTAGATAAGTGTTAATGCACAGACCATTGTTCTATTTCTCCCTACTTTCTACTTATATAACTTTTCTGCTGACCAATCTTACGGTTACTGCAAAGCTCTAATCAGTTCTACTGTCTCTGAGGCTTGTCTTTTGAAGCTTTTCCAAAACCCTGTGATTTTAAGCATTCAACAGACACTGATTTCCCCCTCACCTGCCTCAGTGACCCAGGGCATCTTCCTCTTCCTCGCAGCCTCCCAAGTGTTGGCAAGGGGAAATCCTGGTTTGGGGAAAACAAGGGATGAGCACGTTGAGTTTGATGGTTCCTCTGCCCGAGTCCATCTCTACAAGTCAGCAGCCATCTGGGCTCCAGAAAAACCTCCCAAACACCAAGATTCAGCCCTGAAAAAGCCACCCAGGAGTTCCCTGTCCCTGGTCCCTCCCCTCTGGTGTTCGGGGGTTCCACCCTGTCCCAGCTACTGGGGGTTACGCTTGGATTGGGGATCCCCTTTCTCCTCGGTGCCCGCCCTGCCCAGGCTGCTGGCAGTCCCAGCAATGCCAAAAGCTGCCCCCGCTTCGCTCTCCCCATTTCGGGATGCCGGGGCTGTTTGGGCTCCCGGGCTCCCTTCTCCCCTCATTCTCTGCTCTGGGCTGCAGCGGCTCCAAGGAGTCCCCCCTGCCCCTCTCCAGGCTCTTGAGGCTCCCGCCAATGGCGGCGCTCCCCCCTCTCTGGGCTCCCCACTTTGGGCTCCTGGGGGACACAGGGCTCTGCTCCTCCAGGCTGCCTCTGCCGGCAGCCGCCACCGCCACCCCCCGATGTCCCCCCAAGGGGCCTTTTCTGCACAGCCTTGGACTTCTTCATTCTCCAAAATCCCCCCAAAAACCCAACCCAGGGACCCTCTGGATATCTGGGCCGAGCTCCCCCTCCCCGCTCACCGGAGCCATGGGGGGGGCGATGATCCCACAGGTGGGGGCTGCGAATTCAGGCAGGGATCGAAGGCGTGGTTCCCTCAGTTCAGCCTTGATCCGCTTTTGTCCCTCCTCTTCCATCCCTCCTCCCCCTGCTCCTCCCCCCTAGCCCCACCTCCTTTTCCCCCTTCATCCCTGCCCTTCCCTCCTTCCTCCTCCCCCAGCAGCAGCCACACCCTCGGTGCCCGTTCCCGCAGCCCTCGCAGCCCACGGCAGGAGCGGGGATGGAGCCGGGACGGGTCGGGATGGGCAGCGCGGGGCTCTCGGCTGCTCCCAGCCGCTGCGGGCGGGGGGAACCCGGCCCGGGCCAAAGGAGAGGCAAACTGGGCAAACTGGGGGCTGCACATCCAAACTGGGCCTTGCTGGGGACCCTGCCTGGCCACTGCCAGCCCTTGGGGCTCCTCCCAGCACATCCGCCAGGGGGGAACGCACACAGGGCTGGGGGATCCCAGCAGTGGCAGCACTGCCAGGGACTGGGCTGCACTGGGACCGTACTGGGAGTGACTGGGGCTGTACTGGGCTTGTACTGACATCATACTGGGATCATACTGGGAGTGACTGGGACTGTACTGGGCTTGTACTGACATCATACTGGGATCATACTGCCCTGCCAGGGCACACTGTGATTGCACTAATGGAGAGTGGGATCATACTGGGATCATACTGGGATTGTACTGGGAGTGAGTAGGAGCCTGCAGGGGGCAACTGAGACCATGTTAGGGGCAAATGGGATATACTGGAAGTGACTGGGAGTCACTGTGAGCAACTGGGAACATACTAGGACCAACTGAAAGGAACTGGGTGCATACTGGGGGTGATTGGAAACTGCTGGGCTTACACGGGGATGAACTGGGATCATGGCTGGAGGTGACTGGGATCATACTGGCAGTGAGTGCCACTACACTGAGGCTGACTGCGAGTGCTTGTGAGCAAATGGGATCATACTGGAAGGAACTGGAAAGATGCTAGAGATAACTGGGGTACACTGGGATATACTGGGAGCGACTGGAAGGAAAGTGGGGGTGAAAGAGAGCAACTGGAACCATGTAGCGCAAAACTGGTTTATTCTGGCAGAGACTGGGAGCACACTGGGCTCATCTCTGGATCATACCGGGAGTGACTGGACTAATACTGGGAGTGACTGAGTGTCACAGCGAGCACACCCTGCACAGCATCCCCCATACTGGGCCTGACTGGGAGCAACTGGGAGCAAATGGCATCATACTGGGACTCACTGAGTTGATTGAGGAAGCAACTGGAACCATGCTGGCGGCAGCTGGGACAATACTGGGAGAGACTGGAAGTAAGTGGGATTATAATTGTGAAAAGTGCATATTTTGTGATTGGGTTTTCGCAAATATGAAAATGAATATTATACATCTTGTGTTAGAAACTAATGCTGTATTAATTCTCTTAAGAAGTGGGTTAAATACAGTTTTTAGTTATTACAAAATATTAAAATAGAAACTATGCTTGGTAAGAGACTTTCTTTAAAGAAAGGACTTGCAGCGAGATAGCAGCCCCAGGACACCTAAATCATTCAGAGAAAAAGAATTTATTGCCCTCTTATCAGAAGAAATGAACTTCTTCCCGCCTCAAAGGCGCTGTTAGGATTCAGAGGAAGAAGGTGGCACTGACCAGAATCCCATGTTTGAATGGAATTTATGCATCATGTATGAAGTGTACGAATATGCAACAGGCTATTGTTTTTAAGGGTTAATCCTTTGTTAACAGGTGTCCTTTTTAGGGCTTGTGCTGCCCAGAAAAAGGTACCCGGACTCCATAACACTTTGTATTTGTTGTCTCATATTGTCCTAATTCAAATTGTCCAAATTTTTATTACTCTAATAGTATTACTATTATGATAATTATTTTATTACTATTAAACTTTTAAAATTTTAAAAACAAGTGATTGGCGTTTTTCACAATTTGGTAGCAGAGGATGGTTACCAACACCTCACTGCCGGTGCTTTAGGAGAGTCAGAGTGGGGAAGGTGCCCCCTGCCCTCTTCAGCAGCCTCGCTCTGTTTGCCCTGGGGTGACTGACAGACGCAGGTTATGGTGGACAAAAGGAGACAATAAAACAAAGACAAGGGAAAAAGGCTCCCTACAACCACAGCAATTGGCCCCCTAAGAGTATTAATGTACACGAAGAACATGGGAAGGAAAAGGGATTGGTAAGTATTTCTCAGGGGGGATGAATGTGAGTGAATGAGAGGCGGGCTGGTTGTGCCAGACCTGCCAAGTGAGTGCTGGAGTCTCCCATGCTGCGTTTCTGACTTTCCGCGGTAAGTGGCTGTCGCAGACAACTTTCATGAAAAATCCTTTCTTAGGATTTTTCCTTGTGAGAAGCTGCAGTTTCAGTAACCAAAGTAAACAATGGTTATCTGCTGCTGTGGAATGCAACAGGTGGACCCGTGATTGGTCTCCTGTGGGTGTTTGGATTTCTTGACCACTCATGGCAGAGCTGGCTCTTGCTCTCTGTCTGAGACACAGATCTTTGTTATTCGTTCTTTTCTATTCTTAGCTTAGCTAGCTTCTCAAGAAACCTTTTCCTTTCTATTGCTTTTTAGTATAGTCTAATGTAACATATATCATAAAATAATAAATCAAGCCTTCTGATCATGGAGTCAACATTCTCGTCTCTTCTTCATCCTGAAAACCCTTGTGACCACAGTCACAAGTGGCCAGTAAAGAGACAAAGTGAATGTTAAAAGGAGTGAGAGAATCCCCCGGGGTAACTGGGACTGGGTCTCAGAGAGGGGCTGGACCCCTCGGAGGAAGGGAGCAGAGGAGTTTCCTAGCCCAATCCACTAGCAAATGGGACAAAAGGGGCTCCTAAAAACCTGCTGGGCTGAGGGATTAATATTCCAAGAGCATTCAGGGTAAAGCAAAATTCTGCTGGATTGAGGATATGCTCAAGAGCATTTGGGATTGGACAACACAGGTGGATTGAGAAATAAAAAAATGCCCAAGTGTTGGGGAAGATGAAACAGGAAAGCCTTATAAATATGATTGTCTGGCAAAAGATTTTGACAATATAGAAACTATAAGCAAGATTGAAATCAAAGCAAGCTTTGAGATACCTCAGTTACTGAACAACTGGAAAACAGTGGTGTGGCTGGCTGAAGGTAATCCCCTTTTGATGGAACAATTCCCACTGCTTGCAGACAGATCCAAGGGTCAGAGCAGATCCTGCCAGCTTGGCAGAAGGGGTCCAAAGAGGAGTTTTTACGGTTTAAAATGTAACACAGTGTGGTAATGTAATGATTCTTATAGGCTGTATGTAAATGCTATAGGACGTGCATCTTGTACTAGATTGGCTAGTGAGAATCAGAATATTCAACACAGAAGATTTATTGAATTGTAATGGGAACCTCACTCTCTTACACTTTTACCCTCTTACTCTCTTACCCTCTCATCCTCTCTACCCCTCTCTTCTCTCGGGCCTGCTCCAGCTGTGCCTGGCAGCTCCAAGCAGGGCCCTGCACCCGGGCCCTTTGCAATAAACCGAAAGTTCCAGGGCCTGGCTGCAGAGATCTCTCGTCTCCGTCCATCCCGACCGTCCTACCCCCCGACGCTCCTACACCCAAGAGCATCTGGGATTGGCCAACACAGCTGGGTTGAGGAAAATCCAATAGCACCAGGACTGGCCAGAAATACCTAAAATTGTAATAGGTGATGTGAAAGTAAAAGGTACCTTATTGTTGTTGTGTGTGTGAGAGTGAGTCACACACAAAATCAGCCTCAGCTTCCCGGGCAGGTGGGAAGGGGGGGCTGTGGAAAGAGGAGTGTGTGACCCACAAATAAGCCATTGTCCCTTGGGTGGGTGGGGGCTGTGGCAGAGCATGTGTGTGACTGCAAACGGGCCATTGTCCCCCCGGGCCTGTGAGGGGGCCGTAGCTGAAGAGTGTGAGTGACACAAATCAGCCTCACAGGTGAACGGGCACCGGAGGCAGCAGAGTCAGGGCCCTCCCAGGAGGCCGGGAGATACTGAGACCCAGAGGCCAACGCCAAGGGGAGGGGGCCACAGGGAGCCGCGATTCTCTGTCAACAGGGATCCACTTTGTGTCCTGAGCGTGTGAAAGAATGTGTGGAAGTGAATGAGAAATAGAAGCGAGTGAATGTAGAAAAATGAAAGGATATGTAATGTAGATTGTGTATTTTAAGCTTCACTATATCTCCTTGGAGAGAGGTGGATTGCACTGAAAGTAGTGTGAGAAAAAGGTTTTTTGTTTTTAAGTGTGTAGTTGAAAGAAAAGTGGTATTTAGGTTGTTAGTGAAAGTGAAAAACAGAGGCAGATGATGAATAGATAAGATCTTGAAAAATGAGACAGAAAACCAGTAAGTTGGATTACAGGGGGAAAAAAAGAAAAAAAAATAGCCCTTTGGGAGTTATGTTAGGTAACAGAGATACAACTCCTTGCAAAAGGAGAAAGTACAGGGTATGTAGTAGTTGATGGGAACAACATGCAAACTATGGAAAAAGGGAAATTAACCTTAAACTAGTAAGCTCAAACTTGTGAATTATATACTTTAAAAAGAGCACTAGAATATTTAACACAAAATAAAGGAACCATATATACTGATTGAAGGTATGCCTTTAGCGTAGTACATACCTTTAAAAATTTGGAAAGGAAAAAGATTACTTAATTCAAGAGGAAAAGGTTTAGTACATGAGGAACTTATTTCAGAGGTTTTAGAGGCATTAAAATTACCTAAAAGACATAGCTATAGTACATATTAAGGAACCCCAAAAGGGAAAGACCCCAGAAATAAGAGGAAATAATTTGGCAGATGACGAAGCCAAGGATACAGCAGAAAGTGGAGCTGAGTGAGTTATGTTAATATTAACTCCAAACGAGGAAAAACTGGAAATTCCTAAGTTTAGGGAAGCCGAGAAAAAAGAATTAAACAAGACAGGAAGTGAACAAGATAAACCAGGGAAATGGAAACTTCTTGATGGAAGACAATTACTTAATAAAATGTGCTTACTAGGAAAATATTAGAAGACATGCATCAGAAAACCCACTGGGGTACTCAAGCTTTGTGTGATCATTTTTTAAGGAACTATGGGTGCACTGGGATTTTTGGAGTAGCAAAGCAAGAAACTGAAAGATGCTTAATTTGCCAAAGGATAAATAAAAAGGTGATGAGAAAAACAACATTAGGAGGTCGTGAGTTAGCTCGTCGACCATTTCAAAGTATCTAAGCAGAAGTTTAGATTTGTTAGGCTCTGGATTTATTTGTAAAAAACCCCATTTAATCTAGAAGAAAGAGAATATGCCATAGGTTAGAGAGGAGATTTTAGGAGAATAAAAATCTTTAAAGCATGAGAAACACCCGAGACAAAACAGGAAGAGAACAAGGGGAAATGAAAGGGAGGGGAACAAGAGGAAAAGTCAGAAAGAGAGTGGGATCCTCTGCAGCTCTTGCCCCCTCCGTTCGCGGCCGAGGCGCCTGTCCCGGGTCCCGGCTCGCTGCCCGCCTCAGCTCCGCCTGCCCCGGTTTCCATCCCAGGTGCGGGCTCACTGCCCAGGGCAGCTCCACCTGCCCCGGCGCTGGCGGTGAATTTGTGTGCCCTGCTCCCACTGCCCGGCCCGCGGCCGCTCTGCCGGCCATGCTGGGGAAGATGGGGGTTGCTCTGTCCTGCCGCGTGGGCCGAGGTCACCGCGCCGACCGCACCGAGGCCGGGTCCCAGCCATCCCATCCCCGGCTGCCCTGCCCGTGCCAGCTGCGCTGGGCACCGCCGCTGCTGCTGCCGGGGTCTCCCACCTGCCTTTTCTCTGCCGGGAGCTGCCGGATCAGCCGCCATAAGCCATGTGGGGGCTGCCCACGCTCCGGCTCAGTCTCCACGGGAAGATCCCCCTCTGGCGATTCCGGTAGCAGACCCTGCCCACACTCCCACCGAGCCTCGGCGGGATATCCTCCGTGCTCCAGCGTGGCTGCTCTGGGGGCTGCAGGGGGATCTCTGCATCCCCATGGATCTGCAGGGGGATCTCTGCATCCCCATGGATCTGCAGGGGGATCTCTGCATCCCCATGGATCTCTGCATCTGGCACCGCCGTTTTTGGAGGCACCAGGAATAGGCTGAGCTCTGCCTGAAGCTCTTCTCACAATCCCCACACCCTTCCCGGCACAGGGAGGGTTTTACCTCCTCACAGCTCCCCAGGCTGGGTTGGCAGCCCCTCCTCATGTGGGATCTTTGGGGCTTTTCCTCCCCATTGGATTCCTGCGCCGTGGAGCTGTTCCAAATGGCCTCTTCCACGAAGTTCTGTGGCAGGGATTTGTTCTCCCTGTTCTCTGTCTGCAGCTCAGTGCATGAGGGAGGAAGGACAAAGAGAGGAAGAGACAGGGAGAAGGGAAAAGGAAAAGGCAGGAGGAGAGGAAGGAACAAGAAGGAACAAGGGAGGAAGGAGATGGGAAAGGAACATAGATGGATGTAGGACAGAATGAGGAGAAGAAGGAGGGTGGACAAGGAGAAGATGGGATTTGCCTCCATGCCAGAGGGAAGGGGAAGGAGATCCCCCCAGTCCATCCCTGGCAGGATGGCGTTGGCAGTGAGGCTGTCCTGCAGCAATGCTGGGCTGGGAGATGGAGCAGCAGGGAGGGGAAAGGGGCAGTGATTCCTCCTGCCCTGCCTGGCTGTCCCAGTCTGGAGCGTCCTGGCGCTGCCGAGGCCCTTGGAGCGTCCGGCACTCAGGAGCCCGGAGCTCACGGCTGCTTTATAAAGCTGACAAAGTCGGCAGGATGGGTCTGGGTATGATCTCAGCAAACTGGGTTTATTGGTACAGGAGCAGGGGACAGAGCTGAACAGGGTCTGGGCACAAAGACAGGGTGCAAGCTGAGGGCACAGGGGGTTTTTATATGGGGTAGTGAGGGTGGAGCTGAGGGTCAGGGTCCAATGGATATGGGGGAAAATGTGCAAAGGAGGGGTTAAGGGTCGGGACACCTAATAGGGAAACAGGGGCAGAGGAATGCAGTAAACTGGGGCCAATGGAGGGACAGAGAGCTAGGGACTAATCAAAGATGGGTAATAGGGGTGAACTAGGGTAATTAGGCCAACAGGCCAATGGGGTAACATAACTTTCCAAAAATCAGCATGTGCCGGCAAAGATCTATAGGAGAAGCAAGCTTGTCACCATAACCTTGAAATCTATTCTTCTTATTAGGGACCAGTCCTACACGGGTGGGAGATTGAGACTCCCATGGGCCTCCACACCAGTGCATCTTCCTTTTCCTCGCAGCCTCCTTCTCCTCCGTCCAGACAAAATTTAGGATTGACAAATCCTGGCTTTGGGGGAAGAACAAGGGGTGAGCACCTTGGGTTTTGTGAGAAATGAGCCTCACTCTTTAGAATTTTTGAAAGTTTAATAAGGAATAATAAGGGACAAATCAGTAACAGCGCTGGGTGTTGGCAATGGCCAGAGGCACACCGGTTAACCACAGCAACTCTTCTTGTCTAGTTTCTCCATTGTATTGTTCAAATACATATTCATAATGATTGTACATATTCAAACATTTCCTGGAACTCATTTACATGTTCCAGGAATTCTTTAGGTTGGTTTGACCCCCAACTCGCCTTTTTAGAGCATGTGCAGGAATCGTGGATTGCTGTTTTGAGGGTTGTGTGTCACTGCCTCACAAGGGCCCCTGTTCTGTGGTTTCAGCAGGTGACAGTTATTGACAGTGGAAGGGTCAGTGGCAGGGGCCTCATCACATCCCTTCCTTAGATGTTATCTGACCATGCAGACGCTTTTAGCTACTTCCACAAGTACTTTAAATGAACATTAGCTATTTCACAAATATCTCTGAGTTGTTATTGTCAGTTAGTTACAAAAATAAAAGCATTAGTTCTTATTTCACAACTACGGCTACTTCTGTAAAAGTTAACATTCTAATGCACAACACATGGCATCCACTTTAATATTTTGCAAAAGCCAAAACTATAATGTATGTTTTTCACACTGTCCACTAACTAAAATATCATCCATAAATGATGTTCTGAGGATATGAGCTACACAGGGGCCAGGGCATTGGCCACAAAGAGCTGACAAATTATACTATAGCAAAAGCAGTGAAAAGTGATTACAAACTGTACTATATCAAACTCATTGTGATTAAGAATGTTTTGCAGAAGTCAATACATAATAGCAAAAGCCAGCACTACCTAGTTATTTATAACAAACCCAGGGCAGGTTTTTCCCTTGCATGGAGCACCTGGGCCTTCCCCGGGCCCCTTCTGCCCTCCTGCAGAGCCGGTGGCATTTTCCAGCACACACAGTTTGTAACCAAGAGCCGGGTGCAGCCGAGAAGGCTCCAAGCGCCTCCTTCCAGGCTGACTCTGCAGGTGCCGAGGCTGCTCTGGGCTCTGCCAGGGCTCTGCTGGGGCTCAGCTCTAGGCCAGGCTGGGCCCGCCCTCCCCTCACATTGCTCCGTGCAGCTGAGTCAGGGCGGGAGAAGGAAGGGACACGTCAGGGGAGTTGAGGTTTAAGAGAGTTTTTATTCATAAAACTTTCATAACAAACAGGCTGCTCTAACTACCATAACTAACTAGCAATGCTAACTACCCTAACTAACTACCAGTGCTAACTACCATGACTAACTAATTGTCCTAACTACTGTAAGAAGAAGCTGTCCTCAAGTGCTTCATCTGCTCTGCTGCTCCCTCAGGTTCTTTGCTGCAGTGATCAGAGGGGTCAGGCTGGAGAGAGGCTTGGCTGATGATAAAAATGGGTGCTGCCCAAAGGATAAAAAGGAAAGAAATGAACTGTTACTTTCCAGAGTCAAGTTCCTCACAGGCTCTGTTGCAACAGGACAAAGGGAAATGGTTTGAAAATCGAGGGAAGCAGGCTCAGATTAGATCTAAGGAAGAATTTTTTAACCGGGAGAGTGGGGAAACACTGACAGGGGGTGCCCAGAGATGTGGGAGGTGCCTCCTGCCTGGAAACATCCAAGCTCAGGTGAGGCAGGGCTCTGAGGCCCCTGAGCTGCTTGAAGATGTCCCTGCTCGCTGTGGGGCACCAGGTCCAGATGAGCTCGAAAGGAGCCTGCCAGGCCACAGCAGGCGAGGATTCTGCTCGCTCTGCGCGTGGAACGCAGCGAGACTGGAGACTATCGGAGGGGGCCCCACAAGAAAACCCCTCCCTGGCTCTGCTGCTTCCCCTGCAGCCCTTGGCTCTCACCTGCAGCAGCTCCTGGGCAGCCCAGCGCCGCTCCTCGTCCGGCTCCAGGCTGCACTCGACGAAGTCCCGCAGCAGAGCCGACAGGCGCCGGGGCTCCTGCAGCTGCGGGGTCCCGTTCTGCCGGATCAGAGCGCGAGCCTGCAGGGAAAGCAAACTCAGCGCTCTGCCAGCTTCCTTCACACCCACACGGGCTCACATCCACCCCGGGGCCTCAGCCCCAGATCCAGGGCCACTTTCCTCCCTGCCAGAGATGCTGCTCAGAGCTCATTTTGCTATGCCAAGCAAAAAACCCAAACCCTGGGGCTGCCACAGCCACTGCAACATCCAAATGATCTCGCCTTGAGAGCCAGTTTCATTGGCCGGCTTTGTTAGTAGGAACCTCCATCAGAAATAGCCCATTTTGCTTCTCCAAATATGGACACCAGCTTTACAGGCCATTTTCCAGAGTCACTGTGGTCTGCCTGTGTTATTTCAGAGGATTCTTCCATCAAGCGCATCTCTGCAGTGCCACTGACACTCAAGTAAATGCATTCCTGATGCCCCATCCCAGAAACTGCCAGGCAAGAAACAGGAGGTTTGTGATGCTGAAAGCTCAGGCTTGGTGACACAGAAAAAGTAGCTTGGACTAGGAAAGAAATATGTTAGACTATGGGGATGTTAAACCATCATCTTCATGTTTTCAACAAGTTTCCCAGTGAGAAGAATCAGGGGAGATCATCTTGCAAAACCTCTTTTAGAAACTCCTGCAGAAATCTTGTTGGGTTTGGGGCTGGGATTTGGGGATGGTGTGGGGTTTTCTTGCAAGATAACATTAGAGCTGATGCACTTGCTTCATATTTCCAGGTCATCCTCTCAGCTAGAAGAGCTGCAACAACGAAAAGCCCAAAGCAAATTGTTGCTGGAGACTGCAGAACATTCGTCTGTGTGGAGGCACAAGTCCTCTGGGAATTCCCTTCCCATGTGCAGAAACCTCCAGCTGCTGCTCCCAGTGCAGGGTCCCCCTGTGCTCGCAGCCTCTGCAGCCACTGGAGAATTTGCCTCTTACCATGGCCGCCGTTTCCCTGAAGTAAGGAGGTTCTCCTTCCACCATCTCGATGGTCACAATGCCGAAGGACCAGATGTCCACCTTGGGGCCATAAGGAGATCTGGTCACAACTTCTGGGGCCATCCAGTGAGCAGTGCCCACCATGGAGCTGCGCTGGTCCTGCTCAGGGCTGAGCTGAGCGCAGAGGCCAAAATCAGCTGAGGACAGAAAGAAACCCTGTCAAAGGCAGCTGCAATGAGGAAACCAAGCACAAAGATTCCCCACGCTCAGTCTGAGAGTGTAGTAGTGAAGTCAGCTGGAAAAGCCCTCAGGGCTGTAGCCAAGGAAAGATGGAACTGGGCCCTTCAAGAAACCCTCAGCTTTCCTGCAGTGGCTTTTACTGATTCCCTCGGAGCTTTAGATTCCCACTGCTGCCCCTCTGGAAGGGCCATGGCCAGAGCAAAGGCACTGCTGGCCCCCTGCTCCTCTCCTGAGCTCTCTGCAGGGGCAGCCGCTCTCAGCTGGCAGCAGGGGCCGGGCAGTGCCCCCAGCAGCCCTTGTGGGGCTCTGGCCCTCCCAGGGAAGCAGCCCCAGCCCCGCAGCCCGGGAGCGCCGTGCCTGGCCAGGAACACCCACCCAGCCTGACAGAGCCGTCCATGCCCAGGAGGATGTTGGAGCTCTTCAGATCCCTGTGGATCACCCGGTTGGAATGGAGGAAATCCAGGCCCTGCAGACACTGAGAGAGAACAAGAAACACAAGGGCAAAAACCAATGGCTGGAATATATCACACCAGAAAGGACAGCTCAGAATTCTGCCAGCAGCAGCTTTGCTGTGACAGGCCAGGAGTGCAGTGCACACAAGCTCCAGGCAAATGGTTCAAGGCAAAGCTGAGAACAGCAAATCAAATCCAAACCAGAAAGAGAGTACCACAACAGCAGGAGAGAGAACAAGAACAGAGTAGAAGTGCAGTGATGCTGGCAGGCCGTTCACTGCAGAGGCTCTTTCTTCTCCAGCTCATAAAAACAACTCAGAAACAAAGCCCTGAGCATGGAGCCACTCCTGCTCTCACACCCTGTTTGGAAGGACCATCGTGTCCCAGCCATGGGAGTGACAAGCAGGATCCCTCACCTCCCGACTGACAGCTGCCATCTCTCCTTCAGCCATGCGTGTCTGTCTGACAACATCCCGCAAAGTTCCTCCATCCATGTATTCCATGACCAGCCAGAGATCTCCATCCACAAGGAAGCTGGAAGAGGAAAGCAATGGCATGGAGATGAAAGTGCAGAGCTCAATTCCCCCATGGAAAAGCCTGGAGGGGAGTTTTGTTTCCAGGTCACTTGTCAGTGAGGACAGAATCAGATGGAGAGACATTCCTGCCAGGCTGCACAGCCCTTGGAATCTGCACAGTCTAAAGGGGAAGGAGACACCTGCGAGAAAGGAGAGGCCTTAGATGGCAAGCAGGTGAAAAATGCAGTTTAGCAACAGCCCAGATCAATGTGGAACCACAACCCTTGGCCCCAGCTGGTTCAGCTTCTGAACTCATCAGTTCCACCATTCCCTCCAGAACAAGGCAACACAACTGCCAGGGTTATCCAGGGGAGGAGGCCGTGCAGCACTTGGGACAAAAGCAGTCAGGAAACCTTTCAGAAAGTCCCTTCAGAAACAGGCAAGGCCAGTGAAAAATGGGCAAATGAGGCATTTCTGGAAACAAGAACTTGGTCTTCCTGGCATCTGTAGCAATGGAAAAGGGCTGGGAAGAAGAAGCCAAGGGAAATAATTTCTGCTGTGGTTTATCAGCACTTGCTGGGAGACACAGCAAACGGGGTCAACTTGAAGGAAAAACCAAAGCAAAGCAACAAAAGCACGTGGAGGGAGTGAACTGCCAGGCTGTTATTTTGGGAAGATGTGGCTGGGTCAGGCATTTTCAAAACAGGCTACAGACTCCGGATGCCAGGAAAGGTTAACGCAGGGCCCGGGCTCGGGATCAGAGCTGAATCACTCACCTGTCCAAAGAGTTGACAATGTTGGGGTTCTTCTTGTCCTTCAGGAGCAGGATCTCATTCACAGCTCGTTCCCTGTTCTGCCCTCTGAGACTCATTTTCTTGATGGCCACCTGAAGGGACATTGCAGCCTTGAACTGGAGGAGTCTGTGGCAGGAGGCCACAGCAAACACGGGGCGAGTCTTTGTGGAGCGACGGAGCCGGGCTGTGCCAAACTGCCTTGGGATGGGACACCAGAGCTCAGCAAGGGCCATTCCCACAGCCCATTGCTCTGCCAGCTGGGGGCTGCTTACAGGACACATGGCCAGAGACATTTGGCCTTGCAAGCTCTGCAGAAATGGTCCCTCAGCTGTCAGCCTCAAAGCTCTAACAACATTCTCTGCACCTACAGTCTTCTCAAATGGCCTCAACACTCCTACTATTATTATTCAAACCCATTTTGCAAGCAGGAGGTAATTCTGGTTCTGTGAAAACAGAGCAAAACAGCCAGGAACCCCTTAGCAATTCTATGGGATTTGGTCATGATTTCAGATGCAACTGCTCTGTTTGGGATTGCAGAACAAAGCAGACACGCACACCCATTGCTCAGGTGATCCCTGTCACAGGCTGTCACTGACACCAGACCCAAACACAACTGCAGGATTAGGAGAGAGCTTTGCTCTGGACATTCGTCTTCTCATTTCCCTCCCTCTCTCTCTGTGAACAGCTGAAGTAGGACTAAAACCCTAAATTGAGCCCAAGCAGGATCTCTCCCTAATTAGGCCTTGAGGTATCCTTTGAAAATGAAAGGCAGGATGGACATAATAGTGTTATAGTTTAGCTAAGAATAGCTAAATAATGTTCCTGTCTGAGGTTGGGATGAAGATAAATTGGGCCTCAGTCTCCAGCAGCTGATGCATTCACACTTTTAGATATGAAGGCCAAGCCAGCGTGTCCTGCTCTGACAGACACCGCTGCCCTCCTTGCATTCCTTTGGCGCTTCAGAAGGACCAAGTCTGTCCCAGCTGTGCTCTGCAGGCTGACACTGCTCTGCCTTCAGAGGAGCAGCCTGGGCAGGAAAGCTCTGCTGGCCCCCAAAGCTGCAGCCACAGCTCCCAGCAGAGGGGAAAGCCCTGGAGAGCTGCCAGACGTGCTGGGCGTGTTGGCACTGACCTCTCCTCCAGTGGCCCTGTCGAGTCCTTTATAAACGGTTCCAAAAGCCCTGGAGACAAAACAGCAGAGAAGAAAGAAGCAGCGCTTTAGGCCCTGGCAGGGAAAGACAGCCCAGACAGGAGATCTCTGCTGCCTGCAGCGTTCACAAACACCTGGCTGCATCGACCCTTCCAACAACAGCACAGCAGCCACCAGCCCTCTGCCATGCAAGGTGTGCAGGAGAAAACTGAGACCCAACATGAAGGAATTGGGCTGGAGCGAATCCCAAATGTCCACCCTGAATTGCTTTAGTTCAAAACCTGAGGTGAGAGATGGCTGTCTAAAGAACTGGAAAAGAATGCATTTCATCCTTTTCCATTTCCTGCCTAAGATCTGCAGGTTCTACAAGGGCCCTGCCATCAGGCAGGTGATGCTTTTTCCCCCAGAGTGCATCAGCTCTGTGTCTGTTACTGAATGGATGGGGTCTGCTACCTGTGCTAGAATAGAGCACTTATTAGTTCATCTCTGGTTTCTGTTTCTAAACCATTAGGTTGATAACCCTGACCAGTGGATATTTTTTGAAGGAAAATATTTGAAAGAAATCTTCTTGAGAACTGTTTTCTGACAGTCACCAGATGGTGAGTTGCTCTTTTAGGCAATCCAGTTCCAGGGACAGAAGATCTTCCAGGTCCTGCTCCTTGCTGCAGGCAGGACACTGCCAGCCTCAGGGGCCTTTGACGGCGCCTTCTGACCACAGTTATCAATTCTGATCAGGACTGAGAGACAGCAGGATGGTAGCCCAGTGTCTGAAGGTGCTTGGAGCTCTCCTGACTTCTCACTTGATCCTGCACCAGCACAACACCCGGCCCTGCTTGTGCAGCAGCAGCTGCCGTGCACTTACCCTTGGCCAATCTGCTCCACTTCCAGGTATTTCTCGGCAGGCTCCTCCTCGCTCACGGTGTTCCCTGAAAGAAACCACGTGGAAGACGCTCCCTCCCAGAGTGAGACCCCGCCTTGCAGCAGAGCCACAACCAGCCCCACTCCCTGGGGCCGTGAGCCCCTTGGTGTCAGCTGGGGAAGGACAATAAATGGCTCGGTGACATTCAGCTGCAGAGCAACACTGGGTGCAGCTGATGCCGAGACACACACACAACACCTGCTCGGGCACCCAGGAACAGAGCAGACGTACTCAGCTGCATCAGGCACCACTCCCCTCTCCCCTCTGGCTGCCCGGCTGTGCTGCTGTCAGAATGTTCAGCCCAGGATCCCACAGCGGAGAGAGGTTCATTGTCCTCTTCCCAAGCAGAGGGAGCTTCTCCATCCTCTTCCCAAAATGCTGCAGCTTCTCCATCCTCTTCCCAAAATGCTGCAGCTTCTCCATCCTCTTCCCAAAATGCTGGAGGTTCGCCATCCTCTTTCCAAGCCAGGGGATGTTCGCTGTCCACTTCCCATGCTGGGAGATGTTCACTCTCCTCTTCCCAAGCCACAGGATGTCCTCCATCCTCATCCCACACTGGGAGATGTCCATTGTCCTCATCCCACTCCGTGGGAGCTTGGCCACTCTGGTCCCACACCAGGGGACATCCACCGTCCTCGTCCCAGGCCGGGAGATGTCCCCTGTCCTTGTCCCACCCCGCGGGAGCCTCGCCGTTGCATTCCCACCCCGCGGGATGTTCGCCCTCGTCTCCCAGAGCAGCGGGAAGTTCACTGTCATCTCCCGGCACTGAGGGAAGTTCACCATCGTCCCCCAGAGCAGCGGGAAGCTCACTGCTCTCTTCCTCCTCTTGGGCCTCCTCTTTGGAAGCAGAGGGAGCCCCAGGAGGTGCTGGTGCTGCTTCTGTGCCCTGTGGACAGACAGTAGTGTGAGGGACAGGAAGTTCTATCTCAGTTATCACCTTATTTATCCTCAGCTGCACATCCAGCTGCACTACACAGAAATGGGGTTTGGAGCTGTTCCAACTAACAATGGGCTACAGTCAACATTGCCACTTATTGTTGGGAATTCGATATTCCACCATGGCTAAAGCCAGCAAGCAATCCTCTGCCTGTAAAACCAGACCTGCAGCTCTTCAAAAACTCTTCAGCAGAAAAGGAGAAAACTGATGGGAATTCCTTTGCTGCTGCTGCTGCTGCTGCTGCAAAGACACTGACAGGAACTTTCCTTCAGCCTCCCAGGCTGGCCCTCGACTGCCACATGCCGAGCTCACAACTTGCTGCACAATTCCAAACACCAAAGGTTCCTTTCCCACTCACCGAAGGAGGAGCTGCTCGGAATCCAGACATGAGGTGCCCTGCAGTGGGAGAGGGAACATGAACCAGATGCTCTTAGGAGAAAAACTGCCAGTGCTGGGAAATGCCACGGAGCAAGGCAACCCCAAGAGAGCATTTTGCTTTCACTGCATCCCTCCAGGAGCCACAGTCCCTTCCCACAGCAAGCAAGAGAACAGCACAAAATACTGGGCTGGGTCAGTTCTTGGCTGGAGCAGCAAAGGGAGGCAGTTCCAGGCTCAGATGGAACTGGCACAGACTCCCTGCTTGAGGGAACAGAACCCCCCAGGGCTCATTGCAGGTGCTGTGCACGCCCCGCTGGCTGCAGACACCCCCTTTTTCAGCTGCAGCTGCTGGCAGGAGCTCTCCCAAAGCAATGGTGTCTTCATGGCCATTTGGTTCCAAAATCAACTCAGCTCCAGAGGAAGAACAGAAAGCACACAGCAAGCCCAAAGCCACAGATGCTGCACCGAGGGAAAACCTCAACTTACGTGCCAAGTGGGTTAAAAAATACCCCGAATAAGCCACAGAGTACAGAGTGCAAACTGCAGCAGCCACGTGCTGGATCATTTTGGCTGCGCTGCACACGCCTGCAGCCTGTAGCCCTGCAAGCACAGAAGGACAGGGCTGGGCTGGCTGCTGAGAATGCCTCGGGCAGGAGGATCCTCCGGCAGCGAGCCCAGAGCCACTCTGGGCACTGAGGCCTCCGTGTCCCACAGCAACGGGAACACCACGGGGACGTGGCGCTGTTCCTGTGACATCCCAGCAGCAGCTCACGCAGAAACCGCCTGGAAGGTTCTCCTGTGTCACAAAGGAGCACAAAGAACCCTCCCAGGGCACAGCCCATGGCCCAAAGGATGCAAGAGGAACTCAAAATGCAGCAAACAAGGACACCCCATAGCCCAGCCTGAACACTGAGGAGAACAAGGACAGGACCAAAGCAAAGGAAACATGACCTTTAGTCACTGATAATTCTGACTAAAAGCAGCAAGCCTTGTTCCATCTGGGATCTTTGTTCTAGTCCTAAAAACAAGCAAGGGTCTCCACTCTAAATACACAGAAGGCAGGAACTGGGGAGGAGGTGGGATTAGGAAGGAGGAGGAGGAGGAGGGAGAGAGGAAAAGGAGGAGCAGGAAGAGGAGGAGCAGGAGCAGGAACAGGAGGAACAGGAGGTTCCAGTGCCCCCTGTGGCCGCAGCCACGGGACCATCGCCCCCACCTCGTCCTTCAGGTGAGCGGGGAGGGGGAGGTCGTCCCAAATCTGTCGGGGAGTCCCTGAGAGGGTTTTTTATTGGGGTGTGCTTGGAGCTCGCAGATTGTGGAATTGACCCCAAATATCATCTGGTGTCTCTGGGAGGTTTTGTTTTCTCTGTGTGTGTAGGTTTGGATCTTGCAGGAGCCCAAAGCTGAGCCCCTTGGGGGGGATCTTTGGGGGCCCACGTGGCCATTGCCCAGTATGGGCAGGGGAGGACATTGGTCCTGGGGACCCCCGGGAGAGCAGAGGAGGGGAACCCCTGGGACCCCCAGAGTGGGGAGAGCAGAGAGGGGCAATCCCAGAGCTGGGGGACCCCGGCAGACTGGAAAGGGGGGGAGCCTGGAGAGGAGGGACCCCTGGGATCCCTGGGATCTCAGAGTAGAGCATCAGGGGAGAAGGGCCCCCATGGACCCCCAAAAGGCCCTGGATCATCCCTGAGCAGGACGCCAGAGAATGGAGAAGCCCTGGAACCATTGGACCCCCATGATCCTAAGGAAAGGAAACCTCTAGAACCCCAAGAGTGGAGAGATCAGCAATAGGGAACTGCTGGGAGAGTTTTTTGGGGCTGAATCTTGACATTGTGGGGATTTTCATGGACACAAGACTCCTGCTGACTTCTAGAGATGAACCTGGCCAGGAGGAGCCTCTACTCCAAGGCGTTCCCACCTTGGTTTCCCCAAACCAGGGTCTGTCATTCCCAAGCTGTGGCCAGATGGCAGAGGAGGAAAAGGCCCAGACATTCCGCACGAGGAGGGGCTGCAAACCCAGCCCAGGGAGCTGCAGGGAGGAAAGAGCCCCCCTGAGCCAGGAAGGCAGCCTGAGATCCAGCCAGAGCTCAGAGCTGGTGGAGAAGCCTCATGGCAGGGAGAAGCCCCACAAATGCTTGGAATGTGGGAAGGGTTTCAGCTACAGCTCCACCCTGATGGAACACCTGAACATCCACCCTGGGGAGAGGCCCTGGGAGTGTGGGGAATGTGGGAAGAGCTTCAGTGGGACCTCCGACCTGAGCAAGCACCACAAGATCCACACTGGGGAATGGCCCTAGGAGTGCTTGGAATGTCAGAAGAGCTTCAAATGGGATTCAGAGATCGTCACTCACCAGCACTTGCACACCAGGGAGAGGCCCTGTGAGTGTCCCGAGTGTGGGAAGAGCTTCGTGTGCTGCTCCAGCTCCATCCCCCATGGGAGGATCTGTGCTGGATGATCCCCAGTGACCCCCATTGGGCAGAGCCCTGGTGACCCCTGTTCTGGGTGATCCCCGTTGGGTAGGGGGAAGGTGCTGGAGAGATTTCTTTCCCTTCTCCTTGTGCTGCTGTGATTTGGTTGGTAATAAATTCCCTCCCTGTGCCCAGGCTGGGTCTGTTGTGCCCGTGCCGGATTTGCTGAGGGATCTCTCCCGGTCCTTGTACTGACCCACGTCATTGTCGAAGTGCATGAACATTTGCCGGTTGTAGATGAACCTTACCTGTCCCCTGTTCCTGTGCCAATAAATCCAGTTTGCTGCAGAGCATACACAGACTCATCCTGCCGACTTTGTCAGCTTTATAAAGCAGCCGTGAGCTCCGGGCTCCTGAGTGCCGGACGCTCCAAGGGCCTCGGCAGCCCCAGGACGCTCCAGACTGGGACAGCCAGGCAGGGGAGGAGGAATCACTGCCCCTTTCCCCTCCCTGCTGCTCCATCTCCCAGCCCAGCATTGCTGCAGGACAGCCTCACTGCCAACGCCATCCTGCCAGAGATGGACTGGGGGGATCTCCTTCCCCTTCCCTCTGGCATGGAGGCAAATCCCATCTTCTCCTTGTCCACGCTCCTTCTTCTCCTCATTCTGTCCTACATCCATCTATGTTCGTTTCCCATCTCCTTCCTCTCCTCCTGCCTTTTCCTTTTCCCTTCTCCCTGTCTCTTCCTCTCCTTGTCCTTCCTCCCTCACGCACTGAGCTGCAGACAGAGACCAGGGAGAACAAATCCCTGCCACAGAACCTCGTTGAAGAGGCAATTTGGAACAGCTCCACGGCGCAGGAATCCAATGGGGAGGAAAAGCCCCAGAGATCCCACATGAGGAGGGGCTGCCAACCCAGCCTGGGGAGCTGTGAGGAGGTAAAACCCTCCCTGTGCCGGGAAGGGTGTGGGGAATGTGAGAAGAGCTTCAGGCAGAGCTCAGCCTATTCCTGGTGCCTCCAAAAACGGCGGTGCCCCATGCAGAGATCCATGGGGATGCAGAGATCCCCCTGCAGATCCATGGGGATGCAGAGATCCCCCTGCAGATCCATGGGGATGCAGAGATCCCCCTGCAGGTCCCGGAGCAGCCACGCTGGAGCACGGGGATGCCTGAGAGGAGGCTGTGCCCCCGTGGCCAGAGGGGCCCCGCTGGAGCAGCCTGTCCTGGCAGGACTGACCCCGGGGCACAGTGACCGACGCTGCACCACTTGGAGGGGGGCTGTGCCCCATAGGATGGACTCAGCTTGGAGAAGTTCCTGGAGAAGTCTCCGGTGGGAGAGAGCCCAGGGTGCAGCAGGGGAACGACTCCTGTCCCTGAGCAGAGGGAGAAGCCCCGGGGCATGAAGTGAGCACGGCCCCATTCCCTGTCTCCGGCACTGCCGGGGTAGGAGGTGCAGCTGGAAGGAGGGAGGCGTGGGGGAAGGCTGGATTTAAGGCTCTTCACTTACTTCTCATTATCCTGCTCTGAGTTTTTGGAGTTTTCTGTCAGAAATCTCTCCCCGTGCCCACTCATCCACAGGGTTGGGGCAGTTTTCCCTTTTTGGGGGAAATCAAAGCGATTCCTTGATGCTCCTAATTAGAGGTAGCAGTAGTGAGGCTCCGGGGCTTCTCGCTGACCGGAGCCACAGAAGCCGCAGTGCTTCGGGAAAGCCGTGGAGGGAGGTGCGTAGAAGTTTGTTTGTGTTTTCAGCTCAATCCCCTCGGGCCCGGGCCCGTTCCAGGGCTGTTCCTCATCTCCGGCTCTGCCCTCACGCAGCCCGGGGGTCCCTGAGAGCGCGGGGCGAGGCTGTGCCGTGTGCAGAGCCCGCCCCTGGCTGCGATTGGGCGATGGTGCCGTCAGTCGCGGACGGCTGACCAATCCACTGAAATGTTCCTCATTTCAGGGATTGCTCAGCAGGAAGGTCAGGAGCTGGAGCTGTCTGGTTGGTTATTCCCAGGGCAGCTTGTAATCTAATGATGCCATTGAAATGAGAAATAGGCTCTGTGGCTCCTGACATGAATTGGTTTGGGTTCCCAGGGGCTGGTCCATGGTGTTATAGGATTTGTTCTGCTGGCCGTTCATCTTTTCTCCATTTTTGGCCGCGCTCTCCAGCAAGGACTGCATCAATTGATGCTTTTCTCTACTTAAATCATCAAATACTTGGATTCCCAACTGATTTCCCTGAACTTGTGGTAGCAAGAACATTTCAGTGCTCTAATACACCCTATATAACACTGACAGTGACAGCACATGTTGGAGTGGGCAGAGGGATGATTACCCCCCATTTATTTATAGTGAAGTTTTCCCAACATTCTTCATTTGCTGTTTCCCTTTGCAGCTTCGCCCGTTTCTGTTGCAGGGTCAGATATCCTCACCCTGGGCTCTGCCTTGAGCTGTGCAAATTCCATCAGTGCAAGCAGGCAGAGCTTGGGCTGAGGGGCAGAGGGAATCAGCCCAATTCCTGCCCCAGGCAAGAGACCCAGGTACATTGTCCAGGCTTTGCCCAGCAGTGTTCATTTGCATTTCTAAAGCTCCTCTGCAGGCTGCCTGGAATGAAGCTTCTCTTCCAGAGCATGACTCATATGCGCCCCACCCCAAAAGCCAGGGTTTGGGGTATTTCTAATGTTTGGGGGTTTTTTTGAAGAGTGTTCTATTAACGGTTTGTGAGTTAAAGGGTCACCTTTAAAGCTCTTCTAAACGCAGCCTGGAGGTAAACACCAGAAAACGCGGACCAAAATTTTGCCATCTCCACCAGCCAGGCAAATACACACTGAAAAAGAATCCAAAGCAATAAAGATATTTTCTACTTCTTCTGCCGAGAATAAAAACTGATTCTCACCCCCAAACCTAACTGACAATATGAAAGTAGGATTATTTAGAAAAAACATTCTCATGGTGTAATCTTATTCTAGGCAGCCCAGAGTGTGGGTGTGAGTGAGCCCCAGAGTGGAATTGTGCCGTGGTGCTCCCCAGCAGCTGTGGCAGTGCAGGCCCAGCCAGCGCTGAAGCTGCAGCAGTGGCAGCAAGGCTTGGCCGCAGTGGCTGGAGGTGCCAGAGGAGGGTGGCCAGGATTTCCGAGGGTTTGAGCAGAGGATCTGTGGGCAGGCCCAGGGGCTTGGCCCGCTGTGGAGCCCTGGCTGCTGCTGCGTTGCCTTCAGGGCAGGCTCAGGGGCGGCTGCCATGGTCCTGCTGCAGGCGGGAAGTGCAAATCTCCGGGGCTTCAGAGCCCCTGAGGCCAGGCTGAGGGGTCCCCCCGTGTTCAGCTGTGCTGGCGGCTGTTTCTGGCCTCAGGGACACTTGGCATGGGCCCCTTGGCCACCAGTGGTGCTGCTTTGCACTCCTTAGGCAGGAGCCGATGTCCTGGCTGGGTGTTGGCAACAGCAAAGTGCCAGGGCAGGCTCTGTGCCAGCCCAGCTTCCTGGGGGAGAATATACCTTGATCTCTGATCCAGTGCTTGCTGAAGCAGTCAGAATTGCTTTTGCCTCCCTGTTAGGTGCCATGGCGTCAGCAGAAGATATTGAAGCCTTCCTGCTCAGGGCATTTCAGTGCCAGGCTCTTACAAGCACCCACAGCTCCTTGGGTTGAGCTGAGCATGGGGCGGTGACCTGCGCTTTGTCTGATTCCCCTTCCTTCCCTCCCCTGGAACAGGCTGTTGCTTTTAGACACCACTTGTCCTGGTTGCTTCAGAGTACTTTGGAGAGGCTCCATATCTAATTTTCCCTATTTCCCTGGGGCTGCCTACACTTCAGGGTTCACTTCAGCATAGGCCTGGCCAGACATTTGACACAGAGGTACAACAGAACTGGCCTCTGTATCACCTTTTATAATATTAATTTGTGTTCCAAATTTAGCGATCAAATCCCTTCCCAGTAAATCATGATAGCAATTAGGAGCAAATAAAACTTCATGCATTTCAAATCCATCTCCCAGATCTACTAATAGTGGTTGAATAAAACCATACAGCTTTCCCACTTATGCCATGAATAATCAAAGACATTTTGGCCTTTTTTCCCTCCCTTAGGTCTAAGATTCAGAGTGGATTGAGAGGCCCCTGTGTCCATCTGAAAATGCCTCCTCTCAATGCAGACCCACCTGAATGTTCTCAAGGGCTCCAGTGTGGAGGGTCCCTGGTGTGATGGGAGCTGTGACAGCCCTGCCAATCCATGTCCATCACGGGGTGGACTTGCTCGTCCTGCAGGTGCTGCTGTCTGTGCTTGCAGTGTCCTTGTGCCCTGCAGCTGGAGCCCTGATTCCTTGCCAGGGGCTGTTTGGGTGGGCTGTCCCCTGCCGAGGAGGGCAATGCCTCTGCCGGGTGCTTGTGGCCGAGCCCGTGCCCTGGGTGCTGGGGCCCCCTTGGGCCCTGGGGTTGATCCCTCAGGGGCTGTAGGAACTCTGCCCTGGCCTTTGCCTTCAGCTTGGCCTTTTGCTGCTCCCTTCTTGCATTCACCTGCTGGGCCTTTGTGCCCAAGTGCTGCAGGGCCTTCTTCTGCCCCTCCTGCAGCCCCCCTCAGTGCCTGTGGGTGCTTGTCTTGCTTTACAAGACAGGTGTCTGCTTGGGAAGGCAGTAAAAGCCTCTATTGGAATGGAGAATGCAAACCCCCTCCCTCTTAATTTTTACAATAATGAAATCAAGGGTCTCTCAGGCAAAGCTATGGGAATAGGAATACCAGTTCTTTACTAGTGTGTAAATAAAGCAAACAAACAACCACATCTCCGGCAGTGACAACAAACAGAGCCCGGAGCCAGTCCCGGCCTTTCGGCTGCGGCGCTTTCCTGTTGGGTGCAGTTCCGGGCACAGCCGGCAGGGGCGCTGGTGGCTCCCGCGGGGCAGGGCAGCGCATCCCTGCCATGGGAACCTCTCTTAATGGAAATAGAGCAATCCCTTCATCTAACTCTTTCACTTTTTTACCTTCTATAGCCTTTCTCCTGTGTTTTGAGAAAGAATTTGGAGAGGGCTGCCTTTTAAGTGAGCTCCTAGTGTTTAGATAAGGTGCTTCCTGTAGAGAGAGAGTTTCCCTGAACAGCTGGAGCTGTGGTTACCAAGGGGATGTAACTCGGAGCAGGCCGGGGAGGATATCCCGGCGAGGCTCGGTGGGAGTGTGGGCAGGGTCTGCTGCCGGAATCGGCAGAGGAGGATCTTCCCGTGGAGACCGAGCCGGAGCGTGGGCAGCCCCCACATGGCTTCTGGCGGCTGATCCGGCAGCTCCCGGCAGAGAAAAGGCAGGTGGGAGACCCCGGCAGCAGCAGCGGCGGTGCCCAGCGCAGCTGGCACGGGCAGGGCAGCCGGGGATGGGATGGCTGGGACCCGCCCTCGGTGCGGTCGGCGCGGTGACCTCGGCCCACGCGGCAGGACAGAGCAACCCCCATCTTCCCCAGCATGGCCGGCAGAGCGGCCGCGGGCCGGGCAGTGGGAGCAGGGCACACAAATTCACCGCCAGCGCCGGGGCAGGTGGAGCTGCCCTGGGCAGTGAGCCCGCACCTGGGATGGAAACCGGGGCAGGCGGAGCTGAGGCGGGCAGCGAGCCGGGACCCGGGACAGGCGCCTCGGCCACGAACGGAGGGGGCAAGAGCTGCAGAGGATCCCACTCTCTTTCTGACTTTTCCTCTTGTTCCCCTCCCTTTCATTTCCCCTTGTTCTCTTCCTGTTTTGTCTCGGGTGTTTCTCATGCTTTAAAGATTTTTATTCTCCTAAAATCTCCTGTCTAACCTATGGCATATTCTCTTTCTTCTAGATTAAATGGGTTTTTTTACAAATAAATCCAGAGCCTAACAAATCTAAACTTCTGCTTAGATACTTTGAAATGGTCGACGAGCTAACTCACGACCTCCTAATGTTGTTTTTCTCATCACCTTTTTATTTATCCTTTGGCAAATTAAGCATCTTTCAGTTTCTTGCTTTGCTACTCCAAAAATCCCAGTGAACCCATAGTTCCTTAAAAAATGATCACACAAAGCTTGAGTACCCCAGTGGGTTTTCTGATGCATGTCTTCTAATATTTTCCTAGTAAGCACATTTTATTAAGTAATTGTCTTCCATCAAGAAGTTTCCATTTCCCTAATTTATCTTGTTCACTTCCTGTCTTGTTTAATTCTTTTTTCTCGGCTTCCCTAAACTTTGGAATTTCCAGTTTTTCCTCGTTTGGAGTTAATATTAACATAACTCACTCAGCTCCACTTTCTGCTGTATCCTTGGCTTCGTCATCTGCCAAATTATTTCCTCTTATTTCTGGGGTCTTTCCCTTTTGGGGTTCCTTAATATGTACTATAGCTATGTCTTTTAGGTAATTTTAATGCCTCTAAAACCTCTGAAATAAGTTCCTCTAAACCTTTTCCTCTTGAATTAAGTAATCTTTTTCCTTTCCAAATTTTTAAAGGTATGTACTACGCTAAAGACATACCTTCAATCAGTATATATGGTTCCTTTATTTTGTGTTAAATATTCTAGTGCTCTTTTTAAAGTATATAATTCACAAGTTTGAGCTTACTAGTTTAAGGTTAATTTCCCTTTTTCCATAGTTTGCATGTTGTTCCCATCAACTACTACATACCCTGTACTTTCTCCTTTTGCAAGGAGTTGTATCTCTGTTACCTAACATAACTCCCAAAGGACTATTTTTTTTTCTTTTTTTCCCCCTGTAATCCAACTTACTGGTTTTCTGTCTCATTTTTCAAGATCTTATCTATTCATCATCTGCCTCTGTTTTTCACTTTCACTAACAACCTAAATACCACTTTTCTTTCAACTACACACTTAAAAATAAAAAACCTTTTTCTCACACTACTTTCAGTGCAATCCACCTCCCTCCAAGGAGATATAGTGAAGCTTAAAATACACAATCTACATTACATATACTTTCATTTGTCTACATTCACTCGCTTCTATTTCTCATTCACTTCCACACATTCTTTCACACGCTCAGGACACAAAGTGGATCCCTGTTGACAGAGAATCGCGGGTCCCTGTGGCCCCCTCCCCTTGGCGTTGGCCTCTGGGTCTCAGTATCTCCCGGCCTCCTGGGAGGGCCCTGACTCTGCTGCCTCCGGTGCCCGTTCACCTGTGAGGCTGATTTGTGTCACTCACACTCTTCAGCTACGGCCCCCTCACAGGCCCGGGGGGACAATGGCCCGTTTGCAGTCACACACATGCTCTGCCACAGCCCCCACCCACCCAAGGGACAATGGCTTATTTGTGGGTCACACACACCTCTTTCCACAGCCCCCCCTTCCCACCTGCCCGGGAAGCTGAGGCTGATTTTGTGTGTGACTCACTCTCACACACAAACAAGACAACAATAAGGTACCTTTTACATTCACATCACCTATTACAAGTTTAGGTGTTTCTGGTCAGTCCCGGTGTTCTTGGATATCCCTCAACCCAGCTGTGTTGTCCAACCCCAGGTGCTCTTGGGTGTAGGAGCATCGGGGGGTAGGACGGTCGGGATGGACGGAGACGAGAGATCTCTGCAGCCAGGCCCTGGAACTTGCGGTTTATTGCAAAGGGCCCGGGTGCAGGGCCCTGCTTGGAGCTGCCAGGCACAGCTGGAGCAGGCCCGAGAGAAGAGAGGGGTAGAGAGGATGAGAGGGTGAGAGAGTAAAACGTAAGAGAGGAAAAGCGTAAGAGAGTAAGGTTCCCATTACAACACAATAAATCTTCTTTTGTGTCGAATGTTCTATTTCTCACCAGCCAATCTAGTACAAGATGCACGTCCTATAGCATTTACATACAGCCTATAAGAATCATTACATTACCACACTGTGTTACATTTTAAACCGTAAAAACTCCTCTTTGGACCCCTTCTGCCAAGATGGCAGGATCTGCTCTGACCCTTGGATCTGTCTGCAAGCAGAGGGAATTGTTCCATTAAAAGGGGATTACCTTCAGTTGGGCCACACCATTGTTTTCCAGTTGTTCACTAACTGAGGTATCTCAAAGCTTGCTTTGATTTCAATCTTGCTTATAGTTTCTATATTGTCAAAATCTTTTGCCAGACAATCATATTTATAAGGCTTTCCTGTTTCATCTTCCCCAACACTTGGGCATTTTTTTATTTCTCAATCCACCTGTGTTGTCCAATCCCAGATGCTCTCGAGCATATCCTCAATCCAGCAGAATTTTGCTTAACCCTGAATGCTCTTGGAATATTAATCCCTCAGCCCAGCAGGTTTCAATTCTGGATGATCTTGGGCACTCTTATCCCTCAACCCAGCAGGTTTTTAGGAGCCCCTTTTGTCCCATTTGCTAGTGGATTGGGCTAGGAAACTCCTCTGCTCCCTTCCTCCGAGGGGTCCAGCCCCTCTCTGAGACCCAGTCCCAGTTACCCCGGGGGATTCTCTCACTCCTTTTAACATTCACTTTGTCTCTTTACTGGCCACTTACCGCGGAAAGTCAGAAACGCAGCATGGGAGACTCCAGCACTCACTTGGCAGGTCTGGCACAACCAGCCCGCCTCTCATTCACTCACATTCATCCCCCCTGAGAAATACTTACCAATCCCTTTTCCTTCCCATGTTCTTCGTGTACATTACTACTCTTAGGGGGCCAATTGCCATGGTTGTAGGGAGCCTTTTTCCCTTGTCTTTGTTTTATTGTCTCCTTTTGTCCACCATAACCTGCGTCTGTCGGTCACCCCAGGGCAAACAGAGCGAGGCTGCTGAAGAGGGCAGGGGGCACCTTCCCCACTCTGACTCTCCTAAAGCACCGGCAGTGAGGTGTTGGTAACCATCCTCTGCTACCATAATTGTGAAAAACGCCAATCACTTGTTTTTAAACTTTTTAAGGTTTAATAGTAATAAAATGGTTATAAAAATAGTAATACAATTAGAGTAATAAAAATTTGGACAATTAGGATTTAGGACAATACAAGACAATGGAAACAAAGAGTTACAAACGGCTCGGGTACCTTTTCCTGGGCAAAGTAAGCCCAAAAAAGGACACACGTTAATAGAGGATTAACTGTGAAAAACCATAGCCCATTGCATATTTGTACATCTCATATGTGATACATAAATTCCATTCCAACAAAGGATTCTGTCTGGTCAGTGTCAGCTTCTTCCTCTTCATCCTGATGGCATCTTCAGGGCTGAGCAAGGCAGGAACAAGTTCATTTCTTCTGATAATTGAGCAATAAAATATTCTTCTCTGAAAGATTTAGGTGTCCTGTGGCTGCTATCTGGTGTGAGTCCTCATTCCTTTTTTAAAAAACTATCCCACATACATAGTTTCTATTTTAACATTATGTTATAACCTAAAACTACATTTAACACACTACTTAAAAAAATTGTTACAGCATAACTTCCTAACATAACATGTATAATACTCATTTTAATGTTTGTGAAAAGCCAATCATAGACATTTTTCACACGGGCTCTGTCAGCAGCAGTGGAAAGAGCAGCCTAAGAGCAGCGGCTCCAATTGCCTTCCTCCAAAAACCTGAGAGAGGGACAAAAAACTGAGAGAGGGCCAGCAACTGCGCCCAGCCCCTACCCCCAGCCTGAATCCTCCGGCATCTCTGCACCCTTCCCCCGTCCCCCCCCTCCCCCGCTCCTGGGAAAACTCCCAAAAAAACAGAGGTCCCAAGCACCCAGCAATCAGCTCTCATCAGCAACTCAACCCTAACCCTAACCTTCTGACAGCTGCTAAGTTTTCTGCAAAATCATTCATTTCTCCAAGGACCCAAACCAAATCCTTAGAAGAAAATCTGGATCCTTCCATGTACAATCTGTATTTCCCAGGTGTTCCTTGCTCCTCGTCCCTGTGCTCAGGGTGCCCTCCCCAGCCCGTATCCCAGAGCCGGTCCCTGTCCTGCCGCAGTGTCCAAAGGCGCCCCCCGGCGGGCAGGGCCGGCAGCTCCACGGGGCCGGGCAGCGGCCGGGGCGTCCCGCAGCCTCCTGGGGGCCGGGGGCCACTGCCGGCCCTGCCCGGGGCTGGTGGGGTCAGGCAGCGCCCGGCGCTGAGCCCCGGCTGCCCCACAGCCCCGGCCCGGCCCCGCAGCTCCCCCCAGGCCCCCAGCCCGTGCTCCCGGTCCCGCACCTCTGCGCCCGGTGCTGCCGCTGCCCCCCACAGAGAAACCCCCTGAAACCCTGACCTCCTTGTTTTCCTCTCCTGGAAACCGGGGATACAAATGATCAGCTGGCAAATGTTGAGGATAAGACCCTGCTGAAAAACATCCCAGTCCTCAGTATTTTTCTCTTCCTCTGCTTTTCCATCATCCTTTTCCTTCCCACAAAGATTCCTTCTGCGGCTTTTTGCCTTAAGCATATTGCTGCACACTCCCCCTCACCCAGTCCCTTTGCAGCACACCAACACCATCCATGCCCTGTTCTCCAAATGCGAGGGGAATTTGGGGAGGTGGGAGTGGGGCAGCGCCAAGGCCGGGCCCCCCCGCGCTGTCCTGGCGGGAGCGGCTGCAGTGGGGACCGAGTGCGGGCGGGAGCGGCCGAGAGCCCAGCGCTGCCCCAGCCCGACCTGCCCCCGCTCCATCCCTGCCCCTGCCGTGGGATGCTGTGGGTCTGGGGGCAAGAGGGAGCCGGCAGCGGGTGCTGGGCCTGGGGCAGGAGGAGAAGGGAAGGAGAAGCAGGGTTGAGGAACAAAAGGGTCAAACGATGCCCGTGGGAGGAGAAGGTGGGATTGTGCAGGAGAAGGAGGAATAGCAGAAGGAAGAGGAGTGTGAGGAAGAGTGGGGACACCGGAGGAGGAACAGGAAGAGGAAGCAGCACAAGGTTCCACCTCTCCCTGTATCTGCAGCCTCTGACCCCAGCCCCAGGAGCGTTGCCCCCCCCCACATGCAGCAGGTGACAGGGGATTAGGATCCACAATTTTCCCGGGGGTGAATCTTGGTGTTTCTGAGCTTTCTTGGGCTAATTGTTGGTGCTTTGTTTTTTTGTGGAGGCTGAATCTTTATATTTGGAGGGGGCTTTTGCTGAATGTTGATGTTTGGGAAGTTATTGATCTGTGTCTTGATGTTTGGAGGACTTTTGTGCTGAATTGTGGTGTTTTGGAGGTTCTTAGAGACACAAGATGCCCAATGACCTAATGAGATGAACTTGGGCAAGGAGGAACTCCCAGTCCAAGGCACTCTCATCTTGTTTTTTTCTCCAAACCAGGATTTTTCATTCCTAGGGCGTGTCTGGATGGAGGAGGAGGAAAAGCCCTGGAGATTCCGCACGAGGAGGGGCTGCAAACCCAGCCCAGGGAGCTGCAGGGAGGAAAGAGCCCCCCCTGAGCCAGGAAGGCGGCCAGAGATCCAGCCAGAGCTCAGAGCTGGTGGAGAAGCCTCATGGCAGGGAGAAGCCCCACAAGTGCTTGGAATGTGGGAAGGGTTTTAGTCGGAGCTTAGATCTGATCCAGCACCAGGTGATCCACACTGGGGAGCAGCCCTATGAGTGTGAGGAATGTGGGAAGCGTTTCAGCTGGAGCTCCAGCCTCAGGCAGCACCAGGTGATCCACACTGGGGAAAGGCCCTTTGAGTGTGAGGAGTGTGGGAAGAGCTTCAGCCACAACTCTGTCCTGATCCAACACCAGAGGATCCACACTGGGGAAAAGCCCTTTGAGTGTGGGGAATGTGGGAAGAGCTTCAGGCAGAGGGGCCAGCTGATGCAACACAAGATGATCCACACTGGAGACCGGCCTTATGAATGTGGGGAATGTGGGATGAGCTTCTGCCAGAAGGGGAGCCTGATGCAACACCACAGGATCCACACTGGGGGAAAGCCCTGTGAGTGTGTGGAATGTGGGAAGAGCTTTAGATACAGCTCTGGCCTGAGGAAACATGAGAGGATCCACACTGGGGAACAACCCCATGAGTGTGGGGAGTGTGAGAAGAGCTTCAGCATCAAGTGCCAGCTGACGGAACACCAGAGGATCCACACTGGGGAAAAGCCCTACAAGTGTGGGGAATGTGGGAGGAGCTTCAGAGGAAGCTCGGCCCTGATTCGGCACCAGGTCATCCACACGGGGGAACGGCCCTACACCTGCTTGGAATGTGGGAAGAGCTATGGGTGGCACTTTGACCTGAGAAAACACCAGGGCACCCACACTGGGGAGAGGCCCTACAAGTGTCCCCAATGTGGGAAGAGGTTTCACAGGAGCTCCGATCTCCTCAAACATCAGCGGAGTCACACCGAGGAGAGGCCCTTCTGCTGCCCCAACTGTGGGAAGGGCTTCAAGCAAAACTCCACCCTCACCCTGCACTGGCGCATCCACACTGGGGAGAGGCCCTACGAGTGTGGGGAGTGTGGGATGAGATTCTCATTGAGCTCAACTTTCACCCAACACCAACGGAGGCGCCACTAAGGGAAGCCCTGTGAGTGCCCCAAATGTGGGAAGAGCTTTGTGCGCTGCTCCAGCTCCATCCTCCATGAGAGGATCCGCATCGGATGATCCCCAGTGACCCCATTGGGCAGAGCCCTGATGATCCGTGGTCCTGGTGATCCAAGTTGGAAGGCATCTGGCTGGGGGGCTCCACATCTTCCTGGTTCTCTGAGGGTACCTAGATAAACCCAGCAGCAGGAACCTCCATCAGGACGCAGGCCTACAATGGGAATTCCTTGGGAAGAGCAGATTTGTCAAATTTCAACCCCATAAAATCTTTTGCATTCAATCCTATCTTCTGGTGACATCAAGGAGTACTGAATGGTCCCTGAGGTATATTCTGGGTTGACTATTTGGTGCTTGTATCCCCAGTCTGTTCTGTTTATGCTGAATAATAAGTTTTACACCTTCAAGACCTGTCCTGAGAGTGAAGGGGTAGAGAAGCAGCATGCAGTTTGTTTTCAGAAACTGCACTTGCTCCTCCACATTCCTGCTCTGGGACTGTGTTGTCTGCGGATGGACAGACAACGGGACAGAGCTCTCCTTTGCTTCTAGTTAGTTTTAGCTAGCTGAACCAAACAAGTTCCTGAACTGTGGTGTTTTTTCCCCTTTTCTTTGGACCTGTTTAAACCTGCTCTGGCCTGAACACCAGAAGAGCACAGGCAGCTCACACCTGTGGCCCACCGGGCCGGGCCTGGGCCGCGGCATTTCCAGCACCAGAAGGACTGATAAGGGACTGAGTGAGCTGAGCTACAGCCGACAGAGGGACTTGGTGAGTTTGTCTCTCTTTTAGAGCAGCAAGAGGTTTTACTGTTTTGTTGTCTCAGTCTCTCTGCAAGCCTCTCAGGAGCCCCTGGGCCGGACCCGAGTCGGCAGACACTGCGGGGAGCAGCCCCAACACGGCCGACAGCGGGGAGACACTCTCTGTGCCCCGAGGGTGCTGAGGGCACTCAGGCTGGTTGCCTTCGCTGCAGCAGAGACGGCAGAGACATCGGTAGAAGAGAAAGGGCCGACTCCCAGCAGGGGTTAATCCAATGTTTTATTAAGGAGTCCCGAAGGAGCTCCTGCCGAGAGCCCCGGGGGCTGTCCCAAGGTTACATTTAAAGGGAGGTGGAAACCAAAAGTAGATAACATTTTACTAACCAATAGGTATCTCTGGGGGATGGGTGCTGGGGGAATAGACACACAGAACAGCGTATGGGGCAGGACTTGGGGGGCTGACCCCTAGCCTCTGGCTAATCACTCGATAACTTGGACCGAAACTTCTGGATAGGGGGATGGGATGCTGAGTGATTGACAGAGAGCCAGGGTGGGGATTTGGAGATGATCTCATCCCGGGAAAGGGATAACACAAGTAAAGGGAGGGGGGTACAGTCTGGGATAAACCATTTGGGAAAAATATGGGAATACAAAACAAACTACTTCAAAGTATTACAAAATATAAAAACACACTACAACATTTTGTTATCTTTATTGAAAGATAAAAATATCCATTCCAGAATATGCAGTTGATCTTCCCAGTTATCACTTCATTGACACGGTATTCCACACGGTATTTCATGGTCCTTCAAAATAAACACTTGAACACCAACATAGGTATCTAATCTGTTAACAAATGTGTGTGGTAAGGCTAATTCAATTTCTTCTAGGGTCTTTGCTGCTGGGGTCAATTGCCTCTCATCAGTAGAGGAGGTGGTGCCTGAGAGCAAATCATGCAATAGTTGCATCTGATGATTAGTTATGCCTAAATATGATCTAATCCAACCTATTAAACCAACCAATTTCTGTACATCAGTAGCAGTTTTAACATCAATGTCTCACTTCACAGGTTGAGGCATAACTTGAGTGTTAGTCACTAACATACCAGTATTTCCAAGGCATGTGTTCCTGCACTTTCTCTGGGGCAATGATCAGACCAAAAGCTTTCAAATTTGTTACAGCACATTGTTTAAGAGCTGATAACTGTTGTTTGTTATCAGATGCCAACAAGATATCATCCATGTAATGATAACAGTAGCAGTTATTAAATTGCTCCTGCACTTTTGACAAGACCTGTGCCACAAACCATTAACAAATAGTTGGCGAATTTTTCATGTCTTGGGGAAGTACCCTCCATTGATATCTTTTATTGGGTTCAGGGTTCAGCATGATTATGGAAGGCACAGTAAAAGCACATTTTTCTTTGTCTTGCTCAGCCAATGGAATAGTGAAGAAACAATCTTTCAAACCAATGACAACTATTTGCCATTCCTGTGGAATCATTGTAGGTGTAGGAAGGCCTGGTTGTAAAGCTCCCATTGTTGCCATTACAGCATTTATCTGCCGTAAATCATGTAAAAGTCTCCATTTTCCCGATTTCTTTTTTATTACAAAAACAGGGGTATTCCAGGAATATTTCAATATTTCCTGCTTGAAATTGTTCTGTGACTAATTCTTGCGGGGCAGTAAGCTTTTCGCTAGTAAGGGGCCACTGGTCAACCCAGACAGGTTTATCTGTCAAGCATATCAAGGCTACAACTGGACATTCATTGCCCTGCATCACAGTGGCCCCCATTAAAAATCCGTAGTAATTTTGACACCCCATTGAGATAAACAATGTCATCCCCACAAACTTTGAGGAGCATCGGCAACATAGGGTCTGATGTTAGCTTGTTGGCCATCAGGATGTTTCACATTAATTACAATGGCTGACAGGCCACCTGTTGTAGCACCACCCAACCCCAGAAGTCCAAAACTTGCATGAGTGAGAGGCCACGATTGAGGCCAGCAAAGTCACGAGAGTATTGTGACATCTGCTCCAATGTCAATCAAGGCTGTTACTGATATGGTTCCTGGATGACATCCACTGGCGGTGAGGATGCATGTCTTTTCTGAATGGTTCTCCGTAACTTTCTCAGCCCAGAACACTTGAGGTATCCCTGTTGATCCAAAACTTCCTGTGCCACGACTTCGGTCCACTGTATTTGGAACAGAACTCACAATAGGTACGAGTTGAGCAATGCAAGTTCCTTTCTGAATAGTGACAGGAGGGTCACAAATGGGTACCATAGCATGAATCTGTCCTAAATAATTAGCATCAATAAGCCCTAGATGCACATGAATACCTCTAAGTGTAGTTCTTGATCTTCCCATCAAAAATGCACTCAATCCCCATCCTATTGGACCATAGGCATCGAGGGGCACTTTGCACATTTCTTTTGTCAGAATGGTTACTGTGTCAGCGGTGGGTATATCAATCCCTGCAGACCCACTTGTTGCCCCTGAGTATTGTTCACAAATGTTTAGCTTTGCAGTGCTGGGGAGGCCCGCATTTGCTGCTGTGGTTCTTGGGGTATTTGTTTTCCCACATGCCCCTTTGTGCTCCTCTTCTTGTTTCCCTGCAACAGCTGACCATTTGCATGATATTTACTCCTGCATTGTTTAGCATAGTGCCCAAATTTAGCACAATGGTTGCACATAACGTTGCTGCTTGCATTTGATTTAGATGTTATTTTCTGGGTATTACACTGTGCCATTACTTGCCCTTGCTGTCCACAATTATAGCATTTTGATGTAGGTCTTAGAACTGCAGCAAGAGCTGCTATTTTATGCTCTACTGAACCAACTTTCAAGCAAGCAGTCATCATTTGAGGCAATGTGGGTTCCCCAGGTAAAGTGTCAATAATCTTTCTGCAGCCTGAGTTTGCATTTTCTTTAGCCAAATGTATACAGAATTTGTGTCGCAAAGATTCATCATCTACCTGTTTTTCAATGGCTGCAGCAAGCTCTTCCACAAATTGCAAAAATGGTTTTCTCATCCCTTGTTGTATAGTATCATATCTCTGTTTTGGAGCTGCCATTTCCATTGATTTAATTAAAGCACTCGTGCCAATTTGCTGAGCTTGTGCCAAAATTGAAGGATCCCACCTTGCCTGTGAATCTGGGTTAGCAAAAGGCCCAGTGCCCAGTAGGGCATCAACACTCACAGCATGATGAGGGTCGTGTTGAGGCAACTGCACATTTGTTACAGCTGTGTGCTCAGCCACTCGCCTCCAAGTGTCTTGAAATACACCGTATTGTACTGGCTGGAATGAAATAGTAGCAATATGCATGATGTCATAAGGTGCAAGCATATCTGCATTAATTACACATATTAATTGCATTACCTCTGAGGAATTAATGCCATACTGAGCCACTTTGGATTGGAGATCTTGCACAACCTTCCAGGCAAAGATGTGATGACTGTCATCCTGCCCTGTTCCAGGAGCTGCTTTAAAACCTGGAAAAGCCATAGGGTTATCACAGGCAACATTTGCATTAGCACTGTTCTCCTGAGGTACTCTTGGAGCACCTAATCTTTCTATCATGTCCCAATTCTTTTCTTCAGCTGCTTTCTTCCTAACAATTTCCCAAAACTCCTGAGTGTCCAGGTTTAGAGCAAATTTGGGAGAGAATCCCCCAAAGGAGCTCCAGTAGGAAAGCAGATCCAATCTGCTCTTCTCCCCCCAGCTGGTCTGGGAGAAAATACCTCCTTGGAGAAAGGTGGAAAAAACCTGTTTATTAAACAACAAAACCTTAACAATATCAAACAATAAAATCTCTTGCCACTCCAAAAGAAATGACAAACTGAGAAAGTCCCTCCCCGGGTTGTGGCTCAGCTCACTCTGTCTCTGATCAGTCCCTCCGGTGCTGGAAATGTTGCAGGCCAGGCCCGGCCTGGTGGGCCACAGATGCGGCTGCCCGTGCTCCCCTGGGTGTTCAGTCCAGAGCGGGTTTCAGGAGCTCCAAGGAAAAGGGCAAAAAACAAAAGTCCCCACAGTAGGGAACTTCTTTGCCTCAGCTAGCTAAAACTAACTAAAAGCAAAAGAGAGCTCTGTCCCACTGTCAGTCCATCCGCAGACAACAACAGTCCAGGGGCAGAAATGTGGAGGAGTGAGTATGGTGTCTGAAAAAAACCTGCTGCTTCTTCTCTCCCGCTGCTTCACTCTCTGGAACAGTCTTAAAGGTGCAAAACTTATTATTCAACATAATATAAGGTGCAAAACTTATTATTCAACATAACATAATTGGGGATAAAAGCATCATATAGTCAACGCAGGACACTGAGGCTCTCAAGGAAGCCCAGTTACTTGACGTGGGGGCAAAGTCCATGGGGCAGTAGGGCTACAGCTATTAGAAGGTGAACTGTCAACAGTTCCCTGCCCCAACTCCGATGTTACTGCGGGCAACTCATCACTTGATTCGCTGTCACTCTCACTGTCAGGTAATGGAGGATACGACCTTGGAGATTGTTCAGGCAGCTCAGAGGGGAGCGAAGGGGCAGATGGCTGGGCTAGAGCAGAGGGAAGCAGGGGGGCAGATGGCTGTGTTTCTCTCTCTGCTAAAGACATTTCAGCTACCTGGTGCAGTGGTGTGGTGTATACAGGCACCATCAGGAGCTGCTGCGCAGCTGTGACATAAAGAGGTTTAGGAGTCTGAGAAGGAGATACTATGGCAGTTTTCCCAGAAGCTTTGGCAGCTTTCCCAGAAGCTTTGGCATCCAGTCCAGAAGCTCTGGCAGCTTTCCTGGAAGCTTTGGTAGCCTGCCTGGTAACTTGCATGGCACCTGCACCTTCTTCAAGGATAGATTCACCAAGTTCCCCATCAGAGGCCCCCTCTGACTCATCCCCTTCATCAGTTTCTGTTATCAACCCCAATTCTTCATCCACCTCCTGCTCTGTTTGTTCTCGCTCGGTTTTCCATTCCTTTAATGCCTCAAAAAGCAATCCCCAGGTAACAGCTGGATTGACAAGTTTTATCTCCCACTCAGATGACTTCCTACAGTCTGTCCCCGACTTTTTCCCATGCTTTAACACTAAATGCTGTGTCGGGATCAGAGCCAAAATCCTGTGATTTAGCCCACAGCAATATACTACGAAGGGCATAGTCTGAAGTATTAATTCCCTTATTTCTTAACAAAACTTTCCATGTAGCCAAAACAGTCTCTTCTTCATTAGATAAATTATTTCCCATTATTACTAGTTGGTGGCTCACCTACTTCCAGGTGTCTTGATAGGAGAAAATCAGGTCTGGGCTTCCCTGTGGCTTCCACCCGCCATTCTCAGCTGCACCAACGCCGCCTCCCCCACTACGTCCCAGTGAGTCATGGCTGCCAGTCTCTAGGAGCCCGTATGGGTCCAGATCAAGTATGTTCTTAAGGGTGTTGAATCACATCAGGGTTACCAGATGTCGCTTTCAAGGCAGTCATGACACAAGGCAGAGAGCACAAGCAGTCTCAGATGGCAACTCTTTATTATCGAATATGGCTGACCTTTTATACACTTTCTAATTGTTTATATTTCTTCTACCCTAACCATTGGCCACCATAAATCAACATAACATCATTGGTAATAAGTTACAGTGACTTCAACTGACTTTCTAAAAATACTTCAAACTTCTCATCTTTCTTCAATTCCTCACTTCTCTTGGTCTCCTTAGTTACAGCCTTGGAGAGAATCCTTATCAACTTCTTGCTTCTTACCTTTCTTCTCACTCCTTTAGCTAACAGGCCCGCTGTTGGCCCCTTCCACACAAAGGCATTTGCTATACCAGCCCCCACAGTAAGGTTCATTAGTAACGGTTGCCCTATGCTGAAGGCACACAGGTGGTTACATGCCTCTATCATTTACAGCAGGGTGGGCTCCTCCTTAGACAAGGACTTCAGAAGTTTTTTACAATTCTCATTAGCATTTTCAGCAGCTAATTTTGAAAGCAACACCTGTCTGGCAATGTCATTCTCAATTTGTCTTTTAAGAGCTTGTTTCAAGCAGCCATTGAATTGCATATAAGGCTCCGCCAGTCCTTGCTTTACATAAGTAAATACTTTTTGGGTGGCTCACAGCATCAGGAACCTTTAAAAATGTGCTATGCACAGCTTCAGTAATACCCTCAAGGGCCTCACTAGGAATGTGGGTTTGCCCAACAGGGTCTGAGTGGCTTCCTTCTCCAGCCAGGTGGTCAATCATGAGGGCTGCAATATTCAGGTTTGCATGTCCCACAAATTTCACAAACAAAGCTTCAAACCCCTTTTTCCACTGAGTGTCTGTGGAGGCCGGTGGGCCTACAGAACAAAGGCCATTATAGGCCTTTGGACAGACAGACAGACCCCAACTTGGAGAAATCTCTCCTGTTCAGGGCAATTGAGCAGACCCTCTTCCAGGATGCTTTGTTGTATATGCAAATGTACCCAGTTCTACCTCCCTGGTTGGACTGTTGGCCTCTCCCTCCCTTTTTCCTTATATTTATGTCCTTGAATGTTCTCCCTTCCCTGCTTATCCATTGGCCCCATATTGCCTCAGTGTCCCACCCTCTTTACCCTATTGGCTGCCACCCCTTGTCTCCCCTCTGTACTGCCCTGAGCCCTCAGCCCATTGGCCCTGATGCTCTGCTCTGCCCCCCCATGTCCCCTGTATTTAAACCCAGACCTTCCACTGTTCTTTTTGTCTTTGTCCCTGAACTCCTTTGTGCGTGGCTGGAATAAACCTCCTTCTCTGGAATCCGTACAAAGACCCTTCCCATTTCTTTGTCGTTGGTGATTCTACAAGAGAAGTGTGTGCTGCAGTGATTGTGTGTGTGTGTGTGTGTGTGTGTGCCTGTGCCACCGAGCGGCTTCATTACTGGAGACACTTCTGGAAGGTCACGGCTCCGCTGCCTCTCTCTCCACCACCAACGGGCTTGTGGCTTGTGACAGCTGGCAGCCTGAACAGGGACCTCTTTGGAGCATTCCTGGAGGTGTCTTCAGTAGCTTTTTGGCTACTGAAGTTAAGCCATGTTCAGAGCAGCCAATTCCCAGAGGAGACTCCTAAGTTTTATTGGGGGAATCATACAGGCGACCAGCAACCTTCTTGAGGCGAGAAGATCGGTTGAAGCTGACAGACAACCTGGAGAGGTTTTGTTGACCCACTGTCATGTGAGTACTATATTTGGGGGTCATCCTTTTTTGTCTTTCCTTTGCCTTCTTTTCCTCTTGGATGTTGGGAGAAAGTGTGGGGATGGGAGCCAAACTGACCCACCCACAGAGGGAAGTTTATACCCAAGTTAAAGGAATCCTTGTTGGAGAAAATTTTCATTTTTCAAAGGGAGATTTAAAATGTTTTACTCATTGATTGTTCAAGTATTTTCCTGATGTTATGAGGGAATTCATTCTAATGAGTTCTGGGACCATATAGGGAAAAGATTCTATGTTCTTTGAGTTAAAGGGGATCTTTCAGTGGGGAAATTTTATCCTTTGGCCTTATTGCTAAGTCTGTAGAAAACGTTGGGAAACATTCGGGACCCCAGTTTAACACCCCTTCTCCCCGTTCCTCCCCCCACATCCCTAAACTCTCTTCCCTGCCTCAGGGAGGATTGGGAGATGGATCCTGCCAGCAGGCGCAGGGTTGCTACCATCACCCTGACATCTCCCAGTGTCCTCTGTCCCCTCTCCAGGGCAGCACTGGCCATGCTGCCTTGGGCTCTCTCCTAACCCTCTTACCAATGCCCATGTACCCAGTTCTACCACCCCCAGTTGTTCTCCCAGACAGTGCTGGTACTGTGGCCAGCCCCGCCATCTTGTCTTCTCCCTCTCCAAGTTTTTCTGCCCTTTCTCCACAAAATGGTGCTGATCCCACAAAGGCAATGGCCATTTTGTCACCTCCCTGTTCTGCCAAAAATGACACCTCTGACCCTCCTCCCACTTTCTCTATTCCTGTAATCGCGCCCTGCCCCTCCCTTCTGTGTCAGGAAGTGTGTCCATGTTGGGACTTCCCCTCTCTATCAGGAATCCCCTCCCCATTGTGCACACCAACCCTACCCCTTCCTCTCTTGACTCCTCCTGATAGTCCCTCCCATTCCCATTCCCACAACACTGGAGCCAGAAGTGGTGATGACAGAGACCAGAAGGAGCCCATATTGGCTTCCACAGCTGCCCACAAACAGGCAGATTCTGGCTGCCCCAAGAGGCTCCATGCAGTCATCAAGTGCCCTCCATCCTCCTCGGAGGATGAAAATAGGGATTCTGCAGACCCGGATTCCAGTCCTGAGTCTGAGGATCACTGGGCCAAGCTGCAGAGGGAAGCCACTGGGAGGGCTCAGAGCTCACCAAAAAGATTGTGGGCTTGCCAATTATATGTAAACACAGCAGAAGAGTGACTGCAATCAATTCCTGGGAACCGATCCCCTATGGGGAATTGAAGGAGCTCTGCAAAGTGGCTAAGGAATATGGTTGGGGGTTGCATTTCTTAAAAAAATTTCTGGAAGCCACCTTCTCTGACCGTCTCTTGGTCGTGCATGAAAATAAAAATATCATGAATTGCCTACGCTCTCTGTGTCACAATCCATCCTTACGAACGGGTTTTGTGATTGTTTGTGGATTTGATCTCAGGGTGCAAAAAACCGACACGGCACAGGGGGGTTTGCAGTGATAATCAAAACAAATGCACCTTTATTGAATAACCAAATGCATTGGGGAGGAATTGGGGAAAAAAGGGAAAAATAAGGAAAAGAGGGAGGAAGAGAAAGGAAGGTATATAGCTACCAAACATAGAACAGCCAAGTCCTTTGATGTCCAGCCGATGGAGTTCACCAGGTCACGTCTGGGGAGATCTTGAAATCTCTCGCTAACTCAGAGGTTTTTTTTATGATAACTCTATTGAAAATTGTGAGGGAGGGGGGAAAACAGATACAATAAAGAATAGATGTAACAGGTAGTCCATGTTCTCAGCAGTAAACGAGAGCCATTGTCTTCTTGGTCCAGCGGTCACAACCTGCAGGCAAACATCTCGCTTTGGTCAGCTTGCCTCCCCCACACACCTGCCCCGGGCTGGGGGTTTCAGTCCCAGTCCTTGGAAGGAGCAGAGGGGCATTTTCACATGGGGGTTTCATGTCTCACTCCTTGATGGAGAGGCTCCTTACATCTCAGTCTGTCTGTCACGGTGGTTGTAAAACAGGTGAGGGTCTTCTGTGGGGGACCACCCAAGACTCAGGAGAAGTCCAGCCAGGCTGAGAGGTGGGACAGCTTCCAAGGCTATTGCTGCAAAAAGGCAAGATGCCCCCTTCTTCTTTCATTGGGCTCAGTGCAGCATACAGCAAACAACACCTGTGAACAATAGCTTAGCACTGTGCTCAGGTCTCGGAGTCGTTGGCATGTAACTTTCTCCAACAGGGCCAGAAACTTCAGACAAGGGTCTTTTCTTCAGTGGTCCCCAATGACGATTGTGAGGCAGATGAGAGAAACTTTGGACAGAGTCTCATACCCCGGTCGAGTACATGCTGTGGGAGAGGCAGTAAAAAAGGCATCTCCAATCACTGGCGGACACATATTCAAAAGATGCCAACAAACCAAATTTAACCCTTGAATAAATGGCAGGAGAAGGTGACTTCCAGAAGCCACAAGACCAAGCAAAGGACTTACAAGAAGCTGCACTCAGTGGCATCACCACTGCTGCAAAGACATCCCTGCTCCTCACTCTCGACGACACCCTACATACACAGAGCTTCACTAACATTAAACAAGGGCAAGTGAAATTTTCATGAAATTTGTAGACAGACTTAAAGTTGCACTTGAGTGACAAATAGAAGGCCCAGAGGCCAAGAAGGAAGTGCTAAATAAAATGGCCTTGGCAAAGGCAAACAATGAGTGCAAAACAATATTAAGACCCAGAACCTACAATCAACCAGATGGACGAGGCCTGCACCAAATTATCTTCCACTGAACACACCGTGGCAACGGCAATCTCTAAGGGAGAGGGCCTTTTTAACATCCCAAGACACTGCAAAATGTTTTAATTGTGGGGAACTGGGCCTTTTTTTGAAGGACTGTGCAGAATACAAAATGCCTAAAGACCAGCAGCCACCAAAGAGGTGCCATTCATCACACTGTATGCATTGCAACAGACATTCTAACAACTGTTCTCAGTTTTGTTATCACCAGTAACCTCACCACCACCAGCAGCATTATCAGCCAAAAAACTTCCAACAGACTGCAGGGTGGCCCCGTGTGAAGACAGCAAATGGAAAGCTGTTTCACTGTACCCTCCCCAGTATTCTGGAGGTCCAATACGTGGGAAATTCCCGTGGAGCTCTTCATACTCCGAACAACAGACCAGAGTGACCAAGGCTTTCCAGCAAGTTCAGGTCAGGACGTGACACCAACTGGTGAGTGCTTTGTCTATACAATTTGATGACTCTGCTTTCTATCGTATTCCCACCAGAAAATATGGACCCCTAGAGGGCCTGAGGGATGTGCTGGTAATAGGTAATGTATTCATGGACCAAATGAAATACATATTATAGTGGAAGTACAAACTGTTGGGCCAAGTGACGAAATCACAGTCACTTTCTGCTGCACAAAACCACCACACTTCCTGCACAGAGAGACTGTGATCGCCCAAGCCTTTTTATTGCCATTAAGCATAGACAATATCCCAGAGCACCCAATGGCATTCTGGGTTGAAATCATGGGCCAAGACAAGCCCCTTATAAAGTGCAGTCAGTTGAATAAAGGTAATGACATCCACCTACAAGGGATGGTGGACACAGGGGCCAACATTACTATCATTACACAACCTCAATGGCCCCTGAACCAGGAGCTGACTCCTGTCACTGGAGTCACCTCAGTGATTGGAGAAGCTGCCATCTCCATGAGGAGCGAGCGTATTATCACAACAGAGGGACTGGAGGGCCAAACTGCCACCATCAGGCCATTTGTAGTCAGGGCACCCACCACCCTGTGGGCCAGGGACCTGTTGTCCCAGTGGGGAGCTTGACTTGATATTCCACCTCTGTCCCGGGATTTCTATTTGGGGCCACTGCAGAGTGCACCACCCCACAATCACCTGGAAGACTGACACCCCACCGTGGGTGGATCAGTGGCCCCTCTCAACAGAGAAATTACATATCCTTGAGCTTCTTGTGGAAGAGCAGCTCTCCAAGGGCCACATTGTACCTTCCAACAGCCCTTGGAACTCCCCTGTCTTTGTTCTCAAAACACCTGGCAAGGACAGGTGGACGCTCCTCCATGACCTTTGTAAAATTAACAAGGTCATTGAGGACATGGGTCCCTTGCAGCCTTCCTTCTCCGTCCTTGCTTCCTTGTGACTCGAGACTGGTGGTCGTTGATATCAAAGACTGCTTTTTCAACATCCCCCTCCATCCTCAAGATGCTCCCATGTTCTCCTTTTCCATCCCCTCCCTGAACAGACAGGCACCTCTGAAGCGGTACCACCGGTGAGTCCTCCCCCAAAGTGAGAAAAACTCCCCTATATATGCCAGTGGTACATGGCCCTTGTCCTATCTCCCATCCAAAGGACTCTCCCAGATGCCATTATCCTACATTATATGGATGGCATTCTGTCTTGGTTTGAAGACAGATGTCTGCTAAGGAAGGCAGGAGCTTCCTGTGAAATGGAAAATGTAAACCCCCTCCCTCTGAATTATTATAATTTTGAAATTAAAAAGCTCTCGAGCAAAGATATGGGAATAACAGTTATTTACTAGGAAAACTAAAAATACAAACGCAATAGTACAAACAAAAAAACCCCACTGGAAGAGTCAGAATATGACCTGACACCCTGTGGGTCACAGTGGTGGTAGCAGTCCTATTAAATGGTGGCTGCAGTGCTCCTGCAGTGACAGGTGGGGTTCTGTTGAAGCAGTGATCCTGTAGAAGGATGGAGTTTTCCTCTGAAGCTCCAGTGGTGGCGTAGATGGGCCTGGACTTCCTCTGGGAATGCAGTGGAAAAGAAAGCTGCTCCTCTGGGAATCCAGTGGGAAAAGGCTGTCTCTCTTCTTCCAAATGTCAAATTATATCCAGGTAGGAATGCTTGGCTCCTCCCTCTGGCCGGAGCATCTCACAATGGGATGATGAATTTTTCATCAGTCATGCAGTGACACTCAAGGGCCCAATAACAGAAGATATCTCCCAGAGGGGGGATTGTTGAGGAAGAGATAAAGTAAACTGCTGTAAGAGGCGGTCCAAAGTTTCCCTCATTTGCCTCACGACCGTCACAAGGACAGAGAGGAAGACCCTGAGGACCCTGGCTGGAGTTCTGGCCTGGTTGGGGTGGATGCTTGCCAAGTGATTGTTTGCAGCTGTGCTTGCTGTGCCCCCACGTTACAACTGCTTCGAGCAGGGGCTGTCAGGGAGCGGCTTGCTCTGTACACTTACACCTGCTTCACCATCCCTGCTCATCACAATGGCCCATGAATTTCCCCACCTCTTGGCCAGATGAACTTTCTGGGGTAACTCTGGTGATCCCCCCATAGAAGATCCCTCATCTGCCTCACAACCGCTGTAAGGGAAGCCCCCTCCCAAGGACTGAGACTGAGACCCTTAAAATTCTAACACAGGGGCGCGGGCCTGACTGAAGTGGGATGTTTGCCAAGTGTTGCCTGCAGGTGTGTTTGCTGCACCAAGACTGGTTTCTCATAGACACCAATCCTGAAAACAATGGGTCTCGCTCACCGCTGAGATTGATTTGTCCTGTTTTGGAACATGGACTGTCTTACTCATTTTCAATAGACGTATTCTCCATTGTCTTTTTTCTGTTCTCCCTTTGGTGGATGACTATAAAAGACCCCTGAGTTATGCAAAGAATTTGAGATTCTCCCCAACGTGACAAGATGGATCTATTGGCTGGACCACGAGGATTTTGTCTCTCCGTTGGTAGCTATTCCCACCCCTGTCTTCTTCTCTCTCCCTCTATCCTTTATCTCCTTTCTAATCCTTCTATTGCTTCTGCGTGGGCACTCAATAAAAGGTGCATTTGTTTTGATCAAGACTGAAATCCCCTCTCTGTTGTTTTTGCACTCTGAGATCAGTTAATGAACCATCACAACCCCACTTGTACGAGTGGATCGTGACATTAAATTGCCATCATGGACAGGATTCTGACAGACAGAGGGGTTTGCAGGGTTGTGTGTAGTCTGTAACAGGGGAAGGATGTTTCTCTCCAGCCGCACCGAGCCCGATACCCTGAAAGGGGTGAGCGGTTGTCTAAAAAGGAAAGGGAGTGACTCAAATTTCCCACAAACTGCACATGCCTAGGTGAAAAGCACCCCCATACTCAATTGAGGGCTCTGTCTTCAGAATTTCACAAAAGATCTCTTAGTGCAAAAAGGGAAACTGTTTTTGTGTATGTGTGAATCTGGACTGTCTGGGAAGTGAAGGGACTATTTGAAGTAACTGAGTAGAACCTCTCAGGCACATTTAGTCTCTTCACCCACCCAGGGAAGCAAGGGAAACACAGCAGAGGCTGTGTGGTTGTGTACCTTAAGTCTACACATCTCTGTCATGGTTTTGGTCCCTTCACAAAATGACGGAAAACCTCAGCGCAAAAGTTGAAGCTGAATTTTATGCTCTACTAGCCAAACACAATGCCAAACCTTCTCCCGGAGGAGAAGAACGGGCACAAAGTAACTGATTTAATTTGGAAAATGTTATTGATAGAGTATGTTCTTTACAACATGAAACAAAATTTAAACTGGGCAAAAATAAAACTATTCTCTGCTCAGTTTTGGGAGCTTGTCTCACAGCAGCTATAAAAACTCTCTTAAAGTGAAGAAGTGAGGAAAAAGCTATAATGGACTCCCTTCAAAACCTAGTTGAAATTTGGAAAAAAAATTAAATGAAGAAAATAATGAGATCCATCTGTTACAAGCTGCCCTTAGAGAGGAACATGTTAAGAATTCACTGAATGCTGATTCCTCAACACAGGCAGAGGAAAAGAAACTCCTCACATTAAACAGATTTATCCCCATAAGGAACTAGAGGCAGCAAAAAAACTGTGGAGAAAACTGCTGCCCTCATTTGAGATCCTTGGTTAAAACAGAATATAATTATATTAATGATGAAGATTTTGAACCACATATCACAACTAAACAAATACCATTCAGCACTACCAAATTGGCTAAGCTGAAGAAAGAATTTGGGTGCCTCCCACAAGAATCGGAGACAGAATATGTCTTCCAAGTGTCCCTCACTGGTGAAGATCAAATTAAATTAACTGAACAGGAGGCCAGTGGGTACTGGGGACATGGAGTTTTCCTAACAACAGGAGATAAGCGTGACACGTGGTCCCTGACACAATGTGTGCCTTTCTGGGCCGGGGGAATTAATCCTTTGGAAAGGGGAGACCCTTTAGCTATAGTCAGTGCCCCCGACCAGCTTTTGGAAGGCGCCCACAAAGCCACCTGCCTGCAAATGATTCATGAAAAAGGTTGATTCCTGGTTTTCAGTCACCAATGCAATTACCTGTAAAGCCTGAAATTATGACTCCTTTAATTTGATGGCTTCCTAAACCTACAGCAATTATTTTACAGAAAACCATAATGGCCTTGGGTCCCGTAGAGAGACTAGATAGATTCCTTGGTAACCCCACTGACCAAACTGGATCTACTGATCCTGGTTTCACTCCATACTCCATCCCCTCACAGCCCCCAGCTTCTCAATCTGATTCACCTGCCAGCAGCCGTAAAGTTTGGGCATGGAGCGAGGTTGCAGTAGATTTGATTAATTACAGTAGATGATATGGACCTGTAAAAACCCTGGAGGAGAAATCAGAAAAAACAAACGGTGTTTGGTTTATCAGGGCTCCTCACGGTGAAAATTTAGGGAAGGGAAAACAGATCTCTAACCACCACCATTGGTGGTTGTTGGAAGTTAAAAGGGGGGTCCCCAGAGAGGTGATGGATGGTTTGCCCCTTGATAAATTACAGAAAATAATAACTAATTGGCACTATCGAAAACTGAATTTATCAGTTCAACCCAGTGCACCCCTCCCTTCTCAGAATCCAGCCAGTGAGCCAAAAGAAACCCTCTCCCAGCCTCTCCCTCAGAATTTAGGATGTGAGCCAAAGCAAACACAGAACCAGAGAAACTAGGCTCTCCATCCCTTATAGGTGAGCAAAGGGCTGGAGCATGGATGTATCTGAGAATGCTCACTAAACATAAATCAGGAGATATATTGATCACAGCTATCACAGGCCTCAAACAGGCACTTGTAACCTTTCTGATTGACACTGGGGCACAAATCTCTGCACTAACAAAAAGGATGCCCAGAAGTGTAGAATTGTTCCAACAAAGAAACAATGTTGTGCTTTAAATGCCCTAGGAACTACAGAATCTATGAATGTGGCCTTAGTAAAACTCACGCTCCATGGAGAGGAGAATCAATTAGTTGTCAAAATTGGGGATATTCCAAACAATTTATTAGGGATGGATGTTATTGCTGGGAGGCAGTGGGAAGATTCTGAGGGATTCCTGTGGTCATTTGGCGTGCCACGTCTTAACATGAGACTGCTCCAAGCTGCATCCTCCTCACTGTCTAGCAAAATTACTCATGTAAAACAATACCCTCTACCTTCTGGTGCCAAAGAGGGCATCAACTGGTTATACAGGACTTGTGAGACCAAGGAATAATAGTCAATACCCATTCTCTTTTCAACTTGCCAGTGTGGCCAGTTTGGAAACCCAATGAGAAGTGGAGGCTGACAGTAGACTTCTGCAGGCTTAATGCCAACACAGACCCTCTTACAGCAGCAGTCCCAAATTTGGCTGAATTAATGACATCAATTCAAGAAAAAGCTCACTCAATCATGGCAACTATAGATGTCAAAGACATGTTTTTTATGATACCCATACAGCCAGAAGATATGGACCGCTTTTCCTTCACATGGGAAGGACAGCAATACACTTGCACTAGGCTTCCCCAAGGCTACAAACACTCCCCCACTGTGGCCCACCCTACTTTAGACCAGGAATTAGAAAAAACACCCAAACCTGATCCTGTAGCTGTTTATCAATACATTGATGACATTCTGGGCTGGGGGGGGGGGGGGGAGGGGGGGTGTGTGAAATAGAGGTAGTAGGGAAACATCAGCAGAAAATAATCTCTCACTTAGAAAGTCTTGATTTGCAGATGCCCCCAGAGAAAATTCAGAAGTCTTGTCAGGAAGTGAAGTTTTTGGGAATTTGCTGGAAAGGAGGTATGACATGTATTCCACCTGATATCCTAACCTCTTTAGATCAGATCAAAATGCCTGAATCCAGGAAAGATCTCCTGCAAGCTCTAGGATTATTAGTGTTCTGGAGAAAACACATTCCAGATCTTTCAATAATTGCTAGGCCCCTTCATGACTTGCTGAGCAAACGGGGTGAAATGGGATTGGACTCCTTCTCAGGAGGAAGCATTGCAATTGCTGTTTTTTGAAGCAACAGCTCACCAAGCACTGGACCCTATCCATCCCACAGATCCCTTTCAGCTGGAATGGGGATTTGGCTCCTCAGGGCTGTCAGTACAGCTACGGCAGCAGGGTCCTGAGGGTCCGATGTGTGGGAGGTTAAGATATTGCGATGTTACGGTCAGGCAGAACCCCTCCCCTTTTACTGTTACCTGTTACCGTTAACCCCTGTTATAAATGACCTGGTTCAACTGTTAATCAAGGCCATTTTACCGTCCACCACATTGGTGTGTGCGTGTACTTGGTCCATGTGGCAAAGGTGCTGCCACCGAGCCGTTCTTGACCCAGGACCCCACGCCCCAAGTGGCGGCAACAAGTGGTGCTGAAACCCGGGACAATCCGGGAAGCGGAAACCGCCTGGGCGAGTGAACAGCAGCTGGAGCAGCAGGACTGTCCCCGGCAGGGAGGACGCTCCCAGAGGACCGGCGAGAGGGGAAAGTCTCGCGCTTAGGACCGGCAAAGGAGGAAGTCTGGCGCCGAGGACCGGCGAAGGAGAAAATGGAGTACCTCCCAAAGGTCATTTTTAAAATTCATAGGCAGTGGGGCGTAGACTGCGAGCCAGGAGATTTTATCCTTGTAGTGTCGAGGCTCCTGCGGATTGGGGTTATTGGGCAGCTGGTGGATATTTTCCACCTCGAAGTGTGGGATAGTTGTACCGGGGCCCTAGCAGAGGAGGCTTTGTCCTCAGGCTCGGGGCGAAATCTTAAATTATGGGGCAGAGTCACGCAGGCTCTGTGAAAAGTTCAGCAGGAGCAGGAAATGTGGAAAACCACACAGGACTGTTTGCAGGCGGGGCCCCGGCAGGGTGTGGGGGCGGCCGCGCAGACTGCAGGTGATCGTGAGTCTGCCGAGTGTGGGGATTTACAGCCGCGGGCACGCTCTTCGCAGCTCCCAAGCTCAGGCACGCTGGCTGAGGGGAAAAAGCGGTCATTTGGGACGGGCTGCTAGAGGAAGCGCGAAGTGCAGGCATTAACTTAGAGACATGGGGTGCTGCCATTGACTCAGAGGCGCGGGGCGCTGCCATTGACTTGGAGGCGCAGGGCACCGCCATTGACTCGGAGGCGCGGGGCGCTGCCATTGACTCAGAGTCCGAGGGAGCCTGGGTGGGGCCTCCGCCTTACGGGCCACGGGGGGTGGGCCCCAGAAGGGGGGGATGCGGACACGGGCGTGATCGGCAGAGACGGAGAAGGTCTGCAGGACAGCGCAGACACGCGCAGGCAAAAAGGAAGGAAAAGACATGGAGGGGGAGCTGACGCCGCTTGAAGCATGGGGTGGAAATCTCATTACAAGGCACTGGCCTCCCCCAGCAGGAGGCGGGGCAAGCCTAGAGGGAGGGAGCAGCCCAATGCTAAGACAAAGGGGCGAGGTCGAAGCCTGACAGAGGGTTTTACCAATTCCATCCGGCCAAAAGATCAAGCGCGCATCCTAGCAACCACCCTGCTGGCTTTAAATCAGTTCCCCAGGGGAGACGAGACAAAAAGTCCTGCCCAGAGGCACTGGGCCACCCGGGCACTAGAGGAAGGCCCACAAGTCATGATTAAAAATTAGTTAGGAGAATGGGAAACGGGTTGGAGGCTGGTACTCACAGGGCGAGGGTACACAGCTGTCAAGAAAAATAGTAAAATTAAATGGTGCCCGCTTAAGTCGATAAAACTGGACCTTCAGGGCAAAAACTAATGAAATTTGTAAAGCTTGTTTTGCAGGACTGAATCCTCAGACGCCCCCATGGCCCGTATACCCCGCTTCCTAAAGGCTGTGACGAATCATCAAGCAGCCCGATGGCAGACCATACCGGGGTCGTGAAAAACTCAGTGACCAAACTAAAGGAGTGGCCGGCGCAGAGAAGGACTGGGGGAAAAAAGCTCAACAAAAATGTTATCAGTCATGGTTCACATAAATGTTTTTGAAAGTCTTGTTTTAAGTGGTATCCATCAAGTAGAGTTCGAACTCTGGCCAGGTTCTGGCTCTACTTGAATGGAATGATCGCCAATCAGCCCAGAGTTTTTCTGCGTCAAAAGGTTCAAAGGGAGTTTTGGAGAAACGTGAATCCAGACATGAGTTCTCAACATCACTCTTCTTTTAAGGTCAGCTGTCGCAGACTCTGGGAGGATAGTTCAGTGCTGTGGTAAATGTATGATTTCAAATCGTCAACTGTGTTAACAACTATCAGCCAAAAAACTGAGGAAGTCCTGCAAAGATATCCTAAGTCATGGTTCAGTCAGCCCCCATGACTGATTGCCCTTGGTTCTACCTTATTAGGCCCTATTATTGATCTTGGACCTTATATTTCAAAGAAGTTAGCATTGTTTATTAAAAACCAGTTAGAAATAGTTACCATTTCACCATCCACCACATTGGTGAGTGCGTGTACTTGGTCTGTGTGGCAAAGGTGCTGCCACCGAGCCGTCCTTGACCCGGGACGCCACGCCCCAAGTGGTGGCAACACCGAGGAGGCCTGTTGGTTTCTATTCCTGTGGTTTCAAAGATGCTGAGAAAAGATACACTACCTGGGAAAAAGGATTGTTTGTGGTTAGCTTAGCTCTCATAGAAGTGGGAAAAATTGCACAACAACAACCAGTTGTCTTGAGAGGCCCTTTCAAAGTTATTAAGACAGTCACTACTGGGACCCCCCACCCCACCCCCGCCGACAGGGTGGCCCAAAGGGCCTCAGCTGCAAACTGGTATGCTCAGATTGAACATTACTGTAACATTTTCTCAATAACAGAAGGAGCTGTAAAAAATTTAGCGATCCAAGAAACTGAGAATTTGGGCAGCAGCCATGACAAACCTGCCTCTGTAATTAAAGTAGCCCCTCCTTTCTCCCCCAAACGATCAGCAAATTCTTGGTTCCCTGATGCCTCTGCTAAACAGGAGGGGAAGGTGTGGAGATACAGGGAAGCAGCCCACCACATTTCCTCTGGTGAATGAATCATTATCGAGGGAGAAGGCAGTGCTCAGGTTGGGGAGCTGAGAGCTGTTTGGAGTGCTTTCCAACATGAGGTACAGAATACCTCTCCTGTCTGCATCTACACGGACTCCTATGCTGTGTATAAAGGATGTACTGAGTGGCTTCCTTTTTGGCAGCAAAATGATTGGGAAGGTAACAGAATTCCAGTATGGCAAAAGGAAAAGTGGCAAGAAATTTTAAACATCACAAGCCAAGAGAACTTTGTTGGGGTGGGCAGCCTTTCACCAGACAGATGGAAATCCAGCAGGAGAGTGGAAAAATAAAGCTGATGATTTAGCAAGATTAAGTCCCCTGAAAAAGAACAAATTACAGAGGACTGGGATCAACTATTGTCGGGTTCGGCTCTCTGTCTCTGCCCCGACACGGGTAGGGTGGTTCTTGGGTGGCACGCACTTCAAAGGATGAGTCTGGACTCTTCAGCTTTTCGATCTTCAGATTGTTTATTGTTTCTTATCTACAAAATTTTCTGTCTGCCCAACAGAGGTCTGATCTGCAAGGCAGCCAAGGGCACTCTGACCACCCACGGGGCGGTCATGTCTTTTTATACTAAAATCTACGTACATGATATTTACTTTTATTTTCCAATACTTTTCACCCATATTAGCAAGTACACCTTCACCATAAACCAATCCCCAAGTGCCAACATCACCACAGGAGATGGAAGACAAGAAGAAGAAAGAAGAAGGACGAGACACGCCCTGATCCCCCCATCTTGTCTCCATAACCTCCCTGTACCAAAAACCTTAAAGTTTATATTTCACTCTATAAATGTGTCCCTTTTACACCCTTCACTCTAAAGTGATTCTCATGTCCTCAAACTGCTGTCACTTCTGTGGATGGATCAAAATCAAGCCACCAAGCACTCTTGGCAACATTCCAGGATTTCCGAGACCCCCAAGGGTTCTCCTGGCATCTCTGGACATCGGGAGCGATGTGCTGAGTTCTCACAAACTATTAGAATAGCTGCATGTAAAAAGACAGCACACAGGTGTGAAAGATTTGTACAAGGAAGCTCTGGCCCAGCATTTGCCTGTCACCAAGGAAAGGTGTAAAACATGCGTATCAACCTGTGAGCAATCGCAGACTGGAGACTGGAGAGACATCCTTTGGAAGATGACCCTCTGCATTTCAGAAAGGGTAAAGGCTTATGGGACGCGTGGCAGGTAGACTATATTGGACCCTTTAAGAAGTCAGGAGTTAAACACTTTGTGCTGGTAGGAGTAGAAATTGTATCTGGGATGGTCCAGGCCAATGCTTTTAAAAGAGCTACAGGAGATAATACTGTTAAAGCATTGCAGGGATGGTTTGGAATTTTCCCAAAACCACAGGAAATTCAATCTGATTATGGGTCCCACTTCACTGCTAGAATTGTACAGGATTTGGCAAAAAATGAAGGAATTAAATGGACTTTTCATACCCCTTACTACTCTCAGGCTAACGGGATCGTGGAAAGGACCAATGGTCTTTTGGAATGACTTTTGAAACCAGAGGAGGGAAATTGGGATGTTCAGTTATGGGAAGCTGTGAAAAGTGTGAATGACAGATGGGGGGGTAAATGGGTGTCCCAAAATCACTGCCTTTTGCCCCATAGCTCCAAGCATAATTGCCTCTCTAGGGAGACCAGATGATTTCAAGATTCCAGCATATTACCCTGGACAACCTGTTCTGATGGACCTCCCTACTGTAGGGGAACTACCACTAGTGCTAAAAACCCCTCTGAATAAACATGCATGGGTAGCCTCTGATGCTCTAGGGAGAGAGCATCGGATAAATACACACTGGATAATTCCATCATTCTAACTTTTTCTGTCCCTTAGTGGCAGGATTCTGTTGTGTTTACTTTTACAGAAGAACCCTGAGGGACATGAGGATCATCTGAACCATGATAACACTGGTGATACTTTTCTGCATCCTACCACAATTCCGTGGACAGAATCCTGCTGAGTGGTCGTGGTCTGAAGCTACCATCCATCACACTAATGTTCTAGGATCATATCCCAAGGGTCACCACCTGAACCTAGAGCCTATAGTGCTGCATGATTCTGAGATATATCGCCCAAGTGAGTGGGGATGGGATCAGAAGGACTGGACTAGAGCCCTAACTGGAACAATTGGTGAGTCGATTGTGGTAGCGTGCAGAAAAGTGGAAGGATCTCTCTATGAGAAAGCCACCTCCATTGCAGGTGCTGGAAATTTTTTAGAACCAGATGGAAAAAACTATTTGCACATCCCTACAACAGAACTGTGTCCTACGACAAAGTGGGAGTGTACCAAACAAATTCCCCTCACTCTGTGCTGCTGGCAGGAGTACGTTGGTAACTACACTTTAACCCAGAACCAACAATGCAATTACAAAGGATTGTAGAAATTAATCAACTGACTGCTGGCATAATTTTACTTTAGCCAAACCAACTTATGTGACACGCCGTTGGCAAAATAACTTGACAAATCCATAAAGTTTAAAAGGCCTGGTTTACAAATTTAAGATAAACACTATAACAAAGTCCACACTGAGTACAGTAGTCACACCCCAGTGGGTAGAAAGGACTGAGAGCACCCTTAGTCAACTTGATACTGAATGGCCTTGGTCCCAGGCTTTTTTTCATTTTTCCAGATCCATGGGAAACGTGAGGGATTTAAACCTATCAACTGTCATTATGCATGAAAATCAGATATACACTAGGCAGGAATGGGAAAACCAAAAAACCTGGCAGCTTCAAGGGATAGTGGGGAAAAAAATTAGTATAGGATCCGAATGATTAACGGAACTACCCATAGTAACCGCAACCTCAATCGGTGTTTTGACAGATCAAACAAATAAGCATGAAAAGGTTTGTACGCACCCAAGCTTACAGGATTGTTGGCACAATTTTACATTAGCACAAACCATAGAAGTGGTTTGTCTTTGGTCCAAAAAGTGTAGGCCTGTAGGGCCTACATTTTAAGTTTATAGTAAATGCTATAGCCCAACTGGTTACAATTTACACCACCACCACTCCAGCCCAACCACCGCTTATGCTTAGCCCAAGAATTTTTGAAAATGGACCAGATATAATTAGGAAAACAGGACAACAACAAATACTGTTCAATCCAGCATGGTTCTCTTAAACAAGTCAAATTGCTGATGCAAAGTAATGTCTCAGAAATTCAGCCGGCCTGTTCGCCTTTTTTGCAAACTTCCTTTGAGGGTTGGATGACCTGGTTGCAAAAGCGGAACTCTTTTAAAAGACGGACGCTAAGAGACATAACCGGTGTTGTGGGAACAGGATTGGGAATTCTAAAGAGTATTGATTCAGAAGTATTGATGAATAAAATTGGCTGCTACAACTAGAGATTTGACCAAGTTACAACAACTACTGCAGTCATTGGCTTTAGGAACACACCAGTGGCTGCTATCAAACATTTTGACAAATTGGGAAAAGGTAAATGTAAATGACCACAAATTGGTAAATGATGCACTCGGTGCTACACAAAACAACATTTCTTTGGCTCTCAGCTGTATCCAGGCACAATTGTGGATGCAGTCAGTTGCTGCCTCAATGATAAGAGAAGGTGAAGAAGGCACTTTTCCTACTGAAATTGGGAAAATAATTTGGGACAGTGCCACTGATTTTGAAAGAGAATTCCAATCCTGGTGGAACCTGGTGAATTTTACTTACAATCCCATTACAAACACAGCCATGGCTTTTGTGTTAACCATACGTAATGCCTCCGTGCATTTGATATTTCCTATGATTGCATTAGGGCTGAATCCTGATGGAGCTGTTCTCTATCCTTATGAGCATTGGGAATGGGCCCGTCAAATTGGTGAGAAATGGCAAAATGTTAATTTAGAATCTTGTATTGTCCGAGAACAAGGGTTCATCTGTGAAAGCAATGCAATCATGGCTCAAGACATTTGTTTAGACACAGAGCAAAATATCTGTCATTTTGAAATTCATCCTAATGAGACTTCTGAAACAGTCCTTATATATATAGGCAATAGATGTGCATGCTTCAGACCTGCTTGTGATTTTGTATTTGTAGAGAATGTTGTAGTAGATACTAAAAATTATTCAAATGTTTGTGCTTGTAACTTTACCAAGATTACAGGATGTGATTTCTCTTATGAAGCTCCAGTTCACCTCTCACTACCTATTGCAATCCAACTACCCACTGATTCACAAACTGATGCCTACTCCTATTGGGATGGATCTCACTTTGGTAAGACAACTGCTGCTCCATCAAGACTTAGTTGAAATCCTTGAGAAGATTGAGAAAAACGCACAGAAAGCCCTGGTGACTGTTCATCACAATGTGAGACAGATACCCCATGTCATGGAATGGGTGGAGAAAGATGCCAAGCACAGGGGGTGGGATACTCTTTTAGGTGGTCTCCTACTGCCACGGGTGTCCTGAGCAGTCTGTGTCATCCCATTGTTATCCTTTTGATACCAATTCTGTTTGGTTTTATTTTATCAGCAGTCCCATTCGTTATGAATTGGAGCATGAAACAGCTGACAAGATTGACGTCTATAGTTCATGCACACAACTTGGCTGATGTCCTGTGCACTGTGAACATCCCCAAGACTTTGACACAAGGCAATTATGAATGAAGCATATGTGTTTTGGAATAATCCTAATTTCCATTTATGATTTTGTGGGAATTACTTTTGATTTTTAGTGAATTGGTTTAGAAAATCATTTTAAAGTTAGTGCTTATATTATGATTTGTTTATTGCTTTTGCTTTTGATATTTGTGATTTGTTTTGACCATTTGAGAATGGTTATAAAAATAATACTATTTTAATTAATTCACCATTTGAAAATAGTTATAAAATTGATACTGTTGTGATCAATATTAATTATGTTTGTTTATTGTCTCTCTTTTTTTTTTTCCCTCTTCTTCCTATCCTTTCTTTTCCTCCTTTCTCTCTCTCTCTCTCTCTCTGTCATGCTGTCCCTATTTTTCCGGGTTCTACTACCAACGTACAGCGAGTCATGAAGACCTATCAGCAACACTCCAGAGCCCTGCTGATGACGATCCCTTCAAGACAATTGTGAGTCACGGGGTCGTGTGAGAGTCTGTCTGAAATATCCCTCATCTGCCTCACGATCGTCACTGGGGACCACTGAAAATCTCGGGCTTTGTAGGAGAAAGTTACACAAGCCAAAGGCTTCGAGACCTGAGAGCACAATGTTAGGTTATTGTTTTCACAGGTGTTGTTTGCTGTATGCTACACTGAGCTCAATGAGAAGAAGAAGGAAGCACCGTGCCCTTTTTGCAACAACAGCCTTGGGAGCTGTCCCACCTCTCGGCCTGGCTGGACATCTCCTGAGTTCTGGGTGGGCCCCCCACAGAAGACCCTCACCTGTTTTACAACCACTGTGACAGACAGACTGAGATGTAAGGAGCCTCTTCATCAAGGAGTGAGACATGAAACCCCCATGTGAAAAGGCCCCTCTGCTCCTTCCAAGGACTGGCACTGAAACCCCCAGCCCGGGGCAGGTGTGTGGGGGAGGCAAGCTGACCAAAGCGAGATGTTTGCCTGCAGGTTGTGACCGCTGGACCAAGAAGACAATGGCTCTCGTTTACTGCTGAGAACATGGACTACCTGTTACATCTATTCCTTATTGTATCTGTTTCCCCCCCTCCCCGGCAATTTCCAATAGAGTTATCATAATAAAAACCTCTGAGTTAGCCAGAGACTTTGAGATCTCCCCGACGTAACAGGCGGATCCTCGACTGGACTGGACCAAAGGACTTCGTCTCTACGTTTGTAGCTCTATCCCTTCTCTCTTTCTCTCTCTCTCTCTTTTGTCTCTCTCTTCCTCTATCTTTTTCTCTCCCTTAATCCCTCTCTCACATTTTGCAGTGGTCATTCAATAAAGGTGCATTTGTTTCGATTATCATTGCAAACCCCCTTGTACCGTGTTGGTTCTTTTTGCACCCTGAGATCAAATCCATGAACCATCACGAAACCCGTCTGTTAGGACGGATCGTGACACCCCCCGAAGAACCCTCCTCAAATTCCCCCCCAAAGCCCCCTCAGCACCCCCAGACCCCGCTAAAACCCCCTCAAGTTCCCCCCAGACCCTCCCCAAATCCCCCCAAACGTCCTCAAGACCCCTCCCCAAATTCCCCTTACGACCCCTCCAGGACCCCTCACCTGTTCCTGCGCCTCCTCAGCAGCTCCCGGAGCCCCCCGTCCTCTCCCAGCGCCTCCCCTGCTCTCTCCAGCGCCTCCCGCAGGACCCGCCCGAGCCCGGGGTGGCTCCCGGGGGTCCCCGAGGGGGTCCCGGGGGGCGGAGGAGGTGGAAGGGGGGCGCCCGCTCCATGCCCGGCCCCGGGGTCAGGGGGCGCCGCTTCAGGCTCGGCTCTGATTGGCTGGAGCGGCGCGGGGAGGGCAGGAGTTGCAATGGAAAGACGCCCGGTGATTGGTTGTTTTCGTAGAGGGCGTGGTGATTGACAGGAGAGGGGCGGGAGAGGCGGGCTTTGCTGAGGAGAGGTGCGCGGTGATTGGTTAGTTCAGCTCGAGAGAGGCGGGCATTGCTGAGGGGATACCTGCGGTGATTGGTTGGTTTGGCACATCAGAGGCGGGCGTATCTGACGAGAGGTATGCGGTGATTGGTTGGATTGGCGCACGGGGAGGCCGGTGTTCCTGAGGGGAGGTGATTGGTTGGTTTGGGGCGGGGCGTCTGCTATTGGCTGGGAAAAGTCCGGGATTTTTAAGAGAACATTCCTGGTTTTCTGGGGAAAACCTCTCAGATTATTAAGGAAAAATTCCCGTTTTTTGAAGGAGAAACATTCCCTGATTTTTTGAAGCCACATGACCCCCAATAACCCAAATAACCCCGAAACACTCGAAATAAACCCCAAATAACCCTAAAAAAAACCAAACAATACCTAAAAGTCTTCCAAATAACCCCAAACAAATCCAAATAACCCCAAAAAACAAAAAACCCCCTCAAATTAAACATAAAAACCCCCAAATGATTTCAAGTACACCTAAAAAAAAAACATATACACCAACATAAACCCCAAGAACCCCAAATAATTCCAAATAAGCCCAAATTAACCCAAAGAAGCCCAAATGATTCCAAAGAACCCCAAATAAATAGAAATAAACCGAGTAAAACCCAAGATAAACCCCAAATAGTCCATAAATAACCATAAATAAACCCCAAACAAACCCTAAATAAACCCAAAGAAACCCCAAGTAAGCCCAGTTCCTCCCGTCCTCACGCCATAACAGATCCCGACCAATCAGAACGCGCAGTACTGATGACAATCCAGTTGCTGGGCAGAAACTCAGAGCACTGGCCCTGCTCAGCGATTTTCAGCCAATCAGCGCCCGGCCCGACTCTGACTCATCAGTTGCCAGGCACAGTCAAGGCCTCTCACTGCGTTCAATAATCAGAGACTGCGCGGGGTAATTTCCAGCCAATCAGAGCGTGTCTGGCTGATGACTCATCAGTTGCCAGGAGCGGAATTTGGGGAGCGGGGGGAGGTGACCCTGAGGAGGGGCTGGGGGCCCCAAATTAATCCAAAACGGGGTCGGGACCCCAAAACGGAGCAGGAGGGGCCTGGAGCCCCCAAAACCAAACACAGGGGAGGGGACTGGGGGAACGATTGGAAAGGGGAAGGAGAGAGGGGAAAAGAGGGGGGTGGGACCCCCAAATTGAGCTGAGAAGGGGATGGGACACCCCAAATTGAGCTGGAAGGGGGGTGGGACCCCCAAACAGGATGAAGCCAGTTTTGCTCCTGGAATATGTAAAGTAGTTTATGGATATGCAAAAAGTCTATGAATATGCAACAGGCTGATGTCATGGGAGACAAGGACCATCCAGCAAAGGTTGTTATGGCCACTGAGACCTCCGAGTTATTTCCGGGGACACCCCTTAATTAATCTGGTTTTAATTCCATCAGTCTGTTGCATATTCATAGACCCTCATGCATATCGACAAACTCATCTACATATTTCAGGAACTATTTTACATGTCCCGTCTTTGGGAGTGTCTCCCCATTTCAGGAGCCTCCACTGAAATGGAAACTGTAAACCTCCTCCCTTAGAAGATGAAGAAGAAGAAGTAGAAAAGAAGAAGAAGAAGAAGAAGGAGAAGAAGGAGAAGGAGAAGGAGAAGGAGAAGAAAAGCTGAAATTTTGGGAATCCAGTGGGAAAATGGCTGATCCTCTGGGAATCCATTTCTTACCCCCCAAAGACAGGGCAAAGGCAGGGCAGTGGGGTTTTTATAGGGTATCCCAAGGGTGGAGTTGGGGTTTGGGTCAGGGGAGGAGTTCTTAGCAACACAAGAAGGATGAGATCAAATTCCTGCCTCTTAGCAACAGCAGCATTCCACACAGAACGTGTCCCCAAATCCTAAATTTCCTCTAAAACAACTGAGAAATTATGGAACTGCAGATATATTCAATCAATTTCCTTCATTTAACCCAGTTTGGGGTGTTTTTCAAGGATGAAGGTGAAGCAGAGGAAAATTAAGGCCAAACCAAAGGGCTAAGCAGCCAGGTGTGTTCCCAACATGGATCACAGGGAATGTGAGTGACCAGGGCTGTGCCCAAAGTGCCTCCTCCAGTGGGGGATGGAGCTGGAGCAACGCACGAAGCTCTGCCCGCACTCGGGGCACTCACAGGGCTTCCCTTACCGGTGCCTCTGTTGGTGTTGGGTCAAGTGAGAGCTGCTGGAGAAGCTCTTCCCACACTGGGGACACTCGTAGGGCCTCTCCCCTGTGTGGATGCGCTGGTGGGTGACGAGGGTGGAGTTGTGCTTGAATCCCTTCCCACAGTCAGGGCACTGGAAGGGCCTCTCCTCTGTGTGAATCCGATAGTGCAGGAGGAGATGGGAGCTGGTCTGAATCTCTTCCCACTCTCCCCACACTCGTAGGGCTTCTCCCCAGTGTGGATCCTCTGGTGCACAATCAGGTCGCAGTTCCACCTGAAGCTCTTCCCAATCTCCACGCACGTGTGGGGCTTCTCCCCATCATGGAGCTGCTCATGGAGCACCAGCTCCGAGCTCTGGCTCCATCTCCGGCCGCCTTCCCGGCCCAGGCTGGCTCTTTCCCCCTCACATCCCCGCCATCTGTGTTTGCAGCCCCTCCTCGTGCGGCAGCTCCGGGCCTTTTCCTCCCCGTTGGCTTCCTGTGCCGTGGAGCCGCTCAAAACGGCCTCTGCCACCAGGTTCTGCTGCGGGCATTTGTCCTCCCTGCTCTCCATGCTCAGCTCCTGCTCTGGGGGAGGAAGGACAAGGACAGCATGGGATTTGCCTCCGTGCCACAGGCAAGGGCAAGGAGATCCCCCCAGGGCTGAGCTGCAGCCGGGGGCCCTGCTGGGCTGGGAGATGGAGCAGCACAGAGGGGAAAGGGGCACTGACTTCCTCCTCACCTACCTCAGTGTCCCGGGGCATCTCCCTCTTCCTCGCATCTTCCCTGGGGTTGCAATGGGAAATCCTGGTTTGGCGAAAACAAGGGATGAGCGCGTTTGTAGGAGCGTCGGGGGGTAGGACGGTCGGGACGGACGGAGACGAGAGATCTCTGCAGCCAGGCCCTGGAACTTGCGGTTTATTGCAAAGGGCCCGGGTGCAGGGCCCTGCTTGGAGCTGCCAGGCACAGCTGGAGCAGGCCCGAGAGAAGAGAGGGGTAGAGAGGATGAGAGGGTAAGAGAGTAAGAGGGGAAGAGCATAAGAGATGAAGGTTCCTGTTACAATACAATAAATCTTCTTCTTTGTTGAATATTCTATTTCTCACTAACCAATCTAGTACAAGATACAAATCCTATAGCATTTACATACAGCCTGTAAGAATCACTACATCACCAGACTGTGTTACATTTTAAACCGTAAAAACTCCTCTTTGGACCCCTTCTGCTGAGCTAGTAGGGTCTGCTCTGACCCTTGGATCTGTCTGCAAGCAGAGGGAATTGTTCCATCAAAAGGGGATTACCTTCAGCCAGCCACACCATTGTTTTCCAGTTGTTCACTAACTGAGGTATCTCAAAGCTTGCTTTGATTTCAGTCTTGCTTATAGTTTCTATATTGTCAAAATCTTTTGCCAGACAATCATATTTATAAGGCTTTCCTTTTTCATCTTCCCCAACACAGGTTGAGTTTGAAGGTCCCTCTGCCCGACTCCATCTCTACAAGTCAGCGGCCATCTGGGCTCCAGAAACACCTCCCAAACACCAAGATTCAGCCCTGAAAAAGCCACCCAGGAGTTCCCTGTCCCTGGTCCCTCCCCTCTGGTGTTCGGGGGTTCCCCCTTGTCCCAGCTGCTGGGGTCACGCTTGGATTGAGGGTCCCCCTTCTCCTCGGTGCCCGCCCTGCCCAGGCTGCTGGCAGTCCCAGCAATCCCAAAAGCTGCCCCCGCTTCGCTCTCCCCATTTCGGGATGCTGGGGCTGTTTGGGCTCCCAGGCTCCCTTCTCCCCTCATTCTCTGCTCTGGGCTGCAGCAGCTCCAAGGAGTCCCCCCTGCCCCTCTCCAGGCTCTCGAGGCTCCCGCCAATGGCGGCGCTCCCCCCTCTCTGGGCTCCCCACTTTGGGCTCCTGGGGCACACAGGGCTCTGCTCCTCCAGGCTGCCTCTGCTGGCAGCCACCACCGCCACCCCCCGATGTCCCCCCCAAGGGGCCTTTTCCGCTCAGCCTTGGACTTCTTAATTCTCCAAAATCCCCCCAAAAACCCAACCCAGGGACCCCCCAGGATATCCAGACCGAGCTCCCCCTCCCCGTTCACCAGCGTGATGGGGGCGGTGATGATCCCACAGGAGGAGGAGGAGGAGGAGGAGGGACAAAGGCGGATCAAGTCTCAGCTGAGGGAGCCAGGCAGGGATCGAGGGCCTGGCTCCCTCAGCTCAGCCTTGATCCGCCTTTGTCCCTCCTCCTCCTCCTCCTCCTCCTCCTCCTCCTCCTCCCTAACCCCACCTCCTTTTCCTCCTTCCATTGCTGCTCTCTGTCCACCTTCATCCCTCCTCTTCCATCCCTCCCCGTCCTCCTCCCCCCTAGCCCCACCTCCTTTTCCCCCTTCATCCCTGCCCTTCCCTGCCTCCTCCTGCTCCCCCAGCAGCAGCCACACCCTCGGTGCCCCGTTCCCACAGCCCTCGCAGCCCACGGCAGGAGCGGGGATGGAGCCGGGACAGGTCGGGATGGGCAGCGCGGGGCTCTCGGCTGCTCCCAGCCGCTGCGGGCGGGGGGAACCCGGCCCGGGCCAAAGGCGAGGCAAACTGGGCAAACTGGGGGCTGCACATCCAAACTGGGCCTTGCTGGGGACTCTGCCTGGCCACTGCCAGCCCTTGGGGCTCCTCCCGGCACATCCGCCAGGGGGGAACGCACACAGGGCTGGGGGATCCCAGCAGTGGCAGCACTGCCAGGGACTGGGCTGCACTGGGACCGTACTGGGAGTGACTGGGGCTGTACTGGGCTTGTACTGACATCATACTGGGATCGTACTGGGATCATGATGGGTCTGTACTGGGTTTGTATTGACATTATTCTGGGATCATATTGCTATGCCAGGGCAGACTGTGATCATACTGATGGACCCTGGGATCATACTGGGATCATACTGGGATCATACTGGGATCATACTGGGAGTGATTTGGACTTTACTGGCTTTGTATTGACATCCTATTGGCATCATACTGGGATTGTACTGAGTTTGTACTGACTCCATCCTGCGATCATACTGGGATTATGCTGAGATCACACTGGGATCATGCTGAGATCACACTGGGAATGAGTAGGAGCCTGTGGGGGGCAATTGAGACCATGTCAGGGGTAAATGGGATATACTGGGATGAACTGGGATTTTGCTGAGGATGGCTAGGATCATACTGGCAGTGAATGCCACTACACTGAGGCTGACTGCGAGTGCTTGTGAGCAAATGGGATCATACTGGAAGGAACTGGAAAGATGCTGGAGGGAAGTGGCGTACCCTGGGAGATTTTGGAAGTGACTGGAAGGAAAGTGAGGGTGAAAGAGACCAACTGGAACCATGTGGAGCAAAACTGGTTTATTCTGTCAGTGACTGGGAGCACACTGGGGCCATATTTGGATCATACTGGGAGTGACTGGACTAATACTGGGACTAACTGAGAGTGACTGGGAACGTACCCTGCACATCATCCCCCATACTGGGCAAGACTGGGAGCAACTGGGAGCACGCTGCGAGAAAATGGGCTCATACTGGGACTGACTGGGCTGATCTAGGAAGCAACTGGGGCCACACTGGAGGCAGCTGGGACCATACTGGGAGAGATTGGGAGCAACTGGGATTATACTGGGACCACGCTGGGCGGGCTGGCATGTGACTGGGATCAAACTGGAGCTTACTGGGATCATATTTGGAGTCAAAAGGAAGTGACTGGGATCACACTTTGGGCTACTGGGAGCAACTGAGGGAAACTGGAATCATGCTGCAAGCAAATTGGAGGAACTGGGAAGGACTGGATGCATGCTGGAGGCAACTGGGATATACTGGGCATGACTGGGGGATGATACTGGCATAACTAACACCTTACTGGGGCTACTGGCAGTGTCTACATGACACTGCCAGAAATGACTACAGACATGCTGGGGGCAACTGGGATATACTGGGAGTGTCTGGAACCACACTGGGGGGACTGGAATCACACTGGGAACAACCGGGACCATGCTGGGGAGAACTGGGACCATGCTGGGGGCAACTGGGAGTGAGTGGGATCATACTGGGAGGGACTGGGATCATATGGGGAGTGATTGAGACTATAGCAGGGGCAACTGGGTTCAACTGGGACCATCCTGGGAGTGTCTGTAACCACAGTGGAGTGATGGAAGCACACTGGGAACAGCTGGGCCCATGCTGGGAGCAACTGGGATCACTCTGAGGGTGACTGGAATCATGCTGGGATTGACTGGGAGTAACTGGGATAGTGCTGAAATAAACTGAGAAGAGGTGGGAGTGACTGGGAACAAACTGGAAGCAACTGGGATAAACTGGGAGAGACGGGGAATCACTGGGATTATACTGGAGGGTACTGGGGTCATGCTGGCATTGACAGGGAGCAACTGGGATCACACTGGAGGCACTGGAGTTGTACTGGGAGTGTCTGGGAGCAACTGGGATTAGACTGCAAGTGACTGGGATCATACTGGGAGTGGCTACAATCATACTGGGATTAGAGTTGGTGTGATTGGACCCTGACTGGGGGTTACTGGGAGCTACCAGGCCCATGCTGGGAACCAACTGGGGACTTAATTAGAGGAACTGGGAGCAACTGAGAGACAACTGGCGGCACATGAACAACACTGAGGTGACTGGGAGTGCCTGGCAACAACTGCCAGAATGTTCAGTGCAACTGGGATATACTGGGAGGGTCTGAGACCACAAGGCTGTGGGACTGGGACTAGACTGGGAGCGACTGGGAATGTGCTGGGGGAACTGGGAACACGCTGGGGGCAAGTGGGAGTGACTGGGGCCCTGCTGGGAGAGACTGGGATCATTCTGGGAGTGCCTAGGTGTATGCTAGGGACAACTGGGAGAACTGGTTCAGCCATCCTGGTCCGGATGGTCCCAGTCCATATTTGATCCCACTCCCTATTTGATCCCAGTCCATATTTAATCCAAGTCCATATTTGATCCCAGTCTATATAATCTCTGTCCAGTTTATCTCAGTCTGTGGGATCCCAGTCCATATTTGATGCCAGTCCATATTTGATCCCAGTCCATTTGATCAAAGTCCATATTTGATCCCAATCCATATTTAATCCCTGTCTATATTTGATCTCAATTCATATTTCATCCCATTCCAAATTTAATCCCAGTCCATATTTGATCCTACTTCCATATTTGATCCCAGTCCAAATTATACCATCCATATTTATCCCAGTCCATATTTGATCCCAGTCCAGTTTATCCCAGTCTGTATGGTCCCAATCCATAGGATCCCAATCCATAGGATCCCAGTCCATATTTGATCCCAGTCTAAATAATCTCAGTCCAGTTTATCCCAGTCTGTACAATCCCAGTCAATATTTGATCCCAGTCCATGTTTGATCTGAGTTCCTATCTGATCCCAGTCCATATTTGATCAAGTCCCTATTTGATCCCAGTTCCTATTTGATCTCAGTCAATAGTTGACTCCGGTCTGTATTTGATCCCAGTCCATATTGGATTCCAGTCAGTATGATCCCAGTCCATATAATCTCAGTCCAGTTTATCCCAGTCAGGATGATCCCAGTCCCTATTGGATCCCTGTCCATATTTGGTCCCAGTTCATATTTTATCCCAATCCATATTTGATCCCAGCCCATATTTGAACCCAGTCTATATAATCTCAGTCTATTTTATCCCAGTCTGTAGGAACCCAATCCATATTTGATCCCAGTCCATAGTTTATCCTAGTCCATATTTGATCCCATTCCATATTTGATCCCAGTCCATATTTGGTCCTAGTCCCTATTTGACCCCAGTCCGTATTTGATCCCAGTCCGTATTTGATCCCAGTCTGTATTTGATCTGTCCCTATTTTATCCCACTCTGTAGGATCCCAGACCCTATTTGATCCCAGTCTGTATTTGATCCTAGTCCATATTTGATCCCAACCCCTATTTGATCCCAGTCCATATTTGGTCCCAGTTCATATTTTATCCCAATCCATATTTTATCCCAATCCATATTTAATCTCAGCCCACATTTGATCCCTGTTACCTCTGCTGAGGTGTGATGACCTGGTTCAGGAACGGCACGGCAGCAAACCTCCAGCTGCTCGGGCCATGTGCTCACAGACACCAATATGGTGGATGGCAAAATGGCGTTTATTAACTGGTTACATGGGGTTATATAACCTCGGTTCTGCTTGGGTCATAAATGGGGCTTAGGTAACTTTAACAGCTGAGGGGAGGGGTTCTGTCTGCCCGTACAACGCGATATCTTCCGATCGCCTGTCCCTAACTTCCCACATTTCCCCCTTCCCTCATGATTAATTAAAGACACACGAAGTGTAAAGGTTATAAAAATGCAAAGGCTGTTAAACTGATTTATGGTAAAACCGACAAATGGTAAAAGGCAATGCAACATATCCGCAACAAGCGTGCCTCAAAGCAATTGTTGGTGGTCAACAAATAAAATGTTAACTTTTTCTAAATGGTTTTTAACAAACAACACTAATTTGTTCAATATGCAAGGCCCAAAAATCAATGTCAAGAGTATCATAGTAAGAGGGCCTATTAAAGTGGAAACAAGGGTAGTCAGCCATGGGAACTGATTGAACCATGACTCGAACCATCCTTGTTGAGCTTCTCTTTTGCTCTTTCTCTGGGCTAGCCTTTCCCTTAGTTCAGCCATCGAGTCTCGTATGACCCTGGTATGGTCTGCATAAAAACAACATTGTTCCTTCTAGGCGACACACAGGCCTCCTTGTTGCATGAACAAGAGGTCTAATCCTTGTTTGTTCTGCAGGACAACCTCTGAAAGCGAGGAGAGGGATTTCTCTAGAAAGGAGATGGATTTTTCAATTCTCTGTAAGTCCTCATCGATGGTCATCTGCAGTTGAGAAAGTTCTTGGTGTGGAGGTACATGGCCAAGACACCTGTGGCTGTGCCAGTAGCTCCTAGACCAAAGAGCATTGCAATGGTTATGCCCTTTATTACTTCCCTTCTGTGGAGCCGGTTGGATTCCTCTAAAAGTTGATATACTTCTTCTTCTCGGTGGTACAGGACTCTAGGAACAATTAGAACTTGGACACAAAAATCAACAGAGTTATTGAATTTATCAAGGAGCACACAGGGGCTTACTCCAGATTGCTGACAGACCCACATTCCTAAAGTAGTCGGAATCACCCACTTATAGATCCTTCCATTAGGTTCGATAAATTCAGTGCAGATGTTGCCCATCTGCCTTGCTAAAATTGCATTGCCGAAGCACTTGCCTTGGCCTGTGACCTGACTCAGGGTAATTCCCCTCCGGGGGGTGTCCCACCTGCACTGATGTGGATTCTCTGCTATCAAATAGTTAAAGGGGACATTAAGGGAAACACCCTCATAAAAAGGGGGCTTTGCATCATAGCATAACCAGCATGATTTCATAAGGTTTGGGTTAGATTGGCTCAGTGATAAAAAGGTGGCATTTAATACATCAAGAAACTAATTGTAAGGAGCTGGTTTATCTAAAAGGCTGTATGGGGACGAGGTAGGATTTAATGCTTGTACATTAAGGGTAAAATTGGCGCTAGTTGTGATCCCCCTCTTGGGCCCGTAAGAATTAGATTGGGTCCGATTGATTGGGATACTGACGGTAGGAGCCTGATAATTTGTATGTTCACCCAAATGTCGTGAAAGGTGCGGACAAACACTGACCACACCTTACCAGTGGTCCAACTCTCATGGGTCGGCTGCAAAATTGTCATTGTGTCATTGTGTAGCTCATACAATTGTGTTTTCTCCCGTCTTGGGGCGTGTATATTTGATTGTGTCTTCTAAATTTTGGTTCCAGACAACCATGGGGAGCATACCTGACTTGCAGGAACTTATCAGGTTGCTGTGGTTGCTACCTATTGCTTGTCATGATAGTTTCACACCCCCAATATCTGCAATATCCATACCCTGGATAGTTACAGAAACTTTTGCCTGGGTTGGAAGCAGGGCACCAATAGGTCTGGTATAGTGATAAATCTCTAAAATCGGGGAATCCTAGCCGTAGGGGAAAAATGTCCCTTAGCTGAAACTCAAAAGATGGGCTGTCAGGTGTGACGGTTTCTTTGATAGCATTATCGCTTGAGACATGGCGTAAAACCCACCTGAATGGCTGGTGAGGGTAATGCCCTGCATTGGCCTGCCCTCTGCCAATTAACCCTAAAAGCAAGATCACACAGAGATACCATTGCCGCTTGGATCTCACTGGTGTGGGATTCTTGGGAGCTGTCAGGCTGCTTGGTGATTTGTCGCTTTCTTCAGGTACTGGGGTCTATGGGTTGTGGGGATGTCCAAGGATCCAGTCCTGCAAATAAAACTTCACAATTCTCATTAGTTCGACTCTGAAGGTCTGGTTTGATAGACTTAAGTGGGCACCGTTTGACTATACCGGCTTTTTTAACAGCTGCGTACCCTCGCCCCGTGAGCACTAGTCTCCAACCTCGCTCCCATTCCCCTAGCTCATTTCTAATTATAACCTGTGGGCCTTCCTCTAGCGCTCAGGTGGCCCATTGTCTCTGGGCGGGGCTGCTTGTTTCATCCCCCCTAGGGAATTGATTTAATGCTAACAGAGAGGTTGCCAGTATGCGCGCTTGGTCTCTCGGGGGAATGGAGTTAGTAAAACCCTCTGTTTTAGCCAATACCTCCCTGGCTCAGAGGTTTTAGCCAATACCTCAATTTGGCTTTCAGAGTTTGATTTGCTCGCTCAACGATGGCCTGCCCAGTGCTATTGTATGAGATGCCATGTACTGAAGTGATACCCCATTTTGAAACGAATGCTTGGATCAATTTTGAAACAAAATTCGGGCCATTGTCTGTCTTGATCTGTTTTGGAACACCAAGCCATGCCATGGCCATTAACCAATGTTGGATGGTTGCTTTGGAGTCAGTTTTTTGATGTTGTGTGGCCACGATCACCCCGCTATATGTATCCACAGTCACCGCGAGCCACGCTCGGGGTCTTAGCAGCTGACATAATGTAAAGTCTGTCTGCCATATTTCTGCAGCTTTGAGGCCTCTGGGGTTGATGCCGCTAGACCACAGTGGTGATTTTTGGCAGTGGGGACATGTGGCGTCAACGTGCTTCGAATCAGCAGCCGAAATCCCGCATTTTTTCGCAAGTGCTTTAGCTCCGATATGAAGGGACTCATGTAGTTGACCGGCATCTCTCAGCGTTCACAGTCCTCTTGCAGCGGCGTCTGCCTTGTCGTTGCCGATTTGAAAGAATCCTTTAACCGGATTCTGGCTGTTAACGTGGATGATAGATATAGTGCCTTTTTGCGAAAAAAGTGCCTCTTCAAGCATAATCACCACTGTGGACACTGATATGCCAGGTCCAGACATGGCTAGGCAGAGTTTACTCACAAATATAGAGTCCGTTACAACATTGAGGTGCTCTTCTGGGAACAGTCCACATGCTAGTACTACTGTGGCTGCTTTGAGTTGCTGGACTGAAAGCGTAGGGTCAGTGGTTTTGATGCATTGCCACTGTGCTCCTGACTGCCATCCTGCTGCTGCAGTGGAGGTTAGCGAAGATGCGTCCGTGAAGACCCTGGGTCCTGCTTGCGGCTGATCCATTATTTTTGATGGGACATCAATGTTGACGATCGCAAGCAGCTGAGTCCAAGCGTGTTTTGCTGCGTAGCGAATCTCTCCTCCAAATCCAGCAAGGGCTATGGCTAGATGCTCTGATATTGACGCTGACTGCGTGGAAAGCTATTTGCGGATGGGCAGATATATCTTGGCGGGTTCGATGCCCAAATGCCTTAGGGCGAGTTTCCTGCCTTTCATGATAAGGCTGCTAAAGCACTCAACTCCTGGGGAAAAAGTGCGTGATGGTTTTCCTAAGACTACCCATTGTATTGGTTGGGCTTTGTCAGGAGCCCTTGGGCTAGCGCTCCTACTCCCCCTTTCTTTGTAAAGTGGACATACAAGTCAATTGGTGCGCCTGGGTCCCATCTGGAGAGCGTGCTTACCGACATTTGATGTTCAATAAAATTGAGCGAGCTCATCGCTTCTAGTGTCAGAGTTTTCTGCTCCCATGGGTTTTTCCCTCTCAGGAGGTCGTTTAGGGGGTCCATGACCTCGGGAGGGATCAGGATGATATTGCGGAGCCATTGTAGGGATCCTACCAGCTGCTGCATGCCATGGAGTGCCTTGATGTCTCGTTGAATTTTTATTTGGGGAGGGGTTATATAGGAGTTCGAAATTCCCACCCCTAAAAAGGTTATGCACGATCCCTTTTTTATTTTTGCACTCACGATTTTGAACCCATTTATTTTCAAGGTCTCCAAGACTGTCGACACTAGCTGGTCTACTTGGCTCGCTGATGGCACAGCGATCAGAATGTTGTCGAACGATGGTCGCAGTCGGATCGCTCTGCCAGACTGGCGCTAGTGCTCAGTCTACTGTGATTTGACAAATGGTTGGGGAGTTGACCGTTCCTTGGGGCAATACTCTCCACTGGAATCGCAGGTGGGCCGCTGGCTGTTCAGGAAGATGACAGAAAAGGCAAACCACTCTTTGTCTTCATCCTGCAGGGGAATGGAAAAGAAACAGTCTTTAATGTCAAGCACCGCACAGGGCTGTCCTCTTGGTATCATCAAATTCATCGGCAACAAAGTTTGTACAGGACCCATTGGTTGAATTCTTTTGTTCACCTCTCGCAGGTGAACAAGGAGGCGGAAGCCCTCACCAGATCATTTGGGTATCACAAAGATTGGGATGTTCCATGGGCTTGCGGAGGGTTCTATGTGGTTCCGCTGTAGCTCACGGCTAATTAGCTCAAGAAGGGCAATCATTCGAGGCTTTGACAAGGGTCACTGCTCGACCCACACTGGGTCCACTGATTTCCATGTTAGTTTGATAGGTAGCAGCGGGTATGCAGCAGTGGTCCTTAGACTAAATTTATCATCCTGACATCCAACAGGGCTAGGGCATCCCTCCCCAGCAAGGGTGGGCATTCTGACATGACATATGGGGAAAGGGTGATAGTTCTCCCCAGTCCTCTTTCGGTGCAGAGTGTTATCGCTACCGGTTGGGTGCTTTTTCAGGCTGAGGGTCAGCCCTCCAGCCCTGCCCACCATGGGGGCTTCTTCCAGTTTCCACTGTGAAGGCCAGTGTATGTTCGGGATGATGGTAACGTCTGATCCCGTATCAACCCAAAAGGGGAGGCAGATAGCAGAATCATCAGGGTTGTTATAGAGACAGCAAACTGCCCTCACTATCAGCGGGTGCCTGCCCACCTTCACGGCAAAGGACACCCAGGGGTCCCGCTCCCATGCTTTCATGGCCAGGGCCACCCAGGGGCCTCGCCCCCAGGGAGCCGTTCTTGGCATTCCTGGGGTGTTGATGGGTTTGGCTGAGCCGTTGGTTGAATTGCGAAATTGGTCATTGGAGGGGGCAGTGGGTGCGGGAGCTGCGTGCCCCATTGAAAATTGGTGTAACTGGGCCGCTTCATGTCCCAGGTGGGAGGGAGCTGTGTGCGGCCCGGGTGCCCCCTCCCCCTCCCTCTTCCCTGATGTTTAGATCTGCACTCTTTGGCAAAATGCCACTTTTTCCCACATGCCCAGCATGGCCCCCTAGGTCATGGCATGGGGGAACAGCTGTTAGTGGATGCCCTGACTGGGGGCAATTCATTGCAACGCGACCTGCCTGGCCACACTTAAAGCATGCTATCACACTGGTTATTGCAGTGCGGACGGCTGCCTGGATTGCAGCTAGATGTTCTTCTTTTGTGACATGCCTAATCATGTCCGCGATGCTAGACCGGGGCCGTAATGACTGTAAAACATCCTTAGTAGCTGAATTGCATTGTTGGTGCAAACACTCCGCTAACACAGGGCCCTTCTCTTCCGAGGGTAAAGCCGAGGAATTGAGTGCTGCCTGGAGGTGGTCCACAAATTGTGTAAAACTTTCACTATCGCTTTGCTTTATAGGAGACCATGGCAATGGTCTAGCAATGACCTTAGAAGCAGAGTGGATAGCCTCTCTAGAGGCGTGGGTAGTTGTCATAACCTCATGGGCCTGAAGGCCCTCGGCCTGTGCCTGGGGGGTGATCATGGTTGGGTTTGTGCCCATGAGTCGCTGTATACTGGAACCGTGCAGCGGGTGGTCTGCCCCAGTCACTAAGGCCAGCTGCTTTGCGCAATTGTCCTCCCATTCCTGTTTGAAGACGATCATCCCCACCCCGTCAAAAATTAATCTGCAGGTTTGTTTAATGTCAAATGGGAGCATGTTATCTCCTCCAAAAACACTATCGATAAGAGTGGAAACCACAGCTGAATTAATCCCTCTGTCTGCAATTGCTTTAACAATGGCTTGCACATCCTTGGGGTTTACCAGGGAGTAGGTCCTCTGGTTTCTGCCTTGCCCCCCCACTTGGACCGGGAACGCTAGCGTGACTGATGGGGCTTAATCGGCGCATGCTATTTTTATTTTCCTCCAGTCTGTAAGCGGGGTTCGTTTCTTTCCTAACTTCCCCTTGACCCAAGCAGGAGCATTGTGATTACTAATCTTGTATACTCTCACTCCCTCTTTATCAGAGTTGGGAGTTGGCTACGGACCACTTGTCAAACCATTCGTCCCAGCTCGAGTCTGACTCGGGTCCGGAAGTCGACTGACTGGATACTTCCAGACTCCAGGACCTTTTTGTCAGGCTTCAACCCTGCCCCTTTTAACTAGCATTGGGCCACTCCTTCCCTCTAGGCTTGCCCCGCCTCCTGCTGGGTGAGGCTTGTGTCTTATAAGAATATGTTTTCAGACAAACACTCTGAGTGGGCCTAATTCCCCCTCCGCGTCTCCCCTCTTTCCTGCTCGCGCGTGTCTGCGTTATTTGGCAGACCTTCTCTGTCCCTGCCAACCGCATCCGCATCCCTGCCATCTCTCTGGGGTTCGGCACCACCCTGCGGCGCGTAAGGCAGAGGTCCCTCCCAGGCCCCCTCAGACTCCAATGGCGGCGCTCCACGCCTCCTTTGCCAGCCCATCCCAAAAAGACCGTGCCTGCTCTTTTCCCTCAGCCGGTGGGCTTGGGCTCCAGAGCCGCGAAGAGCGTCCCTGTAGCTGCAAATCCCTGCGCTCAGCAGGACCGCAATCGCCCATAGTCTGCGTAGCCGCCTCCATCCCCAGCCAGGGCACGGCCAGAAAACAGTCCCCTGCGGCTTTCCAAGCTTCCTGCTCTTGCCGAGCCTTTTGGAGAGCCTGTACGACTCTTCCCCATGATTTAAGATTCTTCCCCGAACCTGAGGATATTGTTTCCTCGGCCAGAGCCTTAGTACACTTGTCCCATATTTCTGGGTGGATATGTCCACCGGCTAGTCAATGACCCCAATTTGCAACAGCCTTGACACAGCGAGGGTTAAGACTTTCGGTTTCCAATCAATACCCCATTGCCTATGAATCTGAAATACGACCTTTGCGAGAGCTTCCATCCTCCTTGCTGGTCCGGGAGTGTCCTCCCCGCTGAGTTGGCACAGCCGCTTCAGCCGCCATTCACCTGTCCAGGCGATTCCCGTTTCCCAGGTAATTTCCTGGGTTTTGGCACCACTTTATTGCCTCTGCTGAGGTGTGATGCAGCAAACCTCCAGCTGCTCGGGCCATGTGCTCACAGACACCAATATGGTGGATGGCAAAATGGCGTTTATTAACTGGTTACATGGGGTTATATAACCTCGGTTCTGCTTGTGTCATAAATGGGGCTTAGGTAACTTTAACAGCTGAGGGGAGGGGTTCTGTCTGCCCGTACAACGCGATATCTTCCGATCGCCTGTCCCTAACTTCCCACAGATCCCAGTCTATATAATCTCAGTCTATTTTATCCCAGTCTGTAGGAACCCAGTCCATTTGAACCCAATCCATATTTGATCCCAGTCCATAGTTTTTCCTAGTCTATATTCGATCCCAGTCCATATTTGGTCCTAGTCCCTATTTGACTCCAGTCAATATTTGATCCCAGTCCCTGTTTGATCCCAACCCCTATTTGATCCCAGCCCATATTTGATCCCAGTCTATATAATCTCAGTTTATTTTATCCCAGTCTGTAGGAACCCCGTCTATTGGAATATTATCCCAATGTTAGAGGATGGAACGTGTCTGGGCTCGTCTGGCCTTGCTGCTTGACCAGAGGCGGCAACTGTGGTGTTTTTACCTCAGAGACACCCCTGGCTAGCTGCTTGTTGCAACTGGGCACTTGGAACAAGTCCAGGCAAGCAGGAACTCAGTTTTACCTCTGGTGGAAAGGCCTTAGGCGATGGCAAAGAGGAAAGGAGACGGATTCTGCCAGAGGGTTTAATCCAGAGTTTTATTCCAGGGTCACAGATCTCTGAATCTTGGTAACAGCTCCAACAGAATGTCGACCGCATGGTCTCAGTGTCCTTTTAAGCTCGAGGGGAGGGGGAGGGAAGGGGCAGGTATGGCACCAAGCAGGTGGGAGGGGGGGAGTCTCAGGGGACAAGTGACACTTGGCTAGGCCAATGACCCCAGGGCTGAGAAGCATCTTTTGAACTTTTGCCAATCACACAACGATGGCCTTGCTGGAATGTTAAGCTTGACAGACACCACTTAGCAGGAGGCAAGGGGAGGGGAAGGGAGAAGGTATTGCCACACCTGGGAAAGGACTGGGATAGCTAAAACAGGATATTGCTTCATACTGCAACACCAGTCCATTTGATCCCAGTCCATATTTGATCCCAGTCCATATGTGATCCCAGTCCACATTTGATCCCAGTCCACATTTGATCCCACTCTGTAGGATCCCAGTCCACATTTGATCCCACTCTGTAGAATCCCAGTCCACATTTGATCCCAGTCCATATGTGATCCCAGTCCCTGTTTGATCCTAGTCCATATTTGACCCCAACTCCTATTTGATCCCAGTCCATATTTGGTCCCAGTTCATATTTGATCCCAATCCGTATTTGGTCCCAGTCCATGTTTGATTCCAGCCCATATTTGATCCCAGTCTATATAATCTCAGTCTATTTTATCCTAGTCTGTAGGAACCCAGTCCATTTGATCCCAATCCATATTTGATCCCAGTCCATTTGATCCCAGTCCATATCCAATCCCAGTCCATATTTGATCCCAGTCCCTAGTTCATCCCAGCCCCTATTTCATCCCACTCTGTAGGATCCCAGTCCCTGTTTGTTCCCAGTCCATATTTGCTCCCAGCCCGTTTGATCCTACTCCATATTTGATCCCAACCCCTATTTGATCCCCATCCCTATCTGATCTCAGTCCATATTTGATCCCAGTCTGTATTGCCCTGCACACATTCCAAAAGTCTGGAATTCCAGCTCCCAGCCAGGAAAAGATGTTCCTGCCCATGAAGGCAAATGGAGCAAAATCCTACAGAGACATTTCCCTGCCAGCCTTCAGGACTTCAGTTCCTGGGACTGCGAATTAAAATAATAATTGGGAAATAAAATAATAAATAATCAGGGGAGGGACTGTGGGGACAGAGGGGTCAATTAAATCAATGCAGGGTCAAGTAAATCAGGGAAGGGGGCAGTTAAATCAGGGGAGGGTCTTTGGTGGTCACTGGGGTAAAAAATCAAAGGAGGGTATTTGGTGGTCCCTGAGGCAATTAAATATAGGGAGGGTCTCTGGTGGTGCCTGGGTCAATTCAATCAGGGGAGGGTTTCTGGTGGTCCGTGGGTCAAGGGAGACACTGAGAGAGAAACAGAGCAGGCAAAGAGAGGCAGGAGAGAAAAGGGGACACAAAGACAATGAGCTGAGAAGGTGGCACTCTGCAAACAGAACTGCAATGGACTGAACATGAATGGGAAAGAAATCAGTAAGTCTGAGAGTTTTATTTGCTACCAAATACATCCCACACACCCAGCCCCACACAATCCCCATCCCACCAATCTAATTGAGCTCCCACAAATCTAATCACCTCCCAACCCCATCTCAGCCTGGTGGCTGTGGAATCGAGTGAGTTTGGTGTGGGGTTGAGTTTTTTGAGGTGGGTTTGAGCCCTTCTGGGGTAAGATTGAGCTGTTTTCACTGGGATTTGAGTGGTTTTGAGGTGACATATCCATCCCCCTTGGCTTTTGGAGTGCAAAGAGATGGAGAATAGAAAAAAATTAAGGTGAAATTAGAAGTAGAAGCAGCCAGGTGTGTTCCCAACATGGATCACAGGGAATGTGGTTCACCTGGGCTGTGCCCAAAGTGCCTCCTCCAGTGGGGGATGGAGCTGGAGCAGCGCACGAAGCTCTGCCCGCACTCGGGGCACTCACAGGGCTTCCCTTACCGGTGCCTCCGTTGGTGTTGGGTCAAGTTAGAGCTGCTGGAGAAGCTCTTCCCACACTGGGGACACTCGTAGGGCCTCTCCCCTGTGTGGATGCGCCGGTGGGTGACGAGGTTGGAGTTGTGCTTGAATCCCTTCCCACAGTCGGGGCATTGGAAGGGCCTCTCCTCTGTGTGAATCCGATAGTGCTGGAGCAGGTAGGAGCTGGTCAGAAACCTCTTCCTGCATTTATCACACTCGTAGGGCTTCTCCCCAGTGTGGATGCGCCGGTGGGTGATGAGGGTGGAGTTCTGCCTGAATCCCTTCCCACACTTAGGGCATTGGAAGGGCCTCTCCTCCATGTGAATCCGATAGTGCAGGAGGAGATGGGAGCTGATCCTAAACCCCTTCCCACACTTGGAACACTCATAGGGCCTCTCCCCAGTGTGGGTCCTCTGGTGCGTGATCAGGCTGGAGCTCTGGCTGAAGTGCATCCCACACTCAGAACACTTGTATGGCCTTTCTCCAGTGTGGGTCCTCTGGTGCTTGATCAGGCTGGAGCTCTGGCTGAAGCTCTTCCCACACTCCCCACACTCGTAGGGCTTCTCTCCAGTGTGGGTCCTCTGGTGCAGGATCAGGGCGGAGCTCTGGCTGAAACTCTTCCCACACTCCCCACATTCGTAGGGCTGTTCCCCAGTGTGGATCCTCTGGTGCTGGATCAGGTGAGAGCTCCGGCTGAAGCACTTCCCACACTCCCCACACTCATAGGGCTTCTCTCCAGTGTGGGTCCTCTGGTGCCTGATCAGGTGGGAGCTACGGCTGAAGGTCTTCCCACACTCCCCACACTCATGGGGCCTCTCCCCAGTGTGGATCCTCTGGTGCACAATCAGGTCGCAGTTCCACCTGAAGCTCTTCCCAATCTCCACGCACGTGTGGGGCTTCTCCCCATCATGGAACTGCTCATGGAGCACCAGCTCTGAGCTCTGGCTCCATCTCCGGCCGCCTTCCCGGCCCAGGCTGGCTCTTTCCCCCTCACATCCCCGCCATCTGCGTTTGCAGCCCCTCCTCGTGCGGCAGCTCCGGGGCTTTTCCTCCCCGTTGGCTTCCTGCGCCGTGGAGCCGCTCAAAACGGCCTCTGCCACCAGGTTCTGCCACGGGCATTTGTCCTCCCTGCTCTCCATGCTCAGCTCCTGCTCTGGGGGAGGAAGGACAAGGACAGGATGGGATTTGCCTCCGTGCCACAGGCAAGGGCAAGGAGATCCCCCCAGGGCTGAGCTGCAGCCGGGGGCCCTGCTGGGCTGGGAGATGGAGCAGCACAGAGGGGAAAGGGGCACTCATCGCCAGCTCGGGGCTGTGCACAAATCACAAACAGGATGGGGCTGCTAGGAACGTGTCCTGAGCTGTTTTATTTCCCAGCATCTGTCTCATTACTTGGTTATGACAATGGGAAGATGCCAGTAGCTCACATCACAGGTAGCAGACAAAGAACTTCATGTAAAAACTTACTTTAAAAGGTTTTTGACCAATCACGCAAAGCAAAGCCATACTGACAGTAGTTCTATCCAAGCACTATAAGCACATTGACGGTTAAAACAATGCTCCCTTATTTCAAATACAATACCTGCTTGTAAGCCTTAAAACACAATGCACAGAGCTCCACTATTAAGCTTGGAACTTCCTAATATCTATCTAGATACACTTTTCTGCAGGTTAGGGAGTTATTCTAGATAAGTGTTAATGCACAGACCATTGTTCTATTTCTCCCTACTTTCTACTTCTTATATAACTTTTCTGCTGACCAATCTTATGGTTACTGCAAAGCTCTAATCAGTTCTACTGTCTCTGAGGCTTGTCTTTTGAAGCTTTCCCAAAACCCTCTGATTTTAAGCATTCGAGAGACACTGACTTCCTCCTCACCTCCCTCAGTGTCCCAGGGCATCTTCCTCTTCCTCACAGCCTCCCAAGTGTTGGCAATAGGAAATCCTGGTTTGGGGAAAACAAGGGATGAGCACGTTGAGTTTGAAGGTTCCTCTGCCCGAGTCCATCTCTACAAGTCAGCAGCCCTCTGGGCTCCAGAAAAACCTCCCAAACACCAAGATTCAGCCCTGAAAAAGCCACCCAGGAGTTCCCTGTCCCTGGTCCCTCCCCTCTGGTGTTCGGGGGTTCCACCCTGTCCCAGCTACTGGGGTCACGCTTGGATTGGGGATCCCCCTTCTCCTCGGTGCCCGCCCTGCCCAGGCTGCTGGCAGTCCCAGCAATGCCAAAAGCTCCCCCCGCTTCGCTCTCCCCATTTCGGGATGCCGGGGCTGTTTGGGCTCCCAGGCTCCCTTCTCCCCTCATTCTCTGCTCTGGGCTGCAGCGGCTCCAAGGAGTCGCCCCTGCCCCTCTCCAGGGTCTCGAGGCTCCCGCCAATGGCGGCGCTCCCCCCTCTCTGGGCTCCCCACTTTGGGCTCCTGGGGCACACAGGGCTCTGCTCCTCCAGGCTGCCTCTGCCGGCAGCCGCCACCGCCACCCCCCGATGTCCCCCCAAGGGGCATTTTCCGCTCAGCCTTGGACTTCTTCATTCTCCAAAATCCCCCCAAAAACCCAACCCAGGGACCCTCTGGATATCTGGGCCGAGCTCCCCCTCCCCGCTCACCGGAGCCATGGGGGGGGCGATGATCCCACAGGTGGGGGCTGCGAATTCAGGCAGGGATCGAAGGCGTGGTTCCCTCAGTTCAGCCTTGATCCGCTTTTGTCCCTCCTCTTCCATCCCTCCTCTCCCTGCTCCTCCCCCCTAGCCCCACCTCCTTTTCCCCCTTCATCCCTGCCCTTCCCTGCCTCCTCCTCCTCCCCCAGCAGCAGCCACACCCTCGGTGCCCGTTCCCGCAGCCCTCGCAGCCCGGGGCAGGAGCGGGGATGGAGCCGGGACGGGTCGGGATGGGCAGCGCGGGGCTCTCGGCTGCTCCCAGCCGCTGCGGGCGGGGGGAACCCGGCCCGGGCCAAAGGCGAGGCAAACTGGGCAAACTGGGGGCTGCACATCCAAACTGGGCCTTGCTGGGGACCCTGCCTGGCCACTGCCAGCCCTTGGGGCTCCTCCCGGCACATCCGCCAGGGGGGAACGCACACAGGGCTGGGGGATCCCAGCAGTGGCAGCACTGCCAGGGACTGGGCTGCACTGGGACCGTACTGGGAGTGACTGGGGCTGTACTGGGCTTGTACTGACATCATACTGGGATCATACTGGGAGTGACTGGGACTGTACTGGGCTTGTACTGACATCATACTGGGATCATACTGCCATGCCAGGGCACACTGTGATTGCACTAATGGAGAGTGGGATCATACTGGGATCATACTGGGATTGTACTGGGAGTGAGTAGGAGCCTGCAGGGGGCAACTGAGACCATGTTAGGGGCAAATGGGATATACTGGGAGTGACTGGGAGTCACTGTGAGCAACTGGGAACATACTAGGACCAACTGAAAGGAATTGGGTGCATACTGGGGGTGATTGGAAACTGCTGGGCTTACACGGGGATGAACTGGGATCATGGCTGGAGGTGACTGGGATCATACTGGCAGTGAGTGCCACTACACTGAGGCTGACTGGGAGTGCTTGGGAGCAAATGGGATCATACTGGAAGGAACTGGAAAGATGCTGGAGATAACTGGGGTACACTGGGATATACTGGGAACGACTGGAAGGAAAGTGAGGGTGAAAGAGAGCAACTGGAACCATGTAGAGCAAAACTGGTTTATTCTGGCAGAGACTGGGAGCACACTGGGCTCATATCTGGATCACACTGGGAGTGACTGGACTAATACTGGGAGTGACTGTGTGTCACAGTGAACACACCCTGCACAGCATCCCCCATACTGGGCCTGACTGGGAGCCACTGGGAGCAAATGGCATCATACTGGGACTCACTGAGTTGATTGAGGAAGCAACTGGAACCATGCTGGCGGCAGCTGGGACCATGCTGGGAGAGACTGGAAGTAAGTGGGATTATAATTGTGAAAAGTGCATATTTTGTGATTGGGTTTTCGCAAATATGAAAATGAATATTATACATCTTGTGTTAGAAACTAATGCTGTATTAATTCTCTTAAGAAGTGGGTTAAATACAGTTTTAGGTTATAACATAATGTTAAAATAGAAACTATGCTTGGTAAGAGACTTTCTTTAAAGAAAGGACTTGCAGCGAGATAGCAGCCCCAGGACACCTAAATCATTCAGAGAAAAAGAATTTACTGCCCTCTTATCAGAAGAAATGAACTTCTTCCCTCCTCAAAGGCACTGTTAGGATTCAGAGGAAGAAGGTGGCACTGACCAGAATCCCATGTTTGAATGGAATTTATGCATCATGTATGAAGTGTACGAATATGCAACAGGCTATTGTTTTTAAGGGTTAATCCTTTGTTAACAGGTGTCCTTTTTAGGGCTTGTGCTGCCCAGAAAAAGGTACCCGGACTCCATAACACTTTGTATTTGTTGTCTCATATTGTCCTAATTCAAATTGTCCAAATTTTTATTACTCTAATAGTATTACTATTATGATAATTATTTTATTACTATTAAACTTTTAAAATTTTAAAAACAAGTGATTGGCGTTTTTCACAATTTGGTAGCAGAGGATGGTTACCAACACCTCACTGCCAGTGCTTTAGGAGAGTCAGAGTGGGGAAGGTGCCCCCTGCCCTCTTCGGCAGCCTCGCTCTGTTTGCCCTGGGGTGACCGACAGACGCAGGTTATGGTGGACAAAAGGAGACAATAAAACAAAGACAAGGGGAAAAGGCTCCCTACAACCATGGCAATTGGCCCCCTAAGAGTAGTAATGTGCACGAAGAACATGGGAAGGAAAAGGGATTGGTAAGTATTTCTCAGGGGGGATGAATGTGAGTGAATGAGAGGCGGGCTGGTTGTGCCAGACCTGCCAAGTGAGTGCTGGAGTCTCCCATGCTGCGTTTCTGACTTTCCACGGTAAGTGGCTGTCGCAGACATCTTTCATAAAAAATCCTTTCTTAGGATTTTTCCTTGTGAGAAGCTGCAGTTTTCAGCAACCAAAGTAAACAATGGTTATCTGCTGCTGTGGAATGCAACAGGTGGACCCGTGATTGGTCTCCTGTGGGTGTTTGGATTTCTTGACCACTCATGGCAGAGCTGGCTCTTGCTCTCTGTCTGAGACACAGATCTTTGTTATTCATTCTTTTCTATTCTTAGCTTAGCTAGCTTCTCAAGAAACCTTTTCCTTTCTATTGCTTTTTAGTATAGTCTAATGTAACATATATCATAAAATAATAAATCAAGCCTTCTGATCATGGAGTCAACATTCTCGTCTCTTCTTCATCCTGAAAACCCTTGTGACTACAGTCACAAGTGGCCAGTAAAGAGACAAAGTGAATGTTAAAAGGAGTGAGAGAATCCCCCGGGGTAACTGGGACTGGGTCTCAGAGAGGGGCTGGACCCCTTGGAGGAAGGGAGCAGAGGAGTTTCCTAGCCCAATCCACTAGGAAATGGGACAAAAGGGGCTCCTAAAAACCTGCTGGGTTGAGGGATTAATATTCCAAGAGCATTCAGGGTTAAGCAAAATTCTGCCGGATTGAGAATATGCTCAAGAGCATTTGGGATTGGACAACACAGGTGGATTGAGAAATAAAAAAAGTGTTGGGGAAGATGAAACAGGAAAGCCTTATAAATATGATTGTCTGGCAAAAGATTTTGACAATATAGAAACTATAAGCAAGATTGAAATCAAAGCAAGCTTTGAGATACCTCAGTTACTGAACAACTGGAAAACGATGGTATGGCTGGCTGAAGGTAATCCCCTTTTGATGGAACAATTCCCACTGCTTGCAGACAGATCCAAGGGTCAGAGCAGATCCTGCCAGCTTGGCAGAAGGGGTCCAAAGAGGAGTTTTTATGGTTTAAAATGTAACACAGTGTGGTAATGTAATGATTCTTAGAGGCTGTATGTAAATGCTATAGGACGTGCATCTTGTACTAGATTGGCTAGTGAGAAATAGAATATTCAACACAGAAGATTTATTGAATTGTAATGGGAACCTCACTCTCTTACACTTTTACCCTCTTACTCTCTTACCCTCTCATCCTCTCTACCCCTCTCTTCTCTCGGGCCTGCTCCAGCTGTGCCTGGCAGCTCCAAGCAGGGCCCTGCACCCGGGCCCTTTGCAATAAACCGCAAGTTCCAGGGCCTGGCTGCAGAGATCTCTCGTCTCCGTCCGTCCCGACCGTCCTACCCCCCGACCCTCCTACACCCAAGAGCATCTGGGGTTGGCCAACACAGCTGGGTTGAGGAAAATCCAATAGCACCAGGACTGGCCAGAAATACCTAAAATTGTAATAGGCGATGTGAATGTAAAAGGTACCTTGTTGTGTGTGTGAGAGTGAGTCACACACAAAATCAGCCTCAGCTTCCCGGGCAGGTGGGAAGGGGGGGCTGTGGAAAGAGGTGTGTGTGACCCACAAATAAGCCATTGTCCCTTGGGTGGGTGGGGGCTGCGACAGAGCATGTGTGTGACTGCAAACGGGCCATTGTCCCCCCGGGCCTGTGAGGGGGCCGTAGCTGAAGAGTGTGAGTGACACAAATCAGCCTCACAGGTGAACGGGCACCGGAGGCAGCAGAGTCAGGGCCCTCCCAGGAGGCCAGGAGATACTGAGACCCAGAGGCCAACGCCAAGGGGAGGGGGCCACAGGGACCCGCGATTCTCTGTCAACAGGGATCCACTTTGTGTCCTGAGCGTGTGAAAGAATGTGTGGAAGTGAATGAGAAATAGAAGCGAGTGAATGTAGACAAATGAAAGTATGTGTAATGTAGATTGTGCATTTTAAGCTTCACTATATCTCCTTGGAGAGAGGTGGATTGCACTGAAAGTAGTGTGAGAAAAAGGTTTTTTATTTTTAAGTGTGTAGTTGAAAGAAAAGTGGTATTTAGGTTGTTAGTGAAAGTGAAAAACAGAGGCAGATAATGAATAGATAAGATCTTGAAAAATGAGACAGAAAACCAGAAAGTTGGATTACAGGGAAAAAAAAAGAAAAAAAAATAGCCCTTTGGGAGTTATGTTAGGTAACAGAGATACAACTCCTTGCAAAAGGAGAAAGTACAGGGTATGTAGTAGTTGATGGGAACAACATGCAAACTATGGAAAAAGGGAAATTAACCTTAAACTAGTAAGCTCAAACTCGGGAATTATATACTTTAAAAAGAGCACTAGAATATTTAACACAAAATAAAGGAACCATATCTACTGATTGAAGGTATGCCTTTAGCGTAGTACATACCTTTAAAAATTTGGAAAGGAAAAAGATTACTTAATTCAAGAGGAAAAGGTTTAGTACATGAGGAACTTATTTCAGAGGTTTTAGAGGCATTAAAATTACCTAAAAGACATAGCTATAGTACATATTAAGGAACCCCAAAAGGGAAAGACCCCAGAAATAAGAGGAAATAATTTGGCAGATGACGAAGCCAAGGATGCAGCAGAAAGTGGAGCTGAGTGAGTTATGTTAATATTAACTCCAAACGAGGAAAAACTGGAAATTCCAAAGTTTAGGGAAGCCGAGAAAAAAGAATTAAACAAGACAGGAAGTGAACAAGATAAACCAGGGAAATGGAAACTTCTTGATGGAAGACAATTACTTAATAAAATGTGCTTACTAGGAAAATATTAGAAGACATGCATCAGAAAACCCACTGGGGTACTCAAGCTTTGTGTGATCATTTTTTAAGGAACTATGGGTGCACTGGGATTTTTGGAGTAGCAAAGCAAGAAACTGAAAGATGCTTAATTTGCCAAAGGATAAATAAAAAGGTGATGAGAAAAAGAACATTAGGAGGTTGTGAGTTAGGTCGTCGACCATTTCAAAGTATCTAAGCAGAAGTTTAGATTTGTTAGGCTCTGGATTTATTTGTAAAAAAACCCATTTAATCTAGAAGAAAGAGAATATGCCATAGGTTAGACAGTAGATTTTAGGAGAATAAAAATCTTTAAAGTATCGGAAAGCCCCTAGACAAAACAAGAAAAGAAAAAGAGGAAATGAAAGGGAGGGGAACAAGAGGAAAAGTCAGAAAGAGAGTGGGATCCTCTGCAGCTCTTGCCCCCTCCGTTCGCGGCCGAGGCGCCTGTCCCGGGTCCCGGCTCGCTGCCCGCCTCAGCTCCGCCTGCCCCGGTTTCCATCCCAGGTGCGGGCTCACTGCCCAGGGCAGCTCCACCTGCCCCGGCGCTGGCGGTGAATTTGTGTGCCCTGCTCCCACTGCCCGGCCCGCGGCCGCTCTGCCGGCCATGCTGGGGAAGATGGGGGTTGCTCTGTCCTGCCGCGTGGGCCGAGGTCACCGCGCCGACCGCACCGAGGCCGGGTCCCAGCCATCCCATCCCCGGCTGCCCTGCCCGTGCCAGCTGCGCTGGGCACCGCCGCTGCTGCTGCCGGGGTCTCCCACCTGCCTTTTCTCTGCCGGAGCTGCCGGATCAGCCGCCATAAGCCATGTGGGGGCTGCCCACGCTCCGGCTCGGTCTCCACGGGAAGATCCCCCTCTGCCGATTCCGGCAGCAGACCCTGCCCACACTCCCACCGAGCCTCGGCGGGATATCCTCCGTGCTCCAGCGTGGCTGCTCTGGGGGCTGCAGGGGGATCTCTGCATCCCCATGGATCTGCAGGGGGATCTCTGCTCCCCATGGATCTCTGCATCTGGCACCGCCATTTTTGGAGGCACCAGGAATAGGCTGAGCTCTGCCTGAAGCTCTTCTCACAATCCCCACACCCTTCCCGGCACAGGGAGGCTTTTACCTCCTCACAGCTCCCCAGGCTGGGTTGGCAGCCCCTCCTCATGTGGGATCTCTGGGGCTTTTCCTCCCCATTGGATTCCTGCGCCGTGGAGCTGTTCCAAATGGCCTCTTCCACGAGGTTCTGTGGCAGGGATTTGTTCTCCCTGGTCTCTGTCTGCAGCTCAGAGCGTGAGGGAGGAAGGACAAAGAGAGGAAGAGACAGGGAGAAGGGAAAAGGAAAAGGCAGGAGGAGAGGAAGGAACAAGAAGGAACAAGGGAGGAAGGAGATGGGAAAGGAACATAGATGGATGTAGGACAGAATGAGGAGAAGAAGGAGGGTGGACAAGGAGAAGATGGGATTTGCCTCCATGCCAGAGGGAAGGGGAAGGAGATCCCCCCAGTCCATCCCTGGCAGGATGGCGTTGGCAGTGAGGCTGTCCTGCAGCAATGCTGGGCTGGGAGATGGAGCAGCAGGGAGGGGAAAGGGGCAGTGATTCCTCCTGCCCTGCCTGGCTGTCCCAGTCTGGAGCGTCCTGGTGCTGCCGAGGCCCTTGGAGCGTCGGGCACTCAGGAGCCCGGAGCTCACGGCTGCTTTATAAAGCTGACAAAGTCGGCAGGATGGGTCTGGGTATGATCTCAGCAAACTGGGTTTATTGGTACAGGAGCAAGGGACAGAGCTGAACAGGGTCCAGGGACAAAGACAGGGAGCAAGCTGAGGGCACAGGGGGTTTTTATATGGGGTAGTGAGGGTGGAGCTGAGGGTCAGGGTCCAATGGATATGGGGGAAAATGGGGCAAAGGAGGGGTTAAGGGTCGGGACAGCTAATAGGGAAACAGGGGCAGAGGAATGCAGTAAACTGGGGCCAATGGAGGGACAGAGAGCTAGGGACTAATCAAAGATGGGTAATAGGGGTGAACTAGGGTAATTAGGCCAACAGGCCAATGGGGTAACATAACTTTCCAAAAATCAGCATGTGCCGGCAAAGATCTATAGGAGAAGCAAGCTTGTCACCATAACCTTGAAATCTATTCTTCTTATTGGGGACCAGTCCTACACGGGTGGGAGATTGAGACTCCCATGGGCCTCCACACCAGTGCATCTTCCTTTTCCTCGCAGCCTCCTTCTCCTCCGTCCAGACAAAATTTAGCATTGACAAATCCTGGCTTTGGGGGAAGAGCAAGGGGTGAGCACCTTGGGTTTTGTGAGAAATGAGCCTCACTCTTTAGAATTTTTGGAAGTTTAATAAGGACTAATAAGGGACAAATCAGTAACAGCGCTGGGTGTTGGCAATGGCCAGAGGCACACTGGTTAACCACAGCAACTCTTCTTGTCTAGTTTCTCCATTGTATTGTTCAAATACATATTCATAATGATTATACATATTCAAACATTTCCTGGAACTCATTTACATGTTCCAGGAATTCTTTAGGTTGGTTTGACCCCCAACTCGCCTTTTTAGAGCACGTGCAGGAATCGTGGATTGCTGTTTTGAGGGTTGTGTGTCACTGCCTCACAAGGGCCCCTGTTCTGTGGTTTCAGCAGGTGACAGTTATTGACAGTGGAACGGTCAGTGGCAGGGTCCTCATCACATCCATTCCTTAGATGTTATCTGACCATGCAGACGCTTTTAGCTACTTCCACAAGTACTTTAAATGAACATTAGCTCTTTCACAAATATCTCTGAGTTGTTATTGTCAGTTAGTTACAAAAATAAAAGCATTAGTTCTTATTTCACAACTACGGCTACTTCTGTAAAAGTTAACATTCTAATGCACAACACATGGCATCCACTTTAATATTTTGCAAAAGCCAAAACTATAATGTATGTTTTTCACACTGTCCACTAACTAAAATATCATCCATAAATGATGTTCTGAGGATATGAGCTACACAGGGGTCAGGCATTGGCCAGAAAGAGCTGACAAATTATACTATAGCAAAAGCAGTGAAAAGTGATTACAAACTGTACTATGACAAACTCATTGTGATTAAGAATATTTTGCAGAAGTCAATACATAATAGCAAAAGCCAGCACTACCTAGTTATTTATAAGAAACCCAGGGCAGGTTTTTCCCTTGCATGGAGCACCTGGGCCTTCCCCGGGCCCCTTCTGCCCTCCTGCAGAGCCGGTGGCATTTTCCAGCACACAGTTTGTAGCCAAGAGCCGGGTGCAGCCGAGAAGGCTCCAAGCGCCTCCTTCCAGGCTGACTCTGCAGGTGCCGAGGCTGCTCTGGGCTCTGCCAGGGCTCTGCTGGGGCTCAGCTCTGGGCCAGGCTGGGCCCGCCCTCCCCTCACATTGCTCCGGGCAGCTGAGTCACAGCGGGAGAGGGAAGGGACACGTCAAGGGAGTTGAGGTTTAAGAGAGTTTTTATTCAAAAAACTTTCATTACAATCAGGCTGCTCTAACTACCATAACTAACTAGCAATGCTAACTACCCTAACTAACTACCAGTGCTAACTACCATGACTAACTAGCAATGCTAACTACCATAACTAACTAGTTGTCCTAACTACTGTAACAAGAAGCTGTCCTCAAGTGCTTCATCTGCTCTTCTGCTGCTTCAGTTGCTTTGCTGCAGTGATCAGAGGGGTCAGGCTGGAGAGAGGCTTGGCTGATGATAAAAATGGGTGCTGCCCAAAGGATAAAAAATAAAGAAATGAACTGTTACTTTCCAGAGTCAAGTTCCTCACAGGCTCTGTTCCAGGAGAGGGACAGGGAAATGGTTTGAAAATCGAGGGAAGCAGGCTCAGATTAGATCTAAGGAAGAATTTTTTAACCAGGAGAGTGGGGAAACACTGACAGGAGGTGCCCAGAGATGTGGGAGGTGCCTCCTGCCTGGAAACATCCAAGCTCAGGTGAGGCAGGCCTCTGAGGCCCCTGAGCTGCTTGAAGATGTCCCTGCTCGCTGTGGGGCACCAGGTCCAGATGAGCTCGAAAGGAGCCTGCCAGGCCACAGCGGGCGAGGATTCTGCTCGCTCTGCGCGTGGAACGCAGCGAGACTGGAGACTATCGGAGGGGGCCCCACAAGAAAACCCCTCCCTGGCGCTGCTGCTTCCCCTGCAGCCCTTGGCTCTCACCTGCAGCAGCTCCTGGGCAGCCCAGCGCCGCTCCTCGTCCGGCTCCAGGCTGCACTCGAGGAAGTCCCGCAGCAGAGCCGACAGGCGCCGGGGCTCCTGCAGCTGCGGGGTCCCGTTCTGCCGGATCAGAGCGCGAGCCTGCAGGGAAAGCAAACTCAGCGCTCTGCCAGCTTCCTTCACACCCACACGGGCTCACATCCACCCCGGGGCCTCAGCCCCAGCTCCAGGGCCCCTTTCCTCCCTGCCAGAGATGCTGCTCAGAGCTCATTTTGCTATGCCAAGCAGAAAACCCAAACCCTGGGGCTGCCACAGCCACTGCAACATCCAAGTGATCTCGCCTTGAGAGCCAGTTTCATTGGCTGGCTTTGTTAGTAGGAACCTCCATCAGAAATAGCCCATTTTGCTTCTCCAAATATGGACACCAGCTTTACAGGCCATTTTCCAGAGTCACTGTGGTCTGCCTGTGTTATTTCAGAGGATTCTTCCATCAAGTGCATCTCTGCAGTGCCACTGACACTCAAGTAAATGCATTCCTGATGCCCCATCCCAGAAACTGCCAGGCAAGAAACAGGAGGTTTGTGATGCTGAAAGCTCAGGCTTGGTGACACAGAAAAAGTAGCTTGGACTAGGAAAGAAATATGTTAGACTATGGGGATGTTAAACCATCATCTTCATGTTTTCAACAAGTTTCCCAGTGAGAAGAATCAGGGGAGACCATCTTGCAAAACCTCTTTTAGAAACTCCTGCAGAAATCTTGTTGGGTTTGGGGCTGGGATTTGGGGATGGTGTGGGGTTTTCTTGCAAGATAACATTAGAGCTGATGCACTTGCTTCATATTTCCAGGTCATCCTCTCAGCTAGAAGAGCTGCAACAACGAAAAGCCCAAAGCAAATTGTTGCTGGAGATTGCAGAATATTCGTCTGTGTGGAGGCACAAGTCCTCTGGGAATTCCCTTCCCATGTGCAGAAACCTCCAGCTGCTGCTCCCAGTGCAGGGTCCCCCTGTGCTCACAGCCTCTGCAGCCACTGGAGAATTTGCCTCTTACCATGGCCGCCGTTTCCCTGAAGTAAGGAGGTTCTCCTTCCACCATCTCGATGGTCACAATGCCGAAGGACCAGATGTCCACCTTGGGGCCATAAGGAGATCTGGTCACAACTTCTGGGGCCATCCAGTGAGCAGTGCCCACCATGGAGCTGCGCTGGTCCTGCTCAGGGCTGAGCTGAGCGCAGAGGCCAAAATCAGCTGAGGACAGAAAGAAACCCTGTCAAAGGCAGCTGCAATGAGGAAACCAAGCACAAAGATTCCCCACGCTCAGTCTGAGAGTGTAGTAGTGAAGTCAGCTGGAAAAGCCCTCAGGGCTGTAGCCAAGGAAAGATGGAACTGGGCCCTTCAAGAAACCCTCAGCTTTCCTCAGCAGTGGCTTTTACTGATTCCCTTGGAGCTTTAGATTCCCACTGCTGCCCCTCTGGAAGGGCCATGGCCAGAGCAAAGGCACTGCTGGCCCCCTGCTCCTCTCCTGAGCTCTCTGCAGGGGCAGCTGCTCTCAGCTGGCAGCAGGGGCCGGGCAGTGCCCCCAGCAGCCCTTGTGGGGCTCTGGCCCTCCCTGGGAAGCAGCCCCAGCCCCGCAGCCCGGGAGCGCCGTGCCTGGCCAGGAACACCCACCCAGCCTGACAGAGCCGTCCATGCCCAGGAGGATGTTGGAGCTCTTCAGATCCCTGTGGATCACCCGGTTGGAATGGAGGAAATCCAGGCCCTGCAGACACTGAGAGAGAACAAGAAACACGAGGGCAAAAACCAATGGCAGGAATATATCACACCAGAAAGGACAGCTCAGAATTCTGCCAGCAGCAGCTTTGCTGTGACAGGCCAGGAGTGCAGTGCACACAAGCTCCAGGCAAACGGTTCAAGGCAAAGCTGAGAACAGCAAATCAAATCCAAACCAGAAAGAGAGTACCACAACAGCAGGAGAGAGAACAAGAACAGAGTAGAAGTGCAGTGATGCTGGCAGGCTGTTCACTGCAGAGGCTCTTTCTTCTCCAGCTCATGAAAACAACTCAGAAACAAAGCCCTGAGCATGGAGCCACTCCTTTTCTCACGCCCTGTTTGGAAGGACCATCGTGTCCCAGCCATGGGAGTGACAAGCAGGATCCCTCACCTCCCGACTGACAGCTGCCATCTCTCCTTCAGCCATGCGCGTCTGTCTGACAACGTCCCGCAAAGTTCCTCCATCCATGTATTCCATCACCAGCCAGAGATCTCCATCAACAAGGAAGCTGGAAGAGGAAAACAATGGCATGGAGATGAAAGTGCAGAGCTCAATTCCCCCATGGAAAAGCCTGGAGGGGAGTTTTGTTTCTGGGTCACTTGTCAGTGAGGACAGAATCAGATGGAGAGACATTCCTGCCAGGCTGCACAGCCCTTGGAATCTGCACAGTCTAAAGGGGAAGGAGACACCTGTGAGAAAGGAGAGGCCTTAGATGGCAAGCAGGTGAAAAATGCAGTTTAGCAACAGCCCAGATAAATATGGAATCACAACACTTGGCCCCAGCTGGTTCAGCTTCTGAACTCATCAGTTCCACCATTCCCTCCAGAACAAGGCAACACAACTGCCAGGGTTATCCAGGGGAGGAGGCCGTGCAGCACTTGGGACAAAAGCAGTCAGAAAACCTTTCAGAAAGTCCCTTCAGAAACAGGCAAGGCCAGTGAAAAATGGGCAAATGAGGCATTTCTGGAAACAAGAACTTGGTCTTACTGGCATCTTTAGCAATAGAAAAGGGCTGGGAAGAAGAAGCCAAGGGAAATAATTTCTGCTGTGGTTTATCAGCACTTGCTGGGAGACACAGCAAACGGGGTCAACTTGAAGGAAAAACCAAAGCAAAGCAACCAAAGCACATGGAGGGAGTGAACTGCCAGGCTGTTGGTTTGGGAAGATGTGGCTGGGTCAGGCATTTTCAAAACAGGCTACAGACTCCTGATGCCAGGAAAGGTTAACGCAGGGCCCAGGCTCGGGATCAGAGCTGAATCACTCACCTGTCCAAAGAGTTGACAATGTTGGGGTTCTTCTTGTCCTTCAGGAGCAGGATCTCATTCACAGCTCGTTCCCTGTTCTGCCCTCTGAGACTCATTTTCTTGATGGCCACCTGGAGGGACATTGCAGCCTTGAACTGGAGGAGTCTGTGGCAGGAGGCCACAGCAAACACGGAGCGAGTCCTTGTGGAGCGACGGAGCCGGGCTGTGCCAAACTGCCTTGGGATGGGACACCAGAGCTCAGCAAGGGCCATTCCCACAGCCCATTGCTCTGCCAGCTGGGGGCTGCTTACAGGACACATGGCCAGAGACATTTGGCCTTGCAAGCTCTGCAGAAATGGTCCCTCAGCTGTCAGCCTCAAAGCTCTAACAACATTCTCTGCACCTACTTCTCAAATGGCCTCAACACTCCTACTATTATTATTCAAATACATTTTGCAAGCAGGAGGTAATTCTGGTTCTCTGAAAACAAAGCAGAACAGCCAGGAACCCCTTAGCAATTCTATGGGATTTGGTCATGATTTCAGATGCAACTGCTCTGTTTGGGATTGCACAACACAGCAGACACGCACACCCATTGCTCAGGTGATCCCTGTCACAGGCTGTCACTGACACCAGACCCAAACACATCTTCAGGCTTTAGGAGAAACCTTTGCTCTGGACATCCATCTTCTCATTTCTCTCCCTCACTCTCTGTGAACAGCTGAAGTAGGACTAAAACCCCAAATTGAGCCCAAGCAGGATCTCTCCCTAATTAGGCCTTGAGGTATCCTTTGAAGATAAAAGGCAGGATGGAAATAATATTGTTATAGTTTAGCTAAGAATAGCTAAATAATGTTCCTGTCTAAGGTTGGGATGAAGATAAATTGGGCCTCAGTCTCCAGCAGCTGATGCATTCACACTTTTAGATATGAAGGCCAAGCCAGCGTGTCCTGCTCTGACAGACACCGCTGCCCTCCTTGCATTCCTTTGGCGCTTCAGAAGGACCAAGTCTGTCCCAGCTGTGCTCTGCAGGCTGACACTGCTCTGCCTTCAGAGGAGCAGCCCAGGCAGGAAAGCTCTGCTGGCCCCCAAAGCTGCAGCCACAGCTCCCAGCAGAGGGGAAAGCCCTGGAGAGCTGCCAGACGTGCTGGGCGTGTTGGCACTGACCTCTCCTCCAGTGGCCCTGTCGAGTCCCTTATAAACGGTTCCAAAAGCCCTGGAGACAAAACAGCAGAGAAGAAAGAAGCAGCGCTTTAGGCCCTGGCAGGGAAAGCCAGCCCAGACAGGAGATCTCTGCTGCCTGCAACGTTCACAAACACCTGGGTGCATCGACCCTTCCAACAACAGCACAGCAGCCACCAGCCCTCTGCCATGCAAGGTGTGCAGGAGAAAACTGAGACCCAACATGAAGGAATTGGGCTGGAGCAAATCCCAAATGTCCATGCTGAATTGCTTTAGTTCAAAACCTGAGGTGAGAAATGGGTGTCTAAAGAAATGGAAAAGAATGCATTTCATCCTTTTCCATTTCCTGCCTAAGACCTGCAGGTTCCATAAGGGCCCTGCCATCAGGCAGGTGATGCTTTTTCCCCCAGAGTGCATCAGCTCTGTGTCTGTTACTGAATGGATGGGGTCTGCTACCTGTGCTAGAATAGAGCACTTATTAGTTCATCTCTGGTTTCTGTTTCTAAACCATTAGGTTGATAATCCTGACCAGTGGATATTTTTTGAAGGAAAATATTTGAAAGAAATCTTCTTGAGAACTGTTTTCTGACAGTCACCAGATGGTGAGTTGCTCTTTTAGGCAATCCAGTTCCAGGGACAGAAGATCTTTCAGGTCCTGCTCCTTGCTGCAGGCAGGACACTGCCAGCCTCAGGGGCCTTTGACGGCGCCTTCTGACCACAGTTATCAATTCTGATCAGGACTGAGAGACAGCAGGATGGTAGCCCAGTGTCTGAAGGTGCTTGGAGCTCTCCTGACTTCTCACTTGATCCTGCACCAGCACAACACCCGGCCCTGCTTGTGCAGCAGCAGCTGCCATGCACTTACCCTTGGCCAATCTGCTCCACTTCCAGGTGTTTCTCGGCAGGCTCCTCCTCGCTCACGGTGTTCCCTGAAAGAAACCACGTGGAAGACGCTCCCTCACAGAGTGAGACCCTGCCTTGCAGCAGAGCCACAACCAGCCCCACTCCCTGGGGCCGTGAGCCCCTTGGTGTCAGCTGGGGAAGGACAATAAATGACTCGGTGACATTCAGCTGCAGAGCAACACTGGGTGCAGCTGATGCCCAGACACACACACAGCACCTGCTCGGGCACCCAGGAACAGAGCAGACGTACTCAGCTGCATCAGGCACCACTCCCCTCTCCCCTCTGGCTGCCCGGCTGTGCTGCTGTCAGAATGTTCAGCCCAGGATCCCACAGCGGAGGGAGGTTCATTGTCCTCTTCCCAAGCAGAGGGAGCTTCTCCATCCTCTTCCCAAAATGCTGCAGCTTCTCCATCCTCTTCCCAAAATGCTGCAGCTTCTCCATCCTCATCCCAAAACACTGCAGGTTCGCCATCCTCTTTCCAAGCCAGGGGATGTTTGCTGTCCACTTCCCATGCTGGGAGATGTTCATTCTCCTCTTCCCAAGTCACAGGATGTCCTCCATCCTCATCCCACACTGGGAGATGTCCATTGTCCTCATCCCACTCCGTGGGAGCTTGGCCATTCTGGTCCCACACCAGGGGACATCCACCGTCCTCGTCCCAGGCCGGGAGATGTCCCCTGTCCTTGTCCCACCCCGCGGGAGCCTCGCCGTTGCATTCCCACCCCGCGGGATGTTCGCCCTCGTCTCCTAGAGCAGCGGGAAGTTCACTGTCATCTCCCGGCGCTGAGGGAAGTTCACCATCGTCCCCCAGAGCAGCGGGAAGCTCACTGCTGTCTTCCTCCTTGTTGACCTCCTCTTCGGAAGCAGAGGGAGCCCCAGGAGGTGCTGGTGCTGCTTCTGTGCCCTGTGGACAGACGGCAGCGTGAGGGACAGGAAGTTCTATCTCAGTTATCACCTTATTTATCCTCAGCTGCACATCCAGCTGCACTACGCAGAAATGGGGTTTGGAGCTGTTCCAACTAACAATGGGCTAAAGTTGACATTGCCACTTATTGTTGGGAATTCGATATTCCACCATGGCTAAGCCAGCAAGCAATCCTCTGCCTGCAAAACCAGACCTGCAGCTCTTCAAAAACTCTTCAGCAGAAAAGGAGAAAACTGATGGGAATTCCTTTGCTGCTGCTGCTGCTGCAAAGACACTGACAGGAACTTTCCTTCAGCCTCCCAGGCTGGCCCTCGACTGCCACATGCCGAGCTCACAACTTGCTGCACAATTCCAAACACCAAAGGTTCCTTTCCCACTCACCGAAGGAGGAGCTGCTCGGAATGCAGACATGAGGTGCCCTGCAATGGGAGAGGGAACATGAACCAGATGCTGTTAGGAGAAAAACTGCCATTACTGGGAAATGCCAAGGAGCAAGGCAACCCCAAGAGAGCATTTTGCTTTTACAGCATCCCTCCAGGAGCCACAGTCCCTTCCCACAGCAAGCAAGAGAACAAGCACAAAATACTGGGCTGGGTCAGTTCTTGGCTGGAGCAGCAAACGGAGGGAGTTCCAGGCTCTGCTGGCACAGACTCCCTGCTTGAGGGAACAGAACCCCCCAGGGCTCATTGCAGATGCTGTGCACACCCCGCTGGCTGCAGACACCCCCTTTTTCAGCTGCAGCTGCTGGCAGGAGCTCTCCCAAAGCAATGGTGTCTTCATGGCCATTTGGTTCCAAAGCCAACTCAGCTCCAGAGGAAGAACAGAAAGCACACAGCAAGCCCAAAGGCACAGATGCTGCACCGAGGGAAAACCTCAACTTACGTGCCAAGTGGGTTAAAAAATACCCCGAATAAGCCACAGAGTACAGAGTGCAAACTGCAGCAGCCACGTGCTGGATCATTTTGGCTGCGCTGCACACGCCTGCAGCCTGTAGCCCTGCAAGCACAGAAGGACAGGGCTGGGCTGGCTGCTGAGAATGCCTCGGGCAGGAGGATCCTCCGGCAGCGAGCCCAGAGCCACTCTGGGCACTGAGGCCTCCGTGTCCCACAGCAACGGGAACACCACGGGGACGTGGCGCTGTTCCTGTGACATCCCAGCAGCAGCTCACGCAGAAGCCGCCTGGAAGGTTCTCCTGTGTCACAAAGGAGCACAAAGAACCCTCCCAGGGCACAGCCCATGGCCCAAAGGATGCAAGAGGAACTCAAAATGCAGCAAACAAGGACACCCCATAGCCCAGCCTGAACACTGAGGAGAACAAGGACAGGACCAAAGCAAAGGAAACGTGACCTTTAGTCACTGATAGTTCTGACTAAAAGCAGCAAGCCTTGGTCCATCTGGGATCTTTGTTCTAGTTCTAAAAACAAGCAAGGTCCTCCACTCTAAATACACAGAAGGCAGGAACTGGGGAGGAGGTGGGATTAGGAAGGAGGAGGAGGAGGAGGGAGAGAGGAAAAGGAGGAGTAGGAAGAGGAGGAGCAGGAGCAGGAACAGGAGGAACAGGAGGTTCCAGTGCCCCCTGTGGCCGCAGCCACGGGACCATCGCCCCCACCTCATCCTGCAGGTGAGCGGGGAGGGGGAGGTCGTCCCAAATCTGTCGGGGGGTCCCTGAGAGGGTTTTTTATTGGGGTGTGTTTGGAGCTCGCAGATTGTGGAATTGACCCCAAATATCATCTGGTGTCTCTGGGAGGTTTTTTTTTCTCTGTGTGTGTAGGTTTGGATCTTGCAGGAGCCCAAAGCTGAGCCCCTTGGGGGGATCTTTGGGGGCCCACGTGGCCATTGCCCAGTATGGGCAGGGGAGGACATTGGTCCTGGGGACCCCCGGGAGAGCAGAGGAGGGGAACCCCTGGGACCCCCAGAGTGGGGAGAGCAGAGAGGGGCGATCCCAGAGCTGGGGGACCCCGGCAGACTGGAAAGGGGGGGAGCCTGGAGAGGAGGGACCCCTGGGATCCCTGGGATCTCAAAGTAGAGCATCAGGGGAGAAGGGCCCCCATGGACCCCCAAAAGGCCCTGGATCATCCCTGAGCAGGACGCCAGAGAATGGAGAAGCCCTGGAACCATTGGACCCCCATGATCCTAAGGAAAGGAAACCTCTGGAACCCCAAAAGTGGAGAGATCAGCAATAGGGAACTGCTGGGAGAGCTTTTTGGGGCTGAATCTTGACATTGTGGGGATTTTCATGGACACAAGACTCCTGCTGACTTCTAGAGATGGACCTGGCCAGGAGGAGCCTCTACTCCAAGGCGCTCCCACCTTGGTTTCCCCAAACCAGGGTCTGTCATTCCCAAGCTGTGGCCAGATGGAGGAAGAGGAAAAGGCCCAGACATTCCGCACGAGGAGGGGCTGCAAACCCAGCCCAGGGAGCTGCAGGGAGGAAAGAGCCCCCCTGAGCCAGGAAGGCAGCCTGAGATCCAGGCAGAGCTCAGAGCTGGTGGAGAAGGCTCATGGCAGGGAGAAGCCCCACAAATGCTTGGAATGTGGGAAGGGTTTCAGCTACAGCTCCACCCTGATGGAACACCTGAACATCCATACTGGGGAGAGGCCCTGGGAGTGTGGGGAATGTGGGAAGAGCTTCAGTGGGACCTCCGACCTCAGCAAGCACCACAAGATCCACACTGGGGAATGGCCCTAGGAGTGCTTGGAATGTCAGAAGAGCTTCAAATGGGATTCAGAGATCGTCACTCACCAGCACTTGCACAACAGGGAGAGGCCCTGTGAGTGTCCCGAGTGTGGGAAGAGCTTCGTGTGCTGCTCCAGCTCCATCCCCCATGGGAGGATCTGTGCTGGATGATCCCCAGTGACCCCCGTTGGGCAGAGCCCTGGTGACCCCTGTTCTGGGTGATCCCCATTGGGTAGGGGGAAGGTGTTGGAGAGATTTCTTTCCGTTCTCCTTGTGCTGCTGTGATTTGGTTGGTAATAAATTCCCTCCCTGTGTCCAGGCTGGGTCTGTTGTGCCCGTGCAGGATTTGCTGAGGGATCTCTCCCGGTCCTTGTACTGACCCACGTCATTGTCGAAGTGCATGAACATTTGCTGGTTGTAGATGAACCTTACCTGTCCCCTGTTCCTGTACCAATAAACCCAGTTTGCTGCAGAGCATACACAGACGCATCCTGCTGACTTTGTCAGCTTTATAAAGCAGCCGTGAGCTCCGGGCTCCTGAGTGCCGGACGCTCCAGGGGCCTCGGCAGCGCCAGGATGCTCCAGACTGGGACAGCCAGGCAGGGCAGGAGGAATCACTGCCCCTTTCCCCCCCCTGCTGCTCCATCTCCCAGCCCAGCATCGCTGCAGGACAGCCTCACTGCCAACGCCATCCTGCCAGGGATGGACTGGGGGGATCTCCTTCCCCTTCCCTCTGGCATGGAGGCAAATCCCATCTTCTCCTTGTCCACCCTCCTTCTTCTCCTCATTCTGTCCTACATCCATCTATGTTCCTTTCCCATCTCCTTCCTCTCCTCCTGCCTTTTCCTTTTCCCTTCTCCCTGTCTCTTCCTCTCCTTGTCCTTCCTCCCTCACGCACTGAGCTGCGGACAGAGACCAGGGAGAACAAATCCCTGCCACAGAACCTCGTGGAAGAGGCCATTTGGAACGGCTCCACGGCGCAGGAATCCAATGGGGAGGAAAAGCCCCAGAGATCCCACATGAGGAGGGGCTGCCAACCCAGCCTGGGGAGCTGTGAGGAGGTAAAAGCTTCCCTGTGCCGGGAAGGGTGTGGGGAATGTGAGAAGAGCTTCAGGCAGAGCTCAGCCTATTCCTGGTGCCTCCAAAAACGGCGGTGCCAGATGCAGAGATCCCCCTGCAGATCCATGGGGATGCAGAGATCCCCCTGCAGCCCCCGGAGCAGCCACGCTGGAGCACGGGGATGCCTGAGAGGAGGCTGTGCCCCCGTGGCCAGAGGGGCCCCGCTGGAGCAGCCTGTCCTGGCAGGACTGCCCCCGGGGCACAGTGACCCACGCTGCAGCACTTGGAGGGGGGCTGTGCCCCGTGAGATGGACTCAGCTTGGAGAAGTTCCTGGAGAAGTCTCCGCTGGGAGAGAGCCCAGGGTGCAGCAGGGGAACGACTCCCGTCCCTGAGCAGAGGGAGAAGCCCCGGGGCATGAAGTGAGCACGGCCCCATTCCCTGTGTCCGGCACTGCCGGGGTAGGAGGTGCAGCTGGAAGGAGGGAGGCGTGGGGGAAGGCTGGATTTAAGGCTCTTCACTTACTTCTCATTATCCTGCTCTGAGTTTTTAGAGTTTTCTGTCAGAAATCTCTCCCCTCGCCCACTCATCCACAGGGCTGGGGCAGTTTTCCCTTTTTGGCGGAAATCAAAGCGATTCCTTGATGCTCCTAATTAGAGGTAGCAGTAGTGAGGCTCCGGGGCTTCTCGCTGACCGGAGCCACAGAAGCCGCAGTGCTTCGGGAAAGCCGTGGCGGGAGGTGCGTAGAAGTTTGTTTGTGTTTTCAGCTCAATCCCCCTCGGGCCCGGGCCCGTTCCAGGGCTGTTCCTCATCTCCGGCTCTGCCCTCACGCAGCCCGGGGGGCCCTGAGAGCGCGGGGCGAGGCTGTGCCGTGTGCAGAGCCCGCCCCTGGCTGCGATTGGGCGACGGTGCCGTCAGTCGCGGACGGCTGACCAATCCACTGAAATGTTCCTCATTTCAGGGATTGCTCAGCAGGAAGGTCAGGAGCTGGAGCTGTCTGGTTGGTTATTCCCAGGGCAGCTTGTAATCTAATGATGCCATTGAAATGAGAAATCGGTTCCGTGGCTCCTGACATGAATTGGTTTGGGTTCCCAGGGGCTGGTCCATGGTGTTATAGGATTTGTTCTGCTGGCCGTTCATCTTTTCACCATTTTTGGCCGCGCTCTCAGCAAGGACTGCATCAATTGATGCTTTTCTCTACTTAAATCATCAAATACTTGGATTCCCATCTGATTTCCCTGAACTTGTGGTAGCAAGAACATTTCAGTGCTCTAATACACCCTATATAACACAGACAGTGACAGCACATGTTGGAGTGGGCAGAGGGATGATTCCCCCCCATTTATTTATAGTGAAGTTTTCCCAACATTCTTCATTTGCTGTTTCCCTTTGCAGCTTCGCCTGTTTCTGTTGCAGGGTCAGATATCCTCACCCTGGGCTCTGCCTTGAGCTGTGCAAATTCCATCAGTGCAAGCAGGCAGAGCTTGGGGTGAGGGACAGAGGGAATCAGCCCAATTCCTGCCCCAGGCAAGAGACCCAGGTCCATTGTCCAGGCTTTGCCCAGCAGTGTTCATTTGCATTTCTAAAGCTCCTCTGCAGGCTGCCTGGAATGAAGCTTCTCTTCCAGAGCATGACTCATATGCGCCCCACCCCAAAAGCCAGGGTTTGGGGTATTTTTAATTTTTGGGGGTTTTTTTGAAGAGTGTTCTATTAACGGTTTGTGAGTTAAAGGGTCACCTTTAAAGCTCTTCTAAACGCAGCCTGGAGGTAAACACCAGAAAAGGCGGACCAAAATTTTGCCATCTCCACCAGCCAGGCAAACACACACTGAAAAAGAATCCAAAGCAATAAAGATATTTTCTACTTCTTCTGCCGAGAATCAAAACTGATTCTCACCCCCAAACCTAACTGACAATATGAAAGTAGGATTATTTAGAAAAAACATTCTCATGGTGTAATCTTATTCTAGGCAGCCCAGAGTGTGGGTGTGAGTGAGCCCCAGAGTGGAATTGTGCCGTGGTGCTCCCCAGCAGCTGTGGCAGTGCAGGCCCAGCCAGCGCTGAAGCTGCAGCAGTGGCAGCAAGGCTTGGCCGCAGTGGCTGGAGGTGCCAGAGGAGGGTGGCCAGGATTTCCGAGGGTTTGAGCAGAGGATCTGTGGGCAGGCCCAGGGGCTTGGCCCGCTGTGGAGCCCTGGCTGCTGCTGCGTTGCCTTCAGGGCAGGCTCAGGGGCGGCTGCCATGGTCCTGCTGCAGGCGGGAAGTGCAAATCTCCGGGGCTTCAGAGCCCCTGAGGCCAGGCTGAGGGGTCCCCCCGTGTTCAGCTGTGCTGGCGGCTGTTTCTGGCCTCAGGGACACTTGGCATGGGCCCCTTGGCCACCAGTGGTGCTGCTTTGCACTCCTTAGGCAGGAGCCGATGTCCTGGCTGGGTGTTGGCAACAGCAAAGTCCCAGGGCAGGCTCTGTGCCAGCCCAGCTTCCTGGGGGAGAATATACCTTGATCTCTGATCCAGTGCTTGCTGAAGCAGTCAGAATTGCTTTTGCCCCCCTGTTAGGTGCCATGGTGTCAGCAGAAGATATTGAAGCCTTCCTGCTCAGGGCATTTCAGTGCCCGGCTCTTACAAGCACCCACAGCTCCTTGGGTTGAGGTGAGCATGGGGCGGTGACCTGCGCTTTGTCTGATTCCCCTTCCTTCCCTCCCCTGGAACAGGCTGTTGCTTTTAGACACCACTTGTCCTGGTTGCTTCAGAGTACTTTGGAGAGGCTCCAAATCTGATCTTCCCTATTTCCCTGGGGCTGCCCACACTTCAGGGTTCACTTCAGCATAGGCCTGGCCAGACATTTGACACAGAGGTACAACAGAACTGGCCTCTGTATCACCTTTTATAATATTAATTTGCGTTCCAAATTTAGCGATCAAATCCCTTCCCAGTAAATCATGATAGCAATTAGGAGCAAATAAAACTTCATGCATTTCAAATCCATCTCCCAGATCTACTAATAGTGGTTGAATAAAACCATACAGCTTTCCCACTTATGCCATGAATAATCAAAGACATTTTTGGCATTTCTCCCTCCCTTAGGTCTAAGATTCAGAGTGGATTGAGAGGCCCCTGTGTCCATCTGAAAATGCCTCCTCTCAATGCAGACCCACCTGAATGTTCTCAAGGGCTCCAGTGTGGAGGGTCCCTGGTGTGATGGGAGCTGTGACAGCCCTGCCAATCCATGTCCATCGAGGGGTGGACTTGCTGGTCCTGAGGGTGCTGCTGTCTCTGCTTGCAGTGTCCTTGTGCCCTGCAGCTGGAGCCCTGATTCCTTGCCAGGGGCTGTTTGGGTGGGCTGTCCCCTGCCGAGGAGGGCAATGCCTCTGCCGGGTGCTTGTGGCCGAGCCGTGCCCTGGGTGCTGGGGCCCCCTTGGGCCCTGGGGTTGATCCCTCAGGGGCTGTAGGAGCTCTGCCCTGGCCTTTGCCTTCAGCTTGGCCTTTTGCTGCTCCCTTCTTGCATTCACCTGCTGGGCCTTTGTGCCCAAGTGCTGCAGGGCCTTCTTCTGCCCCTCCTGCAGCCCCCCTCAGTGCCTGTGGGTGTTTGTCTTGCTTAACAAGACAGGTGTCTGCTTGGGAAGGCAGAAAAAGCCTCTCTAGGAATGGAGAATGCAAACCCCCTCCCTCTTAAGTTTTACAATAGTGAAATCAAGGGTCTCTCAGGCAAAGCTATGGGAATAGGAATACCAGTTCTTTACTAGTGTGTAAATAAAGCAAACAAACAACCACAGCTCCGGCAGTGACAACAAACAGAGCCCGGAGCCAGTCCCGGCCTTTCGGCTGCGGCGCTTTCCCCTTGGGTGCAGTTCCGGGCAGGGCCGGCAGGGGCGCTGGTGGCTCCCGCGGGGCAGGGCAGCGCATCCCTGCCATGGGAACCTCTCTCAACGGAAATAGAGCAATCCCTTCATCTAACTCTTTCACGTTTTTACCTTCTATGGCCTTTCTCCCGTGTTTTGAGAAAGAATTTGGAGAGGGCTGCCTTTTAACTGAGCTCCTAGTGTTTCGATAAGGTGCTTCCTGTAGAGAGAGAGTTTCCCTGAACAGCTGGAGCTGTGATTATCAAGGGGATGTCACTCAGTGCAGGCCGGGGTCAGGGGAGGATATCCCGCCGAGGCTCGGTGGGAGTGTGGGCAGGGTCTGCTGCCGGAATCGGCAGAGGGGGATCTTCCCGTGGAGACCGAGCCGGAGCGTGGGCAGCCCCCACATGGCTTATGGCGGCTGATCCGGCAGCTCCCGGCAGAGAAAAGGCAGGTGGGAGACCCCGGCAGCAGCAGCGGCGGTGCCCAGCGCAGCTGGCACGGGCAGGGCAGCCGGGGATGGGATGGCTGGGACCCGGCCTCGGTGCGGTCGGCGCGGTGACCTCGGCCCACGCGGCAGGACAGAGCAACCCCCATCTTCCCCAGCATGGCCGGCAGAGCGGCCGCGGGCCGGGCAGTGGGAGCAGGGCACACAAATTCACCGCCAGCGCCGGGGCAGGTGGAGCTGCCCTGGGCAGTGAGCCCGCACCTGGGATGGAAACCGGGGCAGGCGGAGCTGAGGCGGGCAGCGAGCCGGGACCCGGGACAGGTGCCTCGGCCGCGAACGGAGGGGGCAAGAGCTGCAGAGGATCCCACTCTCTTTCTGACTTTTCCTCTTGTTCCCCTCCCTTTCATTTCCTCTTTTTCTTTTCTTGTTTTGTCTAGGGGCTTTCCGATACTTTAAAGATTTTTATTCTCCTAAAATCTACTGTCTAACCTATGGTATATTCTCTTTCTTCTAGATTAAACGGGTTTTTTTACAAATAAATCCAGAACCTAACAAATCTAAACTTCTGCTTAGATACTTTGAAATGGTCGACGAGCTAACTCACGACCTCCTAATGTTGTTTTTCTCATCACCTTTTTATTTATCCTTTGGCAAATTAAGCATCTTTCAGTTTCTTGCTTTGCTACTCCAAAAATCCCAGTGCACCCATAGTTCCTTAAAAAATGATCACACAAAGCTTGAGTACCCCAGTGGGTTTTCTGATGCATGTCTTCTAATATTTTCCTAGTAAGCACATTTTATTAAGTAATTGTCTTCCATCAAGAAGTTTCCATTTCCCTGGTTTATCTTGTTCACTTCCTGTCTTGTTTAATTCTTTTTTCTCGGCTTCCCTAAACTTTGGAATTTCCAGTTTTTCCTCGTTTGGAGTTAATATTAACATAACTCACTCAGCTCCACTTTCTGCTGCATCCTTGGCTTTGTCATCTGCCAAATTATTTCCTCTTATTTCTGGGGTCTTTCCCTTTTGGGGTTCCTCAATATGTACTATAGCTATCTCTTTTAGGTAATTTTAATGCCTCTAAAACCTCTGAAATAAGTTCCTCATGTACTAAACCTTTTCCTCTTGAATTAAGTAATCTTTTTCCTTTCCAAATTTTTAAAGGTATGTACTACTCTAAAGGCATACCTTCAATCAGTAGATATGGTTCCTTTATTTTGTGTTAAATATTCTAGTGCTCTTTTTAAAGTATATAATTCACAAGTTTGAGCTTACTAGTTTAAGGTTAATTTCCCTTTTTCCATAGTGTGCATGTTTTTCCCATCAACTACTACATACCCTGTACTTTCTCCTTTTGCAAGGAGTTGTATCTCTGTTAGCTAACATAACTCCCAAAGGGCTATTTTTTTTTCTTTTTTTTTCCCTTTAATCCAACTTACTGGTTTTCTGTCTCATTTTTCAAGATCTTATCTATTCATCATCTGCCTCTGTTTTTCACTTTCACTAACAACCTAAATACCACTTTTCTTTCAACTACACACTTAAAAATAAAAAACCTTTTTCTCACACTACTTTCAGTGCAATCCACCTCTCTCTAAGGAGATATAGTGAAGCTTAAAATGCACAATCTACATTACATATACTTTCATTTGTCTACATTCACTCGCTTCTATTTCTCATTCACTTCCACACATTCTTTCACACGCTCAGGACACAAAGTGGATCCCTGTTGACAGAGAATCGCGGGTCCCTGTGGCCCCCTCCCCTTGGCGTTGGCCTCTGGGTCTCAGTATCTCCCGGCCTCCTGGGAGGGCCCTGACTCTGCTGCCTCCGGTGCCCGTTCACCTGTGAGGCTGATTTGTGTCACTCACACTCTTCAGCTACGGCCCCCTCACAGGCCCGGGGGGACAATGGCCCGTTTGCAGTCACACACATGCTCTGCCACAGCCCCCACCCACCCAAGGGACAATGGCTTATTTGTGGGTCACACACACCTCTTTCCACAGCCCCCCCTTCCCACCTGCCCGGGAAGCTGAGGCTGATTTTGTGTGTGACTCACTCTCACACACAAACAAGACAACAATAAGGTAGGTACCTTTTACATTCACATCACCTATTACAAGTTTAGGTATTTCTGGTCAGTCCCGGTGCTCTTGGATATCCCTCAACCCAGCTGTGTTGGCCAACCCCAGATGCTCTTGGGTGTAGGAGCGTCGGGGGGTAGGACGGTCGGGACAGACGGAGACGAGAGATCTCTGCAGCCAGGCCCTGGAACTTGCGGTTTATTGCAAAGGGCCCGGGTGCAGGGCCCTGCTTGGAGCTGCCAGGCACAGCTCGGAGCAGGCCCGAGAGAAGAGAGGGGTAGAGAGGATGAGAGGTTGAGAGAGTAAAACGTAAGAGAGCAAAAGCGTAAGAGAGTAAGGTTCCCATTACAACACAATAAATCTTCTTTTGTGTCGAATGTTCTATTTCTCAACAGCCAATCTAGTACAAGATGCACGTCCTATAGCATTTACATACAGCCTCTAAGAATCATTACATTACCACACTGTGTTACATTTTAAACCCTAAAAACTCCTCTTTGGACCCCTTCTGCCAAGCTGGCAGGATCTGCTCTGACCCTCGGATCTGTCTGCAAGCAGAGGGTATTGTTTCATTAAAAGGGGATTACCTTCAGTTGGGCCACACCATTGTTTTCCAGTTGTTCAGTAACTGAGGTATCTCAAAGCTTGCTTTGATTTCAATCTTGCTTATAGTTTCTATATTGTCAAAATCTTTTGCCAGACAATCATATTTATAAGGCTTTCCTGTTTCATCTTCCCCAACACTTGGGCATTTTTTTATTTCTCAATCCACCTGTGTTGTCCAATCCCAGATGCTCTTGAGCATATTCTCAATCCGGCAGAATTTTGCTTTACCCTGAATGCTCTTGGAATATTAATCCCTCAACCCAGCAGTTTTTAATTCTGGATGCTCTTGGGCACTCTTATCCCTCAACCCAGCAGGTTTTTAGGAGCCCCTTTTGTCCCATTTCCTAGTGGATTGGGCTAGGAAACTCCTCTGCTCCCTTCCTCCGAGGGGTCCAGCCCCTCTCTGAGACCCAGTCCCAGTTACCCCGGGGGATTCTCTCACTCCTTTTAACATTCACTTTGTCTCTTTACTGGCCACTTACCGCGGAAAGTCAGAAACGCAGCATGGGAGACTCCAGCACTCACTTGGCAGGTCTGGCACAACCAGCCCGCCTCTCATTCACTCACATTCATCCCCCCTGAGAAATACTTACCAATCCCTTTTCCTTCCCGAGTTCTTCGTGCACATTACTACTCTTAGGGGGCCAATTGCCATGGTTGTAGGGAGCCTTTTTCCCTTATCTTTGTTTTATTGTCTCCTTTTGTCCACCATAACCTGCGTCTGTCGGTCACCCCAGGGCAAACAGAGCGAGGCTGCTGAAGAGGGCAGGGGGCACCTTCCCCACTCTGACTCTCCTAAAGCACCGGCAGTGAGGTGTTGGTAACCATCCTCTGCTACCATAATTGTGAAAAACGCCAATCACTTGTTTTTAAACTTTTTAAAGTTTAATAGTAATAAAATGGTTATAAAAATAGTAATACAATTAGAGTAATAAAAATTTGGACAATTAGGATTTAGGACAATACAAAACAATGGAAACAAAGAGTTACAAACGGCTCGGGTACCTTTTCCTGGGCAAAGTAAGCCCAAAAATGGACACACGTTAATAGAGGATTAACTGTGAAAAACCATAGCCCATTGCATATTTGTACATCTCATACCTGATACATAAATTCTATTCCAACAAAGGATTCTGTCTGGTCAGTGTCAGCTTCTTCCTCTTCATCCTGATGGCATCTTCAGGGCTGAGCAAGGCAGGAACAAGTTCATTTCTTCTGATAATTGAGCAATAAAATATTCTTCTCTGAAAGATTTAGGTGTCCTGTGGCTGCTATCTGGTGTGAGTCCTCATTCCTTTTTTAAAAAACTATCCCACATACATAGTTTCTATTGTAACATTATGTTATAACCTAAAACTACATTTAACACACTACTTAAAAAAATTGTTACAGCATAACTTCCTAACATAACATGTATAATACTCATTTTAATGTTTGTGAAAAGCCAATAATAGACATTTTTCACACGGGCTCTGTCAGCAGCAGTGGAAAGAGCAGCCTAAGAGCAGCAGCTCCAATTGCCTTCCTCCAAAAACCTGAGAGAGGGACAGAAAACTGAGAGAGGGCCAGCAACTGCGCCCAGCCCCTACCCCCAGCCTGAATCCTCCGGCATCTCTGCACCCTTCCCCCGTCCCCCCCCTCCCCCGCTCCTGGGAAAACTCCCAAAAAAACAGAGGTCCCAAGCACCCAGCAATCAGCTCTCATCAGCAACTCAACCCTAACCCTAACCTTCTGACAGCTGCTAAGTTTTCTGCAAAATCATTCATTTCTCCAAGGACCCAAACCCAATCCTTAGAAGAAAATCTGGATCCTTCCATGTACAATCTGTATTTCCCAGGTGTTCCTTGCTCCTCGTCCCTGTGCTCAGGGTGCCCTCCCCAGCCCGTATCCCAGAGCCGGTCCCTGTCCTGCCGCAGTGTCCAAAGGCGCCCCCCGGCGGGCAGGGCCGGCAGCTCCACGGGGCCGGGCAGCGGCCGGGGCGTCCCGCAGCCTCCTGGGGGCCGGGGGCCACTGCCGGCCCTGCCCGGGGCTGGTGGGGTCAGGCAGCGCCCGGCGCTGAGCCCCGGCTGCCCCACAGCCCCGGCCCGGCCCCGCAGCTCCCCCCAGGCCCCCAGCCCGTGCTCCCGGTCCCGCACCTCTGCGCCCGGTGCTGCCGCTGCCCCCCACAGAGAAACCCCCTGAAACCCTGACCTCCTTGTTTTCCTCTCCTGGAAACCGGGGATACAAATGATCAGCTGGCAAATGTTGAGGATAAGACCCTGCTGAAAAACATCCCAGTCCTCAGTATTTTTCTCTTCCTCTGCTTTTCCATCATCCTTTTCCTTCCCACAAAGATTCCTCCTGCGGCTTTTTGCCTTAAGCATATTGCTGCACACTCCCCCTCACCCAGTCCCTTTGCAGCACACCAACACCATCCATGCCCTGTTCTCCAAATGCGAGGGGAATTTGGGGAGGTGGGAGTGGGGCAGCGCCAAGGCCGGGCCCCCCCGCGCTGTCCTGGCGGGAGCGGCTGCAGTGGGGACCGAGTGCGGGCGGGAGCGGCCGAGAGCCCAGCGCTGCCCCAGCCCGACCAGCCCCCGCTCCATCCCTGCCCCTGCCGTGGGATGCTGTGGGTTTGGGGGCAAGAGGGAGCCGGCAGCGGGTGCTGGGCCTGGGGCAGGAGGAGAAGGGAAGGAGAAGCAGGGTTGAGGAACAAAAGGGTCAAACGATGCACGTGGGAGGAGAAGGTGGGATTGTGCAGGAGAAAGAGGAATAGCAGGAGGAAGAGGAGTGTGAGGAAGAGTGGGGACACCAGAGGAGGAACAGGAAGAGGAAGCAGCACAAGGTTCCACCTCTCCCTGTATCTGCAGCCTCTGACCCCAGCCCCAGGAGCGTTGCCCCCCCCACATGCAGCAGGTGACAGGGGATTGGGATCCACAATTTTCCCGGGGGTGAATCTTGGTGTTTCTGAGCTTTCTTGGGCTAATTGTTGGTGCTTTGTTTTTTTGTGGGGGCTGAATCTTTATATTTGGAGGGGGCTTTTGCTGAATGTTGATGTTTTGGAAGTTTTTGATCTGCATCTTGATGTTTGGAGGACTTTTGTGCTGAATTGTGGTGTTTTGGGGGTTCTTAGAGACACAAGATGCCCAATGACCTAATGAGATGAACTTGGGCAAGGAGGAACTCCCAGTCCAAGGCACTCTCATCTTGTTTTTTTCTCCAAACCAGGATTTTTCATTCCTAGGGCGTGTCTGGATGGAGGAGGAGGAAAAGCCCTGGAAATAGCACACGAGGAGGGGCTGCAAACCCAGCCCAGGGAGCTGCAGGGAGGAAAGAGCCCCCCTGAGCCAGGAAGGCGGCCAGAGATCCAGCCAGAGCTCAGAGCTGGTGGAGAAGCCTCATGGCAGGGAGAAGCCCCACAAGTGCTTGGAATGTGGGAAGGATTTTAGTCGGAGCTTAGATCTGATCCAGCACCAGGTGATCCACACTGGGGAGCAGCCCTATGAGTGTGAGGAATGTGGGAAGCGTTTCAGCTGGAGCTCCAGCTTGAGGCAGCACCAGGTGATCCACACTGGGGAGAGGCCCTTTGAGTGTGAGGAGTGTGGGAAGAGCTTCAGCCACAACTCTGTCCTGATCCAACACCAGAGGATCCACACTGGGCAAAAGCCCTTTGAGTGTGGGGAATGTGGGAAGAGCTTCAGGCAGAGGGGCCAGCTGATGCAACACAAGATGATCCACACTGGAGACCGGCCTTATGAGTGTGGGGAATGTGGGATGAGCTTCTGCCAGAAGGGGAGCCTGATGCAACACCACAGGATCCACACTGGGGGAAAGCCCTATGAGTGTGTGGAATGTGGGAAGAGCTTTAGATACAGCTCTGGCCTGAGGAAACATGAGAGGATCCACACTGGGGAACAACCCCATGAGTGTGGGGAGTGTGGGAAGAGCTTCAGCATCAAGTGCCAGCTGACGGAACAGCAGAAGATCCACACTGGGGAAAAGCCCTACAAGTGTGGGGAATGTGGGAGGAGCTTCAGAGGAAGCTCAGCATTGATTCGGCACCAGGTCATCCACATGGGGGAACGGCCCTACACCTGCTTGGAATGTGGGAAGAGCTATGGGTGGCACTTTGACCTGAGAAAACACCAGGGCACCCACACTGGGGAGAGGCCCTACAAGTGTCCCCAATGTGGGAAGAGGTTTCACAGGAGCTCCAATCTTCTCAAACATGAGTGGAGTCACACCGAGGAGAGGCCCTTCCGCTGCCCCAACTGTGGGAAGGGCTTCAAGCAAAACTCCACCCTCACCCTGCACCGGCGCATCCACACCGGGGAGAGGCCCTACGAGTGTGGGGAGTGTGGGATGAGATTCTCATTGAGCTCAACTTTCACCCAACACCAATGGAGGCGCCACTAAGGGAAGCCCTGTGAGTGCCCCGAGTGTGGGAAGAGCTTTGTGCGCTGCTCCAGCTCCATCCTCCATGAGAGGATCCGCATCGGATGATCCCCAGTGACCCCCATTGGGCAGAGCCCTGATGATCCGTGGTCCTGGTGATCCAAGTTGGAAGGCATCTGGCTGGGGGGCTCCACATCTTCCTGGTTCTCTGAGGATACCTAGATAAACCCAGAGGCAGGAACCTCCATCAGGACGCAGGCCTACAATGGGAATTCCTTGGGAAGAGCAGATTTGTCAAATTTCAATCCCATAAAATCTTTTGCATTCAATCCTATCTTCTGGTGACATCAAGGAGTACTGAATGGTCCCTGAGGTATATTCTGGGTTGACTATTTGGTGCTTGTATCCCCAGTCTGTTCTGTTTATGCTGAATAATAAGTTTTACACCTTCAAGACCTGTCCTGAGAGTGAAGGGGTAGAGAAGCAGCATGCAGTTTGTTTTCAGAAACTGCACTTGCTCCTCCACATTCCTGCTCTGGGACTGTGTTGTCTGCGGATGGACAGACAGCGGGACAGAGCTCTCCTTTGCTTTTAGTTAGTTTTAGCTAGCTGAACCAAACAAGTTCCTGAACTGTGGTGTTTTTTTCCCTTTTCTTTGGACCTGTTTAAACCTGCTCTGGCCTGAACACCAGAAGAGCACAGGCAGCTCACACCTGTGGCCCACCGGGCCGGGCCTGGGCTGTGGCATTTCCAGCACCAGAGGGACTGATAAGGGACTGAGTGAGCTGAGCTACAGCCCACAGAGGGACTTGGTGAGTTTGTCTCTCTTTTAGAGCAGCAAGAGGTTTTACTGTTTTGTTATCTTTATTGAAAATAAAAATATCCATTCCAGAATATGCAGTTGATCTTCCCAGTTATCACTTCATTGACACGGTATTCCACATGGTATTTCATGGTCCTTCAAAATAAACACTTGAACACCAACATGGGTATCTAATCTGTTAACAAATGTGTGTGCTAAGGCTAATTCAATTTCTTCTAGGGTCTTTGCTGCTGGGGTCAGTTGCCTCTCATCAGTAGAGGAGGTGGTGCCTGACAGCAAATCATGCAATAGTTGCATCTGATGATTAGTTATGCCTAAATATGATCTAATCCAACCTATTAAACCAACCAATTTCTGTCCATCAGTAGCAGTTTTAACATCAATGTCTAACTTCACAGGTTGAGGCATAACTTGAGTGTTAGTCACTAACATACCAGTATTTCCAAGGCATGTGTTCCTGCACTTTCTCTGGGGCAATGATCAGACCAAAAGCTTTCAAATTTGTTACAGCACATTGTTTAAGAGCTGATAACTGTTGTTTGTTATCAGATGCCAACAAGATATCATCCATGTAATGATAACAGTAGCAGTTATTAAATTGCTCCTGCACTTTTGACGAGGCCTGTGCCACAAACCATTGACAAATAGTTGGCAAATTTTTCATGTCTTGGGGAAGTACCCTCCATTGATATCTTTTATTGGGTTCAGGGTTCAGCATGATTATGGAAGGCACAGTAAAAGCACATTTTTCTTTGTCTTCTCAGCCAATGGAATAGTGAAGAAACAATCTTTCAGATCAATGACAACTATTTGCCATTCCTGTGGAATCATTGTAGGCGTAGGAAGGCCTGGTTGTAAAGCTCCCATTGTTGCCATTACAGCATTTATCTGCCGTAAATCATGTAAAAGTCTCCATTTTCCTGATTTCTTTTTTATTACAAAAACAGGGGTATTCCAGGAATATTTCAATATTTCCTGCTTGAAATTGTTCTGTGACTAATTCTTGCAGGGCAGTAAGCTTTTCGCTAGTAAGGGGCCACTGGTCAACCCAGACAGGTTTATCTGTCAAGCATATCAAGGCTACAACTGGACGTTCATTGCCCTGCATCACAGTGGCCCCCATTAAAAATCCGTAGTAATTTTGACAGCCCATTGAGATAAACAATGTCGTCCCCACAAACTTTGAGGAGCATCGGCAACATAGGGTCTGATGTTAGCTTGTTGGCCATCAGGATGTTTCACATTAATTACAATGGCTGACAAACCACCTGTTGTAGCACCACCCAACCCCAGAAGTCCAAAACTTGCATGAGTGAGAGGCCACGATTGAGGCCAGCAAAGTCACGAGAGTATTGTGACATCCGCTCCAGTGTCAATCAAGGCTGTTAATGATATGGTTCCTGGATGACATCCACTGGTGGTGAGGATACATGTCTTTTCTGAATGGTTCTCCGTAACTTTCTCAGCCCAGAACACTTGAGGTATCCCTGTTGATCCACAACTTCCTGTGCCACGACTTTGGTCCACTGTATTTGGAACAGAACTAACAAAAGGTACAATTTGAGCAATGCAAGTTCCTTTCTGAATAGTGACAGGAGGGTCATAAATGGGTACCATAGCATGAATCTGTCCTAAATAATTAGCATCAAAAGGTCCTAGATGCACATGAATACCTCTAAGTGTAGTTCTTGATCTTCCCATCAAAAACGCACTCAATCCCCGTCCTATTCGACCATAGGCATCGAGGGGCACTTTGCACATTTCTTTTGTCAAAATGGTTACTGTGTCAGCGGTGGGTATATCAATCCCTGCAGACCCACTTGTTACCCCTGAGTATTGTTCACAAATGTTTAGCTTTGCAGTGCTGGGGAGGCCCGCATTTGCTGCTGTGGTTCTTGGGGTATTTGTTTTCCCACATGCGCCTTTGCGCTCCTCTTCCTGTTTCCCTGCAACAGCTGACCATTTGCATGATATTTACTCCTGCATTGTTTAGCATAGTGCCCAAATTTAGCACAATGGTTGCACATAACGTTGCTGCTTGCATTTGATTTAGATGTTATTTTCTGGGTATTACACTGTGCCATTACTTGCCCTTGCTGTCCACAATTATAGCATTTTGATGAAGGTCTTAGAACTGCAGCAAGAGCTGCTATTTTATGGTCTACTGAACCAACTTTTGAGCAAGCAGTAATCATTTGAGGCAATGTGGGTTCTCCAGGTAAAGTGTCAATAATCTTTCTGCAGCCTGAGTTTGCATTTTCTTTAGCCAAATGTATACAGAACTTGTGTCGCAAAGATTCATCATCTGCCTGTTTTTCAATGGCTGCAGCAAGCTCTTCCACAAATTGCAAAAATGGTTTTCTCATCCCTTGTTGTATAGTATCATATCTCTGTTTTGGAGCTGCCATTTCCATTGATTTAATTAAAGCACTCGTGCCAATTTGCTGAGCTTGTGCCAAAATTGAAGGATCCCACCTTGCCTGTGAATCTGGGCGAGCAAAAGGCCCAGTGCCCAGTAGGGCATCAACACCCACAGCATGATGAGGGTCGTGTTGAGGCAACTGCATATTTGTTACAGCTGTGTGCTCAGCCACTCGCCTCCAAGTTTCTTGAAATACACCGTATTGTACTGGCTGGAATGAAATAGTAGCAATATGCATGATGTCATAAGGTGCAAGCATATCTGCATTAATTACACATATTAATTGCATTACCTCTGAGGAATTAATGCCATACTGAGCCACTTTCGATTGGAGATCTTGCACAACCTTCCAGACAAAGACGTGATGACTGTCATCCTGCCCTCTTCCAGGAGCTGCTTTAAAACCTGGAAAAGCCATAGATAGGGTTATCACAGGCAACATTTGCATTAGCACTGTTCTCCTGAGGTACTCTTGGAGCACCTAATCTTTCTATCATGTCCCAATTCTTTTCTTCAGCTGCTTTCTTCCTAACAAATTCCCAAAACTCCTGAGTGTCCAGGTTTAGAGCAAATTTGGGAGAGAATCCCCCAAAGGAGCTCCAGTAGGAAAGCAGATCCAATCTGCTCTTCTCCCCCCAACTGGTCTGGGAGAAAATACCTCCTTGGAGAAAGGTGGAAAAAACCTGTCTATTAAACAACAAAACCTTAACAATATCAAACAATAAAATCTCTTGCCACTCCAAAAGAATGACAAACTGAGAAAGTCCCTCCCCGGGTTGCGGCTCAGCTCACTCTGTCTCTGATCAGTCCCTCCGGTGCTGGAAATGTTGCAGGCCAGGCCCAGCCTGGTGGGCCACAGATGCAGCTGCCCGTGCTCCCCTGGGTGTTCAGTCCAGAGCGGGTTTCAAGAGCTCCAAGGAAAAGGGAAAAAAACAAAAGTCCCCACAGTAGGGAACTTCTTTGCCTCAGCTAGCTAAAACTAACTAAAAGCAAAAGAGAGCTCTGTCCCACTGTCTGTCCATCCGCAGACAACAACAGTCCAGGGGCAGAAATGTGGAGGAGTGAGTACGGTGTCTGAAAAAACCTGCTGCTTCTTCTCTCCCGCTGCTTCACTCTCTGGAACAGTCTTAAAGGTGCAAGACTTATTATTCAACATAATATAAGGGGCAAAACTTATTATTCAACATAACATAATTGGGGATAAAAGCATCATATAGTCAACCCAGGACACTGAGGCTCTCAAGGAAGCCCAGTTACTTGACGCGGGGGCAAAGTCCATGGGGCAGTAGGGCTACAGCTATTAGAAGGTGAACTGTCAACAGTTCCCTGCCCCAACTCCGATGTTACTGCGGGCGACTCATCACTTGATTCGCTGTCACTGTCACTGTCAGGTAACGGAGGACACGACCTTTCAGATTGTTCATGCAGCTCAGAGGGGAGCGAAGGGGCAGATGGCTGGGCTAGAGCAGAGGGAAGCAGGGGGGCAGAAGACTGGGTTTCTCTCTCTGCTAAAGACATTTCAGCTACCTGGGGCAGTGGTGTGGTGTATACAGGCACCATCAGGAGCTGCTGCGCAGCTGTGACATAAAGAGGTTTAGGAGTCTGAGAAGGAGATACTATGGCAGTTTTCCCAGAAGCTTTGGCAGCTTTCCCAGAAGCTTTGGCATCCAGCCCAGAAGCTCTGGCAGCTTTCCTGGAAGCTTTGGTAGCCTGCCTGGTAACTTGCATGGCACCTGCACCTTCTTCAAGGATAGATTCACCAAGTTCCCCATCAGAGGCCCCCTCTGCCTCATCCCCTTCATCAGTTTCTGTTATCAACCCTGATTCTTCATCCACATCCTGCTCTGTTTGTTCTCACTCTGTTTTCCATTCCTTTAATGCCTCAAAAAGCAATCCCCAGGTAACAGCTAGATCAACAACAGTTTTATCTCCCACTCAGATGACTTCCTACAGTCTGTCCCTGACTTTTTCCCATGCTTTAACACTAAATGCTGTGTCGGGATCAGTGCCAAAATCCTGTGATTTAGCCCACAGCAATATACTACGAAGGGCATAGTCTGAAGTATTAATTCCCTTATTTCTTAACAAAACTTTCCATGTAGCCAAAACAGTCTCTTCTTCATTAGATAAATTATTTCCCATTATTACTAGTTGGTGGCTCACCTACTTCCAGGTGTCTTGATAGGAGAAAATCAGGTCTGGGCTTCCCTGTGGCTTCCACCCGCCATTCTCAGCTGCACCAACGCCGCCTCCCCCACTACGTCCCAGTGAGTCATGGCTGCCAGTCTCTAGGAGCCCGTATGGGTCCAGATCAAGTATGTTCTTAAGGGTGTTGAATCACATCAGGGTCACCAGATGTCACTGTCAGGCCAGTCATGACACAAGGCAGAGACCACAAGCAGTCTCAGATGGCAACTCTTTATTATCGAACATGGCTGACCTTTTATACACTTTCTAATTGTTTATACTTCTTCTACCCTAACTATTGGCCACAATAAATCAACATAACATCATTGGTAATAAGTTACAGTGACTTCAACTGACTTTCTAAAAATACTTCCTCCAGCTGCAAAGTTCTCTTCTTTCTTCAATTCCTCACTTCTCTTGGTCTCCTTAGTTACAGCCTTGGAGAGAGCTCCTTATCAACTTCTTGCTTGTTTCCTTTCTTCTCACTCCTTTAGCTAACAGGCCCGCTGTTGGCCCCTTCCACACAAAGGCATTTGCTATACCAGCCCCCACAGTAAGGTTCATTAGTAACGGTTGCCCTATGCTGAAGGCACACAGGTGGTTACATGCCTCATTTACAGCAGGGTGGGGTCCTCCTTAGACAAGGACTTCAGAAGTTTTTTACAATTCTCATTAGCATTTTCAGCAGCTAATTTTGAAAGCAACACCTGTCTGGCAATGTCATTCTCAATTTGTCTTTTAAGAGCTTGTTTCAAGCAGCCATTGAATTGCATATAAGGCTCCGCCAGTCCTTGCTTTACATAAGTAAATACTTTTTGGGGGGCTCACAGCATCAGGAACCTTTAAAAATGTGCTATGCGCAGCTTCAGTAATACCCTCAAGGGCCTCACTAGGAATGTAGGTTTGCCCAACAGGGTCTGAGTGGCTTCCTTCTCCGGCCAGGTGGTCAATCATGAGGGCTGCAATATTCAGGTTTGCATGTCTCACAAATTTCACAAGCAAAGCTTCTAACCCCTTTTTCCACTGAGCGTCTGTGGAGGCCGGTGGGCCTACAGAACAAAGGCCATTATAGACCTTTGGACAGACAGACAGACCTCAACTTGGAGAAATCTCTCCTGTTCAGGGCAATTGAGCAGACCCTCTTCCAGGATGCTTTGTTGTATATGCAAATGTACCCAGTTCTACTTCCCTGGTTGGACTGTTGGCCTCTCCCTCCCTTTTTCCTTATATTTATGTCCTTGAATGTTCTCCCTTCCCTGCTTATCCATTGGCCCCATATTGCCTCAGTGTCCCACCCTCTTTACCCTATTGGTTGCCACCCCTCATCTCCCCTCTTTACTGCCCTGAGCCCTCAGCCCATTGGCCCTGATGCTCTGTTCTGCCCCCCCCCCCCGCCATGTCCCCTGTATTTAAACCCAGACCTTCCACTGTTCTTTTTGTCTTTGTCCCTGAACCCCTTTGTGCGTGGCTGGAATAAACCTCCTTCTCTGGCATCCATACAAAGACCCTTCCCGTTTCTTTGGAGACACTTCTGGAAGGTCACGGCTCCGCTGCCTCTCTCTCCACCACCAATGGGTTTGTGGCTTGTGACAGCTGGCAGCCTGAACAGGGACCTGTTCGGAGCATTCCTGGAGGCGTCTTCAGTAGCTTTTTGGCTACTGAAGTTAAGCCATGTTTGGAGCAGCCAATTCCCAGAGGAGACTCCTAAGTTTTATTGGGGGAATCGCACAGGCGACCGGCAACATTCTTGAGGCGAGAAGATCGGTTGAAGCTGACGGACAACCTGGAGAGGTTTTGTTGACCCACTGTCATGTGAGTACTATATTTGGGGGTCACCCTTTTTTGTCTTTCCTTTGCCTTCTTTTCCTCTTGGATGTTGGGAGGAAGTGTGGGGATGGGAGCCAAAGTGATCCACCCACACAGGGAAGTTTATACCCAAGTTAGAGGAATCCTTGTTGGAGAAAATTTTCATTTTTCAAAGGGAGATTTAAAATGCTTTATTCATTGATTGTTCAAGTATTTTCCTGATGTTATGAGGGAATTCATTCTAATGAGTTCTGGGACCATATAGGATAAAGGTTCTATGTTCTTTGAGTTAAAGGGGATCTTTCAGTGGGGAAATTTTATCCTTTGGCCTTATTGCTAAGTCTGTAGAAAATGTTGGGAAACATTCGGGACCCCAGTTTAACACCCCTTCTCCCCGTTCCTCCCCTCACATCCCTAAACTCTCTTCCCTGCCTCAGGGAGGATTGGGAGATGGATCCTGCCAGCAGGCACAGGGTTGCTACCGTCACCCTGACATCTCCCAGTGTCCTCTGTCCCCTCTCCAGGGCAGCACTGGCCATGCTGCCTTGGGCTCTCTCCTAACCCTCTTACCAATGCCCATGTACCCAGTTCTACCACCCCCAGTTGTTCTCCCAGACAGTGCTGGTAATGTGGCCAGCCCTGCCATCTTGTCTTCTCCCTCTCCAAGTTTTTCTGCCCTTTCCTCACAAAATGGTGCTGACCCCACAAGGCAATGGCCATTTTGTCACCTCCCTGTTCTGCCAAAAACGACACCTCTGACCCTCCTCCCACTTTCTCTATTCCTGTAATCGCGCCCTGCCCCTCCCTTCTGTGTCAGGAAGTGTGTCCATGTTGGGACTTCCCCTCTCTATCGGGAATCCCCTCCCCATTGTGCACACCCCAACCCTACCCCTTCCTCTCTTGACTCCTCTCCTGATGGTCCCTCCCATTCCCATTCCCACAACACTGGAGTAAGAAGTGGTGATGACAGCGACCAGAAAGAGCCCATATTGGCTTCCACAGCTGCCCAAAAACAGGCAGATTCTGGCTGCCCCAAGAGGCTCCATGCAGTCATCAAGTGCCCTCCATCCTCCTCGGAGGATGAAAATAGGGATTCTGTAGACCCGGATTCCAGTCCTGAGTCTGAGGATCACTGGGCCAAGCTGCAGAGGGAAGCCACTGGGAGGGCTCAGAGCTCACCAAAAAGATTGTGGGCTTGCCAATTATATGTAAACACAGCAGAAGAGTGACTGCAATCAATTCCTGGGAGCCGATCCCCTATGGGGAATTGAAGGAGCTCTGCAAAGTGGCTAAGGAATATGGTTGGGGGTTGCATTTCTTAAAAAAATTTCTGGAAGCCACCTTCTCTGACCGTGTCTTGGTCGTGCATGAAAATAAAAATATCATGAATTGCCTACTCTCCCCGTGTCACAATCCATCCTTACGAACGGGTTTTGTGATTGTTCGTGGATTTGATCTCAGGGTGCAAAAAACCGACACGGCACAGGGGGGTTTGCAGTGATAATCAAAACAAATGCACCTTTATTGAATAACCAAATGCATTGGGGAGGAATTGGGGAAAAAAGGGAAAAATAAGGAAAAGAGGGAGGAAGAGAAAGGAAGGTATATAGCTACCAAACATAGAACAGCCAAGTCCTTTGATGTCCAGCCGATGGAGTTCACCAGGTCACGTCTGGGGAGATCTTGAAATCTCTCGCTAACTCAGAGGTTTTTTTTATGATAACTCTATTGAAAATTGTGAGGGAGGGGGGGAAACAGATACAATAAAGAATAGATGTAACAGGTAGTCCATGTTCTCAGCAGTAAACGAGAGCCATTGTCTTCTTGGTCCAGCGGTCACAACCTGCAGGCAAACATCTTGCTTTGGTCAGCTTGCCTCCCCCACACACCTGCCCCGGGCTGGGGGTTTCAGTGCCAGTCCTTGGAAGGAGCAGAGGGGCCTTTTCACATGGGGGTTTCATGTCTCGGTCTTTGATGGAGAGGCTCCTTACATCTCAGTCTGTCTGTCACGGTGGTTGTAAAACAGGTGAGGGTCTTCTGTGGGGGACCACTCAAGACTCAGAAGAAGTCCAGCCAGGCTGAGAGGTGGGACAGCTTCCAAGGCTATTGCTGCAAAAAGGCAAGATGCCCCCTTCTTCTTTCATTGGGCTCAGTGTAGCATACAGCAAACAACACCTGTGAACAATAGCTTAGCACTGTGCTCAGGTCTCGGAGCCGTTGGCACGTAACTTTCTCCAACAGGGCCAGAAACTTCAGACAAGGGTCTTTTCTTCAGTGGTCCCCAATGACGATCGTGAGGCAGATGAGAGAAACTTTGGACAGAGTCTCACACCCCGGTCGAGTACATGCTGTGGGAGAGGCAGTAAAAAAGGCATCTCCAATCACTGGCGGACACATATTCAAAAGATGCCAACAAACCAAATTTAACCCTTGAACAAATGGCAGGAGAAGGTGACTTCCAGAAGCCACAAGACCAAGCAAAGGATTTACAAGAAGCTGCACTCAGTGGCATCACCACTGCTGCAAAGACATCCCTGCTCCTCACTCTCGACGACACCCTACATACACAGAGCTTCACTAACATTAAACAAGGGCAAGTGAAATTTTCATGAAATTTGTAGACAGACGTAAAGTTCCACTTGAGTGACAAATAGAAAGCCCAGAGGCCAAGAAGGAAGTGCTAAATAAAATGGCCTTGGCAAAGGCAAACAATGAGTGCAAAACAATATTAAGACCCAGAACCTACAATCAACCAGATGGACGAGGCCTGCAACAAATTATCTTCCACTGAACACACCGTGGCAAGGGCAATCTCTAAGGGAGAGGGCCTTTTTAACATCCCAAGACGCTGCAAAATGTTTTAATTGTGGGGAACTGGGCCTTTTTTTGAAGGACTGTCCAGAATACAAAATGCCTAAAGACCAGCAGCCACCAAAGAGGTGCCATTTATCACACTGTATGGATTGCAACAGACATTCTAACAACTGTTCTCAGTTTTGTTATCACCAGTAACCTCACCACCACCAGCAGGATTATCAGCCAAAAAAATTCCAACAGACTGCAGGGTGGCCCCGTGTGAAGACAGCAAATGGAAAGCTGTTTCACTGTACCCTCCCCACTATTCTGGAGGTCCAATACGTGGGGAAATTCCCGCGGAGCTCTTCATACTCCGAACAACAGACCAGAGTGACCAAGGCTTTCCAGCAAGTTCAGGTCAGGACCTGACACCAACTGGTGAGTGCTTTGTCTATACAATTTGATGACTCTGCTTTCTATCGTATTCCCACCAGAAAATATGGACCCCTAGAGGGCCTGAGGGATGTGCTGGTAATAGGTAATTGTATTCATGGACCAAATGAAATACATATTATAGTGGAAGTGCAAACTGTTGGGCCAACTGACGAAATCACAGTCACTTTCTGCTGCACAAAACCACCACGCTTCCTGCACAGACTGTGATCGCCCAAGCCTTTTTATTGCCATTAAGCATAGACAATATCCCAGAGCACCCAATGGCATTCTGGGTTGAAATCATGGGCCAAGACAAGCCCCTTATAAAGTGCAGTCAGTTGAATAAAGGTAATGACATCCACCTACAAGGGATGGTGGACACAGGGGCCAATGTTACTATCATTACACAACCTCAATGGCCCCTGAACCCGGAGCTGACTCCTGTCACTGGAGTCACCTCAGTGATTGGAGGAGCCGCCATCTCCATGAGGAGCGAGCGTATTATCACAACAGAGGGACTGGAGGGCCAAACTGCCACCATCAGGCCATTTGTAGTCAGGGCACTCACCACCCTGTGGGCCAGGGACCTGTTGTCCCAGTGGGGAGCTTGACTTGATATTCCACCTCTGTCCCGGGATTTCTATTTGGGGCCACTGCAGAGTGCACCACCCCACAATCACCTGGAAGACTGACACCCCACCGTGGGTGGATCAGTGGCCCCTCTCAACAGAGAAATTACATACCCTCGAGCTTCTTGTGGAGGAGCAGCTCTCCAAGGGCCACATTGTACCTTCCAACACCCCTTGGAACTCCCCTGTCTTTGTTCTCAAAACACCTGGCAAGGACAGGTGGACGCTCCTCCATGACCTTTGTAAAATTAACGAGGTCATTGAGGACATGGGTCCCTTGCAGCCTTCCTTCTCCGTCCTTGCTTTCTTGTGACTCGAGACTGGTGGTCATTGATATCAAAGACTGCTTTTTCAACATCCCCCTCCATCCTCAAGATGCTCCCAGATTCACCTTTTCCATCCCCTCCCTGAACAGACAGGCACCTCTGAAGCAGTACCACCAGTGAGTCCTCCCCCAAAGTGAGAAAAACTCCCCTATATATGCCAGTGGTACATGGCCCTTGTCCTATCTCCCATCCAAAGGACTCTCCCAGATGCCATTATCCTACATTATATGGATGGCATTCTGTCTTGGTTTGAAGACAGATGTCTGCTAAGGAAGGCAGGAGCTTCCTGTGAAATGGAAAATGTAAATCCCCTCCCTCTGAATTATTATAATTTTGAAATTAAAAAGCTCTCAAGCAAAGATATGGGAATAAGAATAACAGTTATTTACGAGGAAAACTAAAAATACAAACGCAATAGTACAAACAAAAAAACCCCACTGGCAGAGTCAGAATATGACCTGACACCCTGTGGGTCACAGTGGTGGTAGCAGTCCTATTAAATGGAGGCTGCAGTGCTCCTGGAGTGACAGGTGGGGTTCTGTTGAAGCAGTGATCCTGTAGAAGGGTGGAGTTTTCCTCTCAAGGTCCAGTGGTGGCGTAGATGGGCCTGGACTTCTCCTGGGAATGCAGTGGAAAAGAAAGCTGCTCCTCTGGGAATCCAGTGGGAAAAGGCTGTCTCTCTTCTTCCAAATGTCAAATTATATCCAGGTAGGAATGCTTGGCTCCTCCCTCTGGCCGGAGCATCTCACAATGGGATGATGAATTTTTAACCAGTCATGCAGTGACACTCAATGGCCCAATAACAGAAGATATCTGCCAGAGGGGGGGATTGTTGAGGAAGAGATAAAGTAAACTGCTGTAAGAGATGGTCTGAAGTTTCCCTTATTTGCCTCACGACCGTCACAAGGACAGAGAGGAAGACCCTGAGGACCCTGGCTGGAGTTCTGGCCTGGTTGGGGTGGATGCTCGCCAAGTGATTGTTTGCAGCTGTGCTTGCTGTGCCCCCACGTTACAACTGCTTCGAGCAGGGGCTGACAGGGAGCGGCTTGCTCTGTACACTTACACCTGCTTCACAATCCCTGCTCATCACAATGGCCCATGAATTTCCCCACCTCTTGGCCAGATGAACTTTCTGGAGTAACTCTGGTGATCCCCCCATAGAAGATCCCTCATCTGCCTCACAACCGCTGTAAGGGAAGCCTCCTCCCAAGGACTGAGACTGAGACCCTTAAAATTCTAACACATGGGCACTGGCCTGACTGAAGTGGGATGTTTGCCAAGTGTTGCCTGCAGGTGTGTTTGCTGCACCAAGACTGGTTTCTCATAGACACCAATCCTGAAAACAATGGGTCTCGCTCACCGCTGAGATTGATTTGTCCTGTTTTGGATCATGGACTGTCTTACTCATTTTCAATAGACTTATTCTCCATTGTCTTTTATCTGTTCTCCCCTTGGTGGATGACTATAAAAAACCCCTGAGTTATGCAAAGAATTTGAGATTCTCCCCAACGTGACAAGATGGATCTATTGGCTGGACCACGAGGATTTTGTCTCTCCATTGGTAGCTATTCCCACCCCTGTCTTCTTCTCTCTCCCTCTATCCTTTATCTCCTTTCTAATCCTTCTATTGCTTCTGCTGTGGGCACTCAATAAAAGGTGCATTTGTTTTGATCAAGACTGAAATCCCCTCTCTGTTGTTTTTGCACTCTGAGATCAGTTAATGAACCATCACAACCCCACTTGTACGAGCGGATCGTGACATTAAATTGGCGTCATGGACAGGATTCTGACAGACAGAGGGGTTTGCAGGGTTGTGTGTAGTCTGTAACAGGGGAAGGATGTTTCTCTCCAGCCGCACCGAGCCCGATACCCCAAAAGGGGTGAGTGGTTGTCTAAAAAGGAAAGGGAGTGACTCAAATTTCCCACAAATTGCACATGCCTAGGTGAAAAGCACCCCCATACTCAATTGAGGGCTCTGCCTTCAGAATTTTACAAAAGATCTTTTAGTGCAAAAAGGGAAACTGTTTTTGTGTATGTGTGAATCTGGACTGTCTGGGAAGTGAAGGGACTACTTGAAGTAACTGAGTAGAACCTCCCAGGCACATTTAGTCTCTTCACCCACCCAGGGAAGCAAGGGAAACACAGCAATGTGGTAGGTAAGGGACAGGCTTTCGGAAGATTTCGGGCTGTGACGGAAAATTACAGGACTCCTTCTGCCCCTCTCCCCAGAGATAAGGATCACCCTTGGAATGTAGCCAAACATGTAGCCCCCCTAACCTATAGATGCCAGTAACTTTCCACTCCATACTAACCCTAGAAAGTATAGCCAAACCCCTTTCTGACGTAGAGAAACCCCTTAGTCCATAAATGCCCCTGAGACCCCTCAATAAACGCCTTTAACCGTCCACCACATTGGTGTTAGCGTCCGTTACTGGCCCGAGAGGTCCCGGGAGGGGATCACCGTGCTGAACTCTGAAACCAGGTCGCCGCTGCCTTCCCAAGAAGGAAACATAGTGGTGCCAAAACCCGGGAACGACAAGTCCGGGCAACGGGGGTACTCCTGGCCAGGGGACAGCGGCCACAGCGGCGGGAACGACTGTGGCGGAGCAGGGGGACGCCCCAGGACCCGCGATTTGTATGGAAGCGATAGCGAAGGTCGTAAGTTCGATATATATGCAATGGGGAATCAAATGTGAGCTCAGGAATTTTAATCTCGCCTTAACGAGACTCCTCGAGCTCGGGGTCATTGATCGACCCATAGATATATTGCATTCTGAGGTGTGGCAGAAATGCACTGTCATGTTAGCAGAAGACACAAAAGCCACGGGCAGCAGCAAAAGTCTGAAAGCGTGGGGGAAGGCAGAAGCAGCCCTACACAAAGCATTAGAAGAACGGGAGACGTGGAACGCTGCGCGTTCCTGTCTGTTAATCACGCCACAGTTGGGGGAGGGGGCGATAACGTGAACCCCCCCTGATAGCGACCCGATTGAAAGCGGGGAGACGGGGGGGCCGGGCGCATCCCATCCCTCCCCGAGCCCAGAACCCCCAGAGCCCCCGGGGGACCCCCTGACCCTTTCAAGGGACCCGCCGGGGCCCAAACCCCCTCCGGAACCCCCCGGAATGTCCGCGGGCCCCCCGGCCATCCCTTCCCTGCCAATGGCCGACTTAGCGCAGGGGGCAGAGGGATGCGCGCGGTCCTTTTGGGAGGGATTGGCGGCAGAAGCCCGAAATATCGAGAAGGCAAGCGCGCGGGCGGGCGGCGGAGGGGATCTGCTGCCTTACCCATTTGAACACGGCGCGGGTGGCCGGGAAGAGGGGTGGAGCCCGTCGGCCCGCGGCGGGAAGAACCCGGAAACGCGGCCAGCCGCAGACACGCATGCGCGTGAAACCAGCACTGAGCCCATGCCCGGCCGGGAGCTGTGGATCCCAGCAGACACGTGTGGGGGTGCGACAGAGGGCGGGCACTCACTCGGGATCCGCACCCACTGATGCCACCATATATGGGAGAGATCCCTCCCTGTGGGAGGCAGGGTGAGCCCAGGGGGCGGGAGCGGCACCGCCTCCGAGGGGAGGAGCAGGGCCGAAGCTGAACAAAACGGCAGGGGAGACTGGAAGTTTATTGGCAGTCGACTTCCAACTCTGAAGGGAACCACAGCTCCCCAGACTGCCCTGCGGAGCCGACCGAGTCCAGCAGCGACTCGGAAGCAGAGAAAACAGAATCAATGCGGTTTCGGACGAAACCAAATAAAACTTTTAACACAGTCAGGAACCAGCCCCAATACGAACTCACCAACTGGGGTAAAATCAAAATCGAATGCGCGGGATGGGCGCCCGTGGCGTCCGTGTATGCCTTCCCGGTGAGAATTACAGGACCCCAGGGGAACCAGCAAAGAACGTATGCTCCCGTTAATACTAAAGACATTCAGACAATAGTAAAAGCTATTTCAGAAAAAGGAATTAACTCAGGGGTGGTTTCCACTCTCGTGGATGGTCTTTTTAGCAATGATGATTTACTCCCTTTTGATATAGTGCAAATAAGCCGTATGCTTTTTGATGGGGCGGGTTTGATAATATTTAAACAGGAATGGACGGACCAATGTGCAACCATGCTCGCTCAGACAGCGGGGGAAGGGCAGCCACTCCACGGGTCGAGTTTATCTAGGTTGTTGGGGAAGCATGACGAAGTAGCCACGCCCCAGCAACAAGCTGCGCAGCTTTGGATTGAGGAAGTCAGGGCGACTTCCCGGGCGGCCAGAGAAGCTATATGCGCCGCATCCAGGGTGGTGGCCAGACCGACACCATGGTCGACCATCAAACAGGGGGAGAGTGAAGGCTTTACACAATTTGTCGACCGCCTTCAGGCTGCGGTGGACTCTTCTAATTTACCCGCTGTCGCAAAAGGCCCGGTGGTAGCCGACTGCCTTTGGCAGCAATGTAACACCGTAACCAAAGATATATTGCATTCCCTGCCAGCCGGGGCCAGCCTGGATGACATGATTAAGCATGTTGTGAGGGAAGAGCAGCTGACCCCACTTCAAGCAGCCGTCCACACCCTAACCAGTGTGATGGCCTGCTTCAAATGTGGACAGTCAGGTCATGTCGCGGCAAGCTGTCCCCAGCCGGCACAGCTTCCCCAGGCAACACCCCCGCCCCAACAGCGTCCCAGAGGGGTCTGCTGGAACTGTGGGAAGAGAGGTCACCTTGCTAGGGACTGTAGATCCCGGCCCCGGGGAAACGGGAGAGGGAGGGGGCGTGCGGGCCATATTCAGCCCCCTCCCGCTCTGGATGCGAGACAGCCCATCTATGCCAACCCACAGTGGGGCAGGGGATCCTCATACCCTATGCTCCCACACGAGGCAGTCAGTATTGCACCCTCGCCAGCGATACAATGGCAGGGCTATGCAGCACCACCAACCGTACCCTCACACCCCCCATCATCACAAGCCACGCAAGCGCTACAGGACCAGCAGGGGACGCCCCAAACCGGGACCCCTGGGTGGCCCTGGCCATGAAAATAGGGAAGGAACCCCTGATGATATGGGGGACATGCCGCCTCTATGGCAGTCAGGACCCCCACATCGTAGGGCTTCAGTTTTGGGCAGACACGGGATCAGACTGCACGATTCTCCCCCAGTCGCATTGGCCCAGGCATTGGCAGTTTTAGGAAGTCCCTCCAGTGAACGGGGTGGGGGGACAAACCCGGGCGTGGAAAAGCACCCAGCTGGTGGCTATAACACTTCACACGAACAAGGGACCAGAACAGACAGTAGTGATTTACCCCCACATTTTGCAAAACTCTCCGCCACTAATAGGAAGGGACGTCCTTGCTATGCTAGGAGTCAGGATTACAAATTTATCATAAAGGCCACTGCTGTACACCCTCAGCTGCCGATCAAATTGACTTGGAAATCATCAGATCCTATTTGGAGGGAGCAGTGGCCTTTGTCAGAGCCTCGAGTGGCAGCTTTGCTGGAACTGGTCGACCGCGAACTGCAAAAGGGTCACACAGAACCCTCCACCAGCCCATGGAACACCCCTGTGTTTGTAATCCCCAAAAGGTCCGGAGAGGGTTATCGTCTCGTCCACGACCTGAGAGAAGTGAACAAGATGATTCGACCCATGGGTCCAGTCCAGACACTGCTACCCATGAATTCAGCTATCCCTGAAGGACAGCCATGCGCAGTGCTGGACATCAAAGACTGTTTCTTCTCGATACCCCTGCATCCGGACGACAGAGAACACTTCGCCTTTTCCGTTGCGTTTCCAAACGGTAATCGGCCTAACCTCCGTTTCCAATGGAGGGTGCTTCCACAGGGTCTCGTGGACAGTCCTGTTATCTGCCAGGTCACCATGGACAGAGCACTGATGCCAGTCACGAGAGACTTGCCTGGCAGAAACTTACTCAGGTTTCCCAAGACCCTTTTCCCTAGTCAGAGCTCAACCTCCTACCTCATTACAGTGCCTATGTATAGGACTACCTCATTCATTTGTGAAAGAGGGGGGGGAAGTGTGGTAGGTAAGGGACAGGCGTTCAGAAGATTTCGGGCTGTGACGGAAAATTACAGGACTCCTTCTGCCCCTCTCCCCAGAGATAAGGATCACCCTTGGAATGTAGCCAAACATGTAGCCCCCCCTAACCTATAGATGCCAGTAACTTTCCACTCCATACTAACCCTAGAAAGTATAGCCAAACCCCTTTCTGACGTAGAGAAACCCCTTAGTCCATAAAACCCCTTGAGACAGAAGAATAAATCGCCTTTAACCGTCCACCACATTGGTGTTAGTGTTCGTTACTGGCCCGAGAGGTCCCGGGAGGGGATCACCATGCTGAACTCCGAAACCAGGTCGCCGCTGCCTTCCCAAGAAGGAAACATAGCAGACGCTGTGTGGTTGTGTACCTTAAGTCTACACCTCCCTGTCATGGTTTTGGTCCCTTCACAAAATGACTGAAAACCTCAGCGCAAAAGTTAAAGCTGAATTTTATGCTCTACTAGCTAAACACAATGCCAAACCTTCTCCCGGAGGAGAAGAACGGGCACAAAGTAACTGATTTAATTTGAAAAATGTTATTGATAGAGTATGTTCTTTACAACATGAAACAAAATTTAAACTGGGCAAAAATAAAACTATTCTCTGCTCAGTTTTGGGAGCTTGTCTCACAGCAGCTATAAAAACTCTCTTAAACTGAAGAAGTGAGGAAAAAGCTATAATGGACTCCCTTCAAAACCTAGTTGAAATTTGGAAAAAAAATTAAATGAAGAAAAGAATGAGATCCATCTGTTACAAGCTGGCCTTAGAGAGGAACATGTTAAGAATTCACTGAATGCTGATTCCTCAACACAGGCAGAGGAAAAGAAACTCCTCACATTAAACAGATTTATCCCCATAAGGAACTAGAGGCAGTAAAAAAACTGTGGAGAAAACTGCTGCCCTCATTTGAGACCCTTGGTTAAAACAGAATATAACTATATTAATGATGAAGATTTTGAACCACATATCACAACTAAACAAATACCATTCAGCACTACCAAATTGACTAAGCTGAAGAAAGAATTTGGGTGCCTTCCACAAGAATCGGAGACAGAATATGTCTTCCAAGTGTCCCTCACTGGTGGAGATCAAATTAAATTAACTGAACAGGAGGCCAGTGGGTACTGGGGACATGGAGTTTTCCTAACAACAGGAGATAAGTGTGACACGTGGTCCCTGACACAATGTGTGCCTTTCTGGGCCGGGGGAATTAATCCTTTGGAAAGGGGAGACCCTTTAGCTATAGTCAGTGCCCCCGACCAGCTTTTGGAAGGCGCCCACAAAGCCACCTGCCTGCAAATGATTCATGAAAAAGGTTGATTCCTGGTTTTCAGTCACCAGTGCAATTACCGGTAAAGCCTGAAATTATGACTCCTTTAATTTGAGGGCTTCCTAAACCTACAGCAATTACTTTACAGAAAACCATACTGGCCTTGGGTCCCATAGAGAGACTAGATAGATTCCTTGGTAACCCCACTGACCAAACTGGATCTACTGATCCTGGTTTCACTCCATACTCCATCCCCTCACAGCCCCCAGCTTCTCAATCTGATTCACCTGCCAGTAGCCATAAAGTTTGGGCATGGAGCGAGGTTGCAGTAGATTTGATTAATTACAGTAGATGATATGGACCTGTAAAAACCCTGGAGGAGAAATCAGAAAAAACAAACGGTGTTTGGTTTATCGGGGCTCCTCACGGTGAAAATTTAGGGAAGGGAAAACAGATCTCTAACCGCCACCATTGGTGGTTGTTGGAAGTTAAAAGGGGGGTCCCCAGAGAGGTGATGGATGGTTTGCCCCTTGATAAATTACAGAAAATAATAACAAATTTGGCACTATCAGAAACCGAATTTATCAGTTCAACCCAGTGCACCCCTCCCTTCTCAGAATCCAGCCAGTGAGCCAAAAGAAACCCTCTCCCAGCCTCTCCCTCAGAATTTAGGATGTGAGCCAAAGCAAACACAGAACCAGAGAAACTAGGTTCTCCATCCCTTATAGGTGAGCAAAGGGCTGGAGCATGGATGTATCTGAGAATGCTCACTAAACATAAATCAGGAGATATATAGATCACAGCTATCACAGGCCTCAAACAGGCACTTGTAACCTTTCTGATTGACACTGGGGCACAAATCTCTGCACTAACAAAAAGGATGCCCAGAAGTGTAGAATTGTTCCAACAAAGAAACAATGTTGTGCTTTAAATGCCCTAGGAACTACAGAATCTATGAATGTGGCCTTAGTAAAACTCACGCTCCATGGAGAGGAGAATCAATTAGTTGTCAAAATTGGGGATATTCCAAACAATTTATTAGGGATGGATGTTATTGCTGGGAGGCAGTGGGAAGATTCTGAGGGATTCCTGTGGACATTTGGCGTGCCACGTCTTAACATTAGACTGCTCCAAGCTGCATCCTCCTCACTGTCTAGCAAAATTACTCATGTAAAACAATACCCTCTACCTTCTGGTGCCAAAGAGGGCATCAACTGGTTATACAGGACTTGTGAGACCAAGGAGTAATAGTCAATACCCATTCTCTTTTCAACTTGCCAGTGTGGCCAGTTTGGAAACCCAATGAGAAGTGGAGGCTGACAGTAGACTTAATGCCAACACAGACCCTCTTACAGCAGCGGTCCCAAATTTGGCTGAATTAATGACATCAATTCAAGAAAAAGCTCACTCAATCATGGCAACTATAGATGTCAAAGACATGTTTTTTATGATACCCATACAGCCAGGAGATATGGACCGTTTTTCCTTCACACGGAAAGGACAGCAATACACTTTCACTAGGCTTCCCCAAGGCTACAAACACTCCCCCACTTTGGCCCACCCTACTTTAGCCCAGGAATTAGAAAAAACACCCAAACCTGATTCTGTAGCTGTTTAACAATACATTGATGACATTCTGGGCTGGGGGGGGGTGGTGTGTGTGAAATAGAGGTAGTAGGGAAACATCAGCAGAAAATAATCTCTCACTTAGAAAGTCTTGATTTGCAGATGCCCCCAGAGAAAATTCAGAAATCTTCTCAGGAAGTGAAGTTTTTGGGAATTTGCTGGAAAGGAGGTATGACATGTATTCCACCTGATATCCTAACCTCTTTAGATCAGATCAAAATGCCTGAATCCAGGAAAGATCTCCAGCAAGCTCTAGGATTATTAGTGTTCTGGAGAAAACACATTCCAGATCTTTCAATAATTGCCAGGCCCCTTCATGACTTGCTGAGCAAAGGGGTGAAATGGGATTGGACTCCTTCTCAGGAGGAAGCATTGCAATTGCTGTTTTTTGAAGCAACAGCTCACCAAGCACTGGACCCTGTCCATCCCACAGATCCCTTTCAGGTGGAATGGGGATTTGGCTCCTCAGGGCTGTCAGTACAGCTACAGCAGCAGGGTCCTGAGGGTCCGATGTGTGGGAGGTTAAGATATTGCGATGTTACGGTCAGGCAGAACCCCTCCCCTTTTACTGTTACCTTTTACCGTTAACCCCTGTTATAAATGACCTGGTTCAACTGTTAATCAAGGCCATTTTACCGTCCACCACATTGGTGTGTGCGTGTACTTGGTCCGTGTGGCAAAGGTGCTGCCACCGAGCCGTTCTTGACCCAGGACCCCACGCCCCAAGCGGCGGCAACAAGTGGTGCCAAAACCCGGGACAATCCGGGAAGCAGGAACCGCCTGGGTGAGTGAACGGCAGCCGGAGCAGCAGGACTGTCCCCGGCAGGGAGGACGCTCCCAGAGGACCGGCGAGAGGGGAAAGTCTCGCACTTAGGACCAGCAAAGGAGGAAGTCTGGCGCTGAGGACCGGCGAAGGAGAAAATGGAGTACCTCCCAAAGGTCATTTTTAAAATTCATAGGCAGTGGGGCGTAGACTGTGAGCCAGGAGATTTTATCCTCGTAGTGTCGAGGCTCCTGCGGATTGGGGTTATTGGGCAGCTGGTGGATATTTTCCACCTCGAAGTGTGGGATAGTTGTACCGGGGCCCTAGCAGAGGAGGCTTTGTCCTCAGGCTCGGGGCGAAATCTTAAATTATGGGGCAGAGTCACGCAGGCTCTGTGAAAAGTTAAGCAGGAGCAGGAAATGTGGAAAACCACACAGGACTGTGTGCAGGCAGGGCCCCGGCAGGGTGTGGGGGCGGCCGCACAGACTGCGGGTGATCGTGAGTCTGCCAAGTGTGGGGATTTACAGCCGCGGGGATGCTCTTCGCAGCTCCCAAGCTCAGGCACGCTGGCTGAGGGGAAAAAGTGGTCATTTGGGACAGGCTGCTAGAGGAAGCGCGAGGTGCAGGCGTTAGCTCAGAGGTGCAGAGCGCAGCCGTTAACTTAGAGACATGCGGTGCTGCAATTGACTCAGAGGCGCGGGCCGCTGCCATTGACTCGGAGGCGCGGGGCACCGCCATTAACTCGGAGGCGCGGGGCGCTGCCATTGACTCAGAGTCCGAGGGAGCCTGGGCGGGGCCTCCGCCTTACGCGCCACGGGGTGGTGGGCCCCAGAAGGGGGGGATGCGGACACGGGCGTGATCGGCAGAGACGGAGAAGGTCTGCAGGACAGCGCAGACACGCGCAGGCAAAAAGGAAGGAAAAGACACGGAGGGGGAGCTGATGCCGCTTGAAGCATGGGGTGGAAATCTCATTACAAGGCACTGGCCTCCCCCAGCAGGAGGCGGGGCAAGCCTAGAGGGAGGGAGCGGCCCAATGCTAAGACAAAGGGGCGAGGTCGAAGCCTGACAGAGGGTTTTACCAATTCCATCCGGCCAAAAGATCAAGCATGCATCCTAGCAACCGCCCTGCTGGCTTTAAATCAGTTCCCCAGGGGAGACGAAACAAAAAGTCCTGCCCAGAGGCACTGGGCCACCCGGGCACTAGAGGAACGCCCACAAGTCATGATTAAAAATTAGTTAGGAGAATGGGAAACGGGTTGGAGGCTGGTACTCACAGGGCGAGGGTACACAGCCGTCAAGAAAAATAGTAAAATTAAATGGTGCCCGCTTAAGTCGATAAAACTGGACCTTCAGGGCAAAAACTAATGAAATTTGTAAAGCTTGTTTTGCAGGACTGAATCCTCAGACGCCCCCGTGGCCCGTATACCCCGCTTCCTAAAGGCTGTGACGAATCATCAAGCAGCCCGATGGCAGACCATACCGGGGTCGTGAAAAACTCAGTGACCAAACTAAAGGAGAGGCCGGCGCAGAGAAGGACTGGGGGAAAAATCTCAACAAAAATGGTATCAGTCATGGTTCACATAAATGTTTTTGAAAGTCTTGTTTTAAGTGGTATCCATCAAGTAGAGTTCGAACTCTGGCCAGGTTCTGGCTCTACTTGAATGGAATGATCGCCAATCAGCCCAGAGTTTTTCTGGGTCAAAAGGTTCAAAGGGAGTTTTGGAGAAACGTGAATCCAGACATGAGTAAACGTGAATCCAGACATGAGTTCTCAACATCACTCTTCTTTTAAGGTCAGCTGTCGCAGACTCTGGGCGGATAGTTCGGTGCTGTGGTAAATGTGTGATTTCAAATAGTCAACTGTGTTAACAATTATTAGCCAAAAAACTGAGGAAGTCCTGCAATGATATCCTAAGTCATGGTTCAGTCAGCCCCCATGACTGATTGCCCTTGGTTCTACCTTATTAGGCCCTATTATTCATCTTGGACCTTATTTTTCAAAGAAGTTAGCATTGTTTATTAAAAACCAGTTAGAAATAGTTACCATTTCACCATCCACCACATTGGTGAGTGCGTGTACTTGGTCTGTGTGGCAAAGGTGCTGCCACTGAGCCGTCCTTGACCCGGGACGCCACGCCCCAAGTGGTGGCAACACTGAGGAGGCCTGTTGGTTTCTATTCCTGTGGTTTTAAAGATGCTAAAAAAGATACACTACCTGGGAAAAAGGATTGTTTGTGGTTAGCTTAGCTCTCATAGAAGTGGGAAAAATTGCACAACAACAACCAGTTGTCTTGAGAGGCCCTTTCAAAGTTATTAAGACAGTCACTACTGGGACCCCCCACCCCACCCCCGCCGACAGGGTGGGCCAAAGGGCCTCAGCTGCAAACTGGTATGCTCAGATTGAACATTACTGTAACATTTTCTCAATAACAGAAGGAGCTGTAAAAAATTTAGCGCTACAAGAAACTGAGAATTTGGGCAGCAGCCATGACAAACCTGCCTCTGTAATTAAAGTATCCCCTCCTTTCTCCACCAAACGATCAGCAAATTCTTGGTTCCCTGATGCCTCTGCTAAACAGGAGGGGAAGGTGTGGAGATACAGGGCAGCAGCCCTCCACATTTCCTCTGGTGAACGAATCATTACCGAGGGAGAAGGCAGTGCTCAGGTTGGGGAGCTGAGAGCTGTTTGGAGTGCTTTCCAACATGAGGTACAGAATACCTCTCCTGTCTGCATCTACACGGACTCCTATGCTGTGTATAAAGGATGTACTGAGTGGCTTCCTTTTTGGCAGCAAAATGATTGGGAAGTTAACAGAATTCCAGTATGGCAAAAGGAAAAGTGGCAAGAAATTTTCAACATCACAAGCCAAGGGAACTTTGTTGGGGTGGGCAGCCTTTCACCAGACAGATGGAAATCCAGCAGGAGAGTGGAACAATAAAGCTGATGATTTAGCAAGACTAAGTCCCCTGAAAAAGAACAAATTACAGAGGACTGGGATCAACTATTGTCGGGTTCGGCTCTCTGTCTCTGCCCAGACACGGGTAGGGTGGTTCTTGGGTGGCACGCACTTCAAAGGACGAGTCTGGACTCTTCAGCTTTTCGATCTTCAGATTGTTTATTGTTTCTTATCTACAAAATTTTCTGTCTGCCCAACAGAGGTCTGATCTGCAAGGCAGCCAAGGGCACTCGTGACCACCCACGGGGCGGTCATGTCTTTTTATACTAAAATCTACGTACATGATATTTACTTTTATTTTCCAATACTTTTCACCCATATTGGCAAGTACACCTTCACCATAAACCAATCCCCAAGTGCCAACATCACCACAGGAGATGGAAGACAAGAAGAAGAAAGAAGAAGGATGAGACACGCCCTGATCCCTCCATCTTGTCTCCATAACCCCCCTGTACCAAAAACCTTAAAGTTTATATTTCACCCTATAAATGTGTCCCTTTTACACCCTTCACTCTAAAGTGATTCTCATGTGCTCAAACTGCTGTCACTTCTGTGGATGGATCAAAATCAAGCCACCAAGCACTCTTGGCAACATTCCAGGATTTCCGAGACCCCCAAGGGTTCTCCTGGCATCTCTGGACATTGGGAGCGATGTGCTGAGTTCCCACATCTCCCCCTTCTCTTTGCACCAAGAAGACTTCTTTGGCAACTTGACTCATGACACGTCGCACACATAAAAAGATGCATGCGACGATGAGCATGAGGACTAAGAGTATTATTAGAATATAAAATCCCATTTTTAAAAACCCTCTCCATAAGGGAGAAAGATCAAAAAATCCCGCCACATCATCAATCCATGACCCAGTGATTTCGCCGAGTTTCTTTATACTGTCTTTCATTCTTTGAATACTTTCATGAATTGATCTTGAATGATCCAAGAGATTCATGCAGCACATTCCCTCAAACTCTTCACATCCATGTCCATGAGCAAGCAATAGATAATCGATTGCTTCCCTATTTTGAAGAGTTGCCTCTCTCACACTACTTATGTCTTTTAACATATCACTCAAAGCGAGAGAGACTGATTGAGCATGCTTGTTCAACCAACAACTCATGTGGTCCAGTTGAGTCAAGGCCACCCCCGACGCTGTCTGAGGTGAGAAAATTGCTGCCGCAATTCTCCTTGCCTTGTCCCAGGTGTATACTTCATCATCACAGTTTGTACTGTAATGTTTCAAGGACCTTTTCTCTTTATGTTTTTGCTCTCTCAATACTTTCAAATCTGGTGATAACATTGAAATCCTCCCAATGCTGCATGGACCTCCCTTGGCATTTGCAGGAATGCCGTGCCAAATTCTGTCCCCACAAATTAAAAACAACCCACGTGGCAATTGCACTGGGACCTGGATTGATCCTTTGGCTGTCGTCTCGGTGTGATTGCACCAAGCTGACGCGTTTCTATAAAACTTGCGATTTGGAGTGACATCAACGCTTTTGTTTGTCCTTGACACATCCGAAATTTCGAATTTCATGCATAGTCTCATTGTTGTGGACCCGAAAATTTCCAATTCCTGTGGTTCGGTAGAAGCCACAGGTAAAAGATGTGTCCAAGCACACCATTCATTCACAGGATCTTTGATGACCTGCGAAATCTCCATTGAAGAGTGTCCTGGAATTGGCCATTTGGCCACTGGCAACCCAACCATGCATGCTGTGAATGGTTTCCCTGGTTTCGAATGTGTCAGGCAGATACTTTCTAAGTTCGCTGCCTGGGCTAAAGTTTCCCAAACATTTTGTTTTGGTTGATTGATGGGTAAATTTGCTCCATTGCTTAAAGCAACAGATGAAAGCATGAGCATCATGAAGCTCATGACTTCATCCTTATGAAAAATCATTGTCATGCTCTCACTCAAAGCCACAAAGGAAAAACCCCCAAAGTTTTTATTCTTTTTGTCCCTCTTCTGAGTCATTGTTCACAACTTGAGTTTCTTCCTCCGTCTGCATGCTCGTTTCTCTGCTTCTGGGATCAGTGCTCTCTTGCTCTCTTGTCCGAAATGGCTTCACGTGTCGCGCTGACACCCACTTCAGACCTCGCCCTGTGGAAACACAAGCGAAACCCTTGCCCCAAGTGATTAGTTTGAAAGGACCCTTTAAGAATCATTGACACAAAACATCGAATGTCAAATGGCATGAAATCACACGTATTGAATGTCCCCTTCAGGAGCTGTTTGAAGAATTGTGAATTCAGACCATTGTTCTGAATGGCCTTTGATAAGTCTTTGATCACTTCATGACCCAACCTTTCCCACCTTGGATTTTGACCTTGTGCATCATATGTCACTGGCATTATTATGTCTCCTGATCCTCTGATCAGACCCTTTTCTTTTGATAATTCATTTCTAATTTCCTTCCAGTCTATTGGTTCTATCGGTCGTTCTTCTTCCTCCTCTGGAAACTCCATTGGCCATTGCCTGCACAATGGAATCATGGAGGCTCTTGGTGATCCTTCGCTCCATGTTCTTTGACTTGAGGTTTTCGGTCTTGCTCCTAAATCTGAAAAAGAAACTTGAGGTTCTCTTAAACGTGTTCTTTTTGCTGCATCAAAAGACTGCAGAAGATTTCTTGCTGCTTCTGCTGCTGAAAGCTGGAATGCTGGAATTCCCTCTCTTGCTGTAATGTGTATCATTTCTTCTCCTTGAGGCTGTGCTTCATCTGAGCTGTCTTCAACTTCATATGATCCTGAAGTTGATGGAATATTATCCTTTTGTTGTTGTTGTTGTTTTTGTTTTCTTTAATGTGGTTTTCTTTTTATATATCGTTGGAAAAAATTGTTGCATTGTCGCAGTTTGGCCATCAGGTGATGTGGTGGCGCTGTCGAGCAGGTCCGACATGTCCTGCAGTGTGGTCATCCCTCCACGAGGTGGCGCTGTCGCCTGCCTGGACGACCGTGATGACGACACGAACTCGATCGGTTCCTGCTTGTCAGACTGCAACGCTTGCAATCATGTTTGAGACCGAGTTTGCATGGCTGTTGACTGAGCTGGCATTGAGGGTTGAATACTTGAATGTTTCTTTTGAGTGGAAGAGGTTTGAACCATAGGGATTGAGGCTAAAGGCATTGGGACCGGAGAGGGGGTGGAGCCCCGGGATGTCGAACCCCGAGCGTGGCCCCTCCTCTTTGCCCGAGAGGTCACAGGGGATTGGACCCACCCCCGTCCTCGCTCAGCACGCACCTCCCGCGCACGCGCGCCTTCGGGAACGCTCCCTGCCTCCCCTGTACTGATGTCACTGTCTCCGTCCTGCTCCACCTCCGAAGTCTCCTCCCTATTGTCTGTTCCTGTCCCTCTCTCCTCCTCCTCTGACGCTGTAGCCACACCCCCCGCCAAAGCGCGCGGCCCTCCCCCTGCCGGTATCCCCTTTCGGACCGCGTTTCGAGCCGATCTCTGCGTCCAGATTTCCGGGTCTGACGTCACCACCACACGTCCCCTGCATCCCCCCACAGTAGCCTGCTGGAGCCCTGCAGCCGCCCCGCCCTTTCTACCCGTGTCTGACGCTGCCGCGTCGGTTTGATAGCCCTCCCCAGCTCTCCCGTGAGCCTTGCTCATCGCGCGCACTTTTGGCACCGCGCCAGTCGAGACTGCCGCCGCCCTCGACGCTGCGCTCGCAAAAGCCACACCAGATCCCGTGTCCCCCATCGCTTCCGTGCCCCTCCCGCCAGCCGCCGCCGCCGCGCCGCCACGCCTGCCACGAGAGAGCGCATCCCCCCTTCCCTCTTGTTCCCTTTGAACCCCCCTCCCTGACTCCGCCACTTTTGCCACCTCCTCTCCCTCTGACTCCTGCAAATCGGGGCGGTATGCTCCTAAAGAGCAACCTGTCTCCTTGATATCGCTGGGAGAAAACCTCATTTCATCAGGGAGTGGAATGGTATCATCTGTGCCTCAGTCGGAGCCTGAAGCCCCTGCACTCTCCGGGGTCTCAGGACGCTTTGGGGTTCCCTTGGGTCTTCGGGATGGTGGGACTGAAGGCAATGACTTTTTCCTTGTCCCCCTTTCCCGGTCACTTTTTCCCCCGGGCCAATCGGGATCAGAGCCAATCTCCGTTTCAAACCTTGCTCTCCTCCCTCTGCCCCTGTGGGACTCGCAACAAGTTGTTGCCTGGCTGACCCTCTAAATTGAGTCGAGGTCGCCTCTAACAAAATTCTTGCTGAAGACCGCAATTTCAAGGCTGTCTTATCATCATTGGTGGCTAAAAAATATAGGTGTCTATTAACTTCTTGCCAAAAACCTACTTCAAATAACAAATGTGTCTCTGAGTATGGGTAATTACACTGCACCCACAACAATAACTCTCTAAGTTTTTTCTTTGGGATCCCCTTAGTGTGTGTGTCTGCCACGCCCTGTAGGTCGGACAGAATCTCTATTTGTTCCTGGGAAAGTGTATCCCCATGTTCTTAATTCTTGACCTTCTTACCGAATTTGTCGTCAGAGCAGTCCAAAGGCTCCTGGTCACTGCCCGCAGATTACAGGAGATGGATTCGGAGGCGCCTTTCCGATTCCAATCCGGGCTGTTCTGCTACGAACTTTCTTTGGCCGAAGTGGAGTGCAATGTTCTCAGTGGCTGCTGCGTCTTCAGACTCTCCTGGCTGCTTTCTGGCTGCTTTCCCGAGGAGTTATCAGTGCTCTCCTGGGAATGAGTCCAGCTCGGGAGCTGCCCACTCAGCACTTCAAGGCTGCCCCTGTGCAAGAGGTGCACACCAGAGCTCACCGTGGCTCAGCGAGTGCCCGCCGGATGCTGCTGGGTCGCCGGTCACTGCCGAGCAGCCCCCCGGGTCGCCCACCGGGTGCCCACCCAGGGACGCCAAATGTCGGGTCCGGCTGTCTGTCTCTGCCCCGACACGGGTAGGGTGGTTCTTGGGTGGCACGCACTTCAAAGGACGAGTCTGGACTCTTCAGCTTTTCGATCTTCAGATTGTTTATTGTTTCTTATCTACAAAATTTTCTGTCTGCCCAACAGAGGTCTGATCTGCAAGGCAGCCAAGGGCACTCATGACCACCCACGGGGTGGTCATGTCTTTTTATACTAAAATCTACGTACATGATATTTACTTTTATTTTCCAATACTTTTCACCCATATTGGCAAGTACACCTTCACCATAAACCAATCCCCAAGTGCCAACATCACCACAGGAGATGGAAGACAAGAAGAAGAAAGAAGAAGGATGAGACACGCCCTGATCCCTCCATCTTGTCTCCATAACCCCCCTGTACCAAAAACCTTAAAGTTTATATTTCACCCTATAAATGTGTCCCTTTTACACCCTTCACTCTAAAGTGATTCTCATGTCCTCAAACTGCTGTCACTTCTGTGGATGGATCAAAATCAAGCCACCAAGCACTCTTGGCAACATTCCAGGATTTCCGAGACCCCCCCCAAGGGTTCTCCTGGCATCTCTGGACATTGGGAGCGATGTGCTGAGTTCTCACAAACTATTAGAATAGCTGCATGTAAAAAGACAGCACACAGGTGTGAAAGATTTGTACAAGGAAGCTCTTGCCCAGCGTTGGCCTGTCACCAAGGAAAGGTGTAAAACACGCGTATCAACCTGTGAGCAATCGCAGACTGGAGACTGGAGAGACATCCTTTGGAAGATGACCCTCTGCATTTCAGAAAGGGTAAAGGCTTATGGGACGCGTGGCAGGTAGACTATATTGGACCCTTTAAGAAGTCAGGAGTTAAACACTAGTAGGAGTAGAAATTGTATCTGGGATGGTCCAGGCCAATGCTTTTAAAAGACCTACAGGAGATAATACTGTTAAAGCATTGCAGGGATGGTTTGGAATTTTCCCAAAACCACAGGAAATTCAATCTGATTATGGGTCCCACTTCACTGCTAGAATTGTACAGGATTTGGCAAAAAATGAAGGAATTAAATGGACTTTTCATACCCCTTACTACTCTCAGGCTAACGGGATCGTGGAAAGGACCAATGGTCTTTTGGAATGACTTTTGAAACCAGAGGAGGGAAATTGGGATGTTCAGTTATGGGAAGCTGTGAAAAGTGTGAATGACAGATGGGGGGGTAAATGGGTGTCCCAAAATCACTGCCTTTTGCCCCATAGCTCCAAGCATAATTGCCTCTCTAGGGAGACCAGATGATTTCAAGATTCCAGCATATTACCCTGGACAACCTGTTCTGGTGGACCTCCCTACTGTAGGGGAAGTACCACTAGTGCTAAAAACCCCTCTGAATAAACATGCATGGGTAGCCTCTGATGCTCTAGGGAGAGAGCATCGGATAAATACACACTGGATAATTCCATCATTCTAACTTTTTCTGTCCCTTAGTGGCAGGATTCTGTCGTGTTTACTTTTACAGAAGAACCCTGAGGGTCATGAGGATCATCTGAACCATGATAACACTGGTGATACTTTTCTGCATCCTACCACAATTCCATGGACAGAATCCTGCTGAGTGGTCGTGGTCTGAAGCTACCATCCATCACACTAATGTTCTAGGATCATATCCCAAGGGTCACCACCTGAACCTAGAGCCTATAGTGCTGCATGACTCTGAGATATATCGCCCAAGTGAGTGGGGATGGGATCAGAAGGACTGGACTAGAGCCCTAACTGGAACAATTGGTGAGTCGATTGTGGTAGCGTGCAGAAAAGTGGAAGGATCTCTCTATGAGAAAGCCACCTCCATTGCAGGTGCTGGAAATGTTTTAGAACCAGATGGAAAAAACTATTTGCACATCCCTACAACAGAACTGTGTCCTACGACAAAGTGGGAGTGTACCAAACAAATTCCCCTCACTCTGTGCTGCTGGCAGGAGTACGTTGGTAACTACACTTTAGGCCCCAGAACCAACAATGCAATTACAAAGGATTGTAGAAATTAATCAGTTGATTGCTGGCATAATTTTACTTTAGCCAAACCAACTTATGTGACACGCCGTTGGCAAAATAACTTGACAAATCGGTTATGTTTAAAAGGCCTGGTTTACAAACTTAAGATAAATGCTATAACAAAGCCCACACTGAGTACAGTAGTCACACCCCAGTGGGTAGAAAGGACTGAGAGCACCCTTAGTCAACTTGATACTGAATGGCCTTGGTCCCAGGCTTTTGTTCATTTTTCCGGATCCTCAGGAAATATGAAGGATTTAAACCTATCAACTGTCATTATGCATGAAAATCAGATATACACTAGGCAGGAATGGGAAAACCAAAAAGCCTGGCAGCTTCAAGGGATAGTGGGGAAAAAAATTAGTATAGGATCCGAATGATTAACGGAACTACCCATAGTAAGGCAACCTCAATCGGTGTTTTGACAGATCAAACAAATAAGCATGAAAAGGTTGGTACGCACCCAAGCTTACAGGATTGTTGGCACAATTTTACATTAGCACAAACCATAGAAGTGGTTTGTCTTTGGTCCAAAAAATGTAGGCCTGTAGGGCCTACATTTTAAGTTTATAGTAAATGCTATAGCCCAACTGGTTACAATTTACACCACCACCACTCCAGCCCAACCACTGGTTATGTTTAGCCCAAGAATTTTTGAAAATGGACCAGATATAATTAGGAAAACAGGACAACAACAAATACTGTTCAATCCAGCATGGTTCTCTTAAACAAGTCAAATTGCTGATGCAAAGTAATGTCTCAGAAATACAGCCAGCCTGTTCGCCTTTTTTGCAAACTTCCTTTGAGGGTTGGATGACCTGGTTGCAAAAGCGGAACTCTTTTAAAAGACGGACGCTAAGAGACATAACCGGTGTTGTGGGAACAGGATTGGGAATTCTAAAGAGTATTGATTCAGAAGTATTAATGAATAAACTTGGCTGCGACAACTAGAGATTTGACCAAGTTACAACAACCACTGCAGTCATTGGCTTTAGGAACACACCAGTGGCTGCTATCAAACATTTTGACAAATTGGGAAAAGGTAAATGTAAATGACCACAAATTGGTAAATGATGCACTCGGTGCTACACAAAAGAACATTTCTTTGGCTCTCAGCTGTATCCAGGCACAATTGTGGATGCAGTCAGTTGCTGCCTCAATGATAAGAGAAGGTGAAGAAGGCACTTTTCCTACTGAAATTGGGAAAATAATTTGGGACAGTGCCACTGATTTTGAAAGAGAATTCCAATCCTGGTGGAACCTGGTGAATTTTACTTACAATCCCATTACAAACATAGCCATGGCTTTTGTGTTAACCATACGTAATGCCTCAGTGCATTTGATATTTCCTATGATTGCATTAGGGCTGAATCATGATGGAGCTGTTCTCTATCCTTATGAGCATCAGGAATGGGCCCGTCAAATGGGTGAGAAATGGCAAACTGTTAATTTAGAATCTTGTCTTGTCCGAGAACAACAAGGGCTCATCTGTGAAAGCAATGCAATCATAGCTCAAGACATTTGTTTAGACACAGAGCAAAATATCTGTCATTTTGAAATTCATCCTAATGAGACTTCTGAAACAGTTCTTATATATATAGGCAATAGATGTGCATGCTTCAGACCTGCTTGTGATTTTGTATTTGTAGAGAATGTTGTAGTAGATACTAAAAATTATTCAAATGTTTGTGCTTGTAACTTTACCAAGATTACAGGATGTTATTTCTCTTATGAAGCTCCAGTTATCTCTCACTACCTATTGCAATCCAACTACACACTGATTCACAAACTGATGCCTACTCCTATTGGGATGGATCTCACCTTGGTAAGACAACTGCTGCTCCATCGAGACTTAGTTGAAATTCTTGAGAAGATTGAGAAAAACGCACAGAAAGCCCTGGTGACTGTTCATCACAATGTGAGACAGATACCCCGTGTCATGGAAAGGGTGGAGAAAGATGCCCAGCACAGGTGGTGGGATACTCTTTTAGGTGGTCTCCTACTGCCACGGGTGTCCTGAGCAGTCTGTGTCATCCCATTGTTATCCTTTTGATACCAAATCTGTTTGGTTTTATTTTATCAGCAGTCCCATTCGTTATGAATTGGAGCATGAAACAGCTGACAAGATTGACGTCTATAGTTCATGCACACAACTTGGCTGATGTCCTATGCACTGTGGACATCCCCAAGACTTTGACACAAGGCAATTATGAATGAAGCATATGTGTTTTGGAATAATCCTAATTTCCATTTATGATTTTGTGGGAATTACTTTTGATTTTTAGTGAATTGGTTTAGAAAATCATTTTAAAGTTAGTGCTTATATTATGATTTGTTTATTGCTTTTGCTTTTGATATTTGTGATTTGTTTTGACCATTTGAGAATGGTTATAAAAATAATACTATTTTAATTAATTCACCATTTGAAAATAGTTATAAAATTGATACTGTTGTGATCAATATTAATTATGTTTGTTTATTGTCTCTCTTTTTTTTTTCCCTCTTCTTCCTATCCTTTCTTTTCCTCCTTTCTCTCTCTCTCTCTCTGTCATGCTGTCCCTATTTTTCCGGGTTCTACTACCAACGTACAGCGAGTCATGAAGACCTATCAGCAACACTCCAGAGCCCTGCTGATGACGATCCCTTCAAGACAATTGTGAGTCACGGGGTCGTGTGAGAGTCTGTCTGAAATATCCCTCATCTGCCTCACGATCGTCACTGGGGACCACTGAAAATCTCGGGCTTTGTAGGAGAAAGTTACACAAGCCAAAGGCTTCGAGACCTGAGAGCACAATGTTAGGTTATTGTTTTCACAGGTGTTGTTTGCTGTATGCTACACTGAGCCCAATGAGAAGAAGAAGGAAGCACCGTGCCCTTTTTGCAACAACAGCCTTGGGAGCTGTCCCACCTCTCAGCCTGGCTGGACTTCTCCTGAGTTCTGGGTGGTCCCCCCACAGAAGACCCTCACCTGTTTTACAACCACCGTGACAGACAGACTGAGATGTAAGGAGCCTCTCCATCAAGGAGTGAGACATGAAACCCCCATGTGAAAAGGCCCCTCTGCTCCTTCCAAGGACTGGGACTGAAACCCCCAGCCCGGGGCAGGTGTGTGGGGAGGCAAGCTGACCAAAGCGAGATGTTTGCCTGCAGGTTGTGACCGCTGGACCAAGAAGACAATGGCTCTCATTTACTGCTGAGAACATGGACTACCTGTTACATCTATTCCTTATTGTATCTGTTTCCCCCTCCCCGGCAATTTCCAATAGAGTTATCATTAAAAAAACCTCTGAGTTAGCCAGAGACTTCAAGATCTCCCCGACGTAACAGGCGGATCCTCGACTGGACTGGACCAAAGGACTTCGTCTCTACGTTTGGTAGCTCTATCCCCTCTCTCTTTCTCTCTCTCTCTCTTTTGTCTCTCTCTTCCTCTATCTTTTTCTCTCCCTTAATCCCTCTCTCACATTTTGCTGTGGTCATTCAATAAAGGTGCATTTATTTCGATTATCATTGCAAACCCCCTTGTACCGTGTTGGTTCTTTTTGCACCCTGAGATCAAATCCACAAACCATCATGAAACCTGTCTGTTAGGACGGATCGTGACACCCCCCGAAGAACCCTCCCCAAATTCCCCCCCAAAGCCCCCTCAGCACCCCCAGACCCCGCTAAAACCCCCTCAAGTTCCCCCCAGACCCTCCCCAAATCCCCCCAAACGTCCTCAAGACCCCTCCCCAAATTCCCCTTACGACCCCTCCAGGACCCCTCACCTGTTCCTGCGCCTCCTCAGCAGCTCCCGGAGCCCCCCGTCCTCTCCCAGCGCCTCCCCTGCTCTCTCCAGCGCCTCCCGCAGGACCCGCCCGAGCCCGGGGCGGCTCCCGGGGGTCCCCGAGGGGGTCCCAGGGGGCGGAGGAGGTGGAAGGGGGGCGCCCGCTCCATGCCCGGCCCCGGGGTCAGGGGGCGCCGCTTCGGGTTCCGCTCTGATTGGCTGGAGCGGTGCGGGGAGGGCAGGAGTTGCAATGGAAAGACGCCCAGTGATTGGTTGTTTTCGTAGAGGGCGTGGTGATTGACAGGAGAGGGGCGGGAGAGGCGGGCTTTGCTGAGGAGAGGTGCGCGGTGATTGGTTAGTTCAACTCGAGAGAGGCGGGCATTGCTGAGGGGATACCTGCGGTGATTGGTTGGTTTGGCACATCAGAGGCGGGCGTATCTGACGGGAGGTGTGCGGTGATTGGTTGGATTGGCGCACGGGGAGGCCGGTGTTCCTGAGGGGAGGTGATTGGATGGTTTGGGGCGGGGCGTCCACTATTGGCTGGGAAAAGTCCGGGATTTTTAAGAGAACATTCCCGGTTTTCTGGGGAAAACCTCTCAGATTATTAAGGAAAAATTCCCGTTTTTTGAAGGAGAAACATTCCCTGATTTTTTGACGCCACATGACCCCCAATAACCCAAATAACCCCGAAACACTCGAAATAAACCCCAAATAACCCTAAAAAAACCCAAACAATACCTAAGTCTGCCAAATAACCCTAAACAAATCCAAATAACCCCAAAAAACAAAAAAGCCCCTCAAATTAAACATAAAAACCCCCAAATGATTTCAGGTACACCTAAAAAAAAACATATACACCAACATAAACCCCAAGAACCCCAAATAATTCCAAATAAGCCCAAATTAACCCAAAGAAGCCCAAATGATTCCAAAGAACCCCAAATAAATAGAAATAAACCGAGTAAAACCCAAGATAAACCCCAAATAGTCCATAAATAACCATAAATAAACCCCAAACAAACCCTAAATAAACCCAAATAAACCCCAAGTAAGCCCAGTTCCTCCCGTCCTCACGCCATAACAGATCCCGACCAATCAGAACGCGCAGTACTGATGACAATCCAGTTGCTGGGCAGAAACTCAGAGCACTGGCCCCGCTCAGCGATTTTCAGCGAATCCGCGCCCGGCCCGACTCTGACTCATCAGTTGCCAGGCACAGTCAAGGCCTCTCACTGCGTTCAATAATCAGAGACTGCGCGGGGTAATTTCCAGCCAATCAGAGCGTGTCTCGCTGATGACTCATCAGTTGCCAGGAGCGGAATTTGGGGAGCGGGGGGAGGTGACCCTGAGGAGGGGCTGGGGGCCCCAAATTAATCCAAAACGGGGTCGGGACCCCAAAACGGAGCAGGAGGGGCCTGGAACCCCCAAAACCAAACACAGGGGAGGGGACTGGGGGAACGATTGGAAAGGGGAAGGAGAGAGGGGAAAAGAGGGGGGTGGGACCCCCAAATTGAGCTGAGAAGGGGATGGGACACCCCAAATTGAGCTGGAAGGGGGGTGGGACCCCCAAACAGGATGAAGCCAATTTTGCTCCTGGAATATGTAAAGTAGTTTATGGATATGCAAAAAGTCTATGAATATGCAACAGGCTGATGTCATGGGAGACAAGGACCATCCAGCAAAGGTTGTTATGGCCACTGAGACCTCCGAGTTATTTCCGGGGATACCCCTTAATTAATCTGGTTTTAATTCCATCAGTCTGTTGCATATTCATAGACCCTCATGCATATCGACAAACTCATTTTCATATTTCAGGAACTATTTTACATGTCCCGTCTTTGGGAGTGTCTCCCCATTTCAGGAGCCTCCACTGAAATGGAAAATGTAAACCTCCTCCCTTAGAAGACGAAGAAGAAGAAGTAGAAAAGAAGAAGAAGAAGGAGAAGAAGGAGAAGGAGAAGGAGAAGGAGAAGGAGAAGGAGAAGGAGAAGGAGAAGAAAAGCTGAAATTTTGGGAATCCAGTGGGAAAATGGCTGATCCTCTGGGAATCCATTTCTTACCCCCCAAAGACAGGGCAAAGGCAGGGCAGTGGGGTTTTTATAGGGTATCCCAAGGGTGGAGTTGGGGTTTGGGTCAGGGGAGGAGTTCTTAGCAACACAAGAAGGATGAGATCAAATTCCTGCCTCTTAGCAACAGCAGCATTCCACACAGAACGTGTCCCCAAATCCTAAATTTCCTCTAAAACAACTGAGAAATTATGGAATTGCAGATATATTCAATCAATTTCCTTCATTTAACCCAGTTTGGGGTGTTTTTAAAGGATGAAGGAGAAGCAGAGGAAAATTAAGGCCAAACCAAAAGGAGAAGCAGCCAGGTGTGTTCCCAACATGGATCACAGGGAATGTGCGTGACCAGGGCTGTGCCCAAAGTGCCTCCTCCAGTGGGGGATGGAGCTGGAGCAGCGCACGAAGCTCTGCCCGCACTCGGGGCACTCACAGGGCTTCCCTTACCGGTGCCTCCGTTGGTGTTGGGTCAAGTGAGAGCTGCTGGAGAAGCTCTTCCCACACTGGGGACACTCGTAGGGCCTCTCCCCTGTGTGGATGCGCTGGTGGGTGATGAGGGTGGAGTTGTGCTTGAATCCCTTCCCACAGTCAGGGCACTGGAAGGGCCTCTCCTCTGTGTGAATCCGATAGTGCCGGAGGAGATGGGAGCTGGTCTGAATCTCTTCCCACACTCCCCACACTCATAGGGCCGTTCCCCATTGTGGATCCTCTGGTGCACAATCAGGTCGCAGTTCCACCTGAAGCTCTTCCCACACTCCACGCACGTGTGGGGCTTCTCCCCATCATGGAGCTGATCATGGAGCACCAGCTCCGAGCTCTGGCTCCATCTCCGGCCGCCTTCCCAGCCCAGGCTGGCTCTTTCCCCCTCACATCCCCGCCATCTGCGTTTGCAGCCCCTCCTCGTGCCGCATCTCCAGGGCTTTTCCTCCCCGTTGGCTTCCTGCACCGTGGAGCCACTCAAAACGGCCTCTGCCACCAGGTTCTGCCGCGGAGATTTGTCCTCCCTGCTCTCCATGCTCAGCTCCTGCTCTGGGGGAGGAAGGACAAGGACAGCATGGGATTTGCCTCCGTGCCACAGGCAAGGGCAAGGAGATCCCCCCAGGGCTGAGCTGCAGCCGGGGGCCCTGCTGGGCTGGGAGATGGAGCAGCACAGAGGGGAAAGGGGCACTGACTTCCTCCTCACCTACCTCAGTGTCCCGGGGCATCTCCCTCTTCCTCGTAGCTTCCCTGGGGTTGCAATGGGAAATCCTGGTTTGGGGAAAACAAGGGATGAGCGCGTTTGTAGGAGCGTCGGGGGGTAGGACGGTCGGGACGGACGGAGACAAGAGATCTCTGCAGCCAGGCCCTGGAACTTGCGGTTTATTGCAAAGGGCCCGGGTGCAGGGCCCTGCTTGGAGCTGCCAGGCACAGCTGGAGCAGGCCCGAGAGAAGAGAGGGGTAGAGAGGATGAGAGGGTAAGAGAGTAAGAGTGGAAGAGCATAAGAGATGAAGGTTCCTGTTACAATACAATAAATCTTCTTCTTTGTTGAATATTCTATTTCTCACTAACCAATCTAGTACAAGATACAAATCCTATAGCATTTACATACAGCCTGTAAGAATCACTACATCACCAGACTGTGTTACATTTTAAACCGTAAAAACTCCTCTTTGGACCCCTTCTGCTGAGCTAGTAGGGTCTGCTCTGACCCTTGGATCTGTCTGCAAGCAGAGGGAATTGTTCCATCAAAAGGGGATTACCTTCAGCCAGCCACACCATTGTTTTCCAGTTGTTCAGTAACTGAGGTATCTCAAAGCTTGCTTTGATTTCAGTCTTGCTTATAGTTTCTATATTGTCAAAATCTTTTGCCAGACAATCATATTTATAAGGCTTTCCTTTTTCATCTTCCCCAACACAGGTTGAGTTTGAAGGTCCCTCTGCCCGACTCCATCTCTACAAGTCAGCGGCCATCTGGGCTCCAGAAACACCTCCCAAACACCAAGATTCAGCCCTGAAAAAGCCACCCAGGAGTTCCCTGTCCCTGGTCCCTCCCCTCTGGTGTTCGGGGGTTCCCCCTTGTCCCAGCTGCTGGGGTCACGCTTGGATTGAGGGTCCCCCTTCTCCTCGGTGCCCGCCCTGCCCAGGCTGCTGGCAGTCCCAGCAATGCCAAAAGCTCCCCCCGCTTCGCTCTCCCCATTTCGGGATGCTGGGGCTTTTTGGGCTCCCAGGCTCCCTTCTCCCCTCATTCTCTGCTCTGGGCTGCAGCGGCTCCAAGGAGTCCCCCCTGCCCCTCTCCAGGCTCTCGAGGCTCCCGCCAATGGCAGCGCTCCCCACTCTCTGGGCTCCCCACTTTGGGCTCCTGGGGCACACAGGGCTCTGCTCCTCCAGGCTGCCTCTGCCGGCAGCCGCCACCGCCACCCCCCGATGTCCCCCCCAAGGGGCCTTTTCCGCTCAGCCTTGGACTTCTTCATTCTCCAAACATCCCCCCAAAAACCCAACCCAGGGACCCCCCAGGATATCCAGACCGAGCTCCCCCTCCCCGTTCACCAGCGTGATGGGGGCGGTGATGATCCCACAGGAGGAGGAGGAGGAGGAGGAGGGACAAAGGCGGATCAAGTCTCAGCTGAGGGAGCCAGGCAGGGATCGACGGCCTGGCTCCCTCAGCTCAGCCTTGATCCGCCTTTGTCCCTCCTCCTCCTCCTCCTCCTCCTCCTCCCTAACCCCACCTCCTTTTCCTCCTTCCATTGCTGCTCTCTGTCCACCTTCATCCCTCCTCTTCCATCCCTCCCCGTCCTCCTCCCCCCTAGCCCCACCTGCTTTTCCCCCTTCATCCCTGCCCTTCCCTGCCTCCTCCTGCTCCCCCAGCAGCAGCCACACCCTCGGTGCCCCGTTCCCACAGCCCTCGCAGCCCACGGCAGGAGCGGGGATGGAGCCGGGACAGGTCGGGATGGGCAGCGCGGGGCTCTCGGCTGCTCCCAGCCGCTGCGGGCGGGGGGAACCCGGCCCGGGCCAAAGGCGAGGCAAACTGGGCAAACTGGGGGCTGCACATCCAAACTGGGCCTTGCTGGGGACCCTGCCTGGCCACTGCCAGCCCTTGGGGCTCCTCCCGGCACATCCGCCAGGGGGGAACGCACACAGGGCTGGGGGATCCCAGCAGTGGCAGCACTGCCAGGGACTGGGCTGCACTGGGACCGTACTGGGAGTGACTGGGGCTGTACTGGGCTTGTACTGACATCATACTGGGATCGTACTGGGATCATGATGGGTCTGTACTGGGTTTGTATTGACATTATTCTGGGATCATATTGCTATGCCAGGGCAGACTGTGATCATACTGATGGACCCTGGGATCATACTGGGATCATACTGGGATCATACTGGGATCATCCTGGGAGTGATTTGGACTTTACTGGCTTTGTATTGACATCCTATTGGCATCATACTGGGATTGTACTGAGTTTGTACTGACTCCATCCTGCGATCATACTGGGATTATGCTGAGATCAAACTGGGATCATGCTGAGATCACACTGGGAATGAGTAGGAGCCTGTGGGGGGCAATTGAGACCATGTCAGGGGTAAATGGGATATACTGGGATGAACTGGGATGGTGCTGAGGATGGCTAGGATCATACTGGCAGTGAGTGCCACTACACTGAGGCTGACTGCGAGTGCTTGTGAGCAAATGGGATCATACTGGAAGGAACTGGAAAGATGCTGGAGGGAAGTGGCGTACCCTGGGAGATTTTGGAAGTGACTGGAAGGAAAGTGAGGGTGAAAGAGACCAACTGGAACCATGTGGAGCAAAACTGGTTTATTCTGTCAGTGACTGGGAGCACACTGGGGCCATATTTGGGTCATACTGGGAGTGACTGGACTAATACTGGGACTAACTGAGAGTGACTGGGAACGTACCCTGCACATCATCCCCCATACTGGGCAAGACTGGGAGCAACTGGGAGCACGCTGCAAGAAAATGGGCTCATACTGGGACTGACTGGGCTGATCTAGGAAGCAACTGGGGCCACACTGGAGGCAGCTGGGACCATACTGGGAGAGATTGGGAGCAACTGGGATTATACTGGGACCACGCTGGGTGGGCTGGCATGTGACTGGGATCAAACTGGAGCTTACTGGGATCATATTTGGAGTCAAAAGGAAGTGACTGGGATCACACTTTGGGCTACTGGGAGCAACTGAGGGAAACTGGAATCATGCTGCAAGCAAATTGGAGGAACTGGGAAGGACTGGATGTGTGCTGGAGGCAACTGGGATATACTGGGCATGACTGGGGGATGATACTGGCATAACTAACACCTTACTGGGGCTACTGGCAGTGTCTACATGACACTGCCAGAAATGACTACAGACATGCTGGGGGCAACTGGGATATACTGGGAGTGTCTGGAACCACACTGGGGGGACTGGAATCACACTGGGAACAACCGGGACCATGCTGGGGAGAACTGGGACCATGCTGGGGGCAACCGGGAGTGAGTGGGATCATACTGGGAGGGACTGGGATCATATGGGGAGTGATTGAGACTATAGCAGGGGCAACTGGGTTCAACTGGGACCATCCTGGGAGTGTCTGTAACCACAGTGGAGTGATGGAAGCACACTGGGAACAGCTGGGCCCATGCTGGGAGCAACTGGGATCACTCTGAGGGTGACTGGAATCATGCTGGGATTGACTGGGAGTAACTGGGATAGTGCTGAAATAAACTGAGAAGAGGTGGGAGTGACTGGGAACAAACTGGAAGCAACTGGGATAAACTGGGAGAGACGGGGAATCACTGGGATTATACTGGAGGGTACTGGGGTCATGCTGGCATTGACAGGGAGCAACTGGGATCACACTGGAGGCACTGGAGCTGTACTGGGAGTGTCTGGGAGCAACTGGGATTAGACTGCAAGTGACTGGGATCATACTGGGAGTGGCTACAATCATACTGGGATTAGAGTGGGTGTGATTGGACCCTGACTGGGGGTTACTGGGAGCTACCAGGCCCATGCTGGGAACCAACTGGGGACTTAATTAGAGGAACTGGGAGCAACTGAGAGACAACTGGTGGCACATGAACAACACTGAGGTGACTGGGAGTGCCTGGCAACAACTGCCAGAATGTTCAGTGCAACTGGGATATACTGGGAGGGTCTGAGACCACAAGGCTGTGGGACTGGGACCAGACTGGGAGCGACTGGAAATGTGCTGGGGGAACTGGGAACACGCTGGGGGCAAGTGGGAGTGACTGGGGCCCTGCTGGGAGAGACTGGGATCATTCTGGGAGTGCCTAGGTCTATGCGAGGGACAACTGGGAGAACTGGTTCAGCCATCCTGGTCCGGATGGTCCCAGTCCATATTTGATCCCACTCCCTATTTGATCCCAGTCCATATTTAATCCAAGTCCATATTTGATCCCAGTCTATATAATCTCTGTCCAGTTTATCTCAGTCTGTGGGATCCCAGTCCATATTTGATGCCAGTCCATATTTGATCCCAGTCCATTTGATCAAAGTCCATATTTGATCCCAATCCATATTTAATCCCTGTCTATATTTGATCTCAATTCATATTTCATCCCATTCCAAATTTAATCCCAGTCCATATTTGATCCTACTTCCATATTTGATCCCAGTCCAAATTATACCATCCATATTTATCCCAGTCCATATTTGATCCCAGTCCAGTTTATCCCAGTCTGTATGGTCCCAATCCATAGGATCCCAATCCATAGGATCCCAGTCCATATTTGATCCCAGTCTAAATAATCTCAGTCCAGTTTATCCCAGTCTGTACAATCCCAGTCAATATTTGATCCCAGTCCATGTTTGATCTGAGTTCCTATCTGATCCCAGTCCATATTTGATCAAGTCCCTATTTGATCCCAGTTCCTATTTGATCTCAGTCAATAGTTGACTCCGGTCTGTATTTGATCCCAGTCCATATTGGATTCCAGTCAGTATGATCCCAGTCCATATTTGACCCCAGTCCATATAATCTCAGTCCAGTTTATCCCAGTCAGGATGATCCCAGTCCCTATTAGATCCCTGTCCATATTTGGTCCCAGTTCATATTTTATCCCAATCCATATTTGATCCCAGCCCATATTTGAACCCAGTCTATATAATCTCAGTCTATTTTATCCCAGTCTGTAGGAACCCAATCCATATTTGATCCCAGTCCATAGTTTATCCTAGTCCATATTTGATCCCATTCCATATTTGATCCCAGTCCATATTTGGTCCTAGTCCCTATTTGACCCCAGTCAATATTTGATCCCAGTCCGTATTTGATCCCAGTCCATATTTGGTCCTAGTCCCTATTTGATCCCAGTCCATATTTGATCCCAGTCCGTATTTGATCTGTCCCTATTTTATCCCACTCTGTAGGATCCCAGACCCTATTTGATCCCAGTCCGTATTTGATCCTAGTCCATATTTGATCCCAACCCCTATTTGATCCCAGTCCATATTTGGTCCCAGTTCATATTTTATCCCAATCCATATTTTATCCCAATCCATATTTAATCTCAGCCCACATTTGATCCCTGTTACCTCTGCTGAGGTGTGATGACCTGGTTCAGGAACGGCATGGCAGCAAACCTCCAGCTGCTTGGGCCATGTGCTCACAGACACCAATATGGTGGATGGCAAAATGGCGTTTATTAACTGGTTACATGGGGTTATATAACCTCGGTTCTGCTTGTGTCATAAATGGGGCTTAGGTAACTTTAACAGCTGAGGGGAGGGGTTCTGTCTGCCCGTACAACGCGATATCTTCCGATCGCCTGTCCCTAACTTCCCACATTTCCCCCTTCCCTCATGATTAATTAAAGACACACGAAGTGTAAAGGTTATAAAAATGCAAAGGCTGTTAAACTGATTTATGGTAAAACCGACAAATGGTAAAAGGCAATGCAACATATCCGCAACAAGCGTGCCTCAAAGCAATTGTTGGCGGTCAACAAATAAAATGTTAACTTTTTCTAAATGGTTTTTAACAAACAACACTAATTTGTTCAATATGCAAGGCCCAAAAATCAATGTCAAGAGTATCATAGTAAGAGGGCCTATTAAAGTGGAAACAAGGGTAGTCAGCCATGGGAACTGGTTGAACCATGACTCGAACCATCCTTGTTGAGCTTCTCTTTTGCTCTTTCTCTGGGCTAGCCTTTCCCTTAGTTCAGCCATCGAGTCTCGTATGACCCTGGTATGGTCTGCATAAAAACAACATTGTTCCTTCTAGGCGACACACAGGCCTCCTTGTTGCATGAACAAGAGGTCTAATCCTTGTTTGTTCTGCAGGACAACCTCTGAAAGCGAGGAGAGGGATTTCTCTAGAAAGGAGATGGATTTTTCAATTCTCTGTAAGTCCTCATCGATGGTCATCTGCAGTTGAGAAAGTTCTTGGTGTGGAGGTACATGGCCAAGACACCTGTGGCTGTGCCAGTAGCTCCTAGACCAAAGAGCATTGCAATGGTTATGCCCTTTATTACTTCCCTTCTGTGGAGCCGGTTGGATTCCTCTAAAAGTTGATATACTTCTTCTTCTCGGTGGTACAGGACTCTAGGAACAATTAGAACTTGGACACAAAAATCAACAGAGTTATTGAATTTATCAAGGAGCACACAGGGGCTTACTCCAGATTGCTGACAGACCCACATTCCTAAAGTAGTCGGAATCGCCCACTTATAGATCCTTCCATTAGGTTCAATAAATTCAGTGCAGATGTTGCCCATCTGCCTTGCTAAAATTGCATTGCCGAAGCACTTGCCTTGGCCTGTGACCTGACTCAGGGTAATTCCCCTCCGGGGGGTGTCCCACCTGCACTGATGTGGATTCTCTGCTATCAAATAGTTAAAGGGGACATTAAGGGAAACACCCTCATAAAAAGGGGGCTTTGCATCATAGCATAACCAGCATGATTTCATAAGGTTTGGGTTAGATTGGCTCAGTGATAAAAAGGTGGCATTTAATACATCAAGAATCTAATTGTAAGGAGCTGGTTTATCTAAAAGGCTGTATGGGGACGAGGTAGGATTTAATGCTTGTACATTAAGGGTAAAATTGGCGCTAGTTGTGATCCCCCTCTTGGGCCCGTAAGAATTAGATTGGGTCCGATTGATTGGGATACTGACGGTAGGAGCCTGATAATTTGTATGTTCACCCAAATGTCGTGAAAGGTGCGGACAAACACTGACCACACCTTACCAGTGGTCCAACTCTCATGGGTCGGCTGCAAAATTGTCATTGTGTCATTGTGTAGCTCATACAATTGTGTTTTCTCCCGTCTTGGGGCGTGTATATTTGATTGTGTCTTCTAAATTTTGGTTCCAGACAACCATGGGGAGCATACCTGACTTGCAGGAACTTATCAGGTTGCTGTGGTTGCTACCTATTGCTTGTCATGATAGTTTCACACCCCCAATATCTGCAATATCCATACCCTGGATAGTTACAGAAACTTTTGCCTGGGTTGGAAGCAGGGCACCAATAGGTCTGGTATAGTGATAAATCTCTAAAATCGGGGAATCCTAGCCGTGGGGGAAAAATGTCCCTTAGCTGAAACTCAAAAGATGGGCTGTCAGGTGTGATGGTTTCTTTGATAGCATTATCGCTTGAGACATGGCGTAAAACCCACCTGAATGGCTGGTGAGGGTAATGCCCTGCATCGGCCTGCCCTCTGCCAATTAACCCTAAAAGCAAGATCACACAGAGATACCATTGCCGCTTGGATCTCACTGGTGTGGGATTCTTGGGAGCTGTCAGGCTGCTTGGTGATTTGTCGCTTTCTTCAGGTACTGGGGTCTATGGGTTGTGGGGATGTCCAAGGATCCAGTCCTGCAAATAAAACTTCACAATTCTCATTAGTTCGACTCTGAAGGTCTGGTTTGATAGACTTAAGTGGGCACCATTTGACTATACCGGCTTTTTTAACAGCTGCGTACCCTCGCCCCGTGAGCACTAGTCTCCAACCTCGCTCCCATTCCCCTAGTTCATTTCTAATTATAACCTGTGGGCCTTCCTCTAGCGCTCAGGTGGCCCATTGTCTCTGGGCAGGGCTGCTTGTTTCATCCCCCCTAGGGAATTGATTTAATGCTAACAGAGAGGTTGCCAGTATGCGCGCTTGGTCTCTCGGGGGAATGGAGTTAGTAAAACCCTCTGTTTTAGCCAATACCTCCTTGGCTCAGAGGTTTTAGCCAATACCTCAATTTGGCTTTCAGAGTTTGATTTGCTCGCTCAACGATGGCCTGCCCAGTGCTATTGTATGAGATGCCATGTACTGAAGTGATACCCCATTTTGAAACGAATGCTTGGATCAATTTTGAAACAAAATTCGGGCCATTGTCTGTCTTGATCTGTTTTGGAACACCAAGCCATGCCATGGCCATTAACCAATGTTGGATGGTTGCTTTGGAGTCAGTTTTTTGATGTTGTGTGGCCACGATCACCCCGCTATATGTATCCACAGTCACCGCGAGCCATGCTCGGGGTCTTAGCAGCTGACATAATGTAAAGTCTGTCTGCCATATTTCTGCAGCTTTGAGGCCTCTGGGGTTGATGCCGCTAGACCACAGTGGTGATTTTTGGCAGTGGGGACACGTGGCGACAACGTGCTTCGAATCAGCAGCCGAAATCCCGCATTTTTTCGCAAGTGCTTTAGCTCCGATATGAAGGGACTCATGTAGTTGACCGGCATCTCTCAGTGTTCACAGTCCTCTTGCAGCGGCGTCTGCCTTGTCGTTGCCGATTTGAAAGAATCCTTTAACCGGATTCTGGCTGTTAACGTGGATGATAGATATAGTGCCTTTTTGCGAAAAAAGTGCCTCTTCAAGCATAATCACCACTGTGGACGCTGATATGCCAGGTCCAGACATGGCTAGGCAGAGTTTACTCACAAATATAGAGTCCGTTACAACATTGAGGTGCTCTTCTGGGAACAGTCCACATGCTAGTACTACTGTGGCTGCTTTGAGTTGCTGGACTGAAAGCGTAGGGTCAGTGGTTTTGATGCATTGCCACTGTACTCCTGACTGCCATCCCGCTGCTGCGGTGGAGGTTAGCGAAGATGCGTCCGTGAAGACCCTGGGTCCTGCTTGCGGCTGATCCATTATTTTTGATGGGACATCAATGTCGACGATCGCAAGCAGCTGAGTCCAAGCGGGTTTTGCTGCGTAGCGAATCTCTCCTCCAAATCCAGCAAGGGCTATGGCTAGATGCTCTGATATTGACGCTGACTGCGTGGAAAGCTATTTGCGGATGGGCAGATATATCTTGGCGGGTTCGATGCCCAAATGCCTTAGGGCGAGTTTCCTGCCTTTCATGATAAGGCTGCTAAAGCACTCAACTCCTGGGGAAAAAGTGCGTGATGGTTTTCCTAAGACTACCCATTGTATTGGTTGGGCTTTGTCAGGAGCCCTTGGGCTAGCGCTCCTACTCCCCCTTTCTTTGTAAAGTGGACATACAAGTCAATTGGTGCGCCTGGGTCCCATCTGGAGAGCGTGCTTACCGACATTTGATGTTCAATAAAATTGAGCGAGCTCATCGCTTCTAGTGTCAGAGTTTTCTGCTCCCATGGGTTTTTCCCTCTCAGGAGGTCGTTTAGGGGGTCCATGACCTCGGGAGGGATCAGGATGATATTGCGGAGCCATTGTAGGGATCCTACCAGCTGCTGCATGCCATGGAGTGCCTTGATGTCTTGTTGAATTTTTATTTGGGGAGGGGTTATATAGGAGTTCGAAATTCCCACCCCTAAAAAGGTTATGCACGATCCCTTTTTTATTTTTGCACTCACGATTTTGAACCCATTTATTTTCAAGGTCTCCAAGACTGTCGACACTAGCTGGTCTACTTGGCTCGCTGATGGCACAGCGATCAGAATGTTGTCGAACGATGGTCGCAGTCGGATCGCTCTGCCAGACTGGCGCTAGTGCTCAGTCTACTGTGATTTGACAAATGGTTGGGGAGTCGACCGTTCCTTGGGGCAATACTCTCCACTGGAATCGCAGGTGGGCCGCTGGCTGTTCAGGAAGATGACAGAAAAGGCAAACCACTCTTTGTCTTCATCCTGCAGGGGAATGGAAAAGAAACAGTCTTTAATGTCAAGCACCGCACAGGGCTGTCCTCTTGGTATCATCAAATTCATCGGCAACAAAGTTTGTACAGGACCCATTGGTTGAATTCTTTTGTTCACCTCTCGCAGGTGAACAAGGAGGCGGAAGCCCTCACCAGATCATTTGGGTATCACAAAGATTGGGATGTTCCATGGGCTTGCGGAGGGTTCTATGTGGTTCCGCTGTAGCTCACGGCTAATTAGCTCAAGAAGGGCAATCATTCGAGGCTTTGACAAGGGTCACTGCTCGACCCACACTGGGTCCACTGATTTCCATGTTAGTTTGATAGGTAGCAGCGGGTATGCAGCAGTGGTCCTTAGACTAAATTTATCATCCTGACATCCAACAGGGCTAGGGCATCCCTCCCCAGCAAGGGTGGGCATTCTGACATGACATATGGGGAAAGGGTGATAGTTTTCCCCAGTCCTCTTTCGGTGCAGAGTGTTATCGCTACCGGTTGGGTGCTTTTTCAGGCTGAGGGTCAGCCCTCCAGCCCTGCCCACCATGGGGGCTTCTTCCAGTTTCCACTGTGAAGGCCAGTGTATGTTCGGGATGATGGTAACGTCTGATCCCGTATCAACCCAAAAGGGGAGGCAGATAGCAGAATCATCAGGGTTGTTATAGAGACAGCAAACTGCCCTCACTATCAGCGGGTGCCTGCCCACCTTCACGGCAAAGGACACCCAGGGGTCCCGCTCCCATGCTTTCATGGCCAGGGCCACCCAGGGGCCTCGCCCCCAGGGAGCCATTCTTGGCATTCCTGGGGTGTTGATGGGTTTGGCTGAGCCGTTGGTTGAATTGCGAAATTGGTCATTGGAGGGGGCAGTGGGTGCGGGAGCTGCGCGCCCCATTGAAAATTGGTGTAACTGGGCCGCTTCATGTCCCAGGTGGGAGGGAGCTGTGTGCGGCCCGGGTACCCCCTCCCCCTCCCGCTTCCCTGATGTTTAGATCTGCACTCTTTGGCAAAATGCCACTTTTTCCCACATGCCCAGCATGGCCCCCTAGGTCATGGCATGGGGGAACAGCTGTTAGTGGATGCCCTGACTGGGGGCAATTCATTGCAACGCGACCTGCCTGGCCACACTTAAAGCATGCTATCACACTGGTTATTGCAGTGCGGACGGCTGCCTGGATTGCAGCTAGATGTTCTTCTTTTGTGACATGCCTAATCATGTCCGCGATGCTAGACCGGGGCCGTAATGACTGTAAAACATCCTTAGTAGCTGAATTGCATTGTTGGCGCAAACACTCCGCTAACACAGGGCCCTTCTCTTCCGAGGGTAAAGCCGAGGAATTGAGTGCTGCCTGGAGGTGGTCCACAAATTGTGTAAAACTTTCACTGTCGCTTTGCTTTATAGGAGACCATGGCAATGGTCTAGCAATGACCTTAGAAGCAGAGTGGATAGCCTCTCTAGAGGCGTGGGTAGTTGTCATAACCTCATGGGCCTGAAGGCCCTCGGCCTGTGCCTGGGGGGTGATCATGGTTGGGTCTGTGCCCATGAGTCGCTGTATACTGGAACTGTGCAGCAGGTGGTCTGCCCCAGTCACTAAGGCCAGCTGCTTTGCGCAATTGTCCTCCCATTCCTGTTTGAAGACGATCATCCCCACCCCGTCAAAAATTAATCTGCAGGTTTGTTTAATGTCAAATGGGAGCATGTTATCTCCTCCAAAAACACTATCGATAAGAGTGGAAACCACAGCTGAATTAATCCCTCTGTCTGCAATTGCTTTAACAATGGCTTGCACATCCTTGGGGTTTACCAGTGAGTAGGTCCTCTGGTTTCTGCCTTGCCCCCCCACTTGGACCGGGAACGCTAGCGTGACTGATGGGGCTTAATCGGCGCATGCTATTTTTATTTTCCTCCAGTCTGTAAGCGGGGTTCGTTTCTTTCCTAACTTCCCCTTGACCAAAGCAGGAGCATTGTGATTACTAATCTTGTATACTCTCACTCCCTCTTTATCAGAGTTGGGAGTTGGCTACGGACCGATTCTTCCCCGAACCTGAGGATATTGTTTCCTCGGCCAGAGCCTTAGTACACTTGTCCCATATTTCTGGGTGGATATGTCCACCGGCTAGTCAATGACCCCAATTTGCAACAGCCTCGACACAGCGAGGGTTAAGACTTTCGGTTTCCAATCAATACCCCATTGCCTATGAATCTGAAATACGACCTTTGCGAGAGCTTCCATCCTCCTTGCTGGTCCGGGAGTGTCCTCCCCGCTGAGTTGGCACAGCCGCTTCAGCCGCCGTTCACCTGTCCAGGCGATTCCCGTTTCCCAGGTAATTTCCTGGGTTTTGGCACCACTTTATTGCCTCTGCTGAGGTGTGATGCAGCAAACCTCCAGCTGCTCGGGCCATGTGCTCACAGACACCAATATGGTGGATGGCAAAATGGCGTTTATTAACTGGTTACATGGGGTTATATAACCTCGGTTCTGCTTGTGTCATAAATGGGGCTTAGGTAACTTTAACAGCTGAGGGGAGGGGTTCTGTCTGCCCGTACAACGTGATATCTTCCGATCGCCTGTCCCTAACTTCCCACAGATCCCAGTCTATATAATCTCAGTCTATTTTATCCCAGTCTGTAGGAACCCAGTCCATTTGAACCCAATCCATATTTGATCCCAGTCCATAGTTTTTCCTAGTCTATATTTGATCCCAGTCCATATTTGATCCCAATCCATTTGATTCCAGTCCATATTCGATCCCAGTCCATATTTGGTCCTAGTCCCTATTTGACTCCAGTCAATATTTGATCCCAGTCCCTGTTTGATCCCAACCCCTATTTGATCCCAGCCCATATTTGATCCCAGTCTATATAATCTCAGTTTATTTTATCCCAGTCTGTAGGAACCCCGTCTATTGGAATAGTATCCCAATGTTAGAGGATGGAACATGTCTGGGCTCGTCTGGCCTTGCTGCTTGACCAGAGGCGGCAACTGTGGTGTTTTTACCTCAGAGACACCCCTGGCTAGCTGCTTGTTGCAACTGGGCACTTGGAACAAGTCCAGGCAAGCAGGAACTCAGTTTTACCTCTGGTGGAAAGGCCTTAGGCGATGGCAAAGAGGAAAGGAGACGGATTCTGCCAGAGGGTTTAATCCAGAGTTTTATTCCAGGGTCACAGATCTCTGAATCTTGGTAACAGCTCCAACAGAATGTCGACCGCATGGTTTCAGTGTCCTTTTAAGCTCGAGGGGAGGGGGAGGGAAGGGGCAGGTATGGCACCAAGCAGGTGGGAGGGGGGGAGTCTCAGGGGACAAGTGACACTTGGCTAGGCCAATGACCCCAGGGCTGAGAAGCATCTTTTGAACTTTTGCCAATCACACAACGATGCCTTGCTGGAATGTTAAGCTTGACAGACACCACTTAGCAGGAGGCAAGGGGAGGGGAAGGGAGAAGGTATTGCCACACCTGGGAAAGGACTGGGATAGCTAAAACAGGATATTGCTTCATACTGCAACACCAGTCCATTTGATCCCAGTCCATATTTGATCCCAGTCCATATGTGATCCCAGTCCACATTTGATCCCAGTCCACATTTGATCCCACTCTGTAGGATCCCAGTCCACATTTGATCCCAGTCCATATGTGATCCCAGTCCCTGTTTGATCCTAGTCCATATTTGACCCCAACTCCTATTTGATCCCAGTCCATATTTGGTCCCAGTTCATATTTGATCCCAATCCGTATTTGGTCCCAGTCCATGTTTGATTCCAGTCCATATTTGATCCCAGTCTATATAATCTCAGTCTATTTTATCCTAGTCTGTAGGAACCCAGTCCATTTGATCCCAATCCATATTTGATCCCAGTCCATTTGATCCCAGTCCATATCCAATCCCAGTCCATATTTGATCCCAGTCCCTAGTTCATCCCAGCCCCTATTTCATCCCACTCTGTAGGATCCCAGTCCCTGTTTGTTCCCAGTCCATATTTGCTCCCAGCCCCTGTTTGATCCTACTCCATATTTGATCCCAACCCCTATTTGATCCCCATCCCTATCTGATCTCAGTCCATATTTGATCCCAGTCCGTATTGCCCTGCACACATTCCAAAAGTCTGGAATTCCAGCTCCCAGCCAGGAAAAGATGTTCCTGCCCATGAAGGCAAATGGAGCAAAATCCTACAGAGACATTTCCCTGCCAGCCTTCAGGACTTCAGTTCCTGGGACTGCGAATTAAAATAATAATTGGGAAATAAAATAATAAATAATCAGGGGAGGGACTGTGGGGACAGAGGGGTCAATTAAATCAATGCAGGGTCAAGTAAATCAGGGAAGGGGGCAGTTAAATCAGGGGAGGGTCTTTGGTGGTCACTGGGGTAAAAAATCAAAGGAGGGTATTTGGTGGTCCCTGAGGCAATTAAATATAGGGAGGGTCTCTGGTGGTGCCTGGGTCAATTCAATCAGGGGAGGGTTTCTGGTGGTCCGTGGGTCAAGGGAGACACTGAGAGAGAAACAGAGCAGGCAAAGAGAGGCAGGAGAGAAAAGGGGACACAAAGACAATGAGCTGAGAAGGTGGCACTCTGCAAACAGAACTGCAATGGACTGAACATGAATGGGAAAGAAATCAGTAAGTCTGAGAGTTTTATTTGCTATCAAATACATCCCACACACCCAGCCCCACACAATCCCCATCCCACCAATCTAATTGAGCTCCCACAACTCTAAATCACCTCCCAACCCCATCTCAGCCTGGTGGCTGTGGAATCGAGTGAGTTTGGTGTGGGGTTGAGTTTTTTGAGGTGGGTTTGAGCCCTTTTGGGGTAAGATTGAGCTGTTTTCACTGGGATTTGAGTGGTTTTGAGGTGACAGATCCATCCCCCTTGGCTTTTGGAGTGCAAAGAGATGGAGAATAGAAAAAAATTAAGGTGAAATTAGAAGTAGAAGCAGCCAGGTGTGTTCCCAACATGGATCACAGGGAATGTGAGTGACCAGGGCTGTGCCCAAAGTGCCTCCTCCAGTGGGGGATGGAGCTGGAGCAGCGCACGAAGCTCTGCCCGCACTCGGGGCACTCACAGGGCTTCCCTTACCGGTGCCTCCGTTGGTGTTGGGTCAAGTTAGAGCTGCTGGAGAAGCTCTTCCCACACTGGGGACACTCGTAGGGCCTCTCCCCTGTGTGGATGCGCCGGTGGGTGACGAGGTTGGAGTTGTGCTTGAATCCCTTCCCACAGTCGGGGCATTGGAAGGGCCTCTCCTCTGTGTGAATCCGATAGTGCTGGAGGAGGTAGGAGCTGGTCAGAAACCTCTTCCTGCATTTATCACACTCGTAGGGCCTCTCCCCAGTGTGGATGCGCCGGTGGGTGATGAGGGTGGATTTCTGCCTGAATCCCTTCCCACACTTAGGGCATTGGAAGGGCCTCTCCTCCATGTGAATCCGATAGTGCAGGAGGAGATGGGAGCTGATCCTAAACCCCTTCCCACACTTGGAACACTCATAGGGCCTCTCCCCAGTGTGGGTCCTCTGGTGCTTGATCAGGCTGGAGCTCTGGCTGAAGCTCTTCCCACACTCCCCACACTCGTAGGGCTTCTCTCCAGTGTGGGTCCTCTGGTGCCTGATCAGGTGGGAGCTACGGCTGAAGGTCTTCCCACACTCCCCACACTCATGGGGCCTCTCCCCAGTGTGGATCCTCTGGTGCACAATCAGGTCGCGGTTCCACCTGAAGCTCTTCCAACACTCCCCGCACGTGTGGGGCTTCTCCCCATCATGGAGCTGCTCATGGAGCACCAGCTCCGAGCTCTGGCTCCATCTCCGGCCGCCTTCCCGGCCCAGGCTGGCTCTTTCCCCCTCACATCCCCGCCATCTGCGTTTGCAGCCCCTCCTCGTGCGGCAGCTCCGGGGCTTTTCCTCCCCGTTGGCTTCCTGCGCCGTGGAGCCGCTCAAAACGGCCTCTGCCACCAGGTTCTGCCGCGGGCATTTGTCCTCCCTGCTCTCCATGCTCAGCTCCTGCTCTGGGGGAGGAAGGACAAGGATAGCATGGGATTTGCCTCCGTGCCACAGGCAAGGGCAAGGAGATCCCCCCAGGGCTGAGCTGCAGCCGGGGGCCCTGCTGGGCTGGGAGATGGAGCAGCACAGAGGGGAAAGGGGCACTCATCGCCAGCTCGGGGCTGTGCACAAATCACAAACAGGATGGGGCTGCTAGGAACGTGTCCTGAGCTGTTTTATTTCCCAGCATCTGTCTCATTACTTGGTTATGACAATGGGAAGATGCCAGTAGCTCACATCACAGGTAGCAGACAAAGAACTTCATGTAAAAACTTACTTTAAAAGGTTTTTGACCAATCACGCAAAGCAAAGCCATACTGACAGTAGTTCTATCCAAGCACTATAAGCACATTGACGGTTAAAACAATGCTCCCTTATTTCAAATACAATACCTGCTTGTAAGCCTTAAAACACAATGCACAGAGCTCCACTATTAAGCTTGGAACTTCCTAATATCTATCTAGATACACTTTTCTGCAGGTTAGGGAGTTATTCTAGATAAGTGTTAATGCACAGACCATTGTTCTATTTCTCCCTACTTTCTACTTCTTATATAACTTTTCTGCTGACCAATCTTATGGTTACTGCAAAGCTCTAAATCAGTTCTACTGTCTCTGAGGCTTGTCTTTTGAAGCTTTTCCAAAACCCTGTGATTTTAAGCATTCAACAGACACTGATTTCCCCCTCACCTGCCTCAGTGACCCAGGGCATCTTCCTCTTCCTCGCAGCCTCCCAAGTGTTGGCAATGGGAAATCCTGGTTTGGGGAAAACAAGGGATGAGCACGTTGAGTTTGATGGTTCCTCTGCCCGAGTCCATCTCTACAAGGCAGAGGCCATCTGGGCTCCAGAAAAACCTCCCAAACACCAAGATTCAGCCCTGAAAAAGCCACCCAGGAGTTCCCTGTCCCTGGTCCCTCCCCTCTGGTGTTCGGGGGTTCCACCCTGTCCCAGCTACTGGGGGTCACGCTTGGACTGGGGATCCCCCTTCTCCTCGGTGCCCGCCCTGCCCAGGCTGCTGGCAGTCCCAGCAATCCCAAAAGCTGCCCTCGCTTCGCTCTCCCCATTTCGGGATGCCGGGGCTTTTTGGGCTCCCAGGCTCCCTTCTCCCCTCATTCTCTGCTCTGGGCTGCAGCGGCTCCAAGGAGTCCCCCCTGCCCCTCTCCAGGCTCTCAAGGCTCCCGCCAATGGCGGCGCTCCCCCCTCTCTGGGCTCCCCACTTTGGCCTCCTGGGGCACACAGGGCTCTGCTCCTCCAGGCTGCCTCTGCCGGCAGCCGCCACCGCCACCCCCCGATGTCCCCCCAAGGGGCCTTTTCCGCTCAGCCTTGGACTTCTTCATTCTCCAAACATCCCCCAAAAACCCAACCCAGGGACCCTCTGGATATCTGGGCCGAGCTCCCCCTCCCCGCTCACCGGAGCCATGGGGGGGGCAATGATCCCACAGGTGGGGGCTGCGAATTCAGGCAGGGATCGAAGGCGTGGTTCCCTCAGTTCAGCCTTGATCCGCTTTTGTCCCTCCTCTTCCATCCCTCCTCCCCCTGCTCCTCCCCCCTAGCCCCACCTCCTTTTCCCCCTTCATCCCTGCCCTTCCCTCCTTCCTCCTCCCCCAGCAGCAGCCACACCCTCGGTGCCCGTTCCCGCAGCCCTCGCAGCCCGCGGCAGGAGCGGGGATGGAGCCGGGACGGGTCGGGATGGGCAGCGCGGGGCTCTCGGCTGCTCCCAGCCGCTGCGGGCGGGGGGAACCCGGCCCGGGCCAAAGGAGAGGCAAACTGGCCAAACTGGGGGCTGCACATCCAAACTGGGCCTTGCTGGGGACCCTGCCTGGCCACTGCCAGCCCTTGGGGCTCCTCCCGGCACATCCGCCAGGGGGGAACGCACACAGGGCTGGGGGATCCCAGCAGTGGCAGCACTGCCAGGGACTGGGCTGCACTGGGACCGTACTGGGAGTGACTGGGACTGTACTGGGCTTGTACTGACATCATACTGGGATCATACTGCCATGCCAGGGCACACTGTGATTGCACTAATGGAGAGTGGGATCATACTGGGATCATACTGGGATTGTACTGGGAGTGAGTAGGAGCCTGCAGGGGGCAACTGAGACCATGTTAGGGGCAAATGGGATATACTGGGAGTGACTGGGAGTCACTGTGAGCAACTGGGAACATACTAGGACCAACTGAAAGGAACTGGGTGCATACTGGGGGTGATTGGAAACTGCTGGGCTTACACGGGGATGAACTGGGATCATGGCTGGAGGTGACTGGGATCATACTGGCAGTGAGTGCCACTACACTGAGGCTGACTGGGAGTGCTTGGGAGCAAATGGGATCATACTGGAAGGAACTGGAAAGATGCTGGAGATAACTGGGGTACACTGGGATATACTGGGAGTGACTGGAAGGAAAGTGAGGGTGAAAGAGAGCAACTGGAACCATGTAGAGCAAAACTGGTTTATTCTGGCAGAGACTGGGAGCACACTGGGCTCATATCTGGATCACACTGGGAGTGACTGGACTAATACTGGGAGTGACTGTGTGTCACAGTGAACACACCCTGCACAGCATCCCCCATACTGGGCCTGACTGGGAGCCACTGGGAGCAAATGGCATCATACTGGGACTCACTGAGTTGATTGAGGAAGCAACTGGAACCATGCTGGCGGCAGCTGGGACCATGCTGGGAGAGACTGGAAGTAAGTGGGATTATAATTGTGAAAAGTGCATATTTTGTGATTGGGTTTTCGCAAATATGAAAATGAATATTATACATCTTGTGTTAGAAACTAATGCTGTATTAATTCTCTTAAGAAGTGGGTTAAATACAGTTTTAGGTTATAACATAATGTTAAAATAGAAACTATGCTTGGTAAGAGACTTTCTTTAAAGAAAGGACTTGCAGCGAGATAGCAGCCCCGGGACACCTAAATCATTCAGAGAAAAAGAATTTATTGCCCTCTTATCAGAAGAAATGAACTTCTTCCCTCCTCAAAGGCACTGTTAGGATTCAGAGGAAGAAGGTGGCACTGACCAGAATCCCATGTTTGAATGGAATTTATGCATCATGTATGAAGTGTACGAATATGCAACAGGCTATTGTTTTTAAGGGTTAATCCTTTGTTAACAGGTGTCCTTTTTAGGGCTTGTGCTGCCCAGAAAAAGGTACCCGGACTCCATAACACTTTGTATTTGTTGTCTCATATTGTCCTAATTCAAATTGTCCAAATTTTTATTACTCTAATTGTATTACTATTATGATAATTATTTTATTACTATTAAACTTTTAACATTTTAAAAACAAGTGATTGGCGTTTTTCACAATTTGGTAGCAGAGGATGGTTACCAACACCTCACTGCCGGTGCTTCAGGAGAGTCAGAGTGGGGAAGGTGCCCCCTGCCCTCTTCAGCAGCCTCGCTCTGTTTGCCCTGGGGTGACCGACAGACGCAGGTTATGGTGGACAAAAGGAGACAATAAAACAAAGACAATGGAAAAAGGCTCCCTACAACCACGGCAATTGGCCCCCTAAGAGTAGTAATGTGCACGAAGAACATGGGAAGGAAAAGGGATTGGTAAGTATTTCTCAGGGGGGATGAATGTGAGTGAATGAGAGGCGGGCTGGTTGTGCCAGACCTGCCAAGTGAGTGCTGGAGTCTCCCATGCTGCGTTTCTGACTTTCCGCGGTAAGTGGCTGTCGCAGACATCTTTCATAAAACATCCTTTCTTAGGATTTTTCCTTGTGAGAAGCTGCAGTTTCAGCAACCAAAGTAAACAATGGTTATCTGCTGCTGTGGAATGCAACAGGTGGACCCGTGATTGGTCTCCTGTGGGTGTTTGGATTTCTTGACCACTCATGGCAGAGCTGGCTCTTGCTCTCTGTCTGAGACACAGATCTTTGTTATTCATTCTTTTCTATTCTTAGCTTAGCTAGCTTCTCAAGAAACCTTTTCCTTTCTATTGCTTTTTAGTATAGTCTAATGTAACATATATCATAAAATAATAAATCAAGCCTTCTGATCATGGAGTCAACATTCTCGTCTCTTCTTCATCCTGAAAACCCTTGTGACTACAGTCACAAGTGGCCAGTAAAGAGACAAAGTGAATGTTAAAAGGAGTGAGAGAATCCCCCGGGGTAACTGGGACTGGGTCTCAGAGAGGGGCTGGACCCCTCGGAGGAAGGGAGCAGAGGAGTTTCCTAGCCCAATCCACTAGCAAATGGGCAAAAGGGGCTCCTAAAAACCTGCTGGGTTGAGGGATTAATATTCCAAGAGCATTCAGGGTAAAGCAAAATTCTGCCGGATTGAGAATATGCTCAAGAGCATCTGGGATTGGACAACACAGGTGGATTGAGAAATAAAAAAAGTGTTGGGGAAGATGAAACAGGAAAGCCTTATAAATATGATTGTCTGGCAAAAGATTTTGACAATATAGAAACTATAAGCAAGATTGAAATCAAAGCAAGCTTTGAGATACCTCAGTTACTGAACAACTGGAAAACGATGGTATGGCTGGCTGAAGGTAATCCCCTTTTGATGGAACAATTCCCTCTGCTTGCAGACAGATCCAAGGGTCAGAGCAGATCCTGCCAGCTTGGCAGAAGGGGTCCAAAGAGGAGTTTTTATGGTTTAAAATGTAACACAGTGTGGTAATGTAATGATTCTTATAGGCTGTATGTAAATGCTATAGGACGTGCATCTTGTACTAGATTGGCTAGTGAGAAATAGAATATTCAACACAGAAGATTTATTGAATTGTAATGGGAACCTCACTCTCTTACACTTTTACCCTCTTACTCTCTTACCCTCTCATCCTCTCTACCCCTCTCTTCTCTCGGGCCTGCTCCAGCTGTGCCTGGCAGCTCCAAGCAGGGCCCTGCACCCGGGCCCTTTGCAATAAACCGCAAGTTCCAGGGCCTGGCTGCAGAGATCTCTCGTCTCCGTCCATCCCGACCGTCCTACCCCCCGACGCTCCTACACCCAAGAGCATCTGGGGTTGGCCAACACAGCTGGGTTGAGGAAAATCCAATAGCACCAGGACTGGCCAGAAATACCTAAAATTGTAATAGGCGATGTGAAAGTAAAAGGTACCTTATTGTTGTTGTGTGTGTGAGAGTGAGTCACACACAAAATCAGCCTCAGCTTCCCGGGCAGGTGGGAAGGGGGGGCTGTGGAAAGAGGTGTGTGTGACCCACAAATAAGCCATTGTCCCTTGGGTGGGTGGGGGCTGTGGCAGAGCATGTGTGTGACTGCAAACGGGCCATTGTCCCCCCGGGCCTGTGAGGGGGCCGTAGCTGAAGAGTGTGAGTGACACAAATCAGCCTCACAGGTGAACGGGCACCGGAGGCAGCAGAGTCAGGGCCCTCCCAGGAGGCCGGGAGATACTGAGACCCAGAGGCCAACGCCAAGGGGAGGGGGCCACAGGGAGCCGCGATTCTCTCTCAACAGGGATCCACTTTGTGTCCTGAGCGTGTGAAAGAATGTGTGGAAGTGAATGAGAAATAGAAGCGAGTGAATGTAGACAAATGAAAGTATATGTAATGTAGATTGTGCATTTTAAGCTTCACTATATCTCCTTGGAGAGAGGTGGATTGCACTGAAAGTAGTGTGAGAAAAGGTTTTTTATTTTTAAGTGTGTAGTTGAAAGAAAAGTGGTATTTAGGTTGTTAGTGAAAGTGAAAAACAGAGGCAGATAATGAATAGATAAGATCTTGAAAAATGAGACAGAAAACCAGTAAGTTGGATTACAGGGAAAAAAAAAGAAAAAAAAGAGGGAATACAAGCATACTAGCAGAGATACCCCAAAAGGGTAGGCCTTTGGGAGTTATGTTAGGTAACAGAGATACAACTCCTTGCAAAAGGAGAAAGTACAGGGTATGTAGTAGTTGATGGGAACAACATGCAAACTATGGAAAAAGGGAAATTAACCTTAAACTAGTAAGCTCAAACTCGGGAATTATATACTTGAAAAAGAGCACTAGAATATTTAACACAAAATAAAGGAACCATATCTACTGATTGAAGGTATGCCTTTAGCGTAGTACATACCTTTAAAAATTTGGAAAGGAAAAAGATTACTTAATTCAAGAGGAAAAGGTTTAGTACATGAGGAACTTATTTCAGAGGTTTTAGAGGCATTAAAATTACCTAAAAGACATAGCTATAGTACATATTAAGGAACCCCAAAAGGGAAAGACCCCAGAAATAAGAGGAAATAATTTGGCAGATGACGAAGCCAAGGATACAGCAGAAAGTGGAGCTGAGTGAGTTATGTTAATATTAACTCCAAACGAGGAAAAACTGGAAATTCCTAAGTTTAGGGAAGCCGAGAAAAAAGAATTAAACAAGACAGGAAGTGAACAAGATAAATCAGGGAAATGGAAACTTCTTGATGGAAGACAATTACTTAATAAAATGTGCTTACTAGGAAAATATTAGAAGACATGCATCAGAAAACCCACTGGGGTACTCAAGCTTTGTGTGATCATTTTTTAAGGAACTATGGGTGCACTGGGATTTTTGGAGTAGCAAAGCAAGAAACTGAAAGATGCTTAATTTGCCAAAGGATAAATAAAAAGGTGATGAGAAAAAGAACATTAGGAGGTTGTGAGTTAGCTCGTCGACCATTTCAAAGTATCTAAGCAGAAGTTTAGATTTGTTAGGCTCTGGATTTATTTGTAAAAAAACCCATTTAATCTAGAAGAAAGAGAATATGCCATAGGTTAGACAGGAGATTTTAGGAGAATAAAAATCTTTAAAGTATCGGAAAGCCCCTAGACAAAACAAGAAAAGAAAAAGAGGAAATGAAAGGGAAGGGAACAAGAGGAAAAGTCAGAAAGAGAGTGGGATCCTCTGCAGCTCTTGCCCCCTCCGTTCGCGGCCGAGGCGCCTGTCCCGGGTCCCGGCTCGCTGCCCGCCTCAGCTCCGCCTGCCCCGGTTTCCATCCCAGGTGCGGGCTCACTGCCCAGGGCAGCTCCACCTGCCCCGGCGCTGGCGGTGAATTTGTGTGCCCTGCTCCCACTGCCCGGCCCGCGGCCGCTCTGCCGGCCATGCTGGGGAAGATGGGGGTTGCTCTGTCCTGCCGCCTGGGCCGAGGTCACCGCGCCGACCGCACCGAGGCCGGGTCCCAGCCATCCCATCCCCGGCTGCCCTGCCCGTGCCAGCTGCGCTGGGCACCGCCGCCGCTGCTGCCGGGGTCTCCCACCTGCCTTTTCTCTGCCGGGAGCTGCCGGATCAGCCGCCATAAGCCATGTGGGGGCTGCCCACGCTCCGGCTCGGTCTCCACGGGAAGATCCCCCTCTGCCGATTCCGGCAGCAGACCCTGCCCACACTCCCACCGAGCCTCGGCGGGATATCCTCCGTGCTCCAGCGTGGCTGCTCTGGGGGCTGCAGGGGGATCTCTGCATCCCCATGGATCTGCAGGGGGATCTCTGCATCCCCATGGATCTCTGCATCTAGCACCGCCGTTTTTGGAGGCACCAGGAATAGGCTGAGCTCTGCCTGAAGCTCTTCTCACAATCCCCACACCCTTCCCGGCACAGGGAGGCTTTTACCTCCTCACAGCTCCCCAGGCTGGGTTGGCAGCCCCTCCTCATGTGGGATCTCTGGGGCTTTTCCTCCCCATTGGATTCCTGCGCCGTGGAGCCGTTCCAAATGGCCTCTTCCACGAGGTTCTGTGGCAGGGATTTGTTCTCCCTGGTCTCTGTCTGCAGCTCAGAGCGTGAGGGAGGAAGGACAAGGAGAGGAAGAGACAGGGAGAAGGGAAAAGGAAAAGGCAGGAGGAGAGGAAGGAACAAGAAGGAACAAGGGAGGAAGGAGATGGGAAAGGAACGTGGATGGATGTAGGACAGAATGAGGAGAAGAAGGAGGGTGGACAAGGAGAAGATGGGATTTGCCTCCATGCCAGAGGGAAGGGGAAGGAGATCCCCCCAGTCCATCCCTGGCAGGATGGCGTTGGCAGTGAGGCTGTCCTGCAGCAATGCTGGGCTGGGAGATGGAGCAGCAGGGAGGGGAAAGGGGCAGTGATTCCTCCTGTCCTGCCTGGCTGTCCCAGTCTGGAGCGTCCTGGCGCTGCCGAGGCCCTTGGAGCGTCCGGCACTCAGGAGCCTGGAGCTCACGGCTGCTTTATAAAGCTGACAAAGTCGGCAGGATGGGTCTGGGTATGATCTCAGCAAACTGGGTTTATTGGTACAGGAGCAGGGGACAGAGCTGAACAGGGTCCAGGCACAAAGACAGGGTGCAAGCTGAGGGCACAGGGGGTTTTTATATGGGGTAGTGAGGGTGGAGCTGAGGGTCAGGGTCCAATGGATATGGGGGAAATGTGGCAAAGGAGGGGTTAAGGGTCGGGACAGCTAATAGGGAAACAGGGGCAGAGGAATGCAGTAAACTGGGGCCAATGGAGGGACAGAGAGCTAGGGACTAATCAAAGATGGGTAATAGGGGTGAACTAGGGTAATTAGGCCAACAGGCCAATGGGGTAACATAACTTTCCAAAAATCAGCATGTGCCGGCAAAGATCCATAGGAGAAGCAAGCTTGTCACCATAACCTTGAAATCTATTCTTCTTATTGGGGACCAGTCCTCCACGGGTGGGAGATTGAGACTCCCATGGGCCTCCACACCAGTGCATCTTCCTTTTCCTCACAGCCTCCTTCTCCTCCATCCAGACAAAATTTAGGATTGACAAATCCTGGCTTTGGGGGAAGAGCAAGGGGTGAGCACCTTGGGTTTTGTGAGAAATGAGCCTCACTCTTTAGAATTTTTGGAAGTTTAATAAGGACTAATCAGGGACAAATCAGTAACAGCGCTGGGTGTTGGCAATGGCCAGAGGCACACTGGTTAACCACAGCAACTCTTCTTGTCTAGTTTCTCCATTGTATTGTTCAAATACATATTCATAATGATTATACATATTCAAACATTTCCTTGAACTCATTTACATGTTCCAGGAATTCTTTAGGTTGGTTTGACCCCCAACTCGCCTTTTTAGAGCACGTGCAGGAATCGTGGATTGCTGTTTTGAGGGTTGTGTGTCACTGCCTCACAAGGGCCCCTGTTCTGTGGTTTCAGCAGGTGACAGTTATTGACAGTGGAAGGGTCAGTGGCAGGGGTCCTCATCACATCCATTCCTTAGATGTTATCTGACCATGCAGACGCTTTTAGCTACTTCCACAAGTACTTTAAATGAACATTAGCTCTTTCACAAATATCCCTGAGTTGTTATTGTCAGTTAGTTACGAAAATAAAAGCATTAGTTCTTATTTCACAACTACAGCTACTTCTGTAAAAGTTAACATTCTAATGCACAACACATGGCATCCACTTTAATATTTTGCAAAAGCCAAAACTATAATGTATGTTTTTCACACTGTCCTCAAACTGAAATATCATCCATAAATGATGTTCTGAAGATATGAGCTACACAGGGGCCAGGGCATTGGCCACAAAAAACTGACAAATTATACTATAGCAAAAGCAGTGAAAAGTTATTACAAACTGTACTCTATCAAAATTGTTGTGATTAAGAATATTTTGCAGAAGTCAATACATAATAGCAAAAGCCAACACTACCTAGTTATTTATAACAAACCCAGGGCAGGTTTTTCCCTTGCATGGAGCACCTGGGCCTTCCCCGGGCCCCTTCTGCCCTCCTGCAGAGCCGGTGGCATTTTCCAGCACACACAGTTTGTAACCAAGAGCCGGGTGCAGCCGAGAAGGCTCCAAGCGCCTCCTTCCAGGCTGACTCTGCAGGTGCCGAGGCTGCTCTGGGCTCTGCCAGGGCTCTGCTGGGGCTCAGCTCTGGGCCAGGCTGGGCCCGCCCTCCCCTCACATTGCTCCGGGCAGCTGAGTCACAGCGGGAGAGGGAAGGGACACGTCGAGGGAGTTGAGGTTTAAGAGAGTTTTTATTCAAAAAACTTTCATTACAATCAGGCTGCTCTAACTACCATAACTAACTAGCAATGCTAACTACCCTAACTAACTACCAGTGCTAACTACCATGACTAACTAGCAATGCTAACTACCATAACTAACTAGTTGTCCTAACTACTGTAACAAGAAGCTGTCCTCAAGTGCTTCATCTCCTCCGCTGCTCCCTCAGGTTCTTTGCTGCAGTGATCAGAGGGGTCAGGCTGGAGAGAGGCTTGGCTGATGATAAAAATGGGTGCTGCCCAAAGGATAAAAAATAAAGAAATGAACTGTTACTTTCCAGAGTCAAGTTCCTCACAGGCTCTGTTCCAGGAGAGGGACAGGGAAATGGTTTGAAAATCGAGGGAAGCAGGCTCAGATTAGATCTAAGGAAGAATTTTTTAACCAGGAGAGTGGGGAAACACTGACAGGAGGTGCCCAGAGATGTGGGAGGTGCCTCCTGCCTGGAAACATCCAAGCTCAGGTGAGGCAGGGCTCTGAGGCCCCTGAGCTGCTTGAAGATGTCCCTGCTCGCTGTGGGGCACCAGGTCCAGATGAGCTCGAAAGGAGCCTGCCAGGCCACAGCGGGCGAGGATTCTGCTCGCTCTGCGCGTGGAACGCAGCGAGACTGGAGACTATCGGAGGGGGCCCCACAAGAAAACCCCTCCCTGGCGCTGCTGCTTCCCCTGCAGCCCTTGGCTCTCACCTGCAGCAGCTCCTGGGCAGCCCAGCGCCGCTCCTCGTCCGGCTCCAGGCTGCACTCGAGGAAGTCCCGCAGCAGAGCCGACAGGCGCCGGGGCTCCTGCAGCTGCGGGGTCCCGTTCTGCCGGATCAGAGCGCGAGCCTGCAGGGAAAGCAAACTCAGCGCTCTGCCAGCTTCCTTCACACCCACACGGGCTCACATCCACCCCGGGGCCTCAGCCCCAGCTCCAGGGCCACTTTCCTCCCTGCCAGAGATGCTGCTCAGAGCTCATTTTGCTATGCCAAGCAAAAAACCCAAACCCTGGGGCTGCCACAGCCACTGCAACATCCAAATGATCTCGCCTTGAGAGCCAGTTTCATTGGCTGGCTTTGTTAGTAGGAACCTCCATCAGAAATAGCCCATTTTGCTTCTCCAAATATGGACACCAGCTTTACAGGCCATTTTCCACAGTCACTGTGGTCTGCCTGTGTTATTTCAGAGGATTCTTCCATCAAGTGCATCTCTGCAGTGCCACTGACACTCAAGTAAATGCATTCCTGATGCCCCATCCCAGAAACTGCCAGGCAAGAAACAGGAGGTTTGTGATGCTGAAAGCTCAGGCTTGGTGACACAGAAAAAGTAGCTTGGACTAGGAAAGAAATATGTTAGACTATGGGGATGTTAAACCATCATCTTCATGTTTTCAACAAGTTTCCCAGTGAGAAGAATCAGGGGAGATCATCTTGCAAAACCTCTTTTAGAAACTCCTGCAGAAATCTTGTTGGGTTTGGGGCTGGGATTTGCGGATGGTGTGGGGTTTTCTTGCAAGATAACATTAGAGCTGATGCACTTGCTTCATATTTCCAGGTCATCCTCTCAGCTAGAAGAGCTGCAACAACGAAAAGCCCAAAGCAAATTGTTGCTGGAGACTGCAGAACATTCGTCTGTGTGGAGGCACAAGTCCTCTGGGAATTCCCTTCCCATGTGCAGAAACCTCCAGCTGCTGCTCCCAGTGCAGGGTCCCCCTGTGCTCGCAGCCTCTGCAGCCACTGGAGAATTTGCCTCTTACCATGGCCGCCGTTTCCCTGAAGTAAGGAGGTTCTCCTTCCACCATCTCGATGGTCACAATGCCAAAGGACCAGATGTCCACCTTGGGGCCATAAGGAGATCTGGTCACAACTTCTGGGGCCATCCAGTGAGCAGTGCCCACCATGGAGCTGCGCTGGTCCTGCTCAGGGCTGAGCTGAGCGCAGAGGCCAAAATCAGCTGAGGACAGAAACAAACCCTGTCAAAGGCAGCTGCAATGAAGAAACCAAGCACAAAGATTCCCCACACTCAGTCTGAGAGTGTAGTAGTGAAGTCAGCTGGAAAAGCCCTCAGGGCTGTAGCCAAGGAAAGATGGAACTGGGCCCTTCAAGAAACCCTCAGCTTTCCTGCAGTGGCTTTTACTGATTCGCTTGGAGCTTTAGATTCCCACTGCTGCCCCTCTGGAAGGGCCATGGCCAGAGCAAAGGCACTGCTGGCCCCCTGCTCCTCTCCTGAGCTCTCTGCAGGGGCAGCCGCTCTCAGCTGGCAGCAGGGGCCGGGCAGTGCCCCCAGCAGCCCTTGTGGGGCTCTGGCCCTCCCTGGGAAGCAGCCCCAGCCCCGCAGCCCGGGAGTGCCGTGCCTGGCCAGGAACACCCACCCAGCCTGACAGAGCCGTCCATGCCCAGGAGGATGTTGGAGCTCTTCAGATCCCTGTGGATCACCCGGTTGGAATGGAGGAAATCCAGGCCCTGCAGACACTGAGAGAGAACAAGAAACACGAGGGCAAAAACCAATGGCCGGAATATATCACACCAGAAAGGACAGCTCAGAATTCTGCCAGCAGCAGCTTTGCTGTGACAGGCCAGGAGTGCAGTGCACACAAGCTACAAGCAAACGGCTCAAGGCAAAGCTGAGAACAGCATATCAAATCCAAGCCAGAAAGAGAGTACCACAACAGCAGGAGAGAGAACAAGAACAGAGTAGAAGTGCAGTGATGCTGGCAGGCTGTTCACTGCAGAGGCTCTTTCTTCTCCAGCTCATAAAAACAACTCAGAAACAAAGCCCTGAGCATGGAGCCACTCCTGTTCTCACACCCTGTTTGGAAGGACCATCGTGTCCCAGCCATGGGAGTGACAAGCAGGATCCCTCACCTCCCGACTGACAGCTGCCATCTCTCCTTCAGCCATGCGTGTCTGTCTGACAACGTCCCGCAAAGTTCCTCCATCCATGTATTCCATCACCAGCCAGAGATCTCCATCAACAAGGAAGCTGGAAGAGGAAAACAATGGCATGGAGATGAAAGTGCAGAGCTCAATTCCCCCATGGAAAAGCCTGGAGGGGAGTTTTGTTTCTGGGTCACTTGTCAGTGAGGACAGAATCAGATGGAGAGACATTCCTGCCAGGCTGCACAGCCCTTGGAATCTGCACAGTCTAAAGGGGAAGGAGACACCTGTGAGAAAGGAGAGGCCTTGGATGGCAAGCAGGTGAAAAATGCAGTTTAGCAACAGCCCAGATCAATGTGGAACCACAACCCTTGGCCCCAGCTGGTTCAGCTTCTGAACTCATCAGTTCCACCATTCCCTCCAGAACAAGGCAACACAACTGCCAGGGTTATCCAGGGGAGGAGGCCGTGCAGCACTTGGGACAAAAGCAGTCAGAAAACCTTTCAGAAAGTCCCTTCAGAAACAGGCAAGGCCAGTGAAAAATGGGCAAATGAGGCATTTCTGGAAACAAGAACTTGGTCTTACTGGCATCTTTAGCAATAGAAAAGGGCTGGGAAGAAGAAGCCAAGGGAAATAATTTCTGCTGTGGTTTATCAGCACTTGCTGGGAGACACAGCAAACGGGGTCAACTTGAAGGAAAAACCAAAGCAAAGCAACCAAAGCACAAGGAGGGAGTGAACTGCCAGGCTGTTGGTTTGGGAAGATGTGGCTGGGTCAGGCATTTTCAAAACAGGCTACAGACTCCTGATGCCAGGAAAGGTTAACGCAGGGCCCGGGCTCGGGATCAGAGCTGAATCACTCACCTGTCCAAAGAGTTGACAATGTTGGGGTTCTTCTTGTCCTTCAGGAGCAGGATCTCATTCACAGCTCGTTCCCTGTTCTGCCCTCTGAGACTCATTTTCTTGATGGCCACCTGAAGGGACATTGCAGCCTTGAACTGGAGGAGTCTGTGGCAGGAGGCCACAGCAAACACGGAGCGAGTCCTTGTGGAGCGACGGAGCCAGGCTGTGCCAAACTGCCTTGGGATGGGACACCAGAGCTCAGCAAGGGCCATTCCCACAGCCCATTGCTCTGCCAGCTGGGGGCTGCTTACAGGACACATGGCCAGAGACATTTGGCCTTGCAAGCTCTGCAGAAATGGTCCCTCAGCTGTCAGCCTCAAAGCTCTAACAACATTCTCTGCACCTACAGTCTTCTCAAATGGCCTCAACACTCCTACTATTATTATTCAAATACATTTTGCAAGCAGGAGGTAATTCTGGTTCTCTGAAAACAAAGCAGAACAGCCAGGAACCCCTTAGCAATTCTATGGGATTTGGTCATGATTTCAGATGCAACTGCTCTGTTTGGGATTGCACAACACAGCAGACACGCACACCCATTGCTCAGGTGATCCCTGTCAAAGGCTGTCACTGACACCAGACCCAAACACATCTTCAGGCTTTAGGAGAAACCTTTGCTCTGGACATCCATCTTCTCATTTCTCTCCCTCACTCTCTGTGAACAGCTGAAGTAGGACTAAAACCCCAAACTGAGCCCAAGCAGGATCTTTCCCTAATTAGGCCTTGAGGTATCCTTTGAAGATAAAAGGCAGGATGGAAATAATATTGTTATAGTTTAGCTAAGAATAGCTAAATAATGTTCCTGTCTAAGGTTGGGATGAAGATAAATTGGGCCTCAGTCTCCAGCAGCTGATGCATTCACACTTTTAGATATGAAGGCCAAGCCAGCGTGTCCTGCTCTGACAGACACCGCTGCCCTCCTTGCATTCCTTTGGTGCTTCAGAAGGACCAAGTCTGTCCCAGCTGTGCTCTGCAGGCTGACACTGCTCTGCCTTCAGAGGAGCAGCCTGGGCAGGAAAGCTCTGCTGGCCCCCAAAGCTGCAGCCACAGCTCCCAGCAGAGGGGAAAGCCCTGGAGAGCTGCCAGACGTGCTGGGCGTGTTGGCACTGACCTCTCCTCCAGTGGCCCTGTCGAGTCCTTTATAAACGGTTCCAAAAGCCCTGGAGACAAAACAGCAGAGAAGAAAGAAGCAGCGCTTTAGGCCCTGTCAGGGAAAGCCAGCCCAGACAGGAGATCTCTGCTGCCTGCAGCGTTCACAAACACCTGGGTGCATCGACCCTTCCAACAAGAGCACAGCAGCCACCAGCCCTCTGCCATGCAAGGTGTGCAGGAGAAAACTGAGACCCAACATGAAGGAATTGGGCTGGAGCAAATCCCAAATGTCCATGCTGAATTGCTTTAGTTCAAAACCTGAGGTGAGAAATGGGTGTCTAAAGAAATGGAAAAGAATGCATTTCATCCTTTTCCATTTCCTGCCTAAGACCTGCAGGTTCCACAAGGGCCCTGCCATCAGGCAGGTGATGCTTTTTCCCCCAGAGTGCATCAGCTCTGTGTCTGTTACTGAATGGATGGGGTCTGCTACCTGTGCTAGAATAGAGCACTTATTAGTTCATCTCTGGTTTCTGTTTCTAAACCATTAGGTTGATAATCCTGACCAGTGGATATTTTTTGAAGGAAAATATTTAAAGAAATCTTCTTGAGAACTGTTTTCTGACAGTCACCAGATGGTGAGTTGCTCTTTTAGGCAATCCAGTTCCAGGGACAGAAGATCTTCCAGGTCCTGCTCCTTGCTGCAGGCAGGACACTGCCAGCCTCAGGGGCCTTTGACGGCGCCTTCTGACCACAGTTATCAATTCTGATCAGGACTGAGAGACAGCAGGATGGTAGCCCAGTGCCTGAAGGTGCTTGGAGCTCTCCTGACTTCTCACTTGATCCTGCACCAGCACAACACCCGGCCCTGCTTGTGCAGCAGCAGCTGCCGTGCACTTACCCTTGGCCAATCTGCTCCACTTCCAGGTATTTCTCGGCAGGCTCCTCCTCGCTCACGGTGTTCCCTGAAAGAAACCACGTGGAAGACGCTCCCTCCCAGAGTGAGACCCTGCCTTGCAGCAGAGCCAGAAGCAGCCCCACTCCCTGGGGCCGTGAGCCCCTTGGTGTCAGCGGGGGAAGGACAATAAATGACTCGGTGACATTCAGCTGCAGAGCAACACTGGGTGCAGCTGATGCCCAGACACACACACAGCACCTGCTCGGGCACCCAGGAACAGAGCAGACGTACTCAGCTGCATCAGGCACCACTCCCCTCTCCCCTCTGGCTGCCCGGCTGTGCTGCTGTCAGAATGTTCAGCCCAGGATCCCACAGCGGAGGGAGGTTCATTGTCCTCTTCCCAAGCAGAGGGAGCTTCTCCATCCTCTTCCCAAAATGCTGCAGCTTCTCCATCCTCATCCCAAAACACTGCAGGTTCGCCATCCTCTTTCCAAGCCAGGGGATGTTCGCTGTCCACTTCCCATGCTGGGAGATGTTCATTCTCCTCTTCCCATGCCACAGGATGTCCTCCATCCTCATCCCACACTGGGAGATGTCCATTGTCCTCATCCCACTCCGTGGGAGCTTGGCCACTCTGGTCCCACACCAGGGGACATCCACCGTCCTCGTCCCAGGCCGGGAGATGTCCCCTGTCCTTGTCCCACCCCGCGGGAGCCTCGCTGTTGCATTCCCACCCCGCGGGATGTTCGCCCTCGTCTCCCAGAGCAGCGGGGAGTTCACTGTCATCTCCCGGCACTGAGGGAAGTTCACCATCATCCCCCAGAGCAGCGGGAAGCTCACTGCTGTCTTCCTCCTTGTTGACCTCCTCTTCGGAAGCAGAGGGAGCCCCAGGAGGTGCTGGTGCTGCTTCTGTGCCCTGTGGACAGACGGCAGCGTGAGGGACAGGAAGTTCTATCTCAGTTATCACCTTATTTATCCTCAACTGCACATCCAGCTGCACTACGCAGAAATGGGGTTTGGAGCTGTTCCAACTAACAATGGGCTAAAGTTGACATTGCCACTTATTGTTGGGAATTCGATATTCCACCATGGCTAAGCCAGCAAGCAATCCTCTGCCTGCAAAACCAGACCTGCAGCTCTTCAAAAACTCTTCAGCAGAAAAGGAGAAAACTGCCAGGGATCCCTTTGCTGCTGCTGCTGCAGAGACACTGACAGGACCTTTCCTTCAGCCTCCCAGGCTGGCCCTCGACTGCCACATGCTGAGCTCACAACTTGCTGCACAATTCCAAACACCAAAGGTTCCTTTCCCACTCACCGAAGGAGGAGCTGCTCGGAATCCAGACATGAGGTGCCCTGCAATGGGAGAGGGAACATGAACCAGATGCTGTTAGGAGAAAAACTGCCAGTGCTGGGAAATGCCACGGAGCAAGGCAACCCCAAGAGAGCATTTTGCTTTCACTGCATCCCTCCAGGAGCCACAGTCCCTTCCCACAGCAAGCAAGAGAACAAGCACAAAACACTGGGCTGGGTCAGTTCTTGGCTTGAGCAGCAAACGGAGGCAGTTCCAGGCTCTGCTGGCACAGACTCCCTGCTTGAGGGAACAGAACCCCCCAGGGCTCATTGCAGATGCTGTGCACGCCCCGCTGGCTGCAGACACCCCCTTTTTCAGCTGCAGCTGCTGGCAGGAGCTCTCCCAAAGCAATGGTGTCTTCATGGCCATTTGGTTCCAAAGTCAACTCAGCTCCAGAGGAAGAACAGAAAGCACACAGCAAGCCCAAAGGCACAGATGCTGCACCGAGGGAAAACCTCAACTTACGTGCCAAGTGGGTTAAAAAATACCCCGAATAAGCCACAGAGTACAGAGTGCAAACTGCAGCAGCCACGTGCTGGATCATTTTGGCTGTGCTGCACACGCCTGCAGCCTGTAGCCCTGCAAGCACAGAAGGACAGGGCTGGGCTGGCTGCTGAGAATGCCTCGGGCAGGAGGATCCTCCGGCAGCGAGCCCAGAGCCACTCTGGGCACTGAGGCCTCCGTGTCCCACAGCAACGGGAACACCACGGGGACGTGGCGCTGTTCCTGTGACATCCCAGCAGCAGCTCACGCAGAAACCGCCTGGAAGGTTCTCCTGTGTCACAAAGGAGCACAAAGAACCCTCCCAGGGCACAGCCCATGGCCCAAAGGATGCAAGAGGAACTCAAAATGCAGCAAACAAGGACACCCCATAGCCCAGCCTGAACACTGAGGAGAACAAGGACAGGACCAGAGCAAAGGAAACGTGACCTTTAGTCACTGATAGTTCTGACTAAAAGCAGCAAGCCTTGGTCCATCTGGGATCTTTGTTCTAGTTCTAAAAACAAGCAAGGTCCTCCACTCTAAATACACAGAAGGCAGGAACTGGGGAGGAGGTGGGATTAGGAAGGAGGAGGAGGAGGAGGGAGAGAGGAAAAGGAGGAGCAGGAAGAGGAGGAGCAGGAGCAGGAACAGGAGGAACAGGAGGTTCCAGTGCCCCCTGTGGCCGCAGCCACGGGACCATCGCCCCCACCTCGTCCTGCAGGTGAGCGGGGAGGGGGAGGTCGTCCCAAATCTGTCGGGGGGTCCCTGAGAGGGTTTTTTATTGGGGTGTGTTTGGAGCTCGCAGATTGTGGAATTGACCCCAAATATCATCTGGTGTCTCTGGGAGGTTTTGTTTTCTCTGTGTGTGTAGGTTTGGATCTTGCAGGAGCCCAAAGCTGAGCCCCTTGGGGGGATCTTTGGGGGCCCACGTGGCCATTGCCCAGTATGGGCAGGGGAGGACATTGGTCCTGGGGACCCCCGGGAGAGCAGAGGAGGGGATCCCCTGGGACCCCCAGAGTGGGGAGAGCAGAGAGGGGCGATCCCAGAGCTGGGGGACCCCGGCAGACTGGAAAGGGGGGGAGCCTGGAGAGGAGGGACCCCTGGGATCCCTGGGATCTCAAAGTAGAGCATCAGGGGAGAAGGGCCCCCATGGACCCCCAAAAGGCCCTGGATCATCCCTGAGCAGGACGCCAGAGAATGGAGAAGCCCTGGAACCATTGGACCCCCATGATCCTAAGGAAAGGAAACCTCTGGAACCCCAAAAGTGGAGAGATCAGCAATAGGGAACTGCTGGGAGAGCTTTTTGGGGCTGAATCTTGACATTGTGGGGATTTTCATGGACACAAGACTCCTGCTGACTTCTAGAGATGGACCTGGCCAGGAGGAGCCTCTACTCCAAGGCGCTCCCACCTTGGTTTCCCCAAACCAGGGTCTGTCATTCCCAAGCTGTGGCCAGATGGAGGAAGAGGAAAAGGCCCAGACATTCCGCACGAGGAGGGGCTGCAAACCCAGCCCAGGGAGCTGCAGGGAGGAAAGAGCCCCCCTGAGCCAGGAAGGCGGCCTGAGATCCGGGGCAGAGCTCAGAGCTGGTGGAGAAGCCTCATGGCAGGGAGAAGCCCCACAAATGCTTGGAATGTGGGAAGGGTTTCAGCTACAGCTCCACCCTGATGGAACACCTGAACATCCATACTGGGGAGAGGCCCTGGGAGTGTGGGGAATGTGGGAAGAGCTTCAGTGGGACCTCCGACCTCACCAAGCACCACAAGATCCACACTGGGGAATGGCCCTAGGAGTGCTTGGAATGTCAGAAGAGCTTCAAATGGGATTCAGAGATCGTCACTCACCAGCACTTGCACACCAGGGAGAGGCCCTGTGAGTGTCCCGAGTGTGGGAAGAGCTTCGTGCGCTGCTCCAGCTCCATCCCCCATGGGAGGATCTGTGCTGGATGATCCCCAGTGACCCCCGTTGGGCAGAGCCCTGGTGACCCCTGTTCTGGGTGATCCCCGTTGGGTAGGGGGAAGGTGCTGGAGAGATTTCTTTCCCTTCTCCTTGTGCTGCTGTGATTTGGTTGGTAATAAATTCCCTCCCTGTGTCCAGGCTGGGTCTGTTGTGCCCGTGCTGGATTTGCTGAGGGATCTCTCCCGGTCCTTGTACTGACCCACGTCATTGTCGAAGTGCATGAACATTTGCTGGTTGTAGATGAACCTTACCTGTCCCCTGTTCCTGTACCAATAAACCCAGTTTGCTGCAGAGCATACACAGACGCATCCTGCTGACTTTGTCAGCTTTATAAAGCAGCCGTGAGCTCCGGGCTCCTGAGTGCCGGACGCTCCAAGGGCCTCGGCAGCGCCAGGACGCTCCAGACTGGGACAGCCAGGCAGGGCAGGAGGAATCACTGCCCCTTTGCCCTCCCTGCTGCTCCATCTCCCAGCCCAGCATCGCTGCAGGACAGCCTCACTGCCAACGCCATCCTGCCAGGGATGGACTGGGGGGGGATCTCCTTCCCCTTCCCTCTGGCATGGAGGCAAATCCCATCTTCTCCTTGTCCACCCTCCTTCTTCTCCTCATTCTGTCCTACATCCATCTATGTTCCTTTCCCATCTCCTTCCTCTCCTCCTGCCTTTTCCTTTTCCCTTCTCCCTGTCTCTTCCTCTCCTTGTCCTTCCTCCCTCACGCACTGAGCTGCGGACAGAGACCAGGGAGAACAAATCCCTGCCACAGAACCTCGTGGAAGAGGCCATTTGGAACGGCTCCACAGGGCAGGAATCCAATGGGGAGGAAAAGCCCCAGAGATCCCACATGAGGAGGGGCTGCCAACCCAGCCTGGGGAGCTGTGAGGAGGTAAAAGCTTCCCTGTGCCGGGAAGGGTGTGGGGAATGTGAGAAGAGCTTCAGGCAGAGCTCAGCCTATTCCTGGTGCCTCCAAAAACGGCGGTGCCAGATGCAGAGATCCCCCTGCAGATCCATGGGGATGCAGAGATCCCCCTGCAGCCCCCAGAGCAGCCACGCTGGAGCACGGGGATGCCTGAGAGGAGGCTGTGACCTCGTGGCCAGAGGGGCCCCGCTGGAGCAGCCTGTCCTGGCAGGACTGACCCCGGGGCACAGTGACCCACGCTGCAGCACTTGGAGGGGGGCTGTGCCCCGTGAGATGGACTCAGCTTGGAGAAGTTCCTGGAGAAGTCTCCGCTGGGAGAGAGCCCAGGGTGCAGCAGGGGAACGACTCCCGTCCCTGAGCAGAGGGAGAAGCCCCGGGGCATGAAGTGAGCACGGCCCCATTCCCTGTCTCCGGCACTGCCGGGGTAGGAGGTGCAGCTGGAAGGAGGGAGGCGTGGGGGAAGGCTGGATTTAAGGCTCTTCACTTACTTCTCATTATCCTGCTCTGAGTTTTTAGAGTTTTCTGTCAGAAATCTCTCCCCTCGCCCACTCATCCACAGGGCTGGGGCAGTTTTCCCTTTTTGGGGGAAATCAAAGCGATTCCTTGATGCTCCTAATTAGAGGTAGCAGTAGTGAGGCTCCGGGGCTTCTCGCTGACCGGAGCCAGAGAAGCCGCAGTGCTTCGGGAAAGCCGTGGCGGGAGGTGCGTAGAAGTTTGTTTGTGTTTTCAGCTCAATCCCCCTCGGGCCCGGGCCCGTTCCAGGGCTGTTCCTCATCTCCGGCTCTGCCCTCACGCAGCCCGGGGGGCCCTGAGAGCGCGGGGCGAGGCTGTGCCGTGTGCAGAGCCCGCCCCTGGCTGCGATTGGGCGACGGTGCCGTCAGTCGCGGACGGCTGACCAATCCACTGAAATGTTCCTCATTTCAGGGATTGCTCAGCAGGAAGGTCAGGAGCTGGAGCTGTCTGGTTGGTTATTCCCAGGGCAGCTTGTAATCTAATGATGCCATTGAAATGAGAAATAGGTTCTGTGGCTCCTGACATGAATTGGTTTGGGTTCCCAGGGGCTGGTCCGTGGTGTTATAGGATTTGTTCTGCTGGCCGTTCATCTTTTCTCCATTTTTGGCCGCGCTCTCCAGCAAGGACTGCATCAATTGATGCTTTTCTGTACTTAAATCATCAAATACTTGGATTCCCAACTGATTTCCCTGAACTTGTGGTAGCAAGAACATTTCAGTGCTCTAATACACCCTATATAACACTGACAGCGACAGCACATGTTGGAGTGGGCAGAGGGATGATTCCCCCCCATTTATTTATAGTGAAGTTTTCCCAACATTCTTCATTTGCTGTTTCCCTTTGCAGCTTCACCCGTTTCTGTTGCAGGGTCAGATATCCTCACCCTGGGCTCTGCCTTGAGCTGTGCAAATTCCATCAGTGCAAGCAGGCAGAGCTTGGGCTGAGGGGCAGAGGGAATGAGCCCAATTCCTGCCCCAGGCAAGAGACCCAGGTACATCGTCCAGGCTTTGCCCAGCAGTGTTCATTTGCATTTCTAAAGCTCCTCTGCAGGCTGCCTGGAATGAAGCTTCTCTTCCAGAGCATGACTCTCATGCGCCCCACCCCAAAAGCCAGGGTTTGGGGTATTTTTAATGTTTGGGGGTTTTTTTGAAGGTGTTCTATTAACGGTTTGTGAGTTAAAGGGTCACCTTTAAAGCTCTTCTAAACGCAGCCTGGAGGTAAACACCAGAAAATGCGGACCAAAATTTTGCCATCTCCACCAGCCAGGCAAACACACACTGAAAAAGAATCCAAAGCAATAAAGATATTTTCTACTTCTTCTGCCGAGAATAAAAACTGATTCTCACCCCCAAACCTAACTGACAATATGAAAGTAGGATTATTTAGAAAAAACATTCTCATGGTGTAATCTTATTCTAGGCAGCCCAGAGTGTGGGTGTGAGTGAGCCCCAGAGTGGAATTGTGCCGTGGTGCTCCCCAGCAGCTGTGGCAGTGCAGGCCCAGCCAGCGCTGAAGCTGCAGCAGTGGCAGCAAGGCTTGGCCGCAGTGGCTGGAGGTGCCAGAGGAGGGTGGCCAGGATTTCCGAGGGTTTGAGCAGAGGATCTGTGGGCAGGCCCAGGGGCTTGGCCCGCTGTGGAGCCCTGGCTGCTGCTGCGTTGCCTTCAGGGCAGGCTCAGGGGCGGCTGCCATGGTCCTGCTGCAGGCGGGAAGTGCAAATCTCCGGGGCTTCAGAGCCCCTGAGGCCAGGCTGAGGGGTCCCCCCGTGTTCAGCTGTGCTGGCGGCTGTTTCTGGCCTCAGGGACACTTGGCATGGGCCCCTTGGCCACCAGTGGTGCTGCTTTGCACTCCTTAGGCAGGAGCCGATGTCCTGGCTGGGTGTTGGCAACAGCAAAGTCCCAGGGCAGGCTCTGTGCCAGCCCAGCTTCCTGGGGGAGAATATACCTTGATCTCTGATCCAGTGCTTGCTGAAGCAGTCAGAATTGCTTTTGCCCCCCTGTTGGGTGCCATGGCGCCAGCAGAAGATATTGAAGCCTTCCTGCTCAGGGCATTTCAGTGCCCGGCTCTTACAAGCACTCACAGCTCCTTGGGTTGAGCTGAGCATGGGGCGGTGACCTGCGCTTTGTCTGATTCCCCTTCCTTCCCTCCCCTGGAACAGTCTGTTGCTTTTAGACACCACTTGTCCTGGTTGCTTCAGAGTACTTTGGAGAGGCTCCATATTTTCCCTATTTCCCTGGGGCTGCCCACACTTCAGGGTTCACTTCAGCATAGGCCTGGCCAGACATTTGACACAGAGGTACAACAGAACTGGCCTCTGTATCACCTTTTATAATATTAATTTGCGTTCCAAATTTAGCGATCAAATCCCTTCCCAGTAAATCATGATAGCAATTAGGAGCAAATAAAACTTCATGCATTTCAAATCCATCTCCCACATCTACTAATAGTGGTTGAATAAAACCATACAGCTTTCCCACTTATGCCATGACTAATCAAAGACATTTTTGGCATTTCTCCCTCCCTTAGGTCTAAGATTCAGAGTGGATTGAGAGGCCCCTGTGTCCATCTGAAAATGCCTCCTCTCAATGCAGACCCACCTGAATGTTCTCAAGGGCTCCAGTGTGGAGGGTCCCTGGTGTGATGGGAGCTGTGACAGCCCTGCCAATCCATGTCCATCAAGGGGTGGACTTGCTGGTCCTGAGGGTGCTGCTGTCTGTGCTTGCAGTGTCCTTGTGCCCTGCAGCTGGAACCCTGATTCCTTGCCAGGGGCTGTTTGGGTGGGCTGTCCCCTGCCGAGGAGGGCAATGCCTCTGCCGGGTGCTTGTGGCCGAGCCCGTGCCCTGGGTGCTGGGGCCCCCTTGGGCCCTGGGGTTGATCCCTCAGGGGCTGTAGGAACTCTGCCCTGGCCTTTGCCTTCAGCTTGGCCTTTTGCTGCTCCCTTCTTGCATTCACCTGCTGGGCCTTTGTGCCGAAGTGCTGCAGGGCCTTCTTCTGCCCCTCCTGCAGCCCCCCTCAGTGCCTGTGGGTGTTTGTCTTGCTTTACAAGACAGGTGTCTGCTTGGGAAGGCAGAAAAAGCCTCTCTTGGAATGGAGAATGCAAACCCCCTCCCTCTTAAGTTTTACAATAGTGAAATCAAGGGTCTCTCAGGCAAAGCTATGGGAATAGGAATACCAGTTCTTTACTAGTGTGCATAATAAAGCAAACAAACAACCACAGCTCCGGCAGTGACAACAAACAGAGCCCGGAGCCAGTCCCGGCCTTTCGGCTGCAGCGCTTTCCCCTTGGGTGCAGTTCCGGGCACGGCCAGCAGGGGCGCTGGTGGCTCCCGCGGAGCAGGGCCGCGCATCCCTGCCATGGGAACCTCTCTTAAGGGAAATAGAGCAATCCCTTCATCTAACTCTTTCACTTTTTTACCTTCTATAGCCTTTCTCCCGTGTTTTGAGAAAGAATTTGGAGAGGGCTGCCTTTTAACTGAGCTCCTAGTGTTTAGATAAGGCGCTTCCTGTAGAGAGAGAGTTTTCCTGAACAGCTGGAGCTGTGATTATCAAGGGGATGTCACTCAGAGCAGGCTGGGGTCAGGGGAGGATATCCCGCCGAGGCTCGGTGGGAGTGTGGGCAGGGTCTGCTGCCGGAATCGGCAGAGGGGGATCTTCCCGTGGAGACCGAGCCGGAGCGTGGGCAGCCCCCACATGGCTTATGGCGGCTGATCCGGCAGCTCCCGGCAGAGAAAAGGCAGGTGGGAGACCCCGGCAGCAGCGGCGGCGGTGCCCAGCGCAGCTGGCACGGGCAGGGCAGCCGGGGATGGGATGGCTGGGACCCGCCCTCGGTGCGGTCGGCGCGGTGACCTCGGCCCACGCGGCAGGACAGAGCAACCCCCATCTTCCCCAGCATGGCCGGCAGAGCGGCCGCGGGCCGGGCAGTGGGAGCAGGGCACACAAATTCACCGCCAGCGCCGGGGCAGGTGGAGCTGCCCTGGGCAGTGAGCCCGCACCTGGGATGGAAACCGGGGCAGGCGGAGCTGAGGCGGGCAGCGAGCCGGGACCCGGGACAGGCGCCTCGGCCGCGAACGGAGGGGGCAAGAGCTGCAGAGGATCCCACTCTCTTTCTGACTTTTCCTCTTGTTCCCCTCCCTTTCATTTCCCCTTGTTCTCTTCCTGTTTTGTCTCGGGTGTTTCTCATGCTTTAAAGATTTTTATTCTCCTAAAATCTCCTGTCTAACCTATGGCATATTCTCTTTCTTCTAGATTAAACGGGTTTTTTTACAAATAAATCCAGAACCTAACAAATCTAAACTTCTGCTTGGATGCTTTGAAATGGTCGACGAGCTAACTCACGACCTCCTAATGTTGTTTTTCTCATCACCTTTTTATTTATCCTTTGGCAAATTAAGCATCTTTCAGTAACTTGCTTTGCTACTCCAAAAATCCCAGTGCACCCATAGTTCCTTAGAAAATGATCACACAAAGCTTGAGTACCCCAGTGGGTTTTCTGATGCATGTCTTCTAATATTTTCCTAGTAAGCACATTTTATTAAGTAATTGTCTTCCATCAAGAAGTTTCCATTTCCCTGATTTATCTTGTTCACTTCCTGTCTTGTTTAATTCTTTTTTCTCAGCTTCCCTAAACTTTGGAATTTCCAGTTTTTCCTCGTTTGGAGTTAATATTAACATAACTCACTCAGCTCCACTTTCTGCTACATCCTTGGCTTCGTCATCTGCCAAATTATTTCCTCTTATTTCTGGGGTCTTTCCCTTTTGGGGTTCCTTAATATGTACTATAGCTATCTCTTTTAGGTAATTTTAATGCCTCTAAAACCTCTGAAATAAGTTCCTCATGTACTAAACCTTTTCCTCTTGAATTAAGTAATCTTTTTCCTTTCCAAATTTTTAAAGGTATGTACTACGCTAAAGGCATACCTTCAATCAGTAGATATGGTTCCTTTATTTTGTGTTAAATATTCTAGTGCTCTTTTTCAAGTATATAATTCATGAGTTTGAGCTTACTAGTTTAAGGTTAATTTCCCTTTTTCCATAGTTTGCATGTTTTTCCCATCAACTACTACATACCCTGTACTTTCTCCTTTTGCAAGGAGTTGTATCTCTGTTAGCTAACATAACTGCCAAAGGCCTATTTTGGGGTATCTCTGCTAGTATGCTTGTATTCCCTCTTTTTTTTTTCTTTTTTTTTTCCCTGTAATCCAACTTACTGGTTTTCTGTCTCATTTTTCAAGATCTCATCTATTCATCTTCTGCCTCTGTTTTTCACTTTCACTAACAACCTAAATACCACTTTTCTTTCAACTACACACTAAAAAATAAAAAACCTTTTTCTCACACTACTTTCAGTGCAATCCACCTCCCTCCAAGGAGATATAGTGAGGTTTAAAATACACAATCTACCTTACATATACTTTCATTTGTCTACATTCACTTGCTTCTATTTCTCATTCACTTCCACACATTCTTTCACACGCTCAGGACACAAAGTGGATCCCTGTTGAGAGAGAATCGCGGCTCCCTGTGGCCCCCTCCCCTTGGCGTTGGCCTCTGGGTCTCAGTATCTCCCGGCCTCCTGGGAGGGCCCTGCCTCTGCTGCCTCCGGTGCCCGTTCACCTGTGAGGCTGATTTGTGTCACTCACACTCTTCAGCTACGGCCCCCTCACAGGCCCGGGGGGACAATGGCCCGTTTGCAGTCACACACATGCTCTGCCACAGCCCCCACCCACCCAAGGGACAATGGCTTATTTGTGGGTCACACACACCTCTTTCCACAGCCCCCCCTTCCCACCTGCCCGGGAAGCTGAGGCTGATTTTGTGTGTGACTCACTCTCACACACAAACAAGACAACAATAAGGTACCTTTTACATTCACATCGCCTATTACAAGTTTAGGTGTTTCTGGTCAGTCCCGGTGCTCTTGGATATCCCTCAACCCAGCTGTGTTGGCCAACCCCAGGTGCTCTTGGGTGTAGGAGCGTGAGGGGGTAGGACGGTCGGGACGGACGGAGACGAGAGATCTCTGCAGCCAGGCCCTGGAACTTGCGGTTTATTGCAAAGGGCCCGGGTGCAGGGCCCTGCTTGGAGCTGCCAGGCACAGCTGGAGCAGGCCCGAGAGAAGAGAGGGGTAGAGAGGATGAGAGGGTGAGAGAGTAAAACGTAAGAGAGCAAAAGCGTAAGAGAGTAAGGTTCCCATTAGAACACAATAAATCTTGTTTTGTGTCGAATGTTCTATTTCTCAACAGCTAATCTAGTACAAGATGCACCTCCTATAGCATTTACATACAGCCTATAAGAATCATTACATTACCACACTGTGTTACATTTTAAACCGTAAAAACTCCTCTTTGGACCCCTTCTGCCAAGCTGGCAGGATCTGCTCTGACCCTCGGATCTGTCTGCAAGCAGAGGGAATTGTTTCATTAAAAGGGGATTACCTTCAGTTGGGCCACACCATTGTTTTCCAGTTGTTCACTAACTGAGGTATCTCAAAGCTTGCTTTGATTTCAATCTTGCTTATAGTTTCTATATTGTCAAAATCTTTTGCCAGACAATCATATTTATAAGGCTTTCCTGTTTCATCTTCCCCAACACTTGGGCATTTTTTTATTTCTCAATCCACCTGTGTTGTCCAATCCCAGATGCTCTTGAGCATATTCTCATTCCGGCAGAATTTTGCTTAACCCTGAATGCTCTTGGAATATTAATTCCTCAACCCAGAAGGTTCTTGCGGAATATTAATTCCGCAACTCAGCAGATTCTGGATGATCTTGGGCACTCTTATCCCTCAACCCAGCAGGTTTTTAGGAGCCCCTTTTGTCCCATTTGCTAGTGGATTGGGCTAGGAAACTCCTCTGCTCCCGTCCTCCGAGGGGTCCAGCCCCTCTCTGAGACCCAGTCCCAGTTACCCCGGGGGATTCTCTCACTCCTTTTAACATTCACTTTGTCTCTTTACTGGCCACTTACCGCGGAAAGTCAGAAACGCAGCATGGGAGACTCCAGCACTCACTTGGCAGGTCTGGCACAACCAGCCCGCCTCTCATTCACTCACATTCATCCCCCCTGAGAAATACTTACCAATCCCTTTTCCTTCCCATGTTCTTCGTGCACATTACTACTCTTAGAGGGCCAATTGCCATGGTTGTAGGGAGCCTTTTTCCCTTGTCTTTGTTTTATTGTCTCCTTTTGTCCACCATAACCTGCGTCTGTCGGTCACCCCAGGGCAAACAGAGCGAGGCTGCTGAAGAGGGCAGGGGGCACCTTCCCCACTCTGACTCTCCTGAAGCACCGGCAGTGAGGTGTTGGTAACCATCCTCTGCTACCATAATTGTGAAAAACGCCAATCACTTGTTTTTAAACTTTTTAAAGTTTAATAGTAATAAAATGGTTATAAAAATAGTAATACAATTAGAGTAATAAAAATTTGGACAATTAGGATTTAGGACAATACAAGACAATGGAAACAAAGAGTTACAAACGGCTCGGGTACCTTTTCCTGGGCAAAGTAAGCCCAAAAAAGGACACATGTTAATAGAGGATTAACTGTGAAAAACCATAGCCCATTGCATATTTGTACATCTCATATGTGATACATAAATTCCATTCCAACACAGGATTCTGTCTGGTCAGTGTCAGCTTCTTCCTCTTCATCCTGATGGCATCTTTAGGGCTGAGCAAGGCAGGAACAAGTTCATTTCTTCTGATAATTGAGCAATAAAATATTCTTCTCTGAAAGATTTAGGTGTCCTGTGGCTGCTATCTGGTGTGAGTCCTCATTCCTTTTTTAAAAAACTATCCCACATACATAGTTTCTATTTTAACATTATGTTATAACCTAAAACTACATTTAACACACTACTTAAAAAGATTGTTACAGCATAACTTCCTAACATAACATGTATAATACTCATTTTAATGTTTGTGAAAAGCCAATCATAGACATTTTTCACACGGGCTCTGTCAGCAGCAGTGGAAAGAGCAGCCTAAGAGCAGCGGCTCCAATTGCCTTCCTCCAAAAACCTGAGAGAGGGACAAAAAACTGAGAGAGGGCCAGCAACTGCGCCCAGCCCCTACCCCCAGCCTGAATCCTCCGGCATCTCTGCACCCTTGCCCCGTCCCCCCCCTCCCCCGCTCCTGGGAAAACTCCCAAAACAACAGAGGTCCCAAGCACCCAGCAATCAGCTCTCATCAGCAACTCAACCCTAACCCTAACCTTCTGACAGCTGCTAAGTTTTCTGCAAAATCATTCATTTCTCCAAGGACCCAAACCAAATCCTTAGAAGAAAATCTGGATCCTTCCATGTACAATCTGTATTTCCCAGGTGTTCCTTGCTCTCGTCCCTGTGCTCAGGGTGCCCTCCCCAGCCCGTATCCCAGAGCCGGTCCCTGTCCTGCCGCAGTGTCCAAAGGCGCCCCCCGGCGGGCAGGGCCGGCAGCTCCACGGGGCCGGGCAGCGGCCGGGGCGTCCCGCAGCCTCCTGGGGGCCGGGGGCCACTGCCGGCCCTGCCCGGGGCTGGTGGGGTCAGGCAGCGCCCGGCGCTGAGCCCCGGCTGCCCCACAGCCCCGGCCCGGCCCCGCAGCTCCCCCCAGGCCCCCAGCCCGTGCTCCCGGTCCCGCACCTCTGCGCCCGGTGCTGCCGCTGCCCCCCACAGAGAAACCCCCTGAAACCCTGACCTCCTTGTTTTCCTCTCCTGGAAACCGGGGATACAAATGATCAGCTGGCAACTGTTGAGGATAAGACCCTGCTGAAAAACATCCCAGTCCTCAGTATTTTTCTCTTCCTCTGCTTTTCCATCATCCTTTTCCTTCCCACAAAGATTCCTCCTGCGGCTTTTTGCCTTAACCATATTGCTGCACACTCCCCCTCACCCAGTCCCTTTGCAGCACACCAACACCATCCATGCCCTGTTCTCCAAATGCGAGGGGAATCTGGGGAGGTGGGAGTGGGGCAGCGCCAAGGCCGGGCCCCCCCGCGCTGTCCTGGCGGGAGCGGCTGCAGTGGGGACCGAGTGCGGGCGGGAGCGGCCGAGAGCCCAGCGCTGCCCCAGCCCGACCTGCCCCAGCTCCATCCCTGCCCCTGCCGTGGGATGCTGTGGGTCTGGGGGCAAGAGGGAGCCGGCAGCGGGTGCTGGGCCTGGGGCAGGAGGAGAAGGGAAGGAGAAGCAGGGTTGAGGAACAAAAGGGTCAAACGATGCACGTGGGAGGAGAAGGTGGGATTGTGCAGGAGAAGGAGGAATAGCAGGAGGAAGAGGAGTGTGAGGAAGAGTGGGGACACCGGAGGAGGAACAGGAAGATGAAGCAGCACAAGGTTCCACCTCTCCCTGTATCTGCAGCCTCTGACCCCAGCCCCAGGAGCGTTGCCCCCCCCACATGCAGCAGGTGACCGGGGATTGGGATCCACAATTTTCCCGGGGGTGAATCTTGGTATTTCTGAGCTTTCTTGGGCTAATTGTTGGTGCTTTGTTTTTTTGTGGGGGCTGAATCTTTATATTTGGAGGGGGCTTTTGCTGAATCTTGATGTTTTGGAAGTTATTGATCTGTGTCTTGATGTTTGGAGGACTTTTGTGCTGAATTGTGGTGTTTTGGGGGTTCTCAGAGACACAAGATGCCCAATGACCTAATGAGATGAACTTGGGCAAGGAGGAACTCCCAGTCCAAGGCACTCTCATCTTGTTTTTTTCTCCAAACCAGGATTTTTCATTCCTAGGGCGTGTCTGGATGGAGGAGGAGGAAAAGCCCTGGAGATTCCGCACGAGGAGGGGCTGCAAACCCAGCCCAGGGAGCTGCAGGGAGGAAAGAGCCCCCCCTGAGCCAGGAAGGCGGCCAGAGATCCAGCCAGAGCTCAGAGCTGGTGGAGAAGCCTCATGGCAGGGAGAAGCCCCACAAGTGCTTGGAATGTGGGAAGGGTTTTAGTCGGAGCTTAGATCTGATCCAGCACCAGGTGATCCACACTGGGGAGCAGCCCTATGAGTGTGAGGAATGTGGGAAGCGTTTCAGCTGGAGCTCCAGCCTCAGGCAGCACCAGGTGATCCACACTGGGGAAAGGCCCTTTGAGTGTGAGGAGTGTGGGAAGAGCTTCAGCCACAACTCTGTCCTGATCCAACACCAGAGGATCCACACTGGGGAAAAGCCCTTTGAGTGTGGGGAATGTGGGAAGAGCTTCAGGCAGAGGGGCCAGCTGATGCAACACAAGATGATCCACACTGGAGACCGGCCTTATGAATGTGGGGAATGTGGGATGAGCTTCTGCCAGAAGGGGAGCCTGATGCAACACCACAGGATCCACACTGGGGGAAAGCCCTGTGAGTGTGTGGAATGTGGGAAGAGCTTTAGATACAGCTCTGGCCTGAGGAAACATGAGAGGATCCACACTGGGGAACAACCCCATGAGTGTGGGGAGTGTGGGAGGAGCTTCAGCATCAAGTGCCAGCTGACGGAACACCAGAAGATCCACACTGGGGAAAAGCCCTACAAGTGTGGGGAATGTGGGAGGAGCTTCAGAGGAAGCTCAGCATTGATTCGGCCCCAGGTCATCCACACGGGGGAACGGCCCTACACCTGCTTGGAATGTGGGAAGAGCTATGGGTGGCACTTTGACCTGAGAAAACACCAGGGCACCCACACTGGGGAGAGGCCCTACAAGTGTCCCCAATGTGGGAAGAGGTTTCACAGGAGCTCCGATCTTCTCAAACATGAGTGGAGTCACACCGAGGAGAGGCCCTTCCGCTGCCCCAACTGTGGGAAGGGCTTCAAGCAAAACTCCACCCTCACCCTGCACCGGCGCATCCACACCGGGGAGAGGCCCTACGAGTATGGGGAGTGTGAGATGAGATTCTCATTGAGCTCAACTTTCACCCAACACCAACGGAGGCGCCACTAAGGGAAGCCCTGTGAGTGCCCCGAGTGTGGGAAGAGCTTTGTGCACTGCTCCAGCTCCATCCCCCATGAGAGGATCCACATGGGATTGTCCCCAGTGACCCCCATTGGGCAGAGCCCTGATGATCCGTGGTCCTGGTGATCCAAGTTGGAAGGCATCTGGCTGGGGGGCTCCACATCTTCCTGGTTCTCTGAGGATACCTAGATAAACCCAGAGGCAGGAACCTCCATCAGGACGCAGGCCTACAATGGGAATTCCTTGGGAAGAGCAGATTTGTTGAATTTCAATCCCATAAAATCTTTTGCATTCAATCCTATCTTCTGGTGACATCAAGGAGTACTGAATGGTCCCTGAGGTATATTCTGGGTTGACTATTTGGTGCTTGTATCCCCAGTCTGTTCTGTTTATGCTGAATAATAAGTTTTACACCTTCAAGACCTGTCCTGAGAGTGAAGGGGTAGAGAAGCAGCATGCAGTTTGTTTTCAGAAACTGCACTTGCTCCTCCACATTCCTGCTCTGGGACTGTGTTGTCTGCGGATGGACAGACAGCGGGACAGAGCTCTCCTTTGCTTTTAGTTAGTTTTAGCTAGCTGAACCAAACAAGTTCCTGAACTGTGGTGTTTATTTCCCTTTTCTTTGGACCTGTTTAAACCTGCTCTGGCCTGAACACCAGAAGAGCACGGGCAGCTCACACCTGTGGCCCACCGGGCTGGGCCTGGGCTGTGGCATTTCCAGCACCAGAGGGACTGATAAGGGACTGAGTGAGCTGAGCTACAGCCCACAGAGGGACTTGGTGAGTTTGTCTCTCTTTTAGAGCAGCAAGAGGTTTTACTGTTTTGTTATCTTTATTGAAAGATAAAAATATCCATTCCAGAATATGCAGTTGATCTTCCCAGTTATCACTTCATTGACACGGTATTCCACACGGTATTTCATGGTCCTTCAAAATAAACACTTGAACACCAACATAGGTTACTAATCTGTTAACAAATGTGTGTGGTAAGGCTAATTCAATTTCTTCTAGGGTCTTTGCCGCTGGGGTCAGTTGCCTCTCATCAGTAGAGGAGGTGGTGCCTGAGAGCAAATCATGCAATAGTTGCATCTGATGATTAGTTATGCCTAAATATGATCTAATCCAACCTATTAAACCAACCAATTTCTGTCCATCAGTAGCAGTTTTAACATCAATGTCTAACTTCACAGGTTGAGGCATAACTTGAGTGTTAGTCACTAACATACCAGTATTTCCAAGGCATGTGTTCCTGCACTTTCTCTGGGGCAATGATCAGACCAAAAGCTTTCAAATTTGTTACAGCACATTGTTTAAGAGCTGATAACTGTTGTTTGTTATCAGATGCCAACAAGATATCATCCATGTAATGATAACAGTAGCAGTTATTAAATTGCTCCTGCACTTTTGACAAGACCTGTGCCACAAACCATTAACAAATAGTTGGCAAATTTTTCATGTCTTGGGGAAGTACCCTCCATTGATATCTTTTATTGGGTTCAGGGTTCAGCATGATTATGGAAGGCACAGTAAAAGCACATTTTTCTTTGTCTTGCTCAGCCAATGGAATAGTGAAGAAACAATCTTTCAGATCAATGACAACTATTTGCCATTCCTGTGGAATCATTGTAGGTGTAGGAAGGCCTGGTTGTAAAGCTCCCATTGTTGCCATTACAGCATTTATCTGCCGTAAATCATGTAAAAGTCTCCATTTTCCCGATTTCTTTTTTATTACAAAAACAGGGGTATTCCAGGAATATTTCAATATTTCCTGCTTGAAATTGTTCTGTGACGAATTCTTGCAGGGCAGTAAGCTTTTCAGTAGTAAGGGGCCAGTGGCCAGCCCAGGCAGGTTTATCTGTCAAGCATATCAAGGCTACAACTGGACATTCATTGCCCTGCATCACAGTGGCCCCTATTAAAAATACGTATTTTGACACCCCATTGAGATAAACAATGTCATCCCCACAAACTTTGAGGAGCATCGGCAACATAGGGTCTGATGTTAGCTTGTTGGCCATCAGGATGTTTCACATTAATTACAATGGCTGACAAACCACCTGTTGTAGCACCACCCAACCCCAGAAGTCCAAAACTTGCATGAGTGAGAGGCCACGACTGAGGCCAGCAAAGTCACGAGAGTATTGTGACATCTGCTCCAGTGTCAATCAAGGCTGTTACTGATATGGTTCCTGGATGACATCCACTGGCAGTGAGGATGCATGTCTTTTCTGAATGGTTCTCCGTAACTTTCTCAGCCCAGAACACTTGAGGTATCCCTGTTGATCCACAACTTCCTGTGCCACGACTTCAGTCCACTGTATTCAGAACAGAACTCACAATAGGTACGAGTTGAGCAATGCAAGTTCCTTTCTGAATAGTGACAGGAGGGTCATCAGTGGGTACCATAGCATGAATCTGTCCTAAATAATCAGCATCAAAAGGTCCTAGATGCACATGAATACCTCTAAGTGTAGTTCTTGATCTTCCCATCAAAAACGCACTCAATCCCTGTCCTATTCGACCATAGGCATCGAGGGGCACTTTGCACATTTCTTTTGTCAGAATGGTTACTGTGTCAGTGGTGGGTATATCAATCCCTGCAGACCCACTTGTTGCCCCTTAGTATTGTTCACAAATGTTTAGCTTTGCAGTGCTGGGGAGGCCCATATTTGCTGCTGTGGTTCTTGGGGTATTTGTTTTCCCACATGCCCATTCGCGCTCTTCTTCCTGTTTCCCTGCAACAGCTGACCATTTGCATGATATTTACTCCTGCATTGTTTAGCATAGTGCCCAAATTTAGCAGAATGGTTGCACATAACGTTGCTGCTTGCATTTGATTTAGATGTTATTTTCTGGGTATTACACTGTGCCATTACTTGCCCTTGCTGTCCACAATTATAGCATTTTGATGAAGGTCTTAGAACTGCAGCAAGAGCTGCTATTTTATGGTCTACTGAACCAACTTTTGAGCAAGCAGTCATCATTTGAGGCAATGTGGGTTCCCCAGGTAAAGTGTCAATAATCTTTCTGCAGCCTGAGTTTGCATTTTCTTTAGCCAAATGTATACAGAATTTGTGTCGCAAAGATTCATCATCTACCTGTTTTTCAATGGCTGCAGCAAGCTCTTCCACAAATTGCAAAAATGCTTCTCTCATCCCTTGTTGTATAGTATCATATCTCTGTTTAGGAGCTGCCATTTCCATTGATTTAATTAAAGCACTCGTGCCAATTTGCTGAGCTTGTGCCAAAATTGAAGGATCCCACCTTGCCTGTGAATCTGGGTTAGCAAAAGGCCCAGTGCCCAGTAGGGCATCAACACCCACAGCATGATGAGGGTCGTGTTGAGGCAACTGCATATTTGTTACAGCTGTCTGCTCAGCCACTTGCCTCCAAGTTTCTTGAAATACACTGTATTGTACTGGCTGGAATGAAATAGTAGCAATATGCATGATGTCATAAGGTGCAAGCATATCTGCATTAATTACACATATTAATTGCATTACCTCTGAGGAATTAATGCCATACTGAGCCACTTTGGATTGGAGATCTTGCACAATCTTCCAGGCAAAGACGTGATGACTGTCATCCTGCCCTCTTCCAGGAGCTGCTTTAAAACCTGGAAAAGCCATAGGGTTATCACAGGCAACATTTGCATTAGCACTGTTCTCCTGAGGTACTCTTGGAGCACCTAATCTTTCTATCATGTCCCAATTCTTTTCTTCAGCTGCTTTCTTCCTAACAAATTCCCAAAACTCCTGAGTGTCCAGGTTTAGAGCAAATTTGGGAGAGAATCCCCCAAAGGAGCTCCGGTAGGAAAGCAGATCCAATCTGCTCTTCTCCCCACAACTGGTCTGGGAGAAAATACCTCCTTGGAGAAAGGTGGAAAAAACCTGTCTATTAAACAACAAAACCTTAACAATATCAAACAATAAAATCTCTTGCCACTCCAAAAGAAATGACAAACTGAGAAAGTCCCTCCCCGGGTTGCGGCTCAGCTCACTCTGTCTCTGATCAGTCCCTCCGGTGCTGGAAATGTTGCAGGCCAGGCCCGGCCTGGTGGGCCACAGATGCAGCTGCCCGTGCTCCCCTGGGTGTTCAGTCCAGAGCGGGTTTCAAGAGCTCCAAGGAAAAGGGCAAAAAACAAAAGTCCCCACAGTAGGGAACTTCTTTGCCTCAGCTAGCTAAAACTAACTAAAAGCAAAAGAGAGCTCTGTCCCACTGTCTGTCCATCCACAGACAACAACAGTCCAGGGGCAGAAATGTGGAGGAGTGAGTACGGTGTCTGAAAAAAACCTGCTGCTTCTTCTCTCCCGCTGCTTCACTCTCTGGAACACTCTTAAAGGTGCAAAACTTATTATTCAACATAATATAAGGTGCAAAACCTATTATTCAACATAACATAATTGGGGATAAAAGCATCATATAGTCAACCCAGGACACTGAGGCTCTCAAGGAAGCCCAGTTACTTGACATGGGGGCAAAGTCCATGGGGCAGTAGGGCTACAGCTATTAGAAGGTGAACTGTCAACAGTTCCCTGCCCCAACTCCGATGTTACTGCGGGCGACTCATCACTTGATTCGCTGTCGCTGTCACTGTCAGGTAATGGAGGACACGACCTTGGAGATTGTTCATGCAGCTCAGAGGGGAGCAAAGGGGCAGATGGCTGGGCTAGAGCAGAGGGAAGCAGGGGGGCAGATGGCTGGGTTTCTCTCTCTGCTAAAGACATTTCAGCTACCTGGTGCAGTGGTGTGGTGTATACAGGCACCATTGCGAGCTGCTGCGCAGCTGTGACATAAAGAGGTTTAGGAGTCTGAGAAGGAGATACTATGGCAGTTTTCCCAGAAGCTTTGGCAGCTTTCCCAGAAGCTTTGGCATCCAGCCCAGAAGCTCTGGCAGCTTTCCTGGAAGCTTTGGTAGCCTGCCTGGTAACTTGCATGGCACCTGCACCTTCTTCAAGGATAGATTCACCAAGTTCCCCATCAGAGGCCCCCTCTGCCTCATCCCCTTCATCAGTTTCTGTTATCAACCCCGATTCTTCATCCACATCCTGCTCTGTTTGTTCTCGCTCGGTTTTCCATTCCTTTAATGCCTCAAAAAGCAATCCCCAGGTAACAGCTAGATCAACAACAGTTTTATCTCCCACTCAGATGACTTCCTACAGTCTGTCCCCGACTTTTTCCCATGCTTTCACACTAAATGCTGTGTCGGGATCAGTGCCAAAATCCTGTGATTTAGCCCACAGCAATATACTACGAAGGGCATAGTCGGAAGTATTAATTCCCTTATGTCTTAACAAAACTTTCCATGTAGCCAAAACAGTCTCTTCTTCATTAGATAAATTATTTCCCATTATTACTAGTTGGTGGCTCACCTACTTCCAGGTGTCTTGATAGGAGAAAATCAGGTCTGGGCTTCCCTGTGGCTTCCACCCGCCATTCTCAGCTGCACCAACGCCGCCTCCCCCACTACGTCCCAGTGAGTCATGGCTGCCAGTCTCTAGGAGCCCGTATGGGTCCAGATCAAGTATGTTCTTAAGGGTGTTGAATCACATCAGGGTCACCAGATGTCGCTTTCAAGGCAGTCATGACACAAGGCAGAGAGCACAAGCAGTCTCAGATGGCAACTCTTTATTATCGAATATGGCTGACCTTTTATACACTTTCTAATTGTTTATATTTCTTCTACCCTAACCATTGGCCACCATAAATCAACATAACATCATTGGTAATAAGTTACAGTGACTTCAACTGACTTTCTAAAAATACTTCATCCAGCTGCAAAGTTCTCATCTTTCTTCAATTCCTTACTTTTCTTGGTCTCCTTAGTTACAGCCTTGGAGAGAATCCTTATCAACTTCTTGCTTCTTACCTTTCTTCTCACTCCTTTAGCTAACAGGCCCGCTGTTGGCCCCTTCCACACAAAGGCATTTGCTATACCAGCCCCCACAGTAAGGTTCATTAGTAACGGTTGCCCTATGCTGAAGGCAGACAGGTGGTTACATGCCTCTATCATTTACAGCAGGGTGGGCTCCTCCTTAGACAAGGACTTCAGAAGTTTTTTACAATTCTCATTAGCATTTTCAGCAGCTAATTTTGAAAGCAACACCTGTCTGGCAATGTCATTCTCAATTTGTCTTTTAAGAGCTTGTTTCAAGCAGCCATTGAATTGCATATAAGGCTCCGCCAGTCCTTGCTTTACATAAGTAAATACTTTTTGGGTGGCTCACAGCATCAGGAACCTTTAAAAATGTGCTATGCACAGCTTCAGTAATACCCTCAAGGGCCTCACTAGGAATGTGGGTTTGCCCAACAGGGTCTGAGTGGCTTCCTTCTCCGGCCAGGTGGTCAGTCATGAGGGCTGCAATATTCAGGTTTGCATGTCCCACAAATTTCACAAACAAAGCTTCAAACCCCTTTTTCCACTGAGTGTCTGTGGAGGCCGGTGGGCCTACAGAACAAAGGCCATTATAGGCCTTTGGACAGACAGACAGACCCCAAGTTGGAGAAATCTCCCCTGTTCAGGGCAATTGAGCAGACCCTCTTCCAGGATGCTTTGTTGTATATGCAAATGTACCCAGTTCTACCTCCCTGGTTGGACTGTTGGCCTCTCCCTCCCTTTTTCCTTATATTTATGTCCTTGAATGTTCTCCCTTCCCTGCTTATCCATTGGCCCCATATTGCCTCAGTGTCCCACCCTCTTTACCCTATTGGCTGCCACCCCTCATCTCCCCTCTGTACTGCCCTGAGCCCTCAGCCCATTGGCCCTGATGCTCTGTTCCGCCCCCCCATGTCCCCTGTATTTAAACCCAGACCTTCCACTGTTCTTTTTGTCTTTGTCCCTGAACCCCTTTGTGCGTGGCTGGAATAAACCTCCTTCTCTGGAATCCGTACAAAGACCCTTCCCATTTCTTTGTCGTTGGTGATTCTACAAGAGAAGTGTGTGCTGCAGTGATTGTGTGTGTGTGTGTGTGTGTGTGTGTGTGTGTGCCTGTGCCACCGAGCGGCTTCATTACTGGAGACACTTCTGGAAGGTCACGGCTCCGCTGCCTCTCTCTCCACCACCAACGGGCTTGTGGCTTGTGACAGCTGGCAGCCTGAACAGGGACCTGTTCGGAGCATTCCTGGAGGTGTCTTCAGTAGCTTTTTGGCTACTGAAGTTAAGCCATGTTCAGAGCAGCCAATTCCCAGAGGAGACTCCTAAGTTTTATTGGGGGAATCGCACAGGTGACCGGCGACCTTCTTGAGGCGAGAAGATCGGTTGAAGCTGACGGACAACCTGGAGAGGTTTTGTTGACCCACTGTCATGTGAGTACTATATTTGGGGGTCACCCTTTTTTGTCTTTCCTTTGCCTTCTTTTCCTCTTGGATGTTGGGAGAAAGTGTGGGGATGGGAGCCAAACTGACCCACCCACAGAGGGAAGTTTATACCCAAGTTAAAGGAATCCTTGTTGGGGAAAATTTTCATTTTTCAAAGGGAGATTTAAAATGTTTTCTTCATTGGTTGTTCAAGTATTTTCCTGATGTTATGAGGGAATTCATTCTAATGAGTTCTGGGACCATATAGGGAAAAGATTCTATGTTCTTTGAGTTAAAGGGGATCTTTCAGTGGGGAAATTTTATCCTTTGGCCTTATTGCTAAGTCTGTAGAAAATGTTGGGAAACATTCGGGACCCCAGTTTAACACCCCTTCTCCCCGTTCCTCCCCTCGCATCCCTAAACTCTCTTCCCTGCCTCAGGGAGGATTGGGAGATGGATCCTGCCAGCAGGCACAGGGTTGCTACCGTCACCCTGACATCTCCCAGTGTCCTCTGTCCCCTCTCCAGGGCAGCACTGGCCATGCTGCCTTGGACTCTCTCCTAACCCTCTTACCAATGCCCACATACCCAGTTCTACTACCCCCAGCTGTTCTCCCAGATGGTGCCAGGAATGTGGCCAGCCCCGCCATCTTGTCTTCTCCCTCTCCAAGTTTTTCTGCCCTTTCTCCACAAAATGGTGCTGATCCCACAAAGGCAATGGCCATTTTGTCACCTCCCTGTTCTGCCAAAAATGACACCTCTGACCCTCCTCCCACTTTCTCTATTCCTGTAATCGCGCCCTGCCCCTCCCTTCTGTGTCAGGAAGTGTGTCCATGTTGGGACTTCCCCTCTCTATCGGGAATCCCCTCCCCATTGTGCACCCCATCCCTACCCCTTCCTCTCTTGACTCCTCCTGATGGTCCCTCCCATTCCCATTCCCACAACATTGGAGCCAGAAGTGGTGATGACAGCAACCAGAAGGAGCCCATATTGGCTTCCACAGCTGCCCACAAACAGGCAGATTCTGGCTGCCCCAAGAGGCCCCATGCAGTCATCAAGTGCCCTCCATCCTCCTCGGAGGATGAGAGTAGGGATTCTGCAGACTTGGATTCCAGTCCTGAGTCTGAGGATCACTGGGCCAAGCTGCAGAGGGAAGCCACTGGGAGGGCTCAGAGCTCACCAAAAAGATTGTGGGCTTGCCAAGTATATGTAAACACAGCAGAAGGGTGACTGCAATCAATTCCTGGGAGCCGATCCCCTATGGGGAATTGAAGGAGCTCTGCAAAGTGGCTAAGGAATATGGTTGGGGGTTGCATTTCTTAAAAATTTCTGGAAGCCACCTTCTCTGATCGTGTCTTGGTCGTGCATGAAAATAAAAATATCATGAATTGCCTACTCTCCCCGTGTCACAATCCATCCTTACGAACGGGTTTTGTGATTGTTCGTGGATTTGATCTCAGGGTGCAAAAAACCGACACGGCACAGGGGGGTTTGCAGTGATAATCAAAACAAATGCACCTTTATTGAATAACCAAATGCATTGGGGAGGAATTGGGGAAAAAAGGGAAAAATAAGGAAAAGAGGGAGGAAGAGAAAGGAAGGTATATAGCTACCAAACATAGAACAGCCAAGTCCTTTGATGTCCAGCCGATGGAGTTCACCAGGTCACGTCTGGGGAGATCTTGAAATCTCTCGCTAACTCAGAGGTTTTTATTATGATAACTCTATTGAAAATTGTGAGGGAGGGGGGGAAACAGATACAATAATGTAACAGGTAGTCCATGTTCTCAGCAGTAAACGAGAGCCATTGTGTTCTTGGTCCAGCGGTCACAACCTGCAGGCAAACATCTGGCTTTGGTCAGCTTGCCTCCCCCACACACCTGCCCCGGGCTGGGGGTTTCAGTCCCAGTCCTTGGAAGGAGCAGAGGGGCCTTTTCACATGGGGGTTTCATGTCTCGGTCTTTGATGGAGAGGCTCCTTACATCTCAGTCTGTCTCTCACGGTGGTTGTAAAACAGGTGAGGGTCTTCTGTGGGGGGACCACCCAAGACTCAGAAGAAGTCCAGCCAGGCTGAGAGGTGGGACAGCTCCCAAGGCTATTGCTGCAAAAAGGCAAGATGCCCCCTTCTTCTTTCATTGGGCTCAGGGCAGCATACAGCAAACAACACCTGTGAACAATAGCTTAGCACTGTGCTCAGGTCTCGGAGCCGTTGGCACGTAACTTTCTCCAACAGGGCCAGAAACTTCAGACAAGGGTCTTTTCTTCTGTGGTCCCCAATGACGATCGTGAGGCAGATGAGAGAAACTTTGGACAGAGTCTCACACCCCGGTCGAGTACATGCTGTGGGAGAGGCAGTAAAAAAGGCATCTCAAATCACTGGCGGACACATATTCAAAAGATGCCAACAAACCAAATTTAACCCTTGAACAAATGGCAGGAGAAGGTGACTTCCAGAAGCCACAAGACCAAGCAAAGGACTTACAAGAAGCTGCACTCAGTGGCATCACCACTGCTGCAAAGACATCCCTGCTCCTCACTCTCGACGACACCCTACATACACAGAGCTTCACTAACATTAAACAAGGGCAAGTGAAATTTTCATGAAATTTGTAGACAGACTTAAAGTTGCACTTGAGTGACAAATAGAAGGCCCAGAGGCCAAGAAGGAAGTGCTAAATAAAATGGCCTTGGCAAAGGCAAACAATGAGTGCAAAACAATATTAAGACCCAGAACCTACAATCAACCAGATGGATGAGGCCTGCACCAAATTATCTTCCACTGAACACACCATGGAAAGGGCAATCTCTAAGGGAGGTCATAGGTAATGTATTCATGGACCAAATGAAATACATATTATAGTGGAAGTACAAACTGTTGGGCCAAGTGACGAAATCACAGTCACTTTCTGCTGCACAAAACCACCACACTTCCTGCACAGAGAGACTGTGATCGCCCAAGCCTTTTTATTGCCATTAAGCATAGACAATATCCCAGAGCACCCAATGGCATTCTGGGTTGAAATCATGGGCCAAGACAAGCCCCTTATAAAGTGCAGTCATTTGAATAAAGGTAATGACATCCACCTACAAGGGATGGTGGACACAGGGGCCAATGTTACTATCATTACACAACCTCAATGGCCCCTGAACCCGGAGCTGACTCCTGTCACTGGAGTCACCTCAGTGATTGGAGGAGCCGCCATCTCCATGAGGAGCGAGCGTATTATCACAACAGAGGGACTGGAGGGCCAAACTGCCACCATCAGGCCATTTGTAGTCAGGGCACTCACCACCCTGTGGGCCAGGGACCTGTTGTCCCAGTGGGGAGCTTGACTTGATATTCCACCTCCGTCCCGGGATTTCTATTTGGGGCCACTGCAGAGTGCACCACCCCACAATCACCTGGAAGACTGACACCCCACCGTGGGTGGATCAGTGGCCCCTCTCAACAGAGAAATTACATACCCTCGAGCTTCTAGTGGAGGAGCAGCTCTCCAAGGGCCACATTGTACCTTCCAACAGCCCTTGGAACTCCCCTGTCTTTGTTCTCAAAAAACCTGGCAAGGACAGGTGGACACTCCTCCATGACCTTTGTAAAATTAACAAGGTCATTGAGGACATGGGTCCCTTGCAGCCTTCCTTCTCCGTCCTTGCTTCCTTGTGACTCGAGACTGGTGGTCGTTGATATCAAAGACTGCTTTTTCAACATCCCCCTCCATCCTCAAGATGCTCCCAGATTCACCTTTTCCATCCCCTCCCTGAACAGACAGGCACCTCTGAAGCGGTACCACCAGTGAGTCCTCCCCCAAAGTGAGAAAAACTCCCCTATATATGCCAGTGGTACATGGCCCTTGTCCTATCTCCCATCCAAAGGACTCTCCCAGATGCCATTATCCTACATTATATGGATGGCATTCTGTCTTGGTTTGAAGACAGGTGTCTGCTAAGGAAGGCAGGAGCTTCCTGTGAAATGGAAAATGTAAACCCCCTCCCTCTGAATTATTATAATTTTGAAATTAAAAAGCTCTCGAGCAAAGATATGGGAATAAGAATAACAGTTATTTACGAGGAAAACTAAAAATACAAATGCAATAGTACAAACAAAAAAGCCCCACTGGCAGAGTCAGAATATGACCTGACACCCTGTGGGTCACAGTGGTGGTAGCAGTCCTATTAAATGGTGGCTGCAGTGCTCCTGCAGTGACAGGTGTGGTTCTGTTGAAGCAGTGATCCTGTAGAAGGGTGGAGTTTTCCTCTGAAGGTCCAGTGGTGGCGTAGATGGGCCTGGACTTCCTCTGGGAATGCAATGGAAAAGAAAGCTGCTCCTCTGGGAATCCAGTGGGAAAAGGCTGTCTCTCTTCTTCCAAATGTCAAATTATATCCAGGTAGGAATGCTTGGCTCCTCCCTCTGGCCGGAGCATCTCACAATGGGATGATGAATTTTTCATCACTCATGCAGTGACACTCAATGGCCCAATAACAGAAGATATCTCCCAGAGGAGGGGATTGTTGAGGAAGAGATAAAGTAAACTGCTGTAAGAGATGGTCTGAAGTTTCCCTCATTTGCCTCACGACCGTCACAAGGACAGAGAGGATGCCCCTGAAGACCCTGGCTGGAGTTCTGGCCTGGTTGGGGTGGATGCTCGCCAAGTGATTGTTTGCAGCTGTGCTTGCTGTGCCCCCACGTTACAACTGCTTTGAGCAGGGGCTGACAGGGAGCGGCTTGCTCTGTACACTTACACCTGCTTCACAATCCCTGCTCATCACAATGGCCCATGAATTTCCCCACCTCTTGGCCAGATGAACTTTCTGGGGTAACTCTGGTGATCCCCCCATAGAAGATCCCTCATCTGCCTCACAACTGCTGTAAGGGAAGCCCCCTCCCAAGGACTGAGACTGAGACCCTTAAAATTCTAACACAGGGGCGCTGGCCTGACTGAAGTGGGATGTTTGCCAAGTGTTGCCTGCAGGTGTGTTTGCTGCACCAAGACTGGTTTCTCATAGACACCAATCCTGAAACAATGGGTCTCGCTCACCGCTGAGATTGATTTGTCCTGTTTTGGAACATGGACTTTCTGTACTCATTTTCAATAGACTTATTCTCCATTGTCTTTTATCTGTTCTCCCCTTGGTGGATGACTATAAAAAACCCATGAGTTATGCAAAGAATTTGAGATTCTCCCCAACGTGACAAGATGGATCTATTGGCTGGACCACGAGGATTTTGTCTCTCCATTGGTAGCTATTCCCACCCCTGTCTTCTTCTCTCTCCCTCTATCCTTTATCTCCTTTCTAATCCTTCTATTGCTTCTGCTGTGGGCACTCAATAAAAGGTGCATTTGTTTTGATCAAGACTGAAATCCCCTCTCTGTTGTTTTTGCACTCTGAGATCAGTTAATGAACCATCACAACCCCACTTGTACGAGTGGATCGTGACATTAAATTGGCGTCATGGACAGGATTCTGACAGACAGAGGGGTTTGCAGGGTTGTGTGTAGTCTGTAACAGGGGAAGGATGTTTCTCTCCAGCAGCACCGAGCCCGATACCCTGAAAGGGGTGAGCGGTTGTCTAAAAAGGAAAAGGAGTGACTCAAATTTCCCACAAACTGCACATGCCTAGGTGAAAAGCACCCCCATACTCAATTGAGGGTTCTGTCTTCAGAATTTCACAAAAGATCTCTTAGTGCAAAAGGGAAACTGTTTTTGTGTATGTGTGAATCTGGACTGCCTGGGAAGTGAAGGGACTACTTGAAGTAACTGAGTAGAACCTCCCAGGCACATTTAGTCTCTTCACCCACCCAGGGAAGCAAGGGAAACACAGCAGAGGCTGTGTGGTTGTGTGCCTTAAGTCTACACCTCCCTGTCATGGTTTTGGTCCCTTCACAAAATGACGGAAAACCTCAGCGCAAAAGTTGAAGCTGAATTTTATGCTCTACGAGCCAAACACAATGCCAAACCTTCTCCCGGAGGAGAAGAACGGGCACAAAGTAACTGATTTAATTTGGAAAATGTTATTGATAGAGTATGTTCTTTACAACATGAAACAAAATTTAAACTGGGCAAAAATAAAACTATTCTCTGCTCAGTTGTGGGAGCTTGTCTCACAGCAGCTATAAAAACTCTCTTAAAGTGAAGAAGTGAGGAAAAAGCTATAATGGACTCCCTTCAAACCTAGTTGAAATTTGGCAAAAAAATTAAATGAAGAAAGGAATGAGATCCATCTGTTACAAGCTGCCCTTAGAGAGGAACATGTTAAGAATTCACTGAATGCTGATTCCTCAACACAGGCAGAGGAAAAGACACTCCTCACATTAAACAGATTTATCCCCATAAGGAACTAGAGGCAGTAAAAAAACTGTGGAGAAAACTGCTGCCCTCATTTGAGACCCTTGGTTAAAACAGAATATAATTATATTAATGATGAAGATTTTGAACCACATATCACAACTAAACAAATACCATTCAGCACTACCAAATTGACTAAGCTGAAGAAAGGATTTGGGCGCCTCCCACAAGAATCGGAGATAGAATATGTCTTCCAAGTGTCCCTCACTGGTGAAGATCAAATTAAATTAACTGAGCAGGAGGCCAGTAGGTACTGGGGACATGGAGTTTTCCTAACAACAGGAGATAAGCGTGACACGTGGTCCCTGACACAATGTGTGCCTTTCTGGGCCGGGGGAATTAATCCTTTGGAAAGGGGAGACCCTTTAGCTATAGTCAGTGCCCCCGACCAGCTTTTGGAAAGCGCCCACAAAGCCACCTGCCTGCAAATGATTCATGAAAAAGGTTGATTCCTGGTTTTCAGTCACCAATGCAATTACCTGTAAAGCCTGAAATTATGACTCCTTTAATTTGAGGGCTTCCTAAACCTACAGCAATTACTTTACAGAAAACCATAATGGCCTTGGGTCCCATAGAGAGACTAGACAGATTCCTTGGTAACCCCACTGACCAAACTGAATCTACTGATCCTGGTTTCACTCCATACTCCATCCCCTCACAACCCCCAACTTCTCAATCTGATTCACCTGCCAGTAGCCGTAAAGTTTGGACATGGAGCGAGGTTGCAGTAGATTTGATTAATTACAGTAGATGATATGGACCTGTAAAAACCCTGGAGGAGAAATCAGAAAAAACAAACGGTGTTTGGTTTATCAGGGCTCCTCACGGTGAAAATTTAGGGAAGGGAAAACAGATCTCTAACCACCACCATTGGTGGTTGTTGGAAGTTAAAAGGGGGGTCCCCAGAGAGGTGATGGATGGTTTGCCCCTTGATAAATTACAGAAAATAATAACTAATTGGCACTATCAGAAACCGAATTTATCAGTTCAACCCAGTGCACCCCTCCCTTCTCAGAATCCAGCCAGTGAGCCAAAAGAAACCCTCTCCCAGCCTCTCCCTCAGAATTTAGGATGTGAGCCAAAGCAAACACAGAACCAGAGAAACTAGGCTCTCCATCCCTTATAGGTGAGCAAAGGGCTGGAGCATGGATGTATCTGAGAATGCTCACTAAACATAAATCAGGAGATATATTGATCACAGCTATCACAGGCCTCAAACAGGCACTTGTAACCTTTCTGATTGACACTGGGGCACAAATCTCTGCACTAACAAAAAGGATGCCCAGAAGTGTAGAATTGTTCCAACAAAGAAACCATGTTATGTTTTAAATGCCCTAGGAACTACAGAATCTATGAATGTGGCCTTAGTAAAACTCATGCTCCATGGAGAGGAGAATCAATTAGTTGTCAAAATTGGGGATATTCCAAACAATTTATTAGGGATGGATGTTATTGCTGGGAGGCAGTGGGAAGATTCTGAGGGATTCCTGTGGTCATTTGGCGTGCCACGTCTTAACATTAGACTGCTCCAAGCTGCATCCTCCTCCCTGTCTAGCAAAATTACTCATGTAAAACAATACCCTCTACCTTCTGGTGCCAAAGAGGGCATCAACTGGTTATACAGGACTTGTGAGACCAAGGAGTAATAGTCAATACCCATTCTCTTTTCAACTTGCCAGTGTGGCCAGTTTGGAAACCCAATGAGAAGTGGAGGCTGACAGTAGACTTAATGCCAACACAGACCCTCTTACAGCAGCAGTCCCAAATTTGGCTGAATTAATGACATCAATTCAAGAAAAAGCTCACTCAATCATGGCAACTATAGATGTCAAAGACATGTTTTTTATGATACCCATACAGCCAGAAGATATGGACCGTTTTTCCTTCACATGGAAAGGACAGCAATACACTTTCACTAGGCTTCCCCAAGGCTACAAACACTCCCCCACTTTGGCCCACCCTACTTTAGCCCAGGAATTAGAAAAAATACCCAAACCTGACAACGTAGCTGTTTATCAATACATTGATGACATTCTGGGGGGGGGGGTGTGTGTGAAATAGAGGTAGTAGGGAAACATCAGCAGAAAATAATCTCTCACTTAGAAAGTCTTGATTTGCAGATGCCCCCAGAGAAAATTCAGAAGTCTTCTCAGGAAGTGAAGTTTTTGGGAATTTGCTGGAAAGGAGGTATGACATGTATTCCACCTGATATCCTAACCTCTTTAGATCAGATCAAAATGCCTGAATCCAGGAAAGATCTCCAGCAAGCTCTAGGATTATTAGTGCTCTGGAGAAAACATATTCCAGATCTTTCAATAATTGCCAGGCCCCTTCATGACTTGCTGAGCAAACGGGGTGAAATGGGATTGGACTCCTTCTCAGGAGGAAGCATTGCAGTTGCTGATTTTTGAAGCAACAGCTCACCAAGCACTGGACCCTGTCCATCCCACAGATCCCTTTCAGCTGGAATGGGGATTTGCCTCCTCAGGGCTGTCAGTACACATTTGGCAGCAGGGTCCTGAGGGTCCAACAAGTCCTGTTGGTTTCTATTCCTGTGGTTTTAAAAATGCTGAGAAAAGATACACTACCTGGGAAAAAGGATTGTTTGTGGTTAGCTTAGCTTTCATAGAAGTGGAAAAAAATGCATGACAACAACCAGTTGCCTTGAGAGGCCCTTTCAAAGTTATTAAGACAGTCACTACTGGGACCTCCCTCCCTGTCCCCAACACAGTGGCCCAAAGTGCCTCAGTTACAAACTGGTATGCTCAGATTGAACATTACTGTAACATTCTCTCAATAACAGAAAATGCTGTAAAAAATTTAGCGATCCAAGAAACTGAGAACTTGGGCAGCAGCCATGACAAACCTGCCTCTGTAATTAAAGTATCCCCTCCTTTCTCCCCCAAACGATCAGCAAATTCTTGGTTCCCTGATGCCTCTGCTAAACAGGAGGGGAAGGTGTGGAGATACAGGGCAGCAGCCCTCCACATTTCCTCTGGTGAACGAATCATTACCGAGGGAGAAGGCAGTGCTCAGGTTGGGGAGCTGAGAGCTGTTTGGAGTGCTTTCCAACATGAGGTACAGAATACCTCTCCTGTCTGCATCTACACGGACTCCTATGCTGTGTATAAAGGATGTACTGAGTGGCTTCCTTTTTGGCAGCAAAATGATTGGGAAGTTAACAGAATTCCAGTATGGCAAAAGGAAAAGTGGCAAGAAATTTTGAACATCGCAAGCCAAGGAAATTTTGTTAGGGTGGGCAGCCTTTCACCAGACAGATGGAAATCCAGCAGGAGAGTGGAACAATAAAGCTGTTGGTTTAGCAAGACTAAGTCCCCTGAAAAAGAACAAATTACAGAGGACTGGGATCAACTATTAGAATGGCTGCATGTAAAAAGACAGCACACAGGTGTGAAAGATTTGTACAAGGAAGCTCTGGCCCAGCATTGGCCTGTCACCAAGGAAAGGTGTAAAACACGCGTATCAACCTGTGAGCAATTGCAGACTGGAGACTGGAGAGACATCCTTTGGAAGATGACCCTCTGCATTTCAGAAAGGGTAAAGGCTTATGGGATGCATGGCAGGTAGACTATATTGGCCCCTTTAAGAAGTCAGGAGTTTAACACTTTGTGCTGGTAGGAGTAGAAATTGTATCTGGGATGGTCCAGGCCAATGCTTTTAAAAGAGCTACAGGAGATAATACTGTTAAAGCATCGCAGGGATGGTTTGGAATTTTCCCAAAACCACAGGAAATTCAATCTGATAATGGGTCCCACTTCACTGCTAGAATTGTACAGGATTTGGCAAAAAATGAAGGAATTAAATGGACTTTTCATACCCCTTACTACCCTCAAGCTAACGGGATCGTGGAAAGGACCAGTGGTCTTTTGGAATGACTTTTGAAACCAGAGGAGGGAAATTGGGATGTTCAGTTATGGGAAGCTGTGAAAAGTGTGAATGACAGATGGGGGGGTAAATGGGTGTCCCAAAATCACTGTTTTTTGCCCCAGAGCTCCAAGCATAATTGCCTCTCTAGGGAGACCAGATGATTTCAAGATTCCAGCATATTACCCTGGACAACCTGTTCTGGTGGACCTCCCTACTGTAGGGGAACTACCACTAGTGCTAAAAACCCCTCTGAATAAACATGCATGGGTAGCCTCTGATGCTCTAGGGAGAGAGCATCGGATAAATACACACTGGATAATTCCATCATTCTAACTTTTTCTGTCCCTTAGTGGCAGGATTCTGTTGTGTTTACTTTTACAGAAGAACCCTGAGGGACATGAGGATCATCTGAACCATGATAACACTGGTGATACTTTTCTGCATCCTACCACAATTCCGTGGACAGAATCCTGCTGAGTGGTCGTCGTCTGAAGCTACCATCCATCACACTAATGTTCTAGGATCATATCCCAAGGGTCACCACCTGAACCTAGAGCCTATAGTGCTGCATGACTCTGAGATATATCGCCCAAGTGAGTGGGGATGGGATCAGAAGGACTGGACTAGAGCCCTAACTGGAACAATTGGTGAGTCGATTGTGGTAGTGTGCAGAAAAGTGGAAGGATCTCTCTATGAGAAAGCCACCTCCATTGCAGGTGCTGGAAATGTTTTAGAACCAGATGGAAAAAACTATTTGCACATCCCTACAACAGAACTGTGTCCTACGACAAAGTGGGAGTGTACCAAACAAATTCCCCTCACTCTGTGCTGCTGGCAGGAGTACGTTGGTAACTACACTTTAGGCCCCAGAACCAACAATGCAATTACAAAGGATTGTAGAAATAAATCTACTGCTTGCTGGCATAATTTTACTTTAGCTAAACCAACTTATGTGACATGCCGTTGGCAAAATAACTTGACAAATCGGTTATGTTTAAAAGGCCTGGTTTACAAACTTAAGATAAATGCTATAACAAAGTCCACACTGAGTACAGTAGTCACACCCCAGTGGGTAGAAAGGACTGAGAGCACCCTTAGTCAACTTGATACTGAATGGCCTTGGTCCCAGGCTTTTGTTCATTTTTCCGGATCCTCAGGAAATATGAAGGATTTAAAACTATCAACTGTTGTTACACATGAAAATCAGATATACACTAGGCAGGAATGGGAAAACCAAAAAACCTGGCAGCTTCAAGGGATAGTGGGGAAAAAAATTAGTATGGGATGCTCAATGATTAACAGAACTACCCATAGAAACGCAACCTCAATCGGTGTTTTGACAGATCAAACAAATAAGCATGAAAAGGTTTGTATGCACCCAAGCTTACAGGATTGTTGGCACAATTTTACATTGGCACAAACCATAGAAGTGGTTTGTCTTTGGTCCAAAAAATGTAGGCCTGTAGGGCCTACATTTTAAGTTTATAGTAAATGCTATAGCCCAACTGGTTACAATTTACACCACCACCACTCCAGCCCAACCACCGCTTATGCTTAGCCCAAGAATTTTTGAAAATGGACCAGATATAATTAGGAAAACAGGACAACAACAAATACTGTTCAATCCAGCATGGTTCTCTTAAACAAGTCAAATTGCTGATGCAAAGTAATGTCTCAGAAATTCAGCCGACCTGTTCACCTTTTTTGCAAACTTCCTTTGAGGATTGGATGACCTGGTTGCAAAAGCGGAACTCTTTTAAAAGACGGACGCTAAGAGACATAACCGGTGTTGTGGGAACAGGATTGGGAATTCTAAAGAGTATTGATTCAGAAGTATTAATGAATAAAATTGGCTGCGACAACTAGAGATTTGACCAAGTTACAACAACCACTGCAGTCATTGGCTTTAGGAACACACCAGTGGCTGCTATCAAACATTTTGACAAATTGGGAAAAGGTAAATGTAAATGACCACAAATTGGTAAATGATGCACTCGGTGCTACACAAAACAACATTTCTTTGGCTCTCAGCTGTATCCAGGCACAATTGTGGATGCAGTCAGTTGCTGCCTCAATGATAAGAGAAGGTGAAGAAGGCACTTTTCCTACTGAAATTTGGAAAATAATTTGGGACAGTGCCACTGATTTTGAAAGAGAATTCCAATCCTGGTGGAACTTAGTGAATTTAACTTACAATCCCATTACAAACACAGCCATGGCTTTTGTGTTAACCATACGTAATGCCTCAGTGCGTTTGATATTTCCTATGATTGCATTAGGGCTGAATCATGATGGAGCTGTTCTCTATCCTTATGAGCATCAGGAATGGGCCCGTCAAATGGGTGAGAAATGGCAAACTGTTAATTTAGAATCTTGTCTTGTCCGAGAACAACAAGGGTTCATCTGTGAAAGCAATGCAATCATAGCTCAAGACATTTGTTTAGACACAGAGCAAAATATCTGTCATTTTGAAATTCAGCCTAATGAGGCTTCTGAAACAGTCCTTGTATATATAGGCAACAGGTGTGCATGCTTCAGAACTGCTTGTGATTTTGTATTCATAGAGAATATTGTAGTAGATACTAAAAATTATTCAAATGTTTGTGCTTGTAACTTTACCAAGATTACAGGATGTGATTTCTTTTATGAAGCTCCAGTTACCTCTCACTACCTATTGCAATCCAACTACACACTGATTCACAAACTGATGCCTACTCCTATTGGGATGGATCTCACTTTGGTAAGTCAAGTGCTGCTCCATCAAGACTTGGTAGAAATCCTCAAAAAGATAAAGAAAAACGGACAGAAGACCTGGTGACTGTTCATCATAATGTGAGACAGATACACCGTGTTATGGAGAGGGTAAAGAAAGATGCCGAGCACAGGTGGTGGGATACCCTCTTTGGGTGGTCACCTACTGCCACGAGTGTCCTGAACAGTGTGTGTCAACCCATCGTTACCCTTTTGATTCTAATTGTGCTTGGTTTTATCTTGTCATCAGTCCCATTTGTTATGAATTGGAGGATGATGAAACGGCTGACAAGATTGATGTCTATAGTCAATGCACACAACTTGGCTGATGTCCTCTACACTGTGGACATCCCCAAGTCAATTGACACAAGGCAATTACGAATTAAGCATTTGTGTTTTAGAGCAATCCTGGATTCCCGTTTATGATTTTGTGAGAATTACTTTCAATTTTTAGTGAATTGTTTTAGAAAATAATTTTAAAGTTAATGCTTATATTATGATTTGTTTATTGTTTTGCTTTTGATTATTTGTTATTTGTTTCAACCATTTGAAAATTGTTACAAAAATAATACTATTTTAATTAATTAACTCTTAGAGTTAATTCCCAATATTGCCGGATGGAACGTGCCTGGGGTCGTCTGGCCTTGCTGCTGGACCAAAGGTGGCAGCTGTGGTGGTCTCACCCCAGAGACACCCCTGGCTAGCTGGGTATTGAAGCTGGCGCTTGGGACAAGTCCAGGCAAGCAGGAACTCAGGTTTACCTCTGGTGGAAAGACTTTAGGCGATGGTGAAGGTAAAAGGAGACGCTGCTGGAGGTTTTGATCCAGAGCTTTATTCCTAAGTCACAGACCTCTGACTGTTGCAACAGCTCCAACAGAACTCAGAACCACGTGGTCGCTGTGTATTTTAAGCCCGGGGAGAGGGGGAGGGAAGGGGTAGGTATGGCACCAACCAGGTGGGAGGGGGGAAGTCTCAGGGGACAAGTGACACCTGGATAGCCCAATGTTGCCAGGGCTGAGAAGCATCTTTTGAACTTTGCCAATCAGATGATGCCCTTGCTGGAATGTTAAGATTGACGGACAGCACTTAGCAAGGGGGCAAGGGGAAGGGGAAGGGAGAGGTTGTTGGCACACCTGAGGGAGGAACTGGGATAGCTGAAACAGAGTATTACATCACACTGCAACAATTAACCATTTTGAAAATTGTTATGAAAAATAATACTGTTATAATCAATATTAATTATGTTTGTTTATTGTCTCCCTTTTCCCCCTCTTTTTCCTATCCTTTCTTTTCCTCCTTTTTCTCTCTCTCTCTCTCTTTCTTCTCTCTGTCATACTGTCCCTATTTTTCCGGGTTATACTACCAACGTACGGCCAGTCCTGAAGACTCATCAATGATACTCCAGAGCGCTGCTGATAAAGATCCCTCAAGACAATTGTGAGTCACGGGGTCGTGTGAGAGTCTGTCTGAAATATCCCTCATCTGCCTCACGATCGTCATTGGGGGGGAGCACTGAAAAACAGACCCCTCCTGTCTGAAGTTTCTGATCCTGTAGGGGAAAGTCATATGCCTGAGACCTGAGAGTGTTGCTCAATTATTGTTTTCACAGGTGCATTTGCTATATGCTACACTGAGCTCAAAGGGCATTTTGCCCTTTTGCACAATAGCTCTGGAATTCTCCCCGCCTCTCGGCCTGGCTGAACTTCTCCTAGGCTTTAGGGTGGTTCCCCCCAAAGAAGGTGCCTCTCGCTCGTTCATAACCACCATGACAGACAAACCGAGATGTAAGAAGCCTCTTCATCAAGAGACCGAGACATGAAATCCCTGTGTGAGAAGGCCCCCTCTCACCTTCTTCCAGAGACTGGGACTGAAACCCCCAACCCGGGAGAGGTGTGCAGTGGGGGAGGAAGGAAAGCTGCCCAAAGCAAGATGGATGTTGCAGGTGCAGGCAGTCAACCACGAAAACAATGGCTCTCACCTACTGCCAAACATGGACTGTGTGTACCCCTTTCCAAACACCATTCTTTCCCCCTGAAGATACAGTAAACTACCTTTGATTTGGTTGCAAAATCCATCCCCCCTTCCCCCATCAAATAAGAGTGTAATTGGGGTCCAGATGAACTGCGCCTCTGAGATCTCCCTGGACGCGGCCTGGTGAACTCCATGGGCTGGACATGGAGGGACTTGGCAGTTTGACGTTTGGTAGCTATATACCCATTCTTTTTCCTCCCTCTTTTCCCTTATTTTTTCCTTTTTTCCCTGATTCCTTCCCAAGGCATTTTTGCTGTGGTTATTTCAATAAAGGTGCATTTGTTTTGATTATCACTGCAAACCCCCTTGTACCGTGTCAGTTCTTTTGCACCCTGAGATCAATCCACGAACCATCACGAAACCCATTCATAAGGACGGATCGTGACACACCCAAGCTGCGTCCCCGGGATCCGCCCGCCTCTCCCAGCCCCAGAGCCCCCTTTCCGTGACCCAGGGACCCCCTGAACCCCCTTTTCTGCCTTTCCCAGCTCCCAGACCCCACTTCCCTGAACAATGGAGACTCCTGGACCCCTTTTCTGGGTTCAGGGACCCCCTGGATCCCCCAGCCCGCCTCTCACAGTCCCTTCCTGGAACCTTGGACCCTTCCCGGCTCTCCCGGTTCTGCTTCCCAGCCCTTGGACGCCCCCAGACCGCCCAATCTCTGCGTGCCCCCAGTTCTCCACCCCCTGCGCGTCCTCTGGGGGGTCCTGGCAGGTCCTCGGGGGTTCAGGGGAATTCCCAGGGTTTGCTCTGTCCCCTCTCCCTCCCCGCGCTGCCCCGGTCACTTTCGCGTCTCCCAAGCTGCGGCACCGGGACCCGCCCGGGGACCGGGGACTGCTCCGGCACCGGGACCCCCCTGAACAGCAATTCCTGGGCACGGGGACCCCCGAACTTCCATTTCCAGGCGAACCCCCCTTCCTGGGCACAGAGACTGCCTTGAACGTTCATTTTGGGGCACTGGGAGCCTCCCTGTACCCCCTTCCCCAGCCCCAATAACCCCTGCACCCCCTTATCTGGAGCCTGGAACCCCCTGAACCCCAAATCCAGGGCATGGAAACCCCCCGAACCCCCATTTCTGGGCACCGGGACCCCACTGCATCCCCTTATACAGCACTGGGAGTCCTTGACCCCCCCCATTCTGCTGCACCAGGACCCCCGTGCACCCCCATATCCAGGACTGGAACCCTCCCAAACCCTCCATTCTCAGGCACAGGGACCCCCCTGCACCCCCTCATCCGGCACCAAAGCCCCCCTGCACCCCCTTTCCTGGCCCTCCCCCATCTCAGACACCCCAGCCCCCGCTTTTCCTTGGGGCGGGGCCAGGGCTGTGGGCGGGGCCGCAGCGGAGCAGCGCCATGGCTCCAGCGCTGGCTCTGGGGCTGCTCTTGGGGCTCCTGGGGGACCCGGGGGGCGCGACCAAAGGTGAGTGGGAACCCCGAAACGGGGAAACTCCTGAAGTTCCATTTCCGGCCACCGGGAACGCCCTAGACTTCCATTCCTGGACAGGGGAACTACCCTGTACCCCAATTTTGAGTCTACTGACCCCTCTCAACCCCCTTCGCCAGCCCCTGAACCCCATTCCTGGACAGGAAAACCCTCCCGAACCGCCATTCCCAGGCATCAGAATCCACTGAGCCCCCATTCCTGGGCGCCCATGTCCGGGCACCGAGACCCCCCTGTACCCTCTTCCCCGGCACCGGGACCTGCTCGTCCTGCGGGGGGAGGTGTCTCAGGATGTCCAGGAGGGTCCCTGGGGGGATTCTGGGCCCCAGGACCCCCCTGAATTTTCAGTTCTGGGCACTGGGACCCCCCTGCACCCCCTTATCCAGTACCAATTCCCCCCTGCAACCCCTTTCCCATCCATCCTGCCTTCCCCAGTCCCCAGACCCCTCTTTTCCTTGATCCTGAGACCCCTGGACTTCCATTCCTTCTTTTCTCAGTCCCCAGCCCCCCCCATTTCTCTGCATCAAGGACCCCCAGATTCCTATTCCCAGGTCTCCCCACCCTGTGACCCCTCATTCCTTGGCACTGGGGACCCCTGGATCCCCTTTCCTGGGCACATGCATCCCCTGGAACCCCCATGCCACTTTCCCAGTCCCTCCTCTCCCCCTTTCCATAACCCTGGAACCCCCTGAGCCCCCATTCCTAGACACCAGGACCCCCTGCAGGCCCTTTCCTGTCCATCCCACCTCTCCCACCCTGCACAACCTTTCCTTGGCCCCAGGATCCCCAAACCCCTTCCCAGCTCTCCCAGTTCCCCTTTCATTGATCCATTGATCCTCAATCCCCCCAAATCTCCGTGTCCCCCCAGTTCTCCACTCCCTGCGTTACCTGCACGTGGTGGTGTCAGAGCCCAGCCCGGGGATCCCCCAGTTCATGGATATCGGGTACCTGGATGGGATCCCCTTCGTGCGCTACGACAGCGAGCGGGGCCGGAAAGTGTCGCTGATGCAGTGGATAAAGGATGGAGTCTGCCGTAACGGCGGGAGAGATGCGACACACCATATGCGATGAATAGCAAATCTCGAAGTTTATTGAAAGCTTACACATTTTTATATTAGTGTTAATGAAGCTTATGCATATTGCAAAATCTGAGCTCATTATTGGTTAAAGCACACTATAATCAAACACACCTACTTCTATCTCTTAACAATTATTTTGCTTCTATGTGTACATTCTTCTAATTTCTCTACCTTGGGATAACTACATTTTCTGGCAAGCACTCTTCTCCCCCGTCTTCCCGTTTTAGAGAAGGTCACTGTGACCTTCGTCAGTAATTAGGCACCGGTTGCTCAGTTCCCAGCTTGTTTCTCTTACCCTTATCCATCGGTATCACATCGGAATGTCCTTTCTCAGCTAACCAATTCTCCAAAAAGCTCTCTACATCTCCCCTGTTTTTCTGTTGAACAAGCATAGTTTGATTAAATGCAGTAGTTATCATCTTTCTCACCATATTCTGTAAGCATATACAAAAACAAGGCAAGACTAATACTAACAGCAAAGCTACAATAGCTACTACAATGCTAACCTTAATAAGTGAACGTAACCATGATCCTAAGTTTAAAGATTTTAGCCATCCATCAATACCAAGGCCTGATTCCACCTGTAAGTTCCCAGTTAACCTCCGTAACTCAGAGAGCTGTGAGTGTACAAACTGTGCATGATCAGAAAGATTCATGCAACACATGCCCTCAAATTCATCACAACCATGGCCTTGTGCAAGTAAGAGAAAATCAATCGCAGCTCTATTTTGAAGCGTTGCATGGCGAATAGAATCTACATCAAGCAAAAGACTGGAAATTGCTAAGGAAGTTGCATTTGTTTGTTTAGCAAGCTAACATCTTAACTTATTTAAAATAGCATGAGCACCTGCTGCTGATACTCTTGGAGTTAAGAAAGATGCTGCAACTATGGCTGCTGGGGACCAAAACTTTACATCGTCCTGGCAGTCAGCTGCAAATGCATACCACACAAGTGGAAAAAATATACTGTAGCCAAAATACCACTTTTGAAATGAACAAATAGTTTAGATGCCTGATCTGTGTGAAGCCTTTGTTTCAGTGAAGTCTGACGTATCAACAAAGTCTTTCAGCATCTTGGTTAAACACAGGAAACAGAGAAAAATAACTCAGAACTAACTCACCTATAAAATATTAAGAAATACAAATCAGATGATGTGTTTTAGATCGGATATTTGAGGCAAATAAGCAGTGTAGAATAACTCATGTGCTTGTGAATCTCTTTATGCAAAGCCAGTGAAGAACTTAACACATGTGAGACAAGCTACAGCTCACACTGGTTATTTTCAGAGGGAAAAAAATATAAGAAGCGATGGAGAAGTTACAAGTTGAGTCAGGTGCTTAGAGTATTGCAGGTTTGCTTTAAATTGAACAGGTACAAGAAATATGTTTCTAAGTACAAAGGGACGTTAATGCTGTGGTATGATTTTTTAAACTCATATTCTCTTTCAGATTAAAATGTAAATTAAATGAGAATATTTTAAATGACATATTGTGTTCTCACTTGGACAAAGAAAAAGGATAACAACTAAGTACAAAATACTCTTTGTTCGATGTTACAGGAAAAGCTAAGCAACAGTTTTCCTGTAGACTGAAATCATTATTCAAACAATAGAATGAATGTTTTCTAGGCCTCAAACATCAGTGTTTATGTTTTATGTTTTAAAAGTCAATTGATGCTTAAACAGTAGGGATGAATATATTCTTTTTGGTAATTATTTATCAAAATTGTCTACAATAATAATAATAATAATAATATTAATATTATGGTTGGAAGTCTATTATATATTTTAGTATCTGTTTTGAGTGGAAGTTTTGTTGTTTTTGTTGTTTGGAGGGAGTTGTTTTTTTTTTTTTTTTTGTGCAAACTAACATTCAGGTTAAATTATAATTCTAAATGTTACATGACATCCAGTCCAGTTTTCTAAACATATAAATGTATACAATGAGTAACAGTTGTTTGGATTTTCTTCTTGCATCTGTGTAAGCAGTTATAGCATCCGATAAGGACTTTAGTGATCTTTTTGGGCATTAAATCTAACTCCACTGTCCTATCACGACCCTTTTTGAGCAAATCAGTTAAAATGTCAATTTTCTGAAGAAGGGTTTTATGTTGTTGAAGTGGAGGAGATATCCATTCTAAGGCCCATATCTCCCCCGTTTTTCTGTTATGCTAGGTAAGTGCACCCAGTAAAAAATTTTTGTCCACACCAAACTGTCAGCTGTACAGGGAGATCAAAATCACGTCTCTGAACACTGCCTTGTGTAACACGGTCTAATATCTGCTGCAGTGTTTCAGCCCGTTCAGGGGTTATACGAACAGGCTGTGCAGGATCAGTTCTCTTTAACAAAGGTCAAAGTTCATCTAACAGTTCATTGTTCGATTCGCATAGGTGGAAAAAGAATATACAGCATAATAGAACTCTCCCCTACATAGCCAGCGTCCATTATTCTAGATAAAACAAACAATCCCAACACTGTAGCCGAGAAATGTCCTAAAAGCAAAACTCTCACAGATAATCCATCAATAATGAGTGGTCTCTTTACTCCCGTTGGGACTTTTGTGGGTGAATAGTCACCAAAATCACTGTCTGCTGCTGTTGCTAGGTCTACTCTGAGGCTCCCGGCGGTTGCGGGCTGAAGGCAGGTTTAGCCGAAGTGGTGATAGCTGCTATCTGTGTCTGGGCGCGGAGAGCTGGTGGCCGGGAAGCAGAACTGCGCTGGGCAGCCGCGGGGCAGGCGGACTCACCGGAGCCCGCTTCCGCACGGGGGGCGGGAGGCCCGTCCTGCCGTCCCCCCCTCGGCTCGGGGACGGGGCGGCTGCGGAGCGGTGCTGGCGGCTGCGGAGCGGGAGGCGGCCGCGCTGCAGCTGCTGAGTCACCCAGGGCCGGGGCCGGCACGAGCCTCTCCGGCGGGGCGGCTGCGGGCTGTGCGCTGCGGCAGGGCGGTGGAGGGTGCGGGTCCGGAGCGGGAGGAGGCGGAGGCGGTGCAGGGTTTAACACCAGGGCAGGCGGCGCGGACGGCACGGCTGGAGTACGTGCGGGGGGGCTGCTGCCCGCGGCAGCAGCCGATAGCTGCAGGGAGCTGCTTTTTAGAGCAGGAGTTTGTATCGGCGGGGACCCAAACCAGTCTCTGCAACTCCTGTTGCTTTCACGGGCTGCACTAGCCTGCTGGGCAGCTCTTTCCTCTGCCTTGTATTTCAAGAATTCAGCATGCACGACTTGCCATAAATTTCCCAACTCTTTCGCGGTCTTATCCTCATCTATGATTGCACGCCACAGCTTATCTCCAAATATACGCCATTCCGACAACTCATGCACTGTATGCGGATTACGAAAAAGCCCCTGTGCACACCCATAAGCTAACAACCCAGGAAGTTCTTTCTGTAAATCTATCCCTCTAATCTGACGCCCTCGTAAAAAGTCAGTAAATAAATCATATGCTGCTTGCCTGTCTTTATCCATTTCAACGACGATAGCGCGCTTCTTGCGGCTCTATTCAGGTCCGGCAGCACGTAGCAGCCGGGCTCTCCTCTGAGGTCACCTGGGGCCTGAACACCTTCCTTTTTCAGCGGTGTTTTTTGCCGTCCCCAGCCGCGAAAGGACCTGCACTTGACTTTTACGCCTCCAACCGTGGCTAGTCCCGAAGGAACACGTCCGGGGTCACCATTTGTCGTAACGGCGGGAGAGATGCGACACACCATATGCGATGAATAGCAAATCTCGAAGTTTATTGAAAGCTTACACATTTTTATATTAGTGTTAATGAAGCTTATGCATATTGCAAAATCTGAGCTCATTATTGGTTAAAGCACACTATAATCAAACACACCTACTTCTATCTCTTAACAATTATTTTGCTTCTATGTGTACATTCTTCTAATTTCTCTACCTTGGGATAACTACATTTTCTGGCAAGCACTCTTCTCCCCCGTCTTCCCGTTTTAGAGAAGGTCACTGTGACCTTCGTCAGTAATTAGGCACCGGTTGCTCAGTTCCCAGCTTGTTTCTCTTACCCTTATCCATCGGTATCACATCGGAATGTCCTTTCTCAGCTAACCAATTCTCCAAAAAGCTCTCTACAGAGTCAAGCCAGAATATTGGATATGGGGACCCAGACCAATGTGAGGAACCAGCACAGTGATGTCAGGAACCTGAAGATACTGCGTGAGCAGTACAACCAGAGCGGCGATGAGTGAGGGGAGCTGTGGGACTGGAATGGGGATCCATAGGGCTGGAATGGGATCTGTAGGGCTGGGATCCATGGGGCTGGGATGGGATCTCTGGGGCTTGAATGGGAACTGTAGGGCTGGGGATTGGATCCATGGGGCTGGAATGGGATCTGTAGGTCTCAGATGTGGATTCACAGGGCTCTAAGTGGCTGAAATGGGGATCCATTAGGTTGGAATGGGATATTTTGTGATCCATGGGTTGGGATATGGATCCATGGGGCTGGGATGAGATCCATGGGGCTGGGTTGGGATCCATGGCGTTGGGATGGGATCTGTGGGGCTGGAATGGGAACTGTAGGGCTGAGATGGGGATCGATGGGGCTGAGATGGGGATCCATTAGACTGGGATGGGATAGCTTGTCATTCATGGAGCTGGGATGGGATCTGTGCACTTGGGTTGGAATCCATGGGGGTGGGATGTGGATTCGTGGGGCTGGGATGGGAACTGTAGATCCCCAATGTGGATTCACAGGGCTCCAAGGGGCTGAAAATGGAGATCCATTAGACTGGGATAGGATGGCTTGTGATCCATAGGGCTGGAATGGGGTCTATGGGGCTGGAATGGGAACTGTAGGGCTGGGATGGGATCTGTGGGGCTAGGATAAGAACTGTAGGGTTGAGATGGGGATCCGTGGGGCTGGGATGGGATCTGTGGGGCTAGAGTGGGTCTGTAGGGCTGGGGTGAGCATCCATGGGGCTGGGATGGGATCTATAGGTGTCAGATGTGGATTCATAGGGCTCCAAGGGGCTGCAATGGGGATCCATTAGACTGGGATGGAATATCTTGTGATCCATGGGGCTGGGATTGGATCCATGGGGCTGGGATCTGTGGGGCTGGGATGGGATCTGTTGGGTTGACTTCCATGGGGTTGGGATGTGGATCCATGGGGCTCCAAGGGGCTGGGATGAGGCTCTGTGGGTCTCCATCAGACTCTGCGGCTCCAAAGGGCTGGAATGGGGCTCTGTGGGGCTGGGACACAATTCCAGGGGTCTCTGTGGGTACAATCCCCCCAGGTCTCCACACAAGGTTGAGGTCTCCACACAAGGTTGACAGTTTATGGCTGTGACTTCCTGTCCGATGGGAGTGTCCGTGCATCCCACCAGATTGGCTACGATGGGCGGGATCATATCTCCTTTGACCTGGGATTCAGGAGATTCGTGCCGGCCGACAGCGCTGCTGAGATCACCAGGAGACACTGGGAACAGGAATTGAACGGGGTTGAGATGTGGACAAATTATCTGAACCACATCTGCCCAAAATGGCTCCAGAGGCACATCAGATATGGGCAGAAGGAGCTGGAGCGCAAAGGTGGGAGCAGAATTCCTGTGAGGGATTTGGGAATGGAGGACTTGGGAACACAGTATTTCCAGTGGGAATTCTATGGTCAGATCTCATCCCAATCCCATTGCAGTGTGAATTCCATGGTCAGATCTCACCCCAATCCCTTCCACTGGGAATTCCATGGGCAGATGTCACTCTCATCCTATTCCAGTGGGAATTCCATAGGTAGAACTCACCCCAGTCCCGTTCCAATGGGATGTCCCTCACCATTCCATGGATGTCCATTACCATTATCCCATTCCAGAGCCCCCTGATGTCCATGTGTCCGGAAGAGAGGAACACAGGACGCTGATCCTGTCCTGCCACGTGTACGGATTCTACCCCAACACCATCGCAGTCAGCTGGATGAAGGGGGGTGAAACCTTGGATCAGGAGACGGAGTGGGGCGGGATCGTTCCCAACAGCGACGGCACCTTCCACACCTGGGCCAGGATCGAGGCGCTGCTGGAAGAGCGGGAGCAGTACCGGTGCAGGGTGGAGCATCCCGGAATGCCAGAGCCCGGGATCTTCACTTGGGGTGAGGCTGGGAATGTGGGGATTGGGAATTTGGGATTCCTACATGGGGATTCCCCTCCCCCTCCTCACTATCCCATCTCTCCGTGGTGGTCGCTGTGTCTGTCATCGCTGCCATCCTCATCCTCATCGTTGTCCTCATCAGATTTGGTGTCTGGAAGCTCCAACCTGGTAACACATGGGATGGGGGTCGGGAAGGGACACGGATCCACCCAGCACCGTTCTGGGAATCCTGTGACACCAATGCTGATCCCACTTTGTTTCCACAGGGAGGAGGGACAGGAATGGATACAACCCGGCGGCCGGTGAGTTCCAATGGCGGATCCAGCTCTGGATCCCCTCTGTGCGGATCCCAGGATGGATCCTGGGGTTAATCCTAGTGTGTGATCCATGCTGGAATCTCATGGATCTTCTCTCTCTGCAGGAAAAGACATGGGAATGAATGGCTCCACTGCAGATACAGCATGGGATCAGGGTGGGATTCCAGAGGGAGATTGGGGCAGGATGGACAGACTGGGATTGGGGAGGGATTTTGGATCAGGGCAGGGGTCTAGAGTGGGATCAGGTGGAATTGTAAAGTGGGATTGGAGCTGGATTCTGGAGCAGTATCAGAAGGGATGGATGGAGCAGGATTGGGGCAGGAGTGATGGAGTGGGATCAGGGAGGGATTCCAGTGCAGGATAGGGTAGAATGGATGGAGCAGGATCAGGTGGGATTGATGGAGCAGGACTGGGACAGGACTGGGGCAGGATCAAGTGGGATAGATGGATGGAGCAGGATTGGGGTGGGGTCAGGTAGGATTCTGGAGCAGCTCCCTCTCCCAAGGGGATCCAGCCAGGTCCATCCTGTGGAATGGGGACAGGGACAGGGTGACACTGTGACCCTCTCTCATCCTGGTAGTAATCACTACCTGAGGGATCCATGGGGCTGGATCCGGCCCCTTCCCTCTTCCTGGGAAAGCTGAGAGCTGCCAGCAGAGCTCATCCCACTGCTCCCACCCACCCCACAGCTCTTGGTAACAGATCCATTTCCCCTTTTCCATGTCCCAGTGTTTTAAAGCCAATAACCACAAATATTCACAATGCTTCAGTTCTGGTGTGAAATTATCCTGCTTGGGGCAATAAATTCTGCTTGGGGCAATGTCCTGGATTGTCAAGCAAATTGTATTCTATTTGCCACCTGTATGGCAGTTGTCTTCTGTTAAGTAGGCAGTTTTCCTTATCTCTTCCACAACTGGGGAGACATCCGTTGATAACAGGCTATTGAATGTCACTGCACAACTGATAAGAACTACAGCATCCCAGTGTGAGATGCTCCACCCAGAGGGGAGAGCCAAGCATTCCTACCTGGATATAATCTTGAGTTTCTGGAACACCAGCATGGCTTTCTCCACTGGATTTCCCAGAGGAAACAGCTGCTCTCTTCCCCTAGATCTTCAGAGGAAGACTACACTCTTCTACAGGATCCCTGCTCCAACAGAACCCACCTGACACTCTAGGAGGGCTGCAGCCACGATTCCAATTGGACTGCTACCAATACCCTGACCCACAGGGTGTCAGGTTGTGTTCTGACTCTGTCAGTGTTGTTTTAGTTTACTGCATTGTTTATTTTATCCTTTTATTTTCTTCCCTACTAAAGAACTGTTATCCCTGCTCCCATATTTTTTGCCTGAGGGCCCCTTAATTTAAAATTTATAGCAATTTGGAAGGAGGGGGTTTACATTCTCCATTTCAGGGGAGGCTCCTGCCTTCCTTAGGAGACTCCTGTCTTTCCAAACCAAGACAGATTTTGGTGCTTAACGTGAGGCTCGAGGGCACAGAAATAAAAAGGAAATAACAGTTCTTGAGTAATCTAATTTTTGTACGCTGCTACAGAAACCTTGTTAAGCTGTCATCATGTGGTCCAGCTTACCTTGGTTTGGGTGGCATGTGGTTGTGGCTACATTTCTCCCATTTGCAGGCCCTTATCTAAACATGGTCCTATAACCAAGGCTACTGTGGCTGTTATCCAGTTTGTTTTATGGGTGAATAAGGGGAGGAATTAATGGCTTTTTAACTTCCTCTGGAAAGCAGGCACATGGATTCACAGCTATCACACACTAACTGTATGTTTTTGGGGTTACTTTAATAATAGCACCTGCTGTGAGGAAATGACCCCAGGGGAAATCTTCTCCCAACCCTTTAGCCATCTCTTTGGGTCTGCTCTACCAGTTTTTGAAGGGTTCAGATCCACTCTAAATACTAATGATATCAAACAGTGGCTGGTGTTGCTGGAAGGCTTGTTCTGTTTAGCATTTAGAGATAAGAGAAGATTAACTTGGATAACCACCCTGACACCTACCCCAAAGACAAGGGATGCTGCCCCAGAGCCTGGCCCTGCCCCACAGCCCACCTCAGCTATAAACTACCCAGATTGGATGGGGGTTCTGGTGAAGGAGATAAACGAGGTGAGCCAAATGCTGAAGGAGCACATTTCCCAAGCTCGTGAGAAGCCCTCCCAGTGCCTCGAAGAGGGAGAGTCTAATAGTGCAGCAGTGGAACCCACAGATGTTACAACTGTCCAGGTTCCAGCTGAACTGCAAAGGCAGACACAGCCAGCAGCAGTTGCTCCTGTGGAAACAAGGAGATCTAAGATGAAAGCAGGGCACCCAGATAAGGGAGGGCCCTCACAACCCTCAGGAGACCCAGAGGTTGAGATCGTCACCGAGTCCCTGACGTACGAAAATCTCCAAAATCTGCACAAAGACATTGTATGATGGGAATATGAGACTTATACAACCTGGCTACTTTGGGTCTGGGACCTTATAAGTACAGATAAAGTACAGATCCTTATAAGTACAGGTGTGCAACTGGATGGTGGTGAGGCAAGAAATTTGGGACCCTCAACCCAGGACTCAGGTATCAATCAGATTTTTGTAAGGGAGCCAGGGTCCCCTTCCCTCTAGGAACGGCTTTTAATGAGTGTCAGAGAGAGGTTTGTCCACAGGGAGAGCATGCAGGAGCACCACCATAGAATGTGCTGGAAGACCCTTGAGGAAGGGATCCAACAGCTGAGAGAAGTAGCAGTATTGGAGGGACTCTTTGGGAGGGATGGACAGCATGAAAATGACCCCAACAAGGTCAGGTGCACAGGGTAAATGTTGTGGAGCCTGGCAAATCTGGGGCCATCTCAATACACCACCTTCATTGCAATGATTAATGCAGATACCAACCAAGAGACAGTGGGCTCTGTCGCCAACAAGCTTAGAAAGATGAGAGTATGATCAATGGCCCAATGCTGGCTCATGTCTCTGCTGTGATTAAAAATCTCAAAGAGGAGATGAAGGAGATGAGGGAGGGGTGAGGTGTCACAGACATATTTTATGAAAAATCCTTTCCTTAGGATTTTTTCCTCCTGAGAAGCCGAGAGGCCTCAGGAACAAAATGTAAACAATAATTGTCGTGAACGGTGGAAGAATTGCCTCACACAATATGCGTGAACAGCAAATCCCAAAGTTTATTGATAGCTCACACATATTTATATTGGTGTTAATGAAGCTTATACATATTGCAAAAGCTGAGCTCATTATTGATTAAAGCACACTTAGATCAACCACACCTACTTCTATGCTCTAATGATTATTTTGTTTCTATGTTTACATTCTTATAACTACTCTATCTAGGCTATCTTCATTTTCTGGCAAGCGATTTTCTCCCCCATCTTCCTGTTTCAGCGAAGGTCACCATGACCTCTGTCAGTGATTGGACACTGGTTACTTAATCCCCAGCTTGTTTCCCCTATCCTTATCCAACGGTATCACATCGAAGTGGCCTTTCTCAGCTAGCCAATTATCCACAAAGCTCTCCACAAATAATTATCTGCTGCTGTGGAATTAACAGGTGGATCTGTGATTGGTCTCATGTGGTTATTTCTAATTACTGGCCAATCACAGTCCAGCTGTCTGGACTGTCTTGGTCAGTCACAAGCCTTTGTTACTCATTCTTTTTCTATTCTTAGCTAGCCTTCTGATGAAATCCTTTCTTCTATTCTTTTAGTATAGTTTTAATATAATATATATCATAAAATAATAAATCAAGCCTTCTGACTTCTGTGGAGTCAACATTCTCATCTCTTCCCTCATCCTGGGACCCCTGTGAGCACCACCACAGTGAGGAGCAACAGTTCCCATATGGCACCAGTGCAAGTCACAGCCCCAAAGTCAGAGCCCAATATTCCCCAGCTAGACAGAGAGGGTACACCCCAGGGGCTGACGTGTGGTTCTCCCTGCATGACCATGGGGAAGACATGGGAAGGTGGGATGGAAAACCCACTTCTGTCCTGGCAGCACAGGTGCATCAACTCACCGAGGGAAACACTAATCAAGGGAACTCCAGTAAAGTGAAGGTAGCCTCAACCTCCCATGACCGAGCTGCTGGGTATGATCTATCAGATCTCCTTGAAGGAGAGAACCTCTAGCATGCGTGCCCAGGAAAGAAATAATAACCAGGATTAGGGGGCCCCTGCCTGTAGCCAGGAAGAGGCATGGGAAAACTGGATCTTTTAGATGGTGTGGATCTGATGGCCTGGCACATCAAAGCCACAAAAATATGATGCCTTAGTTGATACTGGTGTGCAGTGTACTCTAATACCATCGGGACACATTGGGGCGGAACCTGTTTCCATTGCCAGGGTGACGGGGATTGACTGTGTTGGAAGCCAAGGTGAGCCTGACTGGGAAAGAGGGGCAGAAACATCCTATTGTGACTGGCCCAGAGGCCCTGTGTGTTCTGGGCATAGACTTCCTCTGGAATGGCTTTACAAAGACCCAGAAAGACTCAAGTGAGCTTTTGGAATAGCTGCTGTAGAGGCAGAGAACATGAAGCAGTTGAACACCTTGCCTGGACTATCAGAAAACCCATCTGCAATAGGACTTCTGAAGGTGGAAGAGCAACGAGTGCAATTGCCACCTCGACAGTGCACCACCGGCAGTATCGGACAAATTGGGATGCTGTGATCCCCATGCACAAAATGATCCGTGAGCTGGAGAGCCAAGGGGTGGTCAGCAAAACCCACTCACCCTTCAACAGTCCCATCTGGCCTGTGTGCAAGTCTGACAGAGAATGGAGATTGACTGTGGACTATCGTGGCTTGAATGAAGTGACTCCACCACTGAGTGCTGCTGTGCTGGACATGCTGGAACTCCAGTACGAGCTGGAGTCCAAGGCAGCAAAGGGGTACGCCACCACTGACAATGCTAAGGTGCTCTTCTCCATTCCTCTGGCAGCAGAATGCAGGCCTCAGTTTGCTTTCACCTGGAGGGGCATGCAGTACACCTGGAACCGACTGCCCCAGGGGTGGAAGCACAGCCCCATCATCTGCCATGGACTGATCCAGAGTGCACTGGAAAAGGGTGAGGCTCCAGAGAACTTGCAGTACATCAATGGCATCATTGTGTGGGGGAACACAGCGATGGAAGTGTTTGAGAAAGGAGAGAGGATCATCCAGATTCTGCTGGAAGCCGGCTTCGCTATCAAGAAGAGCAAAATCAAGGGACCCACCCAAAAGATCCAGTTCCTGGAGTAAAGTGGCAAGATGGATGGTGTCAGATTCCCACTGAGGTCATCAACAAGATCACAGCAATGTCTCCACCAACCAGCAAGAAGGAAACACAAGCTCTCCTAGATGCGATAGGTTTTTGGAGAATGCACATTCCCGAGTACAGTCAGACTGTGAGCCCTCTCTACCTGGTCACCCGCAAGAAGAACGATTTCCCCTGGGGCCCTGAGCAGCAACAAGCCTTTGCACAGATCAAGCAGAAGATCACTCATGCTGTAGCCCTTGGCCCAGTCAGGACAGGACCAGAGGTGCAGAACGTGCTCTGCTCTGTAGCCGGGAACAATGGTGTGTCCTGGAGCCTTTGGCAGAAGATGCCTGGGGAGACTCGAGGCCAACCAACTTCTAGAGCAGAAATTACAGAAGATCCAAAGCCAACTACACTTCCACAGAGAGGAAAATCTTGGCTGCCTATGAAGGAGTCCAGGCTGCCTCAGAGGTGATTGGCACAAAAGCGCAACTCCTCCTGGCACCCCAACTACCAGTACTGGGGTGGATGTTTAAAGGAAAGGTTCCCACCTCCCACCACGCCACTGACACCACATGGAGTAAATGGATTGCTCTCATCACACAGTGCGCCCATATTGGAAACTGAATCACCCTGGGATTTTGGCAATAATTACAAACTGGCCAGAAGGTGAGAACTTTGGTCTCACTGATGAAGAGGAACAAGAACCAGTGACGTGCTGAAGAAGCTCCTCCCTATGACCAACTGCCCCCAGAGGAAACGCGCTACGCTCTTTTCACTGACGGTTCCTGTCGCATCGTAGGGATGAACTGGAAGTGGAAAGCAGCCGTATGGAGCCCCACACGACAGGTTGCAGAGGCCACTGAAGGAGAAGGTGGATCAAGTCAACTTGCTGAACTCAAAGCTGTTCAGCTGGCCCTGGACATTGCTGAAAGAGAGAAGTGGCCAAAACTCTACCTTTATACTGATTCATGGATGGTAGCCAATGCTCTGTGGGGATGGCTGGAGAGGTGGAAAGAGTCCAACTGGCAGCGTAGAGGAAAACCAATTTGGGCTGCTGATGAGTGGAAAGACATCGCTACCAGGGTAGGGAGGCTACCTGTGAAAGTTCACCATGTAGATGCTCATGTTCCCAAGAGTAGAGCTAATGAGGAACACTGAAACAATGAGCAGGTAGACCAGGCTGCAAAAATAGAGGTGTCGAAGATAGACTTAGATTGGCAACATAAGGGGGAGTTGTTCCTAGCTCGATGGGCCCATGCTGCCTCAGGCCATCAGGGCAGAGATGCCACCTATAAGTGGGCACAAGACCGAGGGGTGGATTTAACCATGGACAGTATTTCACAGGTTATCCATGACTGTGAGACGTGTGCTGCCCTCAAGCAGGCCAAGCGAGTGAAGCCCCTATGGTACGGTGGGCGATGGTCCAAGTACAAGTATGGGGAGGCCTGGCAGATTGACTCCATCACACTGCCCCAGTTACGCCAGGGCAAGCGCTACCTGCTGACCATGGTGGAAGCCACGACTGGATGGTTGGAAACCTACCCTGTGTCTCATGCTAATGCCTGGAACACCATCCTGGGCCTTGAAAACCAGGTCCTTTGGAGGCATGGTAGCCCTGAGAGGATTGAGTCAGACAACGGGACCCATTTCAAGAATGGCTTTAACACCTGGGCCAGGGAACATAGTATTGAATGGATATACCATATCCTCTATCATGCACCAACTGCTGGGAAAGTTGATGGGTGCAATGGACTACTTAAAACTACCCTTAAGGCACTCAGTGGGGGGACTTTTAGAAATTGGGAAATGAACTTAGCAAAAGCCACCTGGATGGTCAACACCAGAGGGTCCATAAATCGAGCTGGTCCTGCCCAGTCTGAACCCCTGCACACAGTGGAGGGAGACAAAGTTCCTGTGTTACATATGAAAGGCATTTTAGGGAAGACTGTTTGGATTAATCCCACCTCAGGCAAAGACAAACCCATCCGTGGAATTGTTTTTGCTCAAGGACCTGGTTACACTTGATGGGTAATGCAGAAAGATGGAGAAAGCCATTGTGGACCACAGGGAAACCTAGTCTTAAGTGAGAACTCTGTGTAAGGTTTCATTGTGATGCAGATGGAAATAGAATAAGGGATGGGTAATGTCCTGACTGCCAAGCAAGATGCTTTCTATTTGCCATCTGAATGGCAGTTGTCTTCTGTTTTCCTTATCTTTTCCACAACCAATCCTCCCTCAGGGGAGACATCTGTTGTTAATAGGCTGTTGCATGTCACTGCATGGCTGATAAGATCTACAGCATCCCACTGGGAGATGTGAGCCCAGAGAGAGGAGCCAAGCATTGCTACCCAGATATAATCTTGAGATTCTGGAACACCAGCATGGCTTTCTCCACTGGATCCCCAGAGGAAACAGCTGCCTCTTCCACTGGATATTCAGAGGAAGACTTCACCCTTTCTACAGGACCACTGCTCCAACAAAACCGTATCTGCTACTCCAGGAGGACTGCAGGCACATTTCCACTTGGACTGCTACCAACACCCTGAACAACAGGATGTCAGGTTGTGTTCTGACTCTGGCAGTGTTGGTTGGATTTACTGCATTGTTTATTTTGTCCTTTTATTTTTTTCCCTAATAAAGAACTCTTATCCCTGCTCCCATATATTTGCCTGCGAGCCCCCTTAATTTCAATTTCATAACAATTCAGAGGGAGGAGGTTTACATTTTCCATTTCAGGGGAGGCTCCTGCCTTCCTTAAGCAGTTACCTCTCTTTCCAAACCAAGACAGGAATATTTTCCAAGGCTGGTCATAAGGAAAACAGGAACCTTTTAGCAGTTCCTGGGAGCAGACAGTGTTTCTGATAAGTTTGGAAAGAGCAAAACCCAGGTGCCGTTTCCAAGGACAAGACCTAACAAGCATTTCTCAGATCACACTGCAGCCTGGAAAGGAGGAGGGGGCAATGCACCACCACACTGGGATCTCAGGGGTGCCCATGGCCTGGGTGATGCTGCCTGATGTCAGCCACCCACCAAAGCCACTCTGTCCCTGCCTCCCACAGCTGCACAGGGCAGAGAAAATTTAACCAAGAGTTCCTGGGTTGGGATAAGACAGGCAGAGATCCCTCATCAAACACCAAAATGGGCATCACAGGCCCAGCCTGGGAACAGGGAGGGAATTTATTACCAACCAAATCACAGCAGCACAAGGAGAGGGGAAATAAATTTCTCCAACACCTTCCCCCCACCCAACAAGGGTCACCCAGAATGGGCATAACCAGGGCTCTGCCCAACGGGGGTCACTGGGGATCATCCAATGGGGATCCTCCCATGGAGGATTGTTGTATTGCACTAAAGATGGAGCTGGAACAGCGTATAAAGCTCTTCCTGCAATCAGGGCACTCGCAGGGCCTCTCCCGGAGTGGATGTGGCAGCGTGCCCTTAGGTCGGAGCTGTTGCTGAAGCTCTTCTCACACTCCCCACCCTCACAGGGCTTTTCCCCAGTGGGGATCTGGCGATGATTGAAGAGGGGGGAGCTCGGGGATAGAGGCGAGGCAGGTCGGGCTGGGGCAGCGCTGGGCTCTGGGCCCGACCTGGGCGCCCCCCACGCGCCCCCTCCCCAAACAGCCCCGGCGGGGGACGCAGGTGGGGTCCGGGTGGGGGGCGCTGGGTTCCTGTTTTGGGGTCCCACTCTCCCCTTTTCCCCACTTTCCCACCGTCTCCCACCCCTTCCTCACCTCCCCCCAATCCTCAGCCCCTCCCGCTCGGCCTTTGGGGGGTCCCCTCCTTCTCCCCCTCCATTCCGGTCGCCCCCTTCGCTCCCTTTTCCCCCTTCTCCCCCCCTGTCCCAGCGCCTCCCGACCCCGCTCACCCGAGAGCTCCGCGCCCGCAGCCGGGGGGGCTCCCAGCACCACCAGTGCCACCAGTAGGGCCCCAGCTGCCGCCCCTCGCCCCATGGCCGGGGCCGGACAGGGAGCAGCAGCCCCAAAGCAGCCGCGCTGCGCTGGCAGCACCAGTCCGGAGCAGGGCGGGCTCGGCAGCGCCGCGCGCTCTCATTGGCTGCCACCACTTTTGGGGACCCGATCTCAGAGGCTCGGCCACACAACTGATGACTCTTCAACGCCCCGCGTTCTCATTGGCTGCGGCGCGTTTTGGCTGTGTTTTGATTGGCTGAGGCCTTTCCGGGCCGCTGCAGCCGCGGGCTGGGGGTTCTTTGGGGAGGGGGAACCTTGGGGCTCTGGGCGGGTGGGAGCTCAGGTGAGCCCAGCAATGCGTGCCCAGGGGCGCGGGATCTCAGCGGTGCCCGTGGCGAGCGGTGACGCTGGCCCGATGCCAGGCACCCCCAGAGCAGCTCTGTCCCTGCCCCCGCAGCCGCACAGGGACAGAAAATGGAACCGAGGGTTCCTGGCTGGGGACAAGGGCCGGGAGAGATCCCTCAGCAAATCCCGCACGGGCACAACAGACCCGGCCTGGGCACACGGAGGGAATTTATTACCAACCAAATCACAGCAGCACAAGGAGAAGGGAAAGAAATCTCTCCAACACCTTCCCCCCACCCAACGGGGATCACCCAGAACAGGGGTCACCAGGGCTCTGCCCAACGGGGGTCACTGGGGATCATCCAGCACGGATCCTCCCATGGGGGATGGAGCTGCAGCAGCGCACGAAGCTCTTCCCACACTCGGGACACTCACAGGGCCTCTCCCTGGTGTGCAAGTGCTGGTGAGTGACGATCTCTGAATTCTACCTGAAGCTCCTCTGACATTCCAAGCACTCCTAGGGCCATTCCCCAGTGTGGATCTTGTGATGCTTGCTCAGGTCAGAGGTCCCACTGAAGCTCTTCCCACATTCCCCACACTCCCAGGGCCTCTTCCCAGTGTGGATGTTCAGGTGTTCCATCAGGGTGGAGCTGTAGCTGAAACCCTTCCCACATTCCAAGCATTTGTGGGGCTTCTCCCTGCCATGAGGCTTCTCCACCAGCTCTGAGCTCTGGCTGGATCTCAGGCTGCCTTCCTGGCTCAGGGGGGCTCTTTCCTCCCTGCAGCTCCCTGGGCTGGGTTTGCAGCCCCTCCTCATGCGGGATCTCTGGGGCTTTTCCTCCTCCGCCATCTGGCCACGGCTTGGGAATGACAGATCCTGGTTTGGGGGAAACCAAGGTGGGAACACCTTGGAGTAGAGGTTCCTCCTGCCCAATTCCATCTGTAGAAGTCAGCAGGAGTCTTGTGTCCATGAAAATCTCCGCGATGTCAAGGTTCAGCCCAAAAAGCTCTCCCAGGATTTCCCTATCACTCATCTCTCCACTTCTGGTGTTCCAGAGGTTTCCTGATTTCCTTTCCTTGGGATCATGGGGGTCCAATGGTTCCAGGGCTTCTCCATTCTCCGGCGTCCTGCTCAGGGATGATCCAGGGCCTTTGCGGGGTCCATGGGGGCCCTTCTCCCCTGATGCTCTACTTTGAGATCCCAGGGATCCCAGGGGTCTCTCCTCTCCAGGCTCCCCCCCTTTCCAGTCTGCCGGGGTCCCCCAGCTCTGGGATTGCCCCTCTCTGCTCTCCCCACTCTGGGGGTCCCAGGGGTTCCCCTCCTCTGCTCTCCCGGCGGTCCCCAGGACCAATGTCCTCCCCTGCCTATACTGGGCAATGGCCACGTGGGCCCCCAAAGATCCCCCCAAGGGGCTCAGCTTTGGGGTCCTGCAAGATCCAAACCTACACACACAGAGAAAAAAAAACCTGCCAGAGACACCAGATGATATTTGGGGTCAATTCCACAATCTACAAGTTCCAAATACCCCCCCAATAAAACACCCTCTCAGGGACTCCTGGATAGATTTGGGACGACCTCCCCCTCCCCACTGAGCTGCAAGACAAGGTGGGGGCGATGGTCCCGTGGCTGCGGCCACAGGGGGCACTGGAACCTCCTGTTCCTCCTGTTCCTGCTCCTGCTCCTCCTCTTCCTGCTCCTCCTTTTCCTCTCTCCCTCCTCCTCCTCCTCCTTCCTAATCCCACCTCCTCCCCAGTTCCTGCCTTCTGTGTATTTAGAGTGGAGACCCTTGCTTGTTTTTAGAACTAGAACAAAGATCCCAGATGGAACAAGGCTTGCTGCTTTTAGTCAGAACTATCAGTGACTAAAGGTCACGTTTCCTTTGCTTTGGTCCTGTCCTTGTTCTCCTCAGTGTTCAGGCTGGGCTATGGGGTGTCCTTGTTTGCTGCATTTTCCGAGTTCCTCTTGCATCCTTTGGCCCATGGGCTGTGCCCTGGGAGGGTTCTTTGTGCTCCTTTGTGACACAGGAGAACCTTCCAGGCGGTTTCTGCGTGAGCTGCTGCTGGGATGTCACAGGAACAGCGCCACGTCCCCGTGGTGTTCCCGTTGCTGTGGGACACGGAGGCCTCAGTGCCCAGAGTGGCTCTGGGCTCGCTGCCAGAGGATCTTCCTGCCCGAGGCATTCTCAGCAGCCAGCCCAGCCCTGTCCTTCTGTGCTTGCAGGGCTACAGGCTGCAGGCGTGTGCAGCGCAGCCAAAATGATCCAGCACGTGGCTGCTGCAGTTTGCACTCTGTACTCTGTGGCTTATTCGGGGTATTTTTTAACCCACTTGGCACGTAAGTTGAGGTTTTCCCTCGGTGCAGCATCTGTGGCTTTGGGCTTGCTGTGTGCTTTCTGTTCTTCCTCTGGAGCTGAGTTGACTTTGGAATCAAATGGCCATGAAGACACCATTGCTTTGGGAGAGCTCCTGCCAGCAGCTGCAGCTGAAAAAGGGGGTGTCTGCAGCCAGCGGGGCGTGCACAGCATCTGCAATGAGCCCTGGGGGGTTCTGTTCCCTCAAGCAGGGAGTCTTTGCCAGTTCCATCTGAGCCTGGAACTGCCTCCATTTGCTGCTCCAGCCAAGAACTGACCCAGCCCAGTATTTTGTGCTTGTTCTCTTGCTTGCTGTGGGAAGGGACTGTGGCTCCTGGAGGGATGCAGTGAAAGCAAAATGCTCTCTTGGGGTTGCCTTGCTCCGTGGCATTTCCCAGCATTGGCAGTTTTTCTCCTAACAGCATCTGGTTCATGTTCCCTCTCCCACTGCAGGGTACCTCATGTCTGCATTCCGAGCAGCTCCTCCTTCGGTGAGTGGGAAAGGAACCTTTGGTGTTTGGAATTGTGCAGCAAGTTGTGAGCTCAGCATGTGGCAGTCGAGGGCCAGCCTGGGAGGCTGAAGGAAAGTTCCTGTCAGTGTCTTTGCTGCAGCAGCAGCAGCAAAGGAATTCCCATCAGTTTTCTCCTTTTCTGCTGAAGAGTTTTTGAAGAGCTGCAGGTCTGGTTTTGCAGGCAGAGGATTGCTTGCTGGCTTTAGCCATGGTGGAATATCGAATTCCCAACAATAAGTGGCAATGTCAACTTTAGCCCATTGTTAGTTGGAACAGCTCCAAACCCCATTTCTGCGTAGTGCAGCTGGATGTGCAGCTGAGGATAAATAAGGTGATAACTGAGATAGAACTTCCCATCCCTCACGCTGCCATCTGTCCACAGGGCACAGAAGCAGCACCAGCACCTCCTGGGGCTCCCTGTGCTTACGAAGAGGAGGTCAAAAAGGAGGAAGACAGCAGTGAGCTTCCCGCTGCTCTGGGGGACGATGGTGAACTTCCCTCAGCGCCGGGAGATGACAGTGAACTTCCCGCTGCTCTGGGAGACGAGGGCGAACATCCCGCGGGGTGGGAATGCAACGGCGAGGCTCCCGCGGGGTGGGACAAGGACAGGGGACATCTCCCGGCCTGGGACGAGGACGGTGGATGTCCCCTGGTGTGGGACCAGAGTGGCCAAGCTCCCACGGAGTGGGAGGAGGACAATGGACATCTCCCAGTGTGGGATGAGGATGGAGGACATCCTGTGGCTTGGGAAGAGGAGAGTGAACATCTCCCAGCATGGGAAGTGGACAGCAAACATCCCCTGACTTGGAACGATGATGACAAACCTGCAGCGTGTTGGGAAGAGGATGGAGAAGCTGCAGCATTTTGGGAAGAGGATGGAGAAGCTGCAGAATTTTGGGGAGAGGATGGAGAAGCTCCCTCTGCTTGGGAAGAGGACAATGAACCTCCCTCCGCTGTGGGATCCTGGGCTGAACATTCTGACAGCAGCACAGCCGGGCAGCCAGAGGGGAGAGGGGAGTGGTGCCTGATGCAGCTGAGTACGTCTGCTCTGTTCCTGGGTGCCCGAGCAGGTGCTGTGTGTGTGTCTGGGCATCAGCTGCACCCAGTGTTGCTCTGCAGCTGAATGTCACCGAGCCATTTATTGTCCTTCCCCAGCTGACACCAAGGGGCTCACGGCCCCAGGGAGTGGGGCTGCTTCTGGCTCTGCTGCAAGGCAGGGTCTCACTCTGGGAGGGAACGTCTTCCACGTGGTTTCTTTCAGGGAACACCGTGAGCGAGGAGGAGCCTGCCGAGAAATACCTGGAAGTGGAGCAGATTGGCCAAGGGTAAGTGCACGGCAGCTGCTGTTGCACAAGCAGGGCCGGGTGTTGTGCTGGTGCAGGATCAAGTGAGAAGTCAGGAGAGCTCCAAACACCTTCAGGCACTGGGCTACCATCCTGCTGTCTCTCAGTCCTGATCAGAATTGATAACTGTGGTCAGAAGGCGCCGTCAAAGGCCCCTGAGGCTGGCAGTGTCCTGCCTGCAGCAAGGAGCAGGACCTGGAAGATCTTCTGTCCCTGGAACTGGATTGCCTAAAAGAGCAACTCACCATCTGGTGACTGTCAGAAAACAGTTCTCAAGAAGATTTCTTTCAAATATTTTCCTTCAAAAAAGATCCACTGGTCAGGGTTATCAACCTAATGGTTTAGAAACAGAAACCAGAGATGAACTAATAAGTGCTCTATTCTAGCACAGGTAGCAGACCCCATCCATTCAGTAACAGACACAGAGCTGATGCACTCTGGGGGAAAAAGCATCACCTGCCTGATGGCAGGGCCCTTGTAGAACCTGCAGATCTTAGGCAGGAAATGGAAAAGGATGAAATGCATTCTTTTCCAGTTCTTTAGACAGCCATCTCTCACCTCAGGTTTTGAACTAAAGCAATTCAGGGTGGATATTTGGGATTTGCTCCAGCCCAATTCCTTCATGTTGGGTCTCAGTTTTCTCCTGCACACCTTGCATGGCAGAGGGCTGGTGGCTGCTGTGCTGTTGTTGGAAGGGTCGATGCACCCAGGTGTTTGTGAACGCTGCAGGCAGCAGAGATCTCCTGTCTGGGCTGGCTTTCCCTGCCAGGGCCTAAAGCGCTGCTTCTTTCTTCTCTGCTGTTTTGTCTCCAGGGCTTTTGGAACCGTTTATAAAGGACTCGACAGGGCCACTGGAGGAGAGGTCAGTGCCAACACGCCCAGCACGCCTGGCAGCTCTCCAGGGCTTTCCCCTCTGCTGGGAGCTGTGGCTGCAGCTTTGGGGGCCAGCAGAGCTTTCCTGCCCAGGCTGCTCCTCTGAAGGCAGAGCAGTGTCAGCCTGCAGAGCACAGCTGGGACAGACTTGGTCCTTCTGAAGCGCCAAAGGAATGCAAGGAGGGCAGCGGTGTCTGTCAGAGCAGGACACGCTGGCTTGGCCTTCATATCTAAAAGTGTGAATGCATCAGCTGCTGGAGACTGAGGCCCAATTTATCTTCATCCCAACCTCAGACAGGAACATTATTTAGCTATTCTTAGCTAAACTATAACATTATTATTTCCATCCTGCCTTTTATCTTCAAAGGATACCTCAAGGTCTGATTAGGGAGAGATCCTGCTTGGGCTCAGTTTGGGGTTTTAGTCCTACTTCAGCTGTTCACAGAGAGAGAGGGAGAGAAATGAGAAGACGAATGTCCAGAGCAAAGCTCTCTCCTAAAGCCTGCAGTTGTGTTTGGGTCTGGTGTCAGTGACAGCCTGTGACAGGGATCACCTGAGCAATGGGTGTGCGTGTCTGCTTTGTTGTGCAATCCCAAACAGAGCAGCTGGATCTGAAATCATGACCAAATCCCATAGAATTGCTAAGGGGTTCCTGGCTGTTCTGCTTTGTTTTCAGAGAACCAGAATTACCTCCTGCTTGCAAAATGGGTTTGAATAATAATAATAAGAGTGTTGAGGCCATTTGAAAAGACTGTAGGTGCAGAGAATGTTGTTAGAGCTTTGAGGCTGACAGCTGAGGGACCATTTCTGCAGAGCTTGCAAGGCCAAATGTCTCTGGCCATGTGTCCTGTAAGCAGCCCCCAGCTGGCAGAGCAATGGGCTGTGGGAATGGCCCTTGCTGAGCTCTGGTGTCCCATCCCAAGGCAGTTTGGCACAGCTCGGCTCCGTCGCTCCACAAAGACTCGCTCCGTGTTTGCTGTGGCCTCCTGCCACAGACTCCTCCAGTTCAAGGCTGCAATGTCCCTTCAGGTGGCCATCAAGAAAATGAGTCTCAGAGGGCAGAACAGGGAACGAGCTGTGAATGAGATCCTGCTCCTGAAGGACAAGAAGAACCCCAACATTGTCAACTCTTTGGACAGGTGAGTGATTCAGCTCTGATCCCGAGCCCAGGCCCTGCGTTAACCTTTCCTGGCATCCGGAGTCTGTAGCCTGTTTTGAAATTGCCTGACCCAGCCACATCTTCCCAAAATAACAGCCTGGCAGTTCACTCCCTCCACGTGCTTTTGTTGCTTTGCTTTGGTTTTTCCTTCAAGTTGACCCCGTTTGCTGTGTCTCCCAGCAAGTGCTGATAAACCACAGCAGAAATTATTTCCCTTGGCTTCTTCTTCCCAGCCCTTTTCCATTGCTAAAGATGCCAGTAAGACCAAGTTCTTGTTTCCAGAAATGCCTCATTTGCCCATTTTTCACTGGCCTTGCCTGTTTCTGAAGGGACTTTCTGAAAGGTTTTCTGACTGCTTTTGTCCCAAGTGCTGCACGGCCTCCTCCCCTGGATAACCCTGGCAGTTGTGTTGCCTTGTTCTGGAGGGAATGGTGGAACTGATGAGTTCAGAAGCTGAACCAGCTGGGGCAAGGGTTGTGATTCCATATTGATCTGGGCTGTTGCTAAACTGCATTTTTCACCTGCTTGCCATCTAAGGCCTCTCCTTTCTCGCAGGTGTCTCCTTCCCCTTTAGACTGTGCAGATTCCAAGGGCTGTGCAGCCTGGCAGGAATGTCTCTCCATCTGATTCTGTCCTCACTGACAAGTGACCTGGAAACAAAACTCCCCTCCAGGCTTTTCCATGGGGGAATTGAGCTCTGCACTTTCATCTCCATGCCATTGCTTTCCTCTTCCAGCTTCCTTGTGGATGGAGATCTCTGGCTGGTGATGGAATACATGGATGGAGGAACTTTGCGGGACGTTGTCAGACAGACGCGCATGGCTGAAGGAGAGATGGCAGCTGTCAGTCGGGAGGTGAGGGATCCTGCTTGTCACTCCCATGGCTGGGACACGATGGTCCTTCCAAACAGGGTGTGAGAACAGGAGTGGCTCCATGCTCAGGGCTTTGTTTCTGTGTTGTTTTTATGAGCTGGAGAAGAAAGAGCCTCTGCAGTGAACGGCCTGCCAGCATCACTGCACTTCTACTCTGTTCTTGTTCTCTCTCCTGCTGTTGTGGTACTCTCTTTCTGGTTTGGATTTGATTTGCTGTTCTCAGCTTTGCCTTGAACCGTTTGCCTGGAGCTTGTGTGCACTGCACTCCTGGCCTGTCACAGCAAAGCTGCTGCTGGCAGAATTCTGAGCTGTCCTTTCTGGTGTGATATATTCCAGCCATTGGTTTTTGCCCTCGTGTTTCTTGTTCTCTCTCAGTGTCTGCAGGGCCTGGATTTCCTCCATTCCAACCGGGTGATCCACAGGGATCTGAAGAGCTCCAACATCCTCCTGGGCATGGACGGCTCTGTCAGGCTGGGTGGGTGTTCCTGGCCAGGCACGGCGCTCCCGGGCTGCGGGGCTGGGGCTGCTTCCCAGGGAGGGCCAGAGCCCCACAAGGGCTGCTGGGGGCACTGCCCGGCCCCTGCTGCCAGCTGAGAGCGGCTGCCCCTGCAGAGAGCTCAGGAGAGGAGCAGGGGGCCAGCAGTGCCTTTGCTCTGGCCATGGCCCTTCCAGAGGGGCAGCAGTGGGAATCTAAAGCTCCAAGGGAATCAGTAAAAGCCACTGCAGGAAAGCTGAGGGTTTCTTGAAGGGCCCAGTTCCATCTTTCCTTGGCTACAGCCCTGAGGGCTTTTCCAGCTGACTTCACTACTGCACTCTCAGACTGAGCGTGGGGAATCTTTGTGCTTGGTTTCCTCATTGCAGCTGCCTTTGACAGGGTTTCTTTCTGTCCTCAGCTGATTTTGGCCTCTGCGCTCAGCTCAGCCCTGAGCAGGACCAGCGCAGCTCCATGGTGGGCACTGCTCACTGGATGGCCCCAGAAGTTGTGACCAGATCTCCTTATGGCCCCAAGGTGGACATCTGGTCCTTCGGCATTGTGACCATCGAGATGGTGGAAGGAGAACCTCCTTACTTCAGGGAAACGGCGGCCATGGTAAGAGGCAAATTCTCCAGTGGCTGCAGAGGCTGCGAGCACAGGGGGACCCTGCACTGGGAGCAGCAGCTGGAGGTTTCTGCACATGGGAAGGGAATTCCCAGAGGACTTGTGCCTCCACACAGACAAATTTGCTGCAGTCTCCAGCAACAATTTGCTTTGGGCTTTATGTTGTTGCAGCTCTTCTGGATGTGATGATGACCTGGAAATATGAAGCAAATGCATCAGCTCTAATGTTATCTTGCAAGAAAACCCCACACCATCCGCAAATCCCAGCCCCAAACCCAACAAGATTTCTGCAGGAGTTTCTAAAAGACATTTTGCAAGATGATCACCCCCCTGATTCTTCTCACTGGGAAACTTGTCTAAAACCTGAAGATGATGGTTTAACATCCTCATAGTCTAACATATTTCTTTCCTAGTCCAAACTACTTTTTCCATGTCACCAAGCCTGAGCTTTCAGCATCACAAACCTCCTGTTTCTTGCCTGGCAGTTTCTGGGATGGGGCATCAGGAATGCATTTACTTGAGTGTCAGTGGCACTGCAGAGATGCACTTGATGGAAGAATCCTCTGAAATAACACAGGCAGACCACACTGAATCTGGAAAATGGCCTGTAAAGCTGGTGTCCATATTTGGAGAAGCAAAATGGGCTATTTCTGATGGAGGTTCCTACTAACAAAGCCGGCCAATGAAACTGGCTCTCAAGGCGAGATCATTTGGATGTTGCAGTGGCTGTGGCAGCCCCAGGGTTTGGGTTTTCTGCTTGGCATAGCAAAATGAGCTCTGAGCAGCATCTCTGGCAGGGAGGAAAGTGGCCCTGGAGCTGGGGCTGAGGCCCCGGGGTTGATGTGAGCCCGTGTGGGTGTGAAGGAAACTGGCAGAGCTGAGTTTGCTTTCCCTGCAGGCTCGCGCTCTGATCCGGCAGAACGGGACCCCGCAGCTGCAGGAGCCCCGGCGCCTGTCGGCTCTGCTGCGGGACTTCCTCGAGTGCAGCCTGGAGCCGGACGAGGAGCGGCGCTGGGCTGCCCAGGAGCTGCTGCAGGTGAGAGCCAAGGGCTGCAGGGGAAGCAGCAGCGCCAGGGAGGGGTTTTCTTGTGGGGCCCCCTCCGATAGTCTCCAGTCTCGCTGCGTTCCACGCGCAGAGCGAGCAGAATCCTCGCCTGCTGTGGCCTGGCAGGCTCCTTTCGAGCTCATCTGGACCTGGTGCCCCATAGCGAGCAGGGACATCTTCAAGCAGCTCAGGGGCCTCAGAGCCCTGCCTGACCTGAGCTTGGATGTTTCCAGGCAGGAGGCACCTCCCACATCTCTGGGCACCTCCTGTCAGTGTTTCCCCACTCTCCCAGTTAAAAAATTCTTCCTTAGATCTAATCTGAGCCTGCTTCCCTCGATTTTCAAACCATTTCCCTTTGTCCTGTTGCAACAGAGCCTGTGAGGAACTTGACTCTGGAAAGTAACAGTTCATTTCTTTATTTTTTATCCTTTGGGCAGCACCCATTTTTATCATCAGCCAAGCCTCTCTCCAGCCTGACCCCTCTGATCACTGCAGCAAAGCAACTGAGGGAGCAGCGGAGGATATGAAGTTCTTGAGCACAGCTTCTTCTTACAGTAGTTAGGACAACTAGTTAGTCATGGTAGTTAGCATTGGTAGTTAGGGTAGTTAGCATTGCTAGTTAGTTATGGTAGTTAGAGCAGCCTGATTGTTATGAAAGTTTGATGAATAAAAACGCTCTTAAACCTCAACTCCCTTGAGGTGTCCCTTCCCTCTTCCGCTGTGACTCAGCTGCACGGAGCAATGTGAGGGGAGGGCGGGCCCAGCCTGATCCAGAGCTGAGCCCCAGCAGAGCCCTGGCAGAGCCCAGAGCAGCCTCGGCACCTGCAGAGTCAGCCTGGAAGGAGGCGCTTGGAGCCTTCTCGGCTGCACCCGGCTCTTGGCTACAAACTGTGTGTGCTGGAAAATGCCACCGGCTCTGCAGGAGGGCAGAAGGGGCCCGGGGAAGGCCCAGGTGCTCCATGCAAGGGAAAAACCTGCCCTGGGTTTGTTATAAATAACTAGGTAGTGCTGGCTTTTGCTATTATGTATTGACTTCTGCAAAATATTCTTAATCACAACGAGTTTGATATAGTACAGTTTGTAATCACTTTTCACTGCTTTTGCTATAGTATAATTTGTCAACTTTTTGTGGCCAATGCCCTGGCCCCTGTGTAGCTCATATCCTCAGAACATCATTTATGGATGATATTTTAGTTAGTGGACAGTGTGAAAAACATACATTATAGTTTTGGCTTTTGCAAAATATTAAAGTGGATGCCATGTGTTGTGCATTAGAATGTTAACTTTTACAGAAGTAGCCGTAGTTGTGAAATAAGAACTAATGCTTTTATTTTTGTAACTAACTGACAATAACAACTCAGAGATATTTGTGAAATAGCTAATGTTCATTTAAAGTACTTGTGGAAGTAGCTAAAAGCGTCTGCATGGTCAGATAACATCTAAGGAAGGGATGTGATGAGGCCCCTGCCACTGACCCTTCCACTGTCACCTGCTGAAACCACAGAACAGGGGCCTTTGTGAGGCAGTGACACACAACCCTCAAAACAGCAATCCACGATTCCTGCACGTGCTCTAAAAAGGCAAGTTGGGGGTCAAACCAACCTAAAGAATTCCTGGAACATGTAAATGTGTTCAAAGAAATGTTTGAATATGTATAATCATTATGAATATGTATTTGAACAATACAATGGAAAAAGTAGACAAGAAGAGTTGCTGTGGTTAACCGGTGTGCCTCTGGCCATTGCCAACACCCAGCACTGTTACTGATTTGTCCCTTATTATTCCTTATTAAACTTTCAAAAATTCTAAAGAGTGAGGTTCCTTTATCACAAAACCCAAGGTGCTCACCCCTTGTTGCTCTCCTAAGCCAGATTTGTCAATCCTAAATTTTGTCTGGGCGGCGGAGGAGGAGGCTGCAAGGAAAAGAAAGATGTACTGGTGTGGAGGCCCAGGACTCTACCATCAGAGTCTCAATTCCACAGCTGTGGAGGACTGAGAAGAATAGATTTCAAGGTTATGGTGAGAAGCTTGCTTCTCCCACAGATCTTTGCTCAGGCACATGCTGATTTATGGAAAGTTATGTTACCCCATTGGCCTGTTGGCCTAATTACCCAAGTTCACCCCCTGTTACCCATCTCTGGTTAGCCCCTAGAATGTTCTCCCTCTCTGTCCCTCCATTGGCCCTAGTTTACTGCATTCCTCTGCCCGTTTCCCTATTAGCTGACCCGACCCTTAACCCCTCCTTTGCACATTTTCCCCCATATCCATTGGACCCTGACCCTCAGCTCCACCCTCACTACCCCATATAAAAACCCCCTGTACCCTCAGCTGGCACCCTGTCTTTGTGCCTGGAACCTGTTCAGCTCTGTCCCCTGCTCCTGTACCAATAAACCCAGTTTGCTGAGATCATACACAGACCCATCCTGCCGACTTTGTCAGCTTTATAAAGCAGCCGTGAGCTCCGGGCTCCTGAGTGCCGGACGCTCCAAGGGCCTCGGCAGCGCCAGGATGCTCCAGACTGGAACAGCCAGGCAGGGCAGGAGGAATCACTGCCCCTTTCCCTTCCCTGCTGCTCCATCTCCCAGCCCAGCATCGCTGCAGGACAGCCTCACTGCCAACGCCATCCTGCCAGGGATGGACTGGGGGGATCTCCTTCCCCTTCCCTCTGGCATGGAGGCAAATCCCATCTTCTCCTTCTCTGCCCTCCTTCCTCTCCTCATTCCGTCCTTTATCCATCCACGTTCCTTTTCCATCTCCTTCCTCCCTTGTTCCTTCTTCCTTCCTCTCCTCCTGCCTTTTCCCTTCTCCCAGTCTCTTCCTCTCCTTGTCCTTCCTCCCCCAGGCACTGAGCTGTGGACAGAGACCAGGGAGAATAAATCCTTGCCACAGAACCCCGTGGAGAGGCCATTTGGAACGGCTCCACAGGGCAGGAATCCAATGGGGAGGAAAAGCCCCAGAGACCCCACACGAGGAGGGGCTCCAAACCCAGCCTGGGGAGCTGTGAGGAGGTAAAAGCTTCCCTGTGCCGGGAAGGGTGTGGGGAATGTGAGAAGAGCTTCAGGCAGAGCTCAGCCTATTCCTGGTGCCTCCAAAAACGGTGGTGCCCGATGCAGGGATCCCCCTGCAGATCCATGGGGATGCAGAGATCCCCCCGCAGATCCATGGGGATGCAGAGATCCCCCCGCAGATCCATGGGGATGCAGAGATCCCCCTGCAGATCCATGGGGATGCAGAGATCCCCCTGCAGCCCCCGGAGCAGCCACGCTGGAGCACGGGGATGCCTGAGAGGAGGCTGTGTCCCCGTGGCCAGAGGGGCCCCGCTGGAGCAGCCTGTCCTGGCAGGACTGACCCCGGGGCACAGTGACCCACGCTGCAGCACTTGGAGGGGGGCTGTACCCCGTGGGATGGACTCAGCTTGGAGAAGTTCCTGGAGAAGTCTCCGGTGGGAGAGAGCCCAGGGTGCAGCAGGGGAACGACTCCTGTCCCTGAGCAGAGGGAGAAGCCCCGGGGCATGAAGTGAGCACGGCCCCATTCCCTGTCTCCGGCACTGCCGGGGTAGGAGGTGCAGCTGGAAGGAGGGAGGCGTGGGGGAAGGCTGGATTTAAGGGTCTTCACTTACTTCTCATTATCCTGCTCTGAGTTTTTGGAGTTCTCTGTCAGAAATCTCTCCCCTCCCCCACTCATCCACAGGGGTTTGGGGCGGTTTTCCCTATTTGAGGGAAATCAAAGCGATTCCTTGATGCTCCTAACTAGGGGTAGGAGAAGTGAGGCTCCTGGCCTCCCGCTGAGCCGGAGCCACCGGAGCCGCAGTGCCGGGAAAGCCGTGGCGGGAGGTGCGGAGAAGTTTGTTTGTGTTTTCAGCTCAATCCCCCTCGGGCTCGGGCCCGTTCCAGGGCTGTTCCAGGGCTGTTCCAGGGCTGCCCTCACGCAGCCCGGGGGGCCCTGAGAGCGCGGGGCGAGGCTATGCCGTGTGCAGAGCCCGCCCCCGACTGCGATTGGGCGACGGTGCCGTCAGTCGTGGTTCTGGCGCGCTGATTGGTGGGAGCGGGGCGGGGCAGGGCCCCGGTGGCGGCCTGAGGGCGGCCGTGGCTCGGCAGCGTCCCCATTGGCGGAGCGTCTGTGCGGGCCCGGGAGCGGCGGCAGCGGCCGGAGCGCGGTGAGGCGGCGGCGGCGGAGCTGGGAGGCGGCCGCAGCGCAGGTGGGAGGCGCGCTGGGTTGTGCGGGTGCTCGGGGCTCGCTGCGGGCCTCGGGGGCGGCAGGGGGCTCAGGCGGGTTCGTTGTGCCGTGTCCGGCGCGTGTTGCCGCTGGCGTGAGGGCGCTGCGGGAGCGGCTGCCCGCGGTCTCCTTGCGGCCGCTGCCTCGGCAGGAGCCGCTGCCGGAGCAGCGCTGGCTCGGCCCGGTTCCTGTGGCTGGGACAGAGGCGGCTGCCCCGTGCCCGGGGCTGTGCGGGGAAATTCACATGGCCGGAGGTTTCTGTGCCCCGAGAAGACAGAGGAGTCCTGTACAAGTGACTTTATTGCTGAGCAGAGGGAGAGGCCGTGGGGCATTTGCCGTGCGCTCTCTGCCATTGTTGTAGTTCGCAGCCTCCTTTTTATCCCCATTTTCCCGGCCTCATCTCCCTCTCCCTTTGCCCACTGGCTGAGGTACTTGGACGGTTCAGACCTCCCGATCCGCCAACTGCATGTCCTCATTAATGTGCATTCCCACTTTTGTAGAACAGCCGATATTCCTGGCTCTGTTAAGTCTTTGTTCTTTTCCTCGAAGTTCAGGAATTTAGAGGAATTTTGAGCAGCAGTCCGTGTCAGTTTGTTCTATTGTCTGAAACTGATGGTTTTTCCCATTACTTCCTTCTCCAGAAGTCCCTGGCCCTATCTCCAAGCAGATTGACTCATTGACTCTGTTTTTTTTCGTACTGAGTCTTGTTTGGTTTTGGACTTATTCTCAGTGCCCTCATTCCCTGTCCTTCTGTAGCCGTTTCTGGATCAGGAGGCCTGGCTGCCACCTGCATCCCCTCGCTCACCTGCTGGATGAGCTGCATCCACAACATTCTCCATTTGCTGTTTCGTTTTGCAGCTTCACCCGTTTCTGTTGCAGGGTCAGATATCCTCACCATGGGCTCTGCCTTTAGCTGTGCAAATTCCATCAGTGCAAGCAGGCAGAGCTTGGGCTGAGGGGCAGAGGGAATCAGCCCAATTCCTGCCCCGGGTAGGAAGACCCAGGTACATTGTCCAGGCTTTGCCCCAGCAGGGTTAATTTGCATTTCTAAAGCTCCTCTCGTGGCTGCCTGGAATAAAGCTTCTCTTCGGAGCAGCTATGTAGCCCCCCCCACAGAACCTGCCTTTTTAGTTGTTGTTTTTGGTTTTGTTTGTTTTTTATTTATTTGGTTGGTTGGTTGGTTTTTTGTTTTGTTATGGTTTTAGGTGGGGGGATGGTTTTTGTTTGTTTTTTAAACAATATTTAAACAAACTATTAACTGTTTCTGAGTTAAATGGTCACCTTTAAAGCAGTTATAGGTGAACGTTGAAAAACCCATAGCAAAACTTGATTCTCACACTTCTGTCCCAAACCTACCTAACCATATAAAGTAGGATTATTTTGAAAAACGATTCTCATGTTGTATTCTTGTCACTGAAACTGCGGGGAAAACAAAAACCCTCCAACAATATCTTTAGTGTTAGAGAGTCAAGGCATTACTTGGTTTTGGCAAAGATATGCAGCACACATCGTTCCATCCACACATAGCCCGAGTGTGCGGAGAAGATCATTCCATGACACGTGAGATTTATTAGTTTTTTCCTAAACTTTATGTAGTCTGAACCAATCTAAATCCACTGGTTTAATGTTCATTGCTTCCAAGTGGTGTAGTTTTTAGTATTTGGTTTCCTATTAGATCCGGATTCCTTCCCCTCTGGAGTTAATTAGCTCCACACTCCTGGATTTCCTTCTCAGCCTTTTCCAGACCAGGTGTCTCCAGCTGTGCCGGGGGCAGTGTCTGGGGTAGCTGTTGGTTGCTGTTTGCTGCTGGGCGTTGATGTTTTGTTGCAGGTCGTTATCTCTGTGGGTGTCTTTTGGGCTATTCCCAGTCTGTGGAGATGTTGAACTCATCTCTGTTGAGTGGTGTAACATCCTTTAAATAAAACCTTTAAAATTCCTTTCCCCAAGGCAAAGACAAACGAGCCTGAGAGAAAGAAGATTTAAAAGAACCAAAATGGGTACATTTTGCAGCAATGCAGTCGCAGTCAGCCCAGAGTGTGGGTGTGAGTGAGCCCCAGAGTGGAATTGTGCCGTGGTGCTCCCCAGCAGCTGTGGCAGTGCAGGCCCAGCCAGCGCTGAAGCTGCAGCAGTGGCAGCAAGGCTTGGCCGCAGTGGCTGGAGGTGCCAGAGGAGGGTGGCCAGGATTTCCGAGGGTTTGAGCAGAGGATCTGTGGGCAGGCCCAGGGGCTTGGCCCGCTGTGGAGCCCTGGCTGCTGCTGCGTTGCCTTCAGGGCAGGCTCAGGGGCGGCTGCCATGGTCCTGCTGCAGGCGGGAAGTGCAAATCTCCGGGGCTTCAGAGCCCTTGAGGCCAGGCTGAGGGGTCCCCCCGTGCTCAGCTGTGCTGGCGGCTGTTTCTGGCCTCAGGGACACTTGGCATGGGCCCCTTGGCTACCAGTGGTGCTGCTTTGCACTCCTTAGGCAGGAGCCGATGTCCTGGCTGGGTGTTGGCAACAGCAAAGTCCCAGGGCAGGCTCTGTGCCAGCCCAGCTTCCTGTGGGAGAGATTTCACAAGAGACAGGATTCTGGCCACGGACTGCTTGAAACATACATCCCTTATCTCCACCCTGCACAAGGTGGAGAATTACCAGGGTAAGGAATTCCAGACATCAATTCCAAGGGAGATAATTGAATATCTGCCCTGGGTCTGGTTCTTCTTCTTGCCATAGCCAATGGCAAAAGCTGTACCCACGGCATCTTGGTTTTTATCACCAGCTTCCAAAAGTGTTTCTTTATTTCTCCTGACCTGAGCTCAGGGGGTGCCAGGGGTTATGGAGGTCCCATTGTATTCCTAAAGTTGCCATAACCCCCTGAAGGATCTTTCGAGTAAAATTAGTTCTTCTTTCTGAGTCTATTCCTTCCACAATCCCTTCTCTATGAATTGTTTTAGAAATACCTTAATAAGTGATGCAGTGCTTGCTGAAGCAGTCAGAATTGCTTTTGCCGCCCTGTTAGGTGCCATGGTGTCAGCAGAAGATATTGAAGCCTTCCTGCTCAGGGCATTTCAGTGCCAGGCTCTTACAAGCACCCAGAGCTCTGCGGGTTGAGCTGAGCATGGGCCGGTGACCTGCGCTTTGTCTGATTCCCCTTCCTTAATAACAGCCTGTCTTGTAGCTCTTTTCCCTTCTGCTGCCCTTGCAGAGCCATCCACAAACACATTTTCTCCCTCAGTCCAGGGATTGTCTCATCAATCTCTCCCAGCCTGGTTCTGGAGCTCTGTCCCTTGAATGCAGTCCTGGGTGTCTCGGTCTCTCTGCGAGCCTCTCAGGAACCCTCGGCCAGTCCTGAGTCGGCAGACACCGGGGGGGGGCAGCCCCGACATAGCCGACAGCGGGCAGACACTCTCTGTGCCCCGAGGGTACTGAGGGTACCTGGACTGGTCGCCTTTGCAGCACAAGAGACACCAGAGACAGCACAAGAGACACCAGAGACAGCGGTAGAAGATAAAGGGCCGACTCTTAGCAGGGGTTAATCCAAGGTTTTATTAGGAGTCCCAAAGGAGCTCCTGCACCTCAGGTGGCCTCCTGTCGAGAGCCCGGGAGATGTGCCAAGGTCACATTTAAAGGGAGGTGGAAACCAAAAGTAGATAACATTTTACCAACCTATAAGTGACCCTAAGGGATGGATGCTGGGGGATAAACAAATAGGACAGCGTATGGGGCAGGGCTTGGGGGGCTGACCCCTGGCCTCTGGCTAATCACTCGACAACCTGGACCGAAACTTCTGGATGGAGGGGATGGGATGCTGAGTGATTGACAGAGAGCCAGGGTGGGGGTTTGGGGATGATCTCATCCCGGGAGAGGGATTACACAGGTAAAGGGAGAGGGGTACAGTTTGGGATAAACCATTTGGGAAAAATATGGGGATACAAAACAAAACTACTTCAAAGTATTACAAAGTATAAAAACGCACTACAACACCTGAGTTTCTTGCCAGCCCCTCTCCAGGCTGTTCAAACAGGAGGCTGGGTTAAACCCTTGCCCTGTCTTCAGTTCTGAATCCTCCTGTGCCACTGAACAAGTTTCATACTGTAATAACCGAGCCCTGCTCATCCATTTAGAGGCTCTTTTGGTTGTCAAAGCTGTAATTTGATGCCAGATGTGAATAGGAGATCCTCCTGTTGTCATCAGTTTTCAGGCCTCAGTTCCCATGTGAGGTGTGTCTGCACAATTCTGCAGACATTGAGGCCACTCTGGCCACTGGGTTAAACATTTTAACACAAGAATTCTTCAGCATGGCCCTGTTTAACATCCACCTACAATTCAAATTCTTTCTCCCTGTCTAGGAGGGCCAGGGCAGGAGCCTCAGTTAATTTGCTTTTTAACACTTGAAAATTCTGTGATTCCTCCTTGTGTCCATCCATCCAGTTTCTTGACTGGAGTGTTGTAGGGAGAGATCCCTGGCTCCAAAACCCTGCCTTGAAGAGAGAGTCAGTAATAAGCTGTAAGCCCTTCCTTCCCTCTCTTGGAATAGGGTATTGATTTTAAATCAATACAAGCAACCTCTTGTCCTTGTTGCTTCAAAGTAATTTGGTGAGGCTCCATATCTAATTTTCCCTCTTTCCCTGGGACTGTCCACATTTGTGGGTTCACTTCAGCATATGCCTTGCCAGACATTTGACACATAAGTACAACATCATAAGCCTCTGTATCACCTTTTACAATATAAAAATCCAGCCACCAAATTCCTTCCCAGTAAATTGCAATCACAGTAGGAAGAAAAAGAAATTAATGTATTTCAAACGTATCCCCTACATCTCCTCATAGTGGTTGGTGAAATCATACCTGCTCATCTTTCCCACTTATTCCCTTAATAATTAAACCACGCCTTTCCTATTTTGCCCGTTAGGTCTAAGATTCAGAGTGCATTCAGAGGCCCCTGTGTCCATCAGGAGAGGCCTCCTCTCAATGCAGACCCACCTGAATGTTCTCAAGGGCTCCAGTGTGGAGGGTCCCTGGTGTGATGGGAGCTGTGACAGCCCTGCCAATCCATGTCCATCAAGGGGTGGACTTGCTGGTCCTGAGGGTGCTGCTGTCTGTGCTTGCAGTGTCCTTGTGCCCTGCAGCTGGAGCCCTGATTCCTTGCCAGGGGCTGTTTGGGTGGGCTGTCCCCTGGTGAGGAGGGCAATGCCTCTGCCGGGTGCTTGTGGCCGAGCCGTGCCCTGGGTGCTGGGGCCCCCTTGGGCCCTGGGGTTGATCCCTCAGGGGCTGTAGGAACTCTGCCCTGGCCTTTGCCTTCAGCCTGGCCTTTTTCTGCTCCCTTCTTGCATTCACCTGCTGGGCCTTTGTGCCCAAGTGCTGCAGGGCCTTCTTCTGCCCCTCCTGCAGCCCCCCTCAGTGCCTGTGGGTGCTCATCCTCTGAGAGCTGCTGAGTTTTCTGCAAAGTTTCTGTGGTGATCCCAAGAAAAGAAAAGAAAAGAAAATCTCAGTCCTTCCATGTACAATCTGTATTTCCCAGGTGTTCCTTGCTCCTCGTCCCTGTGCTCAGGGTGCCCTCCCCAGCCCGTATCCCAGAGCCGGTCCCTGTCCTGCCGCAGTGTCCAAAGGCGCCTCCCCCGGCGGGCAGGGCCGGCAGCTCCACGGGGCCGGGCAGCGGCCGGGGCGTCCCGCAGCCTCCTGGGGGCCGGGGGCCACTGCCGGCCCTGCCCGGGGCTGGTGGGGTCAGGCAGCGCCCGGTGCTGAGCCCCGGCTGCCCCACAGCCCCGGCCCGGCCCCGCAGCTCCCCCCAGGCCCCCAGCCCGTGCTCCCGGTCCCGCACCTCTGCGCCCGGTGCTGCCGCTGCCCCCCACAGAGAAACCCCCTGAAACCCTGACCTCCTTGTTTTCCTCTCCTGGAAACCGGGGATACAAATGATCAGCTGGCAAATGTTGAGGATAAGACTCTGCTGAAAAACATCCAAATTCTGAGTATTTTTCTCTTCCTCCCCTTTTCTTTTTCTCACCACATAGATTCCTCCTGCTGCTTCCTGCCTTAACCAAATTCCTGCACACTCCCCTTCACCCAGTCTCTTCCCAGCACACCAATGCCATCCATCCCGTTGTCCAAATCCCTTCTCCACTTCTCTTATTGCCCCCCTGGGTGTCCAAGTCCTTAATTGCCTCTGAGGGAGTGTGCAATCTACCTCAACCTTCTCCCAAGGGACCCTTCAGAGATATTTTGGGATCATCATCCCTTTGGCACAGGACCCCTTCCTGGCTTTCCCTTTTCTGTCTCCATGGGTGCCCTGCCGTGCTCACTCCCCAAAGATCCCAGTGCACTCACTGATGAGATTTTCAGTGCTCTCTCCCTGCTGACTCTTCACAGCCCCCCCTGATGTGTCACTCATCTTTCTCCTGGTCACTCTCAGGTACCCAAACAGTCCCCGGTGCTGCCGCCCCCAAGGGGGCCGATCACCCAAACTGGGTGAGGCACCTTCAGCTGCACTCACTGCCCGCTGCCCCAGACGGTGGATAGAATTCCGGACGAGTCCCAAGGTGTGTGGAAAAATTGACATCACCAGAGGATTCTGTCCACAAAGCAGACAGAGGAGTCCTGTAAAAGTAATTTCATTCCTAAAGAAAGGGAGAGGCCATGGGACATTTCCTACAGGGTCTCTCCAGTTGGTGGAGGACGCAGCCTCCTGTTCATCCTATTTTCCCAGCTGCATCTCCCTCTTCCTTTCCTCATTGGGTGGTGTACTTGAGAGGAAGAGACTTCCCAATCCACTTACTACATATCCCCTTGATATGATCCCTACTTTTGTGTAGCAGCCGATATTCATGGCTCTGTGAAGTCTTTGTTGTTCTTCTTCTCGAAGTTCATGAATGTGGCAGGACCTTGGCTGAGCAGCAGTCTGTGTCATCAGTTAACAACATTTTCTTAAACTGATGGCTTCTCCTGTCGCTTCCTTACGTACAAGTTCCTGGGTCTATCTCTCATCAGATTCACAGCATCTGATTGTAAAGACACTTTCCTCTTCTTCCTTTCATGGGGATCCCGCGTTTGTGGGACATCCCGCCCCCTCAGGCAGCGCTCAGCCAATCAGAGCACGCGGCTCTGATGACTCAGCAGTTGCCAGGCAGACCCGCGGATCCCAGCGTTCCCAACCTGCCCCCCCCCCCCCCCCCCCCCCCCTCGGCCCCAGCGCCCCCCTCGAGGGGAATTTGGGGAGGTGGGAGTGGGGCAGCGCCAAGGCCGGGCCCCCCCGCGCTGTCCTGGCGGGAGCGGCTGCAGTGGGGACCGAGTGCGGGCGGGAGCGGCCGGGAGCCCAGCGCTGCCCCAGCCCGACCTGCCCCAGCTCCATCCCTGCCCCTGCCGTGGGATGCTGTGGGTTTGGGGGCAAGAGGGAGCCGGCAGCGGGTGCTGGGCCTGGGGCAGGAGGAGAAGGGAAGGAGAAGCAGGGTTGAGGAACAAAATGGTGAAACCCTGCACGTGGGAGGAGAAGGTGGGATTGTGCAGGAGAAGGAGGAATAGTAGGAGGAAGAGGAGTGTGAGGAAGAGCAGGAACAGAGGAGGAGGAGCAGCAGAAAGAGGTGGCACCACACGGTTCTACTCCTCCCTGTATCTGCAGCCTCCCCCCCAGCCCCAGGAGCTTTGTCCGTATGCAGCAGGTGACCAGGGGAGGGGGAATCCATGATTTTCACAGAGGCTGAATCTTGGGGTTTCTGAGCTTTACTGGGCAAATGTTGGTGCTTTTGTGCTTTGTGAGGGCTGAATCTCTGTATTTTGAAGGAGGTTTTTGCTGAATAATGACGTTTGGGAAGTTTTTGATCTGCATCTTGATGTTTAGAGGATTTTTGTGCTGAATCATGGTGTTTTGGAGGTTCTTTCAGACACAAGATGCCCAATAACTTTCCCAGATGAACTTGGGCATGGAGGTTTTCCCAGTCCAAGCTGCTCTCCTCTTGATTTTTTCTGCAAACCAGGATTTTTAATTCTCAGGGTGTGGCCTGATGGAGGAGGAGGAAAAGCCCCGAATGTACCTCATGAAGAGGGGCTGCAAACCGTACCCAGGGAGTTCTGGGGAGGAAAGAGCCCCTGTGAGCCAGGAATGCATCCTGTGATCCAGCCAGAGCTTGGAGCTGGTGGAGAAGCCTCATGGCAGGGAGAAGCCACACAGGTGCTTGGAATGTGGGAAATGTTTCAGCTGGAGCTCCAGCCTCAGGCAGCACCAGGTGATCCACACTGGGGAGAGGCCCTTTGAGTGTGGGGAGTGTGGGAGGAGTTTCAGCCACAACTCCATCCTGATCCAACACCAGAGGATCCACACTGGGGAAAAGCCATTTGAGTGTGGGGAATGTGGGAAGAGCTTCAGGCAGAGGGGCCAACTGATACGACACCAGGTGATCCACACTGGGGAAAAGCCCTATGAGTGTGGGGAGTGTGGGAGGAGCTTCAGAGGAAGCTCGGCATTGATTCGGCACCAGGTCATCCACACGGGGGAACGGCCCTACACCTGCTTGGAATGTGGGAAGAGCTATGGGTGGAGCTCAGACCTGAGAAAACACCAGCGCACCCACACTGGGGAGAGGCCCTACAAGTGTCCTGAGTGTGGGAAGAGGTTTCACAGGAGCTCCGATCTCCTCAAACATGAGCGGATTCACACAGAGGAGAGGCCCTTCCGCTGCCCCGACTGTGGGAAGGGCTTCAAGGAAAATGCCAAACTCACCATCCACCGGCGCATCCACACTGGAGAGAGGCCCTACGAGTGTGGGGAGTGTGGGATGAGCTTCTCACAGAGCTCTCACTTGACAGAACACCAACGGAGGCGCCACTAAGGGAAGCCCTGTGAGTGCCCCACGTGAGGGAAGAGCTTTGTGTGCTGCTCCAGCTCTGTCCCCCATGAGACGATCTACATTGGATGATCCTCAGTGAGCGTTGTTGGGCAGAGCCCTGGTGATCCATGGTCCTGGTGATCCGTGTTGGGAAGACACCTGGCTTGGAGGCTCCGCATCTTCCTGGTTCCCTGTGGGCAGCTAGATAAACCCAGCAGCAGGAACATCCATTGGGACACAGACCTACAATGGGAATTCCTTGGGGAGGGCAGATTTGTTGACTTTCAACCCCATAAAATCTTTTGCATTCAATCCTATCTTCTGGTGACATCAGGGAGTACTGAATGGTGTTGAAGGTATGTTCAGGGTGGACTATATGATGTTTGTATCCCCAGTCTGTTCTGTTTATGCTGAATAATAAGTTTTGTACCTTTAAGACTTTTCCTGAGAGTGAAGAGGGAGAGAAGAAATGCAGAGTTTGTTTTCAGAAACTGCACTCACTCCTCCACATTCCTGCTCCTGCACTGTGTTGTCTGCGGATGGACAGACAGCGGGACAGAGCTCTCCTTTGCTTTTAGTTAGTTTTAGCTGGCTGAGGCAAAGTAGTTCCCTACTGTGGGGTTTTTTCCCTTTTCTTTGGACCTGCTTAAACCTGCTCTGGCCTGAACACCAGAAGAGCACGGGCAGCTCACACCTGTGGCCCACCAGGCCGGGCCTGGGCCGCGGCATTTCCAGCACCAGAGGGACTGATAAGGGACTGAGTGAGCTGAGCTACAGCCCACAGAGGGACTTGGTGAGTTTGTCTCTCTTTTAGAGCAGCAAGAGGTTTTATTGTTTAATATTGTTTAGGTTTTATTGTGTGTAATAAACAGTTTTTTCCACTTTTCTTCAAAGAGGTATTTTATTTTTCCTGAACCAGCTGGGGGACACATGGACATGGAGGGGGACATAGCCATTCATGGGGATGTGGGTGGACACAGGCATGGATGGAGATGTGGGGAACAATGACAGGGATGGAAACATGGTGGGGAGACAGCCATGGGTGAGGACACGGTGGGACATGGGCAGTGACATGTGGGGACATAGCCATGGCTGGTGCCATGGGGGGAACTTGCAGGGGATGTGGGGGATGCTGAGTTTGAGGGAGTTGAGGGTTCCTGGGAGGGATTTGGGGCTTGCTGAGGCCTTTGGGGACCCCAGGCCAAGTGGCTCTGGCTGTGCTGGGAGACCATGGGGGAGGTTCTGGGGCAGTTGCTCAAGGACCCCCTGAACTGGAGCCCCAGCCGGGCATTGGGCTCCTGGAAGGGGATGAACATCCTTGTCCCCAGGAAGAAAATCCCAGCCCCCCCAGGGTGTCAGGGGCAGCTGAGAGGCCACAACAGGAGGGGAAAGCCAGACAGAGCTGTCACACTCTTAAACTACACCCCAAAAGTCCCAAAACTGAGGGATTGCTCCCAGGAAAAAGCAGCCAGGAGATGCATGAATTGAGGGAAAGGGGGGATGTGACCCCCCAGACTGAGCAGGAGGGACCTGCATCCCCCAAAACCAAATAGGGATGAGAGGTGGAGCTGAAGGCACGATGGGAAAGGGGTGGGAGTGCAGGGAAAAAGAGGATTCAGAGTGGGAGAGGGATGGGATCCCCAGATTGAGTTGGGAGGGGTCCTTGGGTTGGGGGAACGATAGGAGAGGGGAGGGAAAGTTGGGGATGGGATAGAAAAAGGGTGGTTCCGTGGGGATCCCACTGTGTCCCCATTGCTTGATCCCTGGAGTGATTCCCTGGGGCTCTGGAGGGGAATGGATCTGCACTGGGTGGATTCCCAAGCCCTCTGCCCATCCCTGGGGGGCTCATGGGATGTTCCCTGGTTCCTTCCACCCAAATGCTGCAGCCATGGGAGAGAGAAGGGTGTGAAAGGAGGATCTGGATTGGGCACAGAGGAGGAGAAATAGGAAGAGGAGGGAGAGAAGAAGCAGAGGATGGGAAAAGGAAGAGCAGGAAGAAGAATAGAAAGAGGAGGAGCCGCAGCAGAACCACGCTGTTTTCCCACTCGCCCACTGAGTCTGCAGCTCCCCTGGCCCTGGCAGCATCTATCCCCCCAGATCTCACAGGTGAGTGGGGAGGGGGAACTCACCCCAAATCCATTGGAGGATCTCTGGGAGGGTTTGTTTCAGGGGAGGGGATGTTTGGATCTTGCAGGGCCCCAAGGGTGAGACACAGATGCCCCTTTGGAGAACTGTGGAAGGTTCCTGTGGCAAACTGTCTGTACTGGCTGGGGCAGTGGTACCAGCTGGGGGGGACATTGGTATTGGGACTCTGATTGGCATCAGAGTGGGGAGAGCAACGAAGGCCAATCCTGGAGCTGGGGGATCCTGTCAGCCTGGAGGGGTGGGGGAGGCTGGAGATGAGCAGGGTCTGGGCCCATCCAACTGTGAACAGGGCAGTTACTTTTTGAGCTGGACTTGGGAAGCAGGACCAAGGGCCTCACCTGTTGTTTTTCCCCCAAGCCAGGATTTGTCAATCCCAATCTTTGTCTGGATGGAGCTGGAGGAGGCTGCGAGGAAAAGGAAGATGGCCTGGGACACTGAGGCAGGCAAGGAGGAAGTCACTGCCCCTTTCTCCCTCTCCTCTGTTTCATGTCTCAGCCCAACATTTCCTCTGGCTGCAGGACAACCCCGCTACCAATGCCGTCCTGCCAGGGATGAACTGGGGGGATCTCCTTCCCCTTCCCTCTGGCACAGAGGCAAATCCCATCCTGTCCTTGTCCACAGCTCCTTCCCCTTCTCATTCTGTCCTTCTTCCTTCCTCATTCCTTCCTCTTCTTTTCTTTCCTTTCCTTCCCCAGGCACTGAGCTGCAGACAGAGACCAGGGAGAGCAAATCCCTGCTGCAGAACCTCATGGGAGAGGCCGTTTTGAGCAGCTCCATGGCATGGGAATCCAATGGGGAGGATAAGCCCTGGAGATCCCACACAAGGAGGGGTTGCAAACCCAGCCCTGGCAGCTGTGAGGAGGAAAGATGCCCCCTGTGTCCAGAAGGCAGCCAGAGATTCATTCAGAACTCAGAGGTGGTGGAGACAACTCATGGCTGGCAGAAACCCCACAAATGCTTAGAATGTGGGAAGGGCTTCAGCTGGAGCTCTGGAGCTCAGATGTGATCTGGCTCCAGGTGATCCACATGGGGAAACGGCCCTACAAGTGTGGGGAGTGTGGGAAGGGCTTTGGGTGGAGCTCCAACCTCATCAATCACTGCAAGATCCACACTGGGGAGAGAACCTATGAGTGTCCCGAGTGTAGGAAGTGGTTTCTGAGCAGCTCCAATCTCATCGTAATGAGTCAAGGGGTCAGCTGGAAATGTATTTACGATAATTGAAAACTGTGGATGAGTCAAGGGGCCAACTGGGAGTATAACTGAGATAGTAGAAGATTACATATTTTAGTTAAGATTTTAAAATTAGTTAAGAAGGTATGTTAGCTAAGCAAAAATCACATAGGTTAGTGAAAGAGTAACAAATATATTAGAAAGTAAAGCTCGGAGTGACAGGGATAGATGTAGCAATTGTGGAGGAGCAGAGACCATAGAAATATCTTGCCTTAAGAATAATCAGTTTGGAGTGGCTTGGACCATGACCAGCAGATCAAAAAGTCCTGCAAACTCGCCATGGGTGAAGAGTTTACCATGAGGAAGAGAGCTTTCTTCTTCACATACGCCCACTCCCTTATTTCAAAATCCCACAGACCCAATTAAGGCAGTGCAATTGCGCAGTCATATTAGGTATTCAGCTGACTATAATACAAAGTGGACAGATAATGATTATGTATTATGCATCCTTAGAAACCGCTTGGATATGTAAAACCTTTTCTGTATAAATAGAGAGCAGGAGTCTGCAACTCCTTGCACATCCATTTGGAAATGATTCCTTATGTGTCCAGCACTGCAATAAAATACCCTTCTTTTCAACTTTAATTAGTTGAAGAGTTGTCTGTCCAGGCTTCAGTACATCAGCAGATTCACACAGAGGAGAGGCCCTTCCACTGCCCCGACTGCGGGAAGGGCTTCAGGCGCAACTCCACCCTCGTCACCCACAGGCACATCCACACTGGGGAGAGGCCCAATGAGTGTCCTGTGTGTGGGAAGAGATTCTCCAGAAGCTCTCACTTGGGCCAACACAAATGGAGGCACCATTAAGGGAAGTCCTGCCAGTGTCCCCCATCCCGGTGTCACCCCCTTTTTTCTGCCCTCAGAGCTCCTGAGCCAGTGGCAGCTGCAGCCCCTTCCCGTGGCCTTGCACCTGACTGGGACCTCCTGTGATTGCGCAGGGAGGATTGGGGTGTGACTGAGCAGGGAGGGTGGGGTCCAGGGAACACTGGGTGCTGTGGGTCTGCCCAGCAACTGGTGAGTCATCAGAACTGCTCTCTCTGATTGGCTGACTCTTGTTCATCACATTCTCTGATTGGCTGTGGAGAGGCCTGGGAGTTGAGTGCAGGAATGGGAGTGATCCCGCCCAGAGCACCAGCATTGGCAAAATAGAGCCAGCCTGAGACAGGGAGTGAATTTATTACCAACCAAATCACAGCAGGACAAAGAGAAGGGAAAGGAATCTCTCCAACATCTTCCCCCCACCTAGGGGGGTTAATGACGATGGAGAGACGGGACATCCGATTTCAGATCAGAAGCCAATTTTATTGAGTATGCCAGGGATTTATATAGGGTTTTACTTGTATGGTAGTTTTATAGGGCTCAATTTTTTGTAACAATTTCCCTTGGTTACACATTCTTCAGGACATCAGGTCACCTGGTAATGTCACAAAGTATCACAACATGTTTCTTGATCACTTCTTGCCCAGGGAACCTTTATCTGTGTCTGTCTTTCCCACAGTTTCCACTCAATCAGGCCTCAGATATCAGGCCCCTTTATCAGTTCTACTGTTCTCTCTGTTTTATTCCCATCCCTCCCCCTATCCGTTCAAACAAAAATACACTCTTAAGTGACTTGTCTATTAATTTTTTCTCACACTGTAAATACAAGGAATAACCATAACAATACATAATACAATGCCTAATACATAGAAGCCTATTTTAACTAAATTTTTTATCCATCCACCAAGTCTCCAATCCCCCAGAAGTTTTCCTAGCCCTGTAAACCCTGATACCACTGGGTAATCTTAACCATTTTCTTAAGGACATAAGTCTGTTAGAGGTTAAACAGGCGCTGGTGTGGTGGTGAGGTCCTGTTCACAAGGGTTCTCCGCCAATGTTGGTGTTCAAGGTGAATCTTCAGGTGATGCACTCAAAGATTCTTAAAAACGGCTTCACATTCTTTGCTGGAATCCACTCAGGACCATTCTCTGTGGAGACACAAGCAAAACCTCTACCCCAGGTGGCCTAAGGATAAGGCCCCAATATCTTACCAGATTCTGGATCCTTCACTAATGCAGGGGTTTCTTTCCTTTTGTTGCAATTGTGATTCATGATTAAAATGTGGAACAATCGGTGGGTTGGGGTCCATCAAAGAACAATTCAAAAAGTTGATCACATAAAGGGCTTTCTGCAGTCTCTTGGCAGGGTTGCCATCTCTGGCCCCCCTTTCTGTTGTACCAAGAGATGTTTGAGGGAGCCATGAGCCTGTGACAGATTGGCCTGTTGGGGAATGAGGAATACCTGTTTTGTGCATAATTCCCCAGAAGGCAAAAGAGTTAGCAACTCGATGGGAAATATAAATTGGGCCATTGCCTGTCTTCACTTCAGATGTATACCAAGAATGGCAAAAGCAGCAGTGAAGTGTCTAGAGACATCGTAAGCTGTTTTCCCTGAATGGGCAGATGCAAAAAGAGCAGCAGAAAAGGTATCAATAGAGGAATGAATGTATTTTAAATGACCAAATTCACAAAAATGGGTAACGTCTGATGCCAGACTTTAAGGCTCTGAAGCCCTCTGGGATTAATACTTCCTGCAATAGAGAGAAAACAGCACCTTTGGCAATCAGGACAAACAGCAATAGTTCTTGAAGCTTGGGCTTTACTAATGCCAAAGTGCCAAATCAAAGTGACACCATTTTGGTGAAAAAACAAATGGATCAATTTAGGCTGTTCTATCTTATTAGGCAGAACAGATTGTTGTACAGGCATTGTTAAAAGGCCAGCTTGCCTGTTCCCTTCAGCTAAAAATCTGGGACGGTCTGTATGTGAACAAATATGCATAACAAAGTAAGGAAATGTTCAATTTTCTAAGGAAAAAACAAGGAGCTGCAACCAATAAAATTGTTGTGAATTTTCAACTCTTTCTAAACTGATGCTTTGGCTCTCATCACTATTCCTGCAACATAAGCTGAATCTGTAAGCAGATTAAAAGGAACAGAAAATTTTTGAAAAGCTCTGACAACAGCAGCAAGTTCAACAATTGGGGGGGACCACTCAGATATGGATAAATCTGCTCTCCATTAGACCCACTAGAAGAGGGGTCTCTCCATACTACCACAGATTTCTGAGAGTGACCAGAACCATCTGTGAATACTGTTAAGGCTTGAAGTGGAACCTCACTCCTCTTGGGTTTCTCTGTCAATTGAAAAAAAAAAAAAAGCTTAAAAAAAGCTTTTAAAAGATGTTAAAACAACTCATGTTTTGGAGGATGTATTTAGATTTGTCCACTGAATTCAGGAAAGGCCATCTGAAGAGCCTTGATCCCTGAACTATCCAATTCAAATAAAAGGTGGTTAAAGGTAGGAAAAGAGTGGAAAATTCCCCTCCTGCAAGAGAAATGAGTCTCTGTCAGGCCTTAACAACCAGTTGGGCCATCATTTCATGTTGGGTACTGATGGTTTTAGTCATTTGGTGTGGTAAATAAATCCATTCAGTGATAAACAAAGAGTCTGGTGCATTGGGGTCCCATTGAAACATCAAGGCATGGGGCTGTTTTGCTGGATGCAAGATTATTAAAAAGAAAAGCAGCTCAGGTGCCCAGTGTGCAGCTTGTTGGTTTATTATGACATCAGCTGGGCATTGCAGCACCTGCTGAACTTGAAATGTAAGTTGTCTAGGTGATAAAAGGTCGGAATCTCCTTTTAATCATTCAAACAAAGGACTTTTAGCTTTGTATTTGAATTCCCTAACAAGGAGTGCACCCAGTTGATTGTTCCCAAACATTTTTGTGCATCATGTAAGGTGCAAATATTTGTCTGAATTTGAAGACCTTGGGGAGAAATTGAAGAGACTCCAATGCACCACCCCAAACACCTCCACGAAGGATGTTTTTGTACCTTTTGGGAGCTATGCAAAGCCCTGCCTGAGTTACAGCTTTGGTGACAAGGGCTAACTAAGGCTTCCTCCATGACTTCCTGTTGTTCAGCTGTTACAAAAATATCATCCATAGAATGGTGCAAAAGAACATTAGGCATTTGTTGATGAACAGAATTGAGGACCTAGCAATATACCACTGGCAAATAGTACAGCTGTTTTTCATGCCCTTAGGTAAAACTATCCAGTGATATCGCTCTAAGGGTGCCTGCATTTTTGTGCTTGGAACTGAAAAGGAAAATTTAGGACCATCATCAGGATGTAAAGGAATATCAAAAAACCAATCTTTTAAATCAGTAACAGTCAAGAGCCAATTTTTGGGAATCATGGTAGGAGACGGGAGACCTGGCTGTAAGGCCTCTGTGTCCTCCATAGCTGCATTATTTTTCAAAGATCATGGAGTAAGCGCCATTTGCCAGTTTGTTTTTTGATAACAAACATGTGAGAATTCCAAGGACGGTTAGAAAGACAAAATGCTCTTTCTGGATTTGTTGTTGGAGCAACTCTGTTAATACAAAAAGTTTTTGCAATGGAAGGGGCCATTGATCCACCCAAACCATTTTCCCTGTTTTCCAGGTTAGTTTTAAAGTGTCGCTCTCCAACGGCCCCCTTTAAAAAGCTGATTGAATCCTAAAGCCCCATTGGGAGAGAACATCCCCCACCATGGTACCATTGGTACTGGTAATACAAACAGTATGATTGAGGCACGGTGTCCCTCGGGCCCTTTGATCTGTATCCAGTGGTGGGTTTGACAGCTGTGGCTGCTTCCTCCAATGCCTGAAAGTGCCTGGAGCACTTTAGCAAGGGACCACTGTGAGGGCCATTTGTCTTGAGAGATAACTAACTTCAACCCCTGTGTCTATGAGGCTGTCAAGTGTTATCTTTTGCCCTTTTAATGTCAGGGTACACCAGCATGTGGGGTATTGTTCTAGTATAGGTTGTACCCAACATATTTGGGGTGTTCCAGTAGACCCAAATCCCCTATTTCATATTACGTCTGTAAAAGGTATGCTCATGGTTTGGGGAAATAAAATCAGTTGAGCTATTCAAGTTCTTTGGGGAACAGTGAAAGGCAGTTGGAGTGTCCAGGCCATGATCATAATCTCATTATCAGAGTCTATAACCCCAAGGAGAACAAAAAGTCCCATCAAGGAGATGGATGACCAACCTAAAAACAATGCATGCATACGCTGCCTGGATGGTCCTAAAACTCCTGTGGGAAGCAAATGAACTGATGACTTAAGTAACATTAATGTGATGGAGGTTGCCAACCCAGACAGGTTCATCTGTCAACCACGTCAAGGCTACAACTGGACATTCATTGCCCTGCATCACAGTGGCCCCTATTAAAAATACGTATTTTGACACCCCATTGAGATAAACAATGTCGTCCCCACAATGTCATCCCCAAATATCGGCAACATAGGGTCTGATGATAGCTTGTTGGCCATCAGGATGTTTCACATTAATTACAATGGCTGACAGGCCACCTGTTGAAGCACCACCCAACCCCAGAAGTCCAAAACTTGCATGAGTGAGAGGCCACGATTGAGGCCAGCAAAGTCACGAGAGTATTGTGACATCTGCTCCAGTGTCAATCAAGCCTGTTACTGATATGGTTCCTGGATGACACCCACTGGCTGTGAGGATACGTGTCTTTTCTGGATGGTTCTCCATAACTTTCTGAGCCCAGAACACTTGAGGTATCCCTGTTGATCCAAAACTTCCTGTGCCACGACTTCGGTCCACTGTATTCAGAACAGAATTCACAAAAGGTACAATTTGAGCAATGCAAGTTCTTTTCTGAATAGTGACAGGAGGGTCATCAATGGGTACCATAGCATGAATCTGTCCTAAATAATCAGCATCAATAAGTCCTAGATGCACATGAATACCTTTTAATTGTAGTACTTGATCTTCCTATCAAAAACGCACTCAATCCCTGTCCTATTCAACCATAGGCATCGAGGGGAACTTTGCACATTTCTTTTGTCAGAATGGTTACTGTGTCAGCGGTGGGTATATCAATCCCTGCAGACCCACTTGTTGCCCCTGAGTATTGTTCACAAATGTTTAGCTTTGCAGTGCTGGGTAGGCCCATATTTGCTGCTGTGGTTCTTGGGGTATTTGTTTTCACACATGCCCTTTTGCGCTCCTCTTCCTGTTTCCCTGCAACAGCTGACCATTTGCATGATATTTACTCCTGCATTGTTGAGCATAGTGCCCAAATTTAGCACAACAATTGCACACAACATTGCTGTTTGCGCTTGGCTTAGATGTTATTTTCTGGGTATTACACTGTGCCATTACTTGCCCTTGCTGTCCACAATTATAGCATTTCGATGAAGGTCTTAGAACTGCAGCAAGAGCTGCTATTTTATGGTCTACTGAACCAACTTTCAAGCAAGCAGTCATCATTTGAGGCAATGTGGGTTCTCCAGGTAAAGTGTCAATAATCCTTCTGCAGCCTGAGTTTGCATGTTCTTTAGCCAAATGTATACAGAATTTGTGTCGCAAAGATTCATCATCTTCCTGTTTTTCAATAGCTGCAGCAAGCTCTTCCACAAATTGCGAAAAATGGTTCTCTCATCCCTTCTTGTATAGTATCATATCTCTGTTTTGGAGCTGCCATTTCCATTGATTTAATTAAAGCACTCGTGCCAATTTGCTGAGCTTGTGCCAAAATTGAAGGATCCCACCTTGCCTGTGAATCTGGGCTAGCAAAAGGCCCAGTGCCCAGTAGGGCATCAACACCCACAGCATGATGAGGGTCGTGTTGAGGCAACTGCATATTTGTTACAGCTGTGCGCTCAGCCACTTGCCTCCAAGTTTCTTGAAATACACTGTATTGTACTGGCTGGAATGAAATAGTAGCAATATGCATGATGTCATAAGGTGCAAGCATATCTGCATTAATTACACATATTAATTGCATTACCTCTGAGGAATTAATGCCATACTGAGCCACTTTCGATTGGAGATCTTGCACAACCTTCCAGGCAAAGACGTGATGACTGTCATCCTGCCCTGATCCAGGAGCTGCTTTAAAACCTGGAAAAGCCATAGGGTTATCACAGGCAACATTTGCATTAGCACTGTTCTCCTGAGGTACTCTTGGAGCACCTAATCTTTCTATCAGGTCCCAATTCTTTTCTTCAGCTGCTTTCTTCCTAACAAATTCCCAAAACTCCTGAGTGTCCAGGTTTAGAGCAAATTTGGGAGAGAATCCCCCAAAGGAGCTCCAGTAGGAAAGCAGATCCAATCTGCTCTTCTCCCCCCAACTGGTCTGGGAGAAAATACCTCCTTGGAGAAAGGTGGAAAAAACCTGTCTATTAAACAACAAAACCTTAACAATATCAAACAATAAAATCTCTTGCCACTCCAAAAGAGATGACAAACTGAGAAAGTCCCTCCCTGGGTTGCGGCTCAGCTCACTCTGTCTCTGATCAGTCCCTCCGGTGCTGGAAATGTTGCAGGCCAGGCCTGGCCTGGTGGGCCACAGATGCAGCTGCCCGTGCTCCCCTGGGTGTTCAGTCCAGAGCGGGTTTCAAGAGCTCCAAGGAAAAGGGAAAAAAACAAAAGTCCCCACAGTAGGGAACTTCTTTGCCTCAGCTAGCTAAAACTAACTAAAAGCAAAAGAGAGCTCTGTCCCACTGTCTGTCCATCTGCAGACAACAACAGTCCAGGGGCAGAAATGTGGAGGAGTGAGTACGGTGTCTGAAAAAAACCTGCTGCTTCTTCTCTCCTGCTGCTTCACTCTCTGGAACACTCTTAAAGGTGCAAAACTTATTATTCAACATAACATAATTGGGGATAAAAGCATCATATAGTCAACCCAGGACACTGAGGCTCTCAAGGAAGCCCAGTTACTTGACGTGGGGGCAAAGTCCATGGGGCAGTAGGGCTACAGCTATTAGAAGGTGAACTGTCAACAGTTCCCTGCCCCAACTCCGATGTTACTGCGGGCGACTCATCACTTGATTCGCTGTCGCTGTCACTGTCAGGTAACAGAGGATACAACCTTGGAGATTGTTCAGGCAGCTCAGAGGGGAGCGAGGGGGCAGATGGCTGGGCTAGAGCAGAGGGAAGCAGGGGGGCAGAAGACTGGGTTTCTCTCTCTGCTAAAGACATTTCAGCTACCTGGTGCAGTGGTGTGGTGTATACAGGCACCATCAGGAGCTGCTGCACAGCTGTGACATAAAGAGGTTTAGGAGTCTGAGAAGGAGATACTATGGCAGTTTTCCCAGAAGCTTTGGCAGCTTTCCCAGAAGCTTTGGCATCCAGCCCAGAAGCTCTGGCAGCTTTCCTGGAAGCTTTGGTAGCCTGCCTGGTAACTTGCATGGCACCTGCACCTTCTTCAAGGATAGATTCACCAAGTTCCCCATCAGAGGCCCCCTCTGCCTCATCCCCTTCATCAGTTTCTGTTATCAACCCCGATTCTTCATCCACATCCTGCTCTGTTTGTTCTCGCTCTGTTTTTCATTCCTTTAATGCCTCAAAAAGCAATCCCCAGGTAACAGCTAGATTGACAAGTTTTATCTCCCACTCAGATGACTTCCCACAGTCTGTCCCCGACTTTTTCCCATGCTTTAACACTAAATGCTGTGTTGGGATCAGTGCCAAAATCCTGTGATTTAGCCCACAGCAATATACTACGAAGGGCATAGTCTGAAGTATTAATTCCCTTATTTCTTAACAAAACTCTCCATGTAGCCAAAACAGTCTCTTCTTCATTAGATAAATTATTTCCCATTATTACTAGTTGGTGGCTCACCTACTTCCAGGTGTCTTGATAGGAGAAAATCAGGTCTGGACTTCCCTGTGGCTTCCACCCGCCATTCTCAGCTGCACCAACGCTGCCTCCCCCACTACGTCCCAGTGAGTCATGGCTGCCAGTCTCTAGGAGTCCGTATGGGTCCAGATCAAGTATGTTCTTAAGGGTGTTGAATCACATCAGGGTCACCAGATGTCACTGTCAGGCCAGTCATGACACAAGGCAGAGACCACAAGCAGTCTCAGATGGCAACTCTTTATTATCGAACATGGCTGACCTTTTATACACTTTCTAATTGTTTATACTTCTTCTACCCTAACTATTGGCCACCATAAATCAACATAACATCATTGGTAATAAGTTACAGTGACTTCAACTAACTTTCTAAAAATACTTCATCCAGCTGCAAAGTTCTCTTCTTATCTTTCTTCAATTCCTCACTTCTCTTGGTCTCCTTAGTTACAGCCTTGGAGAGAATCCTTATCAACTTCTTGCTTCTTACCTTTCTTCTCACTCCTTTAGCTAACAGGCCCGCTGTTGGCCCCTTCCACACAAAGGCATTTGCTATACCAGCCCCCACAGTAAGGTTCATTAGTAACAGTTGCCCTATGCTGAAGGCACACAGGTGGTTACATGCCTCTATCATTTACAGCAGGATGGGCTCCTCCTTAGACAAGGACTTCAGAAGTTTTTTACAATTCTCATTAGCATTTTCAGCAGCTAATTTTGAAAGCAACACCTGTCTGGCAATGTCATTCTCAATTTGTCTTTTAAGAGCTTGTTTCAAGCAGCCATTGAATTGCATATAAGGCTCCGCCAGTCCTTGCTTTACATAAGTAAATACTTTTTGGGGGGCTCACAGCATCAGGAACCTTTAAAAATGTGCTATGCACAGCTTCAGTAATACCCTCAAGGGCCTCACTAGGAATGTGGGTTTGCCCAACAGGGTCTGAGTGGTTTCCTTCTCCGGCCAGGTGGTCAGTCATGAGGGCTGCAATATTCTGGTTTGCATGTCTCACAAATTTCACAAGCAAAGCTTCTAACCCCTTTTTCCACTGAGCGTCTGTGGAGGCTGGTGGGCCTACAGAACAAAGGCCATTATACACCTTTGGACAGACAGACAGACCCCAACTTGGAGAAATCTCCCCTGTTCAGGGCAATTGAGCAGACCCTCTTCCAGGATGCTTTGTTGTATATGCAAATGTACCCAGTTCTACTTCCCTGGTTGGACTGTTGGCCTCTCCCTCCCTTTTTCCTTATATTTATGTCCTTGAATGTTCTCCCTTCCCTGCTTATCCATTGGCCCCATATTGCCTCAGTGTCCCACCCTCTTTACCCTATTGGTTGCCACCCCTCATCTCCACTCTTTACTGCCCTGAGCCCTCAGCCCATTGGCCCTGATGCTCTGCTCCGCCCCCCCCATGTCCCCTGTATTTAAACCCAGACCTTCCACTGTTCTTTTTGTCTTTGTCCCTGAACCCCTTTGTGCGTGGCTGGAATAAACCTCCTTCTCTGGCATCCGTACAAAGACCCTTCCCATTTCTTTGTCGTTGGTGATTCTACGAGAGAAGTGTGTGCTGCAGTGATTGTGTGTGTGTGTGTGTGTGTGTGCCTGTGCCACCGAGTGGCTTCATTACTGGAGACACTTCTGGAAGGTCACGGCTCCGCTGCCTCTCTCTCCACCACCAACGGGCTTGTGGCTTGTGACAGCTGGCAGCCTGAACAGGGACCTGTTCGGAGCATTCCTGGAGGTGTCTTCAGTAGCTTTTTTGCTTCTGAAATTGAGCCATGTTCAGAGCAGCCAATTCCCAGAGGAGTCTCCTAAGTTTTATGGGGGGAATCGCACAGGCGACCGGCAACCTTCTTGAGGCGAGAAGATTGGTTGAAGCTGACGGACAACCTGGAGAGGTTTTGTTGACCCACTGTCATGTGAGTACTATATTTGGGGGTCACCCTTTTTTGTCTTTCCTTTGCCTTCTTTTCCTCTTGGAGGTTGGGAGGAAGTGTGGGGATGGGAGCCAAACTGACCCACCCACACAGGGAAGTTTATACCCAAGTTAGAGGAATCCTTGTTGGAGAAAATTTTCATTTTTCAAAGGGAGATTTAAAATCTTTTATTCATTGATTGTTCAAGTATTTTCCCGATGTTATGAGGGAATTCATTCTAATGAGTTCTGGGACCATATAGGGAAAGGATTCTATGTTCTTTGAGTTAAAGGGGATCTTTCAGTGGGGAAATTTTATCCTTTGGCCTTATTGCTAAGTCTGTAGAAAATGTTGGGAAACATTCGGGACCCCAGTTTAACACCCCTTCTCCCCGTTCCTCCCCTCACATCCCTAAACTCTCTTCCCTGCCTCAGGGAGGATCGGGAGATGGATCCTGCCAGCAGGTACAGGGTTGCTACCGTCACCCTGACATCTCCCAGTGTCCTCTGTCCCCTCTCCAGGGCAGCACTGGCCATGCTGCCTTGGGCTCTCTCCTAACCCTCTTACCAATGCCCATGTATCCAGTTCTACCACCCCCAGCTGTTCTCCCAGACAGTGCTGGTAATGTGGCCAGCCCCACCATCTTGTCTTCTCCCTCTCCAAGTTTTCCTGCCCTTTCTCCACAAAATGGTGCTGACCCCACAAAGGCAATGGCCATTTTGTCACCTCCCTGTTCTGCCAAAAACGACACCTCTGACCCTCCTCCCACTTTCTCTATTCCTGTAATCGCGCCCTGCCCCTCCCTTCTGTGTCAGGAAGTGTGTCCATGTTGGGACTTCCCCTCTCTATCGGGAATCCCCTCCCCATTGTGCACACCAACCCTACCCCTTCCTCTCTTGACTCCTCCTGATGGTCCCTCCCATTCCCATTGCCACAACATTGGAGCCAGAAGTGGTGATGACAGCGACCAGAAGGAGCCCATATTGGCTTCCACAGCTGCCCACAAACAGGCAGATTCTGGCTGCCCCAAGAGGCTCCATGCAGTCATCAAGTGCCCTCCATCCTCCTCGGAGGATGAAAATAGGGATTCTGCAGACCCGGATTCCAGTCCTGAGTCTGAGGATCACTGGGCCAAGCTGCAGAGGGAAGCCACTGGGAGGGCTCAGAGCTCACCAAAAAGATTGTGGGCTTGCAGATTATATGTAAACACAGCAGAAGAGTGACTGCAATCAATTCCTGGGAGCCGATCCCCTATGAAGGAGCTCTGCAAAGTGGCTAAGGAATATGGTTGGGGGTTGCATTTCTTAAAAAACTTTCTGGAAGCCACCTTCTCTGACCGTGTCTTGGTCGTGCATGAAAATAAAAATATCATGAATTGCCTACTCTCCCTGTGTCACAATCCATGCTTACAAACGGGTTTCGTGATTGTTCGTGGATTTGATCTCAGGGTGCAAAAAACCGACACGGCACAGGGGGGTTTGCAGTGATAATCAAAACAAATGCACCTTTATTGAATAACCAAATGCATTGGGGAGGAATTGGGGAAAAAAGGGAAAAATAAGGAAAAGAGGGAGGAAGAGAAAGGAAGGTATATAGCTACCAAACATAGAACAGCCAAGTCCTTTGATGTCCAGCCGATGGAGTTCACCAGGTCACGTCTGGGGAGATCTTGAAATCTCTCGCTAACTCAGAGGTTTTTTTTATGATAACTCTATTGGAAATTGTGAGGGAGGGGGGGAAACAGATACAATAAAGAATAGATGTAACAGGTAGTCCATGTTCTCAGCAGTAAACGAGAGCCATTGTCTTCTTGGTCCAGCGGTCACAACCTGCAGGCAAACATCTCGCTTTGGTCAGCTTGCCTCCCCCACACACCTGCCCCGGGCTGGGGGTTTCAGTGCCAGTCCTTGGAAGGAGCAGAGGGGCCTTTTCACATGGGGGTTTCATGTCTCACTCCTTGATGGAGAGGCTCCTTACATCTCAGTCTGTCTCTCACGGTGGTTGTAAAACAGGTGAGGGTCTTCTGTGGGGGACCACCCAAGACTCAGAAGAAGTCCAGCCAGGCTGAGAGGTGGGACAGCTTCCAAGGCTATTGCTGCAAAAAGGCAAGATGCCCCCTTCTTCTTTCATTGGGCTCAGTGCAGCATACAGCAAACAACACCTGTGAACAATAGCTTAGCACTGTGCTCAGGTCTCGGAGCCGTTGGCACGTAACTTTCTCCAACAGGGCCAGAAACTTCAGACAAGGGTCTTTTCTTCAGTGGTCCCCAATGACGATTGTGAGGCAGATGAGAGAAACTTTGGACAGAGTCTCACACCCCGGTCGAGTACATGCTGTGGGAGAGGCAGTAAAAAAGGCATCTCAAATCACTGGTGGACACATATTCAAAAGATGCCAACAAACCAAATTTAACCCTTGAACAAATGGCAAGAGAAGGTGACTTCCAGAAGCCACAAGACCAAGCAAAGGACTTACAAGAAGCTGCACTCAGTGGCATCACCACTGCTGCAAAGACATCCCTGCTCCTCACTCTCGACGACACCCTACATACACAGAGCTTCACTAACATTAAACAAGGGCAAGTGAAATTTTCATGAAATTTGTAGACAGACTTAAAGTTGCACTTGAGTGACAAATAGAAAGCCCAGAGGCCAAGAAGGAAGTGCTAAATAAAATGGCCTTGGCAAAGGCAAACAATGAGTGCAAAACAATATTAAGACCCAGAACCTACAATCAACCAGATGGACGAGGCCTGCACCAAATTATCTTCCACTGAACACACCGTGGCAAGGGCAATCTCTAAGGGAGAGGGCCCTTTTTAACATCCCAAGACGCTGCAAAATGTTTTAATTGTGGGGAACTGGGCCTTTTTTTGAAGGACTGTCCAGAATACAAAATGCCTAAAGACCAGCAGCCACCAAAGGGGTGCCATTCATCACACTGTATGCATTGCAACAGACATTCTAACAACTGTTCTCAGTTTTGTTATCACCAGTAAGCTCACCACCACCAGCAGCATTATCAGCCAAAAAACTTCCAACAGACTGCAGGGTGGCCCCGTGTGAAGACAGCAAATGGAAAGCTGTTTCACTGTACCCTCCCCACTATTCTGGAGGTCCAATATGTGGGGAAATTCCCGCGGAGCTCTTCATACTCCGAACAACAGACCAGAGTGACCAAGGCTTTCCAGCAAGTTCAGGTCAGGACGTGACACCAACTGGTGAGTGCTTTGTCTATACAATTTGATGACTCTGCTTTCTATCGTATTCCCACCAGAAAATATGGACCCCTAGAGGGCCTGAGGGATGTGCTGGTAATAGGTAATGTATTCATGGACCAAATGAAATACATATTATAGTGGAAGTACAAACTGTTGGGCCAAGTGACGAAATCACAGTCACTTTCTGCTGCACAAAACCACCACACTTCCTGCACAGAGAGACTGTGATCGCCCAAGCCTTTTTATTGCCATTAAGCATAGACAATATCCCAGAGCACCCAATGGCATGCTGGGTTGAAATCATGGGCCAAGACAAGCCCCTTATAAAGTGCAGTCAGTTGAATAAAGGTAATGACATCCACCTACAAGGGATGGTGGACACAGGGGCCAATGTTACTATCATTACACAACCTCAATGGCCCCTGAACCAGGAGCTGACTCCTGTCACTGGAGTCATCTCAGTGATTGGAGGAGCCGCCATCTCCATGAGGAGCGAGCGTATTATCACAACAGAGGGACTGGAGGGCCAAACTGCCACCATCAGGCCATTTGTAGTCAGGGCACTCACCACCCTGTGGGCCAGGGACCTGTTGTCCCAGTGGGGAGCTTGACTTGATATTCCACCTCTGTCCTGGGATTTCTATTTGGGGCCACTGCAGAGTGCACCACCCCACAATCACCTGGAAGACTGACACCCCATCGTGGGTGGATCTGTGGCCCCTCTCAACAGAGAAATTACATACCCTCGAGCTTCTTGTGGAGGAGCAGCTCTCCAAGGGCCACATTGTACCTTCCAACAGCCCTTGGAACTCCCCTGTCTTTGTTCTCAAAAAACCTGGCAAGGACAGTGTGGACACTCCTCCATGACCTTTGTAAAATTAACAAGGTCATTGAGGACATGGGTCCCTTGCAGCCTTCCTTCTCCGTCCTTGCTTCCTTGTGACTTGAGACTGGTGGTCGTTGATATCAAAGACTGCTTTTTCAACATCCCCCTCCATCCTCAAGATGCTCCCAGATTCACCTTTTCCATCCCCTCCCTGAACAGACAGGCACCTCTGAAGCGATACCACCGGTGAGTCCTCCCGCAAAGTGAGAAAAACTCCCCTATATATGCCAGTGGTACATGGCCCTTGTCCTATCTCCCATCCAAAGGACTCTCCCAGATGCCATTATCCTACATTATATGGATGGCATTCTGTCTGGGTTTGAAGACAGATGTCTGCTAAGGAAGGCAGGAGCTTCCTATGAAATGGAAAATGTAAACCCCCTCCCTCTGAATTATTATAATTTTGAAATTAAAAAGCTCTCAAGCAAAGATATGGGAATAAGAATAACAGTTCTTTGCTAGGAAAACTAAAAATACAAATGAAATAGTACAAACAAAAAAACCCCACTGGCAGAGTCAGAATATGACCTGACACCCTGTGGGTCACAGTGGTGGTAGCAGTCCTATTAAATGGAGGCTGCAGTGCTCCTGCAGTGACAGGTGGGGTTGTGTTGAAGCAGTGATCCTGTAGAAGGGTGGAGTTTTCCTCTGAAGGTCCAGTGGTGGCGTAGATGGGCCTGGACTTCCTCTGGGAATGCAGTGGAAAAGAAAGCTGCTTCTCTGGGAATCCAGTGGGAAAAGGCTGTCTCTCTTCTTCCAAATGTCAAATTATATCCAGGTAGGAATGCTGGGCTCCTCCCTCTGGCCGGAGCATCTCACAATGGGATGATGAATTTTTCATCAGTCATGCAGTGACACTCAAGGGCCCAATAACAGAAGATATCTCCCAGAGGGGGGGATTGTTGAGGAAGAGATAAAGTAAACTGTTGTAAGAGACGGTCCAAAGTTTCCCTCATTTGCCTCACGACCATCACAAGGACAGAGAGGAAGACCCTGAAGACCCTGGCTGGAGTTCTGGCCTGGTTGGGGTGGATGCTCGCCAAGTGATTGTTTGCAGCTGTGCTTGCTGTGCCCCCACGTTACAACTGCTTCGAGCAGGGGCTGACAGGGAGCGGCTTGCTCTGTACACTTACACCTGCTTCACCATCCCTGCTCATCACAATGGCCCATGAATTTCCCCACCTCTTGGCCAGATGAACTTTCTGGGGTAACTCTGGTGATCCCCCCATAGAAGATCCCTCATCTGCCTCACAAGCACTGTAAGAGAAGCCCCCTCCCAAGGACTGAGACTGAGACCCTTAAAATTCTAACACAGGGGCGCGGGCCTGACTGAAGTGGGATGTTTGCCAAGTGTTGCCTGCAGGTGTGTTTGCTGCACCAAGACTGGTTTCTCATAGACACCAATCCTGAAAACAATGGGTCTCGCTCACCGCTGAGATTGATTTGTCTGGTTTTGGAACATGGACTGTCTTACTCATTTTCAATAGACTTATTCTCCATTGTCTTTTATCTGTTCTCCCCTTGGTGGATGACTATAAAAGACCCCTGAGTTATGCAAAGAATTTGAGATTCTCCCCAATGTGACAAGATGGATCTATTGGCTGGACCACGAGGATTTTGTCTCTCCATTGGTAGCTATTCCCACCCCTGTCTTCTTCTCTCTCCCTCTATCCTTTATCTCCTTTCTAATCCTTCTATTGCTTCTGCTGTGGGCACTCAATAAAAGGTGCATTTGTTTTGATCAAGACTGAAATCTCCTCTCTGTTGTTTTTTCACTCTGAGATCAGTTAATGAACCATCACAACCCCACTTGTATGAGTGGATCGTGACATTAAATTGGCGTCATGGACAGGATTCTCACAGACAGAGGGGTTTGCAGGGTTGTGTGTAGTCTGTAACAGGGGAAGGATGTTTCACTCCAGCCGCACCGAGCCCGATACCCTGAAAGGGGTGAGCGGTTGTCTAAAAAGGAAAGGGAGTGACTCAAATTTCCCACAAATTGCACATGCCTAGGTGAAAAGCACCCCCATACTCAATTGAGGGCTCTGCCTTCAGAATTTTACAAAAGATCTCTTAGTGCAAAAAGGGAAACTGTTTTTGTGTATGTGTGAATCTGGACTGTCTGGGAAGTGAAGGGACTATTTGAAGTAACTGAGTAGAACCTCCCAGGCACTTTTAGTCTCTTCACCCACCCAGGGAAGCAAGGGAAACACAGCAATGTGGTAGGTAAGGGACAGGCGTTCAGAAGATTTCGGGCTGTGACGGAAAATTACAGGACTCCTTCTGCCCCTCTCCCCAGAGATAAGGATCACCCTTGGAATGTAGCCAAACATGTAGCCCCCCTAACCTATAGATGCCAGTAACTTTCCACTCCATACTAACCCTAGAAAGTATAGCCAAACCCCTTTCTGACGTAGAGAAACCCCTTAGTCCATAAATGCCCCTGAGACCCCTCAATAAACGCCTTTAACCGTCCACCACATTGGTGTTAGCGTCCGTTACTGGCCCGAGAGGTCCCGGGAGGAGATCGCAGTGCTGTACTCCAAAACCAGGTCGCCACTGCCTTCACAAGAAGGCAACATTGTGGTGCCAAAACCCGGGAACGACAAGTCCGGGCGACGGGGGTACTCCTGGCCAGGGGACAGCGGCCACAGCGGCGGGAACGACGGTGGCGGAGCAGGGGGACACCCCGAGACCCGCGATTTGTATGGAAGCGATAGCGAAGGTCGTAAGTTCGATACATATGCAATGGGGAATCAAATGTGAGCTCAGGAATTTTAATCTCGCCTTAACGAGACTCCTCGAGCTCGGGGTCATTGATCGACCCATAGATATATTGCATTCTGAGGTGTGGCAGAAATGCACTGTCGTGTTAGCAGAAGACACAAAAGCCATGGGCAGCAGCAAAAGTCTGAAAGCGTGGGGGAAGGCAGAAGCAGCCCTACGCAAAGCATTAGAAGAACGGGAGACGTGGAACGCTGCGCGTTCCTGTCTGTTAATCACGCCACAGCTGGGGGAGGGGGCGATAACGCGAACCCCCCCGATAGCGACCCGATTGAAAGTGGGGAGACGGGGGGGCCGGGCGCATCCCATCCCTCCCCGAGCCCAGAACCCCCAGAGCCCCCGGGGGACCCCCTGACCCTTTCAAGGGACCCGCCGGGGCCCAAACCCCCTCCGGAACCCCCCGGAATGCCCGCGGGCCCCCCGCCCATCCCTTCCCTGCCGATGGCCGACTTAGCGCAGGGGGCGGAGGGACGCGCGCGGTCCTTTTGGGAGGGATTGGCGGCAGAAGCCCGAAATATCGAGAAGGCAAGCGCGCGGGCGGGCGGCGGAGGGGATCCGCCGCCTTACCCGTTCGAACACGGCGCGGGTGGCCGGGAAGAGGGGTGGAGCCCGTCGGCCCGCGGTGGGAAGAACCCGGAAACGCGGCCAGCCGCGGACACGCATGCGCAGGAAACCAGCACTGAGCCCATGCCCAGCCGGGAGCTGTGGATCCCAGCAGACGCGCATGCATGGGGGTGCGACAGAGGGCAGGCACTCGCTCGGGAGCCGCGCCCACTGCTGCCACCATATATGGGAGAGATCCCTCCCTGCGGGAGGCAGGGCGAGCCCAGGGGGCAGGAGCGGCACCGCCTCCGAGGGGAGGAGCGGGGCCGAAGCTGAACAAAACGGCAGGGGAGACCGGAAGTATATTGGCAGTTGACTTCCAACTCTGAAGGGAGCCGCAGCTCCCCAGACCGCCCTGCGGAGCCGACCGAGTTCAGCAGCGACTCGGAAGCAGAGAAAACAGAATCAATGCGGTTTCGGACGAAACCAAATAAAACTTTTAACACAGTCGGGAACCAGCCCCAATACGAACTCACCGACTGGGGTAAAATCAAAATCGAATGCGCGGGATGGGCGCCCACGGCGTCCATGTATGCCTTCCCGGTGAGAATTACAGGACCCCAGGGGAACCAGCAAAGAACGTATGCTCCCGTTAATTCCAAAGACGTTCAGACAATAGTAAAAGCTATCTCAGAAAAAGGAATTAACTCAGGGGTGGTTTCCACTCTCGTGGATGGTCTTTTTAGCAATGATGATTTACTCCCTTTTGATATAGTGCAAATAAGCCGTATGCTTTTTGATGGGGCGGGTTTGATAATATTTAAACAGGAATGGACGGACCAATGCGCAACCATGCTCGCTCAGACAGCGGGGGAAGGGCAGCCACTCCACGGGTCGAGTTTATCTAGGTTGTTGGGGAAGCATGACGAAGTAGCCATGCCCCAGCAACAAGCTGCGCAGCTTTGGATCGAGGAAGTCAGGGCGACTTCCCGGGCGGCCAGAGAAGCTATACGTGCCGCATCCAGGGTGGTGGCCAAACCGACACCACGGTCAACCATCAAACAGGGGGAGAGTGAAGGCTTTACACAATTTGTCGACCGCCTTCAGGCTGCGGTGGACTCTTCTAATTTACCCTCTGTCACAAAAGGCCTGGTGGTAGCTGACTGCCTTTGGCAGCAATGTAACACCGTAACCAAAGATATATTGCGTTCCCTGCCAGCTGGGGCCAGCCTGGCTGACATGATTAAGCATGTTGTGAGGGAAGAGCAGCTGACCCCACTTCAAGCAGCCATCCACACCCTAACCAGTGTGATGGCCTGCTTCAAATGTGGTCAGTCAGGTCATGTTGCGGCAAACTGCCCCCAGCCGGCACAGCTTCCCCAGGCAGCACCCCCGCCCCAGCAGCGCCCCAGAGGGATCTGCTGGAGCTGTGGGAAGAGAGGTCACCTCGCTAGGGACTGTAGATCCCGGCCCCGGGGAAACGGGAGAGGGAGGGGGCGTGCGGGCCATATTCAGCCCCCTCCCGCTCTGGATGCGAGACGGCCCATCTATGCCAACCCACAGTGGGGCAGGGGATCCTCATACCCTATGCTCCCACAGGAGGCAGTCAGTATTGCACCCCCGCCAGCGATACAATGGCAGGGCTATGCAGCACCACCAACCGTACCCTCGCACCCCCCACCACCACAAGCCGCGCAAGCGCTACAGGACCAGCAGGGGACGCCCCAAACCGGGACCCCTGGGTGGCCCTGGCCATGAAAATAGGGAAGGAACCCCTGATGATATGGGGGACATGCCGCCTCTATGGCAGTCAGGACCCCCACATCGTAGGGCTTCAGTTTTGGGCAGACACGGGATCAGACTGCACGATTCTCCCCCAGTCGCATTGGCCCAGGCATTGGCAGTTTTAGGAAGTCCCTCCAGTGAACGGGGTGGGGGGACAAACCCGGGCGTGGAAAAGCACCCAGCTAGTGGCTATAACACTTCACACGAACAAGGGACCAGAACAGACAGTAGCGATATACCCCTACATTTTGCAAAACTCTCCGCCACTAATAGGAAGGGACGTCCTTGCTATGCTAGGAGTCAGGATTACAAATTTATCATAAAGGCCACTGCTGTACACCCTCAGCTGCCGATCAAATTGACTTGGAAATCATCAGATCCTATTTGGAGGGAGCAGTGGCCTTTGTCAGAGCCTCGAGTGGCAGCTTTGCTGGAACTGGTCGACCGCGAACTGCAAAAGGGTCACACAGAACCCTCCACCAGCCCATGGAACACCCCTGTGTTTGTAATCCCCAAAAGGTCCGGAGAGGGTTATCGTCTCGTCCACGACCTGAGAGAAGTGAACAAGATGATTCGACCCATGGGTCCAGTCCAGACACTGCTACCCATGAATTCAGCTATCCCTGAAGGACAGCCGTGCACAGTGCTGGACATCAAAGACTGTTTCTTCTCGATACCCCTGCATCCGGACGACAGAGAACACTTCGCCTTTTCCGTTGCGTTTCCAAACGGTAATCGGCCTAACCTCCGTTTCCAATGGAGGGTGCTTCCACAGGGCCTAGTGGACAGTCCTGTTATCTGCCAGGTCACCATGGACAGAGCACTGATGCCAGTCACGAGAGACTTGCCTGGCAGAAACTTACTCAGGTTTCCCAAGACCCTTTTCCCTAGTCAGAGCTCAACCTCCTACCTCATTACAGTGCCTATGTATAGGACTACCTCATTCATTTGTGAAAGGGGGGGGGGGAAGTGTGGTAGGTAAGGGACAGGCGTTCGGAAGATTTCGGGCTGTGACGGAAAATTACAGGACTCCTTCTGCCCCTCTCCCCAGAGATAAGGATCACCCTTGGAATGTAGCCAAACATGTAGCCCCCCTAACCTATAGATGCCAGTAACTTTCCACTCCATACTAACCCTAGAAAGTATAGCCAAACCCCTTTCTGACGTAGAGAAACCCCTTAGTCCATAAATGCCCCTGAGACCCCTCAATAAACGCCTTTAACCGTCCACCACATTGGTGTTAGTGTCCGTTACTGGCCCGAGAGGTCCTGGGAGGGGATCACCGTGCTGAACTCTGAAACCAGGTCGCCGCTGCCTTCACAAGAAGGCAACATAGCAGACACTGTGTGGTTGTGTACCTTAAGTCTACACCTCCCTGTCATGGTTTTGGTCCCTTCACAAAATGACTGAAAACCTCAGCGCAAAAGTTAAAGCTGAATTTTATGCTCTACTAGCCAAACACAATGCCAAACCTTCTCCCGGAGGAAAAGAACGGGCACAAAGTAACTGATTTAATTTGAAAAATGTTATTGATAGAGTATGTTCTTTACAACATGAAACAAAATTTAAACTGGGCAAAAATAAAACTATTCTCTGCTCAGTTTTGGGAGCTTGTCTGACAGCAGCTATAAAAACTCTCTTAAAGTGAAGAAGTGAGGAAAAAGCTATAATGGACTCCCTTCAAAACCTAGTTGAAATTTGGAAAAAACAATTAAATGAAGAAAGAAATGAGATCCATCTGTTACGAGCTGCCCTTAGAGAGGAACATGTTAAGAATTCACTGAATGCTGATTCCTCAACACAGGCAGAGGAAAAGAAACTCCTCACATTAAACAGATTTATCCCTATAAGGAACTAGAAGCAGTAAAAAAACTGTGGAGAAAACTGCTGCCCTCATTTGAGACCCCTGGTTAAAACAGAATATAATTATATTAATGATGAAGATTTTGAACCACATATCACAACTAAACAAATACCATTCAGCACTACCAAATTGGCTGAGCTGAAGAAAGAATTTGGGTGCCTCCCACAAGAATCGGAGACAGAATATGTCTTCCAAGTGTCCCTCACTGGTGAAGATCAAATTAAATTAACTGAACAGGTGGCCAGTAGGTACTGGGGACATGGAGTTTTCCTAACAACAGGAGATAAGCGTGACACGTGGTCCCTGACACAATGTGTGCCTTTCTGGGCCAGGGGAATTAATCCTTTGGAAAGGGGAGACCCTTTAGCTATAGTCAGTGCCCCCAACCAGCTTTTGGAAGGCGCCCACAAAGCCACCTGCCTGAAAATGATTCATGAAAAAGGTTGATTCCTGGTTTTCAGTCACCAATGCAATTACCTGTAAAGCCTGAAATTATGACTCCTTTAATTTGATGGCTTCCTAAACCTACAGCAATTACTTTACAGAAAACCATAATGGCCTTGGGTCCCATAGAGAGACTAGATAGATTCCTTGGTAACCCCACTGACCAAACTGGATCTACTGATCCTGGTTTCACTCCATACTCCATCCCCTCACAGCCCCCAGCTTCTCAATCTGATTCACCTGCCAGTAGCCATAAAGTTTGGACATGGAGCGAGGTTGCAGTAGATTTGATTAATTACAGTAGATGATATGGACCTGTAAAAACCCTGGAGGAGAAATCAGAAAAAACAAAAAACAAACGGTGTTTGGTTTATCAGGGCTCCTCACGGTGAAAATTTAGGGAAGGGAAAACAGATCTCTAACCACCACCATTGGTGGTTGTTGGAAGTTAAAAGGGGGGTCCCCAGAGAGGTGATGGATGGTTTGCCCCTTGATAAATTACAGAAAATAATAACGAATTGGCACTATCAGAAACCGAATTTTTCAGTTCAACCCAGTGCACCCCTCCCTTCTCAGAATCCAGCCAGTGAGCCAAAAGAAACCCTCTCCCAGCCTCTCCCTCAGAATTTAGGATGTGAGCCAAAGCAAACACAGAACCAGAGAAACTAGGCTCTCCATCCCTTATAGGTGAGCGAAGGGCTGGAGCATGGATGTATCTGAGAATGCTCACTAAACATAAATCAGGAGATATATTGATCACAGCTATCACAGGCCTCAAACAGGCACTTGTAACCTTTCTGATTGACACTGGGGCACAAATCTCTGCACTAACAAAAAGGATGCCCAGAAGTGTAGAATTGTTCCAACAAAGAAACAATGATGTGCTTTAAATGCCCTAGGAACTACAGAATCTATGAATGTGGCCTTAGTAAAACTCACACTCCATGGAGAGGAGAATCAATTAGTTGTCAAAATTGGGGATATTCCAAACAATTTATTAGGGATGGATGTTATTGCTGGGAGGCAGTGGGAAGATTCTGAGGGATTCCTGTGGTCATTTGGCGTGCCACATCTTAACATTAGACTGCTCCAAGCTGCATCCTCCTCGCTGTCTAGCAAAATTACTCATGTAAAACAATACCCTCTACCTTCTGGTGCCAAAGAGGGCATCAACTGATTATACAGGACTTGTGAGACCAAGGAGTAATAGTCAATACCCATTCTCTTTTCAACTTGCCAGTGTGGCCAGTTTGGAAACCCAATGAGAAGTGGAGGCTGACAGTAGACTTCTGCAGGCTTAATGCCAACACAGACCCTCTTACAGCAGCAGTCCCAAATTTGGCTGAATTAATGACATCAATTCAAGAAAAAGCTCACTCAATCATGGCAACTATAGATGTCAAAGACATGTTTTTTATGATACCCATACAGCCAGAAGATATGGACCGTTTTTCCTTCACATGGGACGGACAGCAATACACTTTCACTAGGCTTCCCCAAGGCTACAAACACTCCCCCACTTTGGCCCACCCTACTTTAGCCCAGGAATTAGAAAAAATACCCAAACCTGACAACGTAGCTGTTTATCAATACATTGATGACATTCTGGGTGGGGGGGTGTGTGAAATAGAGGTAGTAGGGAAACATCAGCAGAAAATAATCTCTCACTTAGAAAGTCTTGATTTGCAGATGCCCCCAGAGAAAATTCAGAAGTCTTCTCAGGAAGTGAAGTTTTTGGGAATTTGCTGGAAAGGAGGTATGACATGTATTCCACCTGATATCCTAACCTCTTTAGATCAGATCAAAATGCCTGAATCCAGGAAAGATCTCCTGCAAGCTCTAGGATTATTAGTGCTCTGGAGAAAACACATTCCAGATCTTTCAATAATTGCTAGGCCCCTTTATGACTTGCTGAGCAAACAGGGTGAAATGGGATTGGACTCCTTCTCAGGAGGAAGCATTGCAATCACTGTTTTTTGAAGCAACAGCTCACCAAGCACTGGACCCTGTCCATCCCACAGATCCCTTTCAGGTGGAATGGGGATTTGGCTCCTCAGGGCTGTCAGTACAGCTACGGCAGCAGGGTCCTGAGGGTCCGATGTGTGGGAGGTTAAGATATTGCGATGTTACGGTCAGGCAGAACCCCTCCCCTTTTACTGTTACCTTTTACCGTTAACCCCTGTTATAAATGACCTGGTTCAACTGTTAATCAAGGCCATTTTACCGTCCACCACATTGGTGTGTGCGTGTACTTGGTCTGTGTGGCAAAGGTGCTGCCACCGAGCCGTTCTTGACCCAGGACCCCACGCCCCAAGTGTCGGCAACAAGTGGTGCTGAAACCCGGGACAATCCGGGAAGCGGGAACCGCCTGGGCGAGTGAACGGCAGCCGGAGCAGCAGGACTGTCCCCGGCAGGGAGGACGCTCCCAGAGGACCGGCGAGAGGGGAAAGTCTCGCGCTTAGGACCGGCAAAGGAGGAAGTCTGGCGCCGAGGACCGGCGAAGGAGAAAATGGAGTACCTCCCAAAGGTCATTTTTAAAATTCATAGGCAGTGGGGCATAGAGTGCGAACCAGGAGATTTTATCCTCGTAGTGTCGAGGCTCCTGCGGATTGGGGTTATTGGGCAGCTGGTGGATATTTTCCACCTCGAAGTGTGGGATAGTTGTACCGGGGCCCTAGCAGAGGAGGCTTTGTCCTCAGGCTCGGGGCGAAATCTTAAATTATGGGGCAGAGTCACGCAGGCTCTGCGAAAAGTTCAGCAGGAGCAGGAAATGTGGAAAACCACACAGGACTGTTTGCAGGCGGGGCCCTGGCAGGGTGTGGGGGCGGCCGCACAGACTGCGGGTGATCGTGAGTCTGCTGAGTGTGGGGATTTACAGCCGCGGGGATGCTCTTCACAGCTCCCAAGCTCAGGCACGCAAGCTGAGGGGAAAAAGTGGTCATTTGGGACGGGCTGCTAGAGGAAGCGCGAGGTGCAGGCGTTAACTTAGAGACATGGGGTGCTGCCATTGACTCAGAGGCGCGGGGCACCGCCATTGACTCGGAGGCGCGGGGCGCTGCCATTGACTCAGAGTCCGAGGGAGCCTGGGCGGGGCCTCCGCCTTACGCGCCACGGGGGGTGGGCGCCAGAAGGGGGGGATGCGGACACGGGCGTGATCGGCAGAGACGGAGAAGGTCTGCAGGACAGCGCAGACACGCGCAGGCAAAAAGGAAGGAAAAGACACGGAGGGGGAGCTGACGCCGCTTGAAGCATGGGTTGGAAATCTCATTACAAGGCACTGGCCTCCCCCAGCAGGAGGCAGGGCAAGCCTAGAGGGAGGGAGTGGCCCAATGCTAAGACAAAGGGGCGAGGTCGAAGCCTGACAGAGGGTTTTACCAATTCCATCCGGCCAAAAGATCAAGCACGCATCCTAGCAACCGCCCTGCTGGCTTTAAATCAGTTCCCCAGGGGAGACGAAACAAAAAGTCCTGCCCAGAGGCACTGGGCCACCCGGGCACTAGAGGAAGGCCCACAAGTCATGATTAAAAATTAGTTAGGAGAATGGGAAACGGGTTGGAGGCTGGTACTCACAGGGCGAGGGTACACAGCCGTCAAGAAAAATAGTAAAATTAAATGGTGCCTGCTTAAGTCGATAAAACTGGACCTTCAGGGCAAAAACTAATGAAATTTGTAAAGCTTGTTTTGCAGGACTGAATCCTCAGACGCCCCCATGGCCCGTATACCCCGCTTCCTAAAGGCTGTGACGAATCATCAAGCAGCCCGATGGCAGACCATACCGGGGTCGTGAAAAACTCAGTGACCACACTAAAGGAGAGGCCGGCGCAGAGAAGGACTGGGGGAAAAAAGCTCAACAAAAATGTTATCAGTCATGGTTCACATAAATGTTTTTGAAAGTCTTGTTTTAAGTGGTATCCATCAAGTAGAGTTCCAACTCTGGCCAGGTTCTGGCTCTACTTGAATGGAATGATCGCCAATCAGCCCAGAGTTTTTCTGCGTCAAAAGGTTCAAAGGGAGTTTTGGAGAAACGTGAATCCAGACATGAGTTCTCAACATCACTCTTCTTTTAAGGTCAGCTGTCGCAGACTCTGGGAGGATAGTTCGGTGCTGTGGTAAATGTATGATTTCAAATCGTCAACTGTGTTAACAACTATCAGCCAAAAAACTGAGGAAGTCCTGCAATGATATCCTAAGTCATGGTTCAGTCAGCCCCCATGACTGATTGCCCTTGGTTCTACCTTATTAGGCCCTATTATTGATCTTGGACCTTATATTTCAAAGAAGTTAGCATTGTTTATTAAAAACCAGTTAGAAATAGTTACCATTTCACCATCCACCACATTGGTGAGTGCGTGTACTTGGTCTGTGTGGCAAAGGTGCTGCCACCGAGCCGTCCTTGACCCGGGACGCCACGCCCCAAGTGGTGGCAACACCGAGGAGGCCTGTTGGTTTCTATTCCTGTGGTTTCAAAGATGCTGAGAAAAGATACACTACCTGGGAAAAAGGATTGTTTGTGGTTAGCTTAGCTCTCATAGAAGTGGGAAAAATTGCACAACAACAACCAGTTGTCTTGAGAGGCCCTTTCAAAGTTATTAAGACAGTCACTACTGGGACCCCCCACCCCACCCCCGCCGACAGGGTGGCCCAAAGGGCCTCAGTTGCAAACTGGTATGCTCAGATTGAACATTACTGTAACATTTTCTCAATAACAGAAGATGCTGTAAAAAATTTAGCGCTACAAGAAACTGAGAATTTGGGCAGCAGCCATGACAAACCTGCCTCTGTAATTAAAGTAGCCCCTCCTTTCTCCCCCAAACGATCAGCAAATTCTTGGTTCCCTGATGCCTCTGCTAAACAGGAGGGGAAGGTGTGGAGATACAGGGAAGCAGCCCTCCACATTTCCTCTGGTGAACGAATCATTACCGAGGGAGAAGGCAGTGCTCAGGTTGGGGAGCTGAGAGCTGTTTGGAGTGCTTTCCAACATGAGGTACAGAATACCTCTCCTGTCTGCATCTACACGGACTCCTATGCTGTGTATAAAGGATGTACTGAGTGGCTTCCTTTTTGGCAGCAAAATGATTGGGAAGTTAACAGAATTCCAGTATGGCAAAAGGAAAAGTGGCAAGAAATTTTCAACATCACAAGCCAAGGGAACCTTGTTGGGGTGGGCAGCCTTTCATCAGACAGATGGAAATCCAGCAGGAGAGTGGAACAATAAAGCTGATGATTTAGCAAGACTAAGTCCCCTGAAAAAGAACAAATTACAGAGGACTGGGATCAACTATTGTCGGGTTCGGCTCTCTGTCTCTGCCCAGACACGGGTAGGGTGGTTCTTGGCTGGCACGCACTTCAAAGGACGAGTCTGGACTCTTCAGCTTTTCGATCTTCAGATTGTTTATTGTTTCTTATCTACAAAATTTTCTGTCTGCCCAACAGAGGTCTGATCTGCAAGGCAGCCAAGGGCACTCGTGACCACCCACGGGGCAGTCATGTCTTTTTATACTAAAATCTACGTACATGATATTTACTTTTATTTTCCAATACTTTTCACCCATATTAGCAAGTACACCTTCACCATAAACCAATCCCCAAGTGCCAACATCACCACAGGAGATGGAAGACAAGAAGAAGAAAGAAGGAGGACGAGACACGCCCTGATCCCCCCATCTTGTCTCCATAACCCCCCTGTACCAAAAACCTTAAAGTTTATATTTCACCCTATAAATGTGTCCCTTTTACACCCTTCACTCTAAAGTGATTCTCATGTCCTCAAACTGCTGTCACTTCTGTGGATGGATCAAAATCAAGCCACCAAGCACTCTTGGCAACATTCCAGGATTTCCGAGACCCCCCCAAGGGTTCTCCTGGCATCTCTGGACATCAGGAGCGATGTGCTGAGTTCTCACAAACTATTAGAATAGCTGCATGTAAAAAGACAGCACACAGGTGTGAAAGATTTGTACAAGGAAGCTCTGGCCCAGCGTTGGCCTGTCACCAAGGAAAGGTGTAAAACATGCGTATCAACCTGTGAGCAATCGCAGACTGGAGACTGGAGAGACATCCTTTGGAAGATGACCCTCTGCATTTCAGAAAGGGTAAAGGCTTATGGGACGCGTGGCAGGTAGACTATATTGGACCCTTTAAGAAGTCAGGAGTTAAACACTTTGTGCTAGTAGGAGTAGATATTGTATCTGGGATGGTCCAGGCCAATGCTTTTAAAAGACCTACAGGTGATAATACTGTTAAAGCATTGCAGGGATGGTTTGGAATTTTCCCAAAACCACAGGAAATTCAATCTGATTATGGGTCCCAATTCACTGCTAGAATTGTACAGGATTAGGCAAAAAATGAAGGAATTAAATGGACTTTTCATACCCCTTACTACCCTCAAGCTAACGGGATCGTGGAAAGGACCAATGGTCTTTTGGAATGACTTTTGAAACCAGAGGAGGGAAATTGGGATGTTCAGTTATGGGAAGCTGTGAAAAGTGTGAATGACAGATGGGGGGGTAAATGGGTGTCCCAAAATCACTGCCTTTTGCCCCATAGCTCCAAGCATAATTGCCTCTCTAGGGAGACCAGATGATTTCAAGATTCCAGCATATTACCCTGGACAACCTGTTCTGATGGACCTCCCTACTGTAGGGGAACTACCACTAGTGCTAAAAACCCCTCTGAATAAACATGCATGGGTAGCCTCTGATGCTCTAGGGAGAGAGCATCGGATAAATACACACTGGATAATTCCATCATTCTAACTTTTTCTGTCCCTTAGTGGCAGGATTCTGTTGTCTTTACTTTTACAGAAGAACCCTGAGGGACATGAGGATCATCTGAACCATGATAACACTGGTGATACTTTTCTGCATCCTACCACAATTCCGTGGACAGAATCCTGCTGAGTGGTCGTGGTCTGAAGCTACCATCCATCACACTAATGTTCTAGGATCATATCCCAAGGGTCGCCACCTGAACCTAGAGCCTATAGTGCTGCATGACTCTGAGATATATCGCCCAAGTGAGTGAGGATGGGATCAGAAGGACTGGACTAGAACCCTAACTGGAACAATTGGTGAGTCGATTGTGGTAGCGTGCAGAAAAGTGGAAGGATCTCTCTATGAGAAAGCCACCTCCATTGCAGGTGCTGGAAATTTTTTAGAACCAGATGGAAAAAACTATTTGCACATCCCTACAACAGAACTGTGTCCTACGACAAAGTGGGAGTGTACCAAACAAATTCCCCTCACTCTGTGCTGCTGGCAGGAGTACGTTGGTAACTACAATTTAGGCCCCAGAACCAACAATGCAATTACAAAGGATTGTAGAAATTAATCAACTGACTGCTGGCATAATTTTACTTTAGCCAAACCAACTTATGTGACACGCCGTTGGCAAAATAACTTGACAAATCCATAAAGTTTAAAAGGTCTAGTTTACAAATTTAAGATAAATGCTATAACAAAGCCCACACTGAGTATAGTAGTCACACCCCAGTGGGTAGAAAGGACTGAGAGCACCCTTAGTCAACTTGATACTGAATGGCCTTGGTCCCAGGCTTTTGTTCATTTTTCCAGATCCATGGGAAACGTGAGGGATTTAAACCTATCAACTGTCATTATGCATGAAAATCAGATATACACTAGGCAGGGATGGGAAAACCAAAAAGCCTGGCAGCTTCAAGGGATAGTGGGGAAAAAAATTAGTATGGGATCCAAATGATTAACGGAACTACCCATAGTAACGCAACCTCAATCGGTGTTTTGACAGATCAAACAAATAAGCATGAAAAGGTTTGTACGCACCCAAGCTTACAGGATTGTTGGCACAATTTTACATTAGCACAAACCATAGAAGTGGTTTGTCTTTGGTCCAAAAAATGTAGGCCTGTAGGGCCTACATTTTAAGTTTATAGTAAATGCTATAGCCCAACTGGTTACAATTTACACCACCACCACTCCAGCCCAACCACCGCTTATGCTTAGCCCAAGAATTTTTGAAAATGGACCAGATATAATTAGGAAAACAGGACAACAACAAATACTGTTCAATCCAGCATGGTTCTCTTAAACAAGTCAAATTGCTGATGCAAAGTAATGTCTCAGAAATTCAGCCGGCCTGTTCACCTTTTTTGCAAACTTCCTTTGAGGGTTGGATGACCTGGTTGCAAAAGCGGAACTCTTTTAAAAGACGGACGCTAAGAGACATAACCGGTGTTGTGGGAACAGGATTGGGAATTCTAAAGAGTATTGATTCAGAAGTATTAATGAATAGAATTGGCTGCTACAACTAGAGATTTGACCAAGTTACAACAACCACTACAGTCATTGGCTTTAGGAACACACCAGTGGCTGCTATCAAACATTTTGCCAAATTGGGAAAAGGTAAATGTAAATGACCACAAATTGGTAAATGATGCACTCGGTGCTACACAAAACAACATTTCTTTGGCTCTCAGCTGTATCCAGGCACAATTGTGGATGCAGTCAGTTGCTGCCTCAATGATAAGAGAAGGTGAAGAAGGCACTTTTCCTACTGAAATTGGGAAAATAATTAGGGACAGTGCCACTGATTTTGAAAGAGAATTCCAATCCTGGTGGAACCTGGTGAATTTTACTTACAATCCCATTACAAACATAGCCATGGCTTTTGTGTTAACCATACGTAATGCCTCAGTGCATTTGATATTTCCTATGATTGCATTAGGGCTGAATCATGATGGAGCTGTTCTCTATCCTTATGAGCATTGGGAATGGGCCCGTCAAATTGGTGAGAAATGGCAAAATGTTAATTTAGAATCTTGTCTTGTCCGAGAACAACAAGGGTTCATCTGTGAAAGCAATGCAATCAATACAATAGCTCAAGACATTTTTTCAGACACAGAGCAAAATATCTGTCATTTTGAAATTCATCCTGATGAGACTTCTGAAACAGTCCTTATATATATAGGCAATAGATGTGCATGCTTCAGACCTGCTTGTGATTTTGTATTTGTAGAGAATGTTGTAGTAGATACTAAAAATTATTCAAATGTTTGTGCTTGTAACTTTACCAAGATTACAGGATGGGATTTCTTTTATGAAGCTCCAGTTACCTCTCACTACCCATTGCAATCCAACTACACACTGATTCACAAACTGATGCCTACTCCTATTGGGATGGATCTCACTTTGGTAAGACAACTGCTGCTCCATCGAGACTTAGTTGAAATTCTTGAGAAGATTGAGAAAAACGCACAGAAAGCCCTGGTGACTGTTCATCACAATGTGAGACAGATACCCCGTGTCATGGAAAGGGTGGAGAAAGATGCCGAGCACAGGTGGTGGGATACTCTTTTAGGTGGTCTCCTACTGCCATGGGTGTCCTGAGCAGTCTGTGTCATCCCATTGTTATCCTTTTGATACCAAATCTGTTTGGTTTTATTTTATCAGCAGTCCCATTTGTTATGAATTGGAGCAGGAAACAGCTGACAAGATTGACATCTATAGTTCATGCACACAACTTGGCTGATGTCCTATGCACTGTGAACATCCCCAAGACTTTGACACAAGGCAATTATGAATGAAGCATATGTGTTTTGGAATAATCCTAATTTCCATTAATGATTTTGTGGGAATTAGTTTTGATTTTTAGTGAATTGGTTTAGAAAATCATTTTAAAGTTAGTGCTTATATTATGATTTGTTTATTGCTTTTGCTTTTGATATTTGTGATTTGTTTTGACCATTTGAGAATGGTTATAAAAATAATACTATTTTAATTAATTAACCATTTGAAAATAGTTATAAAATTGATACTGTTGTGATCAATATTAATTATGTTTGTTTATTGTCTCTCTTTTTTTTCCCCTCTTCTTCCTATCCTTTCTTTTCCTCCTTTCTCTCTCTCTCTCTCTCTCTGTCATGCTGTCCCTATTTTTCCGGGTTCTACTACCAACGTACAGCGAGTCATGAAGACCTATCAGCGACACTCCAGAGCCCTGCTGATGACGATCCCTTCAAGACAATTGTGAGTCACGGGGTCGTGTGAGAGTCTGTCTGAAATATCCCTCATCTGCCTCACGATCGTCACTGGGGACCACTGAAAATCTCGGGCTTTGTAGGAGAAAGTTACACAAGCCAAAGGCTTCGAGACCTGAGAGCACAATGTTAGGTTATTGTTTTCACAGGTGTTGTTTGCTGTATGCTACACTGAGCCCAATGAGAAGAAGAAGGAAGCACCGTGCCCTTTGTGCAACAACAGCCTTGGAAGCTGTCCCACCTCTCGGCCTGGCTGGATTCTCCTGAGTTCTGGGTGGTCCCCCCACAGAAGACCCTCACCTGTTTTACAACCACCGTGACAGACAGACTGAGATGTAAGGAGCCTCTCCATCAAGGAGTGAGACATGAAACCCCCATGTGAAAAGGCCCCTCTGCTCCTTCCAAGGACTGGCACTGAAACCCCCAGCCCGGGGCAGGTGTGTGGGGGAGGCAAGCTGACCAAAGCCAGATGTTTGCCTGCAGGTTGTGACCGCTGGACCAAGAAGACAATGGCTCTCATTTACTGCTGAGAACATGGACTACCTGTTACATCTATTCTTTATTGTATCTGTTTCCCCCCCTCCCTCACAATTTTCAATAGAGTTATCATAATAAAACCTCTGAGTTAGCGAGAGATTTCAAGATCTCCCCGACATAACAGGCGGATCCTCGACTGGACTGGACCAAAGGACTTCGTCTCTATGTTTGGTAGCTCTATCCCCCTCTTTCTCTCTCTCTCTCTTTTGTCTCTCTCTTCCTCTATCTTTTTCTCTCCCTTAATCCCTCTCTCACATTTTGCAGTGGTCATTCAATAAAGGTGCATTTGTTTCGATTATCATTGCAAACCCCCTTGTACCGTGTTGGTTCTTTTTGCACCCTGAGATCAAATCCACAAACCATCACGAAACCCACCTGTTAGGACGGATCGTGACACCCCCCGAAGAACCCTCCCCAAATTCCCCCCCAAAGCCCCCCCAGCACCTCCAGACCCTGCAAAAACCCCCTCAAGTTCCCCCCAGACCCTCCCCAAATCCCCCCAAACGTCCTCAAGACCCCTCCCCAAATTCCCCTTACGACCCCTCCAGGACCCCTCACCTGTTCCTGCGCCTCCTCAGCAGCTCCCGGAGCCCCCCCGTCCTCTCCCAGCGCCTCCCCTGCTCTCTCCAGCGCCTCCCGCAGGACCCGCCCGAGCCCGGGGCGGCTCCTGGGGGTCCCCGAGGGGGTCCCAGGGGGCGGAGGAGGTGGAAGGGGGGCGCCCGCTCCATGCCCGGCCCCGGGGTCAGGGGGCGCCGCTTCAGGCTCGGCTCTGATTGGCTGGAGCGGCGCGGGGAGGGCAGGAGTTGCAATGGAAAGACGCCCGGTGATTGGTTGTTTTCGTCGAGGGCGTGGTGATTGACAGGAGAGGGGCGGGAGAGGTGGGCTTTGCTGAGGAGAGATGCGCGGTGATTGGTTAGTTCAGCTCGAGAGAGGCGGGCATTGCTGAGGGGAGACCTGCGGTGATTGGTTGGTTTGGCACATCAGAGGCGGGCGTATCTGAGGGGAGGTGTGCGGTGATTGGTTGGATTGGCGCACAGGGAGGCCGGTGTTCCTGAGGGGAGGTGATTGGATGGTTTGGGGCGGGGCGTCCGCTATTGGCTGGGAAAAGTCCGGGATTTTTAAGAGAACATTCCCGGTTTTCTGGGGAAAACCTCTCAGATTATTAAGGAAAAATTCCCGTTTTTTGAAGGAGAAACATTCCCTAATTTTTTGACGCCACATGACCCCAAATAACCCAAATAACCCCGAAACACTCGAAATAAACCCCAAATAACCCTAAAAAACCCCAAACAATACCTAAAAGTCTGCCAAATAACCCTAAACAAATCCAAATAACCCCAAAAAACAAACAAAAAAAACCCCCTCAAATTAAACATAAAAACCCCCAAATGATTTAAATTACACCAAAAAAAAAAACATATACACCAACATAAACCCCAAGAACCCCAAATAATTCCAAATAAGCCCAAATTAACCCAAATAACCCAAAATAATTCCAAAGAACCCCAAATAAATAGAAATAAACCAAGTAAAACCCAAGATAAACCCCAAATAGTCCATAAATACCATAAATAAACCCCAAACAAACCCTAAATAAACCCAAAGAAACCCCAAGTAAGCCCAGTTCCTCCCGTCCCCACGCCATAACAGATCCCGACCAATCAGAACGCGCGGCACTGATGACAATCCAGTTGCTGGGCAGAAACTCAGAGCACTGGCCGCGCTCAGCGATTTTCAGCGAATCCGCGCCCGGCCCGACTCTGACTCATCAGTTGCCAGGCACAGTCAAGGCCTCTCACTGCGTTCAATAATCAGAGACTGCGCGGGGTAATTTCCAGCCAATCAGAGCGTGTCTCGCTGATGACTCATCAGTTGCCAGGAGCGGATTTGGGGAGCGGGGGAAGGTGACCCTGAGGATGGGCTGGGGGCCCCAAATTAATCCAAAACGGGGTCGGGACCCCAAAACGGAGCAGGAGGGGCCTGGAGCCCCCAAAACCAAACACAGGGGAGGGGACTGGGGGAACGATTGGAAAGGGGAAGGAGAGAGGGGAAAAGAGGGGGGTGGGACCCCCAAATTGAGCTGAGAAGGGGATGGGACACCCTAAATTGATCTGGAAGGGGGGTGGGACCCCCAAACAGGATGAAGCCAATTTTGCTCCTGGAATATGTAAAATAGTTTATGGATATGCAAAAAGTCTATGAATATGCAACAGGCTGATGTCATGGGAGACAAGGACCATCCAGCAAAGGTTGTTATGGCCACTGAGACCTCCGAGTTATTTCCGGGGACACCCCTTAATTAATCTGGTTTTAATTCCATCAGTCTGTTGCATATTCATAGACCCTCATGCATATCGACAAACTCATTTACATCTTTCAGGAACTATTTTACATGTCCCGTCTTTGGGAGTGTCTCCCCATTTCAGGAGCCTCCACTGAAATGGAAAATGTAAACCTCCTCCCTTAGAAGACGAAGAAGAAGAAGTAGAAAAGAAGAAGAAGGAGGAGAAGGAGAAGGAGAAGGAGAAGGAGAAGGAGAAGGAGAAGGAGAAGGAGAAGGAGAAGGAGAAGGAGAAGAAAAGCTGAAATTTTGGGAATCCAGTGGGAAAATGGCTGATCCTCTGGGAATCCATTTCTTACCCCCCAAAGACAGGGCAAAGGCAGGGCAGTGGGGTTTTTATAGGGTATCCCAAGGGTGGAGTTGGGGTTTGGGTCAGGGGAGGAGTTCTTAGCAACACAAGAAGGATGAGATCAAATTCCTGCCTCTTAGCAACAGCAGCATTCCACACAGAACGTGTCCCTAAATCCTAAATTTCCTCTAAAACAACTGAGAAATTATGGAACTGCAGATATATTCGATCAATTTCCTTCATCTAACCCAGTTTGGAGAGTTTTTCAAGGATGAAGGTGAAGCAGAGGAAAATTAAGGCCAAACCAAAGGGCTAAGCAGCCAGGTGTGTTCCCAACATGGATCACAGGGAATGTGCGTGACCAGGGCTGTGCCCAAAGTGCCTCCTCCAGTGGGGGATGGAGCTGGAGCAGCGCACGAAGCTCTGCCCGCACTCGGGGCACTCGCAGGGCTTCCCTTACCGGTGCCTCCGTTGGTGTTGGGTCAAGTTAGAGCTGCTGGAGAAGCTCTTCCCACACTGGGGACACTCGTAGGGCCTCTCCTCTGTGTGGATGCGCTGGTGGGTGATGAGGGTGGAGTTGTGCTTGAATCCCTTCCCACAGTCAGGGCACTGGAAGGGCCTCTCCTCTGTGTGAATCCGATAGTGCAGGAGGAGATGGGAGCTGGTCTGAATCTCTTCCCACTCTCCCCACACTCGTAGGGCCTCTCCCCAGTGTGGATCCTCTGGTGCACAATCAGGTCGCAGTTCCACCTGAAGCTCTTCCCAATCTCCACGCACGTGTGAGGCTTCTCCCCATCATGGAGCTGATCATGGAGCACCAGCTCCGAGCTCTGGCTCCATCTCCGGCCGCCTTCCCAGCCCAGGCTGGCTCTTTCCCCCTCACATCCCCGCCATCTGCATTTGCAGCCCCTCCTCGTGCGGCAGCTCCGGGGCTTTTCCTCCCCGTTGGCTTCCTGTGCCGTGGAGCCGCTCAAAACGGCCTCTGCCACCAGGTTCTGCCGCGGGCATTTGTCCTCCCTGCTCTCCATGCTCAGCTCCTGCTCTGGGGGAGGAAGGACAAGGAAAGGATGGGATTTGCCTCCGTGCCACAGGCAAGGGCAAGGAGATCCCCCCAGGGCTGAGCTGCAGCCGGGGGCCCTGCTGGGCTGGGAGATGGAGCAGCACAGAGGGGAAAGGGGCACTCATCGCCAGCTCGGGGCTGTGCACAAATCACAAACAGGACGGGACTGCTAGGAACGTGTCCTGAGCTGTTTTATTTCCCAGCATCTGTCTCATTACTTGGTTATGACAATGGGAAGGTGCCAGTAGCTCACATCACAGGTAGCAGACAAAGAACTTCATGTAAAAACTTACTTTAAAAGGTTTTTGACCAATCACACAAAGCAAAGGCATACTGACAGTAGTTCTATCCAAGCACTATAAGCACATTGACGGTTAAAACAATGCTCCCTTATTTCAAATACAATACCTGCTTGTAAGCCTTAAAACACAATGCACAGAGCTCCACTATTAAGCTTGGAACTTCCTAATATCTATCTAGATACACTTTTCTGCAGGTTAGGGAGTTATTCTAGATAAGTGTTAATGCACAGACCATTGTTCTATTTCTCCCTACTTTCTACTTCTTATATAACTTTTCTGCTGACCAATCTTATGGTTACTGCAAAGCTCTAATCAGTTCTACTGTCTCTGAGGCTTGTCTTTTGAAGCTTTCCCAAAACCCTCTGATTTTAAGCATTCGAGAGACACTGACTTCCTCCTCACCTCCCTCAGTGTCCCAGGGCATCTTCCTCTTCCTCACAGCCTCCCAAGTGTTGGCAATAGGAAATCCTGGTTTGGGGAAAACAAGGGATGAGCACGTTGAGTTTGATGGTTCCTCTGCCCGAGTCCATCTCTACAAGTCAGCAGCCATCTGGGCTCCAGAAAAACCTCCCAAACACCAAGATTCAGCCCTGAAAAAGCCACCCAGGAGTTCCCTGTCCCTGGCCCCTCCCCTCTGGTGTTCGGGGGTTCCCCCCTGTCCCAGCTGCTGGGGTCACGCTTGGATTGGGGATCCCCCTTCTCCTCGGTGCCGGCTGCTGGCAGTCCCAGCAATGCCAAAAGCTCCCCCCGCTTCGCTCTCCCCATTTCGGGATGCCGGGGCTGTTTGGGCTCCCGGGCTCCCTTCTCCCCTCATTCTCTGCTCTGGGCTGCAGCGGCTCCAAGGAGTCCCCCCTGCCCCTCTCCAGGCTCTTGAGGCTCCCGCCAATGGCGGCGCTCCCCCCTCTCTGGGCTCCCCACTTTGGGCTCCTGGGGCACACAGGGCTCTGCTCCTCCAGGCTGCCTCTGCCGGCAGCCACCACCACCACCCCCCGATGTCCCCCCAAGGGGCCTTTTCTGCACAGCCTTGGACTTCTTCATTCTCCAAACATCCCCCAAAAACCCCAACCCAGGGACCCTCTGGATATCTGGGCCGAGCTCCCCCTCCCCGCTCACCGGCACGATGGGGGAGGCGATGATCCCACAGGTGGGGGCTGCGAATTCAGGCAGGGATCGAAGGCGTGGCTCCCTCAGTTCAGCCTCGATCTGCTTTTGTCCCTCCTCTTCCATCCCTCCTCCCCCTGCTCCTCCCCCCTAGCCCCACCTCCTTTTCCCCCTCATCCCTGCCCTTCCCTGCCTCCTCCTCCTCCCCCAGCAGCAGCCACACCCTCGGTGCCCGTTCCCGCAGCCCTCGCAGCCCACGGCAGGAGCGGGGATGGATCCGGGACGGGTTGGGATGGGCAGCGCGGGGCTCTCGGCTGCTCCCAGCCGCTGCAGGCGGGGGGAACCCGGCCCGGGCCAAAGGCGAGGCAAACTGGGCAAACTGGGGGCTGCACATCCAAACTGGGCCTTGCTGGGGACCCTGCCTGGCCACTGCCAGCCCTTGGGACTCCTCCCGGCACATCCGCCAGGGGGGAACGCACACAGGGCTGGGGGATCCCAGCAGTGGCAGCACTGCCAGGGACTGGGCTGCACTGGGACCGTACTGGGAGTGACTGGGGCTGTACTGGGCTTGTACTGACATCATACTGGGATCATACTGCCATGCCAGGGCACACTGTGATTGCACTAATGGAGAGTGGGATCATACTGGGATCATACTGGGATTGTACTGGGAGTGAGTAGGAGCCTGCAGGGGGCAACTGAGACCATGTTAGGGGCAAATGGGATATACTGGGAGTGACTGGGAGACACTGTGAGCAACTGGGAACATACTAGGACCAACTGAAAGGAACTGGGTGCATACTGGGGGTGATTGGAAACTGCTGGGCTTACACGGGGATGAACTGGGATCATGGCTGGAGGTGACTGGGATCCTACTGGCAGTGAGTGCCACTACACTGAGGCTGACTGGGAGTGCTTGTGAGCAAATGGGATCATACTGGAAGGAACTGGAAAGATGCTGGAGATAACTGGGGTACACTGGGATATACTGGGAGCGACTGGAAGGAAAGTGAGGGTGAAAGAGAGCAACTGGAACCATGTAGAGCAAAACTGGTTTATTCTGGCAGAGACTGGGAGCACACTGGGCTCATATCTGGATCATACTGGGAGTGACTGAATGTCACAGCGAGCACACCCTGCACAGCATCCCCCATACTGGGCCTGACTGGGAGCCACTGGGAGCAAATGGCATCATACTGGGACTCACTGAGTTGATTGAGGAAGCAACTGGAACCATGCTGGCGGCAGCTGGGACCATGCTGGGAGAGACTGGAAGTAAGTGGGATTATAATTGTGAAAAGTGCATATTTTGTGATTGGGTTTTGGCAAATATGAAAATGAATATTATACATCTTGTGTTAGAAACTAATGCTGTATTAATTCTCTTAAGAAGTGGGTTAAATACAGTTTTAGGTTATTACAAAATATTAAAATAGAAACTATGCTTGGTAAGAGACTTTCTTTAAAGAAAGGACTTGCAGCGAGATAGCAGCCCCAGGACACCTAAATCATTCAGAGAAAAAGAATTTATTGCCCTCTTATCAGAAGAAATGAACTTCTTCCCACCTCGAAGGCGCTGTTAGGATTCAGAGGAAGAAGGTGGCACTGACCAGAATCCCATGTTTGAATGGAATTTATGCATCATGTATGAAGTGTATGAATATGCAACAGGCTATTGTTTTTAAGGGTTAATCCTTTGTTAACAGGTGTCCTTTTTAGGGCTTGTGCTGCCCAGAAAAAGGTACCCGGACTCCATAACACTTTGTATTTGTTGTCTCATATTGTCCTAATTCAAATTGTCCAAATTTTTATTACTCTAATAGTATTACTATTATGATAATTATTTTATTACTATTAAACTTTTAAAATTTTAAAAACAAGTGATTGGCGTTTTTCACAATTTGGTAGCAGAGGATGGTTACCAACACCTCGCTGCCGGTGCTTTAGGAGAGTCAGAGTGGGGAAGGTGCCCCCTGCCCTCTTCAGCAGCCTCGCTCTGTTTGCCCTGGGGTGACCGACAGACGCAGGTTATGGTGGACAAAAGGAGACAATAAAACAAAGACAAGGGAAAAAGGCTCCCTACAACCACGGCAATTGGCCCCCTAAGAGTAGTAATGTGCACGAAGAACATGGGAAGGAAAAGGGATTGGTAAGTATTTCTCAGGGGGGATGAATGTGAGTGAATGAGAGGCGGGCTGGTTGTGCCAGACCTGCCAAGTGAGTGCTGGAGTCTCCCATGCTGCGTTTCTGACTTTCCACGGTAAGTGGCTGTCGCAGACATCTTTCATAAAAAATCCTTTCTTAGGATTTTTCCTTGTGAGAAGCTGCAGTTTTCAGCAACCAAAGTAAACAATGGTTATCTGCTGCTGTGGAATGCAACAGGTGGACCCGTGATTGGTCTCCTGTGGGTGTTTGGATTTCTTGACCACTCATGGCAGAGCTGGCTCTTGCTCTCTGTCTGAGACACATATCTTTGTTATTCATTCTTTTCTATTCTTAGCTTAGCTAGCTTCTCAAGAAACTTTTTCCTTTCTATTGCTTTTTAGTATAGTCTAATGTAACATATATCATAAAATAATAAATCAAGCCTTCTGATCATGGAGTCAACATTCTCGTCTCTTCTTCATCCTGAAAACCCTTGTGACTACAGTCACAATTGGTGACCCTCAACTGAGGAGGACAATCATCACTTGGTGAGACCACCAGAGGAGCATTGCTGCACTGGGTAAACCCTGAATGTGTGGCATTGATGGTTGCTTCGCAAGTGACCACAGAAGTGGATTCTAGCCAGGAGCTGAAGAACTGAAGATCCGAATTTGGACAGAGTTCACAGCAAGGCTGACCACAAAGAGAACCTTCTGAAAAGCCTCCAGGAAGATGTTCAGAAAGCTCAGCAGCACCGTGCAGATAGCCAGAGAGTCCTGGACACTGTCACAAGGTACTGTTGGTTTTTCCCCTCCTGAAGATGAGGCCATTCGCAGTTTGTGGCTGCTCATGTGGAGGACTTCTTCCCTAGAGGATGAGGTTCCATTCTCCCCTTCAGAGGAGAAACTTATTGCCCTCTGGCAAAAATGGGGTGAAGAGGATGGAATTCTCCTGTTGGAGACAGATTTCTATGAGTTTTTTCGATGGGCAAAGCTCTTTGGGTTTTCTTATGAATGTGCTATATGCCCTCGATATGTTTGTCTGGGAGTGTATGGACTCAATTTTCCAATTCTTTTTGGGCCGTGGGTTCGGATGCCCCTCAATTTATCCAACCTTTTTGTTGCTCTTTCTAGTCTTGAAACGGAGAGCAGCTGTTTTTCCCTGGATTGCTAGCTGCAAGGGCAAAGCCCCGTTCCCCCCGATTCCGGGGGAAGACCCTTTGGAGGGGGACGCTCTGCTGCTTTCCAGCCCCCCTGAACCACAGCAAGGGGCGAAGTTTCGCCCGCAGCCGAAGTTTTTTTTACTGCGTCTTCCGAGCATGCTCAGACGGAGCCGTTTTTTCCCCCCTCCCGTTGCTCTCAGGGGGGATGGGAGTGGGCGGTGCCGCCCCAGCCAGCGCCACGGGCACCGCCCCGGCCAGCGCCGCCAGTGCCACCCCAACCCACCCCGCGGGTCCGGGCGGTTCCCCGCGCGGCCCGTCCCGCGGCCGCCCCTGCCGGGGAGCCTGTGGGCGCTCCGGCCGCGGTTCCGCCGGCTTCCCTGCCTGCATCTGAGGTCTCAGAGACACCGCTTCCCGTGTCTGCGCCAATGTTGCTGGGCAACAGCGATCCACCGCTCCCCCCGGCCGTCCCGCCGCCTTCTGCGACTGCGGTTCCGCGGCCGATGTCAGAGCCCAGCGCAGAAGATGCTGCCGACCCCGTGCGACCCCGCCACCCCCGCCGCCTCCCCAGGCGGCCCCGCTGCCCGCCCCTGCGGGGACTCCGTCCTCTGTGTCTCCGTCAGAGGCTGCCCTGGAGCCGGGGGCGGCAGCTGCAGCGGCGCCTCCTGCATACAGCGTGACTTCCTCCCCGAGTTTTTCGGGTTGTCCCGGGGCTGCCCCTACGGGGGGAGCTGGGACAGGGGAAGAGGGCGTCAGCCTGTCCTTCCGTGGAGGAGGCATGGCCCGACAGCTGGCTGTGGGTGCGGCCCGGCTGCGTGTTTTCAAGATCAGCATTTTTGGCGGGTTGGTGGGTGTTTGGTCCGGGGTTTCCCCCTGGGGGATGCGGATCTCTCTGCCGCCCCTCGCGCGCCCCAGCGGCGAGGGGGAGGTGGGTCCCAAAAGTTCTGCCCCTGGTCCCCAGCCCAGAGGGGGTGGAGGTGGGGCTGTGAGGCAGATGGGAGGAACACCTGTTGCATTTGCATCGCAGAGGCAGAGGGCACAGCAGGAAGCGAGCATCGCTTGTCTGCTATGGGGAAAGGACATCCCCAGACCCGAGACGAAGTTTCTCGGGACAGCTTCTGTCTTCCCATTGCTGGCATGCCTCGGTGATTTTGGGGAAAGGAAGAGTTTGGTCACCCCTTCTGCCATTGTACTGGCAGCAGGGTGCGGGTCTGTGCCAATGCAGAGCCTGCCTCGGGGGCTGGGCCTGGGCTGTCTGCCTTGGTTGCTTGGGCCAGGGCCACCTCCCGGCCTCCTGTTGGGTTTGGGGGCTTTGCTTCCCCCTTCTGGTCCTGGGCCACCTTTCTGTGGGCCAGGTCTGGGGTTCCTGATCCTTCCACATGGGCCAGGGCCCCCAAGGGCCTCTCTCTGGCTCCTTTGCTGCTGCTGCTCTTTCCGACAAAAAAAAAAACAACAAAAAAAACAACAACAACAACAAAAAAACCAATTAAATTGAATTGAATAAAAAAGGGTGAAAGAGCTGGCAGCAGCTCAGAGGCATTGAGGAGCCAGGGATTGGCTTCAGCCCAAGTTGTTCAATAAAGGGCTGTGGCAAGACATTTCAGAAATTTTCTCAAAATTCTTTGAAGACTGTCAATGGACTTTTGATAACTATTGATGGACTTTTCTGTAGCAAGCCTGTTTCAGGACCAAAAGAAACTTTCAGATATGGCAAAGAGGAACATCTTCAAGCCATGGACTTTTCCTGAAACTCAGCTGCTTGGACTTGAATTTTCTTTGCATTGTTTTTGCATTTTCTTATATTATAGAATTGTTTTAGTGATATGATAGAATTTATGTTCTACGGGTGAAGAAATTCCCAGTGCATTCCACAGGAGCACTTGAGTGGAGTTTGATTGGCAACAGATAACCTGTCAAGTGTTTGTCTTTTTCTTCGGCATGAGTACAGCAGAGAAAATTACAAACACTTTTTCCTTTTAATTTAATTAAATAAAAAAAGGTGACATGTTGCAGACATCTTTCATGAAAAATCCTTTCTTAGGATTTTTCCTTGTGAGAAGCTGCAGTTTCAGCAACCAAAGTAAACAATGGTTATCTGCTGCTGTGGAATGCAACAGGTGGACCCGTGATTGGTCTCCTGTGGGTGTTTGGATTTCTTGACCACTCATGGCAGAGCTGGCTCTTGCTCTCTGTCTGAGACACATATCTTTGTTATTCATTCTTTTCTATTCTTAGCTTAGCTAGCTTCTCAAGAAACCTTTTCCTTTCTATTGCTTTTTAGTATAGTCTAATGTAACATATATCATAAAATAATAAATCAAGCCTTCTGATCATGGAGTCAACATTCTCGTCTCTTCTTCATCCTGAAAACCCTTGTGACCACAGTCACAAGTGGCCAGTAAAGAGACAAAGTGAATGTTAAAAGGAGTGAAAGAATCCCCCGGGGTAACTGGGACTGGGTCTCAGAGAGGGGCTGGACCCCTCGGAGGAAGGGAGCAGAGGAGTTTCCTAGCCCAATCCACTAGGAAATGGGACAAAAGGGGCTCCTAAAAACCTGCTGGGTTGAGGGATTAATATTCCAAGAGCATTCAGGGTAAAGCAAAATTCTGCTGGATTGAGGATATGCTCAAGAGCATCTGGGATTGGACAACACAGGTGGATTGAGAAATAAAAAAATGCCCAAGTGTTGGGGAAGATGAAACAGGAAAGCCTTATAAATATGATTGTCTGGCAAAAGATTTTGACAATATAGAAACTATAAGCAAGATAGAAATCAAAGCAAGCTTTGAGATACCTCAGTTACTGAACAACTGGAAAACAATGGTATGGCTGGCTGAAGGTAATCCCCTTTTGATGGAACAATTCCCTCTGCTTGCAGACAGATCCGAGGGTCAGAGCAGATCCTGCCAGCTTGGCAGAAGGGGTCAAAAGAGGAGTTTTTACGGTTTAAAATGTAACACAGTGTGGTAATGTAATGATTCTTATAGGCTGTATGTAAATGCTATAGGACGTGCATCTTGTACTAGATTGGCTGTTGAGAAATAGAATATTCAACACAAAAGAAGATTTATTGTGTTGTAATGGGAACCTTACTCTCTTACGCTTTTGCTCTCTTACGTTTTACTCTCTCACCCTCTCATCCTCTCTACCCCTCTCTTCTCTCGGGCCTGCTCCAGCTGTGCCTGGCAGCTCCAAGCAGGGCCCTGCACCCGGGCCCTTTGCAATAAACCGCAAGTTCCAGGGCCTGGCTGCAGAGATCTCTCGTCTCCGTCCGTCCCGACCGTCCTACCCCCCGACGCTCCTACACCCAAGAGCATCTGGGGTTGGCCAGCACAGCTGGGTTGAGGGATATCCAAGAGCACCGGGACTGACCAGAAACACCTAAACTTGTAATAGGTGATGTGAAAGTAAAAGGTACCTTATTGTTGTCTTGTTTGTGTGTGAGAGTGAGTCACACACAAAATCAGCCTCAGCTTCCTGGGCAGGTGGGAAGGGGGGGCTGTGGAAAGAGGAGTGTGTGACCCACAAATAAGCCATTGTCCCTTGGGTGGGTGGGGGCTGCGACAGAGCATGTGTGTGACTGCAAACGGGCCATTGTCCCCCCGGGCCTGTGAGGGGGCCGTAGCTGAAGAGTGTGAGTGACACAAATCAGCCTCACAGGTGAACGGGCACCGGAGGCAGCAGAGTCAGGGCCCTCCCAGGAGGCCGGGAGATACTGAGACCCAGAGGCCAACGCCAAGGGGAGGGGGCCACAGGGACTCGCGATTCTCTGTCAACAGGGATCCACTTTGTGTCCTCAGCGTGTGAAAGAATGTGTGGAAGTGAATGAGAAATAGAAGCGAGTGAATGTAGACAAATGAAAGTATATGTAATGTAGATTGTGTATTTTAAGCTTCACTATATCTACTTGGAGAGAGGTGGATTGCACTGAAAGTAGTGTGAGAAAAAGGTTTTTTATTTTTAAGTGTGTAGTTGAAAGAAAAGTGGTATTTCAGTTGTTAGTGAAAGTGAAAAACAGAGGCAGATGATGAATAGATAAGATCTTGAAAAATGAGACAGAAAACCAGTAAGTTGGATTACAGGGAAAAAAAAAGAAAAAAAAATAGCCCTTTGGCAGTTATGTTAGGTAACAGAGATACAACTCCTTGCAAAAGGAGAAAGTACAGTGTATGTAGTAGTTGATGGGAAAAACATGCAAACTATGGAAAAAGGGAAATTAAACTTAAACTAGTAAGCTCAAACTCGTGAATTATATACTTTAAAAAGAGCACTAGAATATTTAACACAAAATAAAGGAACCATATATACTGATTGAAGGTATGCCTTTAGCGTAGTACATACCTTTAAAAATTTGGAAAGGAAAAAGATTACTTAATTCAAGAGGAAAAGGTTTAGTACATGAGGAACTTATTTCAGAGGTTTTAGAGGCATTAAAATTACCTAAAAGAGATAGCTATAGTACATATTAAGGAACCCCAAAAGGGAAAGACCCCAGAAATAAGAGGAAATAATTTGGCAGATGACGAAGCCAAGGATGCAGCAGAAAATGGAGCTGAGTGAGTTATGTTAATATTAACTCCAAACGAGGAAAAACTGGAAATTCCAAAGTTTAGGGAAGCCGAGAAAAAAGAATTAAACAAGACAGGAAGTGAACAAGATAAACCAGGGAAATGGAAACTTCTTGATGGAAGACAATTACTTAATAAAATGTGCTTACTAGGAAAATATTAGAAGACATGCATCAGAAAACCCACTGGGGTACTCAAGCTTTGTGTGATCATTTTTTAAGGAACTATGGGTGCACTGGGATTTTTAGAGTAGCAAAGCAAGAAACTGAAAGATGCTTAATTTGCCAAAGGATAAATAAAAAGGTGATGAGAAAAACAACATTAGGAGGTCGTGAGTTAGCTCGTCGACCATTTCAAAGTATCCAAGCAGAAGTTTAGATTTGTTAGGCTCTGGATTTATTTGTAAAAAAACCCATTTAATCTAGAAGAAAGAGAATATGGCATAGGTTAGACAGGAGATTTTAGGAGAATAAAAATCTTTAAAGTATGAGAAACCCCCGAGACAAAACAGGAAGAGAACAAGGGGAAATGAAAGGGAGGGGAACAAGAGGAAAAGTCAGAAAGAGAGTGGGATCCTCTGCAGCTCTTGCCCCCTCCGTTCGCGGCCGAGGCGCCTGTCCCGGGTCCCGGCTCGCTGCCCGCCTCAGCTCCGCCTGCCCCGGTTTCCATCCCAGGTGCGGGCTCACTGCCCAGGGCAGCTCCACCTGCCCCGGCGCTGGCGGTGAATTTGTGTGCCCTGCTCCCACTGCCCGGCCCGCGGCCGCTCTGCCGGCCATGCTGGGGAAGATGGGGGTTGCTCTGTCCTGCCGCGTGGGCCGAGGTCACCGCGCCGACCGCACCGAGGGCGGGTCCCAGCCATCCCATCCCCGGCTGCCCTGCCCGTGCCAGCTGCGCTGGGCACCACCGCTGCTGCTGCCGGGGTCTCCCACCTGCCTTTTCTCTGCCGCGAGCTGCCGGATCAGCCGCCATAAGCCATGTGGGGGCTGCCCACGCTCCGGCTCGGTCTCACGGGAAGATCCCCCTCTGCCGATTCCGGCAGCAGACCCTGCCCACACTCCCACCGAGCCTCGGCGGGATATCCTCCGTGCTCCAGCGTGGCTGCTCTGGGGGCTGCAGGGGGATCTCTGCATCCCCATGGATCTGCAGGGGGATCTCTGCATCCCCATGGATCTCTGCATCTGGCACCGCCGTTTTTGGAGGCACCAGGAATAGGCTGAGCTCTGCCTGAAGCTCTTCTCACAATCCCCACACCCTTCCCGGCACAGGGAGGCTTTTACCTCCTCACAGCTCCCCAGGCTGGGTTGGCAGCCCCTCCTCGTGTGGGATCTCTGGGGCTTTTCCTCCCCATTGGACTCCTGTGCCGTGGAGCTGTTCCAAATGGCCTCTTCCACGAGGTTCTGTGGCAGGGATTTGTTCTCCCTGGTCTCTGTCTGCAGCTCAGTGCGTGAGGGAGGAAGGACAAGGAGAGGAAGAGACAGGGAGAAGGGAAAAGGAAAAGGCAGGAGGAGAGGAAGGAACAAGAAGGAACAAGGGAGGAAGGAGATGGGAAAGGAACATAGATGGATGTAGGACAGAATGAGGAGAAGAAGGAGGGTGGACAAGGAGAAGATGGGATTTGCCTCCATGCCAGAGGGAAGGGGAAGGAGATCCCCCCCAGTCCATCCCTGGCAGGATGGCGTTGGCAGTGAGGCTGTCCTGCAGCGATGCTGGGCTGGGAGATGGAGCAGCAGGGAGGGGAAAGGGGCAGTGATTCCTCCTGCCCTGCCTGGCTGTCCCAGTCTGGAGCATCCTGGCGCTGCCGAGGCCCTTGGAGCGTCCGGCACTCAGGAGCCCGGAGCTCACGGCTGCTTTATAAAGCTGACAAAGTTGGCAGGATGGGTCTGGGTATGATCTCAGCAAACTGGGTTTATTGGTACAGGAGCAGGGGACAGAGCTGAACTGGGTCCAGGCACAAAGACAGGGTGCAAGCTGAGGGCACAGGGGGTTTTTATATGGGGTAGTGAGGGTGGAGCTGAGGGTCAGGGTCCAATGGATATGGGGGAAATGGGGCAAAGGAGGGGTTAAGGGTCCGGACAGCTAATAGGGAAACAGGGGCAGAGGAATGCAGTAAACTGGGCCAATGGAGGGACAGAGAGCTAGGGACTAATCAAAGATGGGTAATAGGGGTGAACTAGGGTAATTAGGCCAACAGGCCAATGGGGTAACATAACTTTCCAAAAATCAGCATGTGCCGGCAAAGATCTATAGGAGAAGCAAGCTTGTCACCATAACCTTGAAATCTATTCTTCTTATTAGGGACCAGTCCTACACGGGTGGGAGATTGAGACTCCCATGGGCCTCCACACCAGTGCATCTTCCTTTTCCTCGCAGCCTCCTCCTCCTCCATCCAGACAAAGTTTAGGGTTGACAAATCCTGGCTTTGGGGGAAGAACAAGGGGTGAGCACCTTGGGTTTTGTGAGAAATGAGCCTCACTCTTTAGAATTTTTGAAAGTTTAATAAGGAATAATAAGGGACAAATCAGTAACAGCGCTGGGTGTTGGCAATGGCCAGAGGCACACCGGTTAACCACAGCAACTCTTCTTGTCTAGTTTCTCCATTGTATTGTTCAAATACATATTCATAATGATTATACATATTCAAACATTTCCTGGAACTCATTTACATGTTCCAGGAATTCTTTAGGTTGGTTTGACCCCCAACTCGCCTTTTTAGAGCACGTGCAGGAATCGTGGATTGCTGTTTTGAGGGTTGTGTGTCACTGCCTCACAAGGGCCCCTGTTCTGTGGTTTCAGCAGGTGACAGTTATTGACAGTGGAAGGGTCAGTGGCAGGGGCCTCATCACATCCCTTCCTTAGATGTTATCTGACCATGCAGACGCTTTTAGCTACTTCCTCAAGTACTTTAAATGAACATTAGCTATTTCACAAATATCTCTGAGTTGTTATTGTCAGTTAGTTACAAAAATAAAAGCATTAGTTATTATTTCACAACTACGGCTACTTCTGTAAAAGTTAACATTCTAATGCACAACACATGGCATCCACTTTAATATTTTGCAAAAGCCAAAACTATAATGTATGTTTTTCACACTGTCCACTAACTAGAATATCATCCATAAATGATGTTCTGAGGATATGAGCTACACACGGGCCAGGCATTGGCCACAAAGAGCTGACAAATTATACTATAGCAAAAGCAGTGAAAAGTGATTACAAACTGTACTCTATCAAACTCATTGTGATTAAGAATATTTTGCAGAAGTCAATACCTAATAGCAAAAGCCAGCACTACCTAGTTATTTATAACAAACCCAGGGCAGGTTTTTCCCTTGCATGGAGCACCTGGGCCTTCCCCGGGCCCCTTCTGCCCTCCTGCAGAGCCGGTGGCATTTTCCAGCACACACAGTTTGTAACCAAGAGCCGGGTGCAGCCGAGAAGGCTCCAAGCGCCTCCTTCCAGGCTGACTCTGCAGGTGCCGAGGCTGCTCTGGGCTCTGCCAGGGCTCTGCTGGGGCTCAGCTCTGGGCCAGGCTGGGCCCGCCCTCCCCTCACATTGCTCCGGGCAGCTGAGTCACAGCGGGAGAGGGAAGGGACACGTCAAGGGAGTTGAGGTTTAAGAGCGTTTTTATTCATCAAACTTTCATAACAAACAGGCTGCTCTAACTACCATAACTAACTAGCAATGCTAACTACCCTAACTAACTACCAGTGCTAACTACCATGACTAACTAATTGTCCTAACTACTGTAAGAAGAAGCTGTCCTCAAGTGCTTCATCTGCTCTGCTGCTCCCTCAGGTTCTTTGCTGCAGTGATCAGAGGGGTCAGGCTGGAGAGAGGCTTGGCTGATGATAAAAATGGGTGCTGCCCAAAGGATAAAAAATAAAGAAATGAACTGTTACTTTCCAGAGTCAAGTTCCTCACAGGCTCTGTTGCAACAGGACAAAGGGAAATGGTTTGAAAATTGAGGGAAGCAGGCTCAGATTAGATCTAAGGAAGAATTTTTTAACCAGGAGAGTGGGGAAATACTGACAGGAGGTGCCCAGAGATGTGGGAGGTGCCTCCTGCCTGGAAACATCCAAGCTCAGGTGAGGCAGGGCTCTGAGGCCCCTGAGCTGCTTGAAGATGTCCCTGCTCGCTGTGGGGCACCAGGTCCAGATGAGCTCGAAAGGAGCCTGCCAGGCCACAGCAGGCGAGGATTCTGCTCGCTCTGCGCGTGGAACGCAGCGAGACTGGAGACTATCGGAGGGGGCCCCACAAGAAAACCCCTCCCTGGCGCTGCTGCTTCCCCTGCAGCCCTTGGCTCTCACCTGCAGCAGCTCCTGGGCAGCCCAGCGCCGCTCCTCGTCCGGCTCCAGGCTGCACTCGAGGAAGTCCCGCAGCAGAGCCGACAGGCGCCGGGGCTCCTGCAGCTGCGGGGTCCTGTTCTGCCGGATCAGAGCGCGAGCCTGCAGGGAAAGCAAACTCAGCGCTCTGCCAGCTCCCTTCACACCCACACGGGCTCACATCCACCCCGGGGCCTCAGCCCCAGCTCCAGGGCCACTTTCCTCCCTGCCAGAGATGCTGCTCAGAGCTCATTTTGCTATGCCAAGCAAAAAACCCAAACCCTGGGGCTGCCACAGCCACTGCAACATCCAAATGATCTCGCCTTGAGAGCCAGTTTCATTGGCTGGCTTTGTTAGTAGGAACCTCCATCAGAAATAGCCCATTTTGCTTCTCCAAATATGGACACCAGCTTTACAGGCCATTTTCCAGAGTCACTGTGGTCTGCCTGTGTTATTTCAGAGGATTCTTCCATCAAGCGCATCTCTGCAGTGCCACTGACACTCAAGTAAATGCATTCCTGATGCCCCATCCCAGAAACTGCCAGGCAAGAAACAGGAGGTTTGTGATGCTGAAAGCTCAGGCTTGGTGACACAGAAAAAGTAGCTTGGACTAGGAAAGAAATATGATAGACTATGGGGATGTTAAACCATCATCTTCATGTTTTCAACAAGTTTCCCAGTGAGAAGAATCAGGGGGGTGATCATCTTGCAAAATGTCTTTTAGAAACTCCTGCAGAAATCTTGTTGGGTTTGGGGCTGGGATTTGGGGATGGTGTGGGGTTTTCTTGCAAGATAACATTAGAGCTGATGCACTTGCTTCATATTTCCAGGTCATCCTCTCAGCTAGAAGAGCTGCAACAACGAAAAGCCCAAAGCAAATTGTTGCTGGAGACTGCAGCAAATTTGTCTGTGTGGAGGCACAAGTCCTCTGGGAATTCCCTTCCCATGTGCAGAAACCTCCAGCTGCTGCTCCCAGTGCAGGGTCCCCCTGTGCTCGCAGCCTCTGCAGGCACTGGAGAATTTGCCTCTTACCATGGCCGCCGTTTCCCTGAAGTAAGGAGGTTCTCCTTCCACCATCTCGATGGTCACAATGCCGAAGGACCAGATGTCCACCTTGGGGCCATAAGGAGATCTGGTCACAACTTCTGGGGCCATCCAGTGAGCAGTGCCCACCATGGAGCTGCGCTGGTCCTGCTCAGGGCTGAGCTGAGCGCAGAGGCCAAAATCAGCTGAGGACAGAAACAAACCCTGTCAAAGGCAGCTGCAATGAGGAAATCAGCACAAAGATTCCCCAGGCTCAGTCTGAGAGTGTAGTAGTGAAGTCAGCTGGAAAAGCCCTCAGGGCTGTAGCCAAGGAAAGATGGAACTGGGCCCTTCAAGAAACCCTCAGCTTTCCTGCAGTGGCTTTTACTGATTCCCTTGGAGCTTTAGATTCCCACTGCTGCCCCTCTGGAAGGGCCATGGCCAGAGCAAAGGCACTGCTGGCCCCCTGCTCCTCTCCTGAGCTCTCTGCAGGGGCAGCCACTCTCAGCTGGCAGCAGGGGCTGGGCAGTGCCCCCAGCAGCCCTTGTGGGGCTCTGGCCCTCCCTGGGAAGCAGCCCCAGCCCCGCAGCCCGGGAGCGCCGTGCCTGGCCAGGAACACCCACCCAGCCTGACAGAGCCGTCCATGCCCAGGAGGATGTTGGAGCTCTTCAGATCCCTGTGGATCACCCGGTTGGAATGGAGGAAATCCAGGCCCTGCAGACACTGAGAGAGAACAAGAAACACGAGGGCAAAAATCAATGGCTGGAATATATCACACCAGAAAGGACAGCTCAGAATTCTGCCAGCAGCAGCTTTGCTGTGACAGGCCAGGAGTGCAGTGCACACAAGCTCCAGGCAAACGGTTCAAGGCAAAGCTGAGAACAGCAAATCAAATCCAAACCAGACAGAGAGTACCACAACAGCAGGAGAAAGAACAAGAACAGAGTAGAAGTGCAGTGATGCTGGCAGGCCGTTCACTGCAGAGGCTCTTTCTTCTCCAGCTCATGAAAACAACTCAGAAACAAAGCCCTGAGCATGAAGCCACTCCTGTTCTCACACCCTGTAGGGTGTGAGGGTTCTCACTCCCTGGAAGGACCATCGTGTCCCAGCCATGGGAGTGACAAGCAGGATCCCTCACCTCCCGACTGACAGCTGCCATCTCTCCTTCAGCCATGCGTGTCTGTCTGACAACGTCCCGCAAAGTTCCTCCATCCATGTATTCCATGACCAGCCAGAGATCTCCATCCACAAGGAAGCTGGAAGAGGAAAGCAATGGCATGGAGATGAAAGTGCAGAGCTCAATTCCCCCATGGAAAAGCCTGGAGGGGAGTTTTGTTTCCAGGTCACATGTCAGTGAGGACAGAATCAGATGGAGAGACATTCCTGCCAGGCTGCACAGTCCTTGAAATCTGCACAGTCTAAAGGGGAAGGAGACACCTGTGAGAAAGGAGAGGCCTTAGATGGCAAGCAGGTGAAAAATGCAGTTTAGCAACAGCCCAGATCAATGTGGAACCACAACCCTTGGCCCCAGCTGGTTCAGCTTCTGAACTCATCAGTTCCACCATTCCCTCCAGAACAAGGCAACACAACTGCCAGGGTTATCCAGGGGAGGAGGCCATGCAGCACTTGGGACAAAAGCAGTCAGAAAACCTTTCAGAAAGTCCCTTCAGAAAACAGGCAAGGCCAGTGAAAAATGGGCAAATGAGGCATTTCTGGAAACAAGAACCCGATCTTCCTGGCATCTGTAGCAATGGAAAAGGGCTGGGAAGAAGAAGCCAAGGGAAATAATTTCTGCTGTGGTTTATCAGCACTTGCTGGGAGACACAGCAAACGGGGTCAACTTGAAGGAAAAACCAAAGCAAAGCAACAAAAGCACGTGGAGGGAGTGAACTGCCAGGCTGTTATTTTGGGAAGATGTGGCTGGGTCAGGCATTTTCAAAACAGGCTACAGACTCCTGATGCCAGGAAAGGTTAACGCAGGGCCCGGGCTCGGGATCAGAGCTGAATCACTCACCTGTCCAAAGAGTTGACAATGTTGGGGTTCTTCTTGTCCTTCAGGAGCAGGATCTCATTCACAGCTCGTTCCCTGTTCTGCCCTCTGAGACTCATTTTCTTGATGGCCACCTGAAGGGACATTGCAGCTTTGAACTGGAGGAGTCTGTGGCAGGAGGCCACAGCAAACACGGAGCGAGTCTTTGTGGAGCGACGGAGCCGGGCTGTGCCAAACTGCCTTGGGATGGGACACCAGAGCTCAGCAAGGGCCATTCCCACAGCCCATTGCTCTGCCAGCTGGGGGCTGCTTACAGGACACATGGCCAGAGACATTTGGCCTTGCAAGCTCTGCAGAAATGGTCCCTCAGCTGTCAGCCTCAAAGCTCTAACAACATTCTCTGCACCTACAGTCTTCTCAAATGGCCTCAACACTCCTACTATTATTATTCAAACCCATTTTGCAAGCAGGAGGTAATTCTGGTTCTGTGAAAACAGAGCAAAACAGCCAGGAACCCCTTAGCAATTCTATGGGATTTGGTCATGATTTCAGATCCAGCTGCTCTGTTTGGGATTGCACAACAAAGCAGACACGCACACCCATTGCTCAGGTGATCCCTGTCACAGGCTGTCACTGACACCAGACCAAACACAACTTCAGGCTTTAGGAGAGAGCTTTGCTCTGGATATCCATATCCTCATTTCTCTCCCTCTCTCTCTGTGAACAGCTGAAGTAGGACTAAAACCCCAAACTGATCCCAAGCAGGATCTCTCCATAATTAGGCCTTGAGGTATCCTTTGAAGATGAAAGGCAGGATGGAAATAATAATAATGTTATAGTTTAGCTAAGAATAGCTAAATAATGTTCCTGTCTGAGGTTGGGATGAAGATCAATTGGGCCTCAGTCTCCAGCAGCTGATGCATTCACACTTTTAGATATGAAGGCCAAGCCAGCGTGTCCTGCTCTGACAGACACCGCTGCCCTCCTTGCATTCCTTTGGTGCTTCAGAAGGACCAAGTCTGTCCCAGCTGTGCTCTGCAGGCTGACACTGCTCTGCCTTCAGAGGAGCAGCCTGGGCAGGAAAGCTCTGCTGGCCCCCAAAGCTGCAGCCACAGCTCCCAGCAGAGGGGAAAGCCCTGGAGAGCTGCCAGGCGTGCTGGGCGTGTTGGCACTGACCTCTCCTCCAGTGGCCCTGTCGAGTCCTTTATAAACGGTTCCAAAAGCCCTGGAGACAAAACAGCAGAGAAGAAAGAAGCAGCGCTTTAGGCCCTGGCAGGGAAAGCCAGCCCAGACAGGAGATCTCTGCTGCCTGCAGCGTTCACAAACACCTGGGTGCATCGACCCTTCCAACAACAGCACAGCAGCCACCAGCCCTCTGCCATGCAAGGTGTGCAGGAGAAAACTGAGACCCAACATGAAGGAATTGGGCTGGAGCAAATCCCAAATGTCCACCCTGAATTGCTTTAGTTCAAAACCTGAGGTGAGAGATGGCTGTCTAAAGAACTGGAAAAGAATGCATTTCATCCTTTTCCATTTCCTGCCTAAGACCTGCAGGTTCCACAAGGGCCCTGCCATCAGGCAGGTGATGCTTTTTCCCCCAGAGTGCATCAGCTCTGTGCCTGTTACTGAATGGATGGGGTCTGCTACCTGTGCTAGAATAGAGCACTTATTAGTTCATCTCTGGTTTCTGTTTCTAAACCATTAGGTTGATAATCCTGACCAGATATTTTTTGAAGGAAAATATTTGAAAGAAATCTTCTTGAGAACTGTTTTCTGACAGTCACCACATGGTGAGTTGCTCTTTTAGGCAATCCAGTTCCAGGGACAGAAGATCTTCCAGGTCCTGCTCCTTGCTGCAGGCAGGACACTGCCAGCCTCAGGGGCCTTTGACGGCACCTTCTGACCACAGTTATCAATTCTGATCAGGACTGAGAGACAGCAGGATGGTAGCCCAGTGTCTGAAGGTGCTTGGAGCTCTCCTGACTTCTCACTCGATCCTGCACCAGCACAACACCCGGCCCTGCTTGTGCAACAGTAGCTGCCGTGCACTTACCCTTGGCCAATCTGCTCCACTTCCAGGTATTTCTCGGCAGGCTCCTCCTCGCTCACGGTGTTCCCTGAAAGAAACCACGTGGAAGACGCTCCCTCCCAGAGTGAGACCCTGCCTTGCAGCAGAGCCAGAAGCAGCCCCACTCCCTGGGGCCGTGAGCCCCTTGGTGTCAGCTGGGGAAGGACAATCAATGGCTCGGTGACATTCAGCTGCAGAGCAACACTGGGTGCAGCTGATGCCCAGACACACACACAGCACCTGCTCGGGCACCCAGGAACAGAGCAGACGTACTCAGCTGCATCAGGCACCACTCCCCTCTCCCCTCTGCCTGCCCGGCTGTGCTGCTGTCAGAATGTTCAGCCCAGGATCCCACAGCGGAGGGAGGTTCCTTGTCCTCTTCCCAAGCAGAGGGAGCTTCTCCATCCTCTTCCCAAAATGCTGCAGCTTCTCCATCCTCTTCCCAAAATGCTGGAGGTTTGCCATCCTCTTTCCAAGCCAGGGGATGTTTGCTGTCCACTTCCCATGCTGGGAGATGTTCACTCTCCTCTTCCCAAGCCACAGGATGTCCTCCATCCTCATCCCACACTGGGAGATGTCCATTGTCCTCATCCCACTCCGTGGGAGCTTGGCCACTCTGGTCCCACACCAGGGGCCATCCACCGTCCTCGTCCCAGGCCGGGAGATGTCCCCTGTCCTTGTCCCACCCCGCGGGAGCCTCGCCGTTGCATTCCCACCCCGCGGGATGTTCGCCCTCGTCTCCCAGAGCAGCGGGAAGTTCACTGTCATCTCCCGGCGCTGAGGGAAGTTCACCATTGTCCCCCAGAGCAACGGGAAGCTCACTGCTGTCTTCCTCCTTGTTGACCTCCTCTTCGGAAGCAGAGGGAGCCCCAGGAGGTGCTGGTGCTGGTTCTGTGCCCTGTGGACAGACGGCAGCGTGAGGGACGGGAAGTTCTATCTCAGTTATCACCTTATTTATCCTCAGTTGCACATCCAGCTGCACTACACAGAAATTTGGTTTGGAGCTGTTCCAACTAACAATGGGCTACAGTCGACATTGCCACTTATTGTTTGGAATTCCATATTCCACCATGGCTAAAGCCAGCAAGCAATCCTCTGCCTGCAAAACCAGACCTGCAGCTCTTCAAAAACTCTTCAGCAGAAAAGGAGAAAACTGATGGGAATTCCTTTGCTGCTGCTGCTGCTGCAAAGACACTGACAGGAACTTTCCTTCAGCCTCCCAGGCTGGCCCTCGACTGCCACATGCTGAGCTCACAACTTGCTGCACAATTCCAAACACCAAAGGTTCCTTTCCCACTCACCGAAGGAGGAGCTGCTCGGAATGCAGACATGAGGTGCCCTGCAATGGGAGAGGGAACATGAACCAGATGCTGTTAGGAGAAAAACTGCCATTACTGGGAAATGCCACGGAGCAATGCAACCCCAAGAGAGCATTTTGCTTTCACTGCATCCCTCCAGGAGCCACAGTCCCTTCCCACAGCAAGCAAGAGAACAAGCACAAAACACTGGGCTGGGTCAGTTCTTGGCTGGAGCAGCAAAGGGAGGGAGTTCCAGGCTCTGCTGGCACAGACTCCCTGCTTGAGGGAACAGAACCCCCCAGGGCTCATTGCAGATGCTGTGCACGCCCCGCTGGCTGCAGACACCCCCTTTTTCAGCTGCAGCTGCGGGCAGGAGCTCTCCCAAAGCAATGGTGTCTTCATGGCCATTTGGTTCCAAACTCAACTCAGCTCCAGAGGAAGAACAGAAAGCACACAGCAAGCCCAAAGCCACAGATGCTGCACGAGGGAAAACCTCAACTTACGTGCCAAGTGGGTTAAAAAATACCCTGAATAAGCCACAGAGTACAGAGTGCAAACTGCAGCAGCCACGTGCTGGATCATTTTGGCTGCGCTGCACACGCCTGCAGCCTGTAGCCCTGCAAGCACAGAAGGACAGGGCTGGGCTGGCTGCTGAGAATGCCTCGGGCAGGAAGATCCTCCGGCAGCGAGCCCAGAGCCACTCTGGGCACTGAGGCCTCCGTGTCCCACAGCAACGGGAACACCACGGGGACGTGGCGCTGTTCCTGTGACATCCCAGCAGCAGCTCACGCAGAAGCCGCCTGGAAGGTTCTCCTGTGTCACAAAGGAGCACAAAGAACCCTCCCAGGGCACAGCCCATGGCCCAAAGGATGCAAGAGGAACTCGGAAAATGCAGCAAACAAGGACACCCCATAGCCCAGCCTGAACACTGAGGAGAACAAGGACAGGACCAAAGCAAAGGAAACGTGACCTTTAGTCACTGATAGTTCTGACTAAAAGCAGCAAGCCTTGTTCCATCTGGGATCTTTGTTCTAGTTCTAAAAACAAGCAAGGGTCTCCACTCTAAATACACAGAAGGCAGGAACTGGGGAGGAGGTGGGATTAGGAAGGAGGAGGAGGAGGAGGGAGAGAGGAAAAGGAGGAGCAGGAAGAGGAGGAGCAGGAGCAGGAACAGGAGGAACAGGAGGTTCCAGTGCCCCCTGTGGCCGCAGCCACGGGACCATCGCCCCCAGCTCGTCTTGCAGGTGAGCGGGCAGGGGGAGGTCGTCCCAAATCTGTCGGGGGGTCCCTGAGAGGGTTTTTTATTGGGGTGTGTTTGGAGCTCGCAGATTGTGGAATTGACCCCAAATATCATCTGGTGTCTCTGGGAGGTTTTGTTTTCTCTGTGTGTGTAGGTTTGGATTTTGCAGGAGCCCAAAGCTGAGCCCCTTGGGGGGATCTTTGGGGGCCCATGTGGCCATTGCCCAGTATGGGCAGGGGAGGACATTGGTCCTGGGGACCCCCGGGAGAGCAGAGGAGGGGAACCCCTGGGACCCCCAGAGTGGGGAGAGCAGAGAGGGGCGATCCCAGAGCTGGGGGACCCCGGCAGACTGGAAAGGGGGGGAGCCTGGAGAGGAGAGACCCCTGGGATCCCTGGGATCTCAAAGTAGAGCATCAGGGGAGAAGGGCCCCCATGGACCCCCAAAAGGCTCTGGATCATCCCTGAGCAGGACGCCAGAGAATGGAGAAGCCCTGGAACCATTGGACCCCCATGATCCTAAGGAAAGGAAACCTCTGGAACCCCAAAAGTGGAGAGATCAGCAATAGGGAACTGCTGGGAGAGTTTTTTGGGGCTGAATCTTGACATTGTGGGGATTTTCATGGACACAAGACTCCTGCTGACTTCTAGAGATGGACCTGGCCAGGAGGAGCCTCTACTCCAAGGCGTTCCCACCATGGTTTCCCCAAACCAGGGTCTGTCATTCCCAAGCTGTGGCCAGATGGAGGAGGAGGAAAAGGCCCAGACATTCCGCACAAGGAGGGGCTGCAAACCCAGCCCAGGGAGCTGTAGGGAGGAAAGAGCCCCCCTGAGCCAGGAAGGCAGCCTGAGATCCAGCCAGAGCTCAGAGCTGATAGAGAAGCCTCATGGCAGGGAGAAGCCCCACAAATGCTTGGAATGTGGGAAGGTTTCAGCTACAGCTCCACCCTGATGGAACACCTGAACATCCACCCTGGGGAGAGGCCCTGGGAGTGTGGGGAATGTGGGAAGAGCTTCAGTGGGACCTCCGACCTGAGCAAGCACCACAAGATCCACACTGGGGAATGGCCCTAGGAGTGCTTGGAATGTCAGAAGAGCTTCAAATGGGATTCAGAGATCGTCACTCACCAGCACTTGCACACCAGGGAGAGGCCCTGCGAGTGTCCCGAGTGTGGGAAGAGCTTCGTGCGCTGCTCCAGCTCCATCCCCCATGGGAGGATCTGTGCTGGATGATCCCCAGTGACCCCTGTTGGGCAGAGCCCTGGTGACCCCTGTTCTGGGTGATCCCCGTTGGGTAGGGGGAAGGTGCTGGAGAGATTTCTTTCCCTTCTCCTTGTGCTGCTGTGATTTGGTTGGTAATAAATTCCCTCCCTGTGTCCAGGCTGGGTCTGTTGTGCCCGTGCGGGATTTGCTGAGGGATCTCTCCCGGTCCTTGTACTGACCCACGTCATTGTCGAAGTGCATGAACATTTGCCGGTTGTAGATGAACCTTACCTGTCCCCTGTTCCTGTACCAATAAACCCAGTTTGCTGCAGAGCATACACAGACTCATCCTGCCGACTTTGTCAGCTTTATAAAGCAGCCGTGAGCTCCGGGCTCCTGAGTGCCGGATGCTCCAAGGGCCTCGGCAGCGCCAGGACGCTCCAGACTGGGACAGCCAGGCAGGGCAGGAGGAATCACTGCCCCTTTCCCTTCCCTGCTGCTCCATCTCCCAGCCCAGCATTGCTGCAGGACAGCCTCACTGCCAACGCCATCCTGCCAGGGATGGACTGGGGGGATCTCCTTCCCCATCTCTCTGGCATGGAGGCAAATCCCATCTTCTCCTTGTCCACCCTCCTTCTTCTCCTCATTCTGTCCTACATCCATCTATGTTCCTTTCCCATCTCCTTCCTCTCCTCCTGCCTTTTCCTTTTCCCTTCTCCCTGTCTCTTCCTCTCCTTGTCCTTCCTCCCTCACGCACTGAGCTGCGGACAGAGACCAGGGAGAACAAATCCCTGCCACAGAACCTCGTGGAAGAGGCAATTTGGAACGGCTCCACGGCGCAGGAATCCAATGGGGAGGAAAAGCCCCAGAGATCCCACATGAGGAGGGGCTGCCAACCCAGCCTGGGGAGCTGTGAGGAGGTAAAAGCTTCCCTGTGCCGGGAAGCGTGTGGGGAATGTGAGAAGAGCTTCAGGCAGAGCTCAGCCTATTCCTGGTGCCTCCAAAAACTGCGGTGCCAGATGCAGAGATCCATGGGGATGCAGAGATCCCCCTGCAGCCCCCGGAGCAGCCACGCTGGAGCACGGGGATGCCTGAGAGGAGGCTGTGCCCCCGTGGCCAGAGGGGCCCCGCTGGAGCAGCCTGTCCTGGCAGGACTGACCCCGGGGCACAGTGACCCACGCTGCAGCACTTGGAGGGGGGCTGTGCCCCGTGGGATGGACTCAGCTTGGAGAAGTTCCTGGAGAAGTCTCCGGTGGGAGAGACCCCGGGTGCAGCAGGGGAACGACTCCCGTCCCTGAGCAGAGGGAGAAGCCCCGGGGCATGAAGTGAGCACGGCCCCATTCCCTGTCTCCGGCACTGCCGGGGTAGGAGGTGCAGCTGGAAGGAGGGAGGCGTGGGGGAAGGCTGGATTTAAGGCTCTTCACTTACTTCTCATTATCCTGCTCTGAGTTTTTGGAGTTTTCTGTCAGAAATCTCTCCCCGCGCCCACTCATCCACAGGGTTGGGGCAATTTTCCCTTTTTGGGGGAAATCAAAGCGATTCCTTGATGCTCCTAATTAGAGGTAGCAGTAGTGAGGCTCCGGGGCTTCTCGCTGACCGGAGCCCCAGAAGCCGCAGTGCTTCGGGAAAGCCGTGGCGGGAGGTGCGGAGAAGTTTGTTTGTGTTTTCAGCTCAATCCCCTCGGGCCCGGGCCCGTTCCAGGGCTGTTCCTCATCTCCGGCTCTGCCCTCACGCAGCCCGGGGGGCCCTGAGAGCGCGGGGCGAGGCTGTGCCGTGTGCAGAGCCCGCCCCTGGCTGCGATTGGGCGACGGTGCCGTCAGTCGCGGACGGCTGACCAATCCACTGAAATGTTCCTCATTTCAGGGATTGCTCAGCAGGAAGGTCAGGAGCTGGAGCTGTCTGGTTGGTTATTCCCAGGGCAGCTTGTAATCTAATGATGCCATTGAAATGAGAAATCGGTTCTGTGGCTCCTGACATGAATTGGTTTGGGTTCCCAGGGGCTGGTCCATGGTGTTATAGGATTTGTTCTGCTGGCCGTTCATCTTTTCTCCATTTTTGGCCGCGCTCTCCAGCAAGGACTGCATCAATTGATGCTTTTCTCTACTTAAATCATCAAATACTTGGATTCCCAACTGATTTCCCTGAACTTGTGGTAGCAAGAACATTTCAGTGCTCTAATACACCCTATATAACACTGACAGTGACAGCACATGTTGGAGTGGGCAGAGGGATGATTCCCCCCCATTTATTTATAGTGAAGTTTTCCCAACATTCTTCATTTGCTGTTTCCCTTTGCAGCTTCGCCCGTTTCTGTTGCAGGGTCAGATATCCTCACCCTGGGCTCTGCCTTGAGCTGTGCAAATTCCATCAGTGCAAGCAGGCAGAGCTTGGGCTGAGGGACAGAGGGAATCAGCCCAATTCCTGCCCCAGGCAAGAGACCCAGGTCCATTGTCCAGGCTTTGCCCAGCAGTGTTCATTTGCATTTCTAAAGCTCCTCTGCAGGCTGCCTGGAATGAAGCTTCTCTTCCAGAGCATGACTCATATGCGCCCCACCCCAAAAGCCAGGGTTTGGGGTATTTTTAATGTTTGGGGGTTTTTTTGAAGAGTGTTCTATTAACGGTTTGTGAGTTAAAGGGTCACCTTTAAAGCTCTTCTAAACGCAGCCTGGAGGTAAACACCAGAAAACGCGGACCAAAATTTTGCCATCTCCACCAGCCAGGCAAACACACACTGAAAAAGAATCCAAAGCAATAAAGATATTTTCTACTTCTTCTGCTGAGAATAAAAACTGATTCTCACCCCCAAACCTAACTGACAATATGAAAGTAGGATTATTTAGAAAAAACATTCTCATGGTGTAATCTTATTTTAGGCAGCCCAGAGTGTGGGTGTGAGTGAGCCCCAGAGTGGAATTGTGCCGTGGTGCTCCCCAGCAGCTGTGGCAGTGCAGGCCCAGCCAGCGCTGAAGCTGCAGCAGTGGCAGCAAGGCTTGGCCGCAGTGGCTGGAGGTGCCAGAGGAGGGTGGCCAGGATTTCCGAGGGTTTGAGCAGAGGATCTGTGGGCAGGCCCAGGGGCTTGGCCCGCTGTGGAGCCCTGGCTGCTGCTGCGTTGCCTTCAGGGCAGGCTCAGGGGCGGCTCCCATGGTCCTGCTGCAGGCGGGAAGTGCAAATCTCCGGGGCTTCAGAGCCCCTGAGGCCAGGCTGAGGGGTCCCCCCGTGTTCAGCTGTGCTGGTGGCTGTTTCTGGCCTCAGGGACACTTGGCATGGGCCCCTTGGCCACCAGTGGTGCTGCTGTGCACTCCTTAGGCAGGAGCCGATGTCCTGGCTGGGTGTTGGCAACAGCAAAGTGCCAGGGCAGGCTCTGTGCCAGCCCAGCTTCCTGTGGGAGAATATACCTTGATCTCTGATCCAGTGCTTGCTGAAGCAGTCAGAATTGCTTTTGCTCCCCTGTTAGGTGCCATGGTGTCAGCAGAAGGTATTGAAGCCTTCCTGCTCAGGGCATTTCAGTGCCAGGCTCTTACAAGCACCCAGAGCTCCTTGGGTTGAGCTGAGCATGGGGCGGTGACCTGCGCTTTGTCTGATTCCCCTTCCTTCCCTCCCCTGGAACAGGCTGTTGCTTTTAGACACCACTTGTCCTGGTTGCTTCAGAGTACTTTGGAGAGGCTCCATATCTAATTTTCCCTATTTCCCTGGGGCTGCCCACACTTCAGGGTTCACTTCAGCATAGGCCTGGCCAGACATTTGACACAGAGGTACAACAGAACTGGCCTCTGTATCAACCTTTATAATATTAATTTGCATTCCAAATTTAGCGATCAAATCCCTTCCCAGTAAATCATGATAGCAATTAGGAGCAAATAAAACTTCATGCATTTCAAATCCTTCTCCCAGATCTACTAATAGTGGTTGAATAAAACCATACAGCTTTCCCACTTATGCCATGAATAATCAAAGACATTTTTGGCATTTCTCCCTCCCTTAGGTCTAAGATTCAGAGTGGATTGAGAGGCCCCTGTGTCCATCTGAAAATGCCTCCTCTCAATGCAGACCCACCTGAATGTTCTCAAGGGCTCCAGTGTGGAGGGTCCCTGGTGTGATGGGAGCTGTGACAGCCCTGCCAATCCATGTCCATCACGGGGTGGACTTGCTGGTCCTGAGGGTGCTGCTGTCTGTGCTTGCAGTGTCCTTGTGCCCTGCAGCTGGAGCCCTGATTCCTTGCCAGGGGCTGTTTGGGTGGGCTGTCCCCTGCCGAGGAGGGCAATGCCTCTGCCGGGTGATTGTGGCCGAGCCCGTGCCCTGGGTGCTGGGGCCCCCTTGGACCCTGGGGTTGATCCCTCAGGGGCTGTAGGAGCTCTGCCCTGGCCTTTGCCTTCAGCTTGGCCTTTTGCTGCTCCCTTCTTGCATTCATCTGCTGGGCCTTTGTGCCCAAGTGCTGCAGGGCCTTCTTCTTCCCCTCCTGCAGCCCCCCTCAGTGCCTGTGGGTGTTTGTCTTGCTTTACAAGACAGGTGTCTGCTTGGGAAGGCAGAAAAAGCCTCTCTTGGAATGGAGAATGCAAACCCCCTCCCTCTTAAGTTTTACAATAGTGAAATCAAGGGTCTCTCAGGCAAAGCTATGGGAATAGGAATACCAGTTCTTTACTAGTGTGTATAATAAAGCAAACAAACAACCACAGCTCCGGCAGTGACAACAAACAGAGCCCGGAGCCAGTCCCGGCCTTTCGGCTGCGGCGCTTTCCCGTTGGGTGCAGTTCCGGGCACGGCCGGCAGGGGCGCTGGTGGCTCCCGCGGGGCAGGGCAGCGCATCCCTGCCATGGGAACCTCTCTTAACGGAAATAGAGCAATCCCTTCATCTAACTCTTTCACTTTTTTACCTTCTATGACCTTTCTCCCGTGTTTTGAGAAAGAATTTGGAGAGGGCTGCCTTTTAACTGAGCTCCTAGTGTTTAGATAAGGCGCTTCCTGTAGAGAGAGAGCTTTCCTGAACAGCTGGAGCTGTGGTTACCAAGGGGATGTAACTCGGAGCAGGACGGGGTCAGGGGAGGATATCCCGCTGAGGCTCGGTGGGAGTGTGGGCAGGGTCTGCTGCCGGAATCGCCAGAGGGGGATCTTCCCGTGGAGACCGAGCCGGAGCGTGGGCAGCCCCCACATGGCTTATGGCGGCTGATCCGGCAGCTCCCGGCAGAGAAAAGGCAGGTGGGAGACCCCGGCAGCAGCAGCGGCGGTGCCCAGCGCAGCTGGCACGGGCAGGGCAGCCGGGGATGGGATGGCTGGGACCCGGCCTCGGTGCGGTCGGCGCGGTGACCTCGGCCCACGCGGCAGGACAGAGCAACCCCCATCTTCCCCAGCATGGCCGGCAGAGCGGCCGCGGGCCGGGCAGTGGGAGCAGGGCACACAAATTCACCGCCAGCGCCGGGGCAGGTGGAGCTGCCCTGGGCAGTGAGCCCGCACCTGGGATGGAAACCGGGGCAGGCGGAGCTGAGGCGGCAGCGAGCCGGGACCCGGGACAGGCGCCTCGGCCGCGAACGGAGGGGGCAAGAGCTGCAGAGGATCCCACTCTCTTTCTGACTTTTCCTCTTGTTCCCCTCCCTTTCATTTCCCCTTGTTCTCTTCCTGTTTTGTCTAGGGGGTTTCTGATACTTTAAAGATTTTTATTCTCCTAAAATCTCCTGTCTAACTTATGGCATATTCTCTTTCTTCTAGATTAAATGGGTTTTTTTACAAATAAATCCAGAGCCTAACAAATCTAAACATCTGCTTGGATGCTTTGGAATGGTCGACGAGCTAACTCACGACCTCCTAATGTTGTTTTTCTCATCACCTTTTTATTTATCCTTTGGCAAATTAAGCATCTTTCAGTTTCTTGCTTTGCTACTCCAAAAATCCCAGTGAACCCATAGTTCCTTAAAAAATGATCACACAAAGCTTGAGTACCCCAGTGGGTTTTCTGATGCATGTCTTCTAATATTTTCCTAGTAAGCACATTTTACTAAGTAATTGTCTTCCATCAAGAAGTTTCCATTTCCCTGGTTTATCTTGTTCACTTCCTGTCTTGTTTAATTCTTTTTTCTCGGCTTCCCTAAACTTTGGAATTTCCAGTTTTTCCTTGTTTGGAGTTAATATTAACATAACTCACTCAGCTCCACTTTCTGCTGCATCCTTGGCTTCGTCATCTGCCAAATTATTTCCTCTTATTTCTGGGGTCTTTCCCTTTTGGGGTTCCTTAATATGTACTATAGCTATCTCTTTTAGGTAATTTTAATGCCTCTAAAACCTCTGAAATAAGTTCCTCATGTACTAAACCTTTTCCTCTTGAACTAAGTAATCTTTTTCCTTTCCAAATTTTTAAAGGTATGTACTACTCTAAAGGCATACCTTCAATCAGTATATATGGTTCCTTTATTTTGTGTTAAATATTCTAGTGCTCTTTTTAAAGTATATAATTCACGAGTTTGAGCTTACTAGTTTAAGGTTAATTTCCCTTTTTCCATAGTTTGCATGTTTTTCAAATCAACTACTACATACCCTGTACTTTCTCCTTTTGCAAGGAGTTGTATCTCTGTTACCTAACATAACTGCCAAAGGCCTATTTTGGGGTATCTCTGCTAGTATGCTTGTATTCCCTCTTTTTTGTTCTTTTTTTTTTCCCTGTAATCCAACTTACTGGTTTTCTGTCTCATTTTTCAAGATCTCATCTATTCATCTTCTGCCTCTGTTTTTCACTTTCACTAACAACCGAAATACCACTTTTCTTTCAACTACACACTTAAAAATAAAACACCTTTTTCTCACACTACTTTCAGTGCAATCCACCTCCCTCCAAGGAGATATAGTGAAGTTTAAAATACACAATCTACATTACATATACTTTCATTTGTCTACATTCACTCGCTTCTATTTCTCATTCACTTCCACACATTCTTTCACACGCTCAGGACACAAAGTGGATCCCTGTTGACAGAGAATCGCGGGTCCCTGTGGCCCCCTCCCCTTGGCGTTGGCCTCTGGGTCTCAGTATCTCCCGGCCTCCTGGGAGGGCCCTGACTCTGCTGCCTCCGGTGCCCGTTCACCTGTGAGGCTGATTTGTGTCACTCACACTCTTCAGCTACGGCCCCCTCACAGGCCCGGGGGGACAATGGCCCGTTTGCAGTCACACACATGCTCTGCCACAGCCCCCACCCACCCAAGGGACAATGGCTTATTTGTGGGTCACACACACCTCTTTCCACAGCCCCCCCTTCCCACCTGCCCGGGAAGCTGAGGCTGATTTTGTGTGTGACTCACTCTCACACACAAACAAGACAACAATAAGGTACCTTTTACTTTCACATCACCTATTACAAGTTTAGGTGTTTCTGGCCAGTCCCGGTGCTCTTGGATATCCCTCAACCCAGCTGTGTTGGCCAACCCCTGATGCTCTTGGGTGTAGGAGTGTCAGGGGGTAGGACGGTCGGGACGGACGGAGACGAGAGATCTCTGCAGCCAGGCCCTGGAACTTGCGGTTTATTGCAAAGGGCCCGGGTGCAGGGCCCTGCTTGGAGCTGCCAGGCACAGCTCGGAGCAGGCCCGAGAGAAGAGAGGGGTAGAGAGGATGAGAGGGTGAGAGAGTAAGAGGGTAAAAGTGTAAGAGAGTGAGGTTCCCATTACAATTCAATAAATCTTCTGTGTTGAATATTCTGATTCTCACTAGCCAATCTAGTACAAGATGCACGTCCTATAGCATTTACATACAGCCTATAAGAATCATTACATTACCACACTGTGTTACATTTTAAACCGTAAAAACTCCTCTTTGGACCCCTTCTGCCAAGCTGGCAGGATCTGCTCTGACCCTTGGATCTGTCTGCAAGCAGAGGGTATTGTTCCATTAAAAGGGGATTACCTTCAGTTGGGCCACACCATTGTTTTCCAGTTGTTCAGTAACTGAGGTATCTCAAAGGTTGCTTTGATTTCAATCTTGCTTATAGTTTCTATATTGTCAAAATCTTTTGCCAGACAATCATATTTATAAGGCTTTCCTGTTTCATCTTCCCCAACACTTGGGCATTTTTTTATTTCTCAATCCACCTGTGTTGTCCAATCCCAAATGCTCTTGAGCATATTCTCAATCCGGCAGAATTTTGCTTTACCCTGAATGCTCTTGGAATATTAATCCCTCAACCCAGCAGTTTTTAATTCTGGATGATCTTGGGCACTCTTATCCCTCAACCCAGCAGGTTTTTAGGAGCCCCTTTTGTCCCATTTCCTAGTGGATTGGGCTAGGAAACTCCTCTGCTCCCTTCCTCCGAGGGGTCCAGCCCCTCTCTGAGACCCAGTCCCAGTTACCCCGGGGGATTCTCTCACTCCTTTTAACATTCACTTTGTCTCTTTACTGGCCACTTACCGCGGAAAGTCAGAAACGCAGCATGGGAGACTCCAGCACTCACTTGGCAGGTCTGGCACAACCAGCCCGCCTCTCATTCACTCACATTCATCCCCCCTGAGAAATACTTACCAATCCCTTTTCCTTCCCAAGTTCTTTGTGCACATTACTACTCTTAGGGGGCCAATTGCCATGGTTGTAGGGAGCCTTTTTCCCTTGTCTTTGTTTTATTGTCTCCTTTTGTCCACCATAACCTGTGTCTGTCGGTCACCCCAGGGCAAACAGAGCGAGGCTGCTGAAGAGGGCAGGGGGCACCTTCCCCACTCTGACTCTCCTAAAGCACCGGCAGTGAGGTGTTGGTAACCATCCTCTGCTACCATAATTGTGAAAAATGCCAATCACTTGTTTTTAAAATTTTTAAGGTTTAATAGTAATAAAATGGTTATAAAAATAGTAATACAATTAGAGTAATAAAAATTTGGACAATTAGGATTTAGGACAATACAAGACAATGGAAACAAAGAGTTACAAACGGCTCGGGTACCTTTTCCTGGGCAAAGTAAGCCCAAAAACGGACACACGTTAATAGAGGATTAACTGTGAAAAACCATAGCCCATTGCATATTTGTACATCTCATACGTGATACATAAATTCCATTCCAACACAGGATTCTGTCTGGTCAGTGTCAGCTTCTTCCTCTTCATCCTGATGGCATCTTCAGGGCTGAGCAAGGCAGGAACAAGTTCATTTCTTCTGATAATTGAGCAATAAAATATTCTTCTCTGAAAGATTTAGGTGTCCTGTGGCTGCTATCTGGTGTGAGTCCTCATTCCTTTTTTAAAAAACTATCCCACATACATAGTTTCTATTTTAACATTATGTTATAACCTAAAACTACATTTAACACACTACTTAAAAAAATTGTTACAGCATAACTTCCTAACATAACATGTATAATACTCATTTTAATGTTTGTGATAAGCCAATCATAGACATTTTTCACACGGGCTCTGTCAGCAGCAGTGGAAAGAGCAGCCTAAGAGCAGCGGCTCCAATTGCCTTCCTCCAAAAACCTGAGAGAGGGACAAAAAACTGAGAGAGGGCCAGCAACTGCGCCCAGCCCCTACCCCCAGCCTGAATCCTCCGGCATCTCTGCACCCTTCCCCCGTCCCCCCCTCCCCCGCTCCTGGGAAAACTCCCAAAAAAACAGAGGTCCCAAGCACCCAGCAATCAGCTCTCATCAGCAACTCAACCCTAACCCTAACCTTCTGACAGCTGCTAAGTTTTCTGCAAAATCATTCATTTCTCCAAGGACCCAAACCCAATCCTTAGAAGAAAATCTGGATCCTTCCATGTACAATCTGTATTTCCCAGATGTTCCTTGCTCCTCGTCCCTGTGCTCAGGGTGCCCTCCCCAGCCCGTATCCCAGAGCCGGTCCCTGTCCTGCCGCAGTGTCCAAAGGCGCCCCCCGGCGGGCAGGGCCGGCAGCTCCACGGGGCCGGGCAGCGGCCGGGGCGTCCCGCAGCCTCCTGGGGGCCGGGGGCCACTGCCGGCCCTGCCCGGGGCTGGTGGGGTCAGGCAGCGCCCGGCGCTGAGCCCCGGCTGCCCCACAGCCCCGGCCCGGCCCCGCAGCTCCCCCCAGGCCCCCAGCCCGTGCTCCCGGTCCCGCACCTCTGCGCCCGCTGCTGCCGCTGCCCCCCACAGAGAAACCCCCTGAAACCCTGACCTCCTTGTTTTCCTCTCCTGGAAACCGGGGATACAAATGATCAGCCGGCAAATGTTGAGGATAAGACCCTGCTGAAAAACATCCCAGTCCTCAGTATTTTTCTCTTCCTTCTCTTTTCCATCATCCTTTTCCTTCCCACAAAGATTCCTCCTGCGGCTTTTTGCCTTAAGCATATTGCTGCACACTCCCCCTCACCCAGTCCCTTTTCAGCACACCAACACCATCCATGCCCTGTTCTCCAAATGCGAGGGGAATTTGGGGAGGTGGGAGTGGGGCAGCGCCAAGGCCGGGCCCCCCCGCGCTGTCCTGGCGGGAGCGGCTGCAGTGGGGACCGAGTGCGGGCGGGAGCGGCCGAGAGCCCAGCGCTGCCCCAGCCCGACCTGCCCCAGCTCCATCCCTGCCCCTGCCGTGGGATGCTGTGGGTTTGGGGGCAAGAGGGAGCCGGCAGCGGGTGCTGGGCCTGGGGCAGGAGGAGAAGGGAAGGAGAAGCAGGGTTGAGGAACAAAAGGGTCAAACGATGCATGTGGGAGGAGAAGGTGCAGAAGGAGGAATAGCAGAAGGAAGAGGAGTGTGAGGAAGAGTGGGGACACAGGAGGAGAAACAGGAAGAGGAAGCAGCACAAGGTTCCACCTCTCCCTGTATCTGCAGCCTCTGACCCCAGCCCCAGGAGCGTTGCCCCCCCCACATGCAGCAGGTGACAGGGGATTGGGATCCACAATTTTCCCGGGGGTGAATCTTGGTGTTTCTGAGCTTTCTTGGGCTAATTATTGGTGCTTTGTTTTTTTGTGGGGGCTGAATCTTTATATTTGGAGGGGGCTTTTGCTGAATGTTGATGTTTGGGAAGTTATTGATCTGTGTCTTGATGTTTGGAGGACTTTTGTGCTGAATTGTGGTGTTTTGGAGGTTCTTAGAGACACAAGATGCCCAATGACCTAATGAGATGAACTTGGGCAAGGAGGAACTCCCAGTCCAAGGCACTCTCATCTTGTTTTTTTCTCCAAACCAGGATTTTTCATTCCTAGGGCGTGTCTGGATGGAGGAGGAGGAAAAGCCCTGGAGATTCCGCACGAGGAGGGGCTGCAAACCCAGCCCAGGGAGCTGCAGGGAGGAAAGAGCCCCCCCTGAGCCAGGAAGGCGGCCAGAGATCCAGCCAGAGCTCAGAGCTGGTGGAGAAGCCCCACAAGTGCTTGGAATGTGGGAAGGGTTTTAGTCGGAGCTTAGATCTGATCCAGCACCAGGTGATCCACACTGGGGAGCAGCCCTGTGAGTGTGAGGAGTGTGGGAAGAGCTTCAGCCACAACTCTGTCCTGATCCAACACCAGAGGATCCACACTGGGGAAAAGCCCTTTGAGTGTGGGGAATGTGGGAAGAGCTTCAGGCAGAGGGGCCAGCTGATGCAACACAAGATGATCCACACTGGAGACCGGCCTTATGAATGTGGGGAATGTGGGATGAGCTTCTGCCAGAAGGGGAGCCTGATGCAACACCACAGGATCCACACTGGGGGAAAGCCCTGTGAGTGTGTGGAATGTGGGAAGAGCTTTAGATACAGCTCTGGCCTGAGGAAACATGAGAGGATCCACACTGGGGAACAACCCCATGAGTGTGGGGAGTGTGGGAAGAGCTTCAGCATCAAGTGCCAGCTGACGGAACAGCAGAAGATCCACACTGGGGAAAAGCCCTACAAGTGTGGGGAATGTGGGAGGAGCTTCAGAGGAAGCTCAGCATTGATTCGGCACCAGGTCATCCACACGGAGGAACGGCCCTACACCTGCTTGGAATGTGGGAAGAGCTATGGGTGGCACTTTGACCTGAGAAAACACCAGGGCACCCACACTGGGGAGAGGCCCTACGAGTGTCCCCAATGTGGGAAGAGGTTTCACAGGAGCTCCGATCTTCTCAAACATCAGCAGAGTCACACCGAGGAGAGGCCCTTCCGCTGCCCCAACTGTGGGAAGGGCTTCAAGCAAAACTCCACCCTCACCCTGCACCGGCGCATCCACACCAGGGAGAGGCCCTACGAGTGTGGGCAGTGTGGGATGAGATTCTCATTGAGCTCAACTTTCACCCAACACCAACGGAGGCGCCACTAAGGGAAGCCCTGTGAGTGCCCTGAGTGTGGGAAGAGCTTTGTGCACTGCTCCAGCTCCATCCCCCATGAGAGGATCTGCATCGGATGATCCCCAGTGACCCCCGTTGGGGAGAGCCCTGGTGATCCGTGGTCCTGGTGATCCAAGTTGGAAGGCATCTGGCTGGGGGGCTCCACATCTTCCTGGTTCTCTGAGGGTACCTAGATAAACCCAGAGGCAGGAACCTCCATCAGGACGCAGGCCTACAATGGGAATTCCTTGGGAAGAGCAGATTTGTTGAATTTCAATCCCATAAAATCTTTTGCATTCAATCCTATCTTCTGGTGACATCAAGGAGTACTGAATGGTCCCTGAGGTATATTCTGGGTTGACTATTTGGTGCTTGTATCCCCAGTCTGTTCTGTTTATGCTGAATAATAAGTTTTACACCTTCAAGACCTGTCCTGAGAGTGAAGGGGTAGAGAAGCAGCATGCAGTTTGTTTTCAGAAACTGCACTTGCTCCTCCACATTCCTGCTCTGGGACTGTGTTGTCTGCGGATGGACAGACAGCGGGACAGAGCTCTCCTTTGCTTTTAGTTAGTTTTAGCTAGCTGAACCAAACAAGTTCCTGAACTGTGGTGTTTTTTTCCCTTTTCTTTGGACCTGTTTAAACCTGCTCTGGCCTGAACACCAGAAGAGCACGGGCAGCTCACACCTGTGGCCCACTGGGCCGGGCCTTGGCCGTGGCATTTCCAGCACCAGAGGGACTGATAAGGGACTGAGTGAGCTGAGCTACAGCCCACAGAGGGACTTGGTGAGTTTGTCTCTCTTTTAGAGCAGCAAGAGGTTTTACTGTTTTGTTATCTTTATTGAAAGATAAAAATATCCGTTCCAGAATATGCAGTTGATCTTCCCAGTTATCACTTCATTGACACGGTATTCCACACGGTATTTCATGGTCCTTCAAAATAAACACTTGAACACCAACATAGGTATCTAATCTGTTAACAAATGTGTGTGGTAAGGCTAATTCAATTTCTTCTAGGGTCTTTGCTGCTGGGGTCAGTTGCCTCTCATCAGTAGAGGAGGTGGTGCCTGAGAGCAAATCATGCAATAGTTGCATCTGATGATTAGTTATGCCTAAATATGATCTAATCCAACCTATTAAACCAACCAATTTCTGTACATCAGTAGCAGTTTTAACATCAATGTCTAACTTCACAGGTTGAGGCATAACTTGAGTGTTAGTCACTAACATACCAGTATTTCCAAGGCATGTGTTCCTGCACTTTCTCTGGGGCAATGATCAGACCAAAAGCTTTCAAATTTGTTACAGCACATTGTTTAAGAGCTGATAACTGTTGTTTGTTATCAGATGCCAACAAGATATCATCCATGTAATGATAACAGCAGCAGTTATTAAATTGCTCCTGCACTTTTGACAAGACCTGTGCCACAAACCATTAACAAATAGTTGGCGAATTTTTCATGTCTTGGGGATGTACCCTCCATTGATATCTTTTATTGGGTTCAGGGTTCAGCATGATTATGGAAGGCACAGTAAAAGCACATTTTTCTTTGTCTTGCTCAGCCAATGGAATAGTGAAGAAACAATCTTTCAGATCAATGACAACTATTTGCCATTCCTGTGGAATCATTGTAGGTGTAGGAAGGCCTGGTTGTAAAGCTCCCATTGTTGCCATTACAGCATTTATCTGCCGTAAATCATGTAAAAGTCTCCATTTTCCCGATTTCTTTTTTATTACAAAAACAGGGGTATTCCAGGAATGATTGTTCAATATTTCCTGCTTGAAATTGTTCTGTGACTAATTCTTGCAGGGCAGTAAGCTTTTCGCTAGAAAGGGGCCACTGGTCAACCCGGACAGGTTTATCTGTCAAGCATATCAAGGCTACAACTGGACGTTCATTGCCCTGCATCACAGTGGCCCCCATTAAAAATCCGTAGTAATTTTGACACCCCATTGAGATAAACAATGTCATCCCCACAAACTTTGAGGAGCATCGGCAACATAGGGTCTGATGTTAGATTGTTGGCCATCAGGATGTTTCACATTAATTACAATGGCTGACAGGCCACCTGTTGTAGCACCACCCAACCCCAGAAGTCCAAAACTTGCATGAGTGAGAGGCCACGATTGAGGCCAGCAAAGTCACGAGAGTATTGTGACATCTGCTCCAGTGTCAATCAAGGCTGTTACTGATATGGTTCCTGGATGACATCCACTGGTGGTGAGGATGCATGTCTTTTCTGAATGGTTCTCCGTAACTTTCTGAGCCCAGAACACTTGAGGTATCCCTGTTGATCCAAAACTTCCTGTGCCACGACTTCGGTCCACTGTATTCAGAACAGAACTCACAAAAGGTACAATTTGAGCAATGCAAGTTCCTTTCTGAATAGTGACAGGAGGGTCATCAATGGGTACCATAGCATGAATCTGTCCTAAATAATTAGCATCAATAAGTCCTAGATGCACATGAATACCTCTAAGTGTAGTACTTGATCTTCCCATCAAAAATGCACTCAATCCCCGTCCTATTCGACCATAGGCATCGAGGGGCACTTTGCACATTTCTTTTGTCAGAATGGTTACTGTGTCAGCAGTGGGTATATCAATCCCTGCAGACCCACTTGTTGCCCCTTAGTATTGTTCACAAATGTTTAGCTTTGCAGTGCTGGGGAGGCCCGCATTTGCTGCTGTGGTTCTTGGGGTATTTGTTTTCCCACATGCCCATTCGCGCTCTTCTTCCTGTTTCCCTGCAACAGCTGACCATTTGCATGATATTTACTCCTGCATTGTTTAGCATAGTGCCCAAATTTAGCACAATGGTTGCACATAACGTTGCTGCTTGCATTTGATTTAGATGTTATTTTCTGGGTATTACACTGTGCCATTACTTGCCCTTGCTGTCCACAATTATAGCATTTTGATGAAGGTCTTAGAACTGCAGCAAGAGCTGCTATTTTATGCTCTACTGAACCAACTTTTGAGCAAGTAGTAATCATTTGAGGCAATGTGGGTTCTCCAGGTAAAGTGTCAATAATCTTTCTGCAGCCCGAGTTTGCATGTTCTTTAGCCAAATGTATACAGAATTTGTGTCGCAAAGATTCATCATCTACCTGTTTTTCAATAGCTGCAGCAAGCTCTTCCACAAATTGCAAAAATGGTTTTCTCATCCCTTGTTGTATAGTATCATATCTCTGTTTTGGAGCTGCCATTTCCATTGATTTAATTAAAGCACTCGTGCCAATTTGCTGAGCTTGTGCCAAAATTGAAGGATCCCACCTTGCCTGTGAATCTGGGCTAGCAAAAGGCCCAGTGCCCAGTAGGGCATCAACACCCACAGCATGATGAGGGTCGTGTTGAGGCAACTGCATATTTGTTACAGCTGTGCGTTCAGCCGCTCGCCTCCAAGTGTCTTGAAATACACCGTATTGTACTGGCTGGAATGAAATAGTAGCAATATGCATGATGTCATAAGGTGCAAGCATATCTGCATTAATTACACATATTAATTGCATTACCTCTGAGGAATTAATGCCATACTGAGCCACTTTCGATTGGAGATCTTGCACAACCTTCCAGGCAAAGACATGATGACTGTCATCCTGCCCTGTTCCAGGAGCTGCTTTAAAACCTGGAAAAGCCATAGGGCTATCACAGGCAACATTTGCATTAGCACTGTTCTCCTGAGGTACTCTTGGAGCACCAATTCTTTTCTTCAGCTGCTTTCTTCCTAACAAATTCCCAAAACTCCTGAGTGTCCAGGTTTAGAGCAAATTTGGGAGAGAATCCCCCAAAGGAGCTCCAGTAGGAAAGCAGATCCAATCTGCTCTTCTCCCCCCAACTGGTCTGGGAGAAAATACCTCCTTGGAGAAAGGTGGAAAAAACCTGTCTATTAAACAACAAAACCTTAACAATATCAAACAATAAAATCTCTTGCCACTCCAAAAGAGATGACAAACTGAGAAAGTCCCTCCCCGGGTTGCGGCTCAGCTCACTCTGTCTCTGATCAGTCCCTCCGGTGCTGGAAATGTTGCAGGCCAGGCCTGGCCTGGTGGGCCACAGATGCAGCTGCCCGTTCTCCCCTGGGTGTTCAGTCCAGAGCGGGTTTCAAGAGCTCCAAGGAAAAGGGAAAAAAACAAAAGTCCCCACAGTAGGGAACTTCTTTGCCTCAGCTAGCTAAAACTAACTAAAAGCAAAAGAGAGCTCTGTCCCACTGTCAGTCCATCCGCAGACAACAACAGTCCAGGGGCAGAAATGTGGAGGAGTGAGTACGGTGTCTGAAAAAAAACTGCTGCTTCTTCTCTCCCGCTGCTTCACTCTCTGGAACACTCTTAAAGGTGCAAAACTTATTATTCAACATAACATAAGGTGCAAAACTTATTATTCAACATAACATAATTGGGGATAAAAGCATCATATAGTCAACCCAGGACACTGAGGCTCTCAAGGAAGCCCAGTTACTTGACGTGGGGGCAAAGTCCATGGAGCAGTAGGGCTACAGCTATTAGAAGGTGAACTGTCAATAGTTCCCTGCCCCAACTCAGATGTTACTGCGGGAGACTCATCACTTGATTCGCTGTCACTGTCACTGTCAGGTAATGGAGGACACGACCTTGGAGATTGTTCAGGCAGCTCAGAGGGGAGCGAAGGGGCAGATGGCTGGGCTAGAGCAGAGGGAAGCAGGGGGGCAGAAGACTGGGTTTCTCTCTCTGCTAAAGACATTTCAGCTACCTGGTGCAGTGGTGTGGTGTATACAGGCACCATCAGGAGCTGCTGCGCAGCTGTGACATAAAGAGGTTTAGGAGTCTGAGAAGGAGATACTATGGCAGTTTTCCCAGAAGCTTTGGCAGCTGTCCCAGAAGCTTTGGCATCCAGCCCAGAAGCTCTGGCAGCTTTCCTGGAAGCTTTGGTAGCCTGCCTGGTAACTTGCATGGCACCTGCACCTTCTTCAAGGATAGATTCACCAAGTTCCCCATCAGAGGCCCCCTCTGCCTCATCCCCTTCATCAGTTTCTGTTATCAACACTGATTCTTCATCTGCATCCTGCTCTGTTTGTTCTCGCTCGGTTTTCCATTCATTTAATGCCTCAAAAAGCAATCCCCAGGTAACAGCTAGATTGACAACAGTTTTATCTCCCACTCAGATGACTTCCCACAGTCTGTCCCCGACTTTTTCCCATGCTTTAACACTAAATGCTGTGTCAGGATCAGTGCCAAAATCCTGTGATTTAGCTCACAGCAATATACTACGAAGGGCATAGTCTGAAGTATTAATTCCCTTATTTCTTAACAAAACTTTCCATGTAGCCAAAACAGTCTCTTCTTCATTAGATAAATTATTTCCCATTATTACTAGTTGGTGGCTCACCTACTTCCAGTTGTCTTGATAGGAGAAAATCAGGTCTGGACTTCCCTGTGGCTTCCACCCGCCATTCTCAGCTGCACCAACGCCGCCTCCCCCACTACGTCCCAGTGAGTCATGGCTGCCAGTCTCTAGGAGCCCGTATGGGTCCAGACCAAGTATGTTCTTAAGGGTGTTGAATCACATCAGGGTCACCAGATGTCACTGTCAAGGCAGTCATGACACAAGGCAGAGACCACAAGCAGTCTCAGATGGCAACTCTTTATTATCGAACATGGCTGACCTTTTATACCCTTTCTAATTGTTTGTATTTCTTCTACCCTAACTATTGGCCACAATAAATCAACATAATATCATTTGGGATAAGTTACAGTGACTTCAACTAACTTTCTAAAAATACTTCATCCAGCTGCAAAGTTCTCTTCTTATCTTTCTTCAATTCCTTACTTTTCTTGGTCTCCTTAGTTACAGCCTTGGAGAGAATCCTTATCAACTTCTTGTTTCTTACCTTTCTTCTCACTCCTTTAGCTAACAGGCCCGCTGTTGGCCCCTTCCACACAAAGGCATTTGCTATACCAGCCCCCACAGTAAGGTTCATTAGTAACGGTTGCCCTATGCTGAAGGCACACAGGTGGTTACATGCCTCTATCATTTACAGCAGGATGGGCTCCTCCTTAGACAAGGACTTCAGAAGTTTTTTACAATTCTCATTAGCATTTTCAGCAGCTAATTTTGAAAGCAACACCTGTCTGGCAATGTCATTCTCAATTTGTCTTTTAAGAGCTTGTTTCAAGCAGCCATTGAATTGCATATAAGGCTCCACCAGTCCTTGCTTTACATAAGTAAATACTTTTTGGGGGGCTCACAGCATCAGGAACCTTTAAAAATGTGCTATGCACAGCTTCAGTAATACCCTCAAGGGCCTCACTAGGAATGTGGGTTTGCCCAACAGGGTCTGAGTGGCTTCCTTCTCCGGCCAGGTGGTCAGTCATGAGGGCTGCTATATTCTGGTTTGCATGTCCCACAAATTTCACAAACAAAGCTTCAAACCCCTTTTTCCACTGAGCATCTGTGGAGGCCGGTGGGCCTACAGAACAAAGGCCATTAGAGGCCTTTGGACAGACAGACCCCAAGTGGAGAAATCTCCCCTGTTCAGGGCAATTGAGCAGACCCTCTTCCAGGATGCTTTGTTGTATATGCAAATGTACCCAGTTCTACCTCCCTGGTTGGACTGTTGGCCTCTCCCTCCCTTTTTCTTTATATTTATATGTCCTTGAATGTTCTCCCTTCCCTGCTTATCCATTGGCCCCATATTGCCTCAGTGTCCCACCCTCTTTACCCTATTGGCTGCCACCCCTTGTCTCCCCTCTGTACTGCCCTGAGACCTCAGCCCATTGGCCCTGATGCTCTCCTCCGCCCCCGTCTTTTCCCCTGTATTTAAACCCAGACCTTCCACTGTTCTTTTTGTCTCTGGACCCCTTTGTGCATGGCTGGAATAAACCTCCTTCTCTGGCATCCGTACATAGACCCTTCCCATTTCTTTGTCGTTGTTGATTCTACAAGAGAAGTGTGTGCTGCAGTGATTGTGTGTGTGTGTGTGTGTGTGTGTGTGTGTGTGCCTGTGCCACCGAGCGGCTTCATTACTGGAGACACTTCTGGAAGGTCACGGCTCTGCTGCCTCTCGCTCCACCACCAACGGGCTTCTGGCTTGTGACAGCTGGCAGCCTGAACAGGGACCTGTTCGGAGCATTCCTGGAGGTGTCTTCAGTAGCTTTTTGGCTACTGAAGTTCAGCCATGTTCGGAGCAGCCAATTCCCAGAGGAGACTCCTAAGTTTTATTGGGGAATCGCACAGGCGACCGGCAATGTTCTTGAGGCGAGAAGATTGGTTGAAGCTGACAGACAACCTGGAGAGGTTTTGTTGACCCACTGTCATGTGAGTACTATATTTGGGGGTCACCCTTTTTTGTCTTTCCTTTGCCTTCTTTTCCTCTTGGATGTTGGGAGGAAGTGTGGGGATGGGAGCCAAACTGACCCACCCACACAGGGAAGTTTATACCCAAGTTAAAGGAATCCTTGTTGGGGAAAATTTTCATTTTTCAAAGGGAGATTTAAAATGTTTTATTCATTGGTTGTTCAAGTATTTTCCTGATGTTATGAGGGAATCCGTTCTAACGAGTTCCGGGACCATATAGGGAAAAGGTTCTACATTCTTTGAATTAAAGGGGATCTTTCAGTGGGGAAATTTTATCCTTTGGCCTTATTGCTAAGTCTGTAGAAAACATTGGGAAACATTCGGGACCCCAGTTTAACACCCCTTCTCCCCGTTCCTCCCCTCGCATCCCTAAACCCTCTTCCCTGCCTCAGGGAGGATCGGGAGATGGATCCTGCCAGCAGGCGCAGGGTTGCTACCATCACCCTGACATCTCCCAGTGTCCTCTGTCCTCTCTCCAGGGCAGCACTGGCCATGCTGCCTTGGGCTCTCTCCTAACCCTCTTACCAATGCCCATGTACCCAGTTCTACTACCCCCAGCTGTTCTCCCAGACAGTGCTGGTAATGTGGCCAGCCCCGCCATCTTGTTTTCTCCCTCTCCAAGTTTTTCTGCCCTTTCTCCACAAAATGGTGCTGACCCCACAAAGGCAATGGCCATTTTGTCACCTCCCTGTCCTGCCAAAAACGACGCCTCTGACCCTCCTCCCACTTTCTCTATTCCTGTAATCACACCCTGCCCCTCCCTTCTGTGTCAGGAAGTGTGTCCATGTTGGGACTTCCCCTCTCTATTGGGAATCCCTCCCCATTGTGCGCACCAACCCTACCCCTTCCTCTCTTGACTCCTCCTGATAGTCCCTCCCATTCCCATTCCCACAACACTGGATTCAGAAGTAGTGATGACAGCGACCAGAAGGAGCCCATATTGGCTTCCACAGCTGCCCACAAACAGGCAGATTCTGGCTGCCCCAAGAGGCCCCATGCAGTCATCAAGTGCCCTCCATCCTCCTCGGAGGATGAGAGTAGGGATTCCCAGACTTGGATTTCAGTCCTGAGTTTGAGGATCACTGGGCCAAGCTGCAGAGGGAAGCCACTGGGAGGGCTCAGAGCTCACCAAAAAGATTGTGGGCTTGCAGATTATATGTAAACACAGCAGAAGGGTGACTGCAATCAATTCCTGGGAGCCGATCCCCTATGGGGAATTGAAGGAGCTCTGCAAAGTGGCTAAGGAATATGGTTGGGGGTTGCATTTCTTAAAAAACTTTCTGGAAGCCACCTTCTCTTCCCGTGTCTTGGTCGTGCATGAAAATAAAAATATCATGAACTGCCTACTCTCCCCGTGTCACAATCCATCCTTACGAACGGGTTTTGTGATTGTTCGTGGATTTGATCTCAGGGTGCAAAAAACCGACACGGCACAGGGGGATTTGCAGTGATAATCAAAACAAATGCACCTTTATTGAATAACCACAGCCAAATGTGTTGGGGAGGAATTGGGGAAAAAAGGGAAAAATAAGGAAAAGAGGGAGGAAGAGAAAGGAAGGTATATAGCTACCAAACATAGAACAGCCAAGTCCTTTGATGTCCAGCCGATGGAGTTCACCAGGTCACGTCTGGGGAGATCTCGAAGTCTCTCGCTAACTCAGAGGTTTTTATTATGATAACTCTATTGAAAATTGTGAGGGAGGGGGGGAAACAGATACAATAAAGAATAGATGTAACAGGTAGTCCATGTTCTCAGCAGTAAACGAGAGCCATTGTCTTCTTGGTCCAGCGGTCACAACCTGCAGGCAAACATCTCGCTTTGGTCAGCTTGCCTCCCCCACACACCTGCCCCGGGCTGGGGGTTTCAGTCCCAGTCCTTGGAAGGAGCAGAGGGGCCTTTTCACATGGGGGTTTCATGTCTCACTCCTTGATGGAGAGGCTCCTTACATCTCAGTCTGTCTGTCACGGTGGTTGTAAAACAGGTGAGGGTCTTCTGTGGGGGGACCACGCAAGACTCAGGAGAAGTCCAGCCAGGCTGAGAGGTGGGACAGCTTCCAAGGCTATTGCTGCAAAAAGGCAAGATGCCCCCTTCTTCTTTCATTGGGCTCAGTGTAGCATACAGCAAACAACACCTGTGAACAATAGCTTAGCACTGTGCTCAGGTCTCGGAGCCGTTGGCACGTAACTTTCTCCAACAGGGCCAGAAACTTCAGACAAGGGTCTTTTCTTCAGTGGTCCCCAATGGCGATCATGAGGCAGATGAGAGAAACTTTGGACAGAGTCTCACACCCCGGTCGAGTACATGCTGTGGGAGAGGCAGTAAAAAAGGCATCTCAAATCACTGGCGGACACATATTCAAAAGATGCCAACAAACCAAATCTAACCCTTGAATAAATGGCAAGAGAAGGTGACTTCCAGAAGCCACAAGACCAAGCAAAGGATTTACAAGAAGCTGCACTCGGTGACATCACCACTGCTGCAAAGACATCCCTGCTCCTCACTCTTGACGACACCCTACCTACACAGAGCTTCAATAACATTAAACAAGGGTAAGTGAAATTTTCATGAAATTTGTAGACAGACTTAAAGTTGCACTTGAGTGACAAATAGAAGGCCCAGAGGCCAAGAAGGAAGTGCTAAATAAAATGGCCTTGGCAAAGGCAAACAATGACTGCAAAACAATATTAAGAGCTCTCGCCTTGGACCCAGAACCTACAATCAACCAGATGGACGAGGCCTGCAACAAATTATCTTCCACTGAACACACTGTGTCAAGGGCAATCTCTAAGGGAGAGGGCCTTTTTAACATCCCAAGACGCTGCAAAATGTTTTAATTGTGGGGAACTGGGCCTTTTTTTGAAGGACTGTCCAGAATACAAAATGCCTAAAGACCAGCAGCCACCAAAGGGGTGCCATTCATCACACTGTATGGATTGCAACAGACATTCTAACAACTGTTCTCAGTTTTGTTATCACCAGTAACCTCACCACCACCAGCAGCATTATCAGCCAAAAAACTTCCAACAGACTGCAGGGTGGCCCCGTGTGAAGACAGCAAATGGAAAGCTGTTTCACTGTACCCTCCCCACTATTCTGGAGGTCCAATACGTGGGAAATTCCCGCGGAGCTCTTCATACTCCGAACAACAGACCAGAGTGACCAAGGCTTTCCAGCAAGTTCAGGTCAGGACATGACACCAACTGGTGAGTGCTTTGTCTATACAATTTGATGACTCTGCTTTCTATCGTATTCCCACCAGAAAATATGGACCCCTAGAGGGCCTGAGGGATGTGCTGGTAATAGGTAATTGTATTCATGGACCAAATGAAATACATATTATAGTGGAAGTGCAAACTGTTGGGCCAAGTGACGAAATCACAGTCACTTTCTGCTGCACAAAACCACCACACTTCCTGCACAGAGAGACTGTGATTGCCCAAGCCTTTTTATTGCCATTAAGCATAGACAATATCCCAGAGCACCCAATGGCATGCTGGGTTGAAATCATGGGCCAAGACAAGCCCCTTATAAAGTGCAGTCAGTTGAATAAAGGTAATGACATCCACCTACAAGGGATGGTGGACACAGGGGCCAACGTTACTATCATTACACAACCTCAATGGCCCCTGAACCCGGAGCTGACTCCTGTCACTGGAGTCACCTCAGTGATTGGAGGAGCTGCCATCTCCATGAGGAGCGAGCGTATTATCACAACAGAGGGACTGGAGGGCCAAACTGCCACCATCAGGCCATTTGTAGTCAGGGCACTCACCACCCTGTGGGCCAGGGACCTGTTGTCCCAGTGGGGAGCTTGACTTGATATTCCACCTCTGTCCCGGGATTTCTATTTGGGGCCACTGCAGAGTGCACCACCCCACAATCACCTGGAAGACTGACACCCCACCGTGGGTGGATCAGTGGCCACTCTCAACAGAGAAATTACATATCCTCGAGCTTCTTGTGGAGGAGCAGCTCTCCAAGGGCCACATTGTACCTACCAACAGCCCTTGGAACTCCCCTGTCTTTGTTCTCAAAAAACCTGGCAAGGACAGGTGGACACTCCTCCATGACCTTTGTAAAATTAACAAGGTCATTGAGGACATGGGTCCCTTGCAGCCTTCCTTCTCCGTCCTTGCTTCCTTGTGACTCGAGACTGGTGGTCGTTGATATCAAAGACTGCTTTTTCAACATCCCCCTCCATCCTCAAGATGCTCCCATATTCACCTTTTCCATCCCCTCCCTGAACAGACAGGCACCTCTGAAGCGGTACCACCGGTGAGTCCTCCCGCAAAGTGAGAAAAACTCCCCTATATATGCCAGTGGTACATGGCCCTTGTCCTATCTCCCATCCAAAGGACTCTCCCAGATGCCATTATCCTACATTATATGGATGGCATTCTGTCTTGGTTTGAAGACAGGTGTCTGCTAAGGAAGGCAGGAGCTTCCTGTGAAATGGAAAATGTAAACCCCCTCCCTCTGAATTATTATAATTTTGAAATTAAAAAGCTCTCGAGCAAAGATATGGGAATAAGAATAACAGTTATTTACGAGGAAAACTAAAAATACAAATGCAATAGTACAAACAAAAAACCCCACTGGCAGAGTCAGAATATGACCTGACACCCTGTAGGTCACAGTGGTGGTAGCAGTCCTATTAAATGGAGGCTGCAGTGCTCCTGCAGTGACAGGTGGGGTTCTGTTGAAGCAGTGATCCTGTAGAAGGGTGGAGTTTTCCTCTGAAGCTCCAGTGGTGGCGTAGATGGGCCTGGACTTCCTCTGGGAATGCAGTGGAAAAGAAAGCTGCTTCTCTGGGAATCCAGTGGGAAAAGGCTGTCTCTTTTCTTCCAAATGTCTAATTATATCCAGGTAGGATTGCTGGGCTCCTCCCTCTGGCCGGAGCATCTCACAATGAGATGATGAAATTGTTATCAGTCATGCAGTGACACTCAAGGGCCCAATAACAGAAGATATCTCCCAGAGGGGGGATTGTTGAGGAAGAGATAAAGTAAACTGTTGTAAGAGACGGTCCAAAGTTTCCCTCATTTGCCTCACGACCATCACAAGGACAGAGAGGAAGACCCTGAGGACCCTGGCTGGAGTTCTGGCCTGGTTGGGGTGGATGCTCGCCAAGTGATTGTTTGCAGCTGTGCTTGCTGTGCCCCCACGTTACAACTGCTTTGAGCAGGGGCTGACAGGGAGCGGCTTGCTCTGTACACTTACACCTGCTTCACGATCCCTGCTCATCACAATGGCCCATGAATTTCCCCACCTCTTGGCCAGATGAACTTTCTGGAGTAACTCTGGTGATCCCCCCATAGAAGATCCCTCCTATGCCTCACAAGCGCTGTAAGGGAAGCCTCCTCCCAAGGACTGAGACTGAGACCCTTAAAATTCTAACACAGGGGCGCGGGCCTGACTGAAGTGGGATGTTTGCCAAGTGTTGCCTGCAGGTGTGTTTGCTGCACCAAGACTGGTTTCTCATAGACACCAATCCTGAAAACAATGGGTCTCGCTCACCGCTGAGATTGATTTGTCCTGTTTTGGAACATGGACTGTCTTACTCATTTTCAATAGACTAATTCTCCATTGTCTTTTATCTGTTCTCCCCTTGGTGGATGACTATAAAAAACCCCTGAGTTATGCAAAGAATTTGAGATTCTCCCCCAAGTGACAAGATGGATCTATTGGCTGGACCACGAGGATTTTGTCTCTCCGTTGGTAGCTATTCCCACCCCTGTCTTCTTCTCTCTCCCTCTATCCTTTATCTCCTTTCTAATCCTTCTATTGCTTCTGCTGTGGGCACTCAATAAAAGGTGCATTTGTTTTGATCAAGACTGAAATCCCCTCTCTGTTGTTTTTGCACTCTGAGATCAGTTAATGAACCATCACAACCCCACTTGTACGAGTGGATCGTGACATGAAATTGGCGTCATGGACAGGATTCTGACAGACAGAGGGGTTTGCAGGGTTGTGTGTAGTCTGTAACAGGGGAAGGATGTTTCTCTCCAGCCGCACCGAGCCCGATACCCCGAAAGGGGTGAGTGGTTGTCTAAAAAGGAAAGGGAGTGACTCAAATTTCCCACAAATTGCACATGCCTAGGTGAAAAGCACCCCCATACTCAATTGAGGGCTCTGCCTTCAGAATTTCACAAAAGATCTCTTAGTGCAAAAAGGGAAACTGTTTTTGTGTATGTGTGAATCTGGACTGTCTGGGAAGTGAAGGGACTATTTGAAGTAACTGAGTAGAACCTCTCAGGCACATTTAGTCTCTTCACCCACCCAGGGAAGCAAGGGAAACACAGCAGACGCTGTGTGGTTGTGTACCTTAAGTCTACACATCCCTGTCATGGTTTTGGTCCCTTCACAAAATGACGAAAAACCTCAGCGCAAAAGTTAAAGCTGAATTTTATGCTCTACTAGCCAAACACAATGCCAAACCTTCTCCCGGAGAAGAAGAACGGGCACAAAGTAACTGATTTAATTTGAAAAATGTTATTGATAGAGTATGTTCTTTACAACATGAAACAAAATTTAAACTGGGTAAAAATAAAACTATTCTCTGCTCAGTTTTGGGAGCTTGTCTCACAGCAGCTATAAAAACTCTCTTAAAGTGAAGAAGTGAGGAAAAAGCTATAATGGACTCCCTTCAAAACCTAGTTGAAATTTGGAAAAAACAATTAAATGAAGAAAGGAATGAGATCCATCTGTTACGAGCTGCCCTTAGAGAGGAACATGTTAAGAATTCACTGAATGCTGATTCCTCAACACAGGCAGAGGAAAAGAAACTCCTCACATTAAACAGATTTATCCCTATAAGGAACTAGAAGCAGTAAAAAAACTGTGGAGAAAACTGCTGCCCTCATTTGAGACCCTTGGTTAAAACAGAATATAATTATATTAATGATGAAGATTTTGAACCACATATCACAACTAAACAAATACCATTCAGTACTACCAAATTGGCTGAGGTGAAGAAAGAATTTGGGTGCCTCCCACAAGAATCGGAGACAGAATACATCTTCCAAGTGTCCCTCACTGGTGGAGATCAAATTAAATTAACTGAACAGGAGGCCAGTGGGTACTGGGGACATGGAGTTTTCCTAACAACAGGAGATAAGCGTGACACGTGGTCCCTGACACAATGTGTGCCTTTCTGGGCCGGGGGAATTAATCCTTTGGAAAGGGGAGACCCTTTAGCTATAGTCAGTGCCCCCGACCAGCTTTTGGAAGGCGCCCACAAAGCCACCTGCCTGCAAATGATTCATGAAAAAGGTTGATTCCTGGTTTTCAGTCACCAATGCAATTACCTGTAAAGCCTGAAATTATGACTCCTTTAATTTGAGGGCTTCCTAAACCTACAGCAATTATTTTACAGAAAACCATAATGGCCTTGGGTCCCGTAGAGAGACTAGATAGATTCCTTGGTAACCCCACTGACCAAACTGGATCTACTGATCCTGGTTTCACTCCATACTCCATCCCCTCACAGCCCCCAGCTTCTCAATCTGATTCACCTGCCAGTAGCCGTAAAATTTGGACATGGAGTGAGGTTGCAGTAGATTTGATTAATTACAGTAGATGATATGGACCTGTAAAAACCCTGGAGGAGAAATCAGAAAAAATAAACGGTGTTTGGTTTATCGGGGCTCCTCACGGTGAAAATTTAGGGAAGGGAAAACAGATCTCTAACCACCACCATTGGTGGTTGTTGGAAGTTAAAAGGGGGGTCCCCAGAGAGGTGATGGATGGTTTGCCCCTTGATAAATTACAGAAAATAATAACTAATTGGCACTATCAGAAACCGAATTTATCAGTTCAACCCAGTTCACCCCTCCCTTCTCAGAATCCAGCCAGTGAGCCAAAAGAAACCCTCTCCCAGCCTCTCCCTCAGAATTTAGGATGTGAGCCAAAGCAAACACAGAACCAGAGAAACTAGGCTCTCCATCCCTTATAGGTGAGTGAAGGGCTGGAGCATGGATGTATCTGAGAATGCTCACTAAACATAAATCAGGAGATATACTGATCACAGCTATCACAGGCTTCAAACAGGCACTTGTAACCTTTCTGATTGACACTGGGGCACAAATCTCTGCACTAACAAAAAGGACGCCCAGAAGTGTAGAATTGTTCCAACAAAGAAACAATGATGTGCTTTAAATGCCCTAGGAACTACAGAATCTATGAATGTGGCCTTAGTAAAACTCACACTCCATGGAGAGGAGAATCAATTAGTTGTCAAAATGGGGGATATTCCAAACAATTTATTAGGGATGGATGTTATTGCTGGGAGGCAGTGGGAAGATTCTGAGGGATTCCTGTGGTCATTTGGCGTGCCACGTCTTAACATTAGACTGCTCCAAGCTGCATCCTCCTCACTGCCTAGCAAAATTACTCATGTAAAACAATACCCTCTACCTTCTGGTGCCAAAGAGGGCATCAACTGGTTATACAGGACTTGTGAGACCAAGGAGTAATAGTCAATACCCATTCTCTTTTCAACTTGCCAGTGTGGCCAGTTTGGAAACCCAATGAGAAGTGGAGGTTGACAGTAGACTTCTGCAGGCTTAATGCCAACACAGACCCTCTTACAGCAGCGGTCCCAAATTTGGCTGAATTAATGACATCAATTCAAGAAAAAGCTCACTCAATGATGGCAACTATAGATGTCAAAGACATGTTTTTTATGATACCCATACAGCCAGAAGATATGGACCGTTTTTCCTTCACATGGAAAGGACAGCAATACACTTTCACTAGGATTCCCCAAGGCTACAAACACTCCCCCACTTTGGCCCACCCTACTTTAGCCCAGGAATTAGAAAAAACACCCAAACCTGATCCTGTAGCTGTTTATCAATACATTGATGACATTCTGGGCTGGGGGGGGGGGTGTGTGTGTGAAATAGAGGTAGTAGGGAAACATCAGCAGAAAATAATCTCTCACTTAGAAAGTCTTGATTTGCAGATGCCCCCAGAGAAAATTCAGAAGTCTTCTCAGGAAGAGAAGTTTTTGGGAATTTGCTGGAAAGGAGGTATGACACGTATTCCACCTGATATCCTAACCTCTTTAGATCAGATCAAAATGCCTGAATCCAGGAAAGATCTCCAGCAAGCTCTAGGATTATTAGTGCTCTGGAGAAAACACATTCCAGATCTTTCAATAATTGCTAGGCCCCTTCATGACTTGCTGAGCAAACGGGGTGAAATGGGATTGGACTCCTTCTCAGGAGGAAGCATTGCAATTGCTGTTTTTTGAAGCAACAGCTCACCAAGCACTGGACCCTGTCCATCCCACAGATCCCTTTCAGGTGGAATGGGGATTTGGCTCCTCAGGGCTGTCAGTACAGCTCCGGCAGCAGGGTCCTGAGGGTCCGATGTGTGGGAGGTTAAGATATTGCGATGTTACGGTCAGGCAGAACCCCTCCCCTTTTACTGTTACCTTTTACCGTTAACCCCTGTTATAAATGACCTGGTTCAACTGTTAATCAAGGCCATTTTACCGTCCACCACATTGGTGTGTGCGTGTACTTGGTCCGTGTGGCAAAGGTGCTGCCACCGAGCCGTTCTTGACCCAGGACCCCATGCCCAGAGTTTCGGCAACAAGTGGTGCCGAAACCCGGGACAATCTGGGAAGCAGGAACCGCCTGGGCGAGTGAACGGCAGCCGGAGCAGCAGGACTGTCCCCGGCAGGGAGGACGCTCCCAGAGGACCGGCGAGAGGGGAAAGTCTCGCGCTTAGGACCGGCAAAGGAGGAAGTCTGGTGCCGAGGACCGGCGAAGGAGAAAATGGAGTACCTCCCAAAGGTCATTTTTAAAATTCATAGGCAGTGGGGCGTAGACTGCGAGCCAGGAGATTTTATCCTCGTAGTGTCGAGGCTCCTGCGGATTGGGGTTATTGGGCAGCTGGTGGATATTTTCCACCTTGAAGTGTGGGATAGTTGTACCGGGGCCCTAGCAGAGGAGGCTTTGTCCTCAGGCTCGGGGCGAAATCTTAAATTATGGGGCAGAGTCACGCAGGCTCTGCGAAAAGTTCAGCAGGAGCAGGAAATGTGGAAAACCACACAGGACTGTTTGCAGGCGGGGCCCCGGCAGGGTGTGGGGGCGGCCACACAGACTGCGGGTGATCGTGAGTCTGCCGAGTGTGGGGATTTACAGCCGCGGGGACGCTCTTCGCAGCTCCCAAGCTCAGGCACGCTGGCTGAGGGGAAAAAGCGGTCATTTGGGACGGGCTGCTAGAGGAAGCGCGAGGTGCAGCTGTTAACTTAGAGACATGGGGTGCTGCCATTGACTCAGAGGCACGGGGCACCGCCATTAACTCGGAGGCGCGGGGCGCTGCCATTGACTTGGAGGCGCAGGGCGCTGCCATTGACTCAGAGTCCGAGGGAGCCTGGGCGGGGCCTCTGCCTTACACGCCACAGGGTGGTGGGCGCCAGAAGGGGGGGATGCGGACACGGGCGTGATCGGCAGAGACAGAGAAGGTCTGCAGGACAGCACAGACACGCGCAGGCAAAAAGGAAGGAAAAGACACGGAGGGGGAGCTGACGCCGCTTGAAGCATGGGGTGGAAATCTCATTACAAGGCACTGGCCTCCCCCAGCAGGAGGCAGGGCAAGCCTAGAGGGAGGGAGCGGCCCAATGCTAAGACAAAGGGGCAAGGTCGAAGCCTGACAGAGGGTTTTACCAATTCCATCCGGCCAAAAGATCAAGCGCGCATCCTAGCAACCACCCTGCTGGCTTTAAATCAGTTCCCCAGGGGAGACGAAACAAAAAGTCCTGCCCAGAGGCACTGGGCCACCCAGGCACTAGAGGAAGGCCCACAAGTCATGATTAAAAATTAGTTAGGAGAATGGGAAACGGGTTGGAGGCTGGTACTCACAGGGCGAGCGAGGGTACACAGCCGTCAAGAAAAATAGTAAAATTAAATGGTGCCCGCTTAAGTCGATAAAACTGGACCTTCAGGGCAAAAACTAATGAAATTTGTAAAGCTTGTTTTGCAGGACTGAATCCTCAGACGTCCCCATGGCCCGTATACCCCGCTTCCTAAAGGCTGTGACGAATCATCAAGCAGCCCGATGGCAGACCATACCGGGGTCGTGAAAAACTCAGTGACCAAACCAAAGGAGAGGCCGGCGCAGAGAAGGACTGGGGGAAAAAAGCTCAACAAAAATGTTATCAGTCATGGTTCACATAAATGTTTTTGAAAGTCTTGTTTTAAGTGGTATCCATCAAGTAGAGTTCCAACTCTGGCCAGGTTCTGGCTCTACTTGAATGGAATGATCGCCAATCAGCCCAGAGTTTTTCTGCGTCAAAAGGTTCAAAGGGAGTTTTGGAGAAACGTGAATCCAGACATGAGTTCTCAACATCACTCTTCTTTTAAGGTCAGCTGTCGCAGACTCTGGGAGGATAGTTCGGTGCTGTGGTAAATGTGTGATTTCAAATCGTCAACTGTGTTAACAACTATCAGCCAAAAACTGAGGAAGTCCTGCAAAGATATCCTAAGTCATGGTTCAGTCAGCCCTTATGACTGATTGCCCTTGGTTCTACCTTATTAGGCCCTATTATTGATCTTGGACCTTATATTTCAAAGAAGTTAGCATTGTTTATTAAAAACCAGTTAGAAATAGTTACCATTTCACCATCCACCACATTGGTGAGTGCGTGTACTTGGTCTGTGTGGCAAAGGTGTTGCCACCGAGCCGTCCTCGACCCGGTACGCCACGCCCCAAGTGGTGGCAACACCGAGGAGGCCTGTTGGTTTCTATTCCTGTGGTTTTAAAGATGCTAAAAAAGATACACTACCTGGGAAAAAGGATTGTTTGTGGTTAGCTTAGCTCTCATAGAAGTGGAAAAAATTGCACAACAACAACCAGTTGTCTTGAGAGGCCCTTTCAAAGTTATTAAGACAGTCACGACTGGGACCCCCCACCCCACCCCCGCCGACAGGGTGGCCCAAAGGGCCTCAGCTGCAAACTGGTATGCTCAGATTGAACATTACTGTAACATTTTCTCAATAACAGAAGGAGCTGTAAAAAAGTTAGCGCTACAAGAAACTGAGAATTTGGGCAGCAGCCATGACAAACCTGCCTCTGTAATTAAAGTAGCCCCTCCTTTCTCCACCAAACGATCAGCAAATTCTTGGTTCCCTGATGCCTCTGCTAAACAGGAGGGGAAGGTGTGGAGATACAGGGCAGCAGCCCTCCACATTTCCTCTGGTGAACGAATCATTACCGAGGGAGAAGGCAGTGCTCAGGTTGGGGAGCTGAGAGCTGTTTGGAGTGCTTTCCAACATGAGGTACAGAATACCTCTCCTGTCTGCATCTACACGGACTCCTATGCTGTGTATAAAGGATGTACTGAGTGGCTTCCTTTTTGGCAGCAAAATGATTGGGAAGTTAACAGAATTCCAGTATGGCAAAAGGAAAAGTGGCAAGAAATTTTCAACATCACAAGCCAAGGGAACTTTGTTGGGGTGGGCAGCCTTTCACCAGACAGATGGAAATCCAGCAGGAGAGTGGAACAACAAAGCTGATGATTTAGCAAGACTAAGTCCCCTGAAAAAGAACAAATTACAGAGGACTGGGATCAACTATTGTCGGGTTCGGCTGTCTGTCTCTGCCCCGACACGGGTAGGGTGGTTCTTGGGTGGCACGCACTTCAAAGGACGAGTCTGGACTCTTCAGCTTTTCGATCTTCAGATTGTTTATTGTTTCTTATCTACAAAATTTTCTGTCTGCCCAACAGAGGTCTGATCTGCAAGGCAGCCAAGGGCACTCGTGACCACCCACGGGGCGGTCATGTCTTTTTATACTAAAATCTACGTACATGATATTTACTTTTATTTTCCAATACTTTTCACCCATATTAGCAAGTACACCTTCACCATAAACCAATCCCCAAGTGCCAACATCACCACAGGAGATGGAAGACAAGAAGAAGAAAGAAGAAGGACGAGACATGCCCTGATCCCTCCATCTTGTCTCCATAACCCCCCTGTACCAAAAACCTTAAAGTTTAGATTTCACCCTATAAATGTGTCCCTTTTACACCCTTCACTCTAAAGTGATTCTCATGACCTCAAACTGCTGTCACTTCTGTGGATGGATCAAAATCAAGCCACCAAGCACTCTTGGCAACATTCCAGGATTTCCGAGACCCCCAAGGGTTCTCCTGGCATCTCTGGACATCAGGAGCGATGTGCTGAGTTCCCACATCTCCCCCTTCTCTTTGCACCAAGAAGACTTCTTTGGCAACTTGACTCATAACACGTCGCACACATAAAAAGATGCATGCGACGATGAGCATGAGGACTAAGAGTATTATTAGAATATAAAATCCCATTTTTAAAAACCCTCTCCATAAGGGAGAAAGATCAAAAAATCCCGCCACATCATCAATCCATGACCCAGTGATTTCGCCGAGTTTCTTTATACTGTCTTTCATTCTTTGAATACTTTCATGAATTGATCTTGAATGATCCAAGAGATTCATGCAGCACATTCCCTCAAACTCTTCACATCCATGTCCATGAGCAAGCAATAGATAATCGATTGCTGCTCTATTTTGAAGAGTTGCCTCTCTCACACTACTTATGTCTTTTAACATATCACTCAAAGCGAGAGAGACTGATTGAGCATGCTTGCTCAACCAACAACTCATGTGGTCCAGTTGAGTCAAGGCCACCCCCGACGCTGTCTGAGGTGAGAAAATTGCTGCCGCAATTCTCCTTGCCTTGTCCCAGGTGTATACTTCATCACCACAGTTTGTACTGTAATGTTTCAAGGACCTTTTCTCTTTATGTTTTTGCTCTCTCAATACTTTCAAATCTGGTGATAACATTGAAATCCTCCCAATGCTGCATGGACCTCCCTTGGCATTTGCAGGAATGCCGTGCCAAATTCTGTCCCCACAAATTAAAAACAACCCACGTGGCAATTGCACTGGGACCTGGATTGATCCTTTGGCTGTCGTCTCGGTGTGATTGCACCAAGCTGACGCGTTTCTATAAAACTTGCGATTTGGAGTGACATCAATGCTTTTGTTAGTCCTTGACACATCCGAAATTTCGAATTTCATGCATAGTCTCATTGTTGTGGACCCGAAAATTTCCAATTCCTGTGGTTCGGTAGAAGCCACAGGTAAAAGATGTGTCCAAGCACACCATTCATTCACAGGATCTTTGATGACCTGCGAAATCTCCATTGGAGAGTGTCCTGGAATTGGCCATTTGGCCACTGGCAACCCAACCATGCATGCTGTGAATGGTTTCCCTGGTTTCGAATGTTTCAGGCAGATACTTTCTAAGTTCGCTGCCTGGGCTAAAGTTTCCCAAACATTTTGTTTTGGTTGATTGATGGGTAAATTTGCTCCATTGCTTAAAGCAACAGATGAAAGCATGAGCATCATGAAGCTCATGACTTCATCCTTATGAAAAATCATTGTCATGCTCTCACTCAAAGCCACAAAGGAAAAACCCCCAAAGTTTTTATTCTTTTTGTCCCTCTTCTGAGTCATTGTTCACAACTTGAGTTTCTTCCTCCGTCTGCATGCTCGTTTCTCTGCTTCTGGGATCAGTGCTCTCTTGCTCTCTTGTCCGAAATGGCTTCACGTGTCGCGCTGACACCCACTTCAGACCTCGCCCTGTGGAAACACAAGTGAAACCCTTGCCCCAAGTGATTAGTTTGAAAGGACCCTTTAAGAATCATTGACACAAAACATCGAATGTCAAATGGCATGAAATCACACGTATTGAATGTCCCCTTCAAGAGCTGTTTGAAGAATTGTGAATTCAGACCGTTGTTCTGAATGGCCTTTGATAAGTCTTTGATCACTTCATGACCCAACCTTTCCCACCTTGGATTTTGACCTTGTGCATCATATGTCACTGGCATTATATGTCTCCCGATCCTCTGATCAGACCCTTTTCTTTTGATAATTCATTTCTAATTTCCTTCCAGTCTATTGGTTCTATCAGTCGTTCTTCTTCCTCCTCTGGAAACTCCATTGGCCATTGCCTGCACAATGGAATCGTGGAGGCTCTTGGTGATCCTTCGCTCCATGTTCTTTGACTTGAGGTTTTCGGTCTTGCTCCTAAATCTGAAAAAGAAACTTGAGGTTCTCTTGAACGCGTTTTTTTTGCTGCATCAAAAGACTGCAGAAGATTTCTTGCTGCTTCCGCTGCTGAAAGCATCCATGCTGGAATTCCCTCTCTTGCTGTAATGTGTATCATTTCTTCTCCTTGAGGCTGTGCTTCATCTGAGCTGTCTTCAACTTCATATGATCCTGAAGTTGATGGAATATTATCCTTTTGTTGTTGTTTTTGTTTTCTTTAATGTGGTTTTCTTTTTATATATCGTTGGAAAAAATTGTTGCATTGTCGCAGTTTGGCCAGCAGGTGATGTGGTGGCGCTGTCGAGCAGGTCCGACATGTCCTGCAGTGTGGTCATCCCTCCACGAGGTGGCGCTGTCGCCTGCCTGGACGACTGTGATGACGACACGAACTCGATCGGTTCCTGCTTGTCAGACTGCAACGGTTGCAATCATGTTTGAGACCGAGTTTGCATGGCTGTTGACTGAGCTGGCATTGAGGGTTGAATACTTGAATGTTTCTTTTGAGTGGAAGAGGTTTGAACCATAGGGATTGAGGCTAAAGGCATTGGGACCGGAGAGGGGGTGGAGCCCCGGGATGTCGAACCCCGAGCGTGGCCCCTCCTCTTTGCCCGAGAGGTCACAGGGGATCGGACCTGCCCCCGTCCTCGCTCCGCACGCACCTCCCGCGCACGTGCGCCTTCGGGAACGCTCCCTACCTCCCCTGTACTGATGTCACTGTCTCCGTCCCGCTCCACCTCCGAAGTCTCCTCCCTATTGTCTGTTCCTGTCCTTCTCTCCTCCTCCTGTGACGCTGTATCCACACCCCCCGCCGAAGCGCGCGGCCCTCCCCCTGCCGGTATCCCCTTTCACACCGCGTTTCGAGCCGATCTCCGCGTCCAGATTTCCGGGTCTGACGTCACCACCACGCGTCCCCTGCGTCCCCCCACAGTAGCCTGCTGGAGCCCTGCAGCCGCCCCGCCCTTTCTACCCGTGTCTGACGCTGCCGCGTCGGTTTGAGAGCCCTCCCCAGCTCTCCCGCGAGCCTTGCTCGTCGCACGCACTTTTGGCACCGTGCCAGTCGAGACTGCCGCCGCCCTCGACGCTGCGCTCGCAAAAGCCACACCAGATCCCGTGTCCCCCATCGCTTCCGTGCCCCTCCCGCCAGCCGCCGCCGCCGCGCCGCCGCGCCTGCCGCAAGAGAGCGCATCCCCCCTTCCCTCTTGTTCCCTTTGAACCCCCCCTCCCCGACTCCGCCACTTTTGCCACCTCCTCTCCCTCTGACTCCTGCGAATCGGGGCGGTATGCTCCTAAAGAGCGACCTGTCTCCTTGATATCGCTGGGAGAAAACCTCATTTCATCAGGGAGTGGAATGGTATCATCTGTGCCTCAGTCAGAGCCTGAAGCCCCTGCACTCTCCGGGGTCTCAGGACGCTTTGGGGTTCCCTTGGGTCTTCGGGATGGTGGGACTGAAGGCAATGACTTTTTCCTTGTCCCCCTTTCTCGGTCACTTTTTCCCCCGGGCCAATCGGGATCAGAGCCAATCTCCGTTTCAAACCTTGCTCTCCTCCCTCTGCCCCTGTGGGACTCGCAACAAGTTGTTGCCTGGCTGACCCTCTAAATTGAGTCGAGGTCGCCTCTAACATAATTCTTGCTGAAGACCGCAATTTCAAGGCTGTCTTATCATCATTGGTGGCTAAAAAATATAGGTGTCTATTAACTTCTTGCCAAAAACCTACTTCAAATAACAAACGTGTCTCTGAGTACAGGTAATTACACTGAACCCACAACAATAACTCTCTAAGTTTTTTCTTTGGGATCCCCTTAGTGTGTGTGTCTGCCACGCCCTGTAGGTCGGACAGAATCTCTATTTGTTCCTGGGAAAGTGTATCCCCATGTTCTTAATTCTTGACCTTCTTACCGAATTTGTCGTCAGAGCAGTCCAAAGGCTCCTGGTCACTGCCCGCAGATTACAGGAGATGGATTCGGAGGCGCCTTTCCGATTCCAATCCGGGCTGTTCTGCTACGAACTTTCTTTGGCCGAAGTGGAGTGCAATGTTCTCAGTGGCTGCTGCGTCTTCAGACTCTCCTGGCTGCTTTCTGGCTGCTTTCCCGAGGAGTTATCAGTGCTCTCCTGGGAATGAGTCCAGCTCGGGAGCTGCCCACTGGGCACTTCAAGGCTGCCCCTGTGCAAGAGGTGCACACCAGAGCTCACCGTGGCTCAGCGAGTGCCCGCCGGATGCTGCAGGGTCGCCGGTCGCCGCCGGGTAGCCCCCCGGATCACCCACCGGGTGCCCACCCAGGGACGCCAAATGTCGGGTCCGGCTGTCTGTCTCTGCCCGGACACGGGTAGGGTGGTTCTTGGGTGGCACGCACTTCAAAGGACGAGTCTGGACTCTTCAGCTTTTCGATCTTCAGATTGTTTATTGTTTCTTATCTACAAAATTTTCTGTCTGCCCAACAGAGGTCTGATCTGCAAGGCAGCCAAGGGCACTCATGACCACCCACGGGGCAGTCATGTCTTTTTATACTAAAATCTACATACATGATATTTACTTTTATTTTCCAATACTTTTCACCCATATTAGCAAGTACACCTTCACCATAAACCAATCCCCAAGTGCCAACATCACCACAGGAGATGGAAGACAAGAAGAAGAAAGAAGAAGGACGAGACACGCCCTGATCCCTCCATCTTGTCTCCATAACCCCCCTGTACCAAAAACCTTAAAGTTTATATTTCACCCTATAAATGTGTCCCTTTTACACCCTTCACTCTAAAGTGATTCTCATGACCTCAAACTGCTGTCACTTCTGTGGATGGATCAAAATCAAGCCACCAAGCACTCTTGGCAACATTCCAGGATTTCCGAGACCCCCAAGGGTTCTCCTGGCATCTCTGGACATCAGGAGCGATGTGCTGAGTTCCCACATCTCCCCCTTCTCTTTGCACCAAGAAGACTTCTTTGGCAACTTGACTCATAACACGTCGCACACATAAAAAGATGCATGCGACGATGAGCATGAGGACTAAGAGTATTATTAGAATATAAAATCCCATTTTTAAAAACCCTCTCCATAAGGGAGAAAGATCAAAAAATCCCGCCACATCATCAATCCATGACCCAGTGATTTCGCCGAGTTTCTTTATACTGTCTTTCATTCTTTGAATACTTTCATGAATTGATCTTGAATGATCCAAGAGATTCATGCAGCACATTCCCTCAAACTCTTCACATCCATGTCCATGAGCAAGCAATAGATAATCGATTGCTGCTCTATTTTGAAGAGTTGCCTCTCTCACACTACTTATGTCTTTTAACATATCACTCAAAGCGAGAGAGACTGATTGAGCATGCTTGCTCAACCAACAACTCATGTGGTCCAGTTGAGTCAAGGCCACCCCCGACGCTGTCTGAGGTGAGAAAATTGCTGCCGCAATTCTCCTTGCCTTGTCCCAGGTGTATACTTCATCACCACAGTTTGTACTGTAATGTTTCAAGGACCTTTTCTCTTTATGTTTTTGCTCTCTCAATACTTTCAAATCTGGTGATAACATTGAAATCCTCCCAATGCTGCATGGACCTCCCTTGGCATTTGCAGGAATGCCGTGCCAAATTCTGTCCCCACAAATTAAAAACAACCCACGTGGCAATTGCACTGGGACCTGGATTGATCCTTTGGCTGTCGTCTCGGTGTGATTGCACCAAGCTGACGCGTTTCTATAAAACTTGCGATTTGGAGTGACATCAATGCTTTTGTTAGTCCTTGACACATCCGAAATTTCGAATTTCATGCATAGTCTCATTGTTGTGGACCCGAAAATTTCCAATTCCTGTGGTTCGGTAGAAGCCACAGGTAAAAGATGTGTCCAAGCACACCATTCATTCACAGGATCTTTGATGACCTGCGAAATCTCCATTGGAGAGTGTCCTGGAATTGGCCATTTGGCCACTGGCAACCCAACCATGCATGCTGTGAATGGTTTCCCTGGTTTCGAATGTTTCAGGCAGATACTTTCTAAGTTCGCTGCCTGGGCTAAAGTTTCCCAAACATTTTGTTTTGGTTGATTGATGGGTAAATTTGCTCCATTGCTTAAAGCAACAGATGAAAGCATGAGCATCATGAAGCTCATGACTTCATCCTTATGAAAAATCATTGTCATGCTCTCACTCAAAGCCACAAAGGAAAAACCCCCAAAGTTTTTATTCTTTTTGTCCCTCTTCTGAGTCATTGTTCACAACTTGAGTTTCTTCCTCCGTCTGCATGCTCGTTTCTCTGCTTCTGGGATCAGTGCTCTCTTGCTCTCTTGTCCGAAATGGCTTCACGTGTCGCGCTGACACCCACTTCAGACCTCGCCCTGTGGAAACACAAGTGAAACCCTTGCCCCAAGTGATTAGTTTGAAAGGACCCTTTAAGAATCATTGACACAAAACATCGAATGTCAAATGGCATGAAATCACACGTATTGAATGTCCCCTTCAAGAGCTGTTTGAAGAATTGTGAATTCAGACCGTTGTTCTGAATGGCCTTTGATAAGTCTTTGATCACTTCATGACCCAACCTTTCCCACCTTGGATTTTGACCTTGTGCATCATATGTCACTGGCATTATATGTCTCCCGATCCTCTGATCAGACCCTTTTCTTTTGATAATTCATTTCTAATTTCCTTCCAGTCTATTGGTTCTATCAGTCGTTCTTCTTCCTCCTCTGGAAACTCCATTGGCCATTGCCTGCACAATGGAATCGTGGAGGCTCTTGGTGATCCTTCGCTCCATGTTCTTTGACTTGAGGTTTTCGGTCTTGCTCCTAAATCTGAAAAAGAAACTTGAGGTTCTCTTGAACGCGTTTTTTTTGCTGCATCAAAAGACTGCAGAAGATTTCTTGCTGCTTCCGCTGCTGAAAGCATCCATGCTGGAATTCCCTCTCTTGCTGTAATGTGTATCATTTCTTCTCCTTGAGGCTGTGCTTCATCTGAGCTGTCTTCAACTTCATATGATCCTGAAGTTGATGGAATATTATCCTTTTGTTGTTGTTTTTGTTTTCTTTAATGTGGTTTTCTTTTTATATATCGTTGGAAAAAATTGTTGCATTGTCGCAGTTTGGCCAGCAGGTGATGTGGTGGCGCTGTCGAGCAGGTCCGACATGTCCTGCAGTGTGGTCATCCCTCCACGAGGTGGCGCTGTCGCCTGCCTGGACGACTGTGATGACGACACGAACTCGATCGGTTCCTGCTTGTCAGACTGCAACGGTTGCAATCATGTTTGAGACCGAGTTTGCATGGCTGTTGACTGAGCTGGCATTGAGGGTTGAATACTTGAATGTTTCTTTTGAGTGGAAGAGGTTTGAACCATAGGGATTGAGGCTAAAGGCATTGGGACCGGAGAGGGGGTGGAGCCCCGGGATGTCGAACCCCGAGCGTGGCCCCTCCTCTTTGCCCGAGAGGTCACAGGGGATCGGACCTGCCCCCGTCCTCGCTCCGCACGCACCTCCCGCGCACGTGCGCCTTCGGGAACGCTCCCTACCTCCCCTGTACTGATGTCACTGTCTCCGTCCCGCTCCACCTCCGAAGTCTCCTCCCTATTGTCTGTTCCTGTCCTTCTCTCCTCCTCCTGTGACGCTGTATCCACACCCCCCGCCGAAGCGCGCGGCCCTCCCCCTGCCGGTATCCCCTTTCACACCGCGTTTCGAGCCGATCTCCGCGTCCAGATTTCCGGGTCTGACGTCACCACCACGCGTCCCCTGCGTCCCCCCACAGTAGCCTGCTGGAGCCCTGCAGCCGCCCCGCCCTTTCTACCCGTGTCTGACGCTGCCGCGTCGGTTTGAGAGCCCTCCCCAGCTCTCCCGCGAGCCTTGCTCGTCGCACGCACTTTTGGCACCGTGCCAGTCGAGACTGCCGCCGCCCTCGACGCTGCGCTCGCAAAAGCCACACCAGATCCCGTGTCCCCCATCGCTTCCGTGCCCCTCCCGCCAGCCGCCGCCGCCGCGCCGCCGCGCCTGCCGCAAGAGAGCGCATCCCCCCTTCCCTCTTGTTCCCTTTGAACCCCCCCTCCCCGACTCCGCCACTTTTGCCACCTCCTCTCCCTCTGACTCCTGCGAATCGGGGCGGTATGCTCCTAAAGAGCGACCTGTCTCCTTGATATCGCTGGGAGAAAACCTCATTTCATCAGGGAGTGGAATGGTATCATCTGTGCCTCAGTCAGAGCCTGAAGCCCCTGCACTCTCCGGGGTCTCAGGACGCTTTGGGGTTCCCTTGGGTCTTCGGGATGGTGGGACTGAAGGCAATGACTTTTTCCTTGTCCCCCTTTCTCGGTCACTTTTTCCCCCGGGCCAATCGGGATCAGAGCCAATCTCCGTTTCAAACCTTGCTCTCCTCCCTCTGCCCCTGTGGGACTCGCAACAAGTTGTTGCCTGGCTGACCCTCTAAATTGAGTCGAGGTCGCCTCTAACATAATTCTTGCTGAAGACCGCAATTTCAAGGCTGTCTTATCATCATTGGTGGCTAAAAAATATAGGTGTCTATTAACTTCTTGCCAAAAACCTACTTCAAATAACAAACGTGTCTCTGAGTACAGGTAATTACACTGAACCCACAACAATAACTCTCTAAGTTTTTTCTTTGGGATCCCCTTAGTGTGTGTGTCTGCCACGCCCTGTAGGTCGGACAGAATCTCTATTTGTTCCTGGGAAAGTGTATCCCCATGTTCTTAATTCTTGACCTTCTTACCGAATTTGTCGTCAGAGCAGTCCAAAGGCTCCTGGTCACTGCCCGCAGATTACAGGAGATGGATTCGGAGGCGCCTTTCCGATTCCAATCCGGGCTGTTCTGCTACGAACTTTCTTTGGCCGAAGTGGAGTGCAATGTTCTCAGTGGCTGCTGCGTCTTCAGACTCTCCTGGCTGCTTTCTGGCTGCTTTCCCGAGGAGTTATCAGTGCTCTCCTGGGAATGAGTCCAGCTCGGGAGCTGCCCACTGGGCACTTCAAGGCTGCCCCTGTGCAAGAGGTGCACACCAGAGCTCACCGTGGCTCAGCGAGTGCCCGCCGGATGCTGCAGGGTCGCCGGTCGCCGCCGGGTAGCCCCCCGGATCACCCACCGGGTGCCCACCCAGGGACGCCAAATGTCGGGTCCGGCTGTCTGTCTCTGCCCGGACACGGGTAGGGTGGTTCTTGGGTGGCACGCACTTCAAAGGACGAGTCTGGACTCTTCAGCTTTTCGATCTTCAGATTGTTTATTGTTTCTTATCTACAAAATTTTCTGTCTGCCCAACAGAGGTCTGATCTGCAAGGCAGCCAAGGGCACTCATGACCACCCACGGGGCAGTCATGTCTTTTTATACTAAAATCTACATACATGATATTTACTTTTATTTTCCAATACTTTTCACCCATATTAGCAAGTACACCTTCACCATAAACCAATCCCCAAGTGCCAACATCACCACAGGAGATGGAAGACAAGAAGAAGAAAGAAGAAGGACGAGACACGCCCTGATCCCTCCATCTTGTCTCCATAACCCCCCTGTACCAAAAACCTTAAAGTTTATATTTCACCCTATAAATGTGTCCCTTTTACACCCTTCACTCTAAAGTGATTCTCATGTCCTCAAACTGCTGTCACTTCTGTGGATGGATCAAAATCAAGCCACCAAGCACTCTTGGCAACATTCCAGGATTTCCGAGACCCCCCCCAAGGGTTCTCCTGGCATCTCTGGACATCGGGAGCGATGTGCTGAGTTCTCACAAACTATTAGAATAGCTGCATGTAAAAAGACAGCACACAGGTGTGAAAGATTTGTACAAGGAAGCTCTTGCCCAGCGTTGGCCTGTCACCAAGGAAAGGTGTAAAACATGCGTATCAACCTGTGAGCAATCGCAGACTGGAGACTGGAGAGACATCCTTTGGAAGATGACCCTCTGCATTTCAGAAAGGGTAAAGGCTTATGGGACGCGTGGCAGGTAGACTATATTGGACCCTTTAAGAAGTCAGGAGTTTAACACTTTGTGCTGGTAGGAGTAGAAATTGTATCTGGGATGGTCCAGGCCAATGCTTTTAAAAGAGCTACAGGAGATAATACTGTAAAAGCATTGCAGGGATGGTTTGGAATTTTCCCAAAACCACAGGAAATTCAATCTGATAATGGGTCCCACTTCACTGCTAGAATTGTACAGGATTAGGCAAAAAATGAAGGAATTAAATGGACTTTTCATACCCCTTACTACTCTCAGGCTAACGGGATCGTGGAAAGGACCAATGGTCTTTTGGAATGACTTTTGAAACCAGAGGAGGGAAATTGGGATGTTCAGTTATGGGAAGCTGTGAAAAGTGTGAATGACAGATGGGGGGGTAAATGGGTGTCCCAAAATCACTGCCTTTTGCCCCATAGCTCCAAGCATAATTGCCTCTCTAGGGAGACCAGATGATTTCAAGATTCCAGCATATTACCCTGGACAACCTGTTCTGATGGACCTCCCTAATGTAGGAGAAGTACCACTAGTGCTAAAAACCCCTCTGAATAAACATGCATGGGTAGCCTCTGATGCTCTAGGGAGAGAGCATCGGATAAATACACACTGGATAATTCCATCATTCTAACTTTTTCTGTCCCTTAGTGGCAGGATTCTGTTGTGTTTACTTTTACAGAAGAACCCTGAGGGACATGAGGATCATCTGAACCATGATAACACTGGTGATACTTTTCTGCATCCTACCACAATTCCATGGACAGAATCCTGCTGAGTGGTCGTGGTCTGAAGCTACCATCCATCACACTAATGTTCTAGGACCATATCCCAAGGGTCACCACCTGAACCTAGAGCCTATAGTGCTGCATGACTCTGAGATATATCGCCCAAGTAAGTGGGGATGGGATCAGAAGGACTGGACTAGAGCCCTAACTGGAACAATTGGTGAGTCGATTGTGGTAGCGTGCAGAAAAGTGGAAGGATCTCTCTATGAGAAAGCCACCTCCATTGCAGGTGCTGGAAATGTTTTAGAACCAGATGGAAAAAACTATTTGCACATCCCTACAACAGAACTGTGTCCTACAACAAAGTGGGAGTGTACCAAAAAAATTCCCCTCACTCTGTGCTGCTGGCAGGAGTACGTTGGTAACTACACTTTAGGCCCCAGAACCAACAATGCAATTACAAAGGATTGTAGAAATTAATCAGCTGATTGCTGGCATAATTTTACTTTAGCCAAACCAACTTATGTGACACGCTGTTGGCAAAATAACTTGACAAATCGGTTATGTTTAAAAGGCCTGGTTTACAAACTTAAGATAAATGCTATAACAAAGCCCACACTGAGTACAGTAGTCACACCCCAGTGGGTAGAAAGGACTGAGAGCACCCTTAGTCAACTTGATACTGAATGGCCTTGGTCCCAGGCTTTTGTTCATTTTTCCAGATCCATCGGAAACGTGAGGGATTTAAACCTATCAACTGTCATTATGCATGAAAATCAGATATACACTAGGCAGGGATGGGAAAACCAAAAAACCTGGCAGCTTCAAGGGATAGTGGGGAAAAAAATTAGTATAGGATCCGAATGATTAACGGAACTACCCATAGAAACGCAACCTCAATCGGTGTTTTGACAGATCAAACAAATAAGCATGAAAAGGTTTGTACGCACCCAAGCTTACAGGATTGTTGGCACAATTTTACATTGGCACAAACCATAGAAGTGGTTTGTCTTTGGTCCAAAAAATGTAGGCCTGTAGGGCCTACATTTTAAGTTTATAGTAAATGCTATAGCCCAACTTGTTACAATTTACACCACCACCACTCCAGCCCAACCACCGCTTATGCTTAGCCCAAGAATTTTTGAAAATGGACCAGATATAATTAGGAAAACAGGACAACAACAAATACTGTTCAATCCAGCATGGTTCTCTTAAACAAGTCAAATTGCTGATGCAAAGTAATGTCTCAGAAATTCAGCCGGCCTGTTCACCTTTTTTGCAAACTCCCTTTGAGGGTTGGATGACCTGGTTGCAAAAGCGGAACTCTTTTAAAAGACGGACGCTAAGAGACATAACCGGTGTTGTGGGAACAGGATTGGGAATTCTAAAGAGTATTGATTCAGAAGTATTAATGAATAGAATTGGCTGCGACAACTAGAGATTTGACCAAATTACAACAACCACTGCAGTCATTGGCTTTAGGAACACACCAGTGGCTGCTATCAAACATTTTGACAAATTGGGAAAAGGTAAATGTAAATGACCACAAATTGGTAAATGATGCACTCGGTGCTACACAAAACAACATTTCTTTGGCTCTCAGCTGTATCCAGGCACAATTGTGGATGCAGTCAGTTGCTGCCTCAATGATAAGAGAAGGTGAAGAAGGCACTTTTCCTACTGAAATTGGGAAAATAATTTGGGACAGTGCCACTCATTTTGAAAGAGAATTCCAATCCTGGTGGAACCTGGTGAATTTAACTTCCAATCCCATTACAAACATAGCCATGGCTTTTGTGTTAACCATGCGTAATGCTCAGTGCATTTGATATTTCCTATGATTGCATTAGGGCTGAATCATGATGGAGCTGTTCTCTATCCTTATGAGCATTGGGAATGGGCCCGTCAAATTGGTGAGAAATGGCAAAATGTTCATTTAGAATCTTGTCTTGTCCGAGAACAACAAGGGCTCATCTGTGAAAGCAATGCAATCATAGCTCAAGACATTTATTCAGACACAGAGCAAAATATCTGTCATTTTGAAATTCATCCTAATGAGACTTCTGAAACAGTCCTTATATATATAGGCAATAGATGTGCATGCTTCAGACCTGCTTGTGATTTTGTATTTGTAGAGAATGTTGTAGTAGATACTAAAAATTATTCAAATGTTTGTGCTTGTAACTTTACCAAGATTACAGGATGGGATTTCTTTTATGAAGCTCCAGTTACCTCTCACTACCTATTGCAATCCAACTACACACTGATTCACAAACTGATGCCTACTCCTATTGGGATGGATCTCACTTTGGTAAGACAACTGCTGCTCCATCGAGACTTAGTTGAAATCCTTGAGAAGATTGAGAAAAATGCACAGAAAGCCCTGGTGACTGTTCATCACAATGTGAGACAGATACCCCGTGTCATGGAATGGGTGGAGAAAGATGCCGAGCACAGGGGGTGGGATACTCTTTTAGGTGGTCTCCTACTGCCACGGGTGTCCTGAGCAGTCTGTGTCATCCCATTGTTATCCTTTTGATACCAATTCTGCTTGGTTTTATTTTATCAGCAGTCCCATTCGTTATGAATTGGAGCATGAAACAGCTGACAAGATTGACGTCTATAGTTAATGCACACAACTTGGCTGATGTCCTATGCACTGTGAACATCCCCAAGGCTTTGACACAAGGCAATTATGAATGAAGCATATGTGTTTTGGAATAATCCTAATTTCCATTTATGATTTTGTGGGAATTACTTTTGATTTTTAGTGAATTGGTTTAGAAAATCATTTTAAAGTTAGTGCTTATATTATGATTTGTTTATTGCTTTTGCTTTTGATATTTGTGATTTGTTTTGACCATTTGAGAATGGTTATAAAAATAATACTATTTTAATTAATTCACCATTTGAAAATAGTTATAAAATTGATACTGTTGTGATCAATATTAATTATGTTTGTTTATTGTCTCTCTTTTTTTTTTCCCTCTTCTTCCTATCCTTTCTTTTCCTCCTTTCTCTCTCTCTCTCTCTGTCATGCTGTCCCTATTTTTCCGGGTTCTACTACCAACGTACAGCGAGTCATGAAGACCTATCAGCGACACTCCAGAGCCCTGCTGATGACGATCCCTTCAAGACAATTGTGAGTCACGGGGTCGTGTGAGAGTCTGTCTGAAATATCCCTCATCTGCCTCACGATCGTCACTGGGGACCACTGAAAATCTCGGGCTTTGTAGGAGAAAGTTACACAAGCCAAAGGCTTCGAGACCTGAGAGGACAATGTTAGGTTATTGTTTTCACAGGTGTTGTTTGCTGTATGCTACACTGAGCCCAATGAGAAGAAGAAGGAAGCACCATGCCCTTTTTGCAACAACAGCCTTGGGAGCTGTCCCACCTCTCGGCCTGGCTGGATTCTCCTGAGTTCTGGGTGGTCCTCCCACAGAAGACCCTCACCTGTTTTACAACCACCGTGACAGACAGACTGAGATGTAAGGAGCCTCTCCATCAAGGAGTGAGACATGAAACCCCCATGTGAAATGGCCCCTCTGCTCCTTCCAAGGACTGGGACTATTTACTGCTGAGAACATGGACTACCTGTTACATCTATTCCTTATTCTATCTGTTTCCCCTTTTCGCAATTTCCAATACTTATCCTAATAAAAACCTCTGAGTTAGCGAGAGATTTCAAGATCTCCCCGACATAACAGGCGGATCCTCGACTGGACTGGACCAAAGGACTTCGTCTCTATGTTTGGTAGCTCTATCCCCCTCTTTCTCTCTCTCTCTCTTTTGTCTCTCTCTTCCTCTATCTTTTTCTCTCCCTTAATCCCTCTCTCACATTTTGCAGTGGTCATTCCATAAAGGTGCATTTGTTTCGATTATCATTGCAAACCCCCTTGTACCGTGTCGGTTCTTTTTGCACCCTGAGATCAAATCCACGAACCATCACGAAACCCGTCTGTTAGGACGGATCGTGACACCCCCCGAAGAACCCTCCCCAAATTCCCCCCCAAAGCCCCCCCAGCACCTCCAGACCCCGCTAAAACCCCCTCAAGTTCCCCCCACACCCTCCCCAAATCCCCCCAAACATCCTCAAGACCCCTCCCCAAATTCCCCTTACGACCCCTCCAGGACCCCTCACCTGTTCCTGCGCCTCCTCAGCAGCTCCCGGAGCCCCCCGTCCTCTCCCAGCGCCTCCCCTGCTCTCTCCAGCGCCTCCCGCAGGACCCGCCCGAGCCCGGGGCGGCTCCCGGGGGTCCCCGAGGGGGTCCCGGGGGGCGGAGGAGGTGGAAGGGGGGCGCCCGCTCCATGCCCGGCCCCGGGGTCAGGGGGCGCCGCTTCAGGCTCGGCTCTGATTGGCTGGAGGGCAGGAGTTGCAATGGAAAGACGCCCGGTGATTGGTGGTTTTCATAGAGGGCGTGGTGATTGACAGGAGAGGGGCGGGAGAGGCGGGCTTTGCTGAGGAGAGGTGCGCGGTGATTGGTTAGTTCAGCTCGAGAGAGGCAGGCATTGCTGAGGGGAGACCTGCGGTGATTGGTTGGTTCGGCACATCAGAGGCGGGCGTATCTGACGGGAGGTGTGCGGTGATTGGTTGGATTGGCGCACGGGGAGGCCGGTGTTCCTGAGGGGAGGTGATTGGTTGGTTTGGGGCGGGGCGTCCGCTATTGGCTGGGAAAAGTCCGGGATTTTTAAGAGAACATTCCCGGTTTTCTGGGGAAGACCTCTCAGATTATTAAGGAAAAATTCCTGTTTTTTGAAGGAGAAACATTCCCTGATTTTTTGACGCCACATGACCCCAAATAACCCAAATAACCCCGAAACACTCGAAATAAACCCCAAATAACCCTAAAAAAACCCAAACAATACCTAAAAGTCTGCCAAATAACCCTAAACAAATCCAAATAACCCCAAAGAACAAAAAAACCCCCCTCAAATTAAACATAAAAACCCCCAAATGATTTCAAGTACACCTAAAAAAAAACATATACACCAACATAAACCCCAAGAACCCCAAATAATTCCAAATAAGCCCAAATTAACCCAAATAACCCAAAATAATTCCAAAGAACCCCAAATAAATAGAAATAAACCAAGTAAAACCCAAGATAAACCCCAAATAGTCCATAAATACCATAAATAAACCCCAAACAAACCCTAAATAAACCCAAAGAAACCCCAAGTAAGCCCAGTTCCTCCCGTCCCCACGCCAAAACAGATCCCGACCAATCAGAACGCGCAGTACTGATGACAATCCACTTGCTGGGCAGAAACTCAGAGCACTGGCCGCGCTCAGCGATTTTCAGCGAATCCGCGCCCGGCCCGACTCTGACTCATCAGTTGCCAGGCACAGTCAAGGCCTCTCACTGCGTTCAATAATCAGAGACTGCGCGGGGTAATTTCCAGCCAATCAGAGCGTGTCTCGCTGATGACTCATCAGTTGCCAGGAGCGGAATTTGGGGAGCGGGGGAAGGTGACCCTGAGGATGGGCTGGGGGCCCCAAATTAATCCAAAACGGGGTCGGGACCCCAAAACGGAGCAGGAGGAGCCTGGAGCTACCAAAACCAAACACAGGGGAGGGGACTGGGGGAACGATTGGAAAGGGGAAGGAGAGAGGGGAAAAGAGGGGGGTGGGACCCCCAAATTGAGCTGAGAAGGGGATGGGACACCCCAAATTGAGCTGGAAGGGGGGTGGGACCCCCAAACAGGATGAAGCCAATTTTGCTCCTGGAATATGTAAAGTAGTTTATGGATATGCAAAAAGTCTATGAATATGCAACAGGCTGATGTCATGGGAGACAAGGACCATCCAGCAAAGGTTGTTATGGCCACTGAGACCTCCGAGTTATTTCCGGGGACACCCCTTAATTAATCTGGTTTTAATTCCATCAGTCTGTTGCATATTCATAGACCCTCATGCATATCGACAAACTCATTTACATCTTTCAGGAACTATTTTACATGTCCCGTCTTTGGGAGTGTCTCCCCATTTCAGGAGCCTCCACTGAAATGGAAAATGTAAACCTCCTCCCTTAGAAGACAAAGAATAAGAAGAAGAAAAGAAGAAGAAGGAGAAGGAGAAGGAGAAGGAGAGGGAGAAGGAGAAGAAAAGCTGAAATTTTGGGAATCCAGTGGGAAAATGGCTGATCCTCTGGGAATCCATTTCTTACCCCCCAAAGACAGGGCAAAGGCAGGGCAGTGGGGTTTTTATAGGGTATCCCAAGGGTGGAGTTGGGGTTTGGGTCAGAGGAGGAGTTCTTAGCAACACAAGAAGGATGAGATCAAATTCCTGCCTCTTAGCAACAGCAGCATTCCACACAGAACGTGTCCCTAAATCCTAAATTTCCTCTAAAACAACTGAGAAATTATGGAACTGCAGATATATTCAATCAATTTCCTTCATCTAACCCAGTTTGGAGAGTTTTTCAAGGATGAAGGTGAAGCAGAGGAAAATTAAGGCCAAACCAAAGGGCTAAGCAGCCAGGTGTGTTCCCAACATGGATCACAGGGAATGTGCGTGACCAGGGCTGTGCCCAAAGTGCCTCCTCCAGTGGGGGATGGAGCTGGAGCAGCGCACGAAGCTCTGCCCGCACTCGGGGCACTCCCAGGGCTTCCCTTACCGGTGCCTCTGTTGGTGTTGGGTCAAGTGAGAGCTCCTGGAGAAGCTCTTCCCACACTGGGGACACTCGTAGGGCCTCTCCCCTGTGTGGATGCGCTGGTGGGTGACGAGGGTGGAGTTGTGCTTGAATCCCTTCCCGCAGTTGGGGCACTGGAAGGGCCTCTCCTCTGTGTGAATCCGATAGTGCCGGAGGAGATGGGAGCTGGTCTGAATCTCTTCCCACACTCCCCACACTCGTAGGGCCGTTCCCCAGTGTGGATCCTCTGGTGCACAATCAGGTCGCAGTTCCACCTGAAGCTCTTCCCACACTCCACGCACGTGTGAGGCTTCTCCCCATCATGGAGCTGCTCATGGAGCACCAGCTCTGAGCTCTGGCTCCATCTCCAGCCGCCTTCCCAGCCCAGGCTGGCTCTTTCCCCCTCACATCCCCGCCATCTGCGTTTGCAGCCCCTCCTTGTGCGGCAGCTCCGGGGCTTTTCCTCCCTGTTGGCTTCCTGCGCCGTGGAGCCGCTCAAAACGGCCTCTGCCACCAGGTTCTGCCGCGGGCATTTGTCCTCCCTGCTCTCCATGCTCAGCTCCTGCTCTGGGGGAGGAAGGACAAGGACAGGATGGGATTTGCCTCCGTGCCACAGGCAAGGGCAAGGAGATCCCCCCAGGGCTGATCTGCAGCCGGGGGCCCTGCTGGGCTGGGAGATGGAGCAGCACAGAGGGGAAAGGGGCACTCATCGCCAGCTCGGGGCTGTGCACAAATCACAAACAGGATAGGGCTGCTAGGAACGTGTCCTGAGCTGCTTTATTTCCCAGCATCTGTTTCATTACTTGGTTATGACAATGGTAAGTTGCCAGTAGCTCACATCACAGGTAGCAGACAAAGAACTTCATGTTAAAACTTACTTTAAAAGGTTTTTGACCAATCACGCAAAGCAAAGCCATACTGACAGTAGTTCTATCCAAGCACTATAAGCACATTGACGGTTAAAACAATGCTCCCTTATTTCAAATACAATACCTGCTTGTAAGCCTTAAAACACAATGAACAGAGCTCCATTATTAAGCTGGGAACTTCCTAATATCCTGCTAGATATACTTTTCTGCAGGTTAGGGAGTTATTCTAGATAAGTGTTAATGCACAGACCATTGTTCTATTTCTCCCTACTTTCTACTTCTTATATAACTTTTCTGCTGACCAATCTTATGGTTACTGCAAAGCTCTAATCAGTTCTACTGTCTCTGAGGCTTGTCTTTTGCAGCTTTTCCAAAACCCTGTGATTTTAAGCATTCAACAGACACTGATTTCCCCCTCACCTGCCTCAGGGACCCAGGGCATCTTCCTCTTCCTCGCAGCCTCCCAAGTGTTGGCAATGGGAAATCCTGGTTTGGGGAAAACAAGGGATGAGCACGTTGAGTTTGATGGTTCCTCTGCCCGAGTCCATCTCTACAAGGCAGAGGCCATCTGGGCTCCAGAAAAACCTCCCAAACACCAAGATTCAGCCCTGAAAAAGCCACCCAGGAGTTCCCTGTCCCTGGTCCCTCCCCTCTGGTGTTCGGGGGTTCCCACCTGTCCCAGCTGCTGGGGTCACGCTTGGATTGGGGGTCCCCCTTCTCCTCGGTGCCCGCCCTGCCCAGGCTGCTGGCAGTCCCAGCAATGCCAAAAGCTCCCCCCACTTCGCTCTCCCCATTTCGGGATGCCGGGGCTCTTTGGGCTCCCGGGCTCCCTTCTCCCCTCATTCTCTGCTCTGGGCTGCAGCGGCTCCAAGGAGTCCCCCCTGCCCCTCTCCAGGCTCTTGAGGCTCCCGCCAATGGTGGCGCTCCCCCCTCTCTGAGCTCCCCACTTTGGGCTCCTGGGGCACACAGGGCTCTGCTCCTCCAGGCTGCCTCTCCTGGCAGCCGCCACCGCCACCCCCCGATATCCCCCCAAGGGGCCTTTTCCGCTCAGCCTTGGACTTCTTCATTCTCCAAACATCCCCCAAAAACCCAACCCAGGGACCCTCTGGATATCTGGGCCGAGCTCCCCCTCCCCGCTCACCGGCACGATGCGGGGGGGCGATGATCCCACAGGTGGGGGCTGCGAATTCAGGCAGGGATCGAAGGCGTGGCTCCCTCAGTTCAGCCTTGATCCGCTTTTGTCCCTCCTCTTCCATCCCTCCTCCGCCTGCTCCTCCCCCCTAGCCCCACCTCCTTTTCCCCCTTCATCCCTGCCCTTCCCTCCTTCCTCCTCCTCCTCCCCCAGCAGCAGCCACACCCTCGGTGCCCCGTTCCCGCAGCCCTCGCAGCCCGCGGCAGGAGCGGGGATGGAGCTGGGACGGGTCGGGATGGGCAGCGCGGGGCTCTCGGCTGCTCCCAGCCGCTGCGGGCGGGGGGAACCCGTCCCGGGCCAAAGGAGAGGCAAACTGGCCAAACTGGGGGCTGCACATCCAAACTGGGCCTTGCTGGGGACCCTGCCTGGCCACTGCCAGCCCTTGGGGCTCCTCTCGGCACATCCGCCAGGGGGGAACGCACACAGGCCTGGGGGATCCCAGCAGTGGCAGCACTGCCAGGGACTGGGCTGCACTGGGACCGTACTGGGAGTGACTGGGGCTGTACTGGGCTTGTACTGACATCATACTGGGATCATACTGGGAGTGACTGGGACTGTACTGGGCTTGTACTGACATCATACTGGGATCATACTGCCATGCCAGGGCACACTGTGATTGCACTAATGGAGAGTGGGATCATACTGGGATCATACTGGGATTGTACTGGGAGTGAGTAGGAGCCTGCAGGGGGCAACTGAGACCATGTTAGGGGCAAATGGGATATACTGGGAGTGACTGGGAGTCACTGTGAGCAACTGGGAACATACTAGGACCAACTGAAAGGAACTGGGTGCATACTGGGGGTGATTGGAAACTGCTGGGCTTACACGGGGATGAACTGGGATCATGGCTGGAGGTGACTGGGATCATACTGGCAGTGAGTGCCACTACACTGAGGCTGACTGGGAGTGCTTGTGAGCAAATGGGATCATACTGGAAGGAACTGGAAAGATGCTAGAGATAACTGGGGTACACTGGGATATACTGGGAGCGACTGGAAGGAAAGTGAGGGTGAAAGAGAGCAACTGGAACCATGTAGCGCAAAACTGGTTTATTCTGGCAGAGACTGGGAGCACACTGGGCTCATATCTGGATCATACTGGGAGTGACTGGACTAATACTGGGAGTGACTGAGTGTCACAGTGAGCACACCCTGCACAGCATCCCCCATACTGGGCCTGACTGGGAGCCACTGGGAGCAAATGGCATCATACTGGGACTCACTGAGTTGATTGAGGAAGCAACTGGAACCATGCTGGCGGCAGCTGGGACCATGCTGGGAGAGACTGGAAGTAAGTGGGATTATAATTGTGAAAAGTGCATATTTTGTGATTGGGTTTTCGCCAATATGAAAATGAATATTATACATCTTGTGTTAGAAACTAATGCTGTATTAATTCTCTTAAGAAGTGGGTTAAATACAGTTTTAGGTTATTACAAAATATTAAAAGAGAAACTATGCTTGGTAAGAGACTTTCTTTAAAGAAAGGACTTGCAGCGAGATAGCAGCCCCAGGACACCTAAATCATTCAGAGAAAAAGAATTTATTGCCCTCTTATCAGAAGAAATGAACTTCTTCCCTCCTCAAAGGCGCTGTTAGGATTCAGAGGAAGAAGGTGGCACTGACCAGAATCCCATGTTTGAATGGAATTTATGCATCATGTATGAAGTGTACGAATATACAACAGGCTATTGTTTTTAAGGGTTAATCCTTTGTTAACAGGTGTCCTTTTTAGGGCTTGTGCTGCCCAGAAAAAGGTACCCGGACTCCATAACATTTTGTATTTGTTGTCTCATATTGTCCTAATTCAAATTGTCCAAATTTTTATTACTCTAATTGTATTACTATTATGATAATTATTTTATTACTATTAAACTTTTAAAATTTTAAAAACAAGTGATTGGCGTTTTTCACAATTTGGTAGCAGAGGATGGTTACCAACACCTCACTGCCGGTGCTTTAGGAGAGTCAGAGTGGGGAAGGTGCCCCCTGCCCTCTTCGGCAGCCTCGCTCTGTTTGCCCTGGGGTGACCGACAGACGCAGGTTATGGTGGACAAAAGGAGACAATAAAACAAAGACAAGGGAAAAAGGCTCCCTACAACCATGGCAATTGGCCCCCTAAGAGTAGTAATGTGCACGAAGAACATGGGAAGGAAAAGGGATTGGTAAGTATTTCTCAGGGGGGATGAATGTGAGTGAATGAGAGGCGGGCTGGTTGTGCCAGACCTGCCAAGTGAGTGCTGGAGTCTCCCATGCTTCCTTTCAGACTTTCCGCGGTAAGTGGCCAGTAAAGAGACAAAGTGAATGTTAAAAGGAGTGAGAGAATCCCCCGGGGTAACTGGGACTGGGTCTCAGAGAGGGGCTGGACCCCTCGGAGGAAGGGAGCAGAGGAGTTTCCTAGCCCAATCCACTAGGAAATGGGACAAAAGGGGCTCCTAAAAACCTACTGGGTTGAGGGATTAATATTCCAAGAGCATTCAGGGTAAAGCAAAATTCTGCTGGATTGAGAATATGCTCAAGAGCATCTGGGATTGGACAACACAGGTGGATTGAGAAATAAAAAAATGCCCAAGTGTTGGGGAAGATGAAACAGGAAAGCCTTATAAATATGATTGTCTGGCAAAAGATTTTGACAATATAGAAACTATAAGCAAGATTGAAATCAAAGCAAGCTTTGAGATACCTCAGTTAGTGAACAACTGGAAAACAATGGTGTGGCTGGCTGAAGGTAATCCCCTTTTGATGGAACAATTCCCTCTGCTTGCAGACAGATCCGAGGGTCAGAGCAGATCCTGCCAGCTTGGCAGAAGGGGTCCAAAGAGGAGTTTTTACGGTTTAAAATGTAACACAGTGTGGTAATGTAATGATTCTTATAGGCTGTATGTAAATGCTATAGGACCTGCATCTTGTACTAGATTGGCTAGTGAGAAATAGAATATTCAACACAGAAGATTTATTGAATTGTAATGGGAACCTCACTCTCTTACACTTTTACCCTTTTACTCTCTCACCCTCTCATCCTCTCTACCCCTCTCTTCTCTCGGGCCTGCTCCAGCTGTGCCTGGCAGCTCCAAGCAGGGCCCTGCACCCGGGCCCTTTGCAATAAACCGCAAGTTCCAGGGCCTGGCTGCAGAGATCTCTCGTCTCCGTCCGTCCTGACCGTTCTACCCCCCAACGCTCCTACACCCAAGAGCATCTGGGGTTGGCCAACACAGCTGGGTTGAGGAAAATCCAATAGCACCAGGACTGGCCAGAAATACCTAAACTTGTAATAGGTGATGTGAAAGTAAAAGGTACCTTATTGTTGTTGTGTGTGTGAGAGTGAGTCACACACAAAATCAGCCTCAGCTTCCCGGGCAGGGGGGAAGGGGGGGCTGTGGAAAGAGGTGTGTGTGACCCACAAATAAGCCATTGTCCCTTGGGTGGGTGGGGGCTGTGGCAGAGCATGTGTGTGACTGCAAACGGGCCATTGTCCCCCCGGGCCTGTGAGGGGGCCGTAGCTGAAGAGTGTGAGTGACACAAATCAGCCTCACAGGTGAACGGGCACCGGAGGCAGCAGAGTCAGGGCCCTCCCAGGAGGCCGGGAGATACTGAGACCCAGAGGCCAACGCCAAGGGGAGGGGGCCACAGGGAGCCGCGATTCTCTGTCAACAGGGATCCACTTTGTGTCCTGAGCGTGTGAAAGAATGTGTGGAAGTGAATGAGAAATAGAAGCGAGGGAATGTAGACAAATGAAAGTATATGTAATGTAGATTGTGCATTTTAAGCTTCACTATATCTCCTTGGAGGGAGGTGGATTGCACTGAAAGTAGTGTGAGAAAAAGGTTTTTTGTTTTTAAGTGTGTAGTTGAAAGAAAAGTGGTATTTAGGTTGTTAGTGAAAGTGAAAAACAGAGGCAGATGATGAATAGATAAGATCTTGAAAAATGAGACAGAAAACCAGTAAGTTGGATTACAGGGAAAAAAAAAAAGAAAAAAAATAGCCCTTTGGGAGTTATGTTAGGTAACAGAGATACAACTCCTTGCAAAAGGAGAAAGTACAGGGTATGTAGTAGTTGATGGGAACAACATGCAAACTATGGAAAAAGGGAAATTAACCTTAAACTAGTAAGCTCAAACTCGGGAATTATATACTTTAAAAAGAGCACTAGAATATTTAACACAAAATAAAGGAACCATATATACTGATTGAAGGTATGCCTTTAGCGTAGTACATACCTTTAAAAATTTGGAAAGGAAAAAGATTACTTAATTCAAGAGGAAAAGGTTTAGTACATGAGGAACTTATTTCAGAAGTTTTAGAGGCATTAAAATTACCTAAAAGAGATAGCTTTAGTACATATTAAGGAACCCCAAAAGGGAAAGACCCCAGAAATAAGAGGAAATAATTTGGCAGATGACGAAGCCAAGGATGCAGCAGAAAGTGGAGCTGAGTGAGTTATGTTAATATTAACTCCAAACGAGGAAAAACTGGAAATTCCTAAGTTTAGGGAAGCCGAGAAAAAAGAATTAAACAAGACAGGAAGTGAACAAGATAAATCAGGGAAATGGAAACTTCTTGATGGAAGACAATTACTTAGTAAAATGTGCTTACTAGGAAAATATTAGAAGACATGCATCAGAAAACCCACTGGGGTAATCAAGCTTTGTGTGATCATTTTCTAAGGAACTATGGGTGCACTGGGATTTTTGGAGTAGCAAAGCAAGAAACTGAAAGATGCTTAATTTGCCAAAGGATAAATAAAAAGGTGATGAGAAAAACAACATTAGGAGGTCGTGAGTTAGCTCGTCGACCATTTCAAAGTATCTAAGCAGAAGTTTAGATTTGTTAGGCTCTGGATTTATTTGTAAAAAAACCCATTTAATCTAGAAGAAAGAGAATATGCCATAAGTTAGACAATAGATTTTAGGATAATAAAAATCTTTAAAGTATCGGAAAGCCCCTAGACAAAACAAGAAAAGAAAAAGAGGAAATGAAAGGGAGGGGAACAAGAGGAAAAGTCAGAAAGAGAGTGGGATCCTCTGCAGCTCTTGCCCCCTCCGTTCGCGGCCGAGGCGCCTGTCCCGGGTCCCGGCTCGCTGCCCGCCTCAGCTCCGCCTGCCCCGGTTTCCATCCCAGGTGCGGGCTCACTGCCCAGGGCAGCTCCACCTGCCCCGGCGCTGGCGGTGAATTTGTGTGCCCTGCTCCCACTGCCCGGCCCGCGGCCGCTCTGCCGGCCATGCTGGGGAAGATGGGGGTTGCTCTGTCCTGCCGCGTGGGCCGAGGTCACCGCGCCGACCGCACCGAGGGCGGGTCCCAGCCATCCCATCCCCGGCTGCCCTGCCCGTGCCAGCTGCGCTGGGCACCGCCGCTGCTGCTGCCGGGGTCTCCCACCTGCCTTTTCTCTGCCGGGAGCTGCCGGATCAGCCGCCATAAGCCATGTGGGGGCTGCCCACGCTCCGGCTCGGTCTCCACGGGAAGATCCCCCTCTGGCGATTCCGGCAGCAGACCCTGCCCACACTCCCACCGAGCCTCGGCGGGATATCCTCCGTGCTCCAGCGTGGCTGCTCTGGGGGCTGCAGGGGGATCTCTGCATCCCCATGGATCTGCAGGGGGATCTCTGCATCCCCATGGATCTGCAGGGGGATCTCTGCATCCCCATGGATCTCTGCATCTGGCACCGCCGTTTTTGGAGGCACCAGGAATAGGCTGAGCTCTGCCTGAAGCTCTTCTCACATTCCCCACACCCTTCCCGGCACAGGGAGGCTTTTACCTCCTCACAGCTCCCCAGGCTGGGTTGGCAGCCCCTCCTCATGTGGGATCTCTGGGGCTTTTCCTCCCCATTGGATTCCTGCGCCGTGGAGCTGTTCCAAATGGCCTCTTCCACGAGGTTCTGTGGCAGGGATTTGTTCTCCCTGGTCTCTGTCCGCAGCTCAGTGCGTGAGGGAGGAAGGACAAAGAGAGGAAGAGACAGGGAGAAGGGAAAAGGAAAAGGCAGGAGGAGAGGAAGGAACAAGAAGGAACAAGGGAGGAAGGAGATGGGAAAGGAACATAGATGGATGTAGGACAGAATGAGGAGAAGAAGGAGGGTGGACAAGGAGAAGATGGGATTTGCCTCCATGCCAGAGGGAAGGGGAAGGAGATCCCCCCCAGTCCATCCCTGGCAGGATGGCGTTGGCAGTGAGGCTGTCCTGCAGCGATGCTGGGCTGGGAGATGGAGCAGCAGGGAAGGGAAAGGGGCAGTGATTCCTCCTGCCCTGCCTGGCTGTCCCAGTCTGGAGCATCCTGGTGCTGCCGAGGCCCTTGGAGTGTCCGGCACTCAGGAGCCCAGAGCTCACGGCTGCTTTATAAAGCTGACAAAGTCGGCAGGATGGGTCTGGGTATGATCTCAGCAAACTGGGTTTATTGGTACAGGAGCAGGGGACAGAGCTGAACAGGGTCCAGGCACAAAGACAGGGTGCAAGCTGAGGGCACAGGGGGTTTTTATATGGGGTAGTGAGGGTGGAGCTGAGGGTCAGGGTCCAATGGATATGGGGGAAAATGTGCAAAGGAGGGGTTAAGGGTCGGGACAGCTAATAGGGAAACAGGGGCAGAGGAATGCAGTAAACTGGGGCCAATGGAGGGACAGAGAGCTAGGGACTAATCAAAGATGGGTAATAGGGGTGAACTAGGGTAATTAGGCCAACAGGCCAATGGGGTAACATAACTTTCCAAAAATCAGCATGTGCCAGCAAAGATCTATAGGAGAAGCAAGCTTGTCACCATAACCTTGAAATCTATTCTTCTTATTGGGGACCAGTCCTCCACGGGTGGGAGATTGAGACTCCCATGGGCCTCCACACCAGTGCATCTTCCTTTTCCTCGCAGCCTCCTTCTCCTCCGTCCAGACAAAGTTTAGGGTTGACAAATCCTGGCTTTGGGGGAAGAACAAGGGGTGAGCACCTTGGGTTTTGTGAGAAATGAGCCTCACTCTTTAGAATTTTTGAAAGTTTAATAAGGAATAATAAGGGACAAATCAGTAACAGCGCTGGGTGTTGGCAATGGCCAGAGGCACACCGGTTAACCACAGCAACTCTTCTTGTCTAGTTTCTCCATTGTATTGTTCAAATACATATTCATAATGATTATACATATTCAAACATTTCCTTGAACTCATTTACATGTTCCAGGAATTCTTTAGGTTGGTTTGACCCCCAACTTGCCTTTTTAGAGCACGTGCAGGAATCGTGGATTGCTGTTTTGAGGGTTGTGTGTCACTGCCTCACAAGGGCCCCTGTTCTGTGGTTTCAGCAGGTGACAGTTATTGACAGTGGAAGGGTCAGTGGCAGGGGCCTCATCACATCCCTTCCTTAGATGTTATCTGACCATGCAGACGCTTTTAGCTATTTCCACAAGTACTTTAAATGAACATTAGCTATTTCACAAATATCTCTGAGTTGTTATTGTCAGTTAGTTACAAAAATAAAAGCATTAGTTATTATTTCACAACTACGGCTACTTCTGTAAAAGTTAACATTCTAATGCACAACACATGGCATCCACTTTAATATTTTGCAAAAGCCAAAACTATAATGTATGTTTTTCACACTGTCCACTAACTAGAATATCATCCATAAATGATGTTCTGAGGATATGAGCTACACACGGGCCAGGCATTGGCCACAAAGAGCTGACAAATTATACTATAGCAAAAGCAGTGAAAAGTGATTACAAACTGTACTCTATCAAACTCATTGTGATTAAGAATATTTTGCAGAAGTCAATACCTAATAGCAAAAGCCAGCACTACCTAGTTATTTATAACAAACCCAGGGCAGGTTTTTCCCTTGCATGGAGCACCTGGGCCTTCCCTGGGCCCTTTCTGCCCTCCTGCAGAGCCGGTGGCATTTTCCAGCACACACAGTTTGTAACCAAGAGCCGGGTGCAGCCGAGAAGGCTCCAAGTGCCTCCTTCCAGGCTGACTCTGCAGGTGCCGAGGCTGCTCTGGGCTCTGCCAGGGCTCTGCTGGGGCTCAGCTCTGGCCCAGGCTGGGCCCGCCCTCCCCTCACATTGCTCCGGGCAGCTGAGTCACCGCGGGAGAGGGAAGGGACACGTCAGGGGAGTTGAGGTTTAAGAGCGTTTTTATTCATAAAACTTTCATAACAATCAGGCTGCTCTAACTACCATAACTAACTAGCAATGCTAACTATCCTAACTAACTACCAGTGCTAACTACCATGACTAACTAATTGTCCTAACTACTGTAAGAAGAAGCTGTCCTCAAGTGCTTCATCTGCTCTGCTGCTCCCTCAGGTTCTTTGCTGCAGTGATCAGAGGGGTCAGGCTGGAGAGAGGCTTGGCTGATGATAAAAATGGGTGCTGCCCAAAGGATAAAAAATAAAGAAATGAACTGTTACTTTCCAGAGTCAAGTTCCTCACAGGCTCTGTTGCAACAGGACAAAGGGAAATGGTTTGAAAATCGAGGGAAGCAGGCTCAGATTAGATCTAAGGAAGAATTTTTTAACCGGGAGAGTGGGGAAACACTGACAGGAGGTGCCCAGAGATGTGGGAGGTGCCTCCTGCCTGGAAACATCCAAGCTCAGGTGAGGCAGGGCTCTGAGGCCCCTGAGCTGCTTGAAGATGTCCCTGCTCGCTGTGGGGCACCAGGTCCAGATGAGCTCGAAAGGAGCCTGCCAGGCCACAGCGGGCGAGGATTCTGCTTGCTCTGCGCGTGGAACGCAGCGAGACTGGAGACTATCGGAGGGGGCCCCACAAGAAAACCCCTCCCTGGCGCTGCTGCTTCCCCTGCAGCCCTTGGCTCTCACCTGCAGCAGCTCCTGGGCAGCCCAGCGCCGCTCCTCGTCCGGCTCCAGGCTGCACTCGAGGAAGTCCCGCAGCAGAGCCGACAGGCGCCGGGGCTCCTGCAGCTGCGGGGTCCCGTTCTGCCGGATCAGAGCGCGAGCCTGCAGGGAAAGCAAACTCAGCGCTCTGCCAGCTCCCTTCACACCCACACGGGCTCACATCCACCGCGGGGCCTCAGCCCCAGCTCCAGGGCCACTTTCCTCCCTGCCAGAGATGCTGCTCAGAGCTCATTTTGCTATGCCAAGCAAAAAACCCAAACCCTGGGGCTGCCACAGCCACTGCAACATCCAAATGATCTCGCCTTGAGAGCCAGTTTCATTGGCCGGCTTTGTTAGTAGGAACCTCCATCAGAAATAGCCCATTTTGCTTCTCCAAATATGGACACCAGCTTTACAGGCCATTTTCCAGAGTCACTGTGGTCTGCCTGTGTTATTTCAGAGGATTCTTCCATCAAGTGCATCTCTGCAGTGCCACTGACACTCAAGTAAATGCATTCCTGATGCCCCATCCCAGAAACTGCCAGGCAAGAAACAGGAGGTTTGTGATGCTGAAAGCTCAGGCTTGGTGACACAGAAAAAGTAGCTTGGACTAGGAAAGAAATATGTTAGACTATGGGGATGTTAAACCATCATCTTCATGTTTTCAACAAGTTTCCCAGTGAGAAGAATCAGGGGAGATCATCTTGCAAAACCTCTTTTAGAAACTCCTGCAGAAATCTTGTTGGGTTTGGGGCTGGGATTTGGGGATGGTGTGGGGTTTTCTTGCAAGATAACATTAGAGCTGAGGCACTTGCTTCATATTTCCAGATCATCCTCTCAGCTAGAAGAGCTGCAACAACGAAAAGCCCAAAGCAAATTGTTGCCGGAGACTGCAGAACATTCGTCTGTGTGGAGGCACAAGTCCTCTGGGAATTCCCTTCCCATGTGCAGAAACCTCCAGCTGCTGCTCCCAGTGCAGGGTCCCCCTGTGCTCGCAGCCTCTGCAGGCACTGGAGAATTTGCCTCTTACCATGGCCGCCGTTTCCCTGAAGTAAGGAGGTTCTCCTTCCACCATCTCGATGGTCACAATGCCGAAGGACCAGATGTCCACCTTGGGGCCATAAGGAGATCTGGTCACAACTTCTGGGGCCATCCAGTGAGCAGTGCCCACCATGGAGCTGCGCTGGTCCTGCTCAGGGCTGAGCTGAGCGCAGAGGCCAAAATCAGCTGAGGACAGAAAGAAACCCTGTCAAAGGCAGCTGCAATGAGGAAACCAAGCACAAAGATTCCCCACACTCAGTCTGAGAGTGTAGTAGTGAAGTCAGCTGGAAAAGCCCTCAGGGCTGTAGCCAAGGAAAGATGGAACTGGGCCCTTCAAGAAACCCTCAGCTTTCCTGCAGTGGCTTTTACTGATTCCCTTGGAGCTTTAGATTCCCACTGCTGCCCCTCTGGAAGGGCCATGGCCAGAGCAAAGGCACTGCTGGCCCCCTGCTCCTCTCCTGAGCTCTCTGCAGGGGCAGCCGCTCTCAGCTGGCAGCAGGGGCCGGGCAGTGCCCCCAGCAGCCCTTGTGGGGCTCTGGCCCTCCCTGGGAAGCAGCCCCAGCCCCGCAGCCCGGGAGCGCCGTGCCTGGCCAGGAACACCCACCCAGCCTGACAGAGCCGTCCATGCCCAGGAGGATGTTGGAGCTCTTCAGATCCCTGTGGATCACCCGGTTGGAATGGAGGAAATCCAGGCCCTGCAGACACTGAGAGAGAACAAGAAACACGAGGGCAAAAATCAATGGCTGGAATATATCACACCAGAAAGGACAGCTCAGAATTCTGCCAGCAGCAGCTTTGCTGTGACAGGCCAGGAGTGCAGTGCACACAAGCTCCAGGCAAATGGTTCAAGGCAAAGCTGAGAACAGCAAATCAAATCCAAACCAGAAAGAGAGTACCACAACAGCAGGAGAGAGAACAAGAACAGAGTAGAAGTGCAGTGATGCTGGCAGGCCGTTCACTGCAGAGGCTCTTTCTTCTCCAGCTCATAAAAACAACTCAGAAACAAAGCCCTGAGCATGGAGCCACTCCTGTTCTCACACCCTGTTTGGAAGGACCATCGTGTCCCAGCCATGGGAGTGACAAGCAGGATCCCTCACCTCCCGACTGACAGCTGCCATCTCTCCTTCAGCCATGCGCGTCTGTCTGACAATGTCCCGCAAAGTTCCTCCATCCATGTATTCCATCACCAGCCAGAGATCTCCATCCACAAGGAAGCTGGAAGAGGAAAGCAATGGCATGGAGATGAAAGTGCAGAGCTCAATTCCCCCATGGAAAAGCCTGGAGGGGAGTTTTGTTTCTGGGTCACTTGTCAGTGAGGACAGAATCAGATGGAGAGACATTCCTGCCAGGCTGCACAGTCCTAGGAATCTGCACAGTCTAAAGGGGAAGGAGACACCTGTGAGAAAGGAGAGGCCTTAGATGGCAAGCAGGTGAAAAATGCAGTTTAGCAACAGCCCAGATCAATGTGGAACCACAACCCTTGGCCCCAGCTGGTTCAGCTTCTGAACTCATCAGTTCCACCATTCCCTCCAGAACAAGGCAACACAACTGCCAGGGTTATCCAGGGGAGGAGGCCGTGCAGCACTTGGGACAAAAGCAGTCAGAAAACCTTTCAGAAAGTCCCTTCAGAAACAGGCAAGGCCAGTGAAAAATGGGCAAATGAGGCATTTCTGGAAACAAGGACCCGATCTTCCTGGCATCTGTAGCAATGGAAAAGGGCTGGGAAGAAGAAGCCAAGGGAAATAATTTCTGCTGTGGTTTATCAGCACTTGCTGGGAGACACAGCAAACGGGGTCAACTTGAAGGAAAAACCAAAGCAAAGCAACAAAAGCACGTGGAGGGAGTGAACTGCCAGGCTGTTGTTTTGGGAAGATGTGGCTGGGTCAGGCATTTTCAAAACAGGCTACAGACTCCTGATGCCAGGAAAGGTTAACGCAGGGCCCGGGCTCGGGATCAGAGCTGAATCACTCACCTGTCCAAAGAGTTGACAATGTTGGGGTTCTTCTTGTCCTTCAGGAGCAGGATCTCATTCACAGCTCGTTCCCTGTTCTGCCCTCTGAGACTCATTTTCTTGATGGCCACCTGAAGGGACATTGCAGCTTTGAACTGGAGGAGTCTGTGGCAGGAGGCCACAGCAAACACGGAGCGAGTCTTTGTGGAGCGACGGAGCCGGGCTGTGCCAAACTACCTTGGGATGGGACACCAGAGCTCAGCAAGGGCCATTCCCACAGCCCATTGCTCTGCCAGCTGGGGGCTGCTTACAGGACACATGGCCAGAGACATTTGGCCTTGCAAGCTCTGCAGAAATGGTCCCTCAGCTGTCAGCCTCAAAGCTCTAACAACATTCTCTGCACCTACAGTCTTCTCAAATGGCCTCAACACTCCTACTATTATTATTCAAACCCATTTTGCAAGCAGGAGGTAATTCTGGTTCTGTGAAAACAGAGCAAAACAGCCAGGAACCCCTTAGCAATTCTATGGGATTTGGTCATGATTTCAGATCCAGCTGCTCTGTTTGGGATTGCACAACAAAGCAGACACGCACACCCATTGCTCAGGTGATCCCTGTCACAGGCTGTCACTGACACCAGACCAAACACAACTTCAGGGTTTAGGAGAGAGCTTTGCTCTGGATATCCATCTCCTCATTTCTCTCCCTCTCTCTCTGTGAACAGCTGAAGTAGGACTAAAACCCCAAACTGAGCCCAAGCAGGATCTCTCCATAATTAGGCCTTGAGGTATCCTTTGAAGATGAAAGGCAGGATGGAAATAATAATAATGTTATACTTTAGCTAAGAATAGCTAAATAATGTTCCTGTCTGAGGTTGGGATGAAGATAAATTGGGCCTCAGTCTCCAGCAGCTGATGCATTCACACTTTTAGATATGAAGGCCAAGCCAGCATGTCCTGCTCTGACAGACACCGCTGCCCTCCTTGCATTCCTTTGGCGCTTCAGAAGGACCAAGTCTGTCCCAGCTGTGCTCTGCAGGCTGACACTGCTCTGCCTTCAGAGGAGCAGCCTGGGCAGGAAAGCTCTGCTGGCCCCCAAAGCTGCAGCCACAGCTCCCAGCAGAGGGGAAAGCCCTGGAGAGCTGCCAGGCGTGCTGGGCGTGTTGGCACTGACCTCTCCTCCAGTGGCCCTGTCGAGTCCTTTATAAACGGTTCCAAAAGCCCTGGAGACAAAACAGCAGAGAAGAAAGAAGCAGCGCTTTAGGCCCTGGCAGGGAAAGCCAGCCCAGACAGGAGATCTCTGCTGCCTGCAGCGTTCACAAACACCTGGGTGCATCGACCCTTCCAACAACAGCACAGCAGCCACCAGCCCTCTGCCATGCAAGGTGTGCAGGAGAAAACTGAGACCCAACATGAAGGAATTGGGCTGGAGCGAATCCCAATGTCCACCCTGAATTGCTTTAGTTCAAAACCTGAGGTGAGAGATGGCTGTCTAAAGAACTGGAAAAGAATGCATTTCATCCTTTTCCATTTCCTGCCTAAGATCTGCAGGTTCTACAAGGGCCCTGCCATCAGGCAGGTGATGCTTTTTCCCCCAGAGTGCATCAGCTCTGTGTCTGTTACTGAATGGATGGGGTCTGCTACCTGTGCTAGAATAGAGCACTTATTAGTTCATCTCTGGTTTCTGTTTCTAAACCATTAGGTTGATAACCCTGACCAGTGGATCTTTTTTGAAGGAAAATATTTGAAAGAAATCTTCTTGAGAACTGTTTTCTGACAGTCACCAGATGGTGAGTTGCTCTTTTAGGCAATCCAGTTCCAGGGACAGAAGATCTTCCAGGTCCTGCTCCTTGCTGCAGGCAGGACACTGCCAGCCTCAGGGGCCTTTGACGGCGCCTTCTGACCACAGTTATCAATTCTGATCAGGACTGAGAGACAGCAGGATGGTAGCCCAGTGCCTGAAGGTGCTTGGAGCTCTCCTGACTTCTCACTTGATCCTGCACCAGCACAACACCCGGCCCTGCTTGTGCAGCAGTAGCTGCCGTGCACTTACCCATGGCCAATCTGCTCCACTTCCAGGTATTTCTCGGCAGGCTCCGCCTCGCTCACGGTGTTCCCTGAAAGAAACCACGTGGAAGACGCTCCCTCCCAGAGTGAGACCCCGCCTTGCAGCAGAGCCACAACCAGCCCCACTCCCTGGGGCCGTGAGCCCCTTGGTGTCAGCCGGGGAAGGACAATAAATGGCTCGGTGACATTCAGCTGCAGAGCAACACTGGGTGCAGCTGATGCCGAGACACACACACAACACCTGCTCGGGCACCCAGGAACAGAGCAGACGTACTCAGCTGCATCAGGCACCACTCCCCTCTCCCCTCTGGCTGCCCGGCTGTGCTGCTGTCAGAATGTTCAGCCCAGGATCCCACAGCGGAGGGAGGTTCCTTGTCCTCTTCCCAAGCAGAGGGAGCTTCTCCATCCTCTTCCCAAAATGCTGCAGCTTCTCCATCCTCTTCCCAAAATGCTGCAGCTTCTCCATCCTCTTCCCAAAATGCTGCAGCTTCTCCATCCTCTTCCCAAAATGCTGGAGGTTCACCATCCTCTTTCCAAGCCAGGGGATGTTCGCTGTCCACTTCCCATGCTGGGAGATGTTCACTCTCCTCTTCCCAAGCCACAGGATGTCCTCCATCCTCATCCCACACTGGGAGATGTCCATTGTCCTCATCCCACTCCGTGGGAGCTTGGCCACTCTGGTCCCACACCAGGGGACATCCACCATCCTCGTCCCAGGCCGGGAGATGTCCCCTGTCCTTGTCCCACCCCGCGGGAGCCTCGTCGTTGCATTCCCACCCCGCGGGATGTTCGCCCTCGTCTCCCAGAGCGGCGGGAAGTTCACTGTCATCTCCCGGCACTGAGGGAAGTTCACCATCGTCCCCCAGAGCAGCGGGAAGCTCACTGCTGTCTTCCTCCTCTTGGGCCTCCTCTTTGGAAGCAGAGGGAGCCCCAGGAGGTGCTGGTGCTGCTTCTGTGCCCTGTGGACAGACGGCAGCGTGAGGGACAGGAAGTTCTATCTCAGTTATCACCTTATTTATCCTCAGCTGCACATCCAGCTGCACTACGCAGAAATGGGGTTTGGAGCTGTTCCAACTAACAATGGGCTACAGTCGACATTGCCACTTATTGTTGGGAATTCCATATTCCACCATGGCTAAAGCCAGCAAGCAATCCTCTGCCTGCAAAACCAGACCTGCAGCTCTTCAAAAGCTCTTCAGCAGAAAAGGAGAAAACTGCCAGGGAATTCCTTTGCTGCTGCTGCTGCTGCAAAGACACTGACAGGACCTTTCCTTCAGCCTCCCAGGCTGGCCCTCGACTGCCACATGCCGAGCTCACAACTTGCTGCACAATTCCAAACACCAAAGGTTCCTTTCCCACTCACCGAAGGAGGAGCTGCTCGGAATCCAGACATGAGGTGCCCTGCAATGGGAGAGGGAACATGAACCAGATGCTGTTAGGAGAAAAACTGCCAGTGCTGGGAAATGCCACGGAGCAAGGCAACCCCGAGAGAGCATTTTGCTTTCACTGCATCCCTCCAGGAGCCACAGTCCCTTCCCACAGCAAGCAAGAGAACAGCACAAAATACTGGGCTGGGTCAGTTCTTGGCTGGAGCAGCAAAGGGAGGGAGTTCCAGGCTCTGCTGGCACAGACTCCCTGCTTGAGGGAACAGAACCCCCCAGGGCTCATTGCAGATGCTGTGCACGCCCCGCTGGCTGCAGACACCCCCTTTTTCAGCTGCAGCTGCTGGCAGGAGCTCTCCCAAAGCAATAGTGTCTTCATGGCCATTTGGTTCCAAAGCCAACTCAGCTCCAGAGGAAGAACAGAAAGCACACAGCAAGCCCAAAGCCACAGATGCTGCACCGAGGGAAAACCTCAACTTACGTGCCAAGTGGGTTAAAAAATACCCCGAATAAGCCACAGAGTACAGAGTGCAAACTGCAGCAGCCACGTGCTGGATCATTTTGGCTGCGCTGCACACGCCTGCAGCCTGTAGCCCTGCAAGCACAGAAGGACAGGGCTGGGCTGGCTGCTGAGAATGCCTTGGGCAGGAGGATCCTCCGGCAGCGAGCCCAGAGCCACTCTGGGCACTGAGGCCTCCGTGTCCCACAGCAACGGGAACACCACGGGGACGTGGCGCTGTTCCTGTGACATCCCAGCAGCAGCTCACGCAGAAACCGCCTGGAAGGTTCTCTTGTGTCACAAAGGAGCACAAAGAACCACCCAGGGCACAGCCCATGGCCCAAAGGATGCAAGAGGAACTCAAAATGCAGCAAACAAGGACACCCCATAGCCCAGCCTGAACACTGAGGAGAACAAGGACAGGACCAAGGCAAAGGAAACGTGACCTTTAGTCACTGATAGTTCTGACTAAAAGCAGCAAGCCGTGCTCCATCTGGGATCTTTGTTCTAGTTCTAAAAACAAGCAAGGGTCTCCACTCTAAATACACAGAAGGCAGGAACTGGGGAGGAGGTGGGATTAGGAAGGAGGAGGAGGAGGAGGGAGAGAGGAAAAGGGGGAGCAGGAAGAGGAGGAGCAGGAGCAGGAACAGGAGGAACAGGAGGTTCCAGTGCCCCCTGTGGCCGCAGCCACGGGACCATCGCCCCCAGCTCGTCCTGCAGGTGAGCGGGGAGGGGGAGCTCGTCCCAAATCTATCCGGGAGTCCCTGAGAGGGTTTTTTATTGGGGTGTATTTGGAACTTGTAGATTGTGGAATTGACCCCAAATATCATCTGGTGTCTCTGGGAGGTTTTTTTTTCTCTGTGTGTGTAGGTTTGGATCTTGCAGGAGCCCAAAGCTGAGCCCCTTGGGGGGGATCTTTGGGGGCCCACGTGGCCATTGCCCAGTATGGGCAGGGGAGGACATTGGTCCTGGGGACCGCCGGGAGAGCAGAGGAGGGGATCCCCTGGGACCCCCAGAGTGGGGAGAGCAGAGAGGGCCGATCCCAGAGCTGGGGGACCCCGGCAGACTGGAAAGGGGGGGAGCCTGGAGAGGAGGGACCCCTGGGACCCCTGGGATCTCAAAGTAGAGCATCAGGGGAGAAGGGCCCCCATGGACCCCCAAAAGGCCCTGGATCATCCCTGAGCAGGACGCCAGAGAATGGAGAAGCCCTGGAACCATTGGACCCCCATGATCCTAAGGAAAGGAAACCTCTGGAACCCCAAAAGTGGAGAGATCAGCAATAGGGAACTGCTGGGAGAGCTTTTTGGGGCTGAATCTTGACATTGTGGGGATTTTCATGGACACAAGACTCCTGCTGACTTCTAGAGATGGACCTGGCCAGGAGGAGCCTCTACTCCAAGGCACTCCCACCTTGGTTTCCCCCAACCAGGGTCTGTCATTCCCAAGCTGTGGCCAGATGGAGGAGGAGGAAAAGGCCCAGGGATCCCTCACGAGGAGGGGCTGCAAACCCAGCCCAGGGAGGTGTGAGGAGGAAAGAGCCCCCCTGAGCCAGGAAGGCGGCCGGAGATCCAGCCAGAGCTCAGAGCTGGTGGAGAAGCCTCATGGCAGGGAGAAGCCCCACAAATGCTTGGAATGTGGGAAGGGTTTCAGCTACAGCTCCACCCTGATGGAACACCTGAACATCCACCCTGGGGAGAGGCCCTGGGAGTGTGGGGAATGTGGGAAGAGCTTCAGTGGGACCTCCGACCTCAGCAAGCACCACAAGATCCACACTGGGGAATGGCCCGAGGAGTGTTTGGAATGTCAGAGGAGCTTCAGGTGGGATTCAGAGATCATCACTCACCAGCACTTGCACACCAGGGAGAGGCCCTGCGAGTGTCCCGAGTGTGGGAAGAGCTTCGTGCGCTGCTGCAGCTCCATCCCCCATGGGAGGATCTGCGCTGGATGATCCCCAGTGACCCCCGTTGGGCAGAGCCCTGGTGACCCCTGTTCTGGGTGATCCGTGTTGGGTGGGGGGAAGATGTTGGAGAGATTTCTTTCCCTTCTCCTTGTGCTGCTGTGATTTGGTTGGTAATAAATTCCCTCCCTGTGCCCAGGCCGGGTCTGTTGTGCCCGTGCGGAATTTGCTGAGGGATCTCTCCCGGTCCTTGTCCCCAGCCAGGAACCCTCGGTTCCATTTTCTGTCCCTGTGCGGCTGCGGGGGCAGGGACAGAGCGGCTCTGGGGGTGCCTGGCATCGGGCCAGCGTCACCGCTCGCCACGGGCACCGCTGAGATCCCGCGCCCCTGGGCACGCATTGCTGGGCTCACCTGAGCTCCCACCTGCCCAGAGCCCCAAGGTTCCCCCTCCCCAAAAAACCCCCAGCCCGGGGCTGCAGCGGCCCGGAAAGGCCTCAGCCAATGGCAGCGCAGGCAGGAGGCGGCGCAGCCAATGAGATCTCGGGGTGTTGTATTGCGTCATCGGTTGCCGGGCAAAGCCCGCGGCCGATCGCTGCCCAAAAGTGGCGGCAGCCAATGAGAGCGCGCGGCGCTGCCGAGCCCGCCCTGCTCCGGACTGGTGCTGCCAGCGCAGCGCGGCTGCTTTGGGGCTGCTGCTCCCTGCCCGGCCCCGGCCATGGGGCGAGGGGCGGCAGCTGGGGCCCTACTGGTGGCACTGGTGGCGCTGGGAGCCCCCCCGGCTGCGGGCGCGGAGCTCTCGGGTGAGCGGGGGGCGGGAGGCGCTGGGACAGGGGGAGAGAAGGGGGAAAAGGGGGCGAAGGGGGGAGCCCGGAATGGAGGGGGAGGAGGAGGGGACCCCCCAAAGGGAGAGCGGGAGGGGCTGAGGGGTGGGGGGAGGGGAGGGACGGGTGGGTGAAGGTGGGAAAGTGGGGAAAAGGGGAGGGGGAACCCCAAAACTGAGCCCGAGGGGTTGTGGATTGGGAGATTTGTGGGAAAATGGGGAAATGGGACCCCAAAAGTGATTTGGGAGCGGCCGGAGGTGGGAGGGGAGAGGACGTGAAAGGGGAAATGGAGGAAGGGCGGCAAAGAGGAAGCGGCAGCGCGGACAGGAGAGTCCCATGGCGGCCGTGGGGCACAGGGGGTGCGGAGTGGGGATCCGGGGTGGCCCCCGGAGCTCTGGGGTGCTGCTGGGGGGAATGGGGAGGCAAGCTCTTAGCTGTGTCCTGAACTCACAGGGGTGTTCCAGCACATGCATAAGTACGAATGTCAGTTCATTAACGGCACCGAAAAGGTGAGGTTCGTTGCGAGATACATCTACAACCGGGATCAGTTCCTGATATTCGACAGCGACGTCGGGGTGTACGTGGGGTTCACCCACTATGGGGAGAGGTGGGCCAGGGACAGAAACAGCGATCCGGAATGGATGCAGAAAACACGGACTGCGGTGGACTGGCTCTGTCGGCACAACTACGATATTTATGCCAAGTTCACCACCGTGGAGCAGAGAGGTGATCGCGGGGCAGGGCGTCCCCTGGCGCCCTGCCCTACCAATGACCCTGGAGCCTCAGAAACCTCCCTGGGAATCGCCCCTGGATCCCTCAGCCCTCCTTGGGCCCATCTCAGGTCCTCCTGTCCCTCCCAGTCCATCCCAGTCCCTTCCAGTGTCCCCACGCGCGTCCATTTCAGCGACGCGTAACGGTGACGCTTTTCAGCCAATCAGGTCGCGTCTCTCTGGTGACTCATGGGTTGCCAGGCAGACCCGCAGCGCCGAGTGCCCTGCGCTGACTCGGCCTCCCAGTGCCGCGCACTTCATTACCAGTTCCTCCCAGTGCCACCAAAATCCCTCCCATTACCTCTCAGCCTCTCCCGGTCTTTCACAGTCCCATCCAGCTCCTCCAAGTCAATTGCCAGTCCATTCCAAGCTCAGTCCCAGTTCACTCCCAGACCTCCATTCTCTCTCCCAGTGCCCGTCCATCCCCTCCCACCTATCTCAGTGTCACCCCTGTCCCTCCCAGTCCATCCCAGTCCATTCTCAGGCCGTTCCCAGTCCCTCCCAGTCCATCTCCAGGCCCTCCCAATCCATTCCCAGCCTATTCCCAGTCACTCCCAGTCCCTCTCCAGCCCACCCCAGCCCTCCCCTCTCTCTCTCTCCCAGTGCCCCCCAGCTGATCCCAGTGTCCCCCCTCTCTCTCTCTCTCTCTCTCTCTCTCTCTCTCTCTTTCTCTCTCGCTGCTCCGTGATTTCTACCCTGCTGCCATCCAGGTGAGGTGGTTCCAGGGCCAGCAGGAGCTCTCGGAGCACGTGGTGGCCACCGACGTGGTCCCCAACGGGGACTGGACCTACCAGCTGCTGGTGCTGCTGGAAACCCCGCCCCGGCGAGGGCTCACCTACAGCTGCCAGGTGGAGCACGTCAGCCTGGAGCAGCCCCTGAGCCGGCACTGGGGTACGGGGGAGCCCCTGGGGGCGCTGGCAGAGCCACTGGGCTGTGCTGGGAGCCACTGGGAGGGAGCTGGAGAGAGCCGGGCTGGGACTGGGAGAGGGGCTGGGGGCTGGGCAAGGGCTGGGAAGGGGTTTGGGGGATGCTGGGGAGGGTGGGATGGGGTTGGGAGGGTCCTGGTGGGCACTGGGAGGGAGTTTGGGAGTGCTGGGTGTGACTGGGAGGGAGTTTGGGGGTTCTGGGTGTGACTGGGAGGGAGTTTGGGGGTGCTGGGTGTGACTGGGAGGGAGTTTGGGGGCGCTGGGTGTGACTGGGAGGGATCGCAGTGAGCCCGGAGGCGCTGGAAGGAGATCGGCCATGGCAAAGCGGGGCTCGCCATGAGCTCGGTTGTGCTGGGCACAGACTGGGAGGGCTCTGGCTGAGTCCTGCTGGGGCTGCCAAGGGACTGCGAGAGGCTTTGGGGCTCCTGGGGCGCTGGGGGCAACTGGGAGGGGGCTGTGGGATCCTCAGAGGGACGGGAGGGGCTTTGGTGGCTCCTGGCCAGGACAAAAAGGGATCAGGGGGAGGTTTCAGGGGCTCCTGGCTGGGCTGGGGGCCACAGGGAGGGCACTGGGAGGGGCTCGGGGTGTCCCTGAGGGGTTTTGGGAGTGCTGAGCCCTGCCGCCCCCCAGAGATGCCGCCGGACGCCGCCCGCAGCAAGATGCTGACGGGCATCGGGGGCTTCGTCTTGGGCTTCCTCTTCCTGGCGCTGGGGCTCGGCTTCTACGTGCGCAAGAAGGTCAGGGCGGGTGCCGGGGGTGGCGTCCCGGCCGTGGCGGAGCGTGCGCGCTCCCGCCGGGGCCCCCAGCCCGGTGTCACCCCCTTTTCTCTGCCCACAGAGCTCCTGAGCCGGCGGCGGCCGCAGCCCCTCCCCGTGGGCTCGGGCCCGGCCGGGACCCCCCGCTCCGTCCCCGCTCCGCTGATTTTGGGGGGGTCCCGTATCCCCCCAGCCCCGCTGGCGCTCTGCCCCCGCCCAGTGCCTGCTCCCAGTGCTCCCAATAAAGCTTCCCAGTTGGCCCCGGGGCCGTTTATTGGGGGGCGATGGGGAGGGGGTTGGGGGGGTCGGCGATGGGACGGATTTGGGCAAAGGGAGGGGGACAAAGGGTGGGGGCTGGGCCCGGAGGGGAGGAGGAGGAGGAGGAGGAGGAGGAGGAGGAGGAGGAGGAGGAGGAGGAGGAGGAGGAGGAGGAGCACCAGTACCAGAACCCCGTGGTTTCCCCGCCCCCCTGGAGCTGCAGCCCCCCCCGGCTCCGTCATCATCGCCCCCTCCCCACATCCCGCAGTGAGCGTCAAGGGGGAGCTCAGCCCTTGTTAAGAATCTCTAAATAATATTAAAAAACAATTCAGTATTATTTTAAAATTTATACAACTTATTAAAATATAATGCAATGTTTTTTAAATTTAAATTTATGTCTTTTTAAAATTTTAATAATAGTTAATAATTGTCTTGACCCCTTGTTAATAAAGTTGTGTTTCTGAAGGGGAGCAGGTGTCATGGTTTGATGCTGGCACAATGCCTGTGCCCCCATGAAAATACATTGTCCCCAGTGTCTGCTGTGAGATGTGACCAGAAATACAGCAAAGCAGGCTCCAGCTTAGGAATAAAAGAAAAAAAAAATATTAACCTACAATATATAAAAGATACACATAGAACGCAGAATGAAAACCTTCCAAAACATTTCTCCTCCCTGTCCTGGTTTGAGAGGAAGTGAGTTTTTTTGGGATGCAGTGGTCAAACCAATAGGTGCTCAGATTTGAATATTGGCACCTGGTATGGCCACTGAGGACATGGATATGCCTCTGAGAACACGGGGGTTAAAAGCAGAGAACGCCCAGGGGAAGCTCTCTTGGTTCCGGTTGGTGAAAGGTTCAGAGCTGCCCTGCCCGGCTGCGGGCTGGCTGCGGGAGGGGAAGCCATGCGGCCGGGTGAGGTGAGCCGGGCCTTGGACAGAGAGGGGAGGTGAAGGCCCCTGCAGGATGGGAGGGTGGAGGAGCACCGAGAGGGATCGGGCAGCAGCCCCAGAGAGAGAGGGAGAGAGAGAGAGAGCCGGTGTCTGTGCCTGTGTTTGTGCCACCTTGAAATTGGATAGCACGGCCGGCGAGAAGGAGAAGGAGGGGGTGTGGCGAGAAGGTGCCGGGCAGGGCCAGCGTGGGAGGTCTGGACAGGCAGAGCCTGAGATTTTTAACCATTTTCTTGGATGATGGAAACCTTGCAAATGCTGATCCTCCTGGAGTTAAATGAGGAGAGATACAGATGAAATGGGAGGAAAGGGGCCATGAGAGAAGTTGAGAAGAATATTGGGTGGGCGGAGGTGATGGAGTGGCCTTTGGCTGGACTTTTCTTGTATTGCCATGGACAGAACCATTTTTCCTGTGACACAGAGACTGCATTTAGGGGGAGCAATGGCTCAGAGCCAAGAGAGTGCAGTGATGTTATGTGAAGGAGCAGCGTGAACAGAGGCAGGTGAGGAGGGTGGTGGTGCCCTCGATCTTCAGTGAAGAAGAAGATCTCTGTTCTCGAGACCCCTTGGCCCCAGGGGGTGAATTTGGAGGAGACAGGTGTCCCAAAAGTGAGAGACTGTGCTTTTTTGGAACTGGGCAAAGCATCCTTAAAAGGGGAACCCCAGAAGCAGCTTTGGTCCATGTACAGTGGTGAGAGCACTGGACATGGAAGAAAGATGTCACGATGGCAAATGTTCTCCGGGTGGTGCCATGTGTGACATGGAAACACAAGAGGTTTCAACTGTGTTTCCTGGGGAAGCCTATGGTACAAGACAGACTCCTCTCCTCTTGATAAACTGAGAATTGATTATCTGAGGGGTGGCGATGGACTGAGAGTTGGTGATCTGAGGGGTGGTTACTGAATTGAGAGTCCAAGGTTTTGCCTTACTGTGATGTATTGGGAACTTGGCTGGGGGGAGGAGGAATGTTTGGAAGGTTTTCATCCTGAGTTCTGTGTGTTTCTTTTTATATATTCTAAGTTTATAAAAATTTTTTTCCTTCTATTCCTAAGCTGGAGCCTGCTTTGCTCTATTCCTGGTCACATCTCACAGTAGACACCAGGGAGAAGGTATTTTCATGGGGGCACTGGGATTGTGCCAGCATCAAACCGTGACAAAAATCCATCCCCCTTCCCCCATCGAAAAAGAGTATAATTGGGGTCCAGATGAACTGTGCCTCTGAGATCTCCCCGACGTAACAGGCAGATCCTCAACTGGACTGGACCAAAGGAATTCGTCTCTACGTTTGGTAGCTCTATCCCCCTCTTTCTCTCTCTTTCTCCATCTTTTTCTCTCTCTTAATCCCTCTATTGCATTTTGCTGTGGTCATTCAATAAAGGTATATTTGTTTTGATTATTACTGCAAATCCCCAGTGCTGTGTCAGTTTTTTGCACCCTGAGATCAAACCCATGAACCATCATGACACCCGTTCGTAAGGACGGATCATGACATCCGGGTGCTGCCTGTCTGGCTGTGGCCAGCAGCTCGTGTCCAAACACAAGCAGGTGCCTTCTGGGCAAGGGAATGGACTGGCACGAGCAGCCATTTTCCCTGGTGAACCTGGGAGGAACCTGGGCAAGTGCAGAAGATTGGGATGACCCTGGCATGAGAGAACCTGTGGTGTGTCTCTGATGATGCTGCCAGCACTGCGAAGGAAGAGCCAAGACAAGTGCTGGAAGCAGACACATCCTGCCGATTTCTGCTCTTCCATGGACACGGAACACACTTGCTCCCCCAGCTCCAGAAGACTTGATGCAGGAACAAAAGCATTCCTGCAGGAACAACCAAAGGCCAAGGGGCGTTTCGCCACTTTCCCTTCCACACCGCACGCTTGGGCAAATTGCACAGACCAAGCAGCCTTTTCCCCCTCTTCCCCATTGGCCTGAAGACACTCTGCACCAAGAGAAAGCTCCTGGACAGCCGGCTATCCAACAACAGCAATTTAATGTTCCTCCAGGGGGTGAAGGGAAAGGAAGTGCTGGCAGAGGAGAGGTGTTCCCCGCAGGCTCAGGTGGCCCCAGCAGACGCAGCCTCCCGGAGCAGTTCTGCACAGCGCCGCAGCAGGACACTCAGCCACGGCCACACAGCAAAGGCCGCGAGTGCCAGAGGCGGCGCAGTTGGTCTCGCATCTTCTGGAGTCGGGAGCAGGGAACGCTCTGTAGAGCTAAAAGGATGTACAGAGCTTGAAGCGCCAGGCATGAGATGGCAGGGCTGGTGTCATCCGTCATGTCCAGAAGGGCTGCAGAGAGAGAAACAGAGGCCCAGTCAGAGGCTGGATCTGCGGGCAGCTGGGGAGAGCCTCCAGGCTCGTGCATAGCACGCAGCTCCTGGCACGGCCTGGAGGAAGCAGGAGGCAAGAAGGACGAGCTGGCAGCTGCTGGCCAGGAATGTCCCCCAGGCGCCTGCAAGGTGTCTGTGCTGTGGGCATCTTGGGGCGCGCAGGGAGCGGAGCCGTGGGCGGGCGGGCCAGGGAACGCAGGTGCCAGCGGCAGCCCCCGGCGAGAGCCCGCGGGCCGCACTCACCCCTGCAGATGATGCGGAAGTGCGGCTGCTGCCCTGTCAGGAAGCGCCCGGCCATCCCTGGGGAACACAGAGCGTGTCCTGCCTTCAGAGCCACAGCTGCCGCCCAGGGGCGCTGCCAGCCCCGAGGCCACACGCCCTGCTGGCCCGGCAGGGCTCAGCCCGGGCCCCTGGCGCACGCTGCCGCCCCAGGCCACGGCTGCCAGAGGGCGGCAGCAGCAATGCCGAGCCCCGCCGGGGCTGCACATGCCCGCGCCCGGATCCTGCTGCCGGGCCAGCAGGCGGGGCTGGGGCCGAGCTGCGGCGGGCCGGGCCGGGGAGGGAGCTGGGCTTGGCGCTCACCCATGAACCTGACGGCCGCCTCTCGCAGGGGCTCCTGTGCGCTCCGCACGTAGGGCAGGGCCAGGCGCAGCTGCTCGGCCGCTCGGCTCCTGTCCTCTGCCAGCTGCAGAGAGCGGCGGGGCACGGAGGGAAAGGGTTGATGCGGGCCCTGCCCCTGGGCCGGGCGCTGCCTACGGCCGCCACTGCTCCCCCTGCCCACAGAGCCCTGAGGCCCGGCCAGCAGCCGCAGGCGCTGGGCTCGGCACGGGGCGGAGGGCCCGGCGAGCCGCGGTGCCCCCGCAGCAGAGCCCGGCTGGCTCGGGCCTCCATCGGCACCGGCCTTGGGGCCACAGGAGCCTGGAGAAGAGCCCGCACGGCCCAGGCAAGGGAGCGGCGTGTGGGGCGCAGGCTGGTGCCCCTGCCTGCGGCACTGGGCAGGGGCCACAGCTGCCAGCCCCACAGACTGGGCGCCGCGGGCAGGCGGCTTCTCCAGGGATTGGGCTGGGCATTCCAGGCTGTCCTTACCAAGCACTCGGCAAATCTCCACATCTGATCCGTCTGCAGCAGCTGCTTGAGATCCTTCCTCTTCAGGAAGCTTACTGCAGAAAGCAGCGTTTCCCGAGAGGCCTGCAGAGCAGCAGAGACCCAGAGATGGCACCGCAGCCCAGGGCACCGGACCCACATCTCTGTGCCAGGGCCGGGAGGAGGCTGGAGCCCGTCAGGTGCCAGGGGCTGGGGAGACAGCTGAGCTCCTTCCATGGGGACACCCAGGAGGCCTCACCTGTGCCACACGCCCGTTCTCATCGTGGCAGTGGAAGAAGAGTGGGAGCAGGCTCTGGCTCACGTGCTTCTTCAGGGCCTTTTCTCCCTTTGCCACTACCAAGGTGATCACGTCTTGGAAGAGGCGAATGGAGAGCAGCTGCACAAGGCTGTTGTCCTGTTGAAAAGGAAGCCAAAGCCCTCCACATCAGCTGCTCCAGGCCTCCCTGTGCCCAGGCCCAAGGCAGCACCCAAGTGCCCGTGGCTGGGGGCACAGAGCCTCACATTGTCAAAGAGGTGCCAGAGCGCCTCAGCCAGCTGCAGGGCGATGGGGCTGGCTATTGCCAGGTCTTTCTGCAGCAGCAGGAGGCTGAGCACAATGAGGGTCTTCTCCACGATGTCTTCATCCCTATCCCACAGTAGCTTCCCAAGGCTTTCAGTCAGGCTGTACACGCTTGGATCCTGTGTGCAAAACAAGGCTGGGCAACCGCACGCTGCTGCTGCTGCTGCTGCTGCTGCTGCTGCAGGGCTCAGAAGCCCAAGGCCTGTCCCAAAGCACTCAGGCAGCTGAACAGCGACCCTGGAGAGCTGGGAGCAGCTGCCACAGCTGCCAAAGCCCAGCTAAGCCCAAGGGGCTGCTTGCCCCAGCCCCACGCTGCCAGCACAGCTTCAGCTGCTGCCTCCTTCTCACCATCGAGGTGAGCACCACGAGGCCTCGCAGCGCCACACCACGCATCTGCCTGGACTCGCTCTGCAGGTGCCTTGTCAAGATCTCCAGGACTTTTTTACCGCATTCGCTCAAGTCCAGGCAATCCAGGACCTGAAAGGCACAGAGCAGGCACAGAGCAGGCACAGAGGTGCCCAGCTGGCAGGAGCTCAGAAGTGCACAGGGCCGAGCCAAGGCAGCAGCACAGGGCACAGGCAGCGCCCCAGGCAGCTGCGGCTACGAGAGGGCAGAGGGCTGGGAGGCAGCTCAGCCAGGCAGCACTGGCCATGGGGCTCACCTCCACCAGGAAGGCCAGGGCGGGCAGCTCCCAGTCTGAAATGCCTTGGCTGAGCAGGTCAAAGAGGCAGGATGCCATGCCGCAACACCAGATGATGGAGACATGGCGCATCTCCCTGGCAGGGAGAAAAAGGCACCATTGCTCCTGGGCCGGGCGGGCAAACGTCTCCCAGGGCTGACTCGCAGAGCTCTGGTCTGCTCCCGAGCATCCCGAGGGCGCTTTGGGAGGCGGCTGTTCCCGGGCAGCCTCCTGTGCCGGCCTTTTCCAGTCTGCTCATCCCTCCCTTGGTGACAAGGCCCTGCTGCCCATGAGCACGGGGACTGTGTGGGGCGTTGCAGTCACAAAGGAGAGGGGCGGTGGGGAGAATGAGGTCTCACCTGGCCAGCAGACGCACTGCACAGTGGTGGGTGTCGGCACAGAGCAGCGTGTCCCAGGCACGCTTGCGTTCCATGGACAGCACCACGTGCTCATAGCGCATTTGGCAGAGCAGGGCCTTCAGGGTCTGCAGCGCAAAGCTGTGTGCAGAGCAAAGCCCAGGTCACGCTGGGAGCCCCGGCTCCTGCCTGGGGGGCGTGGGAGGGATGGGGAGACTGGGAGGACTGGCATGGAGCACCTGTTGGGGTTGGCGGAGAGGCCGTGTTGCTCCTGGCATCCCTGCCAGAAGGTCTCAACCTCTTCTGGCATATCCTGCATGCTGATGTAAGCTTGGAAGAGCAGACGCAGAAAGAGATTGGAGAAATACTCCAGCACCACAGGCGAGCGCCAGGCCAGATTGAAGACTCTCCACAGGGCCACAGTTGCCTGCAAGAAATAAAACAGCCAGAGACAAGGCTCAGTGCCAAGACATCCACATGGCAGGGCCTGAGCATGTGGGGGAGAGGCCGGGGGAGACACGGGGGGAGCAGCGGGCCTGGTGCCCCTGAACCCCTCCCCTAAGGCAGGATTCAGCCCAGTGCCTGAGGCAGGGGGATGCAGCTGGGGGGAGGACAGAGAGCTGGCTGCTGGAGAGGCGGCCTGGGGGCTGGCAAAGGCCGGCACCAGAAACTCACAGCCAGGGCAAAGACTCCTGCGTTGTCCCCATCGGAGGTGTACACGCTGTGCACTGGCCAGGCGCTCAGCACATCGAGGAGTAGCCGCAGCGCCGGCTCCGCAGTCCTGCTCGAGGACATGATGGTTCCCCACATGGTGGCGGCAGCTCTGTGGGGTCAGAGCTCTGTGTCAGGGCGGGCTCGGCCACAGCACCGTGGCCTGGGCAGCTGCAGGGCCCCGCGCTGGCCCTGAGCCCTGCCTCTGCCCACTGCCCCTGGCTGGCAGCGGCCAGCCAGCCCACGTGGGTACAGGCCCCGAGGGGCAGGGAGGGAGCGTGGCACCAGGCTCAGGAGCTGACATGGCAGCCCTGGAAAACCGAGGAGCCAGCGGATCCTGGAACCGGCGCCTGTCTGGCAGTCAGCAGGGACAGGCTCTACAGGGTGATGGGCCGGTGAACCCGAAGCCCTCAAGGCACGTGGGGCTGCCCCACCTGTCACACGATGGGGCCCAGCGCAAGAGGGTGATCAGCACGTCAGAGGGGTATTCCTCGGTCAGCTCCAGAAGGGCCCTGTCCAGCCTGTGCCCAGCAGCCTCATTGGCCGTGAGCCACTGGTGGATGGACCTCACCATGGCGGGCACCTGCAGAGGGCACGGGGAGACTTGGAGAGCTGCCAGAGCAGCAACTCCCCCTGAGAAGTGCTTCCCTTCCAACCGCATTGGGCCGGGCCTCAAAGGCCGAGGGAGCCCGGCAGAGCCAGCTCGAGGCACCACACCACTGCTGGGGCCATCGAGCCCTTGCCCCAGGCTGCTTACTTGCACTGGATTGGAGACACCCTTCTCCACAAGCAAATCCAGCATGGCAGCATCGATCTCGGCATCAAGGAACGGAAGGTTGGCCAAGACGCCCGTGCCCACACCGGCGGTCTCTTCCTGCCAAAGGCACGTGATGAATTCACAGAGGGTCCGCAGGAGAAGGGCAGCAAGGGAGGGAGAATCCATGGAGCGCTCCAAGCCTGGTGCTTGGCTGAGCAGTGCCAGCAGGCCCAGCCCAGGTGGGGATGGCCGCAGGTACCTGCGCCGTTCTGCCCAAGCGGCCACGGGCGGCTTCCTGTTCTTGTGTCCGGTCCTGGGCTGCATCTGGCAAAGAGCGAGCGCAGCCAGAGCTGAGGGGCTGCGGGAGAGGCCAGAGAACACAGCCCAGCCCTGCGCTGCCCAGGCAGGGAGAGCCTCGGGATGCCCCGGGGGATGGAGCGTGGCTGCCAGGTGCTCCAGCCCAGCTTCTGTCCTATCCATGGATATGTCCACAGGGATGGGATGGGATGGGATGGGATGGGATGGGATGGGATGGGATGGGATGGGATGGGATGGGATGGGATGGGATGGGGCCAGGCTGGCTACAGGCACCAGCCCTGTGGCCCAGCTCTGACACTCACGCTCCTGCAGCAGCTGGAACTGCTCCAGTTCTTCAGGCTGCTGTGCTGAGGTAGCTCCAGCCTCTTCCTCCTCCACCCAGGCCAGCTTGGGCACGCTGGGGGGTCTCTGCTCCATGTCACTCTTTGCAGTTATGAGTGCTTGCTGAAGCAGAGAGGCCTCGGAAGAGCTGAAGATGAGCAAGTGCTGCAGCTGTGCCTTGAAGGCACCTGCAACAGAGGAGCCTCGGGAAGGCTACAGGACAGGAACTCCTGCAGTCTGTCCTCGAGGGCAGCAGCAAGAGAGAAGTCTCAAAAGGGAAATAGGACTGCAAGTCCCGCAGTCTGTCCTCGAGGGCACTGGCCGCAGGGATGGCAGACGCTTGGGAAATGCTCCACGTCACCGAGTCCCGCAGCCTGGCCTCGAGGTCACCTGCACAGGGAACGCCTGGGAAAAGCTCCGGGTCAGCAAGGAACGAGTTGGCTGTGTGGGGGCTCCTCACAGCACTGCTCTGTCCTGTCCTGTCCCGTCGCATGCACCCAGCACTGTGGCGTGGCCGTGGCACCACCAGCACCTTTGTCACGACGTGTCACAAAGGGTCACACTCTCACATTCTGTCCCTTTCCATCCCATGGTGACCACGGTGCACTGTGTCACAGAGAGCCCCAGGACACACCTCCACGTGCCCTGGGGACACCCCCACGCCACCCAAACTGCCCCAGCTTGCAGGCAAGACCTTGCCCCAAGTGTTGAAGACACAGCCCAGCAGGAACTTTAGCAACAGCCCAGACAAGAAGCAGCTGCTCCTCTGCTCTGCCTGCTCAGGGCAGCAGAATGAGCCCCCATGGCTGCCACCGCAGCTGAGCAGGAAGGGCACCGGGGCCTTCCACAGGCCCTGCCACGGCCTCTTTGGGACCAGCCCCGGTGCTGGGTGGCCGGCACAGTCGCAGGGGCGTGACACAGACACGGGACGTGTGGCTGCCTTGGTTTGGAAAGACAGGAGTCTGCTAAGGAAGGCAGGAATCTCCCCTGAAATGGAGAATGTAAACCCTCCCCACCCTTCCTGATTGCTACAAACTTTAAATTTAGGGGCTCTCAGGCAAAAATATGGGAGCAGGAAATAACAGTTCTTTAATAGGGAAGGAAAAAAATAAAAGGATTAAATAAAGAATGCAGTACACTAGAACAACACTGACAGAGTCAGAACCCAGCCTGACACCCTGTGGGTAAAGGTGTGGTAGCAGTGCAATTGGAAATGTGGCTGCAGCCCTCCTGCAGTGTCAGGGGTGATTCTGTTGGAGCAGGGGGGGTCCTGTAGGGAAGGATGTGTTCTTCCTCCGAAGATCCAGTGGAAGAAGAGGCAGCTGCTGTTCCTCTGGGGAATCCAGTGGAGAAACCCGTGCTGGTGTCTCAAAAACCTCTGGATTATATCTGGGTAGCAATGCTTGGCTCCTCCCTCTGGGCGGAGCATCTCCCAATGGGATGTTATAGTTCTTATCAGTCATGCAGTGACATTCAATAGTCTGTTATCAACAGATGTCCCCTCCCCGGGAGGTGTGAATGTGGTCACTCAAAGAGAGAGATAAGGCAAACTGCCCACTTGACAAAGATAATCTGCCATACAGATGGTCATGGAAAACATCTTGCATTGCAATCTGGAACAGCATCTATAACAAACTCCCCTCTTATTCTTTATAAAACATTTAGCTTGAGCAATGTTTCTTATGCTTTGGAACTTCGCTGATAATTAGCTGAATAAAACAAGGAATCAAACAAGGAAGAAATATTCAAACAGCTGTAACACATAAATGGAAGAAGCCTAATTTCTTCCACCATTCTATACATGATCTCACCAGCTAGTTTTTTTAACATTGGTTCCCAATTTTGGATCAGTGTGTGGGTTTTTTTTCATTGTGGTCATCTATTTTAATATATCTACACCTGATATATTAAATTTTTCACAAACACTCCCTTCTTTGGCCAATAGATAGTCTAAAGCCAATCTATTCTGATATATTATGGGTTTTGTTTGGCTTTGTTGACTTGATATTAATTCTAATGCCCATCTGGTTATGTTTGTTATTATCTCTACAACTGTTTGGAGTCTTATAATATGATTCAGCTTATTAATTGGGGCTGATACAGAGTCAGATTGCTGTGCTGGTTTTACCTTTTTGTTTACTGATTCTTCTTTTACCAAATCTTGGACTCTACCTTTAAGGGAAATGTGAAGCAAATCCATCTCTCCCCTTTTGGACATTCACTTCCCAATATATTCTCACTTTTTCCTAAGTTTCTCGCAATGCAATATTTTCCCCTGTTTTGCCTACAGGTACTTAATTTGGATGGGTCATAGCAGTGACTGCTGACATGGGTGTGTGTAATAAAAGAGGAACTTTGATTTCTTTCCCTGTAATGCTTTTGATAGCATTTGTGACACAATTTTGCTGGTATCCCTAAAGGGAAAAGACAGAAGATGAGTGACAGAAAAAGGAATAACAGAGGTCTGGTATGGCTTATACCCCCACCTGCCATGCCTATGGGGTTGCTGCCCATAGCAGGTGTATTTGATCTTCTCGGTGGCGAGTACAGCGGCCAATCCAGTCTTGCCCTCTTCTCTTTGTCACTCCCTTTTTGCTAATTTCCAGGCAAATCCCTTTTTACACTCTGTAATTGTCGTTTCCCACTGTTCCTCAGGTATCTCCTGCTCAACAGGCACTAATAACTCCCATCCACAAAACAAAGTTATTATTTCAGTTGTTCTGAGTTCTATCTGGATAGGGGATAGATTTGGTGCTCGACACTTCCTCCAACATGAGCATCGATTGTGGAAACTGCAATACCAATTTTTCCCACAATTTAAACATTTACATTTAACTCAGCATTATAACCCAGCATATCTGATATTAGGATGAAGCAAACAGGGTATATGGTATGGCCCTGATGGAAGTTTTAATTCCTCCTCCTCTTTGTAGAAGTCACAGGCTAAGGCCAGAACATGAGAATTCTCTCACCAAAATAGTCCTGATGCTCCTGTTTGGAGTGGAAGTATTCCTCCCCAAATTGGATATCTGACATGTCTCAGGACTTGTCCAGATGGCACTTGAAACCACTGATATAAACCTGGCCTTGTTTCTCAATTAGCTGTGATTCTTTGTACATTCCTTGGATCATTTGGGTCGTCGCAGTTCGTTACCACCCAGTCCCAACTTAGGAGCCAATTTGGTATCACCCGGTTTAAATGTGCTAGTCCACTCCTCAGGTTCCTTCACAGCTCCTTTGATTCTGCTGGCCTGGATCCACTCTCTTTTCCCTTGGCTTGGATTGCTGCCTCGTTTGTCAGTAGTACCTGAAAAGGACTTCTCAATAGCACAGGACAGTGACTGGAGGAAAGGCAACTCTACATCAGGATTTGCCATTAGCATTCTTCAAAACTTCCTGGGTTCAGCAACAAGTTGGGTTTTTTTGGAGTTTTTTTGGGCACAGCTGCTTGTTCTTCTTGTACCCAGCTGAGTCTTGAGCTGCGCTAGGTTGTTCAGCTCTTGGGATCACGTAAAGGACAGTTCTCCTAGAGAAAAAGGGACTTGCCATGCTTAGGATGCTTCCCTTTCTTTCTAAGGCAGGAAGCCTTAACAGCACTGAAGGGAAAATTCAGAGGCAAATTCCTCTTCTTGTGAGCCACAATTAGTTAAACAAAAAAACCACCCAAAACCAAAGAAAACCAAACCAAACCAAACCAAACAACCAAAAACATAAACCAAAAAAAAAAAAAAAAAGAGAGCCAGGCCAGTCTTAACATCTATTGCCTTTTATCGTCTGAGCAGTATTTAGCTGTTCAGCCTTCACAGATCCATTCTTCTAACACCTTCTCAGAACAAACCCTCCGCCCCATCCTATCAGCAAAAAAAGAAGAAAGAGAAAAAGAATCTTGCTTTAAGAGAACAAAAATAACTTGGTGAGCTTTTGAGAATTAGCGAGAGATCAAGGCCATCTCTGCTTTGGTCTTATCGCTTATTCTCATGCCACCCCCTCTTCTCTCTCTCTCTTCACTCACAGCAGGGCCCCTGTGGGGACCTTGGGGATGTGCCTCGCCCCCCTTTCGCCCCTTTTCTCTCTCTCTCTTCACCCACCTACTGGGGCTGAGGCTGCCGCCCTGCACTGGGACCCCAGCAGGCTGGGAGCCACCCCCGGGCAGCTCCGTCCCTGCGGCAGCCGCGCTCCTCAGCAGCAAACTGTGCAAGCCGTGCCCAGCGCCGCTGCCGGGCTGCTGAGCGTGTGCAGCAACCCCGCGCCCTCCGAGACCCCGGCACCACCAAGCAGCTGCCGAGCCCCAGCGGCGCCCACACAAACCCGCGCCCCGCGCCGCCTCCACCGGGGGGCAAACGCTGGAAGTTGTCACGCGGGGCCGCCCCCATGGATCAGCCCCTGCCGCAGCCCCGAGACTCTGCCGCCCGCACAAGAGCGGTCAAACACCCACAGCCTCAACAACCCTCACCCTGGCTGCCCAGGGATTCTTTTTCTCTAATAAGCATTTGGATGAACCATCAACATATATCTTTTCCCCCTCTAGGAGGGCTTGTTCTGCTACATCCTCCTGAACTTCAGTTTGGTATTGCACAATTTCTGAACAATCATGTGTTAAGGTACCTTTTTGTTTGCCAAAAAAATTGAGGTGGATTCAAACTTTTTTTTACTTCTAGTGTTAAATTATCATTATTTCACATTTTTACATCTTAGAGTCTACTAACCATTTTTCCCCCAGCTTTTTATTTTCCTTTTTGATTTTAACACATTTTGGACTGCATCAGGTGTACACACCACTACTTTATTTCTAAGACTTTGTCCACAGCCTTTTCTTCTTCTGGCATAACCTCTATTCCCAGCTGGATTTGTAGGTCTTTTCCCAAGAAGTTGACACCTGCTCCAGGAACTAAGAAGACATCTCCTATCCCCATTCTGGCTTCCCCTTTAATTACGACATTTTTAATGACAGAGATTTTAAACCTTTCTCCTCTTCCCCCAGCCATTTCCACCGTGACACCATCTACATCACATCCTCCTGGAACATCTACTACATAAGTTCTCTCTGCATCAGTATGAACTATAAATTCTAATACTTCCTCTTGGGGGCCTACTTTTAAAGTTATCAAAGGCTCCTGACAGCACCCATTCCTCAGAAAACAGGGTCACATTCATATTTTCTGAAAAATCCCTTTACCCAGGATTTTTCTCCTAAGAAGCTGAGAAGCCTCAGAGGAAAAAAAAAGAAAACAATATTATCTCATTTGCTTCTCCTGTGTTTTGCTGCTTTGGAATGTGTTCGGAGATTGTTTATTCAAGAGGTGATTGTTTCATTAGTTTCTACTGTAAATTATTTTGTCTTATTAGTCAATCAGAGTCAAGCTGTGTTGGGGCTCTGCAAAAGAGTCACAAGTTTTTCATTATTATCTTGTTAATCTTCTGTAAGTATCCTTTCTGTATTCTTTAATATAATATAGTTCAGTATTCTTTAATATAATATAATACCTTAAAATAATAAATTAACCTTCTGAAAACATAAGGTCAAATACATCATTCCTTTCTTCCTTTGTCAGGCATCCCGCAAATACAATAAAACAGAGCCCAATGTTCCTCCCACTCCCTCACTGGGCACACCCCCTGAGCCATCCCCAGGCCTCCTCCTGAGTGAGGGTGGCCTCCCCCCTGCAGCAGAAACAGCACCCCCAGTCCTCTCCCGGACCCTGACCACGCCGGGCTCTGTCTCCTTCCTGAACCTCCCCCATGAATACAGAGGAGCTGGAATCACCGAGGGAACAGAGACCAGGCTGAAAGTTGGCTGTAGAGCCAGATCCAAAAGGGAACAGAGGGAGGAGAGAATTCAACAGTGTGGCTGGAATCAAGGAAGAAACAGGGGTAGGTGCAGGAGCAGTCAGCTGGGGAGGAGCCACAGCAGGGACGGGAGTGATCATGGCCGGTGTGGGTGAGGAGGGCTGGAGCTCTTGGCTCAGACAGAGAAGCTGGTATGGGTAGGGAGACTGGAGCTTCTGGCATGAGCAGAGAAACTGGAGACAGGGAGAGACAGTATTTCCAGAGGGTCCCTGCTCTCTTCTCTGGTTCCTTATCTCATTTCCCCAGGACCCCACACACTCATCCCTGCTGCAATCCATTCCCCTGACAGCTTGAACATTCCTCACAGCATGAAAAAACCCTTCCTTTCCAATATTGTCCCACACAATCCACCTTCCTGCAGAAAATAAAGGTAAGCAATCTATATTACATGTACTTTCATTCATCCATACTCACTCACTGTATTTATTTAAAACTTCTCACTCATTCCCACTCACAACAGGACAACACAAAAATACAAGGTACCTTTGTTCTCAAGTCCCTTGTTAATATCCACCCACGGGTTTTATAAAATCTCAAAATGTTCCTGGCCAACCCCGGATATTCTTGGGTATCCCTCAATCCAGCAGTGTTGTTCAATCCTGGGTGCTCTTGGGCATCTTTATCCCTCAATCCAGCAAAATTTTAGGGGACCCCTCCACTTTTTATCCCACTTTCCCAGTGGATTGCACCAGGAAAACCCTCACCTTCCTCTCTCCAAGGGGTCCCACCCCTTCCCTGAGACCCAGTTCCAGTTACCCCCGGGGGATTCTCTCACTCCTTTTGTCTTTTGCTTTGTCTCTTTAGTGGCCGTTTTTCTTATGAAAGAATGGAATTGCAGCATGGGAGACTCATCACTCACTTTGCAGGTCTGGGATAACCAGCCCACCTCTCATTCATACACACATTCATCCCGCTGTACCTGCCCACTCCACACCCCCCAAAGAGTACTTACAATCCTCTTTTTCTTCTTTGAGTCTTTATGCACAACAATTTTGGGGCTACCATGGTTTTAGGGAAGAGCCTTTTCTCTTTGCTTTTTGTGTCTCCTTTTGTCCATGGGGTTTCAACCTGCAACCGCTGATCTCACCAGAAGAAGCAAGAGGGTCTGCATGTGTTTCCACAGACACTGGAGTATGATGGGTACCTGCGAGGTGTGTCCACCCTGATTTGTGACACCAAAACCAGCATGTGGCCAACAGGCAGCCTCCAAATGATGATGAAGATGACAACCATCAATCACAAGTGGGGAGTGAACATTCCATCCTTTCTTGGCTTCTGAAAAAGGACTGTTGACAGGCTAAGACTGTCAGTTCTTTGAACAAATTAATGATAAGTTGTTATTATATTAGACTTAGTATTGAGATTGTATTAGAATAAGTAAATGATTTTAGGATTGATAGTGCATTTCTTGTAAGAGGGAATCACAAGATCCGATCTCTCTGGCCATTTTAAATCGGCATCTGATTGAGGTTCTGACTGATAACTAGCAACTGCTAGAGGAACCTGTGGAGCTGTGTTTGTTCTCCTTCCTGCAAGGGGCCCCGCAGAGGATTGCAAACACCACCTCCTCCTTTAAACAAAAAGGGGGACCTGTGAATATGACAGCCTGGTCAGAGAGTGAGAAAACCAGGTAAGTTTTCTCATGGCCGACTTGTGAGACTTTTAGGGAGTTGTAGAGAAACAATGACAGCTTGTTATTATGAAAAAACTGCAGGTGATGTTTTCCTACTTACTGTTTTCCTGTTTTTCTCAAAGATTGTTTATAAGAGAGGTGTTTTTGTTAATTAGGTGAAATGTATTTGAACAGTCTATAAAAAGTGAGAATTTGTGTATTAAAGCTGCACTGTGCAAACCAGCCTTCCTGCGAATCTGTGCCATTTCTTACTCAAGAGCGACACAATTCATTCTATAAACAGCTAGAGAATGTTTCTGGATCATCAGCCCTTGTTCTTGTTGGCAATTTCAAGCTGCTGGACATTTTCTGGGAACTCAATACAGCTGAAAAAAGGCAGTCCAGGAAATCTTTAGTTTCTGGAGGACAACTTTTTGTCTCATTCCACCAGGGGAGGGACTATGTTAGCTCTGTTATTTGCAAATAGAGATGGGCTGGTGGGAGATGTGGTGGTTGGAGGCTGCTTGGGACAGAGTGATCATGAAATTATGAAATTTTCAATATTTGGTGAAGTCAAGTGGAACATTAATAAGACTTTTACACTGGACATTCAGAGGGCAGACTTTGGCCTATTCAGGAGAGTTATTCAGAGGGTTCCTTCAAAAGTAGTCCTTAAAAACAAAGGAGTTCAGGAAGGGTGGGAGTGCTTGAAAATGGAGGTCTTGAGGGCACAGGAACAGACACAGACACAGTCCCTGTGTGCCGAAAGATGAGTCAATAGGCGAATGTCCAGCCTGGATGGGCAAGGAGGTTTTGGAGGAATTCAGGTTAAAAAAAAGGATGTATTCTCTTTGGAAGGAGGGTCAGGTCTCTCAGGAAGTGTTTAAGAGGGCTGCTAAATAAATTAGGGAGGCTAAAGCTCAGTTTGAACTTAAAATAGCGACTTTTGTAAAGGAAACGTCTTTATATATATATTAATGGTAAAAGGAAGAGTAAGACTAACCTTTGTTCTTTATTGGATGCCGAAGGGAACTTTGTAACAGCAGAGGAGGAGAAGGCAGAGGTGCCTAATGCCTTCTTTGTCTCGGTTTTTAGTGGGAAGACTTGCCTTCAGGATAACTGTGCTCTTGGGTTGCTCAGTGGTGTCAGGGAGCAGAATCTTTCCCCCATTTTCCAAGAGGAGGCAGTCAGAGAACTGCCGAGCCACTTGGATATTCATAAATCCATGGGACCAGATGGGATCCATCCTGGGGTGATGAGGGAGTTGGCAGATGAGCTTGTGAAGCCGCTCGCCATCATTTACCAGCAGTCCTGGCTCACTGGTGAGGTTCCAGATGACTGGAAGCTGGCCAATGTGATGCCCAATCATAAAAAGGGTGGGATGGAGGATCCTAGAAATTATAGGCCAGTCTGCCTGACCTCAGTAGCAGGTAAGGCTATGGAACAGTTCAAATGAATTTGGGCAAGTGATAAGATAAAAACTGTGAGATGAGATCAAAGAGGAATAAGAGCAAAGCATGTATTAGGTTAAGGTAGATTGATGGTAAAAATCCGGGGGTAGAGGTTTACTGTAAGTTATTGTTTTAAGTAGAAGAGTGTTGTTCAGTGTAATTTTGATAATAATTTTGGAAATGTGTGTTCTCAGAGGTGAAGGGTGGAGTGCCCTGGGTTGATAAGGAAGTGAGTTTTTCAGGAATTTGTGGTCAAACCAAGCAGTGGTCAGATTTGAATATTGGCACCTGGTGTGGCCACTGAAGACATGGATACACTTCTGAGAACACAGAGGGTTTGTAGGGGAATAGAATATAAGTAAATAAAGGTAGTATAGAAAGTAATCTTATCCCCTAAAGTGTTGTAGCTGGGTTAATTATTAAGGATTAGGAGCAGGCCTGATGTTAACAGGCCACAGCTGTAGCCAATAAGAAGAGTGTTATAGAAGAGTGGATTGGTTGGTTGAGGGGAACTGGAGTCAGTTGGCTGCTGCGAGGACAAGGAAGAGTCAGTGCCTAGAGGAGCTGCCTACAAGAAACATCAAGGAGGTACGAAACTCCAGCAATATGGAACCCTTGCAATGTAATGACAATAGAACTTTAGCAATTTAATGACAACAGCCTGGGACCAACTGGGCCGATGCGAGAGCTGTGGCCAGTGCCTGATGAAAGTTGGTGGAGGTGTTCATGTGTGGGAACTCAGCACATCACTCCGGATGTCCAGAGTTACCGAGAGAACCCTTGGGGGGCTCAGAAATCCTGGAATGTTGCCAGGAGCGTCTGGTGGCTTGATTTTGATCCTTCTAGGGATGTGCCATCGGATTGAGGACATGAGAGTCACTTGGGAGTGAATGGTGCAAGAAAGATATCTTTACAGGGTGAAATATAGATTTTAGGGTTCTTGGTACAGGGGGGTTATGGAGACAAGATGGAGGCATCAGGGCGTGTCTCGTCCTTCTTCTTTCTTCTTCTTGTCTTCCATCTCCTGTGGTGATGTTGGCACTTGGGGATTGGTTCATGGTCAAGTTGTACTTGCTAATATGGGTGAAAGGTATTGGGGAATAAAGGTAAATATGATATACGTAGTTTTTAGTATAAAAAGACACGACCGCCCCGTAGGTGGTCAGAGTGCCCTTGGCTGCCTTGCAGGTCAGACCTCTGCTGGACAGAAAGAAAATTTTGTAGATAAGAAATAATAAACAATCTGAAGACCGAAAACCTGAAGAGTCCAGACTCGTCCTTTGAAGCGTGGCCGCCCCAGAACCACCCTGTGTGTGTCTGGGCAGAGACAGACAGCCGACCGGACATTTGAACTTTCTGGGGGCGAGGGGGTCGCAGGTTTCAAAATCAAAGTTGCAATTCACAGAGCCCGAAGTCAGGTACTTGGGACATTGGCTAACCAAGGGCAAAAAGAAACTGGACCCAGAAAGGGTAGCAGGGATTATTGCCTTACCATCCCCACAGACAAAAAGAGAGGACTGGCAGCTGTTGAGGTTGTTGGGATACTGCCGACAGTGGATTGAAAGTTACAGCAAAAAGGTGAAATTTCTCTCTGAGAAACTCACCACAGATCGGATCAAATGGACACTAAAGGATGATGAAGAATTCAGAGAAATTAAGGGAGCTCTCACAGCAGCACCCGTGCTGAGCCTCCCTGATGTGAGAAAACCTTTTCAGTTGTTTGTAGATGCTAGCAATCACACGGCACACAGGGTGTTAACACAGGATTGGGCGAGGGTCAGGAAACCTGTGGGTTACTTGTCCTGGCTTTTGGACCTGGTCAGCAGGGGTTGGCCCACGTGCTTGCAAGCAGTTGTGGCTGTGGCTTTGCTGGTGGAGGAAGCGGAAAAGGTGACCTTCGGGGCACCTCTGGTAGTGTTTGCACCATACAATGTGCGGGGCATACTACAGCAGAAAGTGGACAAATGGCTCACTGATGCAAGGTTGCTGAAGTATGAGGCCATTTTGATTCACTCACAGGACTTGGAGTTGCGGACAACGACTGCGCAGAATCCTGCGCAGTTCCTGTTTGAGGAGGCTGCAGAAAGGCTGGTTCATGACTGCATGGAGGTGGTCGAATTACAGACCAAAATTAGGGAGGATTTGGAGGAAGAGGAACTGGACAAGGGGGAGAAGTGGTTTGTGGATGGTCCAAGCAGAGTGATAGAAGGGAAAAGAAAATCAGGATACACAGTCGTGGATGGGAAAATGGGAAAGGTGATAGAAGCAGGTCCCCTGAATGCGAGCTGGTCTGCACAGGCATGCGAACTTTACACAGTTTTGAGGGCATTGAAGGGACTGAAAGGGAAAAAGGGAACGATTTTCACAGATTCAAGGTATGCCTTTGGAGTGGTTCACACGTTTGGGAAAATTTGGGAAGAAAGGGGGCTGATGAACACAAGAGGAAAGGGACTGACACATGGGGAATTAATCTGGCAAATCTTAGAAGCTCTAAGGGAGCCAGAGGGAATTGCAGTGGTTCATGTAAAGGGACATGGGATTCAGTTCCAAACCAGGGGAAACAACTTGGCAGATAAGGAGGCCAAAACCACGGCATTGATGGTGGTAAGTACCCCTGAAATTGAAGGGGTAGAGATCCCTTGTTGTAGTGTGTTCTTATATTTTGTAATACTTTGAAGTAGTTTGTTTTGTATTCCCATATTTTTCCCAAATGGTTTATCCCAGACTGTACCCCCCCCCCCCCCCTTTTCCTTCTACTTGTGTTATCCCTTTTCTGGGATGAGATCTCCAAAACCCCCACCCTGGCTCTCTGTCAGTCACTTGGCATTCCAGCCCCCTATCCAGAAGTTTCAGTCCAAGTTGTCGAGTGATTAGCCAGAGGCTAGGGGTCAGCCCCCCAAGTCCTGCCCCATACGCTGTTTTGTATGTCTATCCCCCCAGCACCCATCCCCCAGAGATACCTATTGGTCAGTAGGATTTTATCTATGTTGGTTTCCTCCCCCCTTTAAATGTGAACTCCAGACATCCCCCGGGGCTCTCGGCAGGAGGCCCCCTGAGGCATAGGAGATCCCTCGGGACTCCTTAATAAAAACCTTGGAATATCCCCTGCTGGGAGACGGCCCCTTTCTCTTCCACCGATGTCTCTGTCGTCTCTGCTGCAGCAAAGGCAACCAGCCTGAGTGCCCTCAGCACCCTCGGGGCACAGAGAGTGTCTCCCCGCAGTCGGCCGTGTTGGGGCTGCTCCCCCCAGTCTCTGCCGACCCGGGTAAGGCCCAGGGACATTGAGAGGCCTGCACAGAGACTGAGACAGCTTGGCGCCCAGCCATGGGGCTCTGAGACCACTCCCGGAGCCCACAGAAAGGGGCTCGGACTTTCTTCCAGTCTGTTCGATAAGCCTTTGGCCGACAAGCTACCTCAGAAGAACACACTCCGTTTTAGTGAGTTGCTCTCCTGTGGACGAAGCTGGGAGCTTCTGAAGTACCCTCAGAAGTCAGTTTCAGGTGGAACGCACCATCCCAGGATTTTCCGTTTCCCTGTCCTGCAGCTGGATTGGTAAGTTTTACCCTTCTCTTTTTTCTCCCCTCTTTGGGAGGGGGTGTTTCCCTGCCTTTTGTTCTCAGGCCCGCCGTGGAGGGCCGAAGTTTTTTTTTCTCTCTATTTTTGGCAGGCTGCCAGCCGCAGGCTTTTTTTCCTCCCCCCCCCCCACCTGGGTTGGTGAAATTTGAGATACAAAATTTAAAATCATAGCCAAAAATGGGTGCTAGGCTTTCTGTATCTCACAAGGGTGTCTATTATTATCTTTTAAACATTCTTAAGAGTGAAAAAATCCGATTTTCAAAAACAGATGTTAAACAATTTGTTAGATGGCTTTTTCTTCATTTTCCCGATGTATCAACTGAAAATATTAGTGATTTGGCTTTTTGGGACAAAATTGGTAGTGAGTTATTGAAGGCAGGGAAATCAGGAGACACCTCTCCGACAAAATTTGCTTTTTTAGCCCTGCAGATAAGAAATGTTGTAAAATTTAATTTCAAGATGCATGAAAAGCCATCCGGCAACAGTTTCAACACCTCTGTTTCCCAAAAACCCGATCTACCCCCCTCCAAGTTCTGTTCTCCCTCTCTGAACCCCTTTTCCCCACCCCCAGCTCCGGCACAGGACATTCTGAAGAAAGCTACTCTCCCTAGCCCCCCCCAGAAGCTCCCTGTCTCCAACCCGGACACTTCTGGCCTGACTCCCCGGGACCCCACCCTCCCCCCTGCTTCCCCAAGTTGTAATACCGTGTCCCATAACCTTAGTGCCCGCCTTTGTACCCCCGAGCCGCGTCAGGTAATTCCCTTTGACCATAATGGTGGACACCACGTGGCCATGTCGGTTCTTTCTCCTTCCCATAACCCTTTTCGCTCTCCCAACAACCCATTCTGCTCGGAGCACCCCGCCCCCGAAACCCGCCCTCCCTGCGCCCTTCCCCCGGCCCCTCCTCCGGCCCCTCCCGCCCCAGCCCCGGCCGCCCCTCCTGCTCCGGCCCTGGCCCCCCCCGCCCCCTCAGAGCTCTGCCCGCCCGCCGCGGGCTCCCTCCGCCCCTCCCACGGCCCGCCCTCCGGCGCTCAGAGCAGTGTAACAAGAGACGCTGTCGCCGGGAGACAGAAGCCGGAAACAGCACAGTTCCTTTCTGCTGCCCCTGTGTCATATATCCCTGATTTAAATGGGGCGTTCCAGCCAAATTATAGCCCCCTTTCTGTTGATTCTGTTAAAGAACTGGCCAAAGCCCAAAAAGATTTTGGGAGATCAAGTGAATATTTTAGAGGACTCCTTAAAGCTACATTATTCGCTCATATTTTAACCCCTGCTGACATCAAACACCTTTTTTCCTGCCTGTTATCCTCTTCTGAATATATCTTGTGGGATGCAGCATGGAAAAAAGGATTGAGAGCAATTTTACCAGCTCTGTGGGCTGATGAAGCTACTGCTCGTGATGTTTATGGTAACATGCTATCTCTCGACCATCTCTGTGGACAGACAGGTTGGGAGGATGGAGCGAGTCAGGCAGAGGGCATTCCCACAAGGGCTTTCAGAGAATGTGCTAGAGCAGCTGAGAAAGCTTTCTTTGGGCTCCGTCCTGGTATTCCAATTGAGAATTATTTGAAAATAACACAATCTCCATCTGAGTCCTTTTTGAGTTTTGTGGAAAGGTTGAGAAAAGCTGTTGAATTGCAAGTTCAGAATGAAGGAGCCAGGATGGAAATCCTCACCGAGATTGCTAAAGAAAATGCCAATGAGAAGTGCAAAGCTGCTATTCTCAGCCTGCCTCTTGACCCAACGCCTACGCTCCAGGCAATGCTTGAAGTGTGTGAGAAGAAAGTTACCATCACCCTCGCTGACCACGACGAGAGACCAAAACCACAGAGAAGGATTGCTGCAGTGGAAGCCCCTGAGCCACCATTTACCAGCCAGCTCCAGCACGCCACGATGCCACAAGAGAGAATCTCCAACTCTAATAGACCTTGCCACCTTTGTGGGAAGTTAGGGCATTGGATGCCTGACTGCCCTCTGAAAAAGCAGTTTTTGGATTTTAAATACAATAAGCTTAAAAACCAGAATTCCCCAAAGGACCACCTCTCAAAAAACTGAGTAAAGAGCGCTCCTTTCCCCAGCGCTATGACAAAAATAGGGTGGGCTCAATTCAAGTACAGGGGAGGGAAAAGAAATCTAGTGTAAAAGATGTATTTGTGCCAAGCGAGGCACTGGCTTTGAACAAAACAGAACATTCATTTCATTGGAACAATCCCAGACCAATTCTAACTACCGACTCTCCCCATAACCCTTACAGGTTGGCGTTGACAGAGGCTCTCCATCTCAAAGACACTAACTGGCATTTCATATCTGTTAACCCTGAACAGCCAGGTACTTGGACACAGCTTTGCCAGAAACGTCACAGTAAGTATGTCGTCCTTGGGGACACAAAACACACACCCCAAGAAATTAATATTCCTCCGGGTCTCATATCATCAGACCCGAAACAATTTGTCATATGGCTCCATTGTACTCACCCACCCGTGTACTTGCCCAAAGGCCAAATCATAGCCCAAGCCATCCCAGTGCCTGAGCCTCCATGGGACCAGGAGCAAGCAGACACCCTCAGAGATAAACTCCATCCCAATGTCTGCTGGACTCAGGTATTGGGAAAAGAAAAACCCAAGCTATCATGTGGGTTGCACCGTGGTGGTGAGTACAAATCTATACAAGGACTTTTAGATACCGGAGCAGATGTCACGATCATTCCATCTAAAGAGTGGCCATCACACTGGGAATTGCAAAACGTAGCACGACACGTGCAAGGTGTAGGGGGAATTCAATTGGCAAGACAGTCAAAAAACGTTGTTCAAATTGAAGGACCCAATGGCAAAATAGCTTCCATTCGCCCGTTTGTTTTAGATTACACAGAGCCCCTCTGGGCCAGAGATTTAATGGTTCAATGGGGAACCACAATTGACATCCCAGAAAACCCGCAGGTTTTTCGGGGAGCGGTCGCTGAAGTGCGCCATGCCCAAAAATTGATTTGGAAAACTGATACTCCAATACGGGTAGTTCAGTGGCCGCTCAATAAAACCAAATTAAAGGCGCTTGAAGAGCTTGTACAAGAGCAGTTAGAAAAAGGTCACATTGTGGAGACCACGTCGCCGTGGAATTCCCCTGTCTTTGTCATTAAAAAACCCAACAAAGACAAGTGGCGGCTTCTCCATGATCTCCGTCAAATCAACAACGTTATTGAGGACATGGGCTCCCTACAACCAGGGATGCCCTCACCAAGCATGCTTCCACAAAATTGGTCTTTAGCTGTCATTGACATCAAAGATTGTTTTTTTCACATTCCCCTACATCCTGACGATGCTCCGCGTTTTGCCTTTTTGGTTCCCACCATTAACCTGGAGGCCCCAATGAAGAGATACCACTGGACGGTCCTCCCTCAGGGTCTAAAAGTCAGTCCTGTGATTTGCCAGCGGTACGTTTCTTCCTTGTTGTCTCCAGTCCGTGAAGCTGCAGGAGATTCCATCATCCTGCACTACATGGATGACATCCTGGTGTGTGCCCCAAGTGATGACATGCTTACTCACACACTTGACCTGACAATCAATGCATTGGTTGCTGCAGGGTTCGAGCTCCAAGAAGAAAAGATTCAAAAGATGCCACCTTGGAAGTACCTGGGCCTTGAAATTGGAAAGCGGACCATTGTGCCGCAAAAATTGACTATCAAACATGATATCAAAACCTTAGCGGATCTCCATCAACTTTGTGGATCCTTAAATTGGGTGAGACCTTGGCTAGGCATTTCCACCGAAGACCTAGCCCCCCTTTTCAATTTGTTAAAAGGGGGAGATGACCTTAGTGCTCCTAGGACCCTCACCCAGGAAGCGAGAACCGCACTGGAGAAAGTTCAGGAAATCATGTCTACTAGACAGGCCCACAGGTGCCAGAAGGGTCTCCCCTTCAATTTTATCATCTTAGGCAAGTTGCCACACCTCCATGGGATGATTTTTCAGTGGGAAACTGTCCAGGCAAGGAAAGGTGACCAGGTCAAGAAAGATCCCCTCTTAATTATAGAGTGGGTCTTTCTCAGTCACAACAGGTCAAAAAGGATGACAATGCCACAGGAGCTGATGGCAGAATTGATCCGGAAAGCAAGGATTCGGATCAGAGAATTGGCAGGGTGTGACTTTGACTGCATTTACATTTCCTTAAACCTGAAATCAGGCCATCTGTCTCAAGCAATGCTAGAGCAATTTTATCAAGAGAATGAAGCCTTGCAATTAGCCCTAGATAGCTACACAGGCCAAATCTCGATTCACAGACCGGCCCACAAAATTTTCAACTCAGATGTTCAGTTTTCATTATCACTGACAAGCATTCAGAGCAGGACACCTCTAAAAGCACTGACAGTTTTTACTGACGCGTCTGGTGCGTCTCACAAGTCAGTGGTAACTTGGAAAGATCCCCAAACTCAACAGTGGGAAGCAGATATTGCCAAGGTGGAAGGATCACCCCAAATTGCTGAGTTGGCCGCTGTAGTCAGAGCTTTTGAGAAGTTTCCCGAGCCTTTAAATGTAGTTACTGATTCAGCTTATGTTGCAGGTGTAGTGTCTAGGGCAGAGAATGCTGTGTTGCAAGAAGTTTCCAACATTCCTTTATATGAATTACTTTCTAAGTTAGTAAGAATTATCTCTTGCCGAGAACACCCCTTTTATGTGATGCATGTTAGGTCACACACAGACCTGCCGGGGTTCATTGCAGAAGGTAACCGGAAAGCTGATGCCCTTGCGGCTACAGCCAAGATGGCCCCGCTCCCAGAGGTATTCCAACAAGCAAAGATCAGTCATCAATTTTTTCATCAGAATGCACCTGCCTTAGTTCGGCAATTCCACCTGAAGCACAAACAAGCCCAAGCCATCGTAGCCACGTGCCCTTCTTGTCAAAATCAGTCACTACCTACCTTAAGTGCAGGAGCAAACCCTAGGGGCTTGCAGAGCTGCGAAGTGTGGCAGACAGATGTAACCCACATCCCATCATTTGGCAGATTTAAATATGTCCACGTCTCCGTGGATACCTTTTCTGGTGCCATCTATGCTTCTGCCCACACAAGGGAGAAAGCCAGTGAGGTAAAGAAGCATTTCATGCAAGCCTTTTCCACATTAGGAATCCCTAAGGTCATCAAAACAGACAATGGCCCAGCGTACAAGTCCAAAGACCTTCGGAGCTTCCTGCAGCAATGGGGAATAGAACACAAAACAGGCATCCCCTATTCCCCGACAGGCCAAGCTGTGGTGGAGAGAGCCCATCAGAACCTAAAAAAGGTTCTTCACCGACAACGTGAAGTGATGAAAACGGAGACCCCTCAAATCCAGCTGTCCAAAGCGCTGTTGACACTGAATTTTTTGAACTGTACCTATGAAAACCTTAACCCACCTATTGTAAGACATTTTAACGAGAACAGTCAGGACAAACTAAAAGTCCGTCCACCAGTCCTCATAAAGGACCCTGAAACTTGGAAAATAGAGGGGCCCCATGAGCTCGTAGTCTGGGGTAGGGGATATGCGTGCGTATCCACTCCCTCAGGCTTGAGATGGATCCCCTCCAGGTGGGTGAGACCGTACATTCCTAAGGTGTCAAAGGACAAAGCTACAACACAGGTAGCCAGTGCCTGCTGGAGGAGGAAGCGCCGTCAGACTCTTTAAAGTTAGATTGTTGTTACCTGGACCTTATCCCTAACATTTTTTATTTTCAGTTTTAGTGTTTTCCTTTGATCTGAACTCAGCCCTGGTGTCATCAGAATGAGCCCCATCCTTCCGTTGCTTCTGTTGACAGCCGTCCATCCAGGTCAGATGTGGATCGTTCCACAGCCTCAGGCAAATGTGTGGACCACCCTCGCCAGAGTCCTCAACCAAGACCACATTTGTTTGTCAGCCTCTTCTGTGTCTGACCCAATGTCCACTTGCCTTGTGGGGATCCCATCTAAATATGATGAATTTCCGCCAACATTAGCTGCTCCCCTTCCCCCAGTATATAATCCGTTATCCCCTTGGTCAAAATTAATTGATAGACAAGCAGTAGCAGAAAAAGAACCCCAAGAATTTGAACTCCTTGGTTCTGCCAAGGCATTCTATTGTGTTCAGTTTACGTTTACACCAAAAGATCAAGTAGATTTGTACCATGAAGTCAAACAGTTTAAAGTGAATTATACAGCAAAAATTTGGTGTAAGAAAATTTCCCAAGTAGGAATACCTTCTACCCCTGATAATAAGCCCCGTGCCCTTCCTAAGGGGTTTTGCCTCATTTGTGGTGACAGGGCATGGGCAGGCATCCCCTCTCGTCTAATCGGAGGTCCATGCACCATTGGAAAGCTGAGCCTGTTTACACCCAACAAAACCCAAATCATGGATTGGCGAACCAAAACCAGCACCCGCAATTCGGCCCGCAAAAAGAGAGATTTAAGGAATCTGGACCCAAATTGCAATTCTGAAATTGTACATTGGTCCAAACCAAAAGGAGTTGCGATCACCGTGTTTTTGCCATGGGTGTCTGCAGCTAAAGCTCTAGGTGAATTATCACATCTAGAGTGTTGGGTTGCTAAACAGGCCAATATTACATCAGCTGCACTTTCAGACCTCCTGGCAGACGATGAAACAACAAGGCAAGCCACCCTACAAAATCGGGCTGCAATTGATTTTCTTCTCTTGCTACATAATCATCGTTGTGAGGAGTTTGAAGGTCTCTGTTGCCTGAATCTGTCATCCAAAGCTGAAAATGTCCACAAAATCATCGGAAAGATGCAACAAATGGTCCAAGACATCAAGCAAGAAACAGCGGACTGGATGGATTGTGGTAGGCCAGGGACAGGCGTTCGGAAGATTTCGGGCTGTAACGGAAAATTACAGGAATCCTTCTACCCCCCTCCCCATAGATAAGGATCACCCTTGGAATGTAGCCAGACGTGTAGCCCCCCTAACCTATGCATGCCAGTAACTTTCCACTCCACACTAACCCTAGAAAGTATAGCCAAACCCCTGTCTGACGTAGAGAGACCCCTTAGTCCATAAATACCCTTAAGACCCCTCAATAAACGCCTTTAACCGTCCACCACATTGGTGTCAGCGTCCGTTATTGGCCACAAGGGATCCCACGAAGGAGATCGAAGTGCTGGACTCTGAAACCAGGTCATCGCGGCCTTCACAAGAAGGCAACATAGTGGTGCCGAAACCCGGGAAGCGACGAGTCCGGGCGACGGGGGTACTCCTGGCCAGGGGAGAGCACTCAACGCCGGAACGGCCATAGCGAAGAAGGGGGACGCCCCAGGACCCGTGATTCGTATGGAAGCGATAGCGAAGGTCGTAAGTTTGGTACATATGCAATGGGGAATCAAATGTGAACTCAGGAATTTTAATCTCGCATTGACGAGGCTCCTAGAGATTGGGGTCATTTCTCGACCCATAGATATATTACACTCTGAGGTGTGGCAGAAATGCACTGTCGCGCTAGCAGAGGACACAAAAGCCACAGGCAGCAGCAAAAGCCTGAAAGCGTGGGGGAAGGCAGAAGCTGCCCTACGCAAAGCATTAGAAGAACAGGAGACGTGGAATGCTGCACGCTCCTGTTTGTTAATCACGCCACAGCTGGGGGAGGGGGCGATAACGCGAAACCCCCCTGGTGGCGACTCGATTGAAAGCGGGGAGACGGGGGGACCGGGCACACCCCATCCCTCCTCCAGCCCAAAGCCCCCGGAGCCCTCGGAGCCCCCAGGGGACCCCCTGACCCCTTCGGGGGACCCGCTGGGGCCCAGACCACCTCCGGAGCCCCCCAGGGTGCCCGCGGACCCCTCGCCCAACCCTTCCCCGCCGATAGCGAACTTAGCGCAAGAAGCAGAGGGACTCGCACGGTCCTTTTGGGAGGGGCTGGCGGCAGAAGCCCGAAATATCGAGAGGGCTGGCGCGTGGGCGGGCGGCGGAGGGGATCCGCCGCCCTACCCGTTTGAATATGGCGCGGGTGGCCGGGAAGAGGGGTGGAGCCCACCGGCTCGCGGCGGGAAGAACCCAGAACCGCGGCCAGCTGCGAACACGCATGCGCGGGAAACCAGCGCTGAGCCCATGCCCGGCCGAGAGCCGAGGGTCCCAGCAGATGCGCATGCGTGGGGGTGCGACAGAGGGCGGGCACTCACTCGGGAGCCGCGCCAACTGATGCCACCATATATGGGAGAAATCCCTCCCTGCGGGAGGCAGGGCGAGCCCAGGGGGCGGCACCGGCAGCGGCATCAGCATCGCCCCCAAGGGGAGGAGTGGGGCCGTAGCCGGACAAAACGGCAGCAGAGACCGGAAGTATATTGGCAGTCGACTTCCGACTCTGAAGGGAGCCACAGCTCCCCAGACCGCCCTGCGGAGCCAACCGAGTCCAGCAGCGACTCGGAAGCAGAGAAAACAGAATCAATGCAGTTTCGGACGAAACCAATTAAAACTTTTAACACAACCGGGAACCAGCCCCAATACGAACTCACCGACTGGGGTAAAATCAAAATCGAATGCGCAGAATGGGCACCCGCAGCATCGGTGCATGCCTTCCCGGTGAGAATTACGGGACCCCAAGGGAACCAGCAAAGAACGTATACTCCCGTTAATTCCAAAGACGTTCAGACAATAGTAAAAGCTATCTCAGAAAAAGGAATTAACTCAGGGGTGGTTTCCACTCTCGTGGATGGTCTTTTTAGCAATGATGATTTACTCCCTTTCAATATAGTGCAAATAAGCCGTATGCTTTTTGATGGGGCGGGTTTGATAATATTTAAACAGGAATGGACGGACCAATGTGCAACCATGCTCGCTCAGACAGCGGGGGAAGGGCAGCCACTCCACGGGTCGAGTTTATCTAGGTTGTTGGGGAAGCATGACGAAGTAGCCACACCCCAGCAACAAGCTGCGCAGCTTTGGATCGAGGAAGTCAGGGCGACTTCCCAGGCGGCCAGAGAAGCTATACGCGCTGCATCCAGGGTGGTGGCCAAACCGACACCACGGTCGACCATCAAACAGGGGGAGAGTGAAGGCTTTACACAATTTGTCGACCGCCTTCAGGCTGCGGTGGACTCTTCTAATTTACCCGCTGTCGCAAAAGGCCCGGTGGTAACTGACTGCCTTCGGCAACAATGTAACACCGTAACCAAAGATATATTGCGTTCCCTGCCAGCCGGGGCCAGCCTGGCTGACATGATTAAGCATATTGTGAGGGAAGAGCAGTTGGCCCCACTTCAGGCAACCGTACACACCCTAACCAGTGTGATGGCCTGCTTCAAATGTGGTCAGTCAGGTCATGTTGCGGCTAACTGCCCCCAGCTGGCACAGCGTCCCCAGGCAACACCCTCGCCCCAGCAGCGTCCCAGAGGGGCCTGCTGGAACTGTGGGAAGAGAGGTCACCTCGTTAGGGACTGTAGATCCCGGCCCCGGGGAAACGGGAGAGGGAGGGGGCGTGCGGGCCATATTCAGCCCCCTCCCGCTCTGGATGCGAGACGGCCCATCTATGTCAACGCACAGTGGGGCAGGGGATCCTCATACCCTATGCTCCCACAGGAGGCAGTCAGTATCGCACCCCCGCCAGCGATACAATGGCAGGGCTATGCAGCACCACCAACCGTACCCTCGCACCCCCCACCACCACAAGCCGCGCAAGCGCTACAGGGCCAGCAGGGGATGCCCCAGACCGGGACCCCTGGGTGGCCCTGGCCATGAAAATAGGGAAGGAACCCCTGATGATATGGGGGACATGCCGCCTCTATGGCAGTCAGGACCCCCACATCGTAGGGCTTCAGTTTTGGGCAGACACGGGATCAGACTGCACGATTCTCCCCCAGTCGAATTGGCCCAGGCATTGGCAGTTTTAGGAAGTCCCTCCAGTGAACGGGGTGGGGGGACAAACCTGGGCGTGGAAAAGCACCCAGCTGGTGGCTATAACACTTCACACGAACAAGGGACCAGAAGACAGTAGCGATTTACCCCCACATTTTGCAAAACTCTCCACCACTAATAGGAAGGGACGTCCTTGCTATGCTAGGAGTCAGGATTACAAATTTATCATAAAGGCCACTGCTTTACACCCTCAGCTGCCGATCAAATTGACTTGGAAATCATCAGATCCTATTTGGAGGGAGCAGTGGCCTTTGTCAGAGCCTCGAGTGGCAGCTTTGCTGGAACTGGTCGACCGCGAAGTGCAAAAGGGTCACACAGAACCCTCCACCAGCCCATGGAACACCCCTGTGTTTGTAATCCCCAAAAGGTCCGGAGAGGGTTATCGTCTCGTCCACGACCTGAGAGAAGTGAACAAGATGATTCGACCCATGGGTCCAGTCCAGACACTGCTACCCATGAATTCAGCTATCCCTGAAGGACAGCCGTGCGCAGTGCTGGACATCAAAGACTGTTTCTTCTCGATACCCCTGCATCCGGACGACAGAGAACACTTTGCCTTTTCCGTCGCGTTTCCAAACGGTAATCGGCCTAACCTCCGTTTCCAATGGAGGGTGCTTCCACAGGACCTAGTGGACAGTCCTGTTATCTGCCAGGTCACCATGGACAGAGCACTGATGCCAGTCACGAGAGACTTGCCTGGCAGAAACTTACTCAGGTTTCCCAAGACCCTTTTCCCTAGTCAGAGCTCAACCTCCTACCTCATTACAGTGCCTATGTATAGGACTACCTCATTCATTTGTGAAAGGGGGGGGGAAGTGTGGTAGGTAAGGGACAGGCATTCGGAAGATTTCGGGCTGTGATGGAAAATTACAGGACTCCTTCTGCCCCTCTCCCCAGAGATAAGGATCACCCTTGGAATGTAGCCAAACATGTAGCCCCCCTAACCTATAGATGCCAGTAACTTTCCACTCCATACTAACCCTAGAAAGTATAGCCAAACCCCTTTCTGACGTAGAGAAACCCCTTAGTCCATAAAACCCCTTGAGACAGAAGAATAAATCGCCTTTAACCGTCCACCACATTGGTGTTAGTATTCGTTACTGGCCCGAGAGGTCCCGGGAGGGGATCACCGTGCTGAACTCCGAAACCAGGTCGCCGCTGCCTTCCCAAGAAGGCAACATAGCAGACGCTGTGTGGTTGTGTACCTTAAGTCTACACCTCCCTGTCATGGTTTTGGTCCCTTCACAAAATGACGGAAAACCTCAGCGCAAAAGTTAAAGCTGAATTTTATGCTCTACTAGCCAAACACAATGCCAAACCTTCTCCCGGAGGAGAAGAACGGGCACAAAGTAACTGATTTAATTTGAAAAATGTTATTGATAGAGTATGTTCTTTACAACATGAAACAAAATTTAAACTGGGTAAAAATAAAACTATTCTCTGCTCAGTTGTGGGAGCTTGTCTCACAGCAGCTATAAAAACTCTCTTAAAGTGAAGAAGTGAGGAAAAAGCTATAATGGACTCCCTTCAAAACCTAGTTGAAATTTGGCAAAAACAATTAAATGAAGAAAGAAATGAGATCCATCTGTTACGAGCTGCCCTTAGAGAGGAACATGTTAAGAATTCACTGAATGCTGATTCCTCAACACAGGCAGAGGAAAAGAAACTCCTCACATTAAACAGATTTATCCCTATAAGGAACTAGAAGCAGTAAAAAAACTGTGGAGAAAACTGCTGCCCTCATTTGAGACCCTTGGTTAAAACAGAATATAATTATATTAATGATGAAGATTTTGAACCACATATCACAACTAAACAAATACCATTCAGCACTACCAAATTGACTAAGCTGAAGAAAGAATTTGGGTGCCTTCCACAAGAATCGGAGATAGAATATGTCTTCCAAGTGTCCCTCACTGGTGGAGATCAAATTAAATTAACTGAACAGGAGGCCAGTGGGTACTGGGGACATGGAGTTTTCCTAACAACAGGAGATAAGCGTGACACGTGGTCCCTGACACAATGTGTGCCTTTCTGGGCCGGGGGAATTAATCCTTTGGAAAGGGGAGACCCTTTAGCTATAGTCAGTGCCCCCGACCAGCTTTTGGAAGGCGCCCACAAAGCCACCTGCCTGCAAATGATTCATGAAAAAGGTTGATTCCTGGTTTTCTGTCACCAGTGCAATTACCTGTAAAGCCTGAAATTATGACTCCTTTAATTTGAGGGCTTCCTAAACCTACAGCAATTATTTTACAGAAAACCATAATGGCCTTGGGTCCCATAGAGAGACTAGATAGATTCCTTGGTAACCCCACTGACCAAACTGGATCTACTGATCCTGGTTTCACTCCATACTCCATCCCCTCACAGCCCCCAGCTTCTCAATCTGATTCACCTGCCAGTCGCCATAAAGGTTGGGCATGGAGCGAGGTTGCAGTAGATTTGATTAATTACAGTAGATGATATGGACCTGTAAAAACCCTGGAGGAGAAATCAGAAAAAACAAACGGTGTTTGGTTTATCACGGCTCCTCACGGTGAAAATTTAGGGAAGGGAAAACAGATCTCTAACCACCACCATTGGTGGTTGTTGGAAGTTAAAAGGGGGGTCCCCAGAGAGGTGATGGATGGTTTGCCCCTTGATAAATTACAGAAAATAATAACGAATTGGCACTATCAGAAACCGAATTTATCAGTTCAACCCAGTTCACCCCTCACTTCTCAGAATCCAGCCAGTGAGCCAAAAGAAACCCTCTCCCAGCCTCTCCCTCAGAATTTAGGATGTGAGCCAAAGCAAACACAGAACCAGAGAAACTAGGCTCTCCATCCCTTATAGGTGAGCGAAGGGCTGGAGCATGGATGTATCTGAGAATGCTCACTAAACATAAATCAGGAGATATATTGATCACAGCTATCACAGGCTTCAAACAGGCACTTGTAACCTTTCTGATTGACACTGGGGCACAAATCTCTGCACTAACAAAAAGGATGCCCAGAAGTGTAGAATTGTTCCTACAAAGAAACAATGATGTGCTTTAAATGCCCTAGGAACTACAGAATCTATGAATGTGGCCTTAGTAAAACTCACACTCCATGGAGAGCAGAATCAATTAGTTGTCAAAATTGGGGATATTCCAAACAATTTATTAGGGATGGATGTTATTGCTGGGAGGCAGTGGGAAGATTCTGAGGGATTCCTGTGGTCATTTGGCGTGCCACGTCTTAACATTAGACTGCTCCAAGCTGCATCCTCCTCACTGTCTAGCAAAATTACTCATGTAAAACAATACCCTCTACATTCTGGTGCCAAAGAGGGCATCAAACCAGTTATACAGGACTTGTGAGACCAAGGAGTAATAGTCAATACCCATTCTCTTTTCAACTTGCCACTGTGGCCAGTTTGGAAACCCAATGAGAAGTGGAGGCTGACAGTAGACTTCTGCAGGCTTAATGCCAACACAGACCCTCTTACAGCAGCAGTCCCAAATTTGGCTGAATTAATGACATCAATTCAAGAGAAAGCTCACTCAATCATGGCAACTATAGATGTCAAAGACATGTTTTTTATGATACCCATACAGCCAGAAGATATGGACCTATTTGCCTTCACATGGGAAGGACAGCAATACACTTTCACTAGGCTTCCCCAAGGCTACAAACACTCCCCCACTTTGGCCCACCCTACTTTAGCCCAGGAATTAGAAAAAATACCCAAACCTGATCCTGTAGCTGTTTATCAATACATTGATGACATTCTGGGGGGGGGGGGGTGGTGTGAAATAGAGGTAGTAGGGAAACATCAGCAGAAAATAATCTCTCACTTAGAAAGTCTTGATTTGCAGATGCCCCCAGAGAAAATTCAGAAGTCTTCTCAGGAAGTGAAGTTTTTGGGAATTTGCTGGAAAGGAGGTATGACATGTATTCCACCTGATATCCTAACCTCTTTAGATCAGATCAAAATGCCTGAATCCAGGAAAGATCTCCAGCAAGCTCTAGGATTATTAGTGCTCTGGAGAAAACACATTCCAGATCTTTCAATAATTGCCAGGCCCCTTCATGACTTGCTGAGCAAACGGGGTGAAATGGGATTGGACTCCTTCTCAGGAGGAAGCATTGCAATTGCTGTTTTTTGAAGCAACAGCTCACCAAGCACTGGACCCTATCCATCCCACAGATCCCTTTCAGGTGGAATGGGGATTTGGCTCCTCAGGGCTGTCAGTACAGCTACGGCAGCAGGGTCCTGAGGGTCCGATGTGTGGGAGGTTAAGATATTGCGATGTTACGGTCAGGCAGAACCCCTCCCCTTTTACTGTTACCTTTTACCGTTAACCCCTGTTATAAATGACCTGGTTCAACTGTTAATCAAGGCCATTTTACCGTCCACCACATTGGTGTGTGCGTGTACTTGGTCCGTGTGGCAAAGGTGCTGCCACCAAGCCGTTCTCGACCCGGGACCCCACGCCCCGAGCGTCGGCAACAAGTGGTGCCAAAACCCGGGACAATCCGGGAAGCAGGAACCGCCTGGGCGAGTGAACGGCAGCCGGAGCAGCAGGACTGTCCCCGGCAGGGAGGACGCTCCCAGAGGACCGGCGAGAGGGGAAAGTCTCGCGCTTAGGACCGGCAAAGGAGGAAGTCTGGCGCCGAGGACCGGCGAAGGAGAAAATGGAGTACCTCCCAAAGGTCATTTTTAAAATTCATAGGCAGTGTGGCATAGACTGCGAGCCAGGAGATTTTATCCTTGTAGTGTCGAGGCTCCTGCGGATTGGGGTTATTGGGCAGCTGGTGGATATTTTCCACCTCGAAGTGTGGGATAGTTGTACCGGGGCCCTAGCAGAGGAGGCTTTGTCCTCAGGCTCGGGGCGAAATCTTAAATTATGGGGCAGAGTCACGCAGGCTCTGCAAAAAGTTCAGCAGGAGCAGGAAATGTGGAAAACCACACAGGACTGTTTGCAGGCAGGGCCCCGGCAGGGTGTGGAGGCGGCCGCACAGACTGCAGGTGATCGTGAGTCTGCCGAGTGTGGGGATTTACAGCCGCGGGGACGCTCTTCGCAGCTCCCATGCTCAGGCATGCTGGCTGAGGGGAAAAAGTGGTCATTTGGGACGGGCTGCTAGAGGAAGCGCGAGGTGCAGGCGTTAACTTAGAGGCATGGGGTGCTGCCATTGACTCGGGGGCGCGGGGTGCTGCCATTGACTTGGAGGCGCAGGGCACCGCCATTAACTCGGAGGCGCGGGGCGCTGCCATTGACTCAGAGTCCGAGGGAGCCTGGGCGGGGCCTCCGCCTTACGCGCCACGGGGTGGTGGGCGCCAGAAGGGAGGGATGCGGACACGGGCGTGATCGGCAGAGACAGAGAAGGTCTGCAGGACAGCGCAGACACGCGCAGGCAAAAAGGAAGGAAAAGACACGGAGGGGGAGCTGACGCCGCTTGAAGCATGGGTTGGAAATCTCATTACAAGGCACTGGCCTCCCCCAGCAGGAGGCGGGGCAAGCCTAGAGGGAGGGAGCGGCCCAATGCTAAGACAAAGGGGCGAGGTCGAAGCCTGACAGAGGGTTTTACCAATTCCATCCGGCCAAAAGATCAAGCGTGCATCCTAGCAACCGCCCTGCTGGCTTTAAATCAGTTCCCTAGGGGAGACAGAACAAAAAGTCCTGCCCAGAGGCACTGGGCCACCCGGGCACTAGAGGAAGGCCCACAAGTCATGATTAAAAATTAGTTAGGAGAATGGGAAATGGGTTGGAGGCTGGTACTCACAGGGCGAGGGTACACAGCCGTCAAGAAAAATAGTAAAATTAAATGGTGCCTGCTTAAGTCGATAAAACTGGACCTTCAGGGCAAAAACTAATGAAATTTGTAAAGCTTGTTTTGCAGGACTGAATCCTCAGACGCCCCCATGGCCCGTATACCCTGCTTCCTAAAGGCTGTGACGAATCATCAAGCAGCCCGATGGCAGACCATACCGGGGTCGTGAAAAACTCAGTGACCAAACTAAAGGAGAGGCCGGCGCAGAGAAGGACTGGGGGAAAAAAGCTCAACAAAAATGTTATCAGTCATGGTTCACATAAATGTTTTTGAAAGTCTTGTTTTAAGTGGTATCCATCAAGTAGAGTTCGAACTCTGGCCAGGTTCTGGCTCTACTTGAATGGAATGACCGCCAATCAGCCCAGAGTTTTTCTGCGTCAAAAGGTTCAAAGGGAGTTTTGGAGAAACGTGAATCCAGACATGAGTTCTCAACATCACTCTTCTTTTAAGGTCAGCTGTCGCAGACTCTGGGAGGATAGTTCGGTGCTGTGGTAAATGTATGATTTCAAATCGTCAACTGTGTTAACAACTATCAGCCAAAAAACTGAGGAAGTCCTGCAAAGATATCCTAAGTCATGGTTCAGTCAGCCCCCATGACTGATTGCCCTTGGTTCTACCTTATTAGGCCCTATTATTGATCTTGGACCTTATATTTCAAAGAAGTTAGCATTGTTTATTAAAAACCAGTTAGAAATAGTTACCATTTCACCATCCACCACATTGGTGAGTGCGTGTACTTGGTCTGTGTGGCAAAGGTGCTGCCACCGAGCCGTCCTTGACCCGGGACGCCACGCCCCAAGTGGTGGCAACACCGAGGAGGCCTGTTGGTTTCTATTCCTGTGGTTTCAAAGATGCTGAGAAAAGATACACTACCTGGGAAAAAGGATCGTTTGTGGTTAGCTTAGCTCTCATAGAAGTGGAAAAATTTGCACAACAACAACCAGTTGTCTTGAGAGGCCCTTTCAAAGTTATTAAGACAGTCACTACTGGGACCCCCCACCCCACCCCCACCGACAGGGTGGCCCAAAGGGCCTCAGCTGCAAACTGGTATGCTCAGATTGAACATTACTGTAACATTTTCTCAATAACAGAAGGAGCTGTAAAAAATTTAGCGCTACAAGAAACTGAGAACTTGGGCAGCAGCCATGACAAACCTGCCTCTGTAATTAAAACATCCCCTCCTTTCTCCACCAAACAATCAGCAAATTCTTGGTTCCCTGATGCCTCTGCTAAACAGGAGGGGAAGGTGTGGAGATACAGGGCAGCAGCCCTCCACATTTCCTCTGGTGAACGAATCATTACCGAGGGAGAAGGCAGTGCCCAGGTTGGGGAGCTGAGAGCTGTTTGGAGTGCTTTCCAACATGAGGTACAGAATACCTCTCCTGTCTGCATCTACATGGACTCCTATGCTGTGTATAAAGGATGTATTGAGTGGCTTCCTTTTTGGCAGCAAAATGATTGGGAAGTTAACAGAATTCCAGTATGGCAAAAGGAAAAGTGGCAAGAAATTTTAAACATCACAAGCCAAGAGAACTTTGTTGGGGTGGGCAGCCTTTCACCAGACAGATGGAAATCCAGCAGGAGAGTGGAACAATAAAGCTGATGATTTAGCAAGACTAAGTCCCCTGAAAAAGAACAAATTACAGAGGACTGGGATCAACTATTGTCGGGTCCGGCTCTCTGTCTCTGCCCCGACATGGGTAGGGTGGTTCTTGGGTGGCACGCACTTCAAAGGACGAGTCTGGACTCTTCAGCTTTTCGATCTTCAGATTGTTTATTGTTTCTTATCTACAAAATTTTCTGTCTGCCCAACAGAGGTCTGATCTGCAAGGCAGCCAAGGGCACTCGTGACCACCCACGGGGCGGTCATGTCTTTTTATACTAAAATCTACGTACATGATATTTACTTTTATTTTCCAATACTTTTCACCCATATTAGCAAGTACACCTTCACCATAAACCAATCCCCAAGTGCCAACATCACCACAGGAGATGGAAGACAAGAAGAAGAAAGAAGGAGGACGAGACATGCCCTGATCCCCCCATCTTGTCTCCATAACCCCCCTGTACCAAAAACCTTAAAGTTTATATTTCACCCTAAAAATGTGTCCCTTTTACACCCTTCACTCTAAAGTGATTCTCATGTCCTCAAACTGCTGTCACTTCTGTGGATGGATCAAAATCAAGCCACCAAGCACTCTTGGCAACATTCCAGGATTTCCGAGACCCCCAAGGGTTCTCCTGGCATCTCTGGACATCGGGAGCGATGTGCTGAGTTCCCACAAACTATTAGAATAGCTGCATGTAAAAAGACAGCACACAGGTGTGAAAGATTTGTACAAGGAAGCTCTGGCCCAGCGTTGGCCTGTCACCAAGGAAAGGTGTAAAACATGCGTATCAGCCTGTGAGCAATCGCAGACTGGAGACTGGAGAGACATCCTTTGGAAGATGACCCTCTGCATTTCAGAAAGGGTAAAGGCTTATGGGACGCGTGGCAGGTAGACTATATTGGACCCTTTAAGAAGTCAGGAGTTAAACACTTTGTGCTAGTAGGAGTAGAAATTGTATCTGGGATGGTCCAGGCCAATGCTTTTAAAAGACCTACAGGAGATAAAACTGTAAAAGCATTGCAGGGATGGTTTGGAATTTTCCCAAAACCACAGGAAATTCAATCTGATTATGGGTCCCACTTCACTGCTAGAATTTTACAGGATTTGGCAAAAAATGAAGGAATTAAATGGACTTTTCATACCCCTTACTACCCTCAGGCTAACGGGATCGTGGAAAGGACCAATGGTCTTTTGGAATGACTTTTGAAACCAGAGGAGGGAAATTGGGATGTTCGGTTATGGGAAGCTGTGAAAAGTGTGAATGACAGATGGGGGGGTAAATGGGTGTCCCAAAATCACTGCCTTTTGCCACATAGCTCCAAGCATAATATCCTCTCTAGGGAGACCAGATGATTTCAAGATTCCAGCATATTACCCTGGACAACCTGTTCTGGTGGACCTCCCTACTGTAGGGGAACTACCACTAGTGCTAAAAACCCCTCTGAATAAACATGCATGGGTAGCCTCTGATGCTCTAGGGAGAGAGCATCGGATAAATACACACTGGATAATTCCATCATTCTAACTTTTTCTGTCCCTTAGTGGCAGGATTCTGTCGTGTTTACTTTTACAGAAGAACCCTGAGGGACATGAGGATCATCTGAACCATGATAACACTGGTGATACTTTTCTGCATCCTACCACAATTCCGTGGACAGAATCCTGCTGAGTGGTCATGGTCTGAAGCTACCATCCATCACACTAATGTTCTAGGATCATATCCCAAGGGTCACCACCTGAACCTAGAGCCTATAGTGCTGCATGACTCTGAGATACATCGCCCAAGTGAGTGGGGATGGGATCAGAAGGACTGGACTAGAGCCCTAACTGGAACAATTGGTGAGTCGATTGTGGTAGCGTGCAGAAAAGTGGAAGGATCTCTCTATGAGAAAGCCACCTCCATTGCAGGTGCTGGAAATTTTTTAGAACCAGATGGAAAAAACTATTTGCACATCCCTACAACAGAACTGTGTCCTACAACAAAGTGGGAGTGTACCAAACAAATTCCCCTCACTCTGTGCTGCTGGCAGGAGTACGTTGGTAACTACACTTTAGGCCCCAGAACCAACAATGCAATTACAAAGGATTGTAGAAATGAATCTACTGACTGCTGGCATAATTTTACTTTAGCCAAACCAACTTATGTGACACGCCGTTGGCAAAATAACTTGACAAATCCATAAAGTTTAAAAGGCCTGGTTTACAAATTTAAGATAAACACTATAACAAAGTCCACACTGAGTACAGTAGTCACACCCCAGTGGGTAGAAAGGACTGAGAGCACCCTTAGTCAACTTGATACTGAATGGCCTTGGTCCCAGGCTTTTGTTCATTTTTCCAGATCCATGGGAAACGTGAGGGATTTAAACCTATCAACTGTCATTATGCATGAAAATCAGATATACACTAGGCAGGAATGGGAAAACCAAAAAACCTGGCAGCTTCAAGGGATACTGGGGAAAAAAATTAGTATAGGATCCGAATGATTAATGGAACTACCCATAGAAACGCAACCTCAATCGGTGTTTTGACAGATCAAACAAATAAGCATGAAAAGGTTTGTACGCACCCAAGCTTACAGGATTGTTGGCACAATTTTACATTGGCACAAACCATAGAAGTGGTTTGTCTTTGGTCCAAAAAGTGTAGGCCTGTAGGGCCTACATTTTAAGTTTATAGTAAATGCTATAGCCCAACTGGTTACAATTTACACCACCACCACTCCAGCCCAACTACCGCTTATGCTTAGCCCAAGAATTTTTGAAAATGGACCAGATATAATTAGGAAAACAGGACAACAACAAATACTGTTCAATCCAGCATGGTTCTCTTAAACAAGTCAAATTGCTGATGCAAAGTAATATCTCAGAAATTCAGCCGGCCTGTTCACCTTTTTTGCAAACTTCCTTTGAGGGTTGGATGACCTGGTTGCAAAAGCGGAACTCTTTTAAAAGACGGACGCTAAGAGACATAACCGGTGTTGTGGGAACAGGATTGGGAATTCTAAAGAGTATTGATTCAGAAGTATTAATGAATAAAATGGGCTGCGACAACTAGAGATTTGACCAAGTTACAACAACTACTGCAGTCGTCCTTATTGCCTTTAGGAACACACCAGTGGCTGCTATCAAACATTTTGCCAAATTGGGAAAAGGTAAATGTAAATGACCACAAATTGGTAAATGATGCACTCGGTGCTACACAAAACAACATTTCTTTGGCTCTCAGCTGTATCCAGGCACAATTGTGGATGCAGTCAGTTGCTGCCTCAATGATAAGAGAAGGTGAAGAAGGCACTTTTCCTACTGAAATTGGGAAAATAATTAGGGACAGTGCCACTGATTTTGAAAGAGAATTCCAATCCTGGTGGAACCTGGTGAATTTTACTTACAATCCCATTACAAACATAGCCATGGCTTTTGTGTTAACCATACGTAATGCCTCAGTGCATTTGATATTTCCTATGATTGCATTAGGGCTGAATCATGATGGAGCTGTTCTCTATCCTTATGAGCATTGGGAATGGGCCCGTCAAATTGGTGAGAAATGGCAAAATGTTCATTTAGAATCTTGTCTTGTCCGAGAACAACAAGGGTTCATCTGTGAAAGCAATGCAATCAATACAATAGCTCAAGACATTTTTTCAGACACAGAGCAAAATATCTGTCATTTTGAAATTCATCCTAATGAGACTTCTGAAACAGTCCTTATATATATAGGCAATAGATGTGCATGCTTCAGACCTGCTTGTGATTTTGTATTTGTAGAGAATGTTGTAGTAGATACTAAAAATTATTCAAATGTTTGTGCTTGTAACTTTACCAAGATTACAGGATGTGATTTCTTTTATGAAGCTCCAGTTACCTCTCACTACCCATTGCAATCCAACTACACACTGATTCACAAACTGATGCCTACTCCTATTGGGATGGATCTCACTTTGGTAAGACAACTGCTGCTCCATCGAGACTTAGTTGAAATTCTTGAGAAGATTGAGAAAAATGCACAGAAAGCCCTGGTGACTGTTCATCACAATGTGAGACAGATACCCCGTGTCATGGAAAGGGTGGAGAAAGATGCCGAGCACAGGTGGTGGGATACTCTTTTAGGTGGTCTCCTACTGCCACGGGTGTCCTGAGCAGTCTGTGTCATCCCATTGTTATCCTTTTGATACCATATCTGTTTGGTTTTATTTTATCAGCAGTCCCATTCGTTATGAATTGGAGCATGAAACAGCTGACAAGATTGACGTCTATAGTTCATGCACACAACTTGGCTGATGTCCTATGCACTGTGAACATCCCCAAGACTTTGACACAAGGCAATTATGAATGAAGCATATGTGTTTTGGAATAATCCTAATTTCCATTTATGATTTTGTGGGAATTACTTTTGATTTTTAGTGAATTGGTTTAGAAAATCATTTTAAAGTTAGTGCTTATATTATGATTTGTTTATTGCTTTTGCTTTTGATATTTGTGATTTGTTTTGACCATTTGAGAATGGTTATAAAAATAATACTATTTTAATTAATTCACCATTTGAAAATAGTTATAAAATTGATACTGTTGTGATCAATATTAATTATGTTTGTTTATTGTCTCTCTTTTTTTTCCCCTCTTCTTCCTATCCTTTCTTTTCCTCCTTTCTCTCTCTCTCTCTCTCTGTCATGCTGTCCCTATTTTTCCGGGTTCTACTACCAACGTACAGCGAGTCATGAAGACCTATCAGCGACACTCCAGAGCCCTGCTGATGACGATCCCTTCAAGACAATTCTGAGTCACAGGGTCGTGTGAGAGTCTGTCTGAAATATCCCTCATCTGCCTCACGATCGTCATTGGGGACCACTGAAAATCTCGGGCTTTGTAGGAGAAAGTTACACAAGCCAAAGGCTTCGAGACCTGAGAGCACAATGTTAGGTTATTGTTTTCACAGGTGTTGTTTGCTGTATGCTACACTGAGCCCAATGAGAAGAAGAAGGAAGCACCGTGCCCTTTTTGCAACAACAGCCTTGGGAGCTGTCCCACCTCTCGGCCTGGCTGGATTCTCCTGAGTTCTGGGTGGTCCCCCCACAGAAGACCCTCACCTGTTTTACAACCACCGTGACAGACAGACTGAGATGTAAGGAGCCTCTCCATCAAGGAGTGAGACATGAAACCCCCATGTGAAAAGGCCCCTCTGCTCCTTCCAAGGACTGGCACTGAAACCCCCAGCCCGGGGCAGGTGTGTGGGGGAGGCAAGCTGACCAAAGCGAGATGTTTGCCTGCAGGTTGTGACCGCTGGACCAAGAAGACAATGGCTCTCATTTACTGCTGAGAACATGGACTACCTGTTACATCTATTCTTTATTGTATCTGTTTCCCCCCCTCCCTCACAATTTCCAATAGAGTTATCATAATAAAACCTCTGAGTTAGCGAGAGATTTCAAGATCTCCCCGACATAACAGGCGGATCCTCGACTGGACTGGACCAAAGGACTTCATCTCTATGTTTGGTAGCTCTATCCCCCTCTTTCTCTCTCTCTCTCTTTTGTCTCTCTCTTCCTCTATCTTTTTCTCTCCCTTAATCCCTCTCTCACATTTTGCAGTGGTCATTCAATAAAGGTGCATTTGTTTCAATTATCATTGCAAACCCCCTTGTACCGTGTTGGTTCTTTTTGCACCCTGAGATCAAATCCACGAACCATCACGAAACCCGTCTGTTAGGACGGATCGTGACACCCCCCGAAGAACCCTCCCCAAATTCCCCCCCAAAGCCCCCCCAAAGCCCCCCCAGCACCCCGCTAAAACCCCCTCAAGTTCCCCCCAGACCCTCCCCAAATCCCCCCAAACGTCCTCAAGACCCCTCCCCAAATTCCCCTTACGACCCCTCCAGGACCCCTCACCTGTTCCTGCGCCTCCTCAGCAGCTCCCGGAGCCCCCCGTCCTCTCCCAGCGCCTCCCCTGCTCTCTCCAGCGCCTCCCGCAGGACCCGCCCGAGCCCGGGGCGGCTCCCGGGGGTCCCTGAGGGGGTCCCGGGGGGGCGGAGGAGGTGGAAGGGGGGCGCCCGCTCCATGCCCAGCCCCGGGGTCAGGGGGCGCCGCTTCAGGCTCGGCTCTGATTGGCTGGAGCGGCGCGGGGAGGGCAGGAGTTGCAATGGAAAGACGCCCGGTGATTGGTTGTTTTCATAGAGGGCGTGGTGATTGACAGGAGAGGGGCGGGAGAGGTGGGCTTTGCTGAGGAGAGGTGCGCGGTGATTGGTTAGTTCAGCTCGAGAGAGGCGGGCATTGCTGAGGGGAGACCTGCGGTGATTGGTTGGTTCGGCACATCAGAGGCGGGCGTATCTGAGGGGAGGTGTGCGGTGATTGGTTGGATTGGCGCACGGGGAGGCCGCTGTTCCTGAGGGGAGGTGATTGGATGGTTTGGGGCGGGGCGTCCGCTATTGGCTGGGAAAAGTCCGGGATTTTTAAGAGAACATTCCCGGTTTTCTGGGGAAAACCTCTCAGATTATTAAGGAAAAATTCCCGTTTTTTGAAGGAGAAACATTCCCTAATTTTTTGACGCCACATGACCCCAAATAACCCAAATAACCCCGAAACACTCGAAATAAACCCCAAATAACCCTAAAAACCCCAAACAATACCTAAAAGTCTGCCAAATAACCCTAAACAAATCCAAATAACCCCAAAAAACAAACAAAAAAACCCCCCTCAAATTAAACATAAAAACCCCCAAATGATTTCAATTACACCAAAAAAAAAAAACATATACACCAACATAAACCCCAAGAACCCCAAATAATTCCAAATAAGCCCAAATTAACCCAAATAAGCCCAAATGATTCCAAAGAACCCCAAATAAATAGAAATAAACCAAGTAAAACCCAAGATAAACCCCAAATAGTCCATAAATACTATAAATAAACCCCAAACAAACCCTAAATAAACCCAAACAAACCCCAAGTAAGCCCAGTTCCTCCCGTCCCCACGCCATAACAGATCCCGACCAATCAGAACGCGCGGCACTGATGACAATCCAGTTGCTGGGCAGAAACTCAGAGCACTGGCCCCGCTCAGCGATTTTCAGCGAATCCGCGCCCGGCCCGACTCTGACTCATCAGTTGCCAGGCACAGTCAAGGCCTCTCACTGCGTTCAATAATCAGAGACTGCGCGGGGTAATTTCCAGCCAATCAGAGCGTGTCTCGCTGATGACTCATCAGTTGCCAGGAGCGGAATTTGGGGACCGGGGGAAGGTGACCCTGAGGATGGGCTGGGGGCCCCAAATTAATCCAAAACGGGGTCGGGACCCCAAAACGGAGCAGGAGGGGCCTGGAGCCCCCAAAACCAAACACAGGGGAGGGGACTGGGGGAACGATTGGAAAGGGGAAGGAGAGAGGGGAAAAGAGGGGGGTGGGACCCCCAAATTGAGCTGAGAAGGGGATGGGACACCCTAAATTGATCTGGAAGGGGGGTGGGACCCCCAAACAGGATGAAGCCAATTTTGCTCCTGGAATATGTAAAATAGTTTATGGATATGCAAAAAGTCTATGAATATGCAACAGGCTGATGTCATGGGAGACAAGGACCATCCAGCAAAGGTTGTTATGGCCACTGAGACCTCCGAGTTATTTCCGGGGACACCCCTTAATTAATCTGGTTTTAATTCCATCAGTCTGTTGCATATTCATAGACCCTCATGCATATCGACAAACTCATTTACATCTTTCAGGAACTATTTTACATGTCCCGTCTTTGGGAGTGTCTCCCCATTTCAGGAGCCTCCACTGAAATGGAAAATGTAAACCTCCTCCCTTAGAAGACGAAGAAGAAGAAGAAGAAAAGAAGAAGAAGAAGGAGAAGGAGAAGGAGAAGAAAAGCTGAAATTTTGGGAATCCAGTGGGAAAATGGCTGATCCTCTGGGAATCCATTTCTTACCCCCCAAAGACAGGGCAAAGGCAGGGCGGTGGGGTTTTTATAGGGTATCCCAAGGGTGGAGTTGGGGTTTGGGTCAGGGGAGGAGTTCTTAGCAACACAAGAAGGATGAGATCAAATTCCTGCCTCTTAGCAACAGCAGCATTCCACACAGAACGTGTCCCTAAATCCTAAATTTCCTCTAAAACAACTGAGAAATTATGGAACTGCAGATATATTCGATCAATTTCCTTCATCTAACCCAGTTTGGAGAGTTTTTCAAGGATGAAGGTAAAGCAGAGGAAAATTAAGGCCAAACCAAAGGGCTAAGCAGCCAGGTGTGTTCCCAACATGGATCACAGGGAATGTGCGTGACCAGGGCTGTGCCCAAAGTGCCTCCTCCAGTGGGGGATGGAGCTGGAGCAGCACACGAAGCTCTGCCCGCACTCGGGTCACTCGCAGGGCTTCCCTTACCGGTGCCTCCGTTGGTGTTGGGTCAAGTTAGAGCTGCTGGAGAAGCTCTTCCCACACTGGGGACACTCGTAGGGCCTCTCCCCTGTGTGGATGCGCTGGTGGGTGATGAGGGTGGAGTTGTGCTTGAATCCCTTCCCACAGTCAGGGCACTGGAAGGGCCTCTCCTCTGTGTGAATCCGATAGTGCAGGAGGAGATGGGAGCTGGTCTGAATCTCTTCCCACACTCCCCACACTCGTAGGGCCGTTCCCCAGTGTGGATCCTCTGGTGCACAATCAAGTCGCAGTTCCACCTGAAGCTCTTCCCAATCTCCACGCATGTGTGGGGCTTCTCCCCATCATGGAGCTGCTCATGGAGCACCAGCTCCGAGCTCTGGCTCCATCTCCGGCCGCCTTCCCAGCCCAGGCTGGCTCTTTCCCCCTCACATCCCCACCATCTGCGTTTGCAGCCCCTCCTCGTGCGGCAGCTCCGGGGCTTTTCCTCCCCGTTGGCTTCCTGCGCCGTGGAGCCGCTCAAAACGGCCTCTGCCACCAGGTTCTGCCGCGGGCATTTGTCCTCCCTGCTCTCCATGCTCAGCTCCTGCTCTGGGGGAGGAAGGACAAGGACAGCATGGGATTTGCCTCCGTGCCACAGGCAAGGGCAAGGAGATCCCCCCAGGGCTGAGCTGCAGCCGGGGGCCCTGCTGGGCTGGGAGATGGAGCAGCACAGAGGGGAAAGGGGCACTCATCGCCAGCTCGGGGCTGTGCACAAATCACAAACAGGATAGGGCTGCTAGGAACGTGTCCTGAGCTGTTTTATTTCCCAGCATCTGTCTCATTACTTGGTTATGACAATGGTAAGTTGCCAGTAGCTCACATCGCAGGTAGCAGACAAAGAACTTCATGTTCAAACTTACTTTAAAAGGTTTTTGACCAATCACGCAAAGCAAAGGCATACTGACAGTAGTTCTATCCAAGCACTATAAGCACATTGACGGTTAAAACAATGCTCCCTTATTTCAAATACAATACCTGCTTGTAAGCCTTAAAACACAATGCACAGAGCTCCATTATTAAGCTTGGAACTTCCTAATATCTTTCTAGATACACTTTTCTGCAGGTTAGGGAGTTATTCTAGATAAGTGTTAATGCACAGATCATTGTTCTATTTCTCCCTACTTTCTACTTCTTATATAACTTTTCTGCTGACCAATCTTATGGTTACTGCAAAGCTCTAATCAGTTCTACTGTCTCTGAGGCTTGTCTTTTGAAGCTTTCCCAAAACCCTGTGATTTTAAGCATTCAACAGACACTGATTTCCCCCTCACCTGCCTCAGGGACCCAGGGCATCTTCCTCTTCCTCGCAGCCTCCCAAGTGTTGGCAATGGGAAATCCTGGTTTGGGGAAAACAAGGGATGAGCACGTTGAGTTTGATGGTTCCTCTGCCCGAGTCCATCTCTACAAGTCAGAGGCCATCTGGGCTCCAGAAAAACCTCCCAAACACCAAGATTCAGCCCTGAAAAAGCCACCCAGGAGTTCCCTGTCCCTGGTCCCTCCCCTCTGGTGTTCGGGGGTCCCCCCCTGTCCCAGCTACTGGGGGTCACGCTTGGATTGGGGATCCCCCTTCTCCTCGGTGCCCGCCCTGCCCAGGCTGCTGGCAGTCCCAGCAATGCCAAAAGCTCCCCCCACTTCGCTCTCCCCATTTCGGGATGCTGGGGCTTTTTGGGCTCCCAGGCTCCCTTCTCCCCTCATTCTCTGCTCTGGGCTGCAGCGGCTCCAAGGAGTCCCCCCTGCCCCTCTCCAGGCTCTTGAGGCTCCCACCAATGGCGGCGCTCCCCCCTCTCTGGGCTCCCCACTTTGGGCTCCTGGGGCACACAGGGCTCTGCTCCTCCAGGCTGCCTCTGCCGGCAGCCGCCACCGCCACCCCCCGATGTCCCCCCAAGGGGCCTTTTCCACTCAGCCTTGGACTTCTTCATTCTCCAAACATCCCCCAAAAACCCAACCCAGGGACCCTCTGGATATCTGGGCCGAGCTCCCCCTCCCCACTCACCGGAGCCATGGGGGGGGCGATGATCCCACAGGTGGGGGGCTGCGAATTCAGGCAGGGATCGAAGGCGTGGTTCCCTCAGTTCAGCCTTGATCCGCTTTTGTCCCTCCTCTTCCATCCCTCCTCCCCCTGCTCCTCCCCCCTAGCCCCACCTCCTTTTCCCCCTTCATCCCTGCCCTTCCCTGCCTCCTCCTCCTCCCCCAGCAGCAGCCACACCCTCGGTGCCCGTTCCCGCAGCCCTCGCAGCCCACGGCAGGAGCGGGGATGGAGCTGGGACGGGTCGGGATGGGCAGCGCGGGGCTCTCGGCTGCTCCCAGCCGCTGCGGGCGGGGGGAACCCGGCCCGGGCCAAAGGAGAGGCAAACTGGGCAAACTGGGGGCTGCACATCCAAACTGGGCCTTGCTGGGGACCCTGCCTGGCCACTGCCAGCCCTTGGGGCTCCTCCCGGCACATCCGCCAGGGGGGAACGCACACAGGGCTGGGGGATCCCAGCAGTGGCAGCACTGCCAGGGACTGGGCTGCACTGGGATCGTACTGGGAGTGACTGGGACTGTACTGGGCTTGTACTGACATCATACTGGGATCATACTGCCATGCCAGGGCACACTGTGATTGCACTAATGGAGAGTGGGATCATACTGGGATCATACTGGGATTGTACTGGGAGTGAGTAGGAGCCTGCAGGGGGCAACTGAGACCATGTTAGGGGCAAATGGGATATACTGGGAGTGACTGGGAGTCACTGTGAGCAACTGGGAACATACTAGGACCAACTGAAAGGAACTGGGTGCATACTGGGGGTGATTGGAAACTGCTGGGCTTACACGGGGATGAACTGGGATCATGGCTGGAGGTGACTGGGATCATACTGGCAGTGAGTGCCACTACACTGAGGCTGACTGGGAGTGCTTGTGAGCAAATGGGATCATACTGGAAGGAACTGGAAAGATGCTAGAGATAACTGGGGTACACTGGGATATACTGGGAGCGACTGGAAGGAAAGTGAGGGTGAAAGAGAGCAACTGGAACCATGTAGAGCAAAACTGGTTTATTCTGGCAGAGACTGGGAGCACACTGGGCTCATATCTGGATCATACTGGGAGTGACTGGACTAATACTGGGAGTGACTGTGTGTCACAGTGAGCACACCCTGCACAGCATCCCCCATACTGGGCCTGACTGGGAGCCACTGGGAGCAAATGGCATCATACTGGGACTCACTGAGTTGATTGAGGAAGCAACTGGAACCATGCTGGCGGCAGCTGGGACCATGCTGGGAGAGACTGGAAGTAAGTGGGATTATAATTGTGAAAAGTGCATATTTTGTGATTGGGTTTTCGCAAATATGAAAATGAATATTATACATCTTGTGTTAGAAACTAATGCTGTATTAATTCTCTTAAGAAGTGGGTTAAATACAGTTTTAGGTTATTACAAAATATTAAAATAGAAACTATGCTTGGTAAGAGACTTTCTTTAAAGAAAGGACTTGCAGCGAGATAGCAGCCCCAGGACACCTAAATCATTCAGAGAAAAAGAATTTACTGCCCTCTTATCAGAAGAAATTAACTTCTTCCCGCCTCGAAGGCGCTGTTAGGATTCAGAGGAAGAAGGTGGCACTGACCAGAATCCCATGTTTGAATGGAATTTATGCATCATGTATGAAGTGTATGAATATGCAACAGGCTATTGTTTTTAAGGGTTAATCCTTTGTTAACAGGTGTCCTTTTTAGGGCTTGTGCTGCCCAGAAAAAGGTACCCGGACTCCATAACACTTTGTATTTGTTGTCTCATATTGTCCTAATTCAAATTGTCCAAATTTTTATTAGTCTAAAAGTATTACTATTATGATAATTATTTTATTACTATTAAACTTTTAAAATTTTAAAAACAAGTGATTGGTGTTTTTCACAATTTGGTAGCAGAGGATGGTTACCAACACCTCGCTGCCGGTGCTTCAGGAGAGTCAGAGTGGGGAAGGTGCCCCCTGCCCTCTTCAGCAGCCTCGCTCTGTTTGCCCTGGGGTGACCGACAGACGCAGGTTATGGTGGACAAAAGGAGACAATAAAACAAAGACAAGGGAAAAAGGCTCCCTACAACCACAGCAATTGGCCCCCTAAGAGTAGTAATGTACACGAAGAACATGGGAAGGAAAAGGGATTGGTAAGTATTTCTCAGGGGGGATGAATGTGAGTGAATGAGAGGCGGGCTGGTTGTGCCAGACCTGCCAAGTGAGTGCTGGAGTCTCCCATGCTGCGTTTCTGACTTTCCACGGTAAGTGGCTGTCGCAGACATCTTTCATGAAAAATCCTTTCTTAGGATTTTTCCTTGTGAGAAGCTGCAGTTTCAGTAACCAAAGTAAACAATGTTTATCTGCTGCTGTGGAATGCAACAGGTGGACCCGTGATTGGTCTCCTGTGGGTGTTTGGATTTCTTGACCACTCATGGCAGAGCTGGCTCTTGCTCTCTGTCTGAGACACAGATCTTTGTTATTCATTCTTTTCTATTCTTAGCTTAGCTAGCGTCTCAAGAAACCTTTTCCTTTCTATTGCTTTTTAGTATAGTCTAATGTAACATATATCATAAAATAATAAATCAAGCCTTCTGATCATGGAGTCAACATTCTCGTCTCTTCTTCATCCTGAAAACCCTTGTGACCACAGTCACAAGTGGCCAGTAAAGAGACAAAGTGAATGTTAAAAGGAGTGAGAGAATCCCCCGGGGTAACTGGGACTGGGTCTCAGAGAGGGGCTGGACCCCTCGGAGGAAGGGAGCAGAGGAGTTTCCTAGCCCAATCCACTAGGAAATGGGACAAAAGGGGCTCCTAAAAACCTTCTGGGTTGAGGGATTAATATTCCAAGAGCATTCAGGGTTAAGCAAAATTCTGCCGGATTGAGGATATGCTCAAGAGCATTTGGGATTGGACAACACAGGTGGATTGAGAAATAAAAAAATGCCCAAGTGTTGGGGAAGATGAAACAGGAAAGCCTTATAAATATGATTGTCTGGCAAAAGATTCTGACAATATAGAAACTATAAGCAAGATTGAAATCAAAGCAAGCTTTGAGATACCTCAGTTACTGAACAACTGGAAAACAATGGTGTGGCTGGTTGAAGGTAATCCCCTTTTAATGAAACAATACCCTCTGCTTGCAGACAGATCCAAGGGTCAGAGCAGATCCTGCCAGCTTGGCAGAAGGGGTCCAAAGAGGAGTTTTTACGGTTTAAAATGTAACACAGTGTGGTAATGTAATGATTCTTATAGGCTGGATGTAAATGCTATAGGACGTGCATCTTGTACTAGATTGGCTAGTGAGAATCAGAATATTCAACACAGAAGATTTATTGAATTGTAATGGGAACCTCACTCTCTTACACTTTTACCCTTTTACTCTCTCACCCTCTCATCCTCTCTACCCCTCTCTTCTCTCGGGCCTGCTCCGAGCTGTGCCTGGCAGCTCCAAGCAGGGCCCTGCACCCGGGCCCTTTGCAATAAACCGCAAGTTCCAGGGCCTGGCTGCAGAGATCTCTCGTCTCCGTCCGTCCTGACCGTCCTACCCCCTGACACTCCTACACCCAAGAGCACCTGGGGTTGGAAAACACAGCTGGGTTGAGGAAAATCCAATAGCACCAGGACTGGCCAGAAATACCTAAAATTGTAATAGGTGATGTGAATGTAAAAGGTACCTTATTGTTGTCTTGTTTGTGTGTGAGAGTGAGTCACACACAAAATCAGCCTCAGCTTCCCGGGCAGGTGGGAAGGGGGGGCTGTGGAAAGAGGTGTGTGTGACCCACAAATAAGCCATTGTCCCTTGGGTGGGTGGGGGCTGTGACAGAGCATGTGTGTGACTGCAAACGGGCCATTGTCCCCCCGGGCCTGTGAGGGGGCCGTAGCTGAAGAGTGTGAGTGACACAAATCAGCCTCACAGGTGAACGGGCACCGGAGGCAGCAGAGTCAGGGCCCTCCCAGGAGGCCGGGAGATACTGAGACCCAGAGGCCAGCGCCAAGGGGAGGGGGCCACAGGGAGCCGCGATTCTCTGTCAACAGGGATCCACTTTGTGTCCTGAGCGTGTGAAAGAATGTGTGGAAGTGAATGAGAAATAGAAGCGAGTGAATGTAGACAAATCAAAGTATATGTAATGTAGATTGTGCATTTTAAGCTTCACTATATCTCCTTGGAGAGAGGTGGATTGCACTGAAAGTAGTATGAGAAAAAGGTTTTTTATTTTTAAGTGTGTAGTTGAAAGAAAAGTGGTATTTCGGTTGTTAGTGAAAGTGAAAAACAGAGGCAGATGATGAATAGATAAGATCTTGAAAAATGAGACAGAAAACCAGTAAGTTGGATTACAGGGGAAAAAAAAGAAAAAAAAATAGCCCTTTGGGAGTTATGTTAGGTAACAGAGATACAACTCCTTGCAAAAGGAGAAAGTACAGGGTATGTAGTAGTTGATGGGAACAACATGCAAACTGTGGAAAAAGGGAAATTAACCTTAAACTAGTAAGCTCAAACTCGTGAATTATATACTTTAAAAAGAGCACTAGAATATTTAACACAAAATAAAGGAACCATATATACTGATTGAAGGTATGCCTTTAGCGTAGTACATACCTTTAAAAATTTGGAAAGGAAAAAGATTACTTAATTCAAGAGGAAAAGGTTTAGTACATGAGGAACTTATTTCAGAGGTTTTAGAGGCATTAAAATTACCTAAAAGAGATAGCTTTAGTACATATTAAGGAACCCCAAAAGGGAAAGACCCCAGAAATAAGAGGAAATAATTTGGCAGATGACGAAGCCAAGGATGCAGCAGAAAGTGGAGCTGAGTGAGTTATGTTAATATTAACTCCAAATGAGGAAAAACTGGAAATTCCAAAGTTTAGGGAAGCCGAGAAAAAAGAATTAAACAAGACAGGAAGTGAACAAGATAAATCAGGGAAATGGAAACTTCTTGATGGAAGACAATTACTTAATAAAATGTGCTTACTAGGAAAATATTAGAAGACATGCATCAGAAAACCCACTGGGGTACTCAAGCTTTGTGTGATCATTTTTTAAGGAACTATGGGTGCACTGGGATTTTTGGAGTAGCAAAGCAAGAAACTGAAAGATGCTTAATTTGCCAAAGGATAAATAAAAAGGTGATGAGAAAAACAACATTAGGAGGTCGTGAGTTAGCTCGTCGACCATTTCAAAGTATCTAAGCAGAAGTTTAGATTTGTTAGGCTCTGGATTTATTTGTAAAAAAACCCATTTAATCTAGAAGAAAGAGAATATGCCATAGGTTAGACAGGAGATTTTAGGAGAATAAAAATCTTTAAAGCATGAGAAACCCCCTAGACAAAACAGGAAGAGAACAAGGGGAAATGAAAGGGAGGGGAACAAGAGGAAAAGTCAGAAAGAGAGTGGGATCCTCTGCAGCTCTTGCCCCCTCCGTTGGCGGCCGAGGCGCCTGTCCCGGGTCCCGGCTCGCTGCCCGCCTCAGCTCCGCCTGCCCCGGTTTCCATCCCAGGTGCGGGCTCACTGCCCAGGGCAGCTCCACCTGCCCCGGCGCTGGCGGTGAATTTGTGTGCCCTGCTCCCACTGCCCGGCCCGCGGCCGCTCTGCCGGCCATGCTGGGGAAGATGGGGGTTGCTCTGTCCTGCCGCGTGGGCCGAGGTCACCGCGCCGACCGCACCGAGGGCGGGTCCCAGCCATCCCATCCCCGGCTGCCCTGCCCGTGCCAGCTGCGCTGGGCACCGCCGCCGCTGCTGCCGGGGTCTCCCACCTGCCTTTTCTCTGCCGGGAGCTGCCGGATCAGCCGCCATAAGCCATGTGGGGGCTGCCCACGCTCCGGCTCGGGCTCCACGGGAAGATCCCCCTCTGCCGATTCCGGCAGCAGACCCTGCCCACACTCCGACCGAGCCTCGGCGGGATATCCTCCGTGCTCCAGCGTGGCTGCTCTGGGGGCTGCAGGGGGATCTCTGCATCCCCATGGATCTGCGGGGGGATCTCTGCATCCCCATGGATCTCTGCATCTGGCACCGCCGTTTTTGGAGGCACCAGGAATAGGCTGAGCTCTGCCTGAAGCTCTTCTCACAATCCCCACACCCTTCCCGGCACAGGGAGGCTTTTACCTCCTCACAGCTCCCCAGGCTGGGTTGGCAGCCCCTCCTCGTGTGGGATCTCTGGGGCTTTTCCTCCCCGTTGGATTCCTGCGCCGTGGAGCCGTTCCAAATGGCCTCTTCCACGAGGTTCTGTGGCAGGGATTTGTTCTCCCTGGTCTCTGTCCGCAGCTCAGTGCGTGAGGAAGGACAAGGAGAGGAAGAGACAGGGAGAAGGGAAAAGGAAAAGGCAGGAGGAGAGGAAGGAACAAGAAGGAACAAGGGAGGAAGGAGATGGGAAAGGAACATAGATGGATGTAGGACAGAATGAGGAGAAGAAGGAGGGTGGACAAGGAAAAGATGGGATTTGCCTCCATGCCAGAGGGAAGGGGAAGGAGATCCCCCCAGTCCATCCCTGGCAGGATGGCGTTGGCAGTGAGGCTGTCCTGCAGCGATGCTGGGCTGGGAGATGGAGCAGCAGGGAGGGGAAAGGGGCAGTGATTCCTCCTGCCCTGCCTGGCTGTCCCAGTCTGGAGCGTCCTGGCGCTGCCGAGGCCCTTGGAGCGTCCGGCACTCAGGAGCCCGGAGCTCACGGCTGCTTTATAAAGCTGACAAAGTCGGCAGGATGGGTCTGGGTATGATCTCAGCAAACTGGGTTTATTGGTACAGGAGCAGGGGACAGAGCTGAACAGGGTCCAGGCACAAAGACAGGGTGCAAGCTGAGGGCACAGGGGGTTTTTATATGGGGTAGTGAGGGTGGAGCTGAGGGTCAGGGTCCAATGGATATGGGGGAAAATGTGCAAAGGAGGGGTTAAGGGTCGGGACAGCTAATAGGGAAACAGGGGCAGAGGAATGCAGTAAACTGGGGCCAATGGAGGGACAGAGAGCTAGGGACTAATCAAAGATGGGTAATAGGGGTGAACTAGGGTAATTAGGCCAACAGGCCAATGGGGTAACATAACTTTCCAAAAATCAGCATGTGCCGGCAAAGATCTATAGGAGAAGCAAGCTTGTCACCATAACCTTGAAATCTATTCTTCTTATTGGGGACCAGTCCTACACAGGTGGGAGATTGAGACTCCCATGGGCCTCCACACCAGTGCATCTTCCTTTCCCTCGCAGCCTCCTTCTCCTCCATCCAGACAAAGTTTAGGGTTGACAAATCCTGGCTTTGGGGGAAGAACAAGGGGTGAGCACCTTGGGTTTTGTGAGAAATGAGCCTCACTCTTTAGAATTTTTGGAAGTTTAATAAGGACTAATAAGGGACAAATCAGTAACAGCGCTGGGTGTTGGCAATGGCCAGAGGCACACCGGTTAACCACAGCAACTCTTCTTGTCTAGTTTCTCCATTGTATTGTTCAAATACATATTCATAATGATTATACATATTCAAACATTTCCTGGAACTCATTTACATGTTCCAGGAATTCTTTAGGTTGGTTTGACCCCCAACTTGCCTTTTTAGAGCACGTGCAGGAATCGTGGATTGCTGTTTTGAGGGTTGTGTGTCACTGCCTCACAAGGGCCCCTGTTCTGTGGTTTCAGCAGGTGACAGTTATTGACAGTGGAAGGGTCAGTGGCAGGGGTCCTCATCACATCCCTTCCTTAGATGTTATCTGACCATGCAGAGGCTTTTAGCTATTTCCACAAGTACTTTAAATGAACATTAGCTATTTCACAAATATCCCTGAGTTGTTATTGTCAGTTAGTTACAAAAATAAAAGCATTAGTTCTTATTTCACAACTACGGCTACTTCTGTAAAAGTTAACATTCTAATGCACAACACATGGCATCCACTTTAATATTTTGCAAAAGCCAAAACTATAATGTATGTTTTTCACACTGTCCACTAACTAAAATATCATCCATAAATGATGTTCTGAGGATATGAGCTACACATGGGCCAGGCATTGGCCACAAAGAGCTGACAAATTATACTATAGCAAAAGCAGTGAAAAGTGATTACAAACTGTACTATATCAAACTCGTTGTGATTAAGAATATTTTGCAGAAGTCAATACATAATAGCAAAAGCCAGCACTACCTAGTTATTTATAACAAACCCAGGGCAGGTTTTTCCCTTGCATGGAGCACCTGGGCCTTCCCCGGGCCCCTTCTGCCCTCCTGCAGAGCCGGTGGCATTTTCCAGCACACACAGTTTGTAACCAAGAGCCGGGTGCAGCCGAGAAGGCTCCAAGCGCCTCCTTCCAGGCTGACTCTGCAGGTGCCGAGGCTGCTCTGGGCTCTGCCAGGGCTCTGCTGGGGCTCAGCTCTGGGCCAGGCTGGGCCCGCCCTCCCCTCACATTGCTCCGGGCAGCTGAGTCACAGCGGGAGAGGGAAGGGACACGTCGAGGGAGTTGAGGTTTAAGAGCGTTTTTATTCAGAAAACTTTCATATCTAACTACCATAACTAACTAGCAATGCTAACTACCCTAACTAACTACCAGTGCTAACTATCATGACGAACTAGCAATGCTAACTACCATAACTAACTAGTTGTCCTAACTACTGTAACAAGAAGCTGTCCTCAAGTGCTTCATCTCCTCTGCTGCTCCCTCAGTTGCTTTGCTGCAGTGATCAGAGGTGTCAGGCTGGAGAGAGGCTTGGCTGATGATAAAAATGGGTGCTGCCCAAAGGATAAAAAATAAAGAAATGAACTGTTACTTTCCAGAGTCAAGTTCCTCACAGGCTCTGTTGCAACAGGACAAAGGGAAATGGTTTGAAAATCGAGGGAAGCAGGCTCAGATTAGATCTAAGGAAGAATTTTTTAACTGGGAGAGTGGGGAAACACTGACAGGAGGTGCCCAGAGATGTGGGAGGTGCCTCCTGCCTGGAAACATCCAAGCTCAGGTGAGGCAGGGCTCTGAGGCCCCTGAGCTGCTTGAAGATGTCCCTGCTCGCTGTGGGGCACCAGGTCCAGATGAGCTCGAAAGGAGCCTGCCAGGCCACAGCAGGCGAGGATTCTGCTCGCTCTGCGCGTGGAACGCAGCGAGACTGGAGACTATCGGAGGGGGCCCCACAAGAAAACCCCTCCCTGGCGCTGCTGCTTCCCCTGCAGCCCTTGGCTCTCACCTGCAGCAGCTCCTGGGCAGCCCAGCGCCGCTCCTCGTCCGGCTCCAGGCTGCACTCGAGGAAGTCCCGCAGCAGAGCCGACAGGCGCCGGGGCTCCTGCAGCTGCGGGGTCCCGTTCTGCCGGATCAGAGCGCGAGCCTGCAGGGAAAGCAAACTCAGCGCTCTGCCAGCTCCCTTCACACCCACATGGGCTCACATCCACCCCGGGGCCTCAGCCCCAGCTCCAGGGCCACTTTCCTCCCTGCCAGAGATGCTGCTCAGAGCTCATTTTGCTATGCCAAGCAAAAAACCCAAACCCTGGGGCTGCCACAGCCACTGCAACATCCAAATGATCTCGCCTTGAGAGCCAGTTTCATTGGCCGGCTTTGTTAGTAGGAACCTCCATCAGAAATAGCCCATTTTGCTTCTCCAAATATGGACACCAGCTTTACAGGCCATTTTCCAGAGTCACTGTGGTCTGCCTGTGTTATTTCAGAGGATTCTTCCATCAAGTGCATCTCTGCAGTGCCACTGACACTCAAGTAAATGCATTCCTGATGCCCCATCCCAGAAACTGCCAGGCAAGAAACAGGAGGTTTGTGATGCTGAAAGCTCAGGCTTGGTGACACAGAAAAAGTAGCTTGGACTAGGAAAGAAATATGTTAGACTATGGGGATGCAAAACCATCATCTTCATGTTTTCAACAAGTTTCCCAGTGAGAAGAATCAGGGGAGATCATCTTGCAAAACCTCTTTTAGAAACTCCTGCAGAAATCTTGTTGGGTTTGGGGCTGGGATTTGGGGATGGTGTGGGGTTTTCTTGCAAGATAACATTAGAGCTGATGCACTTGCTTCATATTTCCAGGTCATCCTCTCAGCTAGAAGAGCTGCAACAACGAAAAGCCCAAAGCAAATTGTTGCTGGAGGCTGCAGAACATTCGTCTGTGTGGAGGCACAAGTCCTCTGGGAATTCCCTTCCCATGTGCAGAAACCTCCAGCTGCTGCTCCCAGTGCAGGGTCCCCCTGTGCTCGCAGCCTCTGCAGGCACTGGAGAATTTGCCTCTTACCATGGCCGCCGTTTCCCTGAAGTAAGGAGGTTCTCCTTCCACCATCTCGATGGTCACAATGCCGAAGGACCAGATGTCCACCTTGGGGCCATAAGGAGATCTGGTCACAACTTCTGGGGCCATCCAGTGAGCAGTGCCCACCATGGAGCTGCGCTGGTCCTGCTCAGGGCTGAGCTGAGCGCAGAGGCCAAAATCAGCTGAGGACAGAAAGAAACCCTGTCAAAGGCAGCTGCAATGAGGAAATCAAGCACAAAGATTCCCCAGGCTCAGTCTGAGAGTGTAGTAGTGAAGTCAGCTGGAAAAGCCCTCAGGGCTGTAGCCAAGGAAAGATGGAACTGGGCCCTTCAAGAAACCCTCAGCTTTCCTGCAGTGGCTTTTACTGATTCCCTTGGAGCTTTAGATTCCCACTGCTGCCCCTCTGGAAGGGCCATGGCCAGAGCAAAGGCACTGCTGGCCCCCTGCTCCTCTCCTGAGCTCTCTGCAGGGGCAGCCACTCTCAGCTGGCAGCAGGGGCCGGGCAGTGCCCCCAGCAGCCCTTGTGGGGCTCTGGCCCTCCCTGGGAAGCAGCCCCAGCCCCGCAGCCCGGGAGCGCCGTGCCTGGCCAGGAACACCCACCCAGCCTGACAGAGCCGTCCATGCCCAGGAGGATGTTGGAGCTCTTCAGATCCCTGTGGATCACCCGGTTGGAATGGAGGAAATCCAGGCCCTGCAGACACTGAGAGAGAACAAGAAACACGAGGGCAAAAACCAATGGCAGGAATATATCACACCAGAAAGGACAGCTCAGAATTCTGCCAGCAGCAGCTTTGCTGTGACAGGCCAGGAGTGCAGTGCACACAAGCTCCAGGCAAACGGTTCAAGGCAAAGCTGAGAACAGCAAATCAAATCCAAACCAGAAAGAGAGTACCACAACAGCAGGAGAGAGAACAAGAACAGAGTAGAAGTGCAGTGATGCTGGCAGGCCGTTCACTGCAGAGGCTCTTTCTTCTCCAGCTCATGAAAACAACTCAGAAACAAAGCCCTGAGCATGGAGCCACTCCTGTTCTCACACCCTCTTTGGAAGGACCATCGTGTCCCAGCCATGGGAGTGACAAGCAGGATCCCTCACCTCCCGACTGACAGCTGCCATCTCTCCTTCAGCCATGCGTGTCTGTCTGACAACATCCCGCAAAGTTCCTCCATCCATGTATTCCATCACCAGCCAGAGATCTCCATCCACAAGGAAGCTGGAAGAGGAAAACAATGGCATGGAGATGAAAGTGCAGAGCTCAATTCCCCCATGGAAAAGCCTGGAGGGGAGTTTTGTTTCCAGGTCACTTGTCAGTGAGGACAGAATCAGATGGAGAGACATTCCTGCCAGGCTGCACAGTCCTTGGAATCTGCACAGTCTAAAGGGGAAGGAGACACCTGTGAGAAAGGAGAGGCCTTAGATGGCAAGCAGGTGAAAAATGCAGTTTAGCAACAGCCCAGATCAATGTGGAACCACAACCCTTGGCCCCAGCTGGTTCAGCTTCTGAACTCATCAGTTCCACCATTCCCTCCAGAACAAGGCAACACAACTGCCAGGGTTATCCAGGGGAGGAGGCCGTGCAGCACTTGGGACAAAAGCAGTCAGAAAACCTTTCAGAAAGTCCCTTCAGAAACAGGCAAGGCCAGTGAAAAATGGGCAAATGAGGCATTTCTGGAAACAAGAACCCGATCTTCCTGGCATCTGTAGCAATGGAAAAGGGCTGGGAAGAAGAAGCCAAGGGAAATAATTTCTGCTGTGGTTTATCAGCACTTGCTGGGAGAAACAGCAAACGGGGTCAACTTGAAGGAAAAACCAAAGCAAAGCAACAAAAGCACGTGGAGGGAGTGAACTGCCAGGCTGTTGGTTTGGGAAGATGTGGCTGGGTCAGGCAATTTCAAAACAGGCTACAGACTCCGGATGCCAGGAAAGGTTAACGCAGGGCCCAGGCTCGGGATCAGAGCTGAATCACTCACCTGTCCAAAGAGTTGACAATGTTGGGGTTCTTCTTGTCTTTCAGGAGCAGGATCTCATTCACAGCTCGTTCCCTGTTCTGCCCTCTGAGACTCATTTTCTTGATGGCCACCTGAAGGGACATTGCAGCCTTGAACTGGAGGAGTCTGTGGCAGGAGGCCACAGCAAACACGGAGCGAGTCTTTGTGGAGCGACGGAGCCGAGCTGTGCCAAACTGCCTTGGGATGGGACACCAGAGCTCAGCAAGGGCCATTCCCACAGCCCATTGCTCTGCCAGCTGGGGGCTGCTTACAGGACACATGGCCAGAGACATTTGGCCTTGCAAGCTCTGCAGAAATGGTCCCTCAGCTGTCAGCCTCAAAGCTCTAACAACATTCTCTGCACCTACAGTCTTCTCAAATGGCCTCAACACTCCTACTATTATTATTCAAACCCATTTTGCAAGCAGGAGGTAATTCTGGTTCTCTGAAAACAGAGCAAAACAGCCAGGAACCCCTTAGCAATTCTATGGGATTTGGTCATGATTTCAGATCCAGCTGCTCTGTTTGGGATTGCACAACAAAGCAGACAAGCACACCCATTGCTCAGGTGATCCCTGTCACAGGCTGTCACTGACACCAGACCCAAACACAACTGCAGGCTTTAGGAGAGAGCTTTGCTCTGGACATTCGTCTTCTCATTTCTCTCCCTCTCTCTCTGTGAACAGCTGAAGTAGGACTAAAACCCCAAACTGAGCCCAAGCAGGATCTCTCCCTAATTAGGCCTTGAGGTATCCTTTGAAAATGAAAGGCAGGATGGACATAATAGTGTTATAGTTTAGCTAAGAATAGCTAAATAATGTTCCTGTCTAAGGTTGGGATGAAGATAAATTGGGCCTCAGTCTCCAGCAGCTGATGCATTCACACTTTTAGATATGAAGGCCAAGCCAGCGTGTCCTGCTCTGACAGACACCGCTGCCCTCCTTGCATTCCTTTGGCGCTTCAGAAGGACCAAGTCTGTCCCAGCTGTGCTCTGCAGGCTGACACTGCTCTGCCTTCAGAGGAGCAGCCTGGGCAGGAAAGCTCTGCTGGCCCCCAAAGCTGCAGCCACAGCTCCCAGCAGAGGGGAAAGCCCTGGAGAGCTGCCAGGCGTGCTGGGCGTGTTGGCACTGACCTCTCCTCCAGTGGCCCTGTCGAGTCCTTTATAAACGGTTCCAAAAGCCCTGGAGACAAAACAGCAGAGAAGAAAGAAGCAGCGCTTTAGGCCCTGGCAGGGAAAGCCAGCCCAGACAGGAGATCTCTGCTGCCTGCAGCGTTCACAAACACCTGGGTGCATTGACCCTTCCAACAACAGCACAGCAGCCACCAGCCCTCTGCCATGCAAGGTGTGCAGGAGAAAACTGAGACCCAACATGAAGGAATTGGGCTGGAGCGAATCCCAATGTCCACCCTGAATTGCTTTAGTTCAAAACCTGAGGTGAGAAATGGGTGTCTAAAGAACTGGAAAAGAATGCATTTCTTCCTTTTCCATTTCCTGCCTAAGACCTGCAGGTTCCACAAGGGCCCTGCCATCAGGCAGGTGATGCTTTTTCCCCCAGAGTGCATCAGCTCTGTGTCTGTTACTGAATGGATGGGGTCTGCTACCTGTGCTAGAATAGAGCACTTATTAGTTCATCTCTGATTTCTGTTTCTAAACCATTAGGTTGATAACCCTGACCAGTGGATATTTTTTGAAGGAAAATATTTGAAAGAAATCTTCTTGAGAACTGTTTTCTGACAGTCACCAGATGGTGAGTTGCTCTTTTAGGCAATCCAGTTCCAGGGACAGAAGATCTTCCAGGTCCTGCTCCTTGCTGCAGGCAGGACACTGCCAGCCTCAGGGGCCTTTGACGGCGCCTTCTGACCACAGTTAGCAATTCTGATCAGGACTGAGAGACAGCAGGATGGTAGCCCAGTGCCTGAAGGTGCTTGGAGCTCTCCTGACTTCTCACTCGATCCTGCACCAGCACAACACCCGGCCCTGCTTGTGCAGCAGCAGCTGCCGTGCACTTACCCTTGGCCAATCTGCTCCACTTCCAGGTATTTCTCGGCAGGCTCCTCCTCGCTCACGGTGTTCCCTGAAAGAAACCACGTGGAAGACACTCCCTCCCAGAGTGAGACCCTGCCTTGCAGCAGAGCCACAACCAGCCCCACTCCCTGGGGCCGTGAGCCCCTTGGTGTCAGCCGGGGAAGGACAATAAATGACTCGGTGACATTCAGCTGCAGACCAACACTGGGTGCAGCTGATGCCCAGACACACACACAGCACCTGCTCGGGCACCCAGGAACAGAGCAGACGTACTCAGCTGCATCAGGCACCACTCCCCTCTCCCCTCTGGCTGCCCGGCTGTGCTGCTGTCAGAATGTTCAGCCCAGGATCCCACAGCGGAGGGAGGTTCATTGTCCTCTTCCCAAGCAGAGGGAGCTTCTCCATCCTCTTCCCAAAATGCTGCAGCTTCTCCATCCTCTTCCCAAAATGCTGGAGGTTCGCCATCCTCTTTCCAAGCCAGGGGATGTTTGCTGTCCACTTCCCATGCTGGGAGATGTTCACTCTCCTCTTCCCATGCCACAGGATGTCCTCCATCCTCATCCCACACTGGGAGATGTCCATTGTCCTCATCCCACTCTGTGGGAGCTTGGCCACTCTGGTCCCACACCAGGGGACATCCACCGTCCTCGTCCCAGGCCGGGAGATGTCCCCTGTCCTTGTCCCACCCCGCGGGAGCCTCGCCGTTGCATTCCCACCCCGCGGGATGTTCGCCCTCGTCTCCCAGAGCAGCGGGAAGTTCACTGTCATCTCCCGGCACTGAGGGAAGTTCACCATCGTCCCCCAGAGCAGCGGGAAGCTCACTGCTGTCTTCCTCCTCTTGGGCCTCCTCTTTGGAAGCAGAGGGAGCCCCAGGAGGTGCTGGTGCTGCTTCTGTGCCCTGTGGACAGACGGCAGCGTGAGGGACGGGAAGTTCTATCTCAGTTATCACCTTATTTATCCTCAGCTGCACATCCAGCTGCACTACGCAGAAATTTGGTTTGGAGCTGTTCCAACTAACAATGGGCTACAGTCAACATTGCCACTTATTGTTGGGAATTCCATATTCCACCATGGCTAAAGCCAGCAAGCAATCCTCTGCCTGCAAAACCAGACCTGCAGCTCTTCAAAAGCTCTTCAGCAGAAAAGGAGAAAACTGCCAGGGATCCCTTTGCTGCTGCTGCTGCTGCAAAGACACTGACAGGAACTTTCCTTCAGCCTCCCAGGCTGGCCCTCGACTGCCACATGCCGAGCTCACAACTTGCTGCACAATTCCAAACACCAAAGGTTCCTTTCCCACTCACCGAAGGAGGAGCTGCTCGGAATCCAGACATGAGGTGCCCTGCAATGGGAGAGGGAACATGAACCAGATGCTGTTAGGAGAAAAACTGCCAGTGCTGGGAAATGCCACAGAGCAAGGCAACCCCAAGAGAGCATTTTACTTTCACTGCATCCCTCCAGGAGCCACAGTCCCTTCCCACAGCAAGCAAGAGAACAAGCACAAAACACTGGGCTGGGTCAGTTCTTGGCTTGAGCAGCAAACGGAGGGAGTTCCAGGCTCAGATGGAACTGGCACAGACTCCCTGCTTGAGGGAACAGAACCCCCCAGGGCTCATTGCAGGTGCTGTGCATGCCCCGCTGGCTGCAGACACCCCCTTTTTCAGCTGCAGCTGCGGGCAGGAGCTCTCCCAAAGCAATGGTGTCTTCATGGCCATTTGGTTCCAAAATCAACTCAGCTCCAGAGGAAGAACAGAAAGCACACAGCAAGCCCAAAGCCACAGCTGCTGCACCGAGGGAAAACCTCAACTTACGTGCCAAGTGGGTTAAAAAATACCCCGAATAAGCCACAGAGTACAGAGTGCAAACTGCAGCAGCCACGTGCTGGATCATTTTGGCTGCGCTGCACACGCCTGCAGCCTGTAGCCCTGCAAGCACAGAAGGACAGGGCTGGGCTGGCTGCTGAGAATGCCTTGGGCAGGAGGATCCTCCGGCAGCGAGCCCAGAGCCACTCTGGGCACTGAGGCCTCCGTGTCCCACAGCAACGGGAACACCACGGGGACGTGGCACTGTTCCTGTGACATCCCAGCAGCAGCTCACGCAGAAACCGCCTGGAAGGTTCTCCTGTGTCACAAAGGAGCACAAAGAACCCTCCCAGGGCACAGCCCATGGCCCAAAGGATGCAAGAGGAACTCGGAAAATGCAGCAAACAAGGACACCCCATAGCCCAGCCTGAACACTGAGGAGAACAAGGACAGGACCAAAGCAAAGGAAACGTGACCTTTAGTCACTGATAGTTCTGACTAAAAGCAGCAAGACTTGCTCCATCTGGGATCTTTGTTCTAGTTCTAAAAACAAGCAAGGGTCTCCACTCTAAATACACAGAAGGCAGGAACTGGGGAGGAGGTGGGATTAGGAAGGAGGAGGAGGAGGAGGGAGAGAGGAAAAGGAGGAGCAGGAAGAGGAGGAGCAGGAGCAGGAACAGGAGGAACAGGAGGTTCCAGTGCCCCCTGTGGCCGCAGCCACGGGACCATCGCCCCCACCTCGTCTTGCAGGTGAGCGGGAAGGGGGTGGTCGTCCCAAATCTGTTGGGGGGTCCCTGAGAGGGTTTTTTATTGGGGTGTGTTTGGAGCTCGCAGATTGTGGAATTGACCCCAAATATCATCTGGTGTCTCTGGCAGGTTTTGTTTTCTCTGTGTGTGTAGGTTTGGATCTTGCAGGAGCCCAAAGCTGAGCCCCTTGGGGGGATCTTTGGGGGTCCACGTGGCCATTGCCCAGTATGGGCAGGGGAGGACATTGGTCCTGGGGACCCCCGGGAGAGCAGAGGAGGGGAACCCCTGGGACCCCCAGAGTGGGGAGAGCAGAGAGGGGCGATCCCAGAGCTGGGGGACCCCGGCAGACTGGAAAGGGGGGGAGCCTGGAGAGGAGGGACCCCTGGGACCCCTGGGATCTCAAAGCAGAGCATCAGGGGAGAAGGGCCCCCATGGACCCCCAAAAGGCCCTGGATCATCCCTGAGCAGGACGGCGGAGAATGGAGAACCCCTGGAACCATTGGACCCCCATGATCCTAAGGAAAGGAAACCTCTGGAACCCCAAAAGTGGAGAGATCAGCAATAGGGAACTGCTGGGAGAGCTTTTTGGGGCTGAATCTTGACATTGTGGGGATTTTCATGGACAGAACACTCCTGCTGACTTCTACAGATGGACCTGGCCAGGAGGAGCCTCTACTCCAAGGCGCTCCCACCTTGGTTTCCCCAAACCAGGGTCTGTCATTCCCAAGCTGTGGCCAGATGGAGGAGGAGGAAAAGGCCCAGACATTCCGCACAAGGAGGGGCTGCAAACCCAGCCCAGGGAGCTGCAGGGAGGAAAGAGCCCCCCTGAGCCAGGAAGGCGGCCGGAGATCCAGCCAGAGCTCAGAGCTGGTGGAGAAGCCTCATGGCAGGGAGAAGCCCCACAAATGCTTGGAATGTGGGCAGGGTTTCAGCTACAGCTCCACCCTGATGGAACACCTGAACATCCACCCTGGGGAGAGGCCCTGGGAGTGTGGGGAATGTGGGAAGAGCTTCAGGGGGACCTCTGACCTCAGCAAGCACCACAAGATCCACACTGGGGAATGGCCCTAGGAGTGCTTGGAATGTCAGAAGAGCTTCAAATGGGATTCAGAGATCATCACTCACCAGCACTTGCACACCAGGGAGAGGCCCTGTGAGTGTCCCGAGTGTGGGAAGAGCTTCGTGCGCTGCTCCAGCTCCATCCCCCATGGGAGGATCTGTGCTGGATGATCCCCAGTGACCCCCGTTGGGCAGAGCCCTGGTGACCCCTGTTCTGGGTGATCCCCGTTGGGTAGGGGGAAGGTGCTGGAGAGATTTCTTTCCCTTCTCCTTGTGCTGCTGTGATTTGGTTGGTAATAAATTCCCTCCCTGTGTCCAGGCTGGGTCTGTTGTGCCCGTGCCGGATTTGCTGAGGGATCTCTCCCGGTCCTTGTACTGACCCACGTCATTGTCGAAGTGCATGAACATTTGCTGGTTGTAGATGAACCTTACCTGTCCCCTGTTCCTGTACCAATAAACCCAGTTTGCTGCAGAGCATACACAGACTCATCCTGCCCACTTTGTCAGCTTTATAAAGCAGCCGTGAGCTCCGGGCTCCTGAGTGCCGGACGCTCCAAGGGCCTCGGCAGCGCCAGGACACTCCAGACTGGGACAGCCAGGCAGGGCAGGAGGAATCACTGCCCCTTTCCCTTCCCTGCTGCTCCATCTCCCAGCCCAGCATTGCTGCAGGACAGCCTCACTGCCAACGCCATCCTGCCAGGGATGGACTGGGGGGGATCTCCTTCCCCTTCCCTCTGGCATGGAGGCAAATCCCATCTTTTCCTTGTCCACCCTCCTTCTTCTCCTCATTCTGTCCTACATCCATCTATGTTCCTTTCCCATCTCCTTCCTCTCCTCCTGCCTTTTCCTTTTCCCTTCTCCCTGTCTCTTCCTCTCCTTGTCCTTCCTCCCTCACACACTGAGCTGCGGACAGAGACCAGGGAGAACAAACCTCTGCCACAGAACCTCGTGGAAGAGGCAATTTGGAACGGCTCCACGGCGCAGGAATCCAATGGGGAGGAAAAGCCCCAGAGATCCCACATGAGGAGGGGCTGCCAACCCAGCCTGGGGAGCTGTGAGGAGGTAAAAGCTTCCCTGTGCCGGGAAGGGTGTGGGGAATGTGAGAAGAGCTTCAGGCAGAGCTCAGCCTATTCCTGGTGCCTCCAAAAACGGCGGTGCCAGATGCAGAGATCCATGGGGATGCAGAGATCCCCCTGCAGATCCATGGGGATGCAGAGATCCCCCCGCAGATCCATGGGAATGCAGAGGTCCCCCTGCAGCCCCCGGAGCAGCCACGCTGGAGCACGGGGATGCCTCAGAGGAGGCTGTGCCCCCGTGGCCAGAGGGGCCCCGCTGGAGCAGCCTGTCCTGGCAGGACTGACCCCGGGGCACAGTGACCCACGCTGCAGCACTTGGAGGGGGGCTGTGCCCCGTGGGATGGACTCAGCTTGGAGAAGTTCCTGGAGAAGTCTCCGGTGGGAGAGAGCCCAGGGTGCAGCAGGGGAACGACTCCTGTCCCTGAGCAGAGGGAGAAGCCCCGGGGCATGAAGTGAGCACGGCCCCATTCCCTGTCTCCGGCACTGCCGGGGTAGGAGGTGCAGCTGGAAGGAGGGAGGCGTGGGGGAAGGCTGGATTTAAGGCTCTTCACTCACTTTTCATTATCCTGCTCTGAGTTTTTGGAGTTTTCTGTCAGAAATCTCTCCCCTCGCCCACTCATCCACAGGGTTGGGGCAGTTTTCCCTTTTTAGTGGAAATCAAAGCGATTCCTTGATGCTCCTAATTAGAGGTAGCAGTAGTGAGGCTCCGGGGCTTCTCGCTGACCGGAGCCACAGAAGCCGCAGTGCTTCGGGAAAGCCGTGGCGGGAGGTGCGGAGAAGTTTGTTTGTGTTTTCAGCTCAATCCCCCTCGGGCCCGGGCCCGTTCCAGGGCTGTTCCTCATCTCCGGCTCTGCCCTCACGCAGCCCGGGGGGCCCTGAGAGCGCGGGGCGAGGCTGTGCCGTGTGCAGAGCCCGCCCCTGGCTGCGATTGGGCGACGGTGCCGTCAGTCGCGGACGGCTGACCAATCCACTGAAATGTTCCTCATTTCAGGGATTGCTCAGCAGGAAGGTCAGGAGCTGGAGCTGTCTGGTTGGTTATTCCCAGGGCATCTTGTAATCTAATGATGCCATTGAAATGAGAAATCGGTTCTGTGGCTCCTGACATGAATTGGTTTGGGTTCGCAGGGGCTGGTCCATGGTGTTATAGGATTTGTTCTGCTGGCCGTTCATCTTTTCTCCATTTTTGGCCGCGCTCTCCAGCAAGGACTGCATCAATTGATGCTTTTCTCTACTTAAATCATCAAATACTTGGATTCCCAACTGATTTCCCTGAACTTGTGGTAGCAAGAACATTTCAGTGCTCTAATACACCCTATATAACACTGACAGTGACAGCACATGTTGGAGTGGGCAGAGGGATGATTCCCCCCCATTTATTTATAGTGAAGTTTTCCCAACATTCTTCATTTGCTGTTTCCCTTTGCAGCTTCGCCCGTTTCTGTTGCAGGGTCAGATATCCTCACCCTGGGCTCTGCCTTGAGCTGTGCAAATTCCATCAGTGCAAGCAGGCAGAGCTTGGGGTGAGGGGCAGAGGGAATCAGCCCAATTCCTGCCCCAGGCAAGAGACCCAGGTACATTGTCCAGGCTTTGCCCAGCAGTGTTCATTTGCATTTCTAAAGCTCCTCTGCAGGCTGCCTGGAATGAAGCTTCTCTTCCAGAGCATGACTCATATGCGCCCCACCCCAAAAGCCAGGGTTTGGGGTATTTTTAATTTTTGGGGGTTTTTTTGAAGAGTGTTCTATTAACGGTTTGTGAGTTAAAGGGTCACCTTTAAAGCCCTTCTAAACGCAGCCTGGAGGTAAACACCAGAAAACGCGGACCAAAATTTTGCCATCTCCACCAGCCAGGCAAACACACACTGAAAAAGAATCCAAAGCAATAAAGATATTTTCTACTTCTTCTGCCGAGAATAAAAACTGATTCTCACCCCCAAACCTAACTGACAATATGAAAGTAGGATTATTTAGAAAAAACATTCTCATGGTGTAATCTTATTCTAGGCAGCCCAGAGTGTGGGTGTGAGTGAGCCCCAGAGTGGAATTGTGCCGTGGTGCTCCCCAGCAGCTGTGGCAGTGCAGGCCCAGCCAGCGCTGGAGCTGCAGCAGTGGCAGCAAGGCTTGGCCGCAGTGGCTGGAGGTGCCAGAGGAGGGTGGCCAGGATTTCCGAGGGTTTGAGCAGAGGATCTGTGGGCAGGCCCAGGGGCTTGGCCCGCTGTGGAGCCCTGGCTGCTGCTGCGTTGCCTTCAGGGCAGGCTCAGGGGCGGCTGCCATGGTCCTGCTGCAGGCGGGAAGTGCAAATCTCCGGGGCTTCAGAGCCCCTGAGGCCAGGCTGAGGGGTCCCCCCCGTGTTCAGCTGTGCTGGCGGCTGTTTCTGGCCTCAGGGACACTTGGCATGGGCCCCTTGGCCACCAGTGGTGCTGCTTTGCACTCCTTAGGCAGGAGCCGATGTCCTGGCTGGGTGTTGGCAACAGCAAAGTGCCAGGGCAGGCTCTGTGCCAGCCCAGCTTCCTGGGGGAGAATATACCTTGATCTCTGATCCAGTGCTTGCTGAAGCAGTCAGAATTGCTTTTGCCGCCCTGTTAGGTGCCATGGTGTCAGCAGAAGATATTGAAGCCTTCCTGCTCAGGGCATTTCAGTGCCAGGCTCTTACAAGCACCCACAGCTCCTTGGGTTGAGCTGAGCATGGGGCGGTGACCTGCGCTTTGTCTGATTCCCCTTCCTTCCCTCCCCTGGAACAGGCTGTTGCTTTTAGACACCACTTGTCCTGGTTGCTTCAGAGTACTTTGGAGAGGCTCCATATCTGATCTTCCCTATTTCCCTGGGGCTGCCCACACTTCAGGGTTCACTTCAGCATAGGCCTGGCCAGACATTTGACACAGAGGTACAACAGAACTGGCCTCTGTATCACCTTTTATAATATTAATTTGTGTTCCAAATTTAGCGATCAAATCCCTTCCCAGTAAATCATGATAGCAATTAGGAGCAAATAAAACTTCATGCATTTCAAATCCATCTCCCAGATCTACTAATAGTGGTTGAATAAAACCATACAGCTTTCCCACTTATGCCATGAATAATCAAAGACATTTTTGGCCTTTTTTCCCTCCCTTAGGTCTAAGATTCAGAGTGGATTGAGAGGCCCCTGTGTCCATCTGAAAATGCCTCCTCTCAATGCAGACCCACCTGAATGTTCTCAAGGGCTCCAGTGTGGAGGGTCCCTGGTGTGATGGGAGCTGTGACAGCCCTGCCAATCCATGTCCATCAAGGGGTGGACTTGCTGGTCCTGCGGGTGCTGCTGTCTGTGCTTGCAGTGTCCTTGTGCCCTGCAGCTGGAGCCCTGATTCCTTGCCAGGGGCTGTTTGGGTGGGCTGTCCCCTGCCGAGGAGGGCAATGCCTCTGCCGGGTGCTTGTGGCCGAGCCCGTGCCCTGGGTGCTGGGGCCCCCTTGGGCCCTGGGGTTGATCCCTCAGGGGCTGTAGGAACTCTGCCCTGGCCTTTGCCTTCAGCTTGGCCTTTTTCTGCTTCCTTCTTGCATTCACCTGCTGGGCCTTTGTGCCCAAGTGCTGCAGGGCCTTCTTCTGCCCCTCCTGCAGCCCCCCTCAGTGCCTGTGGGTGTTTGTCTTGCTTTACAAGACAGGTGTCTGCTTGGGAAGGCAGAAAAAGCCTCTCTTGGAATGGAGAATGCAAAGCCCCTCCCTCTTAAGTTTTAGACTAGTGAAATCAAGGGTCTCTCAGGCAAAGCTATGGGAATAGGAATACCAGTTCTTTACTAGTGTGCATAATAAAGCAAACAAACAACCACAGCTCCGGCAGTGCCAACAAACAGAGCCCGGACCCAGTCCCGGCCTTTCGGCTGCGGCGCTTTCCCGTTGGGTGCAGTTCCGGGCACGGCCGGCAGGGGCGCTGGTGGCTCCCGCGGGGCAGGGCAGCGCATCCCTGCCATGGGAACCTCTCTTAATGGAAATAGAGCAATCCCTTCATCTAACTCTTTCACTTTTTTACCTTCTATAGCCTGAGATGAAGGACTACATTTTGTTCATCACGAAAAAGAGACCAGTGTGTTACAAGAATTGTCTGCTGACTATTTCTGTACTACTTCATGAGATAGGAGTTACAAGGATACCAGGGAAGGAGTTGCAGGAGCCCACACATAGTCCCACCCAGCAAATGGTACAAACAGATAACTAACAGAAATAACGACCAGGGAAAGGCTGGGGAAAGGGCAGGGGCAGATTAACACCCAGCAGGGAAACCTTTCCCGCTGACAAATGGTACAAGCAGATAACTCACAGAGATAACGACCAAGGAAAAGCTGGGGAAGGGGCAAGGGCAGATAAACAGTCTGCAAGGTAGGATATTTGCTTGCTTAAGCTTGATAGGACACAGTTTGCAAGGCAGGACATTTGCTTGCTTAAGCTTGATAGGGCACATATTGCGTTAATCATAAGATTTTGGTAATTTTCCACGGAGAAGTCACCAAATAAAGACATAGGGTGAAGAAGACGCAGCTGAGGAAGACTCCGCAGCCTTTTATCACCGACCACCAGGAGACAGAAGGATGACCCTCTAGCAACAACCAGCACAGGCGCAGAGAACTCCAAGATAACATGGACTCCTGAAGGATGGAGAGGATAAAAGGACTGAACCAGAAACTTGTTGGTGCGGCAGTAGGTGGAGCTGAGACTCCCCTGTCGCCCAGCGCTGAGCCTTTGCTTACTTAGTATAACTGCTTCAATAATTAATAAATTCTTTGATTGGAAATTGCTCGTTTTGAGTCAATTTTATAACAATTTGGTGCCGTGACTCGGATGAGAGTTTGGATCGGGTAAGATCTACCCAGAGTGGGGGGCGCCTCATCCAGTGCTTTCCGGGTGGCCCCTCTGGGAAGACCTCCGCCACTCTCACCGACGACCCTAAAATATATACTAGTAAGCAAACGGGACAAATTATACCGGTGAACCCCTTAATAATCTGTGCACGGAGTCCGGACGAAGACGCAGGACGCGTAAGTATAAAAGGGAATCCGTTCGGGCGGGGTTGGGATCCCGGAGTGTGGCGGTGGACAAGTGTGAATGAGAGGAGGGCCGGCAGCCGGACTCTCCAAGTGAGTGTGGACCCTTGAGTAGTGCGGTTCCCGCAGACCCGCGAGGGCTCGGGCCACGAAAAAGGGGAAGTGAAAGGAATTTGAGAGTGAAAGAAGGCACTCCGGACGAATGGGGCAGGGGAAAAGCAAAACCCCAACCCAAGTCAAACTCCCCCCCATTCCAAGGGACAGTCCCCTAGGATTTATGCTTAGTAATTGGAAGCATTACCCGGGGACCGAGACTAAGGATAGGGCCAGAATGATACATTATTGCATGGAAGTATGGGGTGGGAAAGAGATTTCCAAAAAAGTTTTTTGGCCCGTGTTTGGATCATCTGAAGACTGGGTTCAACAGGACTTGAACCTATGGGTAAATTCTAAAGAGCCCTTCTCGCAAGAGGAGAGTGATTATGCCAAAATATGGGTAGCAAGACCCGAAGTGTATGTTTTCCAATTAAGAGAAGGGAAAGGGGATCCGGACAAAAAGGGGAAGAGGGACAATCATTTGGGCGACTTAATTATAGCACCGCCCCCATATGTCCCACCGCTAGCACCCAATGCCCCACCACCTCCACAACCACCTGCACCAAACAATGATGAAGAGGGTAACCAAGGGGAGGTTAACCAAACCGGTTACCAAGGCCCGATTACAAGGAGCCGCAGTAGGATGGAGACGGGGCTATTCCCTCTACGGGAGATGCCCATGGGTGGACCACAGGCGGGTATAGGATTTATTACTGTCCCCTTGAGTTCGGCAGATGTACGAGACTTTAAGAAGGACATGGGACATTTATTAGAGGACCCTTTTGGGGTAGCCGAGAGGGTCGACCAGTTCTTAGGACCAAACATCTATACCTGGGAAGAAATGCAGTCCATTTTGGGCATTCTGTTCTCTACTGAAGAACGGAATATGATAAGAAGGGAAGGAATGCGTATTTGGGACACGCAGCATGTCCAAGGCCCGGCTGCGGACACTAAATGGCCCCTACAGAACCCCCATTGGGACCACCAAAATGCGGCACATAGAACACATATGCAGGATTTAAGGACCATAATTATTCAGGGGATTAGGGACTCAGTCCCGAGGGGGCAAAATATAGATCGGGCATTCAACGATAGGCAAAAGAAGGACGAGTCGCCTACGGAATGGCTCGAGAGATTACGGAGGAACTTACGATTGTACTCCGGAATGGACCCCGATAGCCAAACTTTACAGTCAATGCTGAAAGTTCATTTCGTTTTAAAATTGTGGGACGACATAAAGAAGAAAATCCAGAAGTTAGAGGACTGGCAGGACAGGGGGCTGGATGAACTGCTTAGGGAGGCACAGAAAGTATATGTCCGTAGGGACGACGAAAGGGACCGCAGACAAGTAAAGTTGATGGTCGCAGCAACAGGTGGGGGGAGGTACCAAAGAGAAGGGCGAAAGGGAGGTTCGAATGAACAAAAAGAGAAAAGTATAGGGGAGTCAGAAGGGGTGAAGGTATGTTTTTATTGCGGAAAAAAAAGGGCATTTTAAGCGAGAATGTAGAGTCAGAATCAGAGACGAGAAGCAGTTCCAAATGGACTAGGGGGGTCAGGGGCTCTATTTGGTGGGGACCCGGAAAAATCATAAAGAGCCCTTGATAAAACTTAAAGTGGGTCCCCACAACCAAGAAATGGAATTTTTGGTAGATACGGGGGCAGAAAGATCCACGGTACAGAACCTACCAAAAGGATGTACCATCTCTAAAGAAACTGCCACTGTCATAGGGGCGAAAGGGGAACCTTTTGAAGTACGAATCATAAAAAATGTGACTATAGAATCAGGATCCAAAATAAGGATGGGAAATCTATTATTGGTACCCGAGTCAGATTATAATCTGCTCGGGCGAGACATGATTATAGAATTAGGAATTAGTATAGGTGTAGATAATAAGGAATTAAAAATTAAATTATGCCCTTTAAGGGTAGAAGATGAAAAGCAAATTAACCCCGAAGTCTGGTACACGCCTGAGAGCGTGGGACAGCTAAAAATCACTCCATTTTCGGTAACTATCAAAAATCCGGATGTCCCCGTCCGAATTAAGCAATACCCATTATCCCCAGAAGGGAGACGAGGATTAAAACCAGAAATAGAAAGGTTGTTGAATAATGGATTGTTAGAACCCTGTATGTCTCCCTTCAATACTCCCATCCTACCAGTTAAAAAGCCAAACGGCACCTATCGATTGGTGCATGATTTAAGGGAAATAAACAAGCGAACTGTAGCCCGGTTCCCGGTGGTGGCAAATCCTTATACCCTCTTGACTAAACTGGGGCCTGAGAATTTATGGTACAGTGTTATAGATCTCAAAGATGCCTTTTGGGCATGCCCTTTGGCTAAAGAAAGCCGGGATTATTTTGCATTTGAATGGGAAGACCCCGATACGGGAAGGAGACAACAATTAAGATGGACGGTACTCCCTCAAGGATTCACTGAGTCCCCTAATCTCTTCGGGCAGGCTTTAGAGCAAATTTTACAGGATTACCAAGCGGGGCCAGGGGTTACATTAATCCAATACGTAGATGATCTACTCCTGGCGGGGCAGCAGGAAGAGAATGTACGGAAAGAAAGTATTAAGTTATTGAACTTTTTAGGATTAAAGGGATTGAAAGTCTCCAAGGCAAAACTACAATTTGTCGAAGAAGAAGTAAAATACCTAGGCCATTATCTAAAGAAAGGAGAGAAGAGAATAGACCCCGAACGAATACAGGTGATTTTAGCATTACCAATTCCAAGAAATAAGAGACAAATCAGGCAAATACTTGGACTAACTGGTTATTGTCGTCAATGGATTGAAAATTACAGTAGTAAGGCGACTTTCTTGTATCAGAAACTTACTCAAGAGGGACTCCTAAAATGGGATCAGGAGGACACCGAAAGGCTGCAAGAGCTTAAAGAAAGCCTAATCCATGCCCCGGTATTAAGTTTACTAATACTAATAGACCCTTCTTTTTGTTCATAAACGTAGACAAGGGGGTCGCATATGGGGTCCTTACTCAAGAATGGGCAGAGAAAAGGAAACCGGTGGCTTATCTATCAAAGATCTTGGACCCAGTAAGCAGAGGATGGCCTACGTGCTTACAAGCAATTGTAGGATGTGCTCTTTTGGTAGAAGAAGCCCGGAAAATTACATTTAATAGCAGCCTGAAAGTGCTGTCCCCCCATAACATACGGGGAGTCTTACAGCAAAAGGCTGAAAAATGGATCTCAGATGCAAGGCTTCTAAAATATGAAGGAATATTAATTGAGGCTCCAAATTTAACTCTAGAAACTACTAATATCCAAAATCCAGCTTCCTTCTTATATGGAGGACCAGAAGAAGCACTAACACATGATTGTATAGTGACTATAGAAGAACAAACAAAAATCAGACCAGATTTGGAAGAAGAGGAATTGGAAAAAGGAGAAAGACTGTTTGTGGATGGATCCTCCAGAGTAGTTGAGGGAAGGAGAAAATCAGGATATGCTATCATAAGGGGACCCAACCTGGAAGTGATAGAATCGGGACCCCTTAGTGGATCCTGGTCCGCCCAAGCATGTGAACTATATGCTGTACTACGAGCCCTGGAATGGTTAACAGGAAAAGATGGGACTATTTTTACGGACTCGAAATATAGCTATGGGGTAGTCCATACATTTGGCAAAATATGGGAGGAAAGAGGACTAATAAATTCACAAGGGAAAGATTTAGTTCACCGTAAATTAATATTAGATGTGCTCAGTGCCCTACGAAAACCCCGAAAAATAGCTATAGTTCACCTGAAAGGTCACCAAAAAGGACTGGATTTGAGAAGTAGGGGAAATAATGCAGCTGACCAGGAGGCTAAATGGGCTGCCCTGAGACTCCTCACTTTGCAGGAAAACATAAAACACTCCCAAATGCCAGAACCTGACCCCGACATCAAGTTTAATAAAGAGGAAGAGAATAAAATACAAAAACTAGGAGCTAAAAGGGATGCACAAGGAGCATGGAAATTAGCAGATGGCAGAGAAATAATACCCAGAGCATTGGCACATAGATTACTGACTAAGATACATCAAAAAACACATTGGGGATCACAGGGACTGGTAGATTATTTTGCTGCAAAATATGTGAGTGTGGGAATCTGGGACATTGCCAAACAAGTAACCAGAGGATGCCTAATTTGCTTACAAGTAAATAGAAAAAATTTGAGAAAATTACCGGAGGGAGGCCGACCGCTAGCGAAAAGGCCTTTCTCCCACATCCAGATAGATTTCACCGAGCTCCCCAAAGTAGGGAGAACCAAATATTTATTGGTCTTGGTGGACCACCTAACACATTTTGTGGAAGCCTTCCCAACCGTAAGAGAAACAGCCAAAGTAGTTACGAAAATATTGATGGAAGAGATAATCCCGAGATATGGGGTCCCAGAAGTCATTGACTCAGATAGAGGGCCGCATTTTATTTCCCAAGTTACCCAAAACTTAGCAACAGCTCTGGGCATACGGTGGGAACAACATGCCCCCTGGCATCCCCAGAGCTCTGGACGAGTTGAACGAATGAATGGGGAAATAAAAAAGCAATTGACCAAACTGGTAGCAGAAACCAATTTGACCTGGGTTAAATGTATTCCTCTAGCGTTGCTAAATATAAGAACAAGACCTAGAGCTGATTTAGGGGTATCACCCTTTGAAATGATGTATGGGATGCCGTATAACCTAGAAAAACCTAACGAACATCCTGTCATTAAGGACACATGTACACAAAAATATTTGGTGGAATTGACAAAGTACAGAAAGGCATTATGGGAAAAAGGTATGTTAGCACAACGGCCTCCTTTAGATTTTATCTTACACCAGGTACAGCCAGGAGATTGGGTGCTCGTGAAAAGCTGGAAAGAAAACCCCTTGACTCCAAGGTGGGAAGGACCGTTCCAAGTACTCCTCACCACAGAAGCAGCCATACGAACCGCTGAAAAAGGATGGACTCATGCTAGTCGCATAAAAGGACCGGTAAAACCCCCTCACAGCTGGGAGGTTTGCAGTCTCCCGGGAGAAACCAAATTAAAGCTGAAACGAACTGATAAATGATTTGGATAGTAATCTGGGTTGGAGATAACCATTATCTCCAAACCCAGCTAATAGGGAATCGGGAGGCTCTTGGATATTGCAAACTCTTAGAGGACGAGTTAAGAAAGCCCTACTTTAAGTCCCCGAGATTAGAACATAAAGGGCACCCATGGTGGAAGGGGGAAAAAGCACAAAACAAAGATATAAGGTTAAAGTGTAACTGGTTAGATTGTGACTGTCACCCCCTTGTATGCTTTTCCTGTAAATTGTGTCACGAACCTTGGTGGTCTCATTGTCGGAGTGGTAGAACACCTAGGGGAATTTGTACGCCGTGCTATGAGAAAGAGAGGAGACTAACTTCTATCATTCTTAGTAGCAGAGTTGCTACGGGGGAGGTAAAGCTTGGATCTGACAAGTGGTGGGAAACCTTTTCCAAAGGGGTAAATCCTGATCGGTTCTGCTACCACCCTAACGAACCGATCCCCTTTCTCCTGGACATCCTGGAAGTGGTGTGTCAGAAGAAAGCCCCCAATTTGCGGCGTGACCTCTCATTAATAAAAGCTGATAACTGGGCCGCCAGTGCTAAAAAGTGGAAACGGGAGGTTTATCCGGCTCCTGAAGAATACCTCTGCTGCCGAGAAGATGATAAACCCTGAGGCTCGCAGCAACCGAGTCGTCGGGCGAGGCAGAGAGGTAATAACCAGTGGAGTCCGTCGGAAGCCTCGACCCCCATATGGGATGTCCAGGAAATGTTGGCCGTCCTGCCCCAGGATTGGTAACCCACCACTGGGGAAACCAAAGGTAAAATTTAACCTGAGCTCCGACAATGACAGCCCCAAATTACAAGCCTTAATTCTTTTCTGGTGCATTGTAACAAGTTCAGGGGCAGAAGGGTATTCACATCAACCCTTCAAATGGTCACTGATTAGATGGGAAGACCAGTATGTTATCCAGACCAAAATCACATCTGGCGCACCCAGCTTTTTATGTACTTTGTGTGATTTAATACCTGTAAATCCATGTTTAAATCAGTTTGGATATTATTTTTGTCCAAGCTCAAACCCGGGAAAAGGGTATTGTAACTATCCAGGACACTTTTACTGTGCTTATTGGGACTGTGTATCAGTAAGCTCCTTTGGGGGGAACGAGGACGGGTTTATCAGAACTGGATGGGGTCCATACGGGTGTACACAGCCCACTTCCACATATACCCAGAAAGAAGGAGGGTTAGATGGAACATGCAATATGATTTACATTAATGTGACAAAACCACATGACCAAGTCTGGTTATTAGGGAAAATGTGGGGAGCCCGATTATGGGAACCAGGGACAGACAGAGGGGGGCACTTTATAATCCAAAAGACAACCGTGCCACACGACCCCGAACCAATTGGACCAAACCAGGCGATAGCTGGAGAACAAACGCTAGGAGAAAATAATGAAAATGAATCAGAAACAGCCCCAATCACTAGTCTTCCAGAAATGTATAAGCAAAACTTTACTAATTCGACCCGAGGACCTGAGAACCCGGGAGAAGGGGACTTGTGGAAAATATTACAGGCCACTTTCCTAGTCCTGAATGAGACCCATCCAAATCTAACTGAGGAATGTTGGCTGTGTTACACCGTAAACCCCCCGTTCTATGAAGCCATAGGGGTAACGGCAAAAAGCAGACGAGTAAATGGGACCAACCCAGCTAGGTGCCTATGGAAAAAAGAAGGAGAAGAATTGAGAGGGATAACCTTGGCAAGGGTAACGGGGAGAGGAAGATGTATAGGACGAGTACCAGTGGAAAAACGACATCTATGTCAGGTTATGGGGAATTTGAGTGACCCTAAGAAACCTGCCAGCTGGATACTGCCAGCAGCAAATACTAAATGGGTCTGTAACACTCTCGGAGTCACCCCATGTATAAATATAGACCGATTTGATGAATCCAGTGACTTTTGTATTCAAGTATTGATAGTACCCAGAGTCCTTTACCACCCCGTAGAGTACGTTTATGAACAATATCAAAATATAGGACCCCACATAGTGAAACGGGAAATATTCACAACCTTCACTGTAGCAATGTTACTAGGAATAGGTGCAGCCGGGACAGGAACAGGAATAGCCTCACTCATACAGCAACACCGAGGATTCCAAGAACTAAGAGCCTCTGTAGATGAAGACCTCAGGAGAATCGAAACCTCCATCAAAGACCTCACAGAATCATTAGATTCCCTAGCAGAGGTAGCCTTACAAAATCGAAGGGGGTTAAATCTATTATTCCTGCAACAAGGAGGACTATGTGCTGCTTTAAGAGAAGAATGCTGCACATATGTAAACAAGAGCGGAATTATACGGGACTCAATGGCAAAACTAAGGGAGGGGCTAGAAAGAAGACAAAGAGAAAGGGAAGAACACCAAAGCTGGTATGAATCTTGGTTTAACTATTCTCCTTGGCTTACAACTTTATTATCAACGATAGCGGGTCCACTACTTCTCTTACTATTGGGACTCACGTTTGGCCCTTGTATTTTTAATAAATTGATTAGCATTGTAAAAGGCAGATTAGAAGCTGCTCACCTTATGCTCATACGAGCAAAATACGAAACCTTGAAGATGGATGATCCAGAAGAATCTCTAGAGCTCAGCAAAAGAGAATTAGAGCGTTTTGATGAACAAAATTGAGTATCAAAACAAAGGGGGGATTGAGATGAAGGACTACATTTTGTTCATCACGAAAAAGAGACCAGTGTGTTACAAGAGTTGTCTGCTGACTATTTCTGTACTACTTCATGAGATAGGAGTTACAAGGATACCAGGGAAGGAGTTGCAGGAGCCCACACATAGTCCCACCCAGCAAATGGTACAAACAGATAACTAACAGAAATAACGACCAGGGAAAGGCTGGGGAAAGGGCAGGGGCAGATTAACACCCAGCAGGGAAACCTTTCCCGCTGACAAATGGTACAAGCAGATAACTCACAGAGATAACGACCAAGGAAAAGCTGGGGAAGGGGCAAGGGCAGATAAACAGTCTGCAAGGTAGGATATTTGCTTGCTTAAGCTTGATAGGACACAGTTTGCAAGGCAGGACATTTGCTTGCTTAAGCTTGATAGGGCACATATTGCGTTAATCATAAGATTTTGGTAATTTTCCACGGAGAAGTCACCAAATAAAGACATAGGGTGAAGAAGACGCAGCTGAGGAAGACTCCGCAGCCTTTTATCACCGACCACCAGGAGACAGAAGGATGACCCTCTAGCAACAACCAGCACAGGCGCAGAGAACTCCAAGATAACATGGACTCCTGAAGGATGGAGAGGATAAAAGGACTGAACCAGAAACTTGTTGGTGCGGCAGTAGGTGGAGCTGAGACTCCCCTGTCGCCCAGCGCTGAGCCTTTGCTTACTTAGTATAACTGCTTCAATAATTAATAAATTCTTTGATTGGAAATTGCTCGTTTTGAGTCAATTTTATAACATAGCCTTTCTCCTGTGTTTTGAGAAAGAATTAGGAGAGGGCTGCCTTTTAAGTGAGCTCCTAGTGTTTAGATAAGGCGCTTCCTGTAGAGAGAGAGTTTTCCTGAACAGCTGGAGCTGTGGTTCCCAAGGGGATGTAACTCAGAGCAGGCTGGGGTCAGGGGAGGATATCCCGGCGAGGCTCGGTCGGAGTGTGGGCAGGGTCTGCTGCCGGAATCGCCAGAGGGGGATCTTCCCGTGGAGCCCGAGCCGGAGCGTGGGCAGCCCCCACATGGCTTATGGCGGCTGATCCGGCAGCTCCCGGCAGAGAAAAGGCGGGAGACACCGGCAGCAGCGGCGGCGGTGCCCAGCGCAGCTGGCACGGGCAGGGCAGCCGGGGATGGGATGGCTGGGACCCGCCCTCGGTGCGGTCGGCGCGGTGACCTCGGCCCACGCGGCAGGACAGAGCAACCCCCATCTTCCCCAGCATGGCCGGCAGAGCGGCCGCGGGCCGGGCAGTGGGAGCAGGGCACACAAATTCACCGCCAGCGCCGGGGCAGGTGGAGCTGCCCTGGGCAGTGAGCCCGCACCTGGGATGGAAACCGGGGCAGGCGGAGCTGAGGCGGGCAGCGAGCCGGGACCCGGGACAGGCGCCTCGGCCGCCAACGGAGGGGGCAAGAGCTGCAGAGGATCCCACTCTCTTTCTGACTTTTCCTCTTGTTCCCCTCCCTTTCATTTCCCCTTGTTCTCTTCCTGTTTTGTCTCGGGTGTTTCTCATGCTTTAAAGATTTTTATTCTCCTAAACTCTCCTGTCTAACCTATGGCATATTCTCTTTCTTCTAGATTAAATGGGTTTTTTTACAAATAAATCCAGAGCCTAACAAATCTAAACTTCTGCTTGGATGCTTTGAAATGGTCGACGAGCTAACTCACGACCTCCTAATGTTGTTTTTCTCATCACCTTTTTATTTATCCTTTGGCAAATTAAGCATCTTTCAGTTTCTTGCTTTGCTACTCCAAAAATCCCAGTGCACCCATAGTTCCTTAAAAAATGATCACACAAAGCTTGAGTACCCCAGTGGGTTTTCTGATGCATGTCTTCTAATATTTTCCTAGTAAGCACATTTTATTAAGTAATTGTCTTCCATCAAGAAGTTTCCATTTCCCTGATTTATCTTGTTCACTTCCTGTCTTGTTTCATTCTTTTTTCTCGCCTTCCCTAAACTTTGGAATTTCCAGTTTTTCCTTGTTTGGAGTTAATATTAACATAACTCACTCAGCTCCACTTTCTGCTGCATCCTTGGCTTCGTCATCTGCCAAATTATTTCCTCTTATTTCTGGGGTCTTTCCCTTTTGGGGTTCCTTAATATGTACTATAGCTATCTCTTTTAGGTAATTTTAATGCCTCTAAAACCTCTGAAATAAGTTCCTCATGTACTAAACCTTTTCCTCTTGAATTAAGTAATCTTTTTCCTTTCCAAATTTTTAAAGGTATGTACTACTCTAAAGGCATACCTTCAATCAGTATATATGGTTCCTTTATTTTGTGTTAAATATTCTAGTGCTCTTTTTAAAGTATATAATTCACGAGTTTGAGCTTACTAGTTTAAGGTTAATTTCCCTTTTTCCATAGTTTGCATGTTGTTCCCATCAACTACTACATACCCTGTACTTTCTCCTTTTGCAAGGAGTTGTATCTCTGTTACCTAACATAACTCCCAAAGGGCTATTTTTTTTCTTTTTTTCCCCCTGTAATCCAACTTACTGGTTTTCTGTCTCATTTTTCAAGATCTTATCTATTCATCATCTGCCTCTGTTTTTCACTTTCACTAACAACCGAAATACCACTTTTCTTTCAACTACACACTTAAAAATAAAAAACCTTTTTCTCACACTACATTCAGTGCAATCCACCTCCCTCCAAGGAGATATAGTGAAGCTTAAAATGCACAATCTACATTACACATACTTTCATTTGTCTACATTCACTCACTTCTATTTCTCATTCACTTCCACACATTCTTTCACACGCTCAGGACACAAAGTGGATCCCTGTTGACAGAGAATCGCGAGTCCCTGTGGCCCCCTCCCCTTGGCGTTGGCCTCTGGGTCTCAGTATCTCCCGGCCTCCTGGGAGGGCCCTGACTCTGCTGCCTCCGGTGCCCGTTCACCTGTGAGGCTGATTTGTGTCACTCACACTCTTCAGCTACGGCCCCCTCACAGGCCCGGGGGGACAATGGCCCGTTTGCAGTCACACACATGCTCTGCCACAGCCCCCACCCACCCAAGGGACAATGGCTTATTTGTGGGTCACACACTCCTCTTTCCACAGCCCCTCCTTCCCACCTGCCCGGGAAGCTGAGACTGATTTTGTGTGTGACTCTCTCTCACACACAAACAAAACAACAATAAGGTACCTTTTACTTTCACATCACCTATTACAATTTTAGGTATTTCTGGCCAGTCCCGGTGCTATTGGATTTTCCTCAACCCAGCTGTGTTGGCCAACCCCAGATGCTCTTGGGTGTAGGAGCGTCGGGGGGTAGGACGGTCGGGACGGACGGAGACGAGAGATCTCTGCAGCCAGGCCCTGGAACTTGCGGTTTATTGCAAAGGGCCCGGGTGCAGGGCCCTGCTTGGAGCTGCCAGGCACAGCTCGGAGCAGGCCCGAGAGAAGAGAGGGGTAGAGAGGATGAGAGGTTGAGTGAGTAAAACGTAAGAGAGCAAAAGCGTAAGAGAGTAAGGTTCCCATTACAACACAATAAATCTTCTTTTGTGTCGAATGTTCTATTTCTCAACAGCCAATCTAGTACAAGATGCACGTCCTATAGCATTTACATACAGCCTATAAGAATCATTACATTACCACACTGTGTTACATTTTAAACCGTAAAAACTCCTCTTTGGACCCCTTCTGCCAAGCTGGCAGGATCTGCTCTGACCCTTGGATCTGTCTGCAAGCAGTGGGAATTGTTCCATCAAAAGGGGATTACCTTTAGTTGGGCCACACCACTGTTTTCCAGTTGTTCAGTAACTGAGGTATCTCAAAGCTTGCTTTGATTTCAATCTTGCTTATACTTTCTATATTGTCAAAATCTTTTGCCAGACAATCATATTTATAAGGCTTTCCTGTTTCATCTTCCCCAACACTTGGGCATTTTTTTATTTCTCAATCCACCTGTGTTGTCCAATCCCAGATGCTCTTGAGCATATCCTCAATCCAGCAGAATTTTGCTTAACCCTGAATGCTCTTGGAATATTAATCCCTCAACCCAGCAGGTTTCAATTCTGGATGATCTTGGGCACTCTTATCCCTCAACCCAGCAGGTTTTTAGGAGCCCCTTTTGTCCCATTTCCTAGTGGATTGGGCTAGGAAACTCCTCTGCTCCCTTCCTCCGAGGGGTCCAGCCCCTCTCTGAGACCCAGTCCCAGTTACCCCGGGGGATTCTCTCACTCCTTTTAACATTCACTTTGTCTCTTTACTGGCCACTTACCGCGGAAAGTCAGAAACGCAGCATGGGAGACTCCAGCACTCACTTGGCAGGTCTGGCACAACCAGCCCGCCTCTCATTCACTCACATTCATCCCCCCTGAGAAATACTTACCAATCCCTTTTCCTTCCCATGTTCTTCGTGTACATTACTACTCTTAGGGGGCCAATTGCCATGGTTGTAGGGAGCCTTTTTCCCTTGTCTTTGTTTTATTGTCTCCTTTTGTCCACCATAACCTGCGTCTGTCGGTCACCCCAGGGCAAACAGAGCGAGGCTGCTGAAGAGGGCAGGGGGCACCTTCCCCACTCTGACTCTCCTAAAGCACCTGCAGTGAGGTGTTGGTAACCATCCTCTGCTACCATAATTGTGAAAAACGCCAATCACTTGTTTTTAAAATTTTTAAGGTTTAATAGTAATAAAATGGTTATAAAAATAGTAATACAATTAGAGTAATAAAAATTTGGACAATTAGGATTTAAGACAATACAAGACAATGGAAACAAAGAGTTACAAACGGCTCGGGTACCTTTTCCTGGGCAAAGTAAGCCCAAAAAAGGACACACGTTAATAGAGGATTAACTGTGAAAAACCATAGCCCATTGCATATTTGTACATCTCATACGTGATACATAAATTCCATTCCAACACAGGATTCGGTCTGGTCAGTGTCAGCTTCTTCCTCTTCATCCTGATGGCATCTTTAGGGCTGAGCAAGGCAGGAACAAGTTCATTTCTTCTGATAATTGAGCAATAAAATATTCTTCTCTGAAAGATTTAGGTGTCCTGTGGCTGCTATCTGGTGTGAGTCCTCATTCCTTTTTTAAAAAACTATCCCACATACATAGTTTCTATTTTAACATTATGTTATAACCTAAAACTACATTTAACACACTACTTAAAATAATTGTTACAGCATAACTTCCTAACATAACATGTATAATACTCATTTTAATGTTTGTGAAAAGCCAATCATAGACATTTTTCACACGGGCTCTGTCAGCAGCAGTGGAAAGAGCAGCCTAAGAGCAGCGGCTCCAATTGCCTTCCTCCAAAAACCTGAGAGAGGGACAGAAAACTGAGAGAGGGCCAGCAACTGCGCCCAGCCCCTACCCCCAGCCTGAATCCTCCGGCATCTCTGCACCCTTCCCCCGTCCCCCCCCTCCCCCGCTCCTGGGAAAACTCCCAAAAAACAGAGGTCCCAAGCACCCAGCAATCAGCTCTCATCAGCAACTCAACCCTAACCCTAACCTTCTGACAGCTGCTAAGTTTTCTGCAAAATCATTCATTTCTCCAAGGACCCAAACCCAATCCTTAGAAGAAAATCTGGATCCTTCCATGTACAATCCGTATTTCCCAGGTGTTCCTTGCTCCTCGTCCCTGTGCTCAGGGTGCCCTCCCCAGCCCGTATCCCAGAGCCGGTCCCTGTCCTGCCGCAGTGTCCAAAGGCGCCCCCCGGCGGGCAGGGCCGGCAGCTCCACGGGGCCGGGCAGCGGCCGGGGCGTCCCGCAGCCTCCTGGGGGCCGGGGGCCACTGCCGGCCCTGCCCGGGGCTGGTGGGGTCAGGCAGCGCCCGGCGCTGAGCCCCGGCTGCCCCACAGCCCCGGCCCGGCCCCGCAGCTCCCCCCAGGCCCCCAGCCCGTGCTCCCGGTCCCGCACCTCTGCGCCCGGTGCTGCCGCTGCCCCCCACAGAGAAACCCCCTGAAACCCTGACCTCCTTGTTTTCCTCTCCTGGAAACCGGGGATACAAATGATCAGCCGGCAAATGTTGAGGATAAGACCCTGCTGAAAAACATCCCAGTCCTCAGTATTTTTCTCTTCCTTCTCTTTTCCATCATCCTTTTCCTTCCCACAAAGATTCCTCCTGCGGCTTTTTGCCTTAAGCATATTGCTGCACACTCCCCCTCACCCAGTCCCTTTTCAGCACACCAACACCATCCATGCCCTGTTCTCCAAATGCGAGGGGAATTTGGGGAGGTGGGAGTGGGGCAGCGCCAAGGCCGGGCCCCCCCGCGCTGTCCTGGCGGGAGCGGCTGCAGTGGGGACCGAGTGCGGGCGGGAGCGGCCGAGAGCCCAGCGCTGCCCCAGCCCGACCTGCCCCAGCTCCATCCCTGCCCCTGCCGTGGGATGCTGTGGGTTTGGGGGCAAGAGGGAGCCGGCAGCCGGTGCTGGGCCTGGGGCAGGAGGAGAAGGGAAGGAGAAGCAGGGTTGAGGAACAAAGTGGTGAAACCCTGGACGTGGGAGGAGAAGGTGGGATTGTGCAGGAGAAGGAGGAATAGCAGGAGGAAGAGGAGTGTGAGGAAGAGTGGGGACACAGGAGGAGGAACAGGAAGAGGAAGCAGCACAAGGTTCCACCTCTCCCTGTATCTGCAGCCTCTGACCCCAGCCCCAGGAGCGTTGCCCCCCCCACATGCAGCAGGTGACAGGGGATTGGGATCCACAATTTTCCCGGGGGTGAATCTTGGTGTTTCTGAGCTTTCTTGGGCTAATTGTTGGTGCTTTGATTTTTTTGTGGGGGCTGAATCTTTATATTTGGAGGGGGCTTTTGCTGAATGTTGATGTTTTGGAAGTTATTGATCTGTGTCTTGATGTTTGGAGGACTTTTGTGCTGAATTGTGGTGTTTTGGAGGTTCTTAGAGACACAAGATGCCCAATGACCTAATGAGATGAACTTGGGCAAGGAGGAACTCCCAGTCCAAGGCACTCTCATCTTGTTTTTTTCTCCAAACCAGGATTTTTCATTCCTAGGGCGTGTCTGGATGGAGAAGGAGGAAAAGCCCTGGAGATTCCGCACGAGGAGGGGCTGCAAACCCAGCCCAGGGAGCTGCAGGGAGGAAAGAGTCCCCCCTGAGCCAGGAAGGCGGCCAGAGATCCAGCCAGAGCTCAGAGCTGGTGGAGAAGCCTCATGGCAGGGAGAAGCCCCACAAGTGCTTGGAATGTGGGAAGGGTTTTAGTCAGAGCTTAGATCTGACCCAGCACCAGGTGATCCACACTGGGGAGAGGCCCTTTGAGTGTGAGGAGTGTGGGAAGAGCTTCAGCCACAACTCTGTCCTGATCCAACACCAGAGGATCCACACTGGGGAAAAGCCCTTTGAGTGTGGGGAGTGTGGGAAGAGCTTCAGCATCAAGTGCCAGCTGACGGAACACCAGAAGATCCACACTGGGGAAAAGCCCTTTGAGTGTGGGGAATGTGGGAGGAGCTTCAGAGGAAGCTCAGCATTGATTCGGCACCAGGTCATCCACACGGGGGAACGGCCCTACACCTGCTTGGAATGTGGGAAGAGCTATGGGTGGAGCTCAGACCTGAGAAAACACCAGGGCACCCACACTGGGGAGAGGCCCTACAAGTGTCCCCAATGTGGGAAGAGGTTTCACAGGAGCTCCGATCTTCTCAAACATCAGCGGAGTCACACCGAGGAGAGGCCCTTCCGCTGCCCCGACTGTGGGAAGGGCTTCAAGCAAAACTCCACCCTCACCCTGCACCAGCGCATCCACACCGGGGAGAGGCCCTACGAGTGTGGGGAGTGTGGGATGAGATTCTCATTGAGCTCAACTTTCACCCGACACCAACGGAGGCGCCACTAAGGGAAGCCCTGTGAGTGCCCCAAATGTGGGAAGAGCTTTGTGCGCTGCTCCAGCTCCATCCCCCATGAGAGGATCCGCATCGGATGATCCCCAGTGACCCCCATTGGGCAGAGCCCTGATGATCCGTGGTCCTGGTGATCCAAGTTGGAAGGCATCTGGCTGGGGGGCTCCACATCTTCCTGGTTCTCTGAGGGTACCTAGATAAACCCAGAGGCAGGAACCTCCATCAGGACGCAGGCCTACAATGGGAATTCCTTGGGAAGAGCAGATTTGTCAAATTTCAATCCCATAAAATCTTTTGCATTCAATCCTATCTTCTGGTGACATCAAGGAGTACTGAATGGTCCCTGAGGTATATTCTGGGTTGACTATTTGGTGCTTGTATCCCCAGTCTGTTCTGTTTATGCTGAATAATAAGTTTTACACCTTCAAGACCTGTCCTGAGAGTGAAGGGGTAGAGAAGCAGCATGCAGTTTGTTTTCAGAAACTGCACTTGCTCCTCCACATTCCTGCTCTGGGACTGTGTTGTCTGCGGATGGACAGACAGCGGGACAGAGCTCTCCTTTGCTTTTAGTTAGTTTTAGCTAGCTGAGCCAAACAAGTTCCTGAACTGTGGTGTTTTTTTCCCTTTTCTTTGGACCTGTTTAAACCTGCTCTGGCCTGAACACCAGAAGAGCACGGGCAGCTCACACCTGTGGCCCACCGGGCCGGGCCTGGGCCACGGCATTTCCAGCACCAGAGGGACTGATAAGGGACTGAGTGAGCTGAGCTACAGCCCACAGAGGGACTTGGTGAGTTTGTCTCTCTTTTAGAGCAGCAAGAGGCTTTACTGTTTTGTTATCTTTATTGAAAGATAAAAATATCCGTTCCAGAATATGCAGTTGATCTTCCCAGTTATCACTTCATTGACACGGTATTCCACATGGTATTTAATGGTCCTTCAAAATAAACACTTGAACACCAACATAGGTATCTAATCTGTTAACAAATGTGTGTGGTAAGGCTAATTCAATTTCTTCTAGGGTCTTTGCTGCTGGGGTCAGTTGCCTCTCATCAGTAGAGGAGGTGGTGCCTGACAGCAAATCATGCAATAGTTGCATCTGATGATTAGTTATGCCTAAATATGATCTAATCCAACCTATTAAACCAACCAATTTCTGTACATCAGTAGCAGTTTTAACATCAATGTCTAACTTCACAGGTTGAGGCATAACTTGAGTGTTAGTCACTAACATACCAGTATTTCCAAGGCATGTGTTCCTGCACTTTCTCTGGGGCAATGATCAGACCAAAAGCTTTCAAATTTGTTACAGCGCATTGTTTAAGAGCTGATAACTGTTGTTTGTTATCAGATGCCAACAAGATATCATCCATGTAATGATAACAGTAGCAGTTATTAAATTGCTCCTGCACTTTTGACAAGTCCTGTGCCACAAACCATTAACAAATAGTTGGCAAATTTTTCATGTCTTGGGGAAGTACCCTCCATTGATATTTTTTATTGGGTTCAGGGTTCAGCATGATTATGGAAGGCAGAGTAAAAGCAAATTTTTCTTTGTCTTGCTCAGCCAATGGAATAGTGAAGAAACAATCTTTCAAACCAATGACAACTATTTGCCATTCCTGTGGAATCATTGTAGGCGTAGGAAGGCCTGGTTGTAAAGCTCCCATTGTTGCCATTACAGCATTTATCTGCCATAAATCATGTAAAAGTCTCCATTTTCCCGATTTCTTTTTTATTGCAAAAACAGGTATGCCAGGAATGATTGTTCAATATTTCCTGCATGAAATTGTTCTGTGACGAATTCTTGCAGGGCAGTAAGCTTTTCAGTAGTAAGGGGCCAGTGGCCAGCCCAGGCAGGTTCATCTGTCAACCATATCAAGGCTATAACTGGACATTCATTGCCCTGCATCACAGTGGCCCCTATTAAAAATAAGTATTTTGACACCCCATTGAGATAAACAATGTCATCCCCACAAACTTTGAGGAGCATCGGCAACATAGGGTCTGATGTTAGCTTGTTGGCCATCAGGATGTTTCACATTAATTACAATGGCTGACAGGCCACCTGTTGTAGCACCACCCAACCCCAGAAGTCCAAAACTTGCATGAGTGAGAGGCCACGATTGAGGCCAGCAAAGTCATGAGAGTATTGTGACATCTGATCCAATGTCAATCAAGGCTGTTACTGATATGGTTCCTGGATGACATCCGCTGGCGGTGAGGATACATGTCTTTTCTGAATGGTTCTCCGTAACTTTCTCAGCCCAGAACACTTGAGGTACTCCTGTTGATCCACAACTTCCTGTGCCATGACTTTGGTCCACTGTATTCAGAACAAAACTCACAAAAGGTACAATTTGAGCAATGCAAGTTCCTTTCTGAATAGTGACAGGAGGGTCATATATGGGTACCATAGCATGAATCTGTCCTAAATAATTAGCATCAAAAGGTCCTAGATGCACATGAATACCTCTAAGTGTAGTTCTTGATCTTCCCATCAAAAACGCACTCAATCCCCATCCTATTGGACCATAGGCATCGAGGGGCACTTTGCACATTTCTTTTGTCAGAATGGTTACTGTGTCAGCGGTGGGTATATCAATCCCTGCAGACCCACTTGTTGCCCCTGAGTATTGTTCACAAATGTTTAGCTTTGCAGTGCTGGGGAGGCCCATATTTGCTGCTGTGGTTCTTGGGGTATTTGTTTTCCCACATGCCCCTTTGCGCTCTTCTTCCTGTTTCCCTGCAACAGCTGACCATTTGCATGATATTTACTCCTGCATTGTTTAGCATAGTGCCCAAATTTAGCACAATGGTTGCACATAACGTTGCTGCTTGCATTTGATTTAGATGTTATTTTCTGGGTATTACACTGTGCCCTTACGTGCCCTTGCTGTCCACAATTATAGCATTTCAATCAAGGTCTTAGAACTGCAGCAAGAGCTGCTATTTTATGGTCTACTGAATCAACTTTTGAGCAAGCAGTAATCATTTGAGGCAATGTGGGTTCTCCAGGTAAAGTGTCAATAATCTTTCTGCAGCCTGAGTTTGCATTTTCTTTAGCCAAATGTATACAGAATTTGTGTCGCAAAGATTCATCATCTACCTGTTTTTCAATAGCTGCAGCAACCTCTTCCACAAATTGCAAAAATGGTTCTCTCATCCCTTGTTGTATAGTATCATATCTCTGTTTTGGAGCTGCCATTTCCATTGATTTAATTAAAGCACTCGTGCCAATTTGCTGAGCTTGTGCCAAAATTGAAGAATCCCACCTTGCCTGTGAATCTGGGTTAGCAAAAGGCCCAGTGCCCAGTAGGGCATCAACACCCACAGCATGATGAGGGTCGTGTTGAGGCAACTGCATATTTGTTAGAGCTGTGCGCTCAGCCACTCGCCTCCAAGTTTCTTAAACTACACTGTATTGTACTGGCTGGAATGAAATAGTAGCAATATGCATGATGTCATAAGGTGCAAGCATATCTGCATTAATTACACATATTAATTGCATTACCTCTGAGGAATTAATGCCATACTGAGCCACTTTCGATTGGAGATTTTGCACAACTTTCCAGGCAAAGACGTGATGACTGTCATCCTGCCCTGTTCCAGGAGCTGCTTTAAAAACTGGAAAAGCCATAGATAGGGTTATCACAGGCAACATTTGCATTAGCACTGTTCTCCTGAGGTACTCTTGGAGCACCTAATCTTTCTATCATGTTCCAATTCTTTTCTTCAGCTGCTTTCTTCCTAACAAATTCCCAAAATTCCTGAGGCTGTTGAGGAAGCCCAGTTACTTGACATGGGGGCAAAGTCCATGGGGTAGTAGAGCTACAGCTATTAGAAGGTGAACTGTCAAAAGTTCCCTGCCCCAACTCAGATGTTACTGCGGGCGACTCATCACTTGATTCGCTGTCACTGTCACTGTCAGGTAACGGAGGATACGACCTTGCAGATTGTTCATGCAGCTCAGAGGGGAGCGAGGGGGCAGATGGCTGGGCTAGAGCAGAGGGAAGCAGGGGGGCAGAAGACTGGGTTTCTCTCTCTGCTAAAGACATTTCAGCTACCTGGTGCAGTGGTGTGGCACCATCAGGAGCTGCTGCGCAGCTGTGACATAAAGAGGTTTAGGAGTCTGAGAAGGAGATACTATGGCAGTTTTCCCAGAAGCTTTGGCAGCTTTCCCAGAAGCTTTGGCATCCAGCCCAGAAGCTCTGGCAGCTTTCCTGGAAGCTTTGGTAGCCTGCCTGGTAACTTGCATGGCACCTGCACCTTCTTCAAGGATAGATTCACCAAGTTCCCCATCAGAGGCCCCCTCTGCCTCATCCCCTTCATCAGTTTCTGTTATCAACACTGATTCTTCATCTGCATCCTGCTCTGTTTGTTCTCGCTCGGTTTTCCATTCATTTAATGCCTCAAAAAGCAATCCCCAGGTAACAGCTAGATCAACAACAGTTTTATCTCCCACTCAGATGACTTCCTACAGTCTGTCCCCGACTTTTTCCCATGCTTTAACACTAAATGCTGTGTCAGGATCAGTGCCAAAATCCTGTGATTTAGCTCACAGCAATATACTATGAAGGGCATAGTCTGAAGTATTAATTCCCTTATTTCTTAACAAAACTTTCCATGTAGCCAAAACAGTCTCTTCTTCATTAGATAAATTATTTCCCATTATTACTAGTTGGTGGCTCACCTACTTCCAGGTGTCTTGATAGGAGAAAATCAGGTCTGGACTTCCCTGTGGCTTCCACCCGCCATTCTCAGCTGCACCAACGCTGCCTCCCCCACTACGTCCCAGTGAGTCATGGCTGCCAGTCTCTAGGAGCCCGTATGGGTCCAGATCAAGTATGTTCTTAAGGGTGTTGAATCACGTTGGGGTTACCAGATGTCGCTTTCAAGGCAGTCATGACACAAGGCAGAGACCACAAGCAGTCTCAGATGGCAACTCTTTATTATCGAACATGGCTGACCTTTTATACACTTTCTAATTGTTTATACTTCTTCTACCCTAACTATTGGCCACAATAAGTCAACATAATATCATTGGGGATAAGTTACAGTGACTTCAACTAACTTTCTAAAAATACTTCATCCAGCTGCAAAGTTCTCTTCTTATCTTTCTTCAATTCCTTACTTCTCTTGGTCTCCTTAGTTACAGCCTTGGAGAGAATCCTTATCAACTTCTTGCTTCTTACCTTTCTTCTCACTCCTTTAGCTAACAGGCCCGCTGTTGGCCCCTTCCACACAAAGGCATTTGCTATAGCAGCCCCCACAGTAAGGTTCATTAGTAACGGTTGCCCTATGCTGAAGGCACACAGGTGGTTACATGCCTCTATCATTTACAGCAGGATGGGCTCCTCCTTAGACAAGGAATTCAGAAGTTTTTTACAATTCTCATTAGCATTTTCAGCAGCTAATTTTGAAAGCAACACCTGTCTGGCAATGTCATTCTCAATTTGTCTTTTAAGAGCTTGTTTCAAGCAGCCATTGAATTGCATATAAGGCTCCACCAGTCCTTGCTTTACATAAGTAAATACTTTTTGGGGGGCTCACAGCATCAGGAACCTTTAAAAATGTGCTATGCACAGCTTCAGTAATACCCTCAAGGGCCTCACTAGGAATGTGGGTTTGCCCAACAGGGTCTGAGTGGCTTCCTTCTCCGGCCAGGTGGTCAATCATGAGGGCTGCAATATTCTGGTTTGCATGTCCCACAAATTTCACAAGCAAAGCTTCTAACCCCTTTTTCCACTGAGCGTCTGTGGAGGCCAGTGGGCCTACAGAACAAAGGCCATTATAGGCCTTTGGACAGACCCCAAGTTGGAGAAATCTCCCCTGTTCAGGGCAATTGAGCAGACCCTCTTCCAGGATGCTTTGTTGTATATGCAAATGTACCCAGTTCTACCTCCCTGGTTGTACTGTTGGCCTCTCCCTCCCTTTTTCCTTATATTTATGTCCTTGAATGTTCTCCCTTCCCTGCTTATCCATTGGCCCCATATTGCCTCAGTGTCCCACCCTCTTTACCCTATTGGTTGCCACCCCTCATTTCCCCTCTGTACTGCCCTGAGCCCTCAGCCCATTGGCCCCAATGCTCTGCTCTGCCCCCCCATGTCCCCTGTATTTAAACCCGCACCCTCCACTGTTCTTTTTGTCTTTGTCTCTGGACCCCTTTGTGCATGGCTGGAATAAACCTCCTTCTCTGACCTCCATACAAAGACCCTTCCCATTTCTTTGTCGTTGGTGATTCTACAATTGTGTGCTGCAGTGATTGTGTGTGTGTGTGTGTGTGTGTGTGCCTGTGCCACCGAGCGGCTTCATTACTGGAGACACTTCTGGAAGGTCACGGCTCCGCTGCCTCTCTCTCCACCACCAACGGGTTTGTGGCTTGTGACAGCTGGCAGCCTGAACAGGGACCTGTTCGGAGCATTCCTGGAGGCGTCTTCAGTAGCTTTTTGGCTACTGAAGTTAAGCCATGTTCGGAGCAGCCAATTCCCAGAGGAGACTCCTAAGTTTTATTGGGGGAATCGCACAGGCGACCGGCAACGTTCTTGAGGCGAGAAGATTGGTTGAAGCTGACGGACGACCTGGAGAGGTTTTGTTGACCCACTGTCATGTGAGTACTATATTTGGGGGTCACCCTTTTTTGTCTTTCCTTTGCCTTCTTTTCCTCTTGGATGTTGGGAGGAAGTGTGGGGATGGGAGCCAAACTGATCCACCCACAGAGGGAAGTTTATACCCAAGTTAGAGGAATCCTTGTTGGAGAAAATTTTCATTTTTTAAAGGGAGATTTAAAATGTTTTCTTCATTGGTTGTTCAAGTATTTTCCTGATGTTATGAGGGAATCCATTCTAATGAGTTCTGGGACCATATAGGAAAAAGGTTCTACATTCTTTGAATTAAAGGGGATCTTTCAGTGGGGAAATTTTATCCTTTGGCCTTATTGCTAACTCTATAGAAAATGTTGGGAAACATTCGGGACCCCAGTTTAACACCCCTTCTCCCCGTTCCTCCCCTCACATCCCTAAACTCTCTTCCCTGCCTCAGGCAGGATCGGGAGATGGATCCTGCAGCAGGCACAGGGTTGCTACCATCACCCTGACATCTCCCAGTGTCCTCTGTCCCCTCTCCAGGGCAGCACTGGCCATGCTGCCTTGGGCTCTCTCCTAACCCTCTTACCAATGCCCACATACCCAGTTCTACTACCCCCAGTTGTTCTCCTAGATGGTACCAGGAATGTGGCCAGCCCCGCCATCTTGTCTTCTCCCTCTCCAAGTTTTTCTGCCCTTTCTCCACAAAATGGTGCTGACCCCACAAAGGCAATGGCCATTTTGTCACCTCCCTGTTCTGCCAAAAACGACACCTCTGCCCCTCCTCCCACTTTCTCTATTCCTGTAATCGCGCCCTGCCCCTCCCTTCTGTGTCAGGAAGTGTGTCCATGTTGGGACTTCCCCTCTCTATCGGGAATCCCCTCCCCATTGTGCACACCAACCCTACCCCTTCCTCTCTTGACTCCTCCTGATGGTCCCTCCCATTACCATTCCCACAACACTGGAGCCAGAAGTGGTGATGACAGCGACCAGAAGGAGCCCATATTGGCTTCCACAGCTGCCCACAAACAGGCAGATTCTGGCTGCCCCAAGAGGCTCCATGCAGTCATCAAGTGCCCTCCATCCTCCTCGGAGGATGAGAGTAGGGATTCCCAGACTTGGATTCTGGTCCTGAGTCTGAGGATCACTGGGCCAAGCTGCAGAGGGAAGCCACTGGGAGGGCTCAGAGCTCACCAAAAAGATTGTGGGCTTGCCAATTATATGTAAACACAGCAGAAGGGTGACTGCAATCAATTCCTGGGAGCCGATCCCCTATGGGGAATTGAAGGAGCTCTGCAAAGTGGCTAAGGAATATGGTTGGGGGTTGCATTTCTTAAAAAAATTTCTGGAAGCCACCTTCTCTGATTGTGTCTTGGTCGTGCATGAAAATAAAAATATCATGAATTGCCTACTCTCCCTGTGTCACAATCCATCCTTACGAACGGGTTTCGTGATTGTTCATGGATTTGATCTCAGGGTGCAAAAAACCGACACGGTACAGGGGGGTTTGCAGTGATAATCAAAACAAATGCACCTTTATTGAATAACCAAATGCATTGGGGAGGATTTGGGGAAAAAAGGGAAAAATAAGGAAAAGAAGGAGGAAGAGAAAGGAAGGTATATAGCTACCAAACATAGAACAGCCAAGTCCTTTGATGGCCAGCCAATGGAGTTCACCAGGTCACGTCTGGGGAGATCTTGAAATCTCTCACTAACTCAGAGGTTTTTATTATGATAACTCTATTGAAAATTGTGAGGGAGGGGGGGAAACAGATACAATAAAGAATAGATGTAACAGGTAGTCCATGTTCTCAGCAGTAAACGAGAGCCATTGTCTTCTTGGTCCAGCGGTCACAACCTGCAGGCAAACATCTCGCTTTGGTCAGCTTGCCTCCCCCACACACCTGCCCCGGGCTGGGGGTTTCAGTGCCAGTCCTTGGAAGGAGCAGAGGGGCCTTTTCACATGGGGGTTTCATGTCTCACTCCTTGATGGAGAGGCTCCTTACATCTCAGTCTGTCTGTCATGGTGGTTGTAAAACAGGTGAGGGACCACCCAAGACTCAGAAGAAGTCAAGCCAGGCTGAGAGGTGGGACAGCTTCCAAGGCTATTGCTGCAAAAAGGCAAGATGCCCCCTTCTTCTTTCATTGGGCTCAGTGCAGCATACAGCAAACAACACCTGTGAACAATAGCTTAGCACTGTGCTCAGGTCTCGGAGCCATTGGCACGTAACTTTCTCCAACAGGGCCAGAAACTTCAGACAAGGGTCTTTTCTTCAGTGGTCCCCAATGACGATTGTGAGGCAGATGGGAGAAACTTTGGACAGAGTCTCACACCCCGGTCGAGTACATGCTGTGGGAGAGGCAGTAAAAAAGGCATCTCAAATCACTGGCGGACACATATTCAAAAGATGCCACCAAACCAAATTTAACCCTTGAACAAATGGCAAGAGAAGGTGACTTCCAGAAGCCACAAGACCAAGCAAAGGATTTACAAGAAGCTGCACTCAGTGGCATCACCACTGCTGCAAAGACATCCCTGCTCCTCACTCTCGACGACACCCTACATACACAGAGCTTCACTACCATTAAACAAGGGCAAGTGAAATTTTCATGAAATTTGTAGACAGACTTAAAGTTGCACTTGAGTGACAAATAGAAAGCCCAGAGGCCAAGAAGGAAGTGCTAAATAAAATGGCCTTGGCAAAGGCAAACAATGAGTGCAAAACAATATTAAGACCCAGAACCTACAATCAACCAGATGGACGAGTCCTGCACCAAATTATCTTCTACTGAACACACCGTGGCAAGGGCAATCTCTAAGGGAGAGGGCCTTTTTAACATCCCAAGACACTGCAAAATGTTTTAATTGTGAGGAACTGGGCCTTTTTTTGAAGGACTGTGCAGAATACAAAATGCCTAAAGACCAGCAGCCACCAAAGAGGTGCCATTCATCACACTGTATGGATTGCAACAGACATTCTAACAACTGTTCTCAGTTGTGTTATCACCAGTAACCTCACCACCACCAGCACCATTATCAGCCAAAAAACTTCCAACAGACTGCAGGGTGGCCCCGTGTGAAGACAGCAAATGGAAAGCTGTTTCACTGTACCCTCCCCACTATTCTGGAGGTCCAATACATGGGAAATTCCCGCGGAGCTCTTCATACTCCGAACAACAGACCAGAGTGACCAAGGCTTTCCAGCAAGTTCAGGTCAGGACATGACACCAACTGGTGAGTGCTTTGTCTATACAATTTGATGACTCTGCTTTCTATCGTATTCCCACCAGAAAATATGGACCCCTAGAGGGCCTGAGGGATGTGCTGGTAATAGGTAATGTATTCATGGACCAAATGAAATACATATTATAGTGGAAGTACAAACTGTTGGGCCAAGTGACGAAATCACAGTCACTTTCTGCTGCACAAAACCACCACACTTCCTGCACAGAGAGACTGTGATCGCCCAAGCCTTTTTATTGCCATTAAGCATAGACAATATCCCAGAGCACCCAATGGCATTCTGGGTTGAAATCATGGGCCAAGACAAGCCCCTTATAAAGTGCAGTCAGTTGAATAAAGGTAATGACATCCACCTACAAGGGATGGTGGACACAGGGGCCAACGTTACTATCATTACACAACCTCAATGGCCCCTGAACCAGGAGCTGACTCCTGTCACTGGAGTCACCTCAGTGATTGGAGGAGCTGCCATCTCCATGAGGAGCGAGCGTATTATCACAACAGAGGGACTGGAGGGCCAAACTGCCACCATCAGGCCATTTGTAGTCAGGGCACCCACCACCCTGTGGGCCAGGGACCTGTTGTCCCAGTGGGGAGCTTGACTTGATATTCCACCTCTGTCCCGGGATTTCTATTTGGGGCCACTGCAGAGTGCACCACCCCACCATCACCTGGAAGACTGACACCCCACCGTGGGTGGATCAGTGGCCCCTCTCAACAGAGAAATTACATACCCTCGAGCTTCTTGTGGAGGAGCAGCTCTCCAAGGGCCACATTGTACCTTCCAACAGCCCTTGGAACTCCCCTGTCTTTGTTCTCAAAAAACCTGGCAAGGACAGGTGGACACTCCTCCATGATCTTTGTAAAATTAACGAAGTCATTGCAGTCTGGCCTTCTCTCTCCCTTCATGCTTCCCCATTATTGGAGACTGGTGGTCATAGATATCAAAGGCCACTTTTTAAATATTCCTCTCTATCCTCGAGATGCTCCCAGACTCGCTTTTTCCATCCCCTCCCTGAACAGGCACATCTGAAGCGGTACCACTGGCAAGTCCCCCCACAAAGTGAGAAAAATTCACCCTCTATGCCAGTGGTACATGGCCAATGTCCTATCTCCCACCCAAAGGACCTTCCCAGATGCCATCATACTACATTAGATGGATGACATTCCATCGTGGTTTGAAAAGACAGATGTCTGCTAAGGAAGGCAGGAGCTTCCTGTGAAATGGAAAATGTAATCTCCCTCCCTCTGAATTATTATAATTTTGAAATTAAAAAGCTCTCAAGAAAAGATATGGGAATAAGAATACCAGTTCTTTGCTAGGAAAACTAAAAATACAAATGCAATAGTACAAACAAAAAACCCCACTGGCAGAGTCAGAATATGACCTGACACCCTGTGGGTCAGTGTCATTATAGGGTATGACACAGTATAAAAGTACATGACTCCATCAAATGGGTGCAAGAGAGAAATTTATTAAACCAACGTAGCTTTTATAGTTCTTCCAGATATTTACACCCATCTAACACATATACAATGCCCATTGGCCATAAAAGAGAAACAAAGTGCCTCGTAGGCGACCAGGGAGCCACGACACTCTGGGAGCCAGCCAGAGTCCATATCTCCCAACTTTCTCTCCTTCCTCTGGTCTCCATGGTAATGACCTTGGTTTTCCTTCAGGAGAGATATGGGGCTTCTCCTTATCTTCAGGAGGCCTTGCTAGCTCACAAGGACAGCACAGAATGTCTTTCCCAAAGGTCAGGATGGTGGTAGCAGTCCAATTAAATGGAGGCTGCAGTGCTCCTGGAGTGACAGGTGGGGTTCTGTTGAAGCAGTGATCCTGTAGAAGGGTGGAGTTTTCCTCTCAAGGTCCAGTGGTGGCGTAGATGGGCCTGGACTTCTCCTGGGAATGCAGTGGAAAAGAAAGCTGCTCCTCTGGGAATCCAGTGGGAAAAGGCTGTCTCTCTTCTTCCAAATGTCAAATTATATCCAGGTAGGAGTGCTGGGCTCCTCCCTCTGGCCGGAGCATCTCACAATGGGATGATGAATTTTTCATCAGTCATGCAGTGACACTCAAGGGCCCAATAACAGAAGATATCTCCCAGAGGGGGGGATTGTTGAGGAAGAGATAAAGTAAACTGCTGTAAGAGATGGTCTGAAGTTTCCCTCATTTGCCTCACGACCATCACAAGGACAGAGAGGAAGACCCTGAAGACCCTGGCTGGAGTTCTGGCCTGGTTGGGGTGGATGCTCGCCAAGTGATTGTTTGCAGCTGTGCTTGCTGTGCCCCCACGTTGCAACTGCTTCGAGCAGGGGCTGACAGGGAGCGGCTTGCTCTGTACACTTACACCTGCTTCACCATCCCTGCTCATCACAATGGCCCATGAATTTCCCCACCTCTTGGCCAGATGAACTTTCTGGGGTAACTCTGGTGATCCCCCCATAGAAGATCCCTCATCTGCCTCACAAGCACTGTAAGAGAAGCCTCCTCCCAAGGACTGAGACTGAGACCCTTAAAATTCTAACACAGGGGCGTGGGCCTGACTGAAGTGGGATGTTTGCCAAGTGTTGCCTGCAGGTGTGTTTGCTGCACCAAGACTGGTTTCTCATAGACACCAATCCTGAAAACAATGGGTCTTGCTCACCGCTGAGATTGATTTGTCCTGTTTTGGATCATGGACTTTCTGTACTCATTTTCAATAGACTTATTCTCCATTGTCTTTTATCTGTTCTCCCCTTGGTGGATGACTATAAAAGACCCCTGAGTTATGCAAAGAATTTGAGATTCGCCCCAACGTGACAAGATGGATCTATTGGCTGGACCACGAGGATTTTGTCTCTCCGTTGGTAGCTATTCCCACCCCTGTCTTTTTCTCTCTCCCTCTATCCTTTATCTCCTTTCTAATCCTTCTATTGCTTCTGCTGTGGGCACTCAATAAAAGGTGCATTTGTTTTGATCAAGACTGAAATCCCCTCTCTGTTGTTTTTGCACTCTGAGATCAGTTAATGAACCATCACAACCCCACTTGTATGAGTGGATCGTGACATTAAATTGGCGTCATGGACAGGATTCTGACAGACAGAGGGGTTTGCAGGGTTGTGTGTAGTCTGTAACAGGGGAAGGATGTTTCTCTCCAGCCGCACCGAGCCCGATACCCTGAAAGGGGTGAGCGGTTGTCTAAAAAGGAAAGGGAGTGACTCAAATTTCCCACAAACTGCACATGCCTAGGTGAAAAGCACCCCCATACTCAATTGAGGGCTCTGCCTTCAGAATTTCACAAAAGATCTCTTAGTGCAAAAAGGGAAACTGTTTTTGTGTATGTGTGAATCTGGACTGTCTGGGAAGTGAAGGGACTACTTGAAGTAACTGAGTAGAATCTCCCAGGCACACTTAGTCTCTTCACCCACCCAGGGAAGGAAGGGAAACACAGCAGAGGCTGTGTGGTTGTGTACCTTAAGTCTACACCTCCCTGTCATGGTTTTAGTCCCTTCACAAAATGACGGAAAACCTCAGCGCAAAAGTTGAAGCTGAATTTTATGCTCTACGAGCCAAACACAATGCCAAACCTTCTCCCGGAGGAAAAGAATGGGCACAAAGTAACTGATTTAATTTGGAAAATGTTATTGATGGAGTACGTTCCTTACAACATGAAATAAAATTTAAACTGGGCAAAAATAAAACTATTCTCTGCTCAGTTTTGGGAGCTTGTCTCACAGCAGCTATAAAAACTCTCTTAAAGTGAAGAAGTGAAGAAAAAACTAAAATGGACTCCCTTCAAAGCCTAGTTGAAATTTGGAAAAAAAATTAAATGAAGAAAAGAATGAGATCCATCTGTTACAAGCTGCCCTTAGAGAGGAACATGTTAAGAATTCACTGAATGCTGATTCCTCAACACAGGCAGAGGAAAAGAAACTCCTCACATTAAACAGATTTATCCCCATAAGGAACTAGAGGCAGCAAAAAAACTGTGGAGAAAACTGCTGCCCTCATTTGAGATCCTTGGTTAAAACAGAATATAATTATATTAATGATGAAGATTTTGAACCACATATCACAACTAAACAAATACCATTCAGCACTACCAAATTGGCTGAGCTGAAGAAAGAATTTGGGTGCCTCCCACAAGAATCGGAGATAGAATACGTCTTCCAAGTGTCCCTCACTGGTGAAGATCAAATTAAATTAACTGAACAGGTGGCCAGTGGGTACTGGGGACATGGAGTTTTCCTAACAACAGGAGATAAGTGTGACACGTGGTCCCTAACACAATGTGTGCCTTTCTGGGCCAGGGGAATTAATCCTTTGGAAAGGGGAGACCCTTTAGCTATAGTCAGTACCCCCGACCAGCTTTTGGAAGGCGCCCACAAAGCCACCTGCCTGCAAATGATTCATGAAAAAGGTTGATTCCTGGTTTTCAGTCACCAGTGCAATTACCTGTAAAGCCTGAAATTATGACTCCTTTAATTTGAGGGCTTCCTAAACCTACAGCAATTATTTTACAGAAAACCATAATGGCCTTGGGTCCCGTAGAGAGACTAGATAGATTCCTTGGTAACCCCACTGACCAAACTGGATCTACTGATCCTGGTTTCACTCCATACTCCATCCCCTCACAGCCCCCAGCTTCTCAATCTGATTCACCTGCCAGTAGCCATAAAGTTTGGACATGGAGTGAGGTTGCAGTAGATTTGATTAATTACAGTAGATGATATGGACCTGTAAAAACCCTGGAGGAGAAATCAGAAAAAACAAACGGTGTTTGGTTTATCGGGGCTCCTCACGGTGAAAATTTAGGGAAGGGAAAACAGATCTCTAACCACCACCATTGGTGGTTGTTGGAAGTTAAAAGGGGGGTCCCCAGAGAGGTGATGGATGGTTTGCCCCTTGATAAATTACAGAAAATAATAACTAATTGGCACTATCAGAAACCGAATTTATCAGTTCAACCCAGTGCACCCCTCCCTTCTCAGAATCCAGCCAGTGAGCCAAAAGAAATCCTCTCCCAGCCTCTCCCTCAGAATTTAGGATGTGAGCCAAAGCAAACACAGAACCAGAGAAACTAGGCTCTCCATCCCTTATAGGTGAGCAAAGGGCTGGAGCATGGATGTATCTGAGAATGCTCACTAAACATAAATCAGGAGATATATTGATCACAGCTATCACAGGCCTCAAACAGGCACTTGTAACCTTTCTGATTGACACTGGGGCACAAATCTCTGCACTAACAAAAAAGACGCCCAGAAGTGTAGAATTGTTCCAACAAAGAAACCATGTTGTGCTTTAAATGCCCTAGGAACTACAGAATCTATGAATGTGGCCTTAGTAAAACTCACACTCCATGGAGAGCAGAATCAATTAGTTGTCAAAATGGGGGATATTCCAAACAATTTATTAGGGATGGATGTTATTGCTGGGAGGCAGTGGGAAGATTCTGAGGGATTCCTGTGGTCATTTGGCATGCCACGTCTTAACATTAGACTGCTCCAAGCTGCATCCTCCTCACTGCCTAGCAAAATTACTCATGTAAAACAATACCCTCTACATTCTGGTGCCAAAGAGGGCATCAAACCAGTTATACAGGACTTGTGAGACCAAGGAGTGATAGTCAATACCCATTCTCTTTTCAACTTGCCAGTGTGGCCAGTTTGGAAACCCAATGAGAAGTGGAGGCTGACAGTAGACTTCTGCAGGCTTAATGCCAACACAGACCCTCTTACAGCAGCGCTCCGAAATTTGGCTGAATTAATGACATCAATTCAAGAAAAAGCTCACTCAGTCATGGGACCTATAGATGTCAAAGACATGTTTTTTATGATACCCATACAGCCAGAAGATATGGACCGTTTTTCCTTCACATGGGAAGGACAGCAATACACTTTCACTAGGCTTCCCCAAGGCTACAAACACTCCCCCACTTTGGCCCACCCTACTTTAGCCCAGGAATTAGAAAAAACACCCAAACCTGATCCTGTAGCTGTTTATCAATACATTGATGACATTCTGGGGGGGGGGGGGTGTGAAATAGAGGTAGTAGGGAAACATCAGCAGAAAATAATCTCTCACTTAGAAAGTCTTGATTTGCAGATGCTCCCAGAGAAAATTCAGAAGTCTTCTCAGGAAGTGAAGTTTTTGGGAATTTGCTGGAAAGGAGGTATGACATGTATTCCACCTGATATCCTAACCTCTTTAGATCAGATCAAAATGCCTGAATCCAGGAAAGATCTCCAGCAAGCTCTAGGATTATTCGTGTTCTGGAGAAAACACATTCCAGATCTTTCAATAATTGCCAGGCCCCTTCATGACTTGCTGAGCAAATGGGGTGAAATGGGATGGGACTCCTTCTCAGGAGGAAGCATTGCAATTGCTGTTTTTTGAAGCAACAGCTCACCAAGCACTGGACCCTGTCCATCCCACAGATCCCTTTCAGGTGGAATGGGGATTTGGCTCCTCAGGGCTGTCAGTACACATTTGGCAGCAGGGTCCTGAGGGTCCGATGTGTGGGAGGTTAAGATATTGCGATGTTACGGTCAGGCAGAACCCCTCCCCTTTTACTGTTACCTTTTACCGTTAACCCCTGTTATAAATGACCTGGTTCAACTGTTAATCAAGGCCATTTTACCGTCCACCACATTGGTGTGTGCGTGTACTTGGTCCGTGTGGCAAAGGTGCTGCCACCAAGCCGTTCTTGACCCAGGACCCCACGCCCCAAGTGTCGGCAACAAGTGGTGCCAAAACCCGGGACAATCCGGGAAGCAGGAACCGCCTGGGCGAGTGAACGGCAGCCGGAGCAGCAGGACTGTCCCCGGCAGGGAGGACGCTCCCAGAGGACCGGCGAGAGGGGAAAGTCTCGCGCTTAGGACCGGCAAAGGAGGAAGTCTGGCGCCGAGGACCTGCGAAGGAGAAAATGGAGTACCTCCCAAAGGTCATTTTTAAAATTCATAGGCAGTGGGGCATAGACTGCGAGCCAGGAGATTTTATCCTCGTAGTGTTGAGGCTCCTGCGGATTGGGGTTATTGGGCAGCTGGTGGATATTTTCCACCTCAAAGTGTGGGATAGTTGTACCGGGGCCCTAGCAGAGGAGGCTTTGTCCTCAGGCTCGGGGTGAAATCTTAAATTATGGGGCAGAGTCACACAGGCTCTGCGAAAAGTTCAGCAGGAGCAGGAAATGTGGAAAACCACACAGGACTGTTTGCAGGCGGGGCCCCGGCAGGGTGTGGGGGCGGCCGCACAGACTGCGGGTGATCGTGAGTCTGCCGAGTGTGGGGATTTACAGCCGCGGGGACGCTCTTCGCAGCTCCCAAGCTCAGGCACGCTGGCTGCGGGGAAAAAGTGGTCATTTGGGACGGGCTGCTAGAGGAAGCGCGAGGTGCAGGTGTTAACTTAGAGACATGGGGTGCTGCCATTGACTCAGAGGCGCGGGCCGCTGCCATTGACTTGGAGGCGCGGGGCGCTGCCATTGACTCGGAGGCGCGGGGCGCTGCCATTGACTCAGAGTCCGAGGGAGCCTGGGCGGGGCCTCTGCCTTATGCGCCACGGGGTGGTGGGCGCCAGAAGGGGGGGATGCGGACACGGGCGTGATCGGCAGAGACGGAGAAGGTCTGCAGGACAGCGCAGACACGCGCAGGCAAAAAGGAAGGAAAAGACACGGAGGGGGAGCTGACGCTGCTTGAAGCATGGGTTGGAAGTCTCATTACAAGGCACTGGCCTCCCCCAGCAGGAGGCAGGGCAAGCCTAGAGGGAGGGAGCGGCCCAATGCTAAGACAAAGGGGCGAGGTTGAAGCCTGACAGAGGGTTTTACCAATTCCATCTGGCCAAAAGATCAAGTGCGCATCCTAGCAACTGCCCTGCTGGCTTTAAATCAGTTCCCTAGGGGAGACAAAACAAAAAGTCCTGCCCAGAGGCACTGGGCCACCCGGGCACTAGAGGAAGGCCCACAAGTCATGATTAAAAATTAGTTAGGAGAATGGGAAACGGGTTGGAGGCTGGTACTCACAGGGCGAGGGTACACAGCTGTCAAGAAAAACAGTAAAATTAAATGGTGCCCGCTTAAGTCGATAAAACTGGATCTTCAGGGCAAAAACTAATGAAATTTGTAAAGCTTGTTTTGCAGGACTGAATCCTCAGACGCCCCCATGGCCCGTATACCCCGCTTCCTAAAGGCTGTGACGAATCATCAAGCAGCCCAATGGCAGACCATACCGGGGTCGTGAAAAACTCAGTGACCAAACTAAAGGAGAGGCCGGCGCAGAGATGGACTGGGGGAAAAAAGCTCAACAAAAATGTTATCAGTCATGGTTCACATAAATGTTTTTGAAAGTCTTGTTTTAAGTGGTATCCATCAAGTAGAGTTCGAACTCTGGCCAGGTTCTGGCTCTACTTGAATGGAATGATCGCCAATCAGCCCAGAGTTTTTCTGCGTCAAAAGGTTCAAAGGGAGTTTTGGAGAAACGTGAATCCAGACATGAGTTCTCAACATCACTCTTCTTTTAAGGTCAGCTGTCGCAGACTCTGGGAGGATAGTTCGGTGCTGTGGTAAATGTGTGATTTCAAATCGTCAACTGTGTTAACAACTATCAGCCAAAAAACTGAGGAAGTCCTGCAAAGATATCCTAAGTCATGGTTCAGTCAGCCCCCATGACTGATTGTCCTTGGTTCTACCTTATTAGGCCCTATTATTGATCTTGGACCTTATATTTCAAAGAAGTTAGCATTGTTTATTAAAAACCAGTTAGAAATAGTTACCATTTCACCATCCACCACACTGGTGAGTGCGTGTACTTGGTCTGTGTGGCAAAGGTGCTGCCACCGAGCCGTCCTTGACCCGGGACGCCACGCCCCAAGTGGTGGCAACACCGAGGAGGCCTGTTGGTTTCTATTCCTGTGGTTTCAAAGATGCTGAGAAAAGATACACTACCTGGGAAAAAGGATTGTTTGTGGTTAGCTTAGCTCTCATAGAAGTGGGAAAAATTGCACAACAACAACCAGTTGTCTTGAGAGGCCCTTTCAAAGTTATTAAGACAGTCACTACTGGGACCCCCCACCCCACCCCCACCGACAGGGTGGCCCAAAGGGCCTCAGTTGCAAACTGGTATGCTCAGATTGAACATTACTGTAACATTTTCTCAATAACAGAAGGAGCTGTAAAAAATTTAGCGCTACAAGAAACTGAGAACTTGGGCAGCAGCCATGACAAACCTGCCTCTGTAATTAAAACATCCCCTCCTTTCTCCACCAAACAATCAGCAAATTCTTGGTTCCCTGATGCCTCTGCTAAACAGGAGGGGAAGGTGTGGAGATACAGGGCAGCAGCCCTCCACATTTCCTCTGGTGAACGAATCATTACCAAGGGAGAAGGCAGTGCCCAGGTTGGGGAGCTGAGAGCTGTTTGGAGTGCTTTCCAACATGAGGTACAGAATACCTCTCCTGTCTGCATCTACATGGACTCCTATGCTGTGTATAAAGGATGTATTGAGTGGCTTCCTTTTTGGCAGCAAAATGATTGGGAAGTTAACAGAATTCCAGTATGGCAAAAGGAAAAGTGGCAAGAAATTTTCAACATCACAAGCCAAGGGAACTTTGTTGGGGTGGGCAGCCTTTCACCAGACAGATGGAAATCCAGCAGGAGAGTGGAACAATAAAGCTGATGATTTAGCAAGACTAAGTCCCCTGAAAAAGAACAAATTACAGAGGACTGGGATCAACTATTGTCGGGTTCGGCTCTCTGTCTCTGCCCCGACACGGGTAGGGTGGTTCTTGGGTGGCACGCACTTCAAAGGACGAGTCTGGACTCTTCAGCTTTTCGATCTTCAGATTGTTTATTGTTTCTTATCTACAAAATTTTCTGTCTGCCCAACAGAGGTCTGATCTGCAAGGCAGCCAAGGGCACTCTGACCACCCATGGGGCGGTCATGTTTTTTTATACTAAAATCTACAAACATGATATTTACTTTTATTTTCCAATACTTTTCACCCATATTGGCAAGTACACCTTCACCATAAACCAATCCCCAAGTGCCAACATCACCACAGGAGATGGAAGACAAGAAGAAGAAAGAAGAAGGACGAGACACGCCCTGATCCCCCCATCTTGTCTCCATAACCTCCCTGTACCAAAAACCTTAAAGTTTATATTTCACCCTATAAATGTGTCCCTTTTACACCCTTCACTCTAAAGTGATTCTCATGTCCTCAAACTGCTGTCACTTCTGTGGATGGATCAAAATCAAGCCACCAAGCACTCTTGGCAACATTCCAGGATTTCCGAGACCCCCCAAGGGTTCTCCTGGCATCTCTGGACATCGGGAGCGATGTGCTGAGTTCCCACAAACTATTAGAATAGCTGCATGTAAAAAGACAGCACACAGGTGTGAAAGATTTGTACAAGGAAGCTCTGGCCCAGCGTTGGCCTGTCACCAAGGAAAGGTGTAAAACATGCGTATCAACCTGTGAGCAATCGCAGACTGGAGACTGGAGAGACATCCTTTGGAAGATGACCCTCTGCATTTCAGAAAGGGTAAAGGCTTATGGGACGCGTGGCAGGTAGACTATATTGGACCCTTTAAGAAGTCAGGAGTTAAACACTTTGTGCTAGTAGGAGTAGAAATTGTATCTGGGATGGTCCAGGCCAATGCTTTTAAAAGAGCTACAGGAGATAATACTGTAAAAGCATTGCAGGGATGGTTTGGAATTTTCCCAAAACCACAGGAAATTCAATCTGATTATGGGTCCCACTTCACTGCTAGAATTGTACAGGATTAGGCAAAAAATGAAGGAATTAAATGGACTTTTCATACCCCTTACTACCCTCAGGCTAACGGGATCGTGGAAAGGACCAATGGTCTTTTGGAATGACTTTTGAAACCAGAGGAGGGAAATTGGGATGTTCGGTTATGGGAAGCTGTGAAAAGTGTGAATGACAAATGGGGGGGTAAATGGGTGTCCCAAAATCACTGGTTTTTGCCCCAGAGCTCCAACCATAATTGCCTCTCTAGGGAGACCAGATGATTTCAAGATTCCAGCACATTACCCTGGACAACCTGTTCTGGTGGACCTCCCTACTGTAGGGGAACTACCACTAGTGCTAAAAACCCCTCTGAATAAACATGCATGGGTAGCCTCTGATGCTCTAGGGAGAGAGCATCAGATAAATACACACTGGATAATTCCATCCTTCTAACTTTTTCTGTCCCTTAGTGGCAGGATTCTGTTGTGTTTACTTTTACAGAAGAACCCTGAGGGACATGAGGATCATCTGAACCATGATAACACTGGTGATACTTTTCTGCATCCTACCACAATTCCGTGGACAGAATCCTGCTGAGTGGTCGTGGTCTGAAGCTACCATCCATCACACTAATGTTCTAGGATCATGTCCTCAGTGTCACCACCTGAACCTAGAGCCTATAGTGCTGCATGACTCTGAGATATATCGCCCAAGTGAGTGGGGATGGGATCAGAAGGACTGGACTAGAGCCCTAACTGGAACAATTGGTGAGTCGATTGTGGTAGCGTGCAGAAAAGTGGAAGGATCTCTCTATGAGAAAGCCACCTCCATTGCAGGTGCTGGAAATTTTTTAGAACCAGATGGAAAAAACTATTTGCACATCCCTACAACAGAACTGTGTCCTACGACAAAGTGGGAGTGTACCAAACAAATTCCCCTCACTCTGTGCTGCTGGCAGGAGTACATTGGTAACTACACTTTAGGCCCCAGAACCAACAATGCAATTACAAAGGATTGTAGAAATGAATCTACTGACTGCTGGCATAATTTTACTTTAGCCAAACCAACTTATGTGACACGCTGTTGGCAAAATAACTTGACAAATCCATAAAGTTTAAAAGGCCTAGTTTACAAACTTAAGATAAATGCTATAACAAAGTCCACACTGAGTACAGTAGTCACACCCCAGTGGGTAGAAAGGACTGAGAGCACCCTTAGTCAACTTGATACTGAATGGCCTTGGTCCCAGGCTTTTGTTCATTTTTCCAGATCCACAGGAAACGTGAGGGATTTAAACCTATCAACTTTCATTATGCATGAAAATCAGATATACACTAGGCAGGAATGGGAAAACCAAAAAACCTGGCAGCTTCAAGGGATAGTGGGGAAAAAAATTAGTATAGGATCCGAATGATTAACAGAACTACCCATAGAAACGCAACCTCAATCGGTGTTTTGACAGATCAAACAAATAAGCATGAAAAGGTTTGTACGCACCCAAGCTTACAGGATTGTTGGCGCAATTTTACATTAGCACAAACCATAGAAGTGGTTTGTCTTTGGTCCAAAAAGTGTAGCCCTGTAGGGCCTACATTTTAAGTTTATAGTAAATGCTATAGCCGAACTTGTTACAATTTACACCACCACCACTCCAGCCCAACCACTGGTTATGCTTAGCCCAAGAATTTTTGAAAATGGACCAGATATAATTAGGAAAACAGGACAACAACAAATGCTGTTCAATCCAGCATGGTTTCTTAAACAAGTCAAATTGCTGATGCAAAGTAATGTCTCAGAAATTCAGCCGGCCTGTTCACCTTTTTTGCAAACTTCCTTTGAGGGTTGGATGACCTGGTTGCAAAAGCGGAACTCTTTTAAAAGACGGACGCTAAGAGACATAACCGGTGTTGTGGGAACAGGATTGGGAATTCTAAAGAGTATTGATTCAGAAGTATTAATGAATAAAATTGGCTGCTACAACTAGAGATTTGACCAAGTTACAACAACTACTGCAGTCATTGGCTTTAGGAACACACCAGTGGCTGCTATCAAACATTTTGACAAATTGGGAAAAGGTAAATGTAAACGACCACAAATTGGTAATTGATGCACTCGGTGCTACACAAAACAACATTTCTTTGGCTCTCAGCTGTATCCAGGCACAATTGTGGATGCAGTCAGTTGCTGCCTCAATGATAAGAGAAGGTGAAGAAGGCACTTTTCCTACTGAAATTTGGAAAATAATTAGGGACAGTGCCACTGATTTTGAAAGAGAATTCCAATCCTGGTGGAACCTGGTGAATTTTACTTACAATCCCATTACAAACACAGCCATGGCTGTTGTGTTAACCATACGTAATGCCTCAGTGCATTTGATATTTCCTATGATTGCATTAGGGCTGAATCATGATGGAGCTGTTCTCTATCCTTATGAGCATTGGGAATGGGCCCATCAAATTGGTGAGAAATGGCAAAATGTTAATTTAGAATCTTGTATTGTCCGAGAACAAGGGTTCATCTGTGAAAGCAATGCAATCATGGCTCAAGACATTTTTTCAGACACAGAGAAAAATATCTGTCATTTTGAAATTCATCCTAATGAGACTTCTGAAACAGTCCTTATATATATAGGCAATAGATGTGCATGCTTCAGAACTGCTTGTGATTTTGTATTTGTAGAGAATGTTGTAGTAGATACTAAAAATTATTCAAATTTTTGTGCTTGTAACTTTACCAAGATTACAGGATGTGATTTCTCTTATGAAGCTCCAGTTCACCTCTCACTACCCATTGCAATCCAACTACACTGATTCACAAACTGATGCCTACTCCTGTTGGGATGGATCTCACTTTGGTAAGACAACTGCTGCTCCATCGAGACTTAGTTGAAATCCTTGAGAAGATTGAGAAAAACGCACAGAAAGCCCTGGTGACTGTTCATCACAATGTGAGACAGATACCCCGTGTCATGGAAAGGGTGGAGAAAGATGCCGAGCATAGGGGGTGGGATACTCTTTTAGGTGGTCTCCTACTGCCATGGGTGTCCTGAGCAGTCTGTGTCATCCCATTGTTATCCTTTTGATACCAAATCTGTTTGGTTTTATTTTATCAGCAGTCCCATTCGTTATGAATTGGAGCAGGAAACAGCTGACAAGATTGACGTCTATAGTTCATGCACACAACTTGGCTGATGTCCTGTGCACTGTGAACATCCCCAAGACTTTGACACAAGGCAATTATGAATGAAGCATATGTGTTTTGGAATAATCCTAATTTCCATTTATGATTTTGTGGGAATTACTTTTGATTTTTAGTGAATTGGTTTAGAAAATCATTTTAAAGCTAGTGCTTATATTATGATTTGTTTATTGCTTTTGCTTTTGATATTTGTGATTTGTTTTGACCATTTGAGAATGGTTATAAAAATAATACTATTTTAATTAATTCACCATTTGAAAATAGTTATAAAATTGATACTGTTGTGATCAATATTAATTATGTTTGTTTATTGTCTCTCTTTTTTTTTCCCTCTTCTTCCTATCCTTTCTTTTCCTCCTTTCTCTCTCTCTCTCTGTCATGCTGTCCCTATTTTTCCGGGTTCTATTACCAACATACAGCGAGTCATGAAGACCTATCAGCGACACTCCAGAGCCCTGCTGATGACGATCCCTTCAAGACAATTGTGAGTCACGGGGTCATGTGAGAGTCTGTCTGAAATATCCCTCATCTGCCTCACGATCGTCATTGGGGACCACTGAAAATCTCGGGCTTTGTAGGAGAAAGTTACACAAGCCAAAGGCTTCGAGACCTGAGAGCACAATGCTAGATTATTGTTTTCACAGGTGTTGTTTGCTGTATGCTACACTGAGCCCAATGAGAAGAAGAAGGAAGCACCGTGCCCTTTTTGCAACAACAGCCTTGGGAGCTGTCCCACCTCTCGGCCTGGCTGGATTCTCCTGAGTTCTGGGTGGTCCCCCCACAGAAGACCCTCACCTGTTTTACAACCACCGTGACAGACAGACTGAGATGTAAGGAGCCTCTCCATCAAGGAGTGAGACATGAAACCCCCATGTGAAAAGGCCCCTCTGCTCCTTCCAAGGACTGGCACTGAAAGCCCCAGCCCGGGGCAGGTGTGTGGGGGAGGCAAGCTGACTAAAGCGAGATGTTTGCCTGCAGGTTGTGACCGCTGGACCAAGAAGACAATGGCTCTCGTTTACTGCTGAGAACATGGACTACCTGTTACATCTATTCCTTATTGTATCTGTTTCCCCCCTCCCCGGCAATTTCCAATAGAGTTATCATAATAAAAACCTCTGAGTTAGCCAGAGACTTCGAGATCTCCCCGACGTAACAGGCGGATCCTCAACTGGACTGGACCAAAGGACTTCATCTCTACGTTTGGTAGCTCTATCCCCCTCTTTCTCTCTCTCTCTCTTTTGTCTCTCTCTTCCTCTATCTTTTTCTCTCCCTTAATCCCTCTCTCACATTTTGCAGTGGTCATTCAATAAAGGTGCATTTGTTTCGATTATCATTGCAAACCCCCTTGTACCGTGTTGGTTCTTTTTGCACCCTGAGATCAAATCCATGAACCATCACGAAACCCGTCTGTTAGGACGGATCGTGACACCCCCCGAACAACCCTCCCCAAATTCCCCCCCAAAGCCCCCCCAGCACCCCCAGACCCCGCTAAAACCCCCTCAAGCTCCCCCCAGACCCTCCCCAAATCCCCCCAAACGTCCTCAAGACCCCTCCCCAAATTCCCCTTACGACCACTCCAGGACCCCTCACCTGTTCCTGCGCCTCCTCAGCAGCTCCCGGAGCCCCCCGTCCTCTCCCAGCGCCTCCCCTGCTCTCTCCAGCGCCTCCCGCAGGACCCGCCCGAGCCCGGGGCGGCTCCTGGGGGTCCCCGAGGGGGTCCCGGGGGGCGGAGGAGGTGGAAGGGGGGCGCCCGCTCCATGCCCGGCCCCGGGGTCAGGGGGCGCCGCTTCAGGCTCGGCTCTGATTGGCTGGAGCGGCGCGGGGAGGGCAGGAGTTGCAATGGAAAGACGCCCGGTGATTGGTTGTTTTCGTAGAGGGCGTGGTGATTGACAGGAGAGGGGCGGGAGAGGCGGGCTTTGCTGAGGAGAGGTGCGCGGTGATTGGTTAGTTCAGCTCGAGAGAGGCGGGCATTGCTGAGGGGAGACCTGCGGTGATTGGTTGGTTCGGCACATCAGAGGCGGGCGTATCTGACGGGAGGTGTGCGGTGATTGGTTGGATTGGCGCACGGGGAGGCCGGTGTTCCTGAGGGGAGGTGATTGGTTGGTTTGGGGCGGGGCGTCCGCTATTGGCTGGGAAAAGTCCGGGATTTTTAAGAGAACATTCCCGGTTTTCTGGGGAAAACCTCTCAGATTATTAAGGAAAAATTCCCGTTTTTTGAAGGAGAAACATTCCCTGATTTTTTGAAGCCACAAGACCCCCAATAACCCAAATAACCCCGAAACACTCGAAATAAACCCCAAATAACCCTAAAAATACCCAAACAATACCTAAAAGTCTGCCAAATAACCCCAAACAAATCCAAATAACCCCAAAAAACAAAAAAGCCCCTCAAATTAAACATAAAAACCCCCAAATGATTTCAAGTACACCTAAAAAAAAAAAACCTATACACCAACATAAACCCCAAGAACCCCAAATAATTCCAAATAAGCCCAAATTAACCCAAATAAGCCCAAATGATTCCAAAGAACCCCAAATAAATAGAAATAAACCGAGTAAAACCCAAGATAAACCCCAAATAGTCCATAAATAACCATAAATAAACCCCAAACAAACCCTAAATAAACCCAAATAAACCCCAAGTAAGCCCAGTTCCTCCCGTCCCCACGCCATAACAGATCCCGACCAATCAGAACGCGCAGCACTGATGACAATCCAGTTGCTGGGCAGAAACTCAGAGCACCGGCCCCGCTCAGCGATTTTCAGCGAATCCGCGCCCGGCCCGACTCTGACTCATCAGTTGCCAGGCACAGTCAAGGCCTCTCACTGCGTTCAATAATCAGAGACTGCGCGGGGTAATTTCCAGCCAATCAGAGCGTGTCTCGCTGATGACTCATCAGTTGCCAGGAGCGGAATTTGGGGACCGGGGGAAGGTGACCCTGAGGATGGGCTGGGGGCCCCAAATTAATCCAAAACGGGGTCGGGACCCCAAAACGGAGCAGGAGGGGCCTGGACCCCCAAACTGAGCTGAGAAGGGGATGGGACACCCTAAATTGATCTGGAAGGGGGGTGGGACCCCCAAACAGGATGAAGCCAATTTTGCTCCTGGAAGTTGTAAAGTAGTTTATGGATATGCAAAAAGTCTATGAATATGCAACAGGCTGATGTCATGGGAGACAAGGACCATCCAGCAAAGGTTGTTATGGCCACTGAGACCTCCGAGTTATTTCCGGGGACACCCTTAATTAATCTGGTTTTAATTCCATCAGTCTGTTGCATATTCATAGACCCTCATGCATATCGATAAACTCATTTACATATTTCAGGAACTATTTTACATGTTCCGTCTTTGGGAGTGTCTCCCCATTTCAGGAGCCTCCACTGAAATGGAAAATGTAAACCTCCTCCCTTAGAAGACGAAGAAGAAGAAGAAGAAAAGAAGAAGAAGAAGGAGAAGGGGAAGGAGAAGGAGAAGGAGAAGGAGAAGGAGAAGGAGAAGGAGAAGGAGAAGGAGAAGGAGAAGGAGAAGGAGAAGGAGAAGGAGAAGGAGAAGAAAAGCTGAAATTTTGGGAATCCAGTGGGAAAATGGCTGATCCTCTGGGAATCCATTTCTTACCCCCCAAAGACAGGGCAAAGGCAGGGCAGTGGGGTTTTTATAGGGTATCCCAAGGGTGGAGTTGGGGTTTGGGTCAGGGGAGGAATTCTTAGCAACACAAGAAGGATGAGATCAAATTCCTGCCTCTTAGCAACAGCAGCATTCCACACAGAACGTGTCCCTAAATCCTAAATTTCCTCTAAAACAACTGAGAAATTATGGAACTGCAGATATATTCGATCAATTTCCTTCATCTAACCCAGTTTGGGGTGTTTTTCAAGGATGAAGGTGAAGCAGAGGAAAATTAAGGCCAAACCAAAGGGCTAAGCAGCCAGGTGTGTTCCCAACATGGATCACAGGGAATGTGAGTGACCAGGGCTGTGCCCAAAGTGCCTCCTCCAGTGGGGGATGGAGCTGGAGCAGCACACAAAGCTCTGCCCGCACTCAGGGCACTCCCAGGGCTTCCCTTACCGGTGCCTCCGTTGGTGTTGGGTCAAGTTAGAGCTGCTGGAGAAGCTCTTCCCACACTGGGGACACTCGTAGGGCCTCTCCCCTGTGTGGATGCGCTGGTGGGTGATGAGGGTGGAGTTGTGCTTGAATCCCTTCCCACAGTCAAAGCACTGGAAGGGCCTCTCCTCTGTGTGAATCCGATAGTGCAGGAGGAGATGGGAGCTGGTCTGAATCTCTTCCCACACTCCCCACACTCATAGGGCCGTTCCCCAGGGTGGATCCTCTGGTGCACAATCAGGTCGCAGTTCCACCTGAAGCTCTTCCCAATCTCCACGCACGTGTGAGGCTTCTTCCCATCATGGAGCTGCTCATGGAGCACCAGCTCTGAGCTCTGGCTCCATCTCCGGCCGCCTTCCCAGCCCAGGCTGGCTCTTTCCCCCTCACATCCCCGCCATCTGCGTTTGCAGCCCCTCCTCATGTGGCATCTCTGGGGCTTTTCCTCCCCGTTGGCTTCCTGCGCCGTGGAGCCGCTCAAAACGGCCTCTGCCACCAGGTTCTGCCGCGGGCATTTGTCCTCCCTGCTCTCCATGCTCAGCTCCTGCTCTGGGGGAGGAAGGACAAGGACAGGATGGGATTTGCCTCCGTGCCACAGGCAAGGGCAAGGAGATCCCCCCAGGGCTGAGCTGCAGCCGGGGGCCCTGCTGGGCTGGGAGATGGAGCAGCACAGAGGGGAAAGGGGCACTCATTGCCAGCTCGGGGCTGTGCACAAATCACAAACAGGATAGGGCTGCTAGGAACGTGTCCTGAGCTGTTTTATTTCCCAGCATCTGTCTCATTACTTGGTTATGACAATGGTAAGTTGCCAGTTGCTCACATCACAGGTAGCAGAAAAAGAACTTCATGTTAAAATTTATTTTAAAAGGTTTTTGACCAATCATGGAAAGCAAAGCCATACTGACAGTAGTTCTATCCAAGCACTATAAGCACATTGACGGTTAAAACAATGCTCCCTTATTTCAAATACAATACCTGCTTGTAAGCCTTAAAACACAATGCACAGAGCTCCACTATTAAGCTTGGAACTTCCTAATATCTATCTAGATACACTTTTCTGCAGGTTAGGGAGTTATTCTAGATAAGTGTTAATGCACAGACCATTGTTCTATTTCTTCCTACTTTCTACTTCTTATATAACTTTTCTGCTGACCAATCTTATGGTTACTGCAAAGCTCTAATTAGTTCTACTGTCTCTGAGGCTTGTCTTTTGAAGCTTTTCCAAAACCCTGTGATTTTAAGCATTCAACAGACACTGATTTCCTCCTCACCTGCCTCAGTGACCCAGGGCATCTTCCTCTTCCTTGCAGCCTCCCAAGTGTTGGCAATGGGAAATCCTGGTTTGGGGAAAACAAGGGATGAGCACGTTGAGTTTGATGGTTCCTCTGCCCAAGTCCATCTCTACAAGTCAGAGGCCATCTGGGCTCCAGAAAAACCTCCCAAACACCAAGATTCAGCCCTGAAAAAGCCACCCAGGAGTTCCCTGTCCCTGGTCCCTCCCCTCTGGTGTTCGGGGGTTCCCCCTTGTTCCAGCTGCTGGGGTCACGCTTGGATTGGGGATCCCCTTTCTCCTCGGTGCCCGCCCTGCCCAGGCTGCTGGCAGTCCCAGCAATGCCAAAAGCTGCCCCCGCTTCGCTCTCCCCATTTCGGGATGCCGGGGCTGTTTGGGCTCCCAGGCTCCCTTCTCCCCTCATTCTCTGCTCTGCGCTGCAGCGGCTCCAAGGAGTCCCCCCTGCCCCTCTCCAGGCTCTTGAGGCTCCCGCCAATGGCGGCGCTCCCCCCTCTCTGGGCTCCCCACTTTGGGCTCCTGGGGCACACAGGGCTCTGCTCCTCCAGGCTGCCTCTGCCGGCAGCCGCCACCGCCACCCCCCGATGTCCCCCCAAGGGGCCTTTTCCGCTCAGCCTTGGACTTCTTCATTCTCCAAAATCCCCCCAAAAACCCAACCCAGGGACCCTCTGGATATCTGGGCCGAGCTCCCCCTCCCCGCTCACCGGCACGATGCGGGGGGGCGATGATCCCACAGGTGGGGGCTGCGAATTCAGGCAGGGATCGAAGGCGTGGTTCCCTCAGTTCAGCCTTGATCCGCTTTTGTCCCTCCTCTTCCATCCCTCCTCCGCCTGCTCCTCCCCCCTAGCCCCACCTCCTTTTCCCCCTTCATCCCCGCCCTTCCCTGCCTCCTCCTCCTCCCCCAGCAGCAGCCACACCCTCGGTGCCCGTTCCCGCAGCCCTCGCAGCCCGGGGCAGGAGCGGGGATGGAGCCGGGACAGGTCGGGATGGGCAGCGCGGGGCTCTCGGCTGCTCCCAGCCGCTGCGGGCGGGGGGAACCCGTCCCGGGCCAAAGGCGAGGCAAACTGGGCAAACTGGGGGCTGCACATCCAAACTGGGCCTTGCTGGGGACCCTGCCTGGCCACTGCCAGCCCTTGGGGCTCCTCCCGGCACATCCGCCAGGGGGGAACGCACACAGGGCTGGGGGATCCCAGCAGTGGCAGCACTGCCAGGGACTGGGCTGCACTGGGACCGTACTGGGAGTGACTGGGGCTGTACTGGGCTTGTACTGACATCATACTGGGATCATACTGGGAGTGACTGGGACTGCACTGGGCTTGTACTGACATCATACTGGGATCATACTGGGAGTGACTGGGACTGTACTGGGCTTGTACTGACATCATACTGGGATCATACTGCCATGCCAGGGCACACTGTGATTGCACTAATGGAGAGTGGGATCATACTGGGATCATACTGGGATTGTACTGGGAGTGAGTAGGAGCCTGCAGGGGCAACTGAGACCATGTTAGGGGCAAATGGGATATACTGGGAGTGACTGGGAGTCACTGTGAGCAACTGGGAACATACTAGGACCAACTGAAAGGAACTGGGTGCATACTGGGGGTGATTGGAAACTGCTGGGCTTACACGGGGATGAACTGGGATCATGGCTGGAGGTGACTGGGATCATACTGGCAGTGAGTGCCACTACACTGAGGCTGACTGCGAGTGCTTGTGAGCAAATGGGATCATACTGGAAGGAACTGGAAAGATGCTGGAGATAACTGGGGTACACTGGGATATACTGGGAGCGACTGGAAGGAAAGTGAGGGTGAAAGAGAGCAACTGGAACCATGTGGAGCAAAACTGGTTTATTCTGGCAGAGACTGGGAGCACACTGGGCTCATCTCTGGATCACACTGGGAGTGACTGGACTAATACTGGGAGTGACTGTGTGTCACAGTGAGCACACCCTGCACAGCATCCCCCATACTGGGCCTGACTGGGAGCAACTGGGAGCAAATGGCATCATACTGGGACTCACTGAGTTGATTGAGGAAGCAACTGGAACCATGCTGGCGGCAGCTGGGACCATGCTGGGAGAGACTGGAAGTAAGTGGGATTATAATTGTGAAAAGTGCATATTTTGTGATTGGGTTTTCGCAAATATGAAAATGAATATTATACATCTTGTGTTAGAAACTAATGCTGTATTAATTCTCTTAAGAAGTGGGTTAAATACAGTTTTAGGTTATAACATAATGTTAAAATAGAAACTATGCTTGGTAAGAGACTTTCTTTAAAGAAAGGACTTGCAGCGAGATAGCAGCCCCAGGACACCTAAATCATTCAGAGAAAAAGAATTTATTGCCCTCTTATCAGAAGAAATGAACTTCTTCCCTCCTCAAAGGCACTGTTAGGATTCAGAGGAAGAAGGTGGCACTGACCAGAATCCCATGTTTGAATGGAATTTATGCATCATGTATGAAGTGTAGGAATATGCAACAGGCTATTGTTTTTAAGGGTTAATCCTTTGTTAACAGGTGTCCTTTTTAGGGCTTGTGCTGCCCAGAAAAAGGTACCCGGACTCCATAACACTTTGTATTTGTTGTCTCATATTGTCCTAATTCAAATTGTCCAAATTTTTATTACTCTAATTGTATTACTATTATGATAATTATTTTATTACTATTAAACTTTTAAAATTTTAAAAACAAGTGATTGGCGTTTTTCACAATTTGGTAGCAGAGGATGGTTACCAACACCTCACTGCCGGTGCTTTAGGAGAGTCAGAGTGGGGAAGGTGCCCCCTGCCCTCTTCAGCAGCCTCGCTCTGTTTGCCCTGGGGTGACCGACAGACGCAGGTTATGGTGGACAAAAGGAGACAATAAAACAAAGACAAGGGAAAAAGGCTCCCTACAACCACGGCAATTGGCCCCCTAAGAGTAGTAATGTGCACGAAGAACATGGGAAGGAAAAGGGATTGGTAAGTATTTCTCAGGGGGGATGAATGTGAGCGAATGAGAGGCGGGCTGGTTGTGCCAGACCTGCCAAGTGAGTGCTGGAGTCTCCCAGGCTGCGTTTCTGACTTTCCACGGTAAGTGGCTGTCGCAGACATCTTTCATAAAAAATCCTTTCTTAGGATTTTTCCTTGTGAGAAGCTGCAGTTTCAGTAACCAAAGTAAACAATGGTTATCTGCTGCTGTGGAATGCAACAGGTGGACCCGTGATTGGTCTCCTGTGGGTGTTTGGATTTCTTCACCACTCATGGCAGAGCTGGCTCTTGCTCTCTGTCTGAGACACAGATCTTTGTTATTCATTCTTTTCTATTCTTAGCTTAGCTAGCTTCTCAAGAAACCTTTTCCTTTCTATTGCTTTTTAGTATAGTCTAATGTAACATATATCATAAAATAATAAATCAAGCCTTCTGATCATGGAGTCAACATTCTCGTCTCTTCTTCATCCTGAAAACCCTTGTGACCACAGTCACAAGTGGCCAGTAAAGAGACAAAGTGAATGTTAAAAGGAGTGAGAGAATCCCCCGGGGTAACTGGGACTGGGTCTCAGAGAGGGGCTGGACCCCTCGGAGGAAGGGAGCAGAGGAGTTTCCTAGCCCAATCCACTAGGAAATGGGACAAAAGGGGCTCCTAAAAACCTGCTGGGTTGAGGGATAAGAGTGCCCAAGATCATCCAGAATTAAAACCTGCTGGGTTGAGGGATTAATATTCCAAGAGCATTCAGGGTAAAGCAAAATTCTGCCGGATTGAGAATATGCTCAAGAGCATTTGGGATTGGACAACACAGGTGGATTGAGAAATAAAAAAAGTGTTGGGGAAGATGAAACAGGAAAGCCTTATAAATATGATTGTCTGGCAAAAGATTTTGACAATATAGAAACTATAAGCAAGATTGAAATCAAAGCAAGCTTTGAGATACCTCAGTTACTGAACAACTGGAAAACGATGGTATGGCTGGCTGAAGGTAATCCCCTTTTGATGGAACAATTCCCACTGCTTGCAGACAGATCCAAGGGTCAGAGCAGATCCTGCCAGCTTGGCAGAAGGGGTCCAAAGAGGAGTTTTTACGGTTTAAAATGTAACACAGTGTGGTAATGTAATGATTCTTATAGGCTGTATGTAAATGCTATAGGACGTGCATCTTCTACTAGATTGGCTAGTGAGAAATAGAATATTCAACACAGAAGATTTATTGAATTGTAATGGGAACCTCACTCTCTTACACTTTTACCCTCTTACTCTCTTACCCTCTCATCCTCTCTACCCCTCTCTTCTCTCGGGCCTGCTCCAGCTGTGCCTGGCAGCTCCAAGCAGGGCCCTGCACCCGGGCCCTTTGCAATAAACCGCAAGTTCCAGGGCCTGGCTGCAGAGATCTCTCGTCTCCGTCCGTCCCGACCGTCCTACCCCCCAATGCTCCTACACCCAAGAGCATCTGGGGTTGGCCAACACAGCTGGGTTGAGGAAAATCCAATAGCACCAGGACTGACCAGAAACACCTAAACTTGTAATAGGTGATGTGAATGTAAAAGGTACCTTATTGTTGTTGTGTGTGTGAGAGTGAGTCACACACAAAATCAGCCTCAGCTTCCCGGGCAGGTGGGAAGGGGGGGCTGTGGAAAGAGGTGTGTGTGACCCACAAATAAGCCATTGTCCCTTGGGTGGGTGGGGGCTGCGACAGAGCATGTGTGTGACTGCAAACGGGCCATTGTGCCCCCGGGCCTGTGAGGGGGCCGTAGCTGAAGAGTGTGAGTGACACAAATCAGCCTCACAGGTGAATGGGCACCGGAGGCAGCAGAGTCAGGGCCCTCCCAGGAGGCCGGGAGATACTGAGACCCAGAGGCCAACGCCAAGGGGAGGGGGCCACAGGGAACCACGATTCTCTGTCAACAGGGATCCACTTTGTGTCCTGAGCGTGTGAAAGAATGTGTGGAAGTGAATGAGAAATAGAAGCGAGTGAATGTAGACAAATGAAAGTATATGTAATGTAGATTGTGCATTTTAAGCTTCACTATATCTCCTTGGAGAGAGGTGGATTGCACTGAAAGTAGTGTGAGAAAAAGGTTTTTTATTTTTAAGTGTGTAGTTGAAAGAAAAGTGGTATTTAGGTTGTTAGTGAAAGTGAAAAACAGAGGCAGATGATGAATAGATAAGATCTTGAAAAATGAGACAGAAAACCAGTAAGTTGGATTACAGGGGGAAAAAAAGAAAAAAAAATAGCCCTTTGGGAGTTATGTTAGGTAACAGAGATACAACTCCTTGCAAAAGGAGAAAGTACAGGGTATGTAGTAGTTGATGGGAACAACATGCAAACTATGGAAAAAGGGAAATTAACCTTAAACTAGTAAGCTCAAACTCGTGAATTATATACTTTAAAAAGAGCACTAGAATATTTAACACAAAATAAAGGAACCATATATACTGATTGAAGGTATGCCTTTAGCGTAGTACATACCTTTAAAAATTTGGAAAGGAAAAAGATTACTTAATTCAAGAGGAAAAGGTTTAGTACATGAGGAACTTATTTCAGAGGTTTTAGAGGCATTAAAATTACCTAAAAGAGATAGCTATAGTACATATTAAGGAACCCCAAAAGGGAAAGACCCCAGAAATAAGAGGAAATAATTTGGCAGATGACGAAGCCAAGGATGCAGCAGAAAGTGGAGCTGAGTGAGTTATGTTAATATTAACTCCAAACGAGGAAAAACTGGAAATTCCTAAGTTTAGGGAAGCCGAGAAAAAAGAATTAAACAAGACAGGAAGTGAACAAGATAAATCAGGGAAATGGAAACTTCTTGATGGAAGACAATTACTTAATAAAATATGCTTACTAGGAAAATATTAGAAGACATGCATCAGAAAACCCACTGGGGTACTCAAGCTTTGTGTGATCATTTTTTAAGGAACTATGGGTGCACTGGGATTTTTGGAGTAGCAAAGCAAGAAACTGAAAGATGCTTAATTTGCCAAAGGATAAATAAAAAGGTGATGAGAAAAACAACATTAGGAGGTCGTGAGTTAGCTCGTCGACCATTTCAAAGTATCTAAGCAGAAGTTTAGATTTGTTAGGCTCTGGATTTATTTGTAAAAAAACCCATTTAATCTAGAAGAAAGAGAATATGCCATAGGTTAGACAGGAGATTTTAGGAGAATAAAAATCTTTAAAGCATGAGAAACACCCGAGACAAAACAGGAAGAGAACAAGGGGAAATGAAAGGGAGGGGAACAAGAGGAAAAGTCAGAAAGAGAGTGGGATCCTCTGCAGCTCTTGCCCCCTCCGTTCGCGGCCGAGGCGCCTGTCCCGGGTCCCGGCTCGCTGCCCGCCTCAGCTCCGCCTGCCCCGGTTTCCATCCCAGGTGCGGGCTCACTGCCCAGGGCAGCTCCACCTGCCCCGGCGCTGGCGGTGAATTTGTGTGCCCTGCTCCCACTGCCCGGCCCGCGGCCGCTCTGCCGGCCATGCTGGGGAAGATGGGGGTTGCTCTGTCCTGCCGCGTGGGCCGAGGTCACCGCGCCGACCGCACCGAGGGCGGGTCCCAGCCATCCCATCCCCGGCTGCCCTGCCCGTGCCAGCTGCGCTGGGCACCGCCGCTGCTGCTGCCGGGGTCTCCCACCTGCCTTTTCTCTGCCGGGAGCTGCCGGATCAGCCGCCATAAGCCATGTGGGGGCTGCCCACGCTCCGGCTCGGTCTCCACGGGAAGATCCCCCTCTGCCGATTCCGGCAGCAGACCCTGCCCACACTCCCACCGAGCCTCGCCGGGATATCCTCCCCTGACCCCGGCCTGCTCCGAGTTACATCCCCTTGGTAACCACAGCTCCAGCTGTTCAGGGAAACTCTCTCTCTACAGGAAGCACCTTATCTAAACACTAGGAGCTCACTTAAAAGGCAGCCCTCTCCAAATTCTTTCTCAAAACACAGGAGAAAGGCTATAGAAGGTAAAAAAGTGAAAGAGTTAGATGAAGGGATTGCTCTATTTCCGTTAAGAGAGGTTCCCATGGCAGGGATGCGCGGCCCTGCTCCGCGGGAGCCACCAGCGCCCCTGCCGGCCGTGCCCGGAACTGCACCCAAGGGGAAAGCGCCGCAGCCGAAAGGCCGGGACTGGCTCCGGGCTCTGTTTGTTGGCACTGCCGGAGCTGTGGTTGTTTGTTTGCTTTATTATGCACACTAGTAAAGAACTGGTATTCCTATTCCCATAGCTTTGCCTGAGAGACCCTTGATTTCACTATTGTAAAAATTAAGAGGGAGGGGGTTTGCATTCTCCATTCCTAGAGAGGCTTTTTCTGCCTTCCCAAGCAGACACCTGTCTTGTAAAGCAAGACAAGCACCCACAGGCACTGAGGGGGGCTGCAGGAGGGGCAGAAGAAGGCCCTGCAGCACTTGGGCACAAAGGCCCAGCAGGTGAGTGCAAGAAGGGAGCAGCAAAAGGCCAAGCTGAAGGCAAAGGCCAGGGCAGAGTTCCTACAGCCCCTGAGGGATCAACCCCAGGGCCCAAGGGGGCCCCAGCACCCAGGGCACGGGCTCGGCCACAAGCACCCGGCAGAGGCATTGCCCTCCTCACCAGGGGACAGCCCACCCAAACAGCCCCTGGCAAGGAATCAGGGCTCCAGCTGCAGGGCACAAGGACACTGCAAGCACAGACAGCAGCACCCGCAGGACGAGCAAGTCCACCCCGTGATGGACATGGATTGGCAGGGCTGTCACAGCTCCCATCACACCAGGGACCCTCCACACTGGAGCCCTTGAGAACATTCAGGTGGGTCTGCATTGAGAGGAGGCATTTTCAGATGGACACAGGGGCCTCTCAATCCACTCTGAATCTTAGACCTAAGGGAGGGAAAAAAGGCCAAAATGTCTTTGATTATTCATGGCATAAGTGGGAAAGCTGTATGGTTTTATTCAACCACTATTAGTAGATCTGGGAGATGGATTTGAAATGCATGAAGTTTTATTTGCTCCTAATTGCTATCATGATTTACTGGGAAGGGATTTGATCGCTAAATTTGGAACACAAATTAATATTATAAAAGGTGATACAGAGGCCAGTTCTGTTGTACCTCTGTGTCAAATGTCTGGCCAGGCCTATGCTGAAGTGAACCCTGAAGTGTGGGCAGCCCCAGGGAAATAGGGAAAATTAGATATGGAGCCTCTCCAAAGTACTCTGAAGCAACCAGGACAAGTGGTGTCTAAAAGCAACAGCCTATTCCAGGGGAGGGAAGGAAGGGGAATCAGACAAAGCGCAGGTCACCGCCCCATGCTCAGCTCAACCCAAGGAGCTGTGGGTGCTTGTAAGAGCCTGGCACTGAAATGCCCTGAGCAGGAAGGCTTCAATATCTTCTGCTGACACCATGGCACCTAACAGGGCGGCAAAAGCAATTCTGACTGCTTCAGCAAGCACTGGATCAGAGATCAAGGTATATTCTCCCCCAGGAAGCTGGGCTGGCACAGAGCCTGCCCTGGCACTTTGCTGTTGCCAACACCCAGCCAGGACATCGGCTCCTGCCTAAGGAGTGCAAAGCAGCACCACTGGTGGCCAAGGGGCCCATGCCAAGTGTCCCTGAGGCCAGAAACAGCCGCCAGCACAGCTGAACACGGGGGGACCTCTCAGCCTGGCCTCAGGGGCTCTGAAGCCCCGGAGATTTGCACTTCCCGCCTGCAGCAGGACCATGGCAGCCGCCCCTGAGCCTGCCCTGAAGGCAATGCAGCAGCAGCCAGGGCTCCACAGCGGGCCAAGCCCCTGGGCCTGCCCACAGATCCTCTGCTCAAACCCTCGGAAATCCTGGCCACCCTCCTCTGGCACCTCCAGCCACTGCGGCCAAGCCTTGCTGCCACTGCTGCAGCTTCAGCGCTGGCCGGGCCTGCACTGCCACAGCTGCTGGGGAGCACCACGGCACAATTCCACTCTGGGGCTCACTCACACCCACACTCTGGGCTGCCTAGAATAAGATTACACCATGAGAATGTTTTTTCTAAATAATCCTACTTTCATATTGTCAGTTAGGTTTGGGGGTGAGAATCAGTTTTTATTCTCGGCAGAAGAAGTAGAAAATATCTTTATTGCTTTGGATTCTTTTTCAGTGTGTGTTTGCCTGGCTGGTGGAGATGGCAAAATTTTGGTCCACGTTTTCTGGTGTTTACCTCCAGGCTGCGTTTAGAAGAGCTTTAAAGGTGACCCTTTAACTCACAAACCGTTAATAGAACACTCTTCAAAAAAACCCCCAATCATTAAAAATACCCCAAACCCTGGCTTTTGGGGTGGGGCGCATGAGAGTCATGCTCTGGAAGAGAAGCTTCATTCCAGGCAGCCTGCAGAGGAGCTTTAGAAATGCAAATGAACACTGCTGGGCAAAGCCTGGACGATGTACCTGGGTCTCTTGCCTGGGGCAGGAATTGGGCTCATTCCCTCTGCCCCTCAGCCCAAGCTCTGCCTGCTTGCACTGATGGAATTTGCACAGCTCAAGGCAGAGCCCAGGGTGAGGATATCTGACCCTGCAACAGAAACGGGTGAAGCTGCAAAGGGAAACAGCAAATGAAGAATGTTGGGAAAACTTCACTATAAATAAATGGGGGGGAATCATCCCTCTGCCCACTCCAACATGTGCTGTCGCTGTCAGTGTTATATAGGGTGTATTAGAGCACTGAAATGTTCTTGCTACCACAAGTTCAGGGAAATCAGTTGGGAATCCAAGTATTTGATGATTTAAGTAGAGAAAAGCATCAATTGATGCAGTCCTTGCTGGAGAGCGCAGCCAAAAATGGAGAAAAGATGAACGGCCAGCAGAACAAATCCTATAACACCATGGACCAGCCCCTGCGAACCCAAACCAATTCATGTCAGGAGCCACAGAACCTATTTCTCATTTCAATGGCATCATTAGATTACAAACTGCCCTGGGAATAACCAACCAGACAGCTCCAGCTCCTGACCTTCCTGCTGAGCAATCCCTGAAATGAGGAACATTTCAGTGGATTGGTCAGCCGTCCGCGACTGACGGCACCGTCGCCCAATCGCAGCCGGGGGCGGGCTCTGCACACGGCACAGCCTCGCCCCGCGCTCTCAGGGCCCCCCGGGCTGCGTGAGGGCAGAGCCGGAGATGAGGAACAGCCCTGGAACGGGCCCGAGCCCGAGGGGGATTGAGCTGAAAACACAAACAAACTTCTACGCACCTCCCGCCACGGCTTTCCCGAAGCACTGCGGCTTCTGTGGCTCCGGTCAGCGAGAAGCCCCGGAGCCTCACTACTGCTACCTCTAATTAGGAGCATCAAGGAATCGCTTTGATTTCCCCCAAAAAGGGAAAATTGCCCCAACCCTGTGGATGAGTGGGCGAGGGGAGAGATTTCTGACAGAAAACTCCAAAAACTCAGAGCAGGATAATGAGAAGTGAGTGAAGACCCTTAAATCCAGCCTTCCCCCACGCCTCCCTCCTTCCAGCTGCACCTCCTACCCCGGCAGTGCCGGAGACAGGGAATGGGGCCGTGCTCACTTCATGCCCCGGGGCTTCTCCCTCTGCTCAGGGACAGGAGTCGTTCCCCTGCTGCACCCTGGGCTCTCTCCCACCGGAGACTTCTCCAGGAACTTCTCCAAGCTGAGTCCATCCTATGGGGCACAGCCCCCCTCCAAGTGCTGCAGCGTGGGTCACTGTGCCCCGGGGTCAGTCCTGCCAGGACAGGCTGCTCCAGCGGGGCCCCTCTGGCCACGGGGTCACAGCCTCCTCTCAGGCATCCCCGTGCTCCAGCGTGGCTGCTCCGGGACCTGCAGGGGGATCTCTGCATCCCCATGGATCTGCAGGGGGATCTCTGCATCCCCATGGATCTCTGCATGGAGCACTACCGTCTTTGGAGGCACCAGGAATAGGCTGAGCTCTGCCTGAAGCTCTTCTCACATTCCCCACACCCTTCCCGGCACAGGGAAGCTTTTACCTCCTCACAGCTCCCCAGGCTGGGTTGGCAGCCCCTCCTCATGTGGGATCTCTGGGGCTTTTCCTCCCCATTGGATTCCTGCACCGTGGAGCTGTTCCAAATTGCCTCTTCCACGAGGTTCTGTGGCAGGGATTTGTTCTCCCTGGTCTCTGTCCGCAGCTCAGTGCGTGAGGGAGGAAGGACAAGGAGAGGAAGAGGCAGGGAGAAGGGAAAAGGAAAAGGCAGGAGGAGAGGAAGGAGATGGGAAAGGAACATAGATGGATGTAGGACAGAATGAGGAGAAGAAGGAGCGTGGACAAGGAGAAGATGGGATTTGCCTCCATGCCAGAGGGAAGGGGAAGGAGATCCCCCCAGTCCATCCCTGGCAGGATGGCGTTGGCAGTGAGGCTGTCCTGCAGCAATGCTGGGCTGGGAGATGGAGCAGCAGGGAGGGGAAAGGGGCAGTGATTCCTCCTGCCCTGCCTGGCTGTCCCAGTCTGGAGCGTCCTGGCGCTGCCGAGGCCCTTGGAGCGTCCGGCACTCAGGAGCCCGGAGCTCACGGCTGCTTTATAAAGCTGACAAAGTCGGCAGGATGAGTCTGTGTATGCTCTGCAGCAAACTGGGTTTATTGGTACAGGAACAGGGGACAGGTAAGGTTCATCTACAACCGGCAACTGTTCATGCACTTTAACAATGACGTGGGTCAGTACAAGGACCGGGAGAGATCCCTCAGCAAATCCGGCACGGGCACAACAGACCCGGCCTGGGCACAGGGAGGGAATTTATTACCAACCAAATCACAGCAGCACAAGGAGAAGGGAAAGAAATCTCTCCAGCACCTTCCCCCTACCCAACGGGGATCACCCAGAACAGGGGTCACCAGGGCTCTGCCCAACGGGGGTCACTGGGGATCATCCAGCACAGATCCTCCCATGGGGAATGGAGCTGGAGCAGCACACGAAGCTCTTCCCACACTCGGGACACTCACAGGGCCTCTCCCTGGTGTGCAAGTGCTGGTGAGTGACGATCTCTGAATCCCATTTGAAGCTCTTCTGACATTCCAAGCACTCCTAGGGCCATTCCCCAGTGTGGATCTTGTGGTGCTTGCTCAGGTCGGAGGTCCCACTGAAGCTCTTCCCACATTCCCCACACTCCCAGGGCCTCTCCCCAGGGTGGATGTTCAGGTGTTCCATCAGGGTGGAGCTGTAGCTGAAACCCTTCCCACATTCCAAGCATTTGTGGGGCTTCTCCCTGCCATGAGGCTTCTCCACCAGCTCTGAGCTCTGGCTGGATCTCAGGCTGCCTTCCTGGCTCAGGGGGGCTCTTTCCTCCCTGCAGCTCCCTGGGCTGGGTTTGCAGCCCCTCCTTGTGCAGAATGTCTGGGCCTTTTCCTCTTCCTCCATCTGGCCACAGCTTGGGAATGACAGACCCTGGTTTGGGGAAACCAAGGTGGGAACGCCTTGGAGTAGAGGCTCCTCCTGGCCAGGTCCATCTGTAGAAGTCAGCAGGAGTCTTGTGTCCATGAAAATCCCCACAATGTCAAGATTCAGCCCCAAAAAACTCTCCCAGCAGTTCCCTATTGCTGATCTCTCCACTCTTGGGGTTCTAGAGGTTTCCTTTCCTTAGGATCATGGGGGTCCAATGGTTCCAGGGCTTCTCCATTCTCCACCGTCCTGCTCAGGGATGATCCAGGGCCTTTTGGGGGTCCATGGGGGCCCTTCTCCCCTGATGCTCTGCTCTGAGATCCCAGGGGTCCCAGGGGTCTCTCCTCTCCTCTCCAGGCTCCCCCCCTTTCCAGTCTGCCGGGGTCCCCCAGCTCTAGGATTGCCCCTCTCTGCTCTCCCCACTCTGGGGGTCCCAGGGGTTCCCCTCCTCTGCTCTCCCGGGGGTCCCCAGGACCAATGTCCTCCCCTGCCCATACTGGGCAATGGCCACGTGGGCCCCCAAAGATCCCCCCCAAGGGGCTCAGCTTTGGGCTCCTGCAAGATCCAAACCTACACACACAGAGAAAAAAAAACCTCCCAGAGACACCAGATGATATTTGGGGTCAATTCCACAATCTGCGAGCTCCAAACACACCCCAATAAAAAACCCTCTCAGGGACTCCCCGACAGATTTGGGACGACCTCCCCCTCCCCGCTCACCTGCAGGACGAGCTGGGGGCGATGGTCCCGTGGCTGCGGCCACAGGGGGCACTGGAACCTCCTGTTCCTCCTGTTCCTGCTCCTGCTCCTCCTCTTCCTGCTCCTCCTTTTCCTCTCTCCCTCCTCCTCCTCCTCCTTCCTAATCCCACCTCCTCCCCAGTTCCTGCCTTCTGTGTATTTAGACTGGAGGACCTTGCTTGTTTTTAGAACTAGAACAAAGATCCCAGATAGAGTAAGGCTTGCTGCTTTTAGTCAGAACTATCAGTGACTAAAGGTCACGTTTCCTTTGCTTTGGTCCTGTCCTTGTTCTCCTCAGTGTTCAGGCTGGGCTATGGGGTGTCCTTGTTTGCTGCATTTTGAGTTCCTCTTGCATCCTTTGGGCCATAGGCTGTGCCCTGGGAGGGTTCTTTGTGCTCCTTTGTGACACAGGAGAACCTTCCAGGCGGCTTCTGCGTGAGCTGCTGCTGGGATGTCACAGGAACAGCGCCACGTCCCCGTGGTGTTCCCGTTGCTGTGGGACACGGAGGCCTCAGTGCCCAGAGTGGCTCTGGGCTCGCTGCCGGAGGATCTTCCTGCCCGAGGCATTCTCAGCAGCCAGCCCAGCCCTGTCCTTCTGTGCTTGCAGGGCTACAGGCTGCAGGCGTGTGCAGCGCAGCCAAAATGATCCAGCACGTGGCTGCTGCAGTTTGCACTCTGTACTCTGTGGCTTATTCGGGGTATTTTTTAACCCACTTGGCACGTAAGTTGAGGTTTTCCCTCGGTGCAGCATCTGTGCCTTTGGGCTTGCTGTGTGCTTTCTGTTCTTCCTCTGGAGCTGAGTTGATTTTGGAACCAAATGGCCATGAAGACACCATTGCTTTGGGAGAGCTCCTGCCAGCAGCTGCAGCTGAAAAAGGGGGTGTCTGCAGCCAGCGGGGCGTGCACAGCATCTGCAATGAGCCCTGGGGGGTTCTGTTCCCTCAAGCAGGGAGTCTGTGCCAGTTCCATCTGAGCCTGGAACTGCCTCCGTTTGCTGCTCCAGCCAAGAACTGACCCAGCCCAGTATTTTGTGCTGTTCTCTTGCTTGCTGTGGGAAGGGACTGTGGCTCCTGGAGGGATGCAATGAAAGCAAAATGCTCTCTTGGGGTTGCCTTGCTCCGTGGCATTTCCCAGCACTGGCAGTTTTTCTCCTAACAGCATCTGGTTCATGTTCCCTCTCCCACTGCAGGGCACCTCATGTCTGGATTCCGAGCAGCTCCTCCTTCGGTGAGTGGGAAAGGAACCTTTGGTGTTTGGAATTGTGCAGCAAGTTGTGAGCTTGGCATGTGGCAGTCGAGGGCCAGCCTGGGAGGCTGAAGGAAAGTTCCTGTCAGTGTCTTTGCAGCAGCAGCAGCAGCAGCAGCAAAGGAATTCCCATCAGTTTTCTCCTTTTCTGCTGAAGAGTTTTTGAAGAGCTGCAGGTCTGGTTTTACAGGCAGAGGATTGCTTGCTGGCTTTAGCCGTGGTGGAATATCGAATTCCCAACAATAAGTGGCAATGTTGACTGTAGCCCATTGTTAGTTGGAACAGCTCCAAACCCCATTTCTGCGTAGTGCAGCTGGATGTGTAGCTGAGGATAAATAAGGTGATAACTGAGATAGAACTTCCTGTCCCTCACACTACTGTCTGTCCACAGGGCACAGAAGCAGCACCAGCACCTCCTGGGGCTCCCTCTGCTTCCAAAGAGGAGGCCCAAGAGGAGGAAGAGAGCAGTGAGCTTCCCGCTGCTCTGGGGGACGATGGTGAACTTCCCTCAGTGCCGGGAGATGACAGTGAACTTCCCGCTGCTCTGGGAGACGAGGGCGAACATCCCACGGGGTGGGAATGCAACGGCGAGGCTCCCGCGGGGTGGGACAAGGACAGGGGACATCTCCCGGCCTGGGACGAGGACGGTGGATGTCCCCTGGTGTGGGACCAGAGTGGCCAAGCTCCCACAGAGTGGGATGAGGACAATGGACATCTCCCAGTGTGGGATGAGGATGGAGGACATCCTGTGGCTTGGGAAGAGGAGAGTGAACATCTCCCAGCATGGGAAGTGGACAGCGAACATCCCCTGGCTTGGAAAGAGGATGGCGAACCTCCAGCATTTTGGGAAGAGGATGGAGAAGCTGCAGCATTTTGGGAAGAGGATGGAGAAGCTGCAGCATTTTGGGAAGAGGATGGAGAAGCTCCCTCTGCTTGGGACGAGGACAATGAACCTCTCTCCGCTGTGGGATCCTGGGCTGAACATTCTGACAGCAGCACAGCCGGGCAGCCAGAGGGGAGAGGGGAGTGGTGCCTGATGCAGCTGAGTACGTCTGCTCTGTTCCTGGGTGCCCGAGCAGGTGTTGTGTGTGTGTCTCGGCATCAGCTGCACCCAGTGTTGCTCTGCAGCTGAATGTCACCGAGCCATTTATTGTCCTTCCCCGGCTGACACCAAGGGGCTCACGGCCCCAGGGAGTGGGGCTGGTTGTGGCTCTGCTGCAAGGCGGGGTCTCACTCTGGGAGGGAGCGTCTTCCACGTGGTTTCTTTCAGGGAACACCGTGAGCGAGGCGGAGCCTGCCGAGAAATACCTGGAAGTGGAGCAGATTGGCCATGGGTAAGTGCACGGCAGCTACTGCTGCACAAGCAGGGCCGGGTGTTGTGCTGGTGCAGGATCAAGTGAGAAGTCAGGAGAGCTCCAAGCACCTTCAGGCACTGGGCTACCATCCTGCTGTCTCTCAGTCCTGATCAGAATTGATAACTGTGGTCAGAAGGCGCCGTCAAAGGCCCCTGAGGCTGGCAGTGTCCTGCCTGCAGCAAGGAGCAGGACCTGGAAGATCTTCTGTCCCTGGAACTGGATTGCCTAAAAGAGCAACTCACCATCTGGTGACTGTCAGAAAACAGTTCTCAAGAAGATTTCTTTCAAATATTTTCCTTCAAAAAAGATCCACTGGTCAGGGTTATCAACCTAATGGTTTAGAAACAGAAACCAGAGATGAACTAATAAGTGCTCTATTCTAGCACAGGTAGCAGACCCCATCCATTCAGTAACAGACACAGAGCTGATGCACTCTGGGGGAAAAAGCATCACCTGCCTGATGGCAGGGCCCTTGTAGAACCTGCAGATCTTAGGCAGGAAATGGAAAAGGATGAAATGCATTCTTTTCCAGTTCTTTAGACAGCCATCTCTCACCTCAGGTTTTGAACTAAAGCAATTCAGGGTGGACATTGGGATTCGCTCCAGCCCAATTCCTTCATGTTGGGTCTCAGTTTTCTCCTGCACACCTTGCATGGCAGAGGGCTGGTGGCTGCTGTGCTGTTGTTGGAAGGGTCGATGCACCCAGGTGTTTGTGAACGCTGCAGGCAGCAGAGATCTCCTGTCTGGGCTGGCTTTCCCTGCCAGGGCCTAAAGCGCTGCTTCTTTCTTCTCTGCTGTTTTGTCTCCAGGGCTTTTGGAACCGTTTATAAAGGACTCAACAGGGCCACTGGAGGAGAGGTCAGTGCCAACACGCCCAGCACGCCTGGCAGCTCTCCAGGGCTTTCCCCTCTGCTGGGAGCTGTGGCTGCAGCTTTGGGGGCCAGCCCAAAGAGCTTTCCTGCCCAGGCTGCTCCTCTGAAGGCAGAGCAGTGTCAGCCTGCAGAGCACAGCTGGGACAGACTTGGTCCTTCTGAAGCGCCAAAGGAATGCAAGGAGGGCAGCGGTGTCTGTCAGAGCAGGACACGCTGGCTTGGCCTTCATATCTAAAAGTGTGAATGCATCAGCTGCTGGAGACTGAGGCCCAATTTATCTTCATCCCAACCTCAGACAGGAACATTATTTAGCTATTCTTAGCTAAAGTATAACATTATTATTATTTCCATCCTGCCTTTCATCTTCAAAGGATACCTCAAGGCCTAATTATGGAGAGATCCTGCTTGGGCTCAGTTTGGGGTTTTAGTCCTACTTCAGCTGTTCACAGAGAGAGAGGGAGAGAAATGAGGAGATGGATATCCAGAGCAAAGCTCTCTCCTAAACCCTGAAGTTGTGTTTGGTCTGGTGTCAGTGACAGCCTGTGACAGGGATCACCTGAGCAATGGGTGTGCGTGTCTGCTTTGTTGTGCAATCCCAAACAGAGCAGCTGGATCTGAAATCATGACCAAATCCCATAGAATTGCTAAGGGGTTCCTGGCTGTTTTGCTCTGTTTTCACAGAACCAGAATTACCTCCTGCTTGCAAAATGGGTTTGAATAATAATAGTAGGAGTGTTGAGGCCATTTGAGAAGACTGTAGGTGCAGAGAATGTTGTTAGAGCTTTGAGGCTGACAGCTGAGGGACCATTTCTGCAGAGCTTGCAAGGCCAAATGTCTCTGGCCATGTGTCCTGTAAGCAGCCCCCAGCTGGCAGAGCAATGGGCTGTGGGAATGGCCCTTGCTGAGCTCTGGTGTCCCATCCCAAGGCAGTTTGGCACAGCCCGGCTCCGTCGCTCCACAAAGACTCGCTCCGTGTTTGCTGTGGCCTCCTGCCACAGACTCCTCCAGTTCAAAGCTGCAATGTCCCTTCAGGTGGCCATCAAGAAAATGAGTCTCAGAGGGCAGAACAGGGAACGAGCTGTGAATGAGATCCTGCTCCTGAAGGACAAGAAGAACCCCAACATTGTCAACTCTTTGGACAGGTGAGTGCTTCAGCTCTGATCCCGAGCCCGGGCCCTGCGTTAACCTTTCCTGGCATCAGGAGTCTGTAGCCTGTTTTGAAAATGCCTGACCCAGCCACATCTTCCCAAAATAACAGCCTGGCAGTTCACTCCCTCCACGTGCTTTTGTTGCTTTGCTTTGGTTTTTCCTTCAAGTTGATCCCGTTTGCTGTGTCTCCCAGCAAGTGCTGATAAACCACAGCAGAAATTATTTCCCTTGGCTTCTTCTTCCCAGCCCTTTTCCATTGCTAAAGATGCCAGTAAGACCAAGTTCTTGTTTCCAGAAATGCCTCATTTGCCCATTTTTCACTGGCCTTGCCTGTTTCTGAAGGGACTTTCTGAAAGGTTTTCTGACTGCTTTTGTCCCAAGTGCTGCACGGCCTCCTCCCCTGGATAACCCTGGCAGTTGTGTTGCCTTGTTCTGGAGGGAATGGTGGAACTGATGAGTTCAGAAGCTGAACCAGCTGGGGCCAAGGGTTGTGGTTCCACATTGATCTGGGCTGTTGCTAAACTGCATTTTTCACCTGCTTGCCATCAAAGGCCTCTCCTTTCTCGCAGGTGTCTCCTTCCCCTTTAGACTGTGCAGATTCCAAGGGCTGTGCAGCCTGGCAGGAATGTCTCTCCATCTGATTCTGTCCTCACTGACAAGTGACCTGGAAACAAAACTCCCCTCCAGGCTTTTCCATGGGGGAATTGAGCTCTGCACTTTCATCTCCATGCCATTGCTTTCCTCTTCCAGCTTCCTTGTGGATGGAGATCTCTGGCTGGTGATGGAATACATGGATGGAGGAACTTTGCGGGACGTTGTCAGACAGACACGCATGGCTGAAGGAGAGATGGCAGCTGTCAGTCGGGAGGTGAGGGATCCTGCTTGTCACTCCCATGGCTGGGACACGATGGTCCTTCCAAACAGGGTGTGAGAACAGGAGTGGCTCCATGCTCAGGGCTTTGTTTCTGAGTTGTTTTTATGAGCTGGAGAAGAAAGAGCCTCTGCAGTGAACGGCCTGCCAGCATCACTGCACTTCTACTCTGTTCTTGTTCTCTCTCCTGCTGTTGTGGTACTCTCTGTCTGCTTTGGATTTGATTTGCTGTTCTCAGCTTTGCCTTGAACCGTTTGCCTGGAGCTTGTGTGCACTGCACTCCTGGCCTGTCACAGCAAAGCTGCTGCTGGCAGAATTCTGAGCTGTCCTTTCTGGTGTGATATATTCCTGCCATTGGTTTTTGCCCTCGTGTTTCTTGTTCTCTCTCAGTGTCTGCAGGGCCTGGATTTCCTCCATTCCAACCGGGTGATCCACAGGGATCTGAAGAGCTCCAACATCCTCCTGGGCATGGACGGCTCTGTCAGGCTGGGTGGGTGTTCCTGGCCAGGCACGGCGCTCCCGGGCTGCGGGGCTGGGGCTGCTTCCCTGGGAGGGCCAGAGCCCCACAAGGGCTGCTGGGGGCACTGCCCGGCCCCTGCTGCCAGCTGAGAGCGGCTGCCCCTGCAGAGAGCTCAGGAGAGGAGCAGGGGGCCAGCAGTGCCTTTGCTCTGGCCATGGCCCTTCCAGAGGGGCAGCAGTGGGAATCTAAAGCTCCGAGGGAATCAGTAAAAGCCACTGCAGGAAAGCTGAGGGTTTCTTGAAGGGCCCAGTTCCATCTTTCCTTGGCTACAGCCCTGAGGGCTTTTCCAGCTGACTTCACTACTACACTCTCAGACTGAGCCTGGGGAATCTTTGTGCTTGATTTCCTCATTGCAGCTGCCTTTGACAGGGTTTCTTTCTGTCCTCAGCTGATTTTGGCCTCTGCGCTCAGCTCAGCCCTGAGCAGGACCAGCGCAGCTCCATGGTGGGCACTGCTCACTGGATGGCCCCAGAAGTTGTGACCAGATCTCCTTATGGCCCCAAGGTGGACATCTGGTCCTTCGGCATTGTGACCATCGAGATGGTGGAAGGAGAACCTCCTTACTTCAGGGAAACGGCGGCCATGGTAAGAGGCAAATTCTCCAGTGGCTGCAGAGGCTGCGAGCACAGGGGGACCCTGCACTGGGAGCAGCAGCTGGAGGTTTCTGCACATGGGAAGGGAATTCCCAGAGGACTTGTGCCTCCACACAGACGAATGTTCTGCAGCCTCCAGCAACAATTTGCTTTGGGCTTTTCGTTGTTGCAGCTCTTCTAGCTGAGAGGATGACCTGGAAATATGAAGCAAGTGCATCAGCTCTAATGTTATCTTGCAAGAAAACCCCACACCATCCCCAAATCCCAGCCCCAAACCCAACAAGATTTCTGCAGGAGTTTCTAAAAGAGGTTTTGCAAGATGATCTCCCCTGATTCTTCTCACTGGGAAACTTGTTGAAAACATGAAGATGATGGTTTAGCATCCCCATAGTCTAACATATTTCTTTCCTAGTCCAAGCTACTTTTTCTGTGTCACCAAGCCTGAGCTTTCAGCATCACAAACCTCCTGTTTCTTGCCTGGCAGTTTCTGGGATGGGGCATCAGGAATGCATTTACTTGAGTGTCAGTGGCACTGCAGAGATGCACTTGATGGAAGAATCCTCTGAAATAACACAGGCAGACCACAGTGACTCTGGAAAATGGCCTGTAAAGCTGGTGTCCATATTTGGAGAAGCAAAATGGGCTATTTCTGATGGAGGTTCCTACTAACAAAGCCGGCCAATGAAACTGGCTCTCAAGGCGAGATCATTTGGATGTTGCAGTGGCTGTGGCAGCCCCAGGGTTTGGGTTTTTTGCTTGGCATAGCAAAATGAGCTCTGAGCAGCATCTCTGGCAGGGAGGAAAGTGGCCCTGGAGCTGGGGCTGAGGCCCCGGGGTGGATGTGAGCCCGTGTGGGTGTGAAGGAAGCTGGCAGAGCGCTGAGTTTGCTTTCCCTGCAGGCTCGCGCTCTGATCCGGCAGAACGGGACCCCGCAGCTGCAGGAGCCCCGGCGCCTGTCGGCTCTGCTGCGGGACTTCCTCGAGTGCAGCCTGGAGCCGGACGAGGAGCGGCGCTGGGCTGCCCAGGAGCTGCTGCAGGTGAGAGCCAAGGGCTGCAGGGGAAGCAGCAGCGCCAGGGAGGGGTTTTCTTGTGGGGCCCCCTCCGATAGTCTCCAGTCTCGCTGCGTTCCACGCGCAGAGCGAGCAGAATCCTCGCCTGCTGTGGCCTGGCAGGCTCCTTTCGAGCTCATCTGGACCTGGTGCCCCACAGCGAGCAGGGACATCTTCAAGCAGCTCAGGGGCCTCAGAGCCCTGCCTCACCTGAGCTTGGATGTTTCCAGGCAGGAGGCACCTCCCACATCTCTGGGCACCTCCTGTCAGTGTTTCCCCACTCTCCCGGTTAAAAAATTCTTCCTTAGATCTAATCTGAGCCTGCTTCCCTCGATTTTCAAACCATTTCCCTTTGTCCTGTTGCAACAGAGCCTGTGAGGAACTTGACTCTGGAAAGTAACAGTTCATTTCTTTCCTTTTTATCCTTTGGGCAGCACCCATTTTTATCATCAGCCAAGCCTCTCTCCAGCCTGACCCCTCTGATCACTGCAGCAAAGAACCTGAGGGAGCAGCAGAGCAGATGAAGCACTTGAGGACAGCTTCTTCTTACAGTAGTTAGGACAATTAGTTAGTCATGGTAGTTAGCACTGGTAGTTAGTTAGGGTAGTTAGCATTGCTAGTTAGTTATGGTAGTTAGAGCAGCCTGTTTGTTATGAAAGTTTTATGAATAAAAACTCTCTTAAACCTCAACTCCCCTGACGTGTCCCTTCCTTCTCCCGCTGTGACTCAGCTGCACGGAGCAATGTGAGGGGAGGGCGGGCCCAGCCTGGCCCAGAGCTGAGCCCCAGCAGAGCCCTGGCAGAGCCCAGAGCAGCCTCGGCACCTGCAGAGTCAGCCTGGAAGGAGGCGCTTGGAGCCTTCTCGGCTGCACCCGGCTCTTGGTTACAAACTGTGTGTGCTGGAAAATGCCACCGGCTCTGCAGGAGGGCAGAAGGGGCCCGGGGAAGGCCCAGGTGCTCCATGCAAGGGAAAAACCTGCCCTGGGTTTGTTATAAATAACTAGGTAGTGCTGGCTTTTGCTATTATGTATTGACTTCTGCAAAACATTCTTAATCACAATGAGTTTGATATAGTACAGTTTGTAATCACTTTTCACTGCTTTTGCTATAGTATAATTTGTCAGCTCTTTGTGGCCAATGCCCTGGCCCCTGTGTAGCTCATATCCTCAGAACATCATTTATGGATGATATTTTAGTTAGTGGACAGTGTGAAAAACATACATTATAGTTTTGGCTTTTGCAAAATATTAAAGTGGATGCCATGTGTTGTGCATTAGAATGTTAACTTTTACAGAAGTAGCCGTAGTTGTGAAATAATAACTAATGCTTTTATTTTTGTAACTAACTGACAATAACAACTCAGAGATATTTGTGAAATAGCTAATGTTCATTTAAAGTACTTGTGGAAATAGCTAAAAGCGTCTGCATGGTCAGATAACATCTAAGGAAGGGATGTGATGAGGCCCCTGCCACTGACCCTTCCACTGTCAATAACTGTCACCTGCTGAAACCACAGAACAGGGGCCCTTGTGAGGCAGTGACGCACAATCCTCAAAACAGCAATCCACGATTCCTGCACGTGCTCTAAAAAGGCGAGTTGGGGGTCAAACCAACCTAAAGAATTCCTGGAACATGTAAATGAGTTCCAGGAAATGTTTGAATATGTATAATCATTATGAATATGTATTTGAACAATACAATGGAGAAACTAGACAAGAAGAGTTGCTGTGGTTAACCGGTGTGCCTCTGGCCATTGCCAACACCCAGCGCTGTTACTGATTTGTCCCTTATTATTCCTTATTAAACTTTCAAAAATTCTAAAGAGTGAGGCTCATTTCTCACAAAACCCAAGGTGCTCACCCCTTGTTCTTCCCCCAAAGCCAGGATTTGTCAACCCTAAACTTTGTCTGGACGGAGGAGAAGGAGGCTGCGAGGAAAAGGAAGATGCACTGGTGTGGAGGCCCATGGGAGTCTCAATCTCCCACCCGTGGAGGACTGGTCCCTAATAAGAAGAATAGATTTCAAGGTTATGGTGACAAGCTTGCTTCTCCTATAGATCTTTGCCGGCACATGCTGATTTTTGGAAAGTTATGTTACCCCATTGGCCTGTTGGCCTAATTACCCTAGTTCACCCCTATTACCCATCTTTGATTAGTCCCTAGCTCTCTGTCCCTCCATTGGCCCCAGTTTACTGCATTCCTCTGCCCCTGTTTCCCTATTAGCTGTCCCGACCCTTAACCCCTCCTTTGCACATTTTCCCCCATATCCATTGGACCCTGACCCTCAGCTCCACCCTCACTACCCCATATAAAAACCCCCTGTGCCCTCAGCTTGCACCCTGTCTTTGTGCCTGGACCCTGTTCAGCTCTGTCCCCTGCTCCTGTACCAATAAACCCAGTTTGCTGAGATCATACCCAGACCCATCCTGCCGACTTTGTCAGCTTTATAAAGCAGCCGTGAGCTCCGGGCTCCTGAGTGCCGGACGCTCCAAGGGCCTCGGCAGCGCCAGGACGCTCCAGACTGGGACAGCCAGGCAGGGCAGGAGGAATCACTGCCCCTTTCCCCTCCCTGCTGCTCCATCTCCCAGCCCAGCATTGCTGCAGGACAGCCTCACTGCCAACGCCATCCTGCCAGGGATGGACTGGGGGGATCTCCTTCCCCTTCCCTCTGGCATGGAGGCAAATCCCATCTTCTCCTTGTCCACCCTCCTTCTTCTCCTCATTCTGTCCTACATCCATCTATGTTCCTTTCCCATCTCCTTCCTCCCTTGTTCCTTCTTGTTCCTTCCTCTCCTCCTGCCTTTTCCTTTTCCCTTCTCCCTGTCTCTTCCTCTCTTTGTCCTTCCTCCCTCATGCACTGAGCTGCAGACAGAGAACAGGGAGAACAAATCCCTGCCACAGAACTTCGTGGAAGAGGCCATTTGGAACAGCTCCACGGCGCAGGAATCCAATGGGGAGGAAAAGCCCCAGAGATCCCACATGAGGAGGGGCTGCCAACCCAGCCTGGGGAGCTGTGAGGAGGTAAAAGCCTCCCTGTGCCGGGAAGGGTGTGGGGAATGTGAGAAGAGCTTCAGGCAGAGCTCAGCCTATTCCTGGTGCCTCCAAAAACGGCGGTGCCAGATGCAGAGATCCATGGGGATGCAGAGATCCCCCTGCAGATCCATGGGGATGCAGAGATCCCCCTGCAGCCCCCAGAGCAGCCACGCTGGAGCACGGAGGATATCCCGCCGAGGCTCGGTGGGAGTGTGGGCAGGGTCTGCTGCCGGAATCGCCAGAGGGGGATCTTCCCGTGGAGACCGAGCCGGAGCGTGGACAGCCCCCACATGGCTTATGGCGGCTGATCCGGCAGCTCCCGGCAGAGAAAAGGCAGGTGGGAGACCCCGGCAGCAGCAGCGGCGGTGCCCAGCGCAGCTGGCACGGGCAGGGCAGCCGGGGATGGGATGGCTGGGACCCGCCCTCGGTGCGGTCGGCGCGGTGACCTCGGCCCACGCGGCAGGACAGAGCAACCCCCATCTTCCCCAGCATGGCCGGCAGAGCGGCCGCGGGCCGGGCAGTGGGAGCAGGGCACACAAATTCACCGCCAGCGCCGGGGCAGGTGGAGCTGCCCTGGGCAGTGAGCCCGCACCTGGGATGGAAACCGGGGCAGGCGGAGCTGAGGCGGGCAGCGAGCCGGGACCCGGGACAGGCGCCTCGGCCGCGAACGGAGGGGGCAAGAGCTGCAGAGGATCCCACTCTCTTTCTGACTTTTCCTCTTGTTCCCCTCCCTTTCATTTCCTCTTTTTCTTTTCTTGTTTTGTCTAGGGGCTTTCCGATACTTTAAAGATTTTTATTCTCCTAAAATCTCCTGTCTAACCTATGGCATATTCTCTTTCTTCTAGATTAAATGGGTTTTTTTACAAATAAATCCAGAGCCTAACAAATCTAAACTTCTGCTTAGATACTTTGAAATGGTCGACGAGCTAACTCACAACCTCCTAATGTTGTTTTTCTCATCACCTTTTTATTTATCCTTTGGCAAATTAAGCATCTTTCAGTTTCTTGCTTTGCTACTCCAAAAATCCCAGTGCACCCATAGTTCCTTAGAAAATGATCACACAAAGCTTGAGTACCCCAGTGGGTTTTCTGATGCATGTCTTCTAATATTTTCCTAGTAAGCACATTTTATTAAGTAATTGTCTTCCATCAAGAAGTTTCCATTTCCCTGATTTATCTTGTTCACTTCCTGTCTTGTTTCATTCTTTTTTCTCGGCTTCCCTAAACTTTGGAATTTCCAGTTTTTCCTCGTTTGGAGTTAATATTAACATAACTCACTCAGCTCCACTTTCTGCTGTATCCTTGGCTTTGTCATCTGCCAAATTATTTCCTCTTATTTCTGGGGTCTTTCCCTTTTGGGGTTCCTTAATATGTACTATAGCTATCTCTTTTAGGTAATTTTAATGCCTCTAAAACCTCTGAAATAAGTTCCTCATGTACTAAACCTTTTCCTCTTGAATTAAGTAATCTTTTTCCTTTCCAAATTTTTAAAGGTATGTACTACTCTAAAGGCATACCTTCAATCAGTATATATGGTTCCTTTATTTTGTGTTAAATATTCTAGTGCTCTTTTTAAAGTATATAATTCATGAGTTTGAGCTTACTAGTTTAAGGTTAATTTCCCTTTTTCCATAGTTTGCATGTTGTTCCCATCAACTACTACATACCCTGTACTTTCTCCTTTTGCAAGGAGTTGTATCTCTGTTACCTAACATAACTCCCAAAGGGCTATTTTGGGGTATCTCTGCTAGTATGCTTGTATTCCCTCTTTTTTTTTCTTTTTTTTTCCCTGTAATCCAACTTACTGGTTTTCTGTCTCATTTTTCAAGATCTTATCTATTCATCATCTGCCTCTGTTTTTCACTTTCACTAACAACCTAAATACCACTTTTCTTTCAACTACACACTTAAAAATAAAAAACCTTTTTCTCACACTACTTTCAGTGCAATCCACCTCTCTCCAAGGAGATATAGTGAAGCTTAAAATGCACAATCTACATTACATATACTTTGATTTGTCTACATTCACTCGCTTCTATTTCTCATTCACTTCCACACATTCTTTCACACGCTCAGGACACAAAGTGGATCCCTGTTGACAGAGAATCGCGGCTCCCTGTGGCCCCCTCCCCTTGGCGTTGGCCTCTGGGTCTCAGTATCTCCCGGCCTCCTGGGAGGGCCCTGACTCTGCTGCCTCCGGTGCCCGTTCACCTGTGAGGCTGATTTGTGTCACTCACACTCTTCAGCTACGGCCCCCTCACAGGCCCGGGGGGACAATGGCCCGTTTGCAGTCACACACATGCTCTGTCGCAGCCCCCACCCACCCAAGGGACAATGGCTTATTTGTGGGTCACACACACCTCTTTCCACAGCCCCCCCTTCCCACCTGCCCGGGAAGCTGAGGCTGATTTTGTGTGTGACTCTCTCTCACACACAAACAAAACAACAATAAGGTACCTTTTACATTCACATCACCTATTACAAGTTTAGGTGTTTCTGGTCAGTCCTGGTGCTATTGGATTTTCCTCAACCCAGCTGTGTTGGCCAACCCCAGATGCTCTTGGGTGTAGGAGCATTGGGGGGTAGGACGGTCGGGACGGACGGAGACGAGAGATCTCTGCAGCCAGGCCCTGGAACTTGCGGTTTATTGCAAAGGGCCCGGGTGCAGGGCCCTGCTTGGAGCTGCCAGGCACAGCTGGAGCAGGCCCGAGAGAAGAGAGGGGTAGAGAGGATGAGAGGGTAAGAGAGTAAGAGGGTAAAAGTGTAAGAGAGTGAGGTTCCCATTACAATTCAATAAATCTTCTGTGTTGAATATTCTATTTCTCACTAGCCAATCTAGTAGAAGATGCACGTCCTATAGCATTTACATACAGCCTATAAGAATCATTACATTACCACACTGTGTTACATTTTAAACCGTAAAAACTCCTCTTTGGACCCCTTCTGCCAAGCTGGCAGGATCTGCTCTGACCCTTGGATCTGTCTGCAAGCAGTGGGAATTGTTCCATCAAAAGGGGATTACCTTCAGCCAGCCATACCATCGTTTTCCAGTTGTTCAGTAACTGAGGTATCTCAAAGCTTGCTTTGATTTCAATCTTGCTTATAGTTTCTATATTGTCAAAATCTTTTGCCAGACAATCATATTTATAAGGCTTTCCTGTTTCATCTTCCCCAACACTTTTTTTATTTCTCAATCCACCTGTGTTGTCCAATCCCAAATGCTCTTGAGCATATTCTCAATCCGGCAGAATTTTGCTTTACCCTGAATGCTCTTGGAATATTAATCCCTCAACCCAGCAGGTTTTAATTCTGGATGATCTTGGGCACTCTTATCCCTCAACCCAGCAGGTTTTTAGGAGCCCCTTTTGTCCCATTCCCTAGTGGATTGGGCTAGGAAACTCCTCTGCTCCCTTCCTCCGAGGGGTCCAGCCCCTCTCTGAGACCCAGTCCCAGTTACCCCGGGGGATTCTCTCACTCCTTTTAACATTCACTTTGTCTCTTTACTGGCCACTTGTGACTGTGGTCACAAGGGTTTTCAGGATGAAGAAGAGACGAGAATGTTGACTCCATGATCAGAAGGCTTGATTTATTATTTTATGATATATGTTACATTAGACTATACTAAAAAGCAATAGAAAGGAAAAGGTTTCTTGAGAAGCTAGCTAAGCTAAGAATAGAAAAGAATGAATAACAAAGATCTGTGTCTCAGACAGAGAGCAAGAGCCAGCTCTGCCATGAGTGGTGAAGAAATCCAAACACCCACAGGAGACCAATCACGGGTCCACCTGTTGCATTCCACAGCAGCAGATAACCATTGTTTACTTTGGTTACTGAAACTGCAGCTTCTCACAAGGAAAAATCCTAAGAAAGGATTTTTTATGAAAGATGTCTGCGACAGCCACTTACCGTGGAAAGTCAGAAACGCAGCATGGGAGACTCCAGCACTCACTTGGCAGGTCTGGCACAACCAGCCCGCCTCTCATTCACTCACATTCATCCCCCCTGAGAAATACTTACCAATCCCTTTTCCTTCCCATGTTCTTCGTGCACATTACTACTCTTAGGGGGCCAATTGCCGTGGTTGTAGGGAGCCTTTTTCCCTTGTCTTTGTTTTATTGTCTCCTTTTGTCCACCATAACCTGCGTCTGTCGGTCACCCCAGGGCAAACAGAGCGAGGCTGCTGAAGAGGGCAGGGGGCACCTTCCCCACTCTGACTCTCCTAAAGCACCGGCAGTGAGGTGTTGGTAACCATCCTCTGCTACCAAATTGTGAAAAACGCCAATCACTTGTTTTTAAAATTTTAAAAGTTTAATAGTAATAAAATAATTATCATAATAGTAATACAATTAGAGTAATAAAAATTTGGACAATTTGAATTAGGACAATATGAGACAACAAATACAAAGTGTTATGGAGTCCGGGTACCTTTTTCTGGGCAGCACAAGCCCTAAAAAGGACACCTGTTAACAAAGGATTAACCCTTAAAAACAATAGCCTGTTGCATATTCCTACACTTCATACATGATGCATAAATTCCATTCAAACATGGGATTCTGGTCAGTGCCACCTTCTTCCTCTGAATCCTAACAGTGCCTTTGAGGAGGGAAGAAGTTCATTTCTTCTGATAAGAGGGCAATAAATTCTTTTTCTCTGAATGATTTAGGTGTCCTGGGGCTGCTATCTCGCTGCAAGTCCTTTCTTTAAAGAAAGTCTCTTACCAAGCATAGTTTCTATTTTAACATTATGTTATAACCTAAAACTGTATTTAACCCACTTCTTAAGAGAATTAATACAGCATTAGTTTCTAACACAAGATGTATAATATTCATTTTCATATTTGCGAAAACCCAATCACAAAATATGCACTTTTCACAATTATAATCCCACTTACTTCCAGTCTCTCCCAGCATGGTCCCAGCTGCCGCCAGCATGGTTCCAGTTGCTTCCTCAATCAACTCAGTGAGTCCCAGTATGATGCCATTTGCTCCCAGTTGCTCCCAGTCAGGCCCAGTATGGGGGATGCTGTGCAGGGTGTGCTCACTGTGACACACAGTCACTCCCAGTATTAGTCCAGTCACTCCCAGTGTGATCCAGAGATGAGCCCAGTGTGCTCCCAGTCTCTGCCAGAATAAACCAGTTTTGCTCCACATGGTTCCAGTTGCTCTCTTTCACCCTCACTTTCCTTCCAGTCGCTCCCAGTATATCCCAGTGTACCCCAGTTATCTCCAGCATCTTTCCAGTTCCTTCCAGTATGATCCCATTTGCTCACAAGCACTCGCAGTCAGCCTCAGTGTAGTGGCACTCACTGCCAGTATGATCCCAGTCACCTCCAGCCATGATCCCAGTTCATCCCCGTGTAAGCCCAGCAGTTTCCAATCACCCCCAGTATGCACCCAGTTCCTTTCAGTTGGTCCTAGTATGTTCCCAGTTGCTCACAGTGACTCCCAGTCACTCCCAGTATATCCCATTTGCCCCTAACATGGTCTCAGTTGCCCCTGCAGGCTCCTACTCACTCCCAGTACAATCCCAGTATGATCCCAGTATGATCCCACTCTCCATTAGTGCAATCACAGTGTGCCTTGGCATGGCAGTATGATCCCAGTATGATGTCAGTACAAGCCCAGTACAGTCCCAGTCACTCCCAGTATGATCCCAGTATGATGTCAGTACAAGCCCAGTGCAGTCCCAGTCACTCCCAGTATGATCCCAGTATGATGTCAGTACAAGCCCAGTACAGCCCCAGTCACTCCCAGTACGGTCCCAGTGCAGCCCAGTCCCTGGCAGTGCTGCCACTGCTGGGATCCCCCAGCCCTGTGTGCGTTCCCCCCTGGCGGATGTGCCGGGAGGAGCCCCAAGGGCTGGCAGTGGCCAGGCAGGGTCCCCAGCAAGGCCCAGTTTGGATGTGCAGCCCCCAGTTTGCCCAGTTTGCCTCGCCTTTGGCCCGGGACGGGTTCCCCCCGCCCGCAGCGGCTGGGAGCAGCCGAGAGCCCCGCGCTGCCCATCCCGACCTGTCCCGGCTCCATCCCCGCTCCTGCCCCGGGCTGCGAGGGCTGCGGGAACGGGCACCGAGGGTGTGGCTGCTGCTGGGGGAGGAGGAGGAGGCAGGGAAGGGCGGGGATGAAGGGGGAAAAGGAGGTGGGGCTAGGGGGGAGGAGCAGGCGGAGGAGGGATGGAAGAGGAGGGACAAAAGCGGATCAAGGCTGAACTGAGGGAACCACGCCTTCGATCCCTGCCTGAATTCGCAGCCCCCACCTGTGGGATCATCGCCCCCCCGCATCGTGCCGGTGAGCGGGGAGGGGGAGCTCGGCCCAGATATCCAGAGGGTCCCTGGGTTGGGTTTTTGGGGGGATTTTGGAGAATGAAGAAGTCCAAGGCTGAGCGGAAAAGGCCCCTTGGGGGGACATCGGGGGGTGGCGGTGGCGGCTGCCGGCAGAGGCAGCCTGGAGGAGCAGAGCCCTGTGTGCCCCAGGAGCCCAAAGTGGGGAGCCCAGAGAGGGGGGAGCGCCGCCATTGGCGGGAGCCTCAAGAGCCTGGAGAGGGGCAGGGGGGACTCCTTGGAGCCGCTGCAGCGCAGAGCAGAGAATGAGGGGAGAAGGGAGCCTGGGAGCCCAAACAGCCCCGGCATCCCGAAATGGGGAGAGCGAAGCGGGGGCAGCTTTTGGCATTGCTGGGACTGCCAGCAGCCTGGGCAGGGCGGGCACCGAGGAGAAAGGGGATCCCCAATCCAAGCGTGACCCCAGCAGCTGGAACAAGGGGGAACCCCCGAACACCAGAGGGGAGGGACCAGGGACAGGGAACTCCTGGGTGGCTTTTTCAGGGCTGAATCTTGGTGTTTGGGAGGTTTTTCTGGAGCCCAGATGGCCTCTGACTTGTAGAGATGGACTTGGGCAGAGGAACCATCAAACTCAACGTGCTCATCCCTTGTTTTCCCCAAACCAGGATTTCCCATTGCCAACACTTGGGAGGCTGCAAGGAAGAGGAAGATGCCCTGGGTCACTGAGGCAGGTGAGGAGGAAATCAGTGTCTGTTGAATGCTTAAAATCACAGGGTTTTGGAAAAGCTTCAAAAGACAAGCCTCAGAGACAGTAGAACTAATTAGAGCTTTGCAGTAACCATAAGATTGGTCAGCAGAAAAGTTATATAAGAAGTAGAAAGTAGGAAGAAATAGAACAATGGTCTGTGCATTAACACTTATCTAGAATAACTCCCTAACCTGCAGAAAAGTGTATCTAGAAAGATATTAGGAAGTTCCAAGCTTAATAGTGGAGCTCTGTGCATTGTGTTTTAAGGCTTACAAGCAGGTATTGTATTTGAAATAAGGGAGCATTGTTTTAACCGTCAATGTGCTTATAGTGCTTGGATAGAACTACTGTCAGTATGGCTTTGCTTTCCATGATTGGTCAAAAACCTTTTAAAATAAATTTTAACATGAAGTTCTTTTTCTGCTACCTGTGATGTGAGCAACTGGCAACTTACCATTGTCATAACCAAGTAATGAGACAGATGCTGGGAAATAAAACAGCTCAGGACACGTTCCTAGCAGCCCTATCCTGTTTGTGATTTGTGCACAGCCCCGAGCTGGCAATGAGTGCCCCTTTCCCCTCTGTGCTGCTCCATCTCCCAGCCCAGCAGGGCCCCCGGCTGCAGCTCAGCCCTGGGGGGATCTCCTTGCCCTTGCCTGTGGCACGGAGGCAAATCCCATCCTGTCCTTGTCCTTCCTCCCCCAGAGCAGGAGCTGAGCATGGAGAGCAGGGAGGACAAATGCCCGCGGCAGAACCTGGTGGCAGAGGCCGTTTTGAGCGGCTCCACGGCGCAGGAAGCCAACGGGGAGGAAAAGCCCCAGAGATGCCACATGAGGAGGGGCTGCAAACGCAGATGGCGGGGATGTGAGGGGGAAAGAGCCAGCCTGGGCCGGGAAGGCGGCCGGAGATGGAGCCAGAGCTCAGAGCTGGTGCTCCATGAGCAGCTCCATGATGGGAAGAAGCCTCACACGTGCGTGGAGATTGGGAAGAGCTTCAGGTGGAACTGCGACCTGATTGTGCACCAGAGGATCCACCCTGGGGAACGGCCCTATGAGTGTGGGGAGTGTGGGAAGAGATTCAGACCAGCTCCCATCTCCTCCTGCACTATCGGATTCACACAGAGGAGAGGCCCTTCCAGTGCTTTGACTGTGGGAAGGGATTCAAGCACAACTCCACCCTCATCACCCACCAGTGCATCCACACAGGGGAGAGGCCCTACGAGTGTCCCCAGTGTGGGAAGAGCTTCTCCAGCAGCTCTAACTTGACCCAACACCAACGGAGGCACCGGTAAGGGAAGCCCTGGGAGTGCCCTGAGTGCGGGCAGAGCTTCGTGTGCTGCTCCAGCTCCATCCCCCACTGGAGGAGGCACTTTGGGCACAGCCCTGGTCACTCACATTCCCTGTGATCCATGTTGGGAACACACCTGGCTGCTTAGCCCTTTGGTTTGGCCTTAATTTTCCTCTGCTTCACCTTCATCCTTGAAAAACACCCCAAACTGGGTTAGATGAAGGAAATTGATCGAATATATCTGCAGTTCCATAATTTCTCAGTTGTTTTAGAGGAAATTTAGGATTTAGGGACACGTTCTGTGTGGAATGCTGCTGTTGCTAAGAGGCAGGAATTTGATCTCATCCTTCTTGTGTTGCTAAGAATTCCTCCCCTGACCCAAACCCCAACTCCACCCTTGGGATACCCTATAAAAACCCCACTGCCCTGCCTTTGCCCTGTCTTTGGGGGGTAAGAAATGGATTCCCAGAGGATCAGCCATTTTCCCACTGGATTCCCAAAATTTCAGCTTTCCTTCTCCTTCTCCTTCTCCTTCTCCTTCTCCTTCTCCTTCTCCTTCTCCTTCTCCTTCTCCTTCTCCTTCTCCTTCTCCTTCTCCTTCTCCTTCCCCTTCTCCTTCTTCTTCTTCTTTTCTTCTTCTTCTTCTTCGTCTTCTAAGGGAGGAGGTTTACATTTTCCATTTCAGTGGAGGCTCCTGAAATGGGGAGACACTCCCAAAGACGGAACATGTAAAATAGTTCCTGAAATATGTAAATGAGTTTATCGATATGCATGAGGGTCTATGAATATGCAACAGACTGATGGAATTAAAACCAGATTAATTAAGGGTGTCCCCGGAAATAACTCGGAGGTCTCAGTGGCCATAACAACCTTTGCTGGATGGTCCTTGTCTCCCATGACATCAGCCTGTTGCATATTCATAGACTTTTTGCATATCCATAAACTACTTTACAACTTCCAGGAGCAAAATTGGCTTCATCCTGTTTGGGGGTCCCACCCCCCTTCCAGATCAATTTAGGGTGTCCCATCCCCTTCTCAGCTCAGTTTGGGGGTCCAGGCCCCTCCTGCTCCGTTTTGGGGTCCCGACCCCGTTTTGGATTAATTTGGGGCCCCCAGCCCATCCTCAGGGTCACCTTCCCCCGGTCCCCAAATTCCGCTCCTGGCAACTGATGAGTCATCAGCGAGACACGCTCTGATTGGCTGGAAATTACCCCGCGCAGTCTCTGATTATTGAACGCAGTGAGAGGCCTTGACTGTGCCTGGCAACTGATGAGTCAGAGTCGGGCCGGGCGCGGATTCGCTGAAAATCGCTGAGCGGGGCCGGTGCTCTGAGTTTCTGCCCAGCAACTGGATTGTCATCAGTGCTGCGCGTTCTGATTGGTCGGGATCTGTTATGGCGTGGGGACGGGAGGAACTGGGCTTACTTGGGGTTTATTTGGGTTTATTTAGGGTTTGTTTGGGGTTTATTTATGGTTATTTATGGACTATTTGGGGTTTATCTTGGGTTTTACTCGGTTTATTTCTATTTATTTGGGGTTCTTTGGAATCATTTGGGCTTATTTGGGTTAATTTGGGCTTATTTGGAATTATTTGGGGTTCTTGGGGTTTATGTTGGTGTATAGGTTTTTTTTTTTTAGGTGTACTTGAAATCATTTGGGGGTTTTTATGTTTAATTTGAGGGGCTTTTTTGTTTTTTGGGGTTATTTGGATTTGTTTGGGGTTATTTGGCAGACTTTTAGGTATTGTTTGGGTATTTTTAGGGTTATTTGGGGTTTATTTCGAGTGTTTCGGGGTTATTTGGGTTATTGGGGGTCTTGTGGCTTCAAAAAATCAGGGAATGTTTCTCCTTCAAAAAACGGGAATTTTTCCTTAATAATCTGAGAGGTTTTCCCCAGAAAACCGGGAATGTTCTCTTAAAAATCCCGGACTTTTCCCAGCCAATAGCGGACGCCCCGCCCCAAACCATCCAATCACCTCCCCTCAGGAACAGCGGCCTCCCCGTGCCCAATCCAACCAATCACCGCACACCTCCCGTCAGATACGCCCGCCTCTGATGTGCCGAACCAACCAATCACCGCAGGTCTCCCCTCAGCAATGCCCGCCTCTCTCGAGCTGAACTAACCAATCACCGCGCACCTCTCCTCAGCAAAGCCCGCCTCTCCCGCCCCTCTCCTGTCAATCACCACGCCCTCTACGAAAACAACCAATCACCGGGCGTCTTTCCATTGCAACTCCTGCCCTCCCCGCGCCGCTCCAGCCAATCAGAGCCGAGCCTGAAGCGGCGCCCCCTGACCCCGGGGCCGGGCATGGAGCGGGCGCCCCCCTTCCACCTCCTCCGCCCCCCGGGACCCCCTCGGGGACCCCCAGGAGCCGCCCCGGGCTCGGGCGGGTCCTGCGGGAGGCGCTGGAGAGAGCAGGGGAGGCGCTGGGAGAGGACGGGGGGCTCCGGGAGCTGCTGAGGAGGCGCAGGAACAGGTGAGGGGTCCTGGAGTGGTCGTAAGGGGAATTTGGGGAGGGGTCTTGAGGACGTTTGGGGGGATTTGGGGAGGGTCTGGGGGGAGCTTGAGGGGGTTTTAGCGGGGTCTGGAGGTGCTGGGGGGGCTTTGGGGGGGAATTTGGGGAGGGTTCTTCGGGGGGTGTCACGATCCGTCCTAACAGACGGGTTTCGTGATGGTTCATGGATTTGATCTCAGGGTGCAAAAAGAACCAACACGGTACAAGGGGGTTTGCAATGATAATCGAAACAAATGCACCTTTATTGAATGACCACTGCAAAATGTGAGAGAGGGATTAAGGGAGAGAAAAAGATAGAGGAAGAGAGAGACAAAAGAGAGAGAGAGAGAAAGAGGGGGATAGAGCTACCAAACGTAGAGATGAAGTCCTTTGGTCCAGTCCAGTTGAGGATCCGCCTGTTACGTCGGGGAGATCTCGAAGTCTCTGGCTAACTCAGAGGTTTTTATTATGATAACTCTATTGGAAATTGCCGGGGAGGGGGGAAACAGATACAATAAGGAATAGATGTAACAGGTAGTCCATGTTCTCAGCAGTAAACGAGAGCCATTGTCTTCTTGGTCCAGCGGTCACAACCTGCAGGCAAACATCTCGCTTTGGTCAGCTTGCCTCCCCCACACACCTGCCCCGGGCTGGGGCTTTCAGTGCCAGTCCTTGGAAGGAGCAGAGGGGCCTTTTCACATGGGGGTTTCATGTCTCACTCCTTGATGGAGAGGCTCCTTACATCTCAGTCTGTCTGTCACGGTGGTTGTAAAACAGGTGAGGGTCTTCTGTGGGGGGACCACCCAGAACTCAGGAGAATCCAGCCAGGCCGAGAGGTGGGACAGCTCCCAAGGCTGTTGTTGCAAAAAGGGCACGGTGCTTCCTTCTTCTTCTCATTGGGCTCAGTGTAGCATACAGCAAACAACACCTGTGAAAACAGTAATCTAGCATTGTGCTCTCAGGTCTCGAAGCCTTTGGCTTGTGTAACTTTCTCCTACAAAGCCCGAGATTTTCAGTGGTCCCCAATGACGATCGTGAGGCAGATGAGGGATATTTCAGACAGACTCTCACATGACCCCGTGACTCACAATTGTCTTGAAGGGATCGTCATCAGCAGGGCTCTGGAGTGTCGCTGATAGGTCTTCATGACTCGCTGTATGTTGGTAATAGAACCCGGAAAAATAGGGACAGCATGACAGAGAGAGAGAGAGAAAGGAGGAAAAGAAAGGATAGGAAGAAGAGGGAAAAAAAAAGAGAGACAATAAACAAACATAATTAATATTGATCACAACAGTATCAATTTTATAACTATTTTCAAATGGTGAATTAATTAAAATAGTATTATTTTTATAACCATTCTCAAATGGTCAAAACAAATCACAAATATCAAAAGCAAAAGCAATAAACAAATCATAATATAAGCACTAACTTTAAAATGATTTTCTAAACCAATTCACTAAAAATCAAAAGTAATTCCCACAAAATCATAAATGGAAATTAGGATTATTCCAAAACACATATGCTTCATTCATAATTGCCTTGTGTCAAAGTCTTGGGGATGTTCACAGTGCACAGGACATCAGCCAAGTTGTGTGCATGAACTATAGACGTCAATCTTGTCAGCTGTTTCATGCTCCAATTCATAACGAATGGGACTGCTGATAAAATAAAACCAAACAGATTTGGTATCAAAAGGATAACAATGGGATGACACAGACTGCTCAGGACACCCATGGCAGTAGGAGACCACCTAACAGAGTATCCCACCCCCTATGCTCGGCATCTTTCTCCACCCTTTCCATGACACGGGGTATCTGTCTCACATTGTGATGAACAGTCACCAGGGCTTTCTGTGCGTTTTTCTCAATCTTCTCAAGGATTTCAACTAAGTCTCGATGGAGCAGCAGTTGTCTTACCAAAGTGAGATCCATCCCAACAGGAGTAGGCATCAGTTTGTGAATCAGTGTAGTTGGATTGCAATGGGTAGTGAGAGGTGAACTGGAGCTTCATAAGAGAAATCACATCCTGTAATCTTGGTAAAGTTACAAGCACAAACATTTGAATAATTTTTAGTATCTACTACAACATTCTCTACAAATACAAAATCACAAGCAGTTCTGAAGCATGCACATCTATTGCCTATATATATAAGGACTGTTTCAGAAGTCTCATTAGGATGAATTTCAAAATGACAGATATTTTTCTCTGTGTCTGAAAAAATGTCTTGAGCCATGATTGCATTGCTTTCACAGATGAACCCTTGTTCTCGGACAATACAAGATTCTAAATTAACATTTTGCCATTTCTCACCAATTTGATGGGCCCATTCCCAATGCTCATAAGGATAGAGAACAGCTCCATCATGATTCAGCCCTAATGCAATCATAGGAAATATCAAATGCACTGAGGCATTACGTATGGTTAACACAACAGCCATGGCTGTGTTTGTAATGGGATTGTAAGTAAAATTCACCAGGTTCCACCAGGATTGGAATTCTCTTTCAAAATCAGTGGCACTGTCCCTAATTATTTTCCAAATTTCAGTAGGAAAAGTGCCTTCTTCACCTTCTCTTATCATTGAGGCAGCAACTGACTGCATCCACAATTGTGCCTGGATACAGCTGAGAGCCAAAGAAATGTTGTTTTGTGTAGCACCGAGTGCATCAATTACCAATTTGTGGTCGTTTACATTTACCTTTTCCCAATTTGTCAAAATGTTTGATAGCAGCCACTGGTGTGTTCCTAAAGCCAATGACTGCAGTAGTTGTTGTAACTTGGTCAAATCTCTAGTTGTAGCAGCCAATTTTATTCATTAATACTTCTGAATCAATACTCTTTAGAATTCCCAATCCTGTTCCCACAACACCGGTTATGTCTCTTAGCGTCCGTCTTTTAAAAGAGTTCCGCTTTTGCAACCAGGTCATCCAACCCTCAAAGGAAGTTTGCAAAAAAGGTGAACAGGCCGGCTGAATTTCTGAGACATTACTTTGCATCAGCAATTTGACTTGTTTAAGAAACCATGCTGGATTGAACAGCATTTGTTGTTGTCCTGTTTTCCTAATTATATCTGGTCCATTTTCAAAAATTCTTGGGCTAAGCATAACCAGTGGTTGGGCTGGAGTGGTGGTGGTGTAAATTGTAACAAGTTCGGCTATAGCATTTACTATAAACTTAAAATGTAGGCCCTACAGGGCTACACTTTTTGGACCAAAGACAAACCACTTCTATGGTTTGTGCTAATGTAAAATTGCGCCAACAATCCTGTAAGCTTGGGTGCGTACAAACCTTTTCATGCTTATTTGTTTGATCTGTCAAAACACCGATTGAGGTTGCGTTTCTATGGGTAGTTCTGTTAATCATTCGGATCCTATACTAATTTTTTTCCCCACTATCCCTTGAAGCTGCCAGGTTTTTTGGTTTTCCCATTCCTGCCTAGTGTATATCTGATTTTCATGCATAATGAAAGTTGATAGGTTTAAATCCCTCACGTTTCCTGTGGATCTGGAAAAATGAACAAAAGCCTGGGACCAAGGCCATTCAGTATCAAGTTGACTAAGGGTGCTCTCAGTCCTTTCTACCCACTGGGGTGTGACTACTGTACTCAGTGTGGACTTTGTTATAGCATTTATCTTAAGTTTGTAAACTAGGCCTTTTAAACTTTATGGATTTGTCAAGTTATTTTGCCAACAGCGTGTCACATAAGTTGGTTTGGCTAAAGTAAAATTATGCCAGCAGTCAGTAGATTCATTTCTACAATCCTTTGTAATTGCATTGTTGGTTCTGGGGCCTAAAGTGTAGTTACCAATGTACTCCTGCCAGCAGCACAGAGTGAGGGGAATTTGTTTGGTACACTCCCACTTTGTCGTAGGACACAGTTCTGTTGTAGGGATGTGCAAATAGTTTTTTCCATCTGGTGCTAAAAAATTTCCAGCACCTGCAATGGAGGTGGCTTTCTCATAGAGAGATCCTTCCACTTTTCTGCACGCTACCACAATCGACTCACCAATTGTTCCAGTTAGGGCTCTAGTCCAGTCCTTCTGATCCCATCCCCACTCACTTGGGCGATATATCTCAGAGTCATGCAGCACTATAGGCTCTAGGTTCAGGTGGTGACACTGAGGACATGATCCTAGAACATTAGTGTGATGGATGGTAGCTTCAGACCACGACCACTCAGCAGGATTCTGTCCACGGAATTGTGGTAGGATGCAGAAAAGTATCACCAGTGTTATCATGGTTCAGATGATCCTCATGTCCCTCAGGGTTCTTCTGTAAAAGTAAACACAACAGAATCCTGCCACTAAGGGACAGAAAAAGTTAGAAGGATGGAATTATCCAGTGTGTATTTATCTGATGCTCTCTCCCTAGAGCATCAGAGGCTACCCATGCATGTTTATTCAGAGGGGTTTTTAGCACTAGTGGTAGTTCCCCTACAGTAGGGAGGTCCACCAGAACAGGTTGTCCAGGGTAATGTGCTGGAATCTTGAAATCATCTGGTCTCCCTAGAGAGGCAATTATGGTTGGAGCTCTGGGGCAAAAACCAGTGATTTTGGGACACCCATTTACCCCCCCATTTGTCATTCACACTTTTCACAGCTTCCCATAACCGAACATCCCAATTTCCCTCCTCTGGTTTCAAAAGTCATTCCAAAAGACCATTGGTCCTTTCCACGATCCCGTTAGCCTGAGGGTAGTAAGGGGTATGAAAAGTCCATTTAATTCCTTCATTTTTTGCCTAATCCTGTACAATTCTAGCAGTGAAGTGGGACCCATAATCAGATTGAATTTCCTGTGGTTTTGGGAAAATTCCAAACCATCCCTGCAATGCTTTTACAGTATTATCTCCTGTAGCTCTTTTAAAAGCATTGGCCTGGACCATCCCAGATACAATTTCTACTCCTACTAGCACAAAGTGTTTAACTCCTGACTTCTTAAAGTCTGCCATGCGTCCCATAAGCCTTTACCCTTTCTGAAATGCAGAGGGTCATCTTCCAAAGGATGTCTCTCCAGTCTCCAGTCTGCGATTGCTCACAGGTTGATACGCATGTTTTACACCTTTCCTTGGTGACAGGCCAACGCTGGGCCAGAGCTTCCTTGTACAAATCTTTCACACCTGTGTGCTGTCTTTTTACATGCAGCTATTCTAATAGTTTGTGGGAACTCAGCACATCGCTCCCGATGTCCAGAGATGCCAGGAGAACCCTTGGGGGGTCTCGGAAATCCTGGAATGTTGCCAAGAGTGCTTGGTGGCTTGATTTTGATCCATCCACAGAAGTGACAGCAGTTTGAGGACATGAGAATCACTTTAGAGTGAAGGGTGTAAAAGGGACACATTTATAGGGTGAAATATAAACTTTAAGGTTTTTGGTACAGGGAGGTTATGGAGACAAGATGGGGGGATCAGGGCGTGTCTCGTCCTTCTTCTTTCTTCTTCTTGTCTTCCATCTCCTGTGGTGATGTTGGCACTTGGGGATTGGTTTATGGTGAAGGTGTACTTGCCAATATGGGTGAAAAGTATTGGAAAATAAAAGTAAATATCATGTACGTAGATTTTAGTATAAAAAAACATGACCGCCCCATGGGTGGTCAGAGTGCCCTTGGCTGCCTTGCAGATCAGACCTCTGTTGGGCAGACAGAAAATTTTGTAGATAAGAAACAATAAACAATCTGAAGATCGAAAAGCTGAAGAGTCCAGACTCGTCCTTTGAAGTGCGTGCCACCCAAGAACCACCCTACCCGTGTCGGGGCAGAGACAGAGAGCCGGACCCGACAATAGTTGATCCCAGTCCTCTGTAATTTGTTCTTTTTCAGGGGACTTAGTCTTGCTAAATCATCAGCTTTATTGTTCCACTCTCCTGCTGGATTTCCATCTGTCTGGTGAAAGGCTGCCCACCCCAACAAAGTTCCCTTGGCTTGTGATGTTGAAAATTTCTTGCCACTTTTCCTTTTGCCATACTGGAATTCTGTTAACTTCCCAATCATTTTGCTGCCAAAAAGGAAGCCACTCAATACATCCTTTATACACAGCATAGGAGTCCATGTAGATGCAGACAGGAGAGGTATTCTGTACCTCATGTTGGAAAGCACTCCAAACAGCTCTCAGCTCCCCAACCTGGGCACTGCCTTCTCCCTCGGTAATGATTCGTTCACCAGAGGAAATGTGGAGGGCTGCTGCCCTGTATCTCCACACCTTCCCCTCCTGTTTAGCAGAGGCATCAGGGAACCAAGAATTTGCTGATTGTTTGGTGGAGAAAGGAGGGGATGTTTTAATTACAGAGGCAGGTTTGTCATGGCTGCTGCCCAAGTTCTCAGTTTCTTGTAGCGCTAAATTTTTTACAGCTCCTTCTGTTATTGAGAAAATGTTACAGTAATGTTCAATCTGAGCATACCAGTTTGCAACTGAGGCCCTTTGGGCCACCCTGTCGGTGGGGGTGGGGTGGGGGGTCCCAGTAGTGACTGTCTTAATAACTTTGAAAGGGCCTCTCAAGACAACTGGTTGTTGTTGTGCAATTTTTCCCACTTCTATGAGAGCTAAGCTAACCACAAACAATCCTTTTTCCCAGGTAGTGTATCTTTTCTCAGCATCTTTGAAACCACAGGAATAGAAACCAACAGGCCTCCTCGGTGTTGCCACCACTTGGGGCGTGGCGTCCCGGGTCAAGGATGGCTCGGTGGCAGCACCTTTGCCACACAGACCAAGTACACGCACTCACCAGTGTGGTGGATGGTGAAATGGTAACTATTTCTAACTGGTTTTTAATAAACAATGCTAACTTCTTTGAAATATAAGGTCCAAGATCAATAATAGGGCCTAATAAGGTAGAACCAAGGACAATCAGTCATGGGGGCTGACTGAACCATGACTTAGGATATCTTTGCAGGACTTCCTCAGTTTTTTGGCTGATAGTTGTTAACACAGTTGACGATTTGAAATCACACATTTACCACAGCACCGAACTATCCTCCCAGAGTCTGCGACAGCTGACCTTAAAAGAAGAGTGATGTTGAGAACTCATGTCTGGATTCACGTTTCTCCAAAACTCCCTTTGAACCTTTTGACGCAGAAAAACTCTGGGCTGATTGGCGATCATTCCATTCAAGTAGAGCCAGAACCTGGCCAGAGTTCGAACTCTACTTGATGGATACCACTTAAAACAAGACTTTCAAAAACATTTATGTGAACCATGACTGATAACATTTTTGTTGAGCTTTTTTCCCCCAGTCCATCTCTGCGCCGGCCTCTCCTTTAGTTTGGTCACTGAGTTTTTCACGACCCCGGTATGGTCTGCCATTGGGCTGCTTGATGATTCGTCACAGCCTTTAGGAAGCGGGGTATACGGGCCATGGGGGCGTCTGAGGATTCAGTCCTGCAAAACAAGCTTTACAAATTTCATTAGTTTTTGCCCTGAAGGTCCAGTTTTATCGACTTAAGCGGGCACCATTTAATTTTACTGTTTTTCTTGACGGCTGTGTACCCTCGCCCTGTGAGTACCAGCCTCCAACCCGTTTCCCATTCTCCTAACTAATTTTTAATCATGACTTGTGGGCCTTCCTCTAGTGCCCGGGTGGCCCAGTGCCTCTGGGCAGGACTTTTTGTTTTGTCTCCCCTAGGGAACTGATTTAAAGCCAGCAGGGCAGTTGCTAGGATGCGCGCTTGATCTTTTGGCCAGATGGAATTGGTAAAACCCTCTGTCAGGCTTCAACCTCGCCCCTTTGTCTTAGCATTGGGCCGCTCCCTCCCTCTAGGCTTGCCCTGCCTCCTGCTGGGGGAGGCCAGTGCCTTGTAATGAGACTTCCAACCCATGCTTCAAGCAGCGTCAGCTCCCCCTCCGTGTCTTTTCCTTCCTTTTTGCCTGCGCGTGTCTGCGCTGTCCTGCAGACCTTCTCCGTCTCTGCCGATCACGCCCGTGTCCGCATCCCCCCCTTCTGGCGCCCACCACCCCGTGGCGCATAAGGCAGAGGCCCCGCCCAGGCTCCCTCGGACTCTGAGTCAATGGCAGCGCCCCGCGCCTCCGAGTCAATGGCAGCGCCCCGCGCCTCTAAGTTAACACCTGCACCTCGCGCTTCCTCTAGCAGCCCGTCCCAAATGACCACTTTTTCCCCGCAGCCAGCGTGCCTGAGCTTGGGAGCTGCGAAGAGCGTCCCCGCGGCTGTAAATCCCCACACTCGGCAGACTCACGATCACCCGCAGTCTGTGCGGCCGCCCCCACACCCTGCCGGGGCCCCGCCTGCAAACAGTCCTGTGTGGTTTTCCACATTTCCTGCTCCTGCTGAACTTTTCGCAGAGCCTGTGTGACTCTGCCCCATAATTTAAGATTTCACCCCGAGCCTGAGGACAAAGCCTCCTCTGCTAGGGCCCCGGTACAACTATCCCACACTTTGAGGTGGAAAATATCCACCAGCTGCCCAATAACCCCAATCCGCAGGAGCCTCAACACTACAAGGATAAAATCTCCTGGCTCGCAGTCTATGCCCCACTGCCTATGAATTTTAAAAATGACCTTTGGGAGGTACTCCATTTTCTCCTTCGCAGGTCCTCGGCGCCAGACTTCCTCCTTTGCCGGTCCTAAGCGCGAGACTTTCCCCTCTCGCCGGTCCTCTGGGAGCGTCCTCCCTGCCGGGGACAGTCCTGCTGCTCCGGCTGCCGTTCACTCGCCCAGGCGGTTCCTGCTTCCCGGATTGTCCCGGGTTTTGGCACCACTTGTTGCCGACACTTGGGGCGTGGGGTCCTGGGTCAAGAACGGCTTGGTGGCAGCACCTTTGCCACACGGACCAAGTACACGCACACACCAATGTGGTGGACGGTAAAATGGCCTTGATTAACAGTTGAACCAGGTCATTTATAACAGGGGTTAACGGTAAAAGGTAACAGTAAAAGGGGAGGGGTTCTGCCTGACCGTAACATCGCAATATCTTAACCTCCCACACATCGGACCCTCAGGACCCTGCTGCCAAATGTGTACTGACAGCCCTGGGGAGCCAAATCCCCATTCCACCTGAAAGGGATCTGTGGGATGGACAGGGTCCAGTGCTTGGTGAGCTGTTGCTTCAAAAAACAGCAATTGCAATGCTTCCTCCTGAGAAGGAGTCCCATCCCATTTCACCCCATTTGCTCAGCAAGTCATGAAGGGGCCTGGCAATTATTGAAAGATCTGGAATGTGTTTTCTCCAGAACACGAATAATCCTAGAGCTTGCTGGAGATCTTTCCTGGATTCAGGCATTTTGATCTGATCTAAAGAGGTTAGGATATCAGGTGGAATACATGTCATACCTCCTTTCCAGCAAATTCCCAAAAACTTCACTTCCTGAGAAGACTTCTGAATTTTCTCTGGGAGCATCTGCAAATCAAGACTTTCTAAGTGAGAGATTATTTTCTGCTGATGTTTCCCTACTACCTCTATTTCACACCCCCCCCCCCCCAGAATGTCATCAATGTATTGATAAACAGCTACAGGATCAGGTTTGGGTGTTTTTTCTAATTCCTGGGCTAAAGTAGGGTGGGCCAAAGTGGGGGAGTGTTTGTAGCCTTGGGGAAGCCTAGTGAAAGTGTATTGCTGTCCTTCCCATGTGAAGGAAAAACGGTCCATATCTTCTGGCTGTATGGGTATCATAAAAAACATGTCTTTGACATCTATAGGTCCCATGACTGAGTGAGCTTTTTCTTGAATTGATGTCATTAATTCAGCCAAATTTCGGAGCGCTGCTGTAAGAGGGTCTGTGTTGGCATTAAGCCTGCAGAAGTCTACTGTCAGCCTCCACTTCTCATTGGGTTTCCAAACTGGCCACACTGGCAAGTTGAAAAGAGAATGGGTATTGACTATCACTCCTTGGTCTCACAAGTCCTGTATAACTGGTTTGATGCCCTCTTTGGCACCAGAATGTAGAGGGTATTGTTTTACATGAGTAATTTTGCTAGACAGTGAGGAGGATGCAGCTTGGAGCAGTCTAATGTTAAGACGTGGCATGCCAAATGACCACAGGAATCCCTCAGAATCTTCCCACTGCCTCCCAGCAATAACATCCATCCCTAATAAATTGTTTGGAATATCCCCCATTTTGACAACTAATTGATTCTCCTCTCCATGGAGTGTGAGTTTTACTAAGGCCACATTCATAGATTCTGTAGTTCCTAGGGCATTTAAAGCACAACATGGTTTCTTTGTTGGAACAATTCTACACTTCTGGGCGTCTTTTTTGTTAGTGCAGAGATTTGTGCCCCAGTGTCAATCAGAAAGGTTACAAGTGCCTGTTTGAGGCCTGTGATAGCTGTGATCAATATATCTCCTGATTTATGTTTAGTGAGCATTCTCAGACACATCCATGCTCCAGCCCTTTGCTCACCTATAAGGGATGGAGAGCCTAGTTTCTCTGGTTCTGTGTTTGCTTTGGCTCACATCCTAAATTCTGAGGGAGAGGCTGGGAGAGGGTTTCTTTTGGCTCACTGGCTGGATTCTGAGAAGGGAGGGGTGCACTGGGTTGAACTGATAAATTCGGTTTCTGATAGTGCCAATTAGTTATTATTTTCTGTAATTTATCAAGGGGCAAACCATCCATCACCTCTCTGGGGACCCCCCTTTTAACTTCCAACAACCACCAATGGTGGTGGTTAGAGATCTGTTTTCCCTTCCCTAAATTTTCACCGTGAGGAGCCCCGATAAACCAAACACCGTTTGTTTTTTCTGATTTCTCCTCCAGGGTTTTTACAGGTCCATATCATCTACTGTAATTAATCAAATCTACTGCAACCTCACTCCATGTCCAAACTTTATGGCTACTGGCAGGTGAATCAGATTGAGAAGCTGGGGGCTGTGAGGGGATGGAGTATGGAGTGAAACCAGGATCAGTAGATCCAGTTTGGTCAGTGGGGTTACCAAGGAATCTATCTAGTCTCTCTACGGGACCCAAGGCCATTATGGTTTTCTGTAAAATAATTGCTGTAGGTTTAGGAAGCCCTCAAATTAAAGGAGTCATAATTTCAGGCTTTACAGGTAATTGCATTGGTGACTGAAAACCAGGAATCAACCTTTTTCATGAATCATTTGCAGGCAGGTGGCTTTGTGGGCGCCTTCCAAAAGCTGGTCGGGGGTACTGACTATAGCTAAAGGGTCTCCCCTTTCCAAAGGATTAATTCCCCTGGCCCAGAAAGGCACACATTGTGTTAGGGACCACGTGTCACACTTATCTCCTGTTGTTAGGAAAACTCCATGTCCCCAGTACCCACTGGCCACCTGTTCAGTTAATTTAATTTGATCTTCACCAGTGAGGGACACTTGGAAGACGTATTCTATCTCCGATTCTTGTGGGAGGCACCCAAATTCTTTCTTCAGCTCAGCCAATTTGGTAGTGCTGAATGGTATTTGTTTAGTTGTGATATGTGGTTCAAAATCTTCATCATTAATATAATTATATTCTGTTTTAACCAAGGATCTCAAATGAGGGCAGCAGTTTTCTCCACAGTTTTTTTGCTGCCTCTAGTTCCTTATGGGGATAAATCTGTTTAATGTGAGGAGTTTCTTTTCCTCTGCCTGTGTTGAGGAATCAGCATTCAGTGAATTCTTAACATGTTCCTCTCTAAGGGCAGCTTGTAACAGATGGATCTCATTCTTTTCTTCATTTAATTTTTTTTCCAAATTTCAACTAGGCTTTGAAGGGAGTCCATTTTAGTTTTTTCTTCACTTCTTCACTTTAAGAGAGTTTTTATAGCTGCTGTGAGACAAGCTCCCAAAACTGAGCAGAGAATAGTTTTATTTTTGCCCAGTTTAAATTTTATTTCATGTTGTAAGGAACGTACTCCATCAATAACATTTTCCAAATTAAATCAGTTACTTTGTGCCCATTCTTTTCCTCCGGGAGAAGGTTTGGCATTGTGTTTGGCTCGTAGAGCATAAAATTCAGCTTCAACTTTTGCGCTGAGGTTTTCCGTCATTTTGTGAAGGGACTAAAACCATGACAGGGAGGTGTAGACTTAAGGTACACAACCACACAGCCTCTGCTGTGTTTCCCTTCCTTCCCTGGGTGGGTGAAGAGACTAAGTGTGCCTGGGAGATTCTACTCAGTTACTTCAAGTAGTCCCTTCACTTCCCAGACAGTCCAGATTCACACATACACAAAAACAGTTTCCCTTTTTGCACTAAGAGATCTTTTGTGAAATTCTGAAGGCAGAGCCCTCAATTGAGTATGGGGGTGCTTTTCACCTAGGCATGTGCAGTTTGTGGGAAATTTGAGTCACTCCCTTTCCTTTTTAGACAACCGCTCACCCCTTTCAGGGTATCGGGCTCGGTGCGGCTGGAGAGAAACATCCTTCCCCTGTTACAGACTACACACAACCCTGCAAACCCCTCTGTCTGTCAGAATCCTGTCCATGACGCCAATTTAATGTCACGATCCACTCATACAAGTGGGGTTGTGATGGTTCATTAACTGATCTCAGAGTGCAAAAACAACAGAGAGGGGATTTCAGTCTTGATCAAAACAAATGCACCTTTTATTGAGTGCCCACAGCAGAAGCAATAGAAGGATTAGAAAGGAGATAAAGGATAGAGGGAGAGAGAAAAAGACAGGGGTGGGAATAGCTACCAACGGAGAGACAAAATCCTCGTGGTCCAGCCAATAGATCCATCTTGTCACGTTGGGGCGAATCTCAAATTCTTTGCATAACTCAGGGGTCTTTTATAGTCATCCACCAAGGGGAGAACAGATAAAAGACAATGGAGAATAAGTCTATTGAAAATGAGTACAGAAAGTCCATGATCCAAAACAGGACAAATCAATCTCAGCGGTGAGCAAGACCCATTGTTTTCAGGATTGGTGTCTATGAGAAACCAGTCTTGGTGCAGCAAACACACCTGCAGGCAACACTTGGCAAACATCCCACTTCAGTCAGGCCCACGCCCCTGTGTTAGAATTTTAAGGGTCTCAGTCTCAGTCCTTGGGAGGAGGCTTCTCTTACAGTGCTTGTGAGGCAGATGAGGGATCTTCTATGGGGGGATCACCAGAGTTACCCCAGAAAGTTCATCTGGCCAAGAGGTGGGGAAATTCATGGGCCATTGTGATGAACAGGGATGGTGAAGCAGGTGTAAGTGTACAGAGCAAGCCGCTCCCTGTCAGCCCCTGCTCGAAGCAGTTGCAACGTGGGGGCACAGCAAGCACAGCTGCAAACAATCACTTGGCGAGCATCCACCCCAACCAGGCCAGAACTCCAGCCAGGGTCTTCAGGGTCTTCCTCTCTGTCCTTGTGATGGTCGTGAGGCAAATGAGGGAAACTTCAGACCATCTCTTACAGCAGTTTACTTTATCTCTTCCTCAACAATCCCCCCCTCTGGGAGATATCTTCTGTTATTGGGCCCTTGAGTGTCACTGCATGACTGATGAAAAATTCATCATCCCATTGTGAGATGCTCCGGCCAGAGGGAGGAGCCCAGCACTCCTACCTGGATATAATTTGACATTTGGAAGAAGAGAGACAGCCTTTTCCCACTGGATTCCCAGAGGAGCAGCTTTCTTTTCCACTGCATTCCCAGGAGAAGTCCAGGCCCATCTACGCCACCACTGGACCTTGAGAGGAAAACTCCACCCTTCTACAGGATCACTGCTTCAACAGAACCCCACCTGTCACTCCAGGAGCACTGCAGCCTCCATTTAATTGGACTGCTACCACCATCCTGACCTTTGGGAAAGACATTCTGTGCTGTCCTTGTGAGCTAGCAAGGCCTCCTGAAGATAAGGAGAAGCCCCATATCTCTCCTGAAGGAAAACCAAGGTCATTACCATGGAGACCAGAGGAAGGAGAGAAAGTTGGGAGATATGGACTCTGGCTGGCTCCCAGAGTGTCGTGGCTCCCTGGTCGCCTACGAGGCACTTTGTTTCTCTTTTATGGCCAATGGGCATTGTATATGTGTTAGATGGGTGTAAATATCTGGAAGAACTATAAAAGCTACGTTGGTTTAATAAATTTCTCTCTTGCACCCATTTGATGGAGTCATGTACTTTTATACTGTGTCATACCCTATAATGACACTGACCCACAGGGTGTCAGGTCATATTCTGACTCTGCCAGTGGGGTTTTTTGTTTGTACTATTGCATTTGTATTTTTAGTTTTCCTAGCAAAGAACTGGTATTCTTATTCCCATATCTTTTCTTGAGAGCTTTTTAATTTCAAAATTATAATAATTCAGAGGGAGGGAGATTACATTTTCCATTTCACAGGAAGCTCCTGCCTTCCTTAGCAGACATCTGTCTTTTCAAACCACGATGGAATGTCATCCATCTAATGTAGTATGATGGCATCTGGGAAGGTCCTTTGGGTGGGAGATAGGACATTGGCCATGTACCACTGGCATAGAGGGTGAATTTTTCTCACTTTGTGGGGGGACTTGCCAGTGGTACCGCTTCAGATGTGCCTGTTCAGGGAGGGGATGGAAAAAGCGAATCTGGGAGCATCTCGAGGATAGAGAGGAATATTTAAAAAGTGGCCTTTGATATCTATGACCACCAGTCTCCAATAATGGGGAAGCATGAAGGGAGAGAGAAGGCCAGACTGCAATGACTTCGTTAATTTTACAAAGATCATGGAGGAGTGTCCACCTGTCCTTGCCAGGTTTTTTGAGAACAAAGACAGGGGAGTTCCAAGGGCTGTTGGAAGGTACAATGTGGCCCTTGGAGAGCTGCTCCTCCACAAGAAGCTCGAGGGTATGTAATTTCTCTGTTGAGAGGGGCCACTGATCCACCCACGGTGGGGTGTCAGTCTTCCAGGTGATGGTGGGGTGGTGCACTCTGCAGTGGCCCCAAATAGAAATCCCGGGACAGAGGTGGAATATCAAGTCAAGCTCCCCACTGGGACAACAGGTCCCTGGCCCACAGGGTGGTGGGTGCCCTGACTACAAATGGCCTGATGGTGGCAGTTTGGCCCTCCAGTCCCTCTGTTGTGATAATATGCTCGCTCCTCATGGACATGGCAGCTCCTCCAATCACTGAGGTGACTCCAGTGACAGGAGTCAGCTCCTGGTTCAGGGGCCATTGAGGTTGTGTAATGATAGTAACGTTGGCCCCTGTGTCCACCATCCCTTGTAGGTGGATGTCATTACCTTTATTCAACTGACTGCACTTTATAAGGGGCTTGTCTTGGCCCATGATTTCAACCCAGAATGCCATTGGGTGCTCTGGGATATTGTCTATGCTTAATGGCAATAAAAAGGCTTGGGCGATCACAGTCTCTCTGTGCAGGAAGTGTGGTGGTTTTGTGCAGCAGAAAGTGACTGTGATTTCGTCACTTGGCCCAACAGTTTGTACTTCCACTATAATATGTATTTCATTTGGTCCATGAATACATTACCTATTACCAGCACATCCCTCAGGCCCTCTAGGGGTCCATATTTTCTGGTGGGAATACGATAGAAAGCAGAGTCATCAAATTGTATAGACAAAGCACTCACCAGTTGGTGTCATGTCCTGACCTGAACTTGCTGGAAAGCCTTGGTCACTCTGGTCTGTTGTTCGGAGTATGAAGAGCTCCGCGGGAATTTCCCATGTATTGGACCTCCAGAATAGTGGGGAGGGTACAGTGAAACAGCTTTCCATTTGCTGTCTTCACACGGGGCCACCCTGCAGTCTGTTGGAAGCTTTTTGGCTGATAATGCTGCTGGTGGTGGTGAGGTTACTGGTGATAACAAAACTGAGAACAGTTGTTAGAATGTCTGTTGCAATCCATACAGTGTGATGAATGGCACCTCTTTGGTGGCTGCTGGTCTTTAGGCATTTTGTATTCTGCACAGTCCTTCAAAAAAAGGCCCAGTTCCTCACAATTAAAACATTTTGCAGTGTCTTGGGATGTTAAAAAGGCCCTCTCCCTTAGAGATTGCCCTTGCCACGGTGTGTTCAGTGGAAGATAATTTGGTGCAGGACTCGTCCATCTGGTTGATTGTAGGTTCTGGGTCTTAATATTGTTTTGCACTCATTGTTTGCCTTTGCCAAGGCCATTTTATTTAGCACTTCCTTCTTGGCCTCTGGGCTTTCTATTTGTCACTCAAGTGCAACTTTAAGTCTGTCTACAAATTTCATGAAAATTTCACTTGCCCTTGTTTAATGGTAGTGAAGCTCTGTGTATGTAGGGTGTCGTCGAGAGTGAGGAGCAGGGATGTCTTTGCAGCAGTGGTGATGCCACTGAGTGCAGCTTCTTGTAAATCCTTTGCTTGGTCTTGTGGCTTCTGGAAGTCACCTTCTCTTGCCATTTGTTCAAGGGTTAAATTTGGTTTGGTGGCATCTTTTGAATATGTGTCCGCCAGTGATTTGAGATGCCTTTTTTACTGCCTCTCCCACAGCATGTACTCGACCGGGGTGTGAGACTCTGTCCAAAGTTTCTCCCATCTGCCTCACAATCGTCATTGGGGACCACTGAAGAAAAGACCCTTGTCTGAAGTTTCTGGCCCTGTTGGAGAAAGTTACGTGCCAATGGCTCCGAGACCTGAGCACAGTGCTAAGCTATTGTTCACAGGTGTTGTTTGCTGTATGCTGCACTGAGCCCAATGAAAGAAGAAGGGGGCATCTTGCCTTTTTGCAGCAATAGCCTTGGAAGCTGTCCCACCTCTCAGCCTGGCTTGACTTCTTCTGAGTCTTGAGTGGTCCCCCACAGAAGACCCTCACCTGTTTTACAACCACCATGACAGACAGACTGAGATGTAAGGAGCCTCTCCATCAAGGAGTGAGACATGAAACCCCCATGTGAAAAGGCCCCTCTGCTCCTTCCAAGGACTGGCACTGAAACCCCCAGCCCGGGGCAGGTGTGTGGGGGAGGCAAGCTGACCAAAGCGAGATGTTTGCCTGCAGGTTGTGACCGCTGGACCAAGAAGACAATGGCTCTCGTTTACTGCTGAGAACATGGACTACCTGTTACATCTATTCTTTATTGTATCTGTTTCCCCCCCTCCCTCACAATTTTCAATAGAGTTATCATAATAAAAACCTCTGAGTTAGTGAGAGATTTCAAGATCTCCCCAGACGTGACCTGGTGAACTCCATTGGCTGGCCATCAAAGGACTTGGCTGTTCTATGTTTGGTAGCTATATACCTTCCTTTCTCTTCCTCCTTCTTTTCCTTATTTTTCCCTTTTTTCCCCAAATCCTCCCCAATGCATTTGGTTATTCAATAAAGGTGCATTTGTTTTGATTATCACTGCAAACCCCCCTGTACCGTGTCGGTTTTTTGCACCCTGAGATCAAATCCATGAACAATCACGAAACCCGTTCGTAAGGATGGATTGTGACACAGGGAGAGTAGGCAATTCATGATATTTTTATTTTCATGCACGACCAAGACACGGTCAGAGAAGGTGGCTTCCAGAAATTTTTTTAAGAAATGCAACCCCCAACCATATTCCTTAGCCACTTTGCAGAGCTCCTTCAATTCCCCATAGGGGATCGGCTCCCAGGAATTGATTGCAGTCACCCTTCTGCTGTGTTTACATATAATCTGCAAGCCCACAATCTTTTTGGTGAGCTCTGAGCCCTCCCAGTGGCTTCCCTCTGCAGCTTGGCCCAGTGATCCTCAGACTCAGGACCGGAATCCAAGTCTGGGAATCCCTATTTTCATCCTCCGAGGAGGATGGAGGGCACTTGATGACTGCATGGAGCCTCTTGGGGCAGCCAGAATCTGCCTGTTTGTGGGCAGCTGTGGAAGCCAATATGGGCTCCTTCTGGTCGCTGTCATCACCACTTCTGGCTCCAGTGTTGTGGGAATGGTAATGGGAGGGACCATCAGGAGGAGTCAAGAGAGGAAGGGGTAGGGTTGGTGTGCACAATGGGGAGGGGATTCCCGATAGAGAGGGGAAGTCCCAACATGGACACACTTCCTGACACAGAAGGGAGGGGCAGGGCGCGATTACAGGAATAGAGAAAGTGGGAGGAGGGGCAGAGGTGTCGTTTTTGGCAGAACAGGGAGGTGACAAAATGGCCATTGCCTTTGTGGGGTCAGCACCATTTTGTGGAGAAAGGGCAGAAAAACTTGGAGAGGGAGAAGACAAGATGGCGGGGCTGGCCACATTCCTGGTACCATCTAGGAGAACAACTGGGGGTAGTAGAACTGGGTATGTGGGCATTGGTAAGAGGGTTAGGAGAGAGCCCAAGGCAGCATGGCCAGTGCTGCCCTGGAGAGGGGACAGAGGACACTGGGAGATGTCAGGGTGATGGTAGCAACCCTGTGCCTGCTGCAGGATCCATCTCCCGATCCTGCCTGAGGCAGGGAAGAGAGTTTAGGGATGTGAGGGGAGGAACGGGGAGAAGGGGTGTTAAACTGGGGTCCCGAATGTTTCCCAACATTTTCTACAGAGTTAGCAATAAGGCCAAAGGATAAAATTTCCCCACTGAAAGATCCCCTTTAATTCAAAGAATGTAGAACCTTTTTCCTATATGGTCCCAGAACTCATTAGAATGGATTCCCTCATAACATCAGGAAAATACTTGAACAACCAATGAAGAAAACATTTTAAATCTCCCTTTAAAAAATGAAAATTTTCTCCAACAAGGATTCCTCTAACTTGGGTATAAACTTCCCTCTGTGGGTGGATCAGTTTGGCTCCCATCCCCACACTTCCTCCCAACATCCAAGAGGAAAAGAAGGCAAAGGAAAGACAAAAAAGGGTGACCCCCAAATATAGTACTCACATGACAGTGGGTCAACAAAACCTCTCCAGGTTGTCCGTCAGCTTCAACCAATCTTCTCGCCTCAAGAACGTTGCCGGTCGCCTGTGCGATTCCCCCAATAAAACTTAGGAGTCTCCTCTGGGAATTGGCTGCTCCGAACATGGCTTAACTTCAGTAGCCAAAAAGCTACTGAAGACGCCTCCAGGAATGCTCCGAACAGGTCCCTGTTCAGGCTGCCAGCTGTCACAAGCCACAAACCCGTTGGTGGTGGAGAGAGAGGCAGCGGAGCCGTGACCTTCCAGAAGTGTCTCCAGTAATGAAGCCGCTCGGTGGCACACACACACACACACACACACACAATCACTGCAGCACACAATTGTAGAATCACCAACGACAAAGAAATGGGAAGGGTCTTTGTATGGAGGTCAGAGAAGGAGGTTTATTCCAGCCATGCACAAAGGGGTCCAGAGACAAAGACAAAAAGAACAGTGGAGGGTCTGGGTTTAAATACAGGGGAAAAGACGGGGGCTGAGCAGAGCATTGGGGCCAATGGGCTGAGGGCTCAGGGCAGTACAGAGGGGAAATGAGGGGTGGCAACCAATAGGGTAAAGAGGGTGGGACACTGAGGCAATATGGGGCCAATGGATAAGCAGGGAAGGGAGAACATTCAAGGACATAAATATAAGGAAAAAGGGAGGGAGAGGCCAACAGTACAACCAGGGAGGTAGAACTGGGTACATTTGCATATACAACAAAGCATCCTGGAAGAGGGTCTGCTCAATTGCCCTGAACAGGGGAGATTTCTCCAACTTGGGGTCTGTCCAAAGGCCTATAATGGCCTTTGTTCTGTAGGCCCACTGGCCTCCACAGACGCTCAGTGGAAAAAGGGGTTAGAAGCTTTGCTTGTGAAATTTGTGGGACATGCAAACCAGAATATTGCAGCCCTCATGATTGACCACCTGGCCGGAGAAGGAAGCCACTCAGACCCTGTTGGGCAAACCCACATTCCTAGTGAGGCCCTTGAGGGTATTACTGAAGCTGTGCATAGCACATTTTTAAAGGTTCCTGATGCTGTGAGCCCCCCAAAAAGTATTTACTTATGTAAAGCAAGGACTGGTGGAGCCTTATATGCAATTCAATGGCTGCTTGAAACAAGCTCTTAAAAGACAAATTGAGAATGACATTGCCAGACAGGTGTTGCTTTCAAAATTAGCTGCTGAAAATGCTAATGAGAATTGTAAAAAACTTCTGAATTCCTTGTCTAAGGAGGAGCCCATCCTGCTGTAAATGATAGAGGCATGTAACCACCTGTGTGCCTTCAGCATAGGGCAACCGTTACTAATGAACCTTACTGTGGGGGCTGCTATAGCAAATGCCTTTGTGTGGAAGGGGCCAACAGCGGGCCTGTTAGCTAAAGGAGTGAGAAGAAAGGTAAGAAGCAAGAAGTTGATAAGGATTCTCTCCAAGGCTGTAACTAAGGAGACCAAGAGAAGTAAGGAATTGAAGAAAGATAAGAAGAGAACTTTGCAGCTGGATGAAGTATTTTTAGAAAGTTAGTTGAAGTCACTGTAACTTATCCCCAATGATATTATGTTGACTTATTGTGGCCAATAGTTAGGGTAGAAGAAGTATAAACAATTAGAAAGTGTATAAAAGGTCAGCCATGTTCGATAATAAAGAGTTGCCATCTGAGACTGCTTGTGGTCTCTGCCTTGTGTCATGACTGCCTTGAAAGCGACATCTGGTAACCCCAACGTGATTCAACACCCTTAAGAACATACTTGATCTGGACCCATACGGGCTCCTAGAGACTGGCAGCCATGACTCACTGGGACGTAGTGGGGGAGGCAGCGTTGGTGCAGCTGAGAATGGCGGGTGGAAGCCACAGGGAAGTCCAGACCTGATTTTCTCCTATCAAGACACCTGGAAGTAGGTGAGCCACCAACTAGTAATAATGGGAAATAATTTATCTAATGAAGAAGAGACTGTTTTGGCTACATGGAAAGTTTTGTTAAGAAATAAGGGAATTAATACTTCAGACTATGCCCTTCATAGTATATTGCTGTGAGCTAAATCACAGGATTTTGGCACTGATCCTGACACAGCATTTAGTGTTAAAGCATGGGAAAAAGTCGGGGACAGACTGTAGGAAGTCATCTGAGTGGGAGATAAAACTGTTGTTGATCTAGCTGTTACCTGGGGATTGCTTTTTGAGGCATTAAATGAATGGAAAACCGAGCGAGAACAAACAGAGCAGGATGCAGATGAAGAATCAGTGTTGATAACAGAAACTGATGAAGGGGATGAGGCAGAGGGGGCCTCTGATGGGGAACTTGGTGAATCTATCCTTGAAGAAGGTGCAGGTGCCATGCAAGTTACCAGGCAGGCTACCAAAGCTTCCAGGAAAGCTGCCAGAGCTTCTGGGCTGGATGCCAAAGCTTCTGGGAAAGCTGCCAAAGCTTCTGGGAAAACTGCCATAGTATCTCCTTCTCAGACTCCTAAACCTCTTTATGTCACAGCTGCGCAGCAGCTCCTGATGGTGCCTGTATACACCACACCACTGCACCAGGTAGCTGAAATGTCTTTAGCAGAGAGAGAAACCCAGTCTTCTGCCCCCCTGCTTCCCTCTGCTCTAGCCCAGCCATCTGCCCCCTCGCTCCCCTCTGAGCTGCATGAACAATCTGCAAGGTCGTATCCTCCGTTACCTGACAGTGACAGTGACAGCGAATCAAGTGATGAGTCGCCCGCAGTAACATCTGAGTTGGGGCAGGGAACTATTGACAGTTCACCTTCTAATAGCTGTAGCTCTACTACCCCATGGACTTTGCCCCCATGTCAAGTAACTGGGCTTCCTCAACAGCCTCAGGAATTTTGGGAATTTGTTAGGAAGAAAGCAGCTGAAGAAAAGAATTGGAACATGATAGAAAGATTAGGTGCTCCAAGAGTACCTCAGGAGAACAGTGCTAATGCAAATGTTGCCTGTGATAACCCTATCTATGGCTTTTCCAGTTTTTAAAGCAGCTCCTGGAACAGGGCAGGATGACAGTCATCACGTCTTTGCCTGGAAAGTTGTGCAAAATCTCCAATCGAAAGTGGCTCAGTATGGCATTAATTCCTCAGAGGTAATGCAATTAATATGTGTAATTAATGCAGATATGCTTGCACCTTATGACATCATGCATATTGCTACTATTTCATTCCAGCCAGTACAATACAGTGTAGTTTAAGAAACTTGGAGGCGAGTGGCTGAGCGCACAGCTCTAACAAATATGCAGTTGCCTCAACACGACCCTCATCATGCTGTGGGTGTTGATGCCCTACTGGGCACTGGGCCTTTTGCTAACCCAGATTCACAGGCAAGGTGGGATTCTTCAATTTTGGCACAAGCTCAGCAAATTGGCACGAGTGCTTTAATTAAATCAATGGAAATGGCAGCTCCAAAACAGAGATATGATACTATACAACAAGGGATGAGAGAACCATTTTTGCAATTTGTGGAAGAGGTTGCTGCAGCTATTGAAAAACAGGTAGATGATGAATCTTTGCGACACAAATTCTGTATACATTTGGCTAAAGAAAATGCAAACTCAGGCTGCAGAAAGATTATTGACACTTTACCTGGAGAACCCACATTGCCTCAAATGATTACTGCTTGCTCAAAAGTGGATTCAGTAGACCATAAAATAGCAGCTCTTGCTGCAGTTCTAAGACCTTGATTGAAATGCTATAATTGTGGACAGCAAGGGCACGTAAGGGCACAGTGTAATACCCAGAAAATAACATCTAAATCAAATGCAAGCAGCAACGTTATGTGCAACCATTGTGCTAAATTTGGGCACTATGCTAAACAATGCAGGAGTAAATATCATGCAAATGGTCAGCTGTTGCAGGGAAACAGGAAGAAGAGCGCAAAGGGGCATGTGGGAAAACAAATACCCCAAGAACCACAGCAGCAAATGCGGGCCTCCCCAGCACTGCAAAGCTAAACATTTGTGAACAATACTCAGGGGCAACAAGTGGGTCTGCAGGGATTGATATACCCACCGCTGACACAGTAACCATTCTGACAAAAGAAATGTGCAAAGTGCCCCTCGATGCCTATGGTCCAATAGGATGGGGATTGAGTGCGTTTTTGATGGGAAGATCAAGAACTACACTTAGAGGTATTCATGTGCATCTAGGACCTTTTGATGCTAATTATTTAGGACAGATTCATGCTATGGTACCCATATATGACCCTCCTGTCACTATTCAGAAAGGAACTTGCATTGCTCAAATTGTACCTTTTGTGAGTTTTGTTCTGAATACAGTGGACCAAAGTCATGGCACAGGAAGTTGTGGATCAACAGGAGTACCTCAAGTGTTCTGGGCTGAGAAAGTTACGGAGAACCATTCAGAAAAGACATGTATCCTCACCGCCAGCGGATGTCATCCAGGAACCATATCAGTAACAGCCTTGATTGACATTGGATCAGATGTCACAATACTCTCATGACTTTGCTGGCCTCAATCGTGGCCTCTCACTCATGCAAGTTTTGGACTTCTGGGGTTGGGTGGTGCTACAACAGGTGGCCTGTCAGCCATTGTAATTAATGTGAAACATCCTGATGGCCAACAAGCTAACATCAGACCCTATGTTGCCGATGCTCCTCAAAGTTTGTGGGGATGACATTGTTTATCTCAATGGGGTGTCAAAATACTTATTTTTAATAGGGGCCACTGTGATGCAGGGCAATGAATGTCCAGTTATAGCCTTGATATGGTTGACAGATGAACCTGCCTGGGCTGGCCACTGGCCCCTTACTACTGAAAAGCTTACTGCCCTGCAAGAATTCGTCACAGAACAATTTCATGCAGGAAATATTGAACAATCATTCCTGGCATACCTGTTTTTGCAATAAAAAAGAAATCGGGAAAATGGAGACTTTTACATGATTTATGGCAGATAAATGCTGTAATGGCAACAATGGGAGCTTTACAACCAGGCCTTCCTACGCCTACAATGATTCCACAGGAATGGCAAATAGTTGTCATTGGTTTGAAAGATTGTTTCTTCACTATTCCATTGGCTGAGCAAGACAAAGAAAAATTTGCTTTTACTCTGCCTTCCATAATCATGCTGAACCCTGAACCCAATAAAAAATATCAATGGAGGGTACTTCCCCAAGACATGAAAAATTTGCCAACTATTTGTTAATGGTTTGTGGCACAGGACTTGTCAAAAGTGCAGGAGCAATTTAATAACTGCTACTGTTATCATTACATGGATGATATCTTGTTGGCATCTGATAACAAACAACAGTTATCAGCTCTTAAACAATGTGCTGTAACAAATTTGAAAGCTTTTGGTCTGATCATTGCCCCAGAGAAAGTGCAGGAACACATGCCTTGGAAATACTGGTATGTTAGTGACTAACACTCAAGTTATGCCTCAACCTGTGAAGTTAGACATTGATGTTAAAACTGCTACTGATGTACAGAAATTGGTTGGTTTAATAGGTTGGATTAGATCATATTTAGGCATAACTAATCATCAGATGCAACTATTGCATGATTTGCTGTCAGGCACCACCTCCTCTACTGATGAGAGGCAACTGACCCCAGCAGCAAAGACCCTAGAAGAAATTGAATTAGCCTTACCACACACATTTGTTAACAGATTAGATACCTATGTTGGTGTTCAAGTGTTTATTTTGAAGGACCATTAAATACCATGTGGAATACCGTGTCAATGAAGTGATAACTGGGAAGATCAACTGCATATTCTGGAACGGATATTTTTATCTTTCAATAAAGATAACAAAACAGTAAAGCCTCTTGCTGCTCTAAAAGAGAGACAAACTCACCAAGTCCCTCTGTGGGCTGTAGCTCAGCTCACTCAGTCCCTTATCAGTCCCTCTGGTGCTGGAAATGCCGTGGCCCAGGCCCGGCCCGGTGGGCCACAGGTGTGAGCTGCCTGTGCTCTTCTGGTGTTCAGGCCAGAGCAGGTTTAAACAGGTCCAAAGAAAAGGGAAAAAAACACCACAGTTCAGGAACTTGTTTGGCTCAGCTAGCTAAAACTAACTAAAAGCAAAGGAGAGCTCTGTCCCGCTGTCTGTCCATCCGCAGACAACACAGTCCCAGAGCAGGAATGTGGAGGAGCAAGTGCAGTTTCTGAAAACAAACTGCATGCTGCTTCTCTACCCCTTCACTCTCAGGACAGGTCTTGAAGGTGTAAAACTTATTATTCAGCATAAACAGAACAGACTGGGGATACAAGCACCAAATAGTCAACCCAGAATATACCTCAGGGACCATTCAGTACTCCTTGATGTCACCAGAAGATAGGATTGAATGCAAAAGATTTTATGGGATTGAAATTTGACAAATCTGCTCTTCCCAAGGAATTCCCATTGTAGGCCTGCGTCCTGATGGAGGTTCCTGCCTCTGGGTTTATCTAGGTACCCTCAGAGAACCAGGAAGATGTGGAGCCCCCCAGCCAGATGCCTTCCAACTTGGATCACCAGGACCACGGATCATCAGGGCTCTGCCCAATGGGGGTCACTGGGGATCATCCGATGCGGATCCTCTCATGGGGGATGGAGCTGGAGCAGCGCACAAAGCTCTTCCCACATTTGGGGCACTCACAGGGCTTCCCTTAGTGGCGCCTCCGTTGGTGTTGGGTGAAAGTTGAGCTCAATGAGAATCTCATCCCACACTCCCCACACTCGTAGGGCCTCTCCCCGGTGTGGATGCGCCGGTGCAGGGTGAGGGTGGAGTTTTGCTTGAAGCCCTTCCCACAGTCGGGGCAGCAGAAGGGCCTCTCCTCGGTGTGACTCCGCTGATGTTTGAGAAGATCGGAGCTCCTGTGAAACCTCTTCCCACATTGGGGACACTTGTAGGGCCTCTCCCCAGTGTGGGTGCCCTGGTGTTTTCTCAGGTCTGAGCTCCACCCATAGCTCTTCCCACATTCCAAGCAGGTGTAAGGCCGTTCCCCCGTGTGGATGACCTGGTGCCGAATCAATGCTGAGCTTCCTCTGAAGCTCCTCCCACATTCCCCACACTCAAAGGGCTTTTCCCCAGTGTGGATCTTCTGGTGTTCCGTCAGCTGGCACTTGATGCTGAAGCTCTTCCCACACTCCCCACACTCATAGGGTTTTTCCCCAGTGTGGATCCTCTCATGTTTCCTCAGGCCAGAGCTGTATCTAAAGCTCTTCCCACATTCCACACACTCATAGGCCTTTCCCCCAGTGTGGATCCTGTGGTGTTGCATCAGGCTCCCCTTCTGGCAGAAGCTCATCCCACATTCCCCACATTCATAAGGCCGGTCTCCAGTGTGGATCATCTTGTGTTGCATCAGCTGGCCCCTCTGCCTGAAGCTCTTCCCACATTCCCCACACTCAAAGGGCTTTTCCCCAGTGTGGATCCTCTGGTGTTGGATCAGGACAGAGTTGTGGCTGAAGCTCTTCCCACACTCCTCACACTCAAAGGGCCTCTCCCCAGTGTGGATCACCTGGTGCTGGGTCAGATCTAAGCTCTGACTAAAACCCTTCCCACATTCCAAGCACTTGTGGGGCTTCTCCCTGCCATGAGGCTTCTCCACCAGCTCTGAGCTCTGGCTGGATCTCTGGCCGCCTTCCTGGCTCAGGGGGGCTCTTTCTTCCCTGCAGCTCCCTGGGCTGGGTTTGCAGCCCCTCCTCGTGCGGAATCTCCAGGGCTTTTCCTCCTTCTCCATCCAGACACGCCCTAGGAATGAAAAATCCTGGTTTGGAGAAAAAAACAAGATGAGAGTGCCTTGGACTGGGAGTTCCTCCTTGCCCAAGTTCATCTCATTAGGTCATTGGGCATCTTGTGTCTCTAAGAACCTCCAAAACACCACAATTCAGCACAAAAGTCCTCCAAACATCAAGACACAGATCAATAACTTCCAAAACATCAACATTCAGCAAAAGCCCCCTCCAAATATAAGGATTCAGCCCCCACAAAAAAATCAAAGCACCAACAATTAGCCCAAGAAAGCTCAGAAACACCAAGATTCACCCCCGGGAAAATTGTGGATCCCAATCCCCTGTCACCTGCTGCATGTGGGGGGGGCAACGCTCCTGGGGCTGGGGTCAGAGGCTGCAGATACAGGGAGAGGTGGAACCTTGTGCTGCTTCCTCTTCCTGTTCCTCCTCCGGTGTCCCCACTCTTCCTCACACTCCTCTTCCTCCTGCTATTCCTCCTTCTCCTGCACAATCCCACCTTCTCCTCCCACGTCCAGGGTTTCACCACTTTGTTCCTCAACCCTGCTTCTCCTTCCCTTCTCCTCCTGCCCCAGGCCCAGCACCGGCTGCCGGCTCCCTCTTGCCCCCAAACCCACAGCATCCCACGGCAGGGGCAGGGATGGAGCTGGGGCAGGTCGGGCTGGGGCAGCGCTGGGCTCTCGGCCGCTCCCGCCCGCACTCGGTCCCCACTGCAGCCGCTCCCGCCAGGACAGCGCGGGGGGGCCCGGCCTTGGCGCTGCCCCACTCCCACCTCCCCAAATTCCCCTCGCATTTGGAGAACAGGGCATGGATGGTGTTGGTGTGCTGCAAAGGGACTGGGTGAGGGGGAGTGTGCAGCAATATGCTTAAGGCAAAAAGCCGCAGGAGGAATCTTTGTGGGAAGGAAAAGGATGATGGAAAAGAGAAGGAAGAGAAAAATACTGAGGACTGGGATGTTTTTCAGCAGGGTCTTATCCTCAACATTTGCCGGCTGATCATTTGTATCCCCGGTTTCCAGGAGAGGAAAACAAGGAGGTCAGGGTTTCAGGGGGTTTCTCTGTGGGGGGCAGCGGCAGCACCGGGCGCAGAGGTGCGGGACCGGGAGCACGGGCTGGGGGCCTGGGGGGAGCTGCGGGGCCGGGCCGGGGCTGTGGGGCAGCCGGGGCTCAGCGCCGGGCGCTGCCTGACCCCACCAGCCCCGGGCAGGGCCGGCAGTGGCCCCCGGCCCCCAGGAGGCTGCGGGACGCCCCGGCCGCTGCCCGGCCCCGTGGAGCTGCCGGCCCTGCCCGCCGGGGGGCGCCTTTGGACACTGCGGCAGGACAGGGACCGGCTCTGGGATACGGGCTGGGGAGGGCACCCTGAGCACAGGGACGAGGAGCAAGGAACACCTGGGAAATACGGATTGTACATGGAAGGATCCAGATTTTCTTCTAAGGATTGGGTTTGGGTCCTTGGAGAAATGAATGATTTTGCAGAAAACTTAGCAGCTGTCAGAAGGTTAGGGTTAGGGTTGAGTTGCTGATGAGAGCTGATTGCTGGGTGCTTGGGACCTCTGTTTTTTGGGAGTTTTCCCAGGAGCGGGGGAGGGGGGGGACGGGGGAAGGGTGCAGAGATGCCGGAGGATTCAGGCTGGGGGTAGGGGCTGGGCGCAGTTGCTGGCCCTCTCTCAGTTTTCTGTCCCTCTCTCAGGTTTTTGGAGGAAGGCAATTGGAGCCGCTGCTCTTAGGCTGCTCTTTCCACTGCTGCTGACAGAGCCCGTGTGAAAAATGTCTATGATTGGCTTTTCACAAACATTAAAATGAGTATTATACATGTTATGTTAGGAAGTTATGCTGTAACAATTATTTTAAGTAGTGTGTTAAATGTAGTTTTAGGTTATAACATAATGTTAAAATAGAAACTATGTATGTGGGATAGTTTTTTAAAAAAGGAATGAGGACTCACACCAGATAGCAGCCACAGGACACCTAAATCTTTCAGAGAAGAATATTTTATTGCTCAATTATCAGAAGAAATGAACTTGTTCCTGCCTTGCTCAGCCCTGAAGATGCCATCAGGATGAAGAGGAAGAAGCTGACACTGACCAGACCGAATCCTGTGTTGGAATGGAATTTATGTATCACGTATGAGATGTACAAATATGCAATGGGCTATGGTTTTTCACAGTTAATCCTCTATTAACGTGTGTCCTTTTTTGGGCTTACTTTGCCCAGGAAAAGGTACCCGAGCCGTTTGTAACTCTTTGTTTCCATTGTCTTGTATTGTCTTAAATCCTAATTGTCCAAATTTTTATTACTCTAATTGTATTACTATTTTTATAACCATTTTATTACTATTAAACCTTAAAAATTTTAAAAACAAGTGATTGGCGTTTTTCACAATTATGGTAGCAGAGGATGGTTACCAACACCTCACTGCAGGTGCTTTAGGAGAGTCAGAGTGGGGAAGGTGCCCCCTGCCCTCTTCAGCAGCCTCGCTCTGTTTGCCCTGGGGTGACCGACAGACGCAGGTTATGGTGGACAAAAGGAGACAATAAAACAAAGACAAGGGAAAAAGGCTCCCTACAACCATGGCAATTGGCCCCCTAAGAGTAGTAATGTACACGAAGAACATGGGAAGGAAAAGGGATTGGTAAGTATTTCTCAGGGGGGATGAATGTGAGTGAATGAGAGGCGGGCTGGTTGTGCCAGACCTGCCAAGTGAGTGCTGGAGTCTCCCATGCTGCGTTTCTGACTTTCCGCGGTAAGTGGCCAGTAAAGAGACAAAGTGAATGTTAAAAGGAGTGAGAGAATCCCCCGGGGTAACTGGGACTGGGTCTCAGAGAGGGGCTGGACCCCTCGGAGGAAGGGAGCAGAGGAGTTTCCTAGCCCAATCCACTAGGAAATGGGACAAAAGGGGCTCCTAAAAACCTGCTGGGTTGAGGGATAAGAGTGCCCAAGAGCATCCAGAATTAAAAACTGCTGGGTTGAGGGATTAATATTCCAAGAGCATTCAGGGTTAAGCAAAATTCTGCCGGATTGAGGATATGCTCAAGAGCATCTGGGATTGGACAACACAGGTGGATTGAGAAATAAAAAAATGCCCAAGTGTTGGGGAAGATGAAACAGGAAAGCCTTATAAATATGATTGTCTGGCAAAAGATTTTGACAATATAGAAAGTATAAGCAAGATTGAAATCAAAGCAAGCTTTGAGATACCTCAGTTACTGAACAACTGGAAAACAGTGGTGTGGCCCAACTAAAGGTAATCCCCTTTTGATGGAACAATTCCCACTGCTTGCAGACAGATCCAAGGGTCAGAGCAGATCCTGCCAGCTTGGCAGAAGGGGTCCAAAGAGGAGTTTTTACGGTTTAAAATGTAACACAGTGTGGTAATGTAATGATTCTTATAGGCTGTATGTAAATGCTATAGGACGTGCATCTTGTACTAGATTGGCTGTTGAGAAATAGAACATTCGACACAAAAGAAGATTTATTGTGTTGTAATGGGAACCTTACTCTCTTACGCTTTTGCTCTCTTACGTTTTACTCACTCAACCTCTCATCCTCTCTACCCCTCTCTTCTCTCGGGCCTGCTCCGAGCTGTGCCTGGCAGCTCCAAGCAGGGCCCTGCACCCGGGCCCTTTGCAATAAACCGCAAGTTCCAGGGCCTGGCTGCAGAGATCTCTCGTCTCCGTCCGTCCCGACCGTCCTACCCCCCGACGCTCCTACACCCAAGAGCATCTGGGGTTGGCCAACACAGCTGGGTTGAGGAAAATCCAATAGCACCGGGACTGACCAGAAACACCTAAAATTGTAATAGGTGATGTGAAAGTAAAAGGTACCTTATTGTTGTTTTGTTTGTGTGTGAGAGAGAGTCACACACAAAATCAGTCTCAGCTTCCCGGGCAGGTGGGAAGGAGGGGCTGTGGAAAGAGGTGTGTGTGACCCACAAATAAGCCATTGTCCCTTGGGTGGGTGGGGGCTGTGGCAGAGCATGTGTGTGACTGCAAACGGGCCATTGTCCCCCCGGGCCTGTGAGGGGGCCGTAGCTGAAGAGTGTGAGTGACACAAATCAGCCTCACAGGTGAACGGGCACCGGAGGCAGCAGAGTCAGGGCCCTCCCAGGAGGCCGGGAGATACTGAGACCCAGAGGCCAACGCCAAGGGGAGGGGGCCACAGGGAGCCGCGATTCTCTGTCAACAGGGATCCACTTTGTGTCCTGAGCGTGTGAAAGAATGTGTGGAAGTGAATGAGAAATAGAAGTGAGTGAATGTAGACAAATGAAAGTATGTGTAATGTAGATTGTGCATTTTAAGCTTCACTATATCTCCTTGGAGGGAGGTGGATTGCACTGAATGTAGTGTGAGAAAAAGGTTTTTTATTTTTAAGTGTGTAGTTGAAAGAAAAGTGGTATTTAGGTTGTTAGTGAAAGTGAAAAACAGAGGCAGATGATGAATAGATAAGATCTTGAAAAATGAGACAGAAAACCAGTAAGTTGGATTACAGGGAAAAAAAAAGAAAAAAAAATAGCCCTTTGGGAGTTATGTTAGGTAACAGAGATACAACTCCTTGCAAAAGGAGAAAGTACAGGGTATGTAGTAGTTGATGGGAACAACATGCAAACTATGGAAAAAGGGAAATTAACCTTAAACTAGTAAGCTCAAACTCGTGAATTATATACTTTAAAAAGAGCACTAGAATATTTAACACAAAATAAAGGAACCATATATACTGATTGAAGGTATGCCTTTAGAGTAGTACATACCTTTAAAAATTTGGAAAGGAAAAAGATTACTTAATTCAAGAGGAAAAGGTTTAGTACATGAGGAACTTATTTCAGAGGTTTTAGAGGCATTAAAATTACCTAAAAGAGATAGCTATAGTACATATTAAGGAACCCCAAAAGGGAAAGACCCCAGAAATAAGAGGAAATAATTTGGCAGATGACGAAGCCAAGGATGCAGCAGAAAGTGGAGCTGAGTGAGTTATGTTAATATTAACTCCAAACGAGGAAAAACTGGAAATTCCAAAGTTTAGGGAAGGCGAGAAAAAAGAATGAAACAAGACAGGAAGTGAACAAGATAAATCAGGGAAATGGAAACTTCTTGATGGAAGACAATTACTTAATAAAATGTGCTTACTAGGAAAATATTAGAAGACATGCATCAGAAAACCCACTGGGGTACTCAAGCTTTGTGTGATCATTTTTTAAGGAACTATGGGTGCACTGGGATTTTTGGAGTAGCAAAGCAAGAAACTGAAAGATGCTTAATTTGCCAAAGGATAAATAAAAAGGTGATGAGAAAAACAACATTAGGAGGTCGTGAGTTAGCTCGTCGACCATTCCAAAGCATCCAAGCAGAAGTTTAGATTTGTTAGGCTCTGGATTTATTTGTAAAAAAACCCATTTAATCTAGAAGAAAGAGAATATGGCATAGGTTAGACAGGAGATTTTAGGAGAATAAAAATCTTTAAAGTATGAGAAACCCCCTAGACAAAACAGGAAGAGAACAAGGGGAAATGAAAGGGAGGGGAACAAGAGGAAAAGTCAGAAAGAGAGTGGGATCCTCTGCAGCTCTTGCCCCCTCCGTTGGCGGCCGAGGCGCCTGTCCCGGGTCCCGGCTCGCTGCCCGCCTCAGCTCCGCCTGCCCCGGTTTCCATCCCAGGTGCGGGCTCACTGCCCAGGGCAGCTCCACCTGCCCCGGCGCTGGCGGTGAATTTGTGTGCCCTGCTCCCACTGCCCGGCCCGCGGCCGCTCTGCCGGCCATGCTGGGGAAGATGGGGGTTGCTCTGTCCTGCCGCGTGGGCCGAGGTCACCGCGCCGACCGCACCGAGGGCGGGTCCCAGCCATCCCATCCCCGGCTGCCCTGCCCGTGCCAGCTGCGCTGGGCACCGCCGCTGCTGCTGCCGGGGTCTCCCACCTGCCTTTTCTCTGCCGGGAGCTGCCGGATCAGCCGCCATAAGCCATGTGGGGGCTGTCCACGCTCCGGCTCGGTCTCCACGGGAAGATCCCCCTCTGGCGATTCCGGCAGCAGACCCTGCCCACACTCCCACCGAGCCTCGGCGGGATATCCTCCGTGCTCCAGCGTGGCTGCTCTGGGGGCTGCAGGGGGATCTCTGCATCCCCATGGATCTGCAGGGGGATCTCTGCATCCCCATGGATCTCTGCATCTGGCACCGCCGTTTTTGGAGGCACCAGGAATAGGCTGAGCTCTGCCTGAAGCTCTTCTCACATTCCCCACACCCTTCCCGGCACAGGGAGGCTTTTACCTCCTCACAGCTCCCCAGGCTGGGTTGGCAGCCCCTCCTCATGTGGGATCTCTGGGGCTTTTCCTCCCCATTGGATTCCTGCGCCGTGGAGCTGTTCCAAATGGCCTCTTCCACGAGGTTCTGTGGCAGGGATTTGTTCTCCCTGTTCTCTGTCTGCAGCTCAGTGCATGAGGGAGGAAGGACAAAGAGAGGAAGAGACAGGGAGAAGGGAAAAGGAAAAGGCAGGAGGAGAGGAAGGAACAAGAAGGAACAAGGGAGGAAGGAGATGGGAAAGGAACATAGATGGATGTAGGACAGAATGAGGAGAAGAAGGAGGGTGGACAAGGAGAAGATGGGATTTGCCTCCATGCCAGAGGGAAGGGGAAGGAGATCCCCCCAGTCCATCCCTGGCAGGATGGCTTTGGCAGTGAGGCTGTCCTGCAGCAATGCTGGGCTGGGAGATAGAGCAGCAGGGAGGGGAAAGGGGCAGTGATTCCTCCTGCCCTGCCTGGCTGTCCCAGTCTGGAGCGTCCTGGCGCTGCCGAGGCCCTTGGAGCGTCCGGCACTCAGGAGCCCGGAGCTCACGGCTGCTTTATAAAGCTGACAAAGTCGGCAGGATGGGTCTGGGTATGATCTCAGCAAACTGGGTTTATTGGTACAGGAACAGGGGACAGAGCTGAACAGGGTCCAGGCACAAAGACAGGGTGCAAGCTGAGGGCACAGGGGGTTTTTATATGGGGTAGTGAGGGTGGAGCTGAGGGTCAGGGTCCAATGGATATGGGGGAAAATGTGCAAAGGAGGGGTTAAGGGTCGGGACAGCTAATAGGGAAACAGGGGCAGAGGAATGCAGTAAACTGGGGCCAATGGAGGGACAGAGAGCTAGGGACTAATCAAAGATGGGTAATAGGGGTGAACTAGGGTAATTAGGCCAACAGGCCAATGGGGTAACATAACTTTCCAAAAATCAGCATGTGCCGGCAAAGATCTATAGGAGAAGCAAGCTTGTCACCATAACCTTGAAATCTATTCTTCTTATTAGGGACCAGTCCTACACGGGTGGGAGATTGAGACTCCCATGGGCCTCCACACCAGTGCATCTTCCTTTTCCTCGCAGCCTCCTTCTCCTCCGTCCAGACAAAATTTAGGATTGACAAATCCTGGCTTTGGGGGAAGAACAAGGGGTGAGCACCTTGGGTTTTGTGAGAAATGAGCCTCACTCTTTAGAATTTTTGAAAGTTTAATAAGGAATAATAAGGGACAAATCAGTAACAGCGCTGGGTGTTGGCAATGGCCAGAGGCACACCGGTTAACCACAGCAACTCTTCTTGTCTAGTTTCTCCATTGTATTGTTCAAATACATATTCATAATGATTATACATATTCAAACATTTCCTGGAACTCATTTACATGTTCCAGGAATTCTTTAGGTTGGTTTGACCCCCAACTCGCCTTTTTAGAGCACGTGCAGGAATCGTGGATTGCTGTTTTGAGGATTGTGCGTCACTGCCTCACAAGGGCCCCTGTTCTGTGGTTTCAGCAGGTGACAGTTATTGACAGTGGAAGGGTCAGTGGCAGGGGCCTCATCACATCCCTTCCTTAGATGTTATCTGACCATGCAGACGCTTTTAGCTATTTCCACAAGTACTTTAAATGAACATTAGCTATTTCACAAATATCTCTGAGTTGTTATTGTCAGTTAGTTACAAAAATAAAAGCATTAGTTATTATTTCACAACTACGGCTACTTCTGTAAAAGTTAACATTCTAATGCACAACACATGGCATCCACTTTAATATTTTGCAAAAGCCAAAACTATAATGTATGTTTTTCACACTGTCCACTAACTAAAATATCATCCATAAATGATGTTCTGAGGATATGAGCTACACAGGGGCCAGGGCATTGGCCACAAAGAGCTGACAAATTATACTATAGCAAAAGCAGTGAAAAGTGATTACAAACTGTACTATATCAAACTCATTGTGATTAAGAATGTTTTGCAGAAGTCAATACATAATAGCAAAAGCCAGCACTACCTAGTTATTTATAACAAACCCAGGGCAGGTTTTTCCCTTGCATGGAGCACCTGGGCCTTCCCCGGGCCCCTTCTGCCCTCCTGCAGAGCCGGTGGCATTTTCCAGCACACACAGTTTGTAACCAAGAGCCGGGTGCAGCCGAGAAGGCTCCAAGCGCCTCCTTCCAGGCTGACTCTGCAGGTGCCGAGGCTGCTCTGGGCTCTGCCAGGGCTCTGCTGGGGCTCAGCTCTGGGCCAGGCTGGGCCCGCCCTCCCCTCACATTGCTCCGTGCAGCTGAGTCACAGCGGGAGAAGGAAGGGACACGTCAGGGGAGTTGAGGTTTAAGAGAGTTTTTATTCATAAAACTTTCATAACAAACAGGCTGCTCTAACTACCATAACTAACTAGCAATGCTAACTACCCTAACTAACTACCAGTGCTAACTACCATGACTAACTAATTGTCCTAACTACTGTAAGAAGAAGCTGTCCTCAAGTGCTTCATCTGCTCTGCTGCTCCCTCAGGTTCTTTGCTGCAGTGATCAGAGGGGTCAGGCTGGAGAGAGGCTTGGCTGATGATAAAAATGGGTGCTGCCCAAAGGATAAAAAGGAAAGAAATGAACTGTTACTTTCCAGAGTCAAGTTCCTCACAGGCTCTGTTGCAACAGGACAAAGGGAAATGGTTTGAAAATCGAGGGAAGCAGGCTCAGATTAGATCTAAGGAAGAATTTTTTAACCGGGAGAGTGGGGAAACACTGACAGGAGGTGCCCAGAGATGTGGGAGGTGCCTCCTGCCTGGAAACATCCAAGCTCAGGTGAGGCAGGGCTCTGAGGCCCCTGAGCTGCTTGAAGATGTCCCTGCTCGCTGTGGGGCACCAGGTCCAGATGAGCTCGAAAGGAGCCTGCCAGGCCACAGCAGGCGAGGATTCTGCTCGCTCTGCGCGTGGAACGCAGCGAGACTGGAGACTATCGGAGGGGGCCCCACAAGAAAACCCCTCCCTGGCGCTGCTGCTTCCCCTGCAGCCCTTGGCTCTCACCTGCAGCAGCTCCTGGGCAGCCCAGCGCCGCTCCTCGTCCGGCTCCAGGCTGCACTCGAGGAAGTCCCGCAGCAGAGCCGACAGGCGCCGGGGCTCCTGCAGCTGCGGGGTCCCGTTCTGCCGGATCAGAGCGCGAGCCTGCAGGGAAAGCAAACTCAGCGCTCTGCCAGCTTCCTTCACACCCACACGGGCTCACATCCACCCCGGGGCCTCAGCCCCAGCTCCAGGGCCACTTTCCTCCCTGCCAGAGATGCTGCTCAGAGCTCATTTTGCTATGCCAAGCAAAAAACCCAAACCCTGGGGCTGCCACAGCCACTGCAACATCCAAATGATCTCGCCTTGAGAGCCAGTTTCATTGGCCGGCTTTGTTAGTAGGAACCTCCATCAGAAATAGCCCATTTTGCTTCTCCAAATATGGACACCAGCTTTACAGGCCATTTTCCAGAGTCACTGTGGTCTGCCTGTGTTATTTCAGAGGATTCTTCCATCAAGTGCATCTCTGCAGTGCCACTGACACTCAAGTAAATGCATTCCTGATGCCCCATCCCAGAAACTGCCAGGCAAGAAACAGGAGGTTTGTGATGCTGAAAGCTCAGGCTTGGTGACACAGAAAAAGTAGCTTGGACTAGGAAAGAAATATGTTAGACTATGGGGATGCTAAACCATCATCTTCATGTTTTCAACAAGTTTCCCAGTGAGAAGAATCAGGGGAGATCATCTTGCAAAACCTCTTTTAGAAACTCCTGCAGAAATCTTGTTGGGTTTGGGGCTGGGATTTGGGGATGGTGTGGGGTTTTCTTGCAAGATAACATTAGAGCTGATGCACTTGCTTCATATTTCCAGGTCATCCTCTCAGCTAGAAGAGCTGCAACAACGAAAAGCCCAAAGCAAATTGTTGCTGGAGGCTGCAGAACATTCGTCTGTGTGGAGGCACAAGTCCTCTGGGAATTCCCTTCCCATGTGCAGAAACCTCCAGCTGCTGCTCCCAGTGCAGGGTCCCCCTGTGCTCGCAGCCTCTGCAGCCACTGGAGAATTTGCCTCTTACCATGGCCGCCGTTTCCCTGAAGTAAGGAGGTTCTCCTTCCACCATCTCGATGGTCACAATGCCGAAGGACCAGATGTCCACCTTGGGGCCATAAGGAGATCTGGTCACAACTTCTGGGGCCATCCAGTGAGCAGTGCCCACCATGGAGCTGCGCTGGTCCTGCTCAGGGCTGAGCTGAGCGCAGAGGCCAAAATCAGCTGAGGACAGAAAGAAACCCTGTCAAAGGCAGCTGCAATGAGGAAATCAAGCACAAAGATTCCCCAGGCTCAGTCTGAGAGTGTAGTAGTGAAGTCAGCTGGAAAAGCCCTCAGGGCTGTAGCCAAGGAAAGATGGAACTGGGCCCTTCAAGAAACCCTCAGCTTTCCTGCAGTGGCTTTTACTGATTCCCTCGGAGCTTTAGATTCCCACTGCTGCCCCTCTGGAAGGGCCATGGCCAGAGCAAAGGCACTGCTGGCCCCCTGCTCCTCTCCTGAGCTCTCTGCAGGGGCAGCCGCTCTCAGCTGGCAGCAGGGGCCGGGCAGTGCCCCCAGCAGCCCTTGTGGGGCTCTGGCCCTCCCAGGGAAGCAGCCCCAGCCCCGCAGCCCGGGAGCGCCGTGCCTGGCCAGGAACACCCACCCAGCCTGACAGAGCCGTCCATGCCCAGGAGGATGTTGGAGCTCTTCAGATCCCTGTGGATCACCCGGTTGGAATGGAGGAAATCCAGGCCCTGCAGACACTGAGAGAGAACAAGAAACACAACGGCAAAAACCAATGGCTGGAATATATCACACCAGAAAGGACAGCTCAGAATTCTGCCAGCAGCAGCTTTGCTGTGACAGGCCAGGAGTGCAGTGCACACAAGCTCCAGGCAAACGGTTCAAGGCAAAGCTGAGAACAGCAAATCAAATCCAAAGCAGACAGAGAGTACCACAACAGCAGGAGAGAGAACAAGAACAGAGTAGAAGTGCAGTGATGCTGGCAGGCCGTTCACTGCAGAGGCTCTTTCTTCTCCAGCTCATAAAAACAACTCAGAAACAAAGCCCTGAGCATGGAGCCACTCCTGTTCTCACACCCTGTTTGGAAGGACCATCGTGTCCCAGCCATGGGAGTGACAAGCAGGATCCCTCACCTCCCGACTGACAGCTGCCATCTCTCCTTCAGCCATGCGCGTCTGTCTGACAACGTCCCGCAAAGTTCCTCCATCCATGTATTCCATCACCAGCCAGAGATCTCCATCCACAAGGAAGCTGGAAGAGGAAAGCAATGGCATGGAGATGAAAGTGCAGAGCTCAATTCCCATGAAAAATCCTGGAGGGGAGTTTTGTTTCCAGGTCACTTGTCAGTGAGGACAGAATCAGATGGAGAGACATTCCTGCCAGGCTGCACAGCCCTTGGAATCTGCACAGTCTAAAGGGGAAGGAGACACCTGCGAGAAAGGAGAGGCCTTTGATGGCAAGCAGGTGAAAAATGCAGTTTAGCAACAGCCCAGATCAATGTGGAACCACAACCCTTGGCCCCAGCTGGTTCAGCTTCTGAACTCATCAGTTCCACCATTCCCTCCAGAACAAGGCAACACAACTGCCAGGGTTATCCAGGGGAGGAGGCCGTGCAGCACTTGGGACAAAAGCAGTCAGAAAACCTTTCAGAAAGTCCCTTCAGAAACAGGCAAGGCCAGTGAAAAATGGGCAAATGAGGCATTTCTGGAAACAAGAACTTGGTCTTACTGGCATCTTTAGCAATGGAAAAGGGCTGGGAAGAAGAAGCCAAGGGAAATAATTTCTGCTGTGGTTTATCAGCACTTGCTGGGAGACACAGCAAACGGGATCAACTTGAAGGAAAAACCAAAGCAAAGCAACAAAAGCACGTGGAGGGAGTGAACTGCCAGGCTGTTATTTTGGGAAGATGTGGCTGGGTCAGGCATTTTCAAAACAGGCTACAGACTCCTGATGCCAGGAAAGGTTAACGCAGGGCCCGGGCTCGGGATCAGAGCTGAAGCACTCACCTGTCCAAAGAGTTGACAATGTTGGGGTTCTTCTTGTCCTTCAGGAGCAGGATCTCATTCACAGCTCGTTCCCTGTTCTGCCCTCTGAGACTCATTTTCTTGATGGCCACCTGAAGGGACATTGCAGCCTTTAACTGGAGGAGTCTGTGGCAGGAGGCCACAGCAAACACGGAGCGAGTCTTTGTGGAGCGACGGAGCCGGGCTGTGCCAAACTACCTTGGGATGGGACACCAGAGCTCAGCAAGGGCCATTCCCACAGCCCATTGCTCTGCCAGCTGGGGGCTGCTTACAGGACACATGGCCAGAGACATTTGGCCTTGCAAGCTCTGCAGAAATGGTCCCTCAGCTGTCAGCCTCAAAGCTCTAACAACATTCTCTGCACCTACAGTCTTCTCAAATGGCCTCAACACTCCTACTATTATTATTCAAACCCATTTTGCAAGCAGGAGGTAATTCTGGTTCTGTGAAAACAGAGCAAAACAGCCAGGAACCCCTTAGCAATTCTATGGGATTTGGTCATGATTTCAGATCCAGCTGCTCTGTTTGGGATTGCACAACAAAGCAGACACGCACACCCATTGCTCAGGTGATCCCTGTCACAGGCTGTCACTGACACCAGACCAAACACAACTTCAGGGTTTAGGAGAGAGCTTTGCTCTGGATATCCATCTCCTCATTTCTCTCCCTCTCTCTCTGTGAACAGCTGAAGTAGGACTAAAACCCCAAACTGAGCCCAAGCAGGATCTCTCCATAATTAGGCCTTGAGGTATCCTTTGAAGATGAAAGGCAGGATGGAAATAATAATAATGTTATACTTTAGCTAAGAATAGCTAAATAATGTTCCTGTCTGAGGTTGGGATGAAGATAAATTGGGCCTCAGTCTCCAGCAGCTGATGCATTCACACTTTTAGATATGAAGGCCAAGCCAGCATGTCCTGCTCTGACAGACACCGCTGCCCTCCTTGCATTCCTTTGGCGCTTCAGAAGGACCAAGTCTGTCCCAGCTGTGCTCTGCAGGCTGACACTGCTCTGCCTTCAGAGGAGCAGCCTGGGCAGGAAAGCTCTGCTGGCCCCCAAAGCTGCAGCCACAGCTCCCAGCAGAGGGGAAAGCCCTGGAGAGCTGCCAGGCGTGCTGGGCGTGTTGGCACTGACCTCTCCTCCAGTGGCCCTGTCGAGTCCTTTATAAACGGTTCCAAAAGCCCTGGAGACAAAACAGCAGAGAAGAAAGAAGCAGCGCTTTAGGCCCTGGCAGGGAAAGCCAGCCCAGACAGGAGATCTCTGCTGCCTGCAGCGTTCACAAACACCTGGGTGCATCGACCCTTCCAACAACAGCACAGCAGCCACCAGCCCTCTGCCATGCAAGGTGTGCAGGAGAAAACTGAGACCCAACATGAAGGAATTGGGCTGGAGCGAATCCCAATGTCCACCCTGAATTGCTTTAGTTCAAAACCTGAGGTGAGAGATGGCTGTCTAAAGAACTGGAAAAGAATGCATTTCATCCTTTTCCATTTCCTGCCTAAGATCTGCAGGTTCTACAAGGGCCCTGCCATCAGGCAGGTGATGCTTTTTCCCCCAGAGTGCATCAGCTCTGTGTCTGTTACTGAATGGATGGGGTCTGCTACCTGTGCTAGAATAGAGCACTTATTAGTTCATCTCTGGTTTCTGTTTCTAAACCATTAGGTTGATAACCCTGACCAGTGGATCTTTTTTGAAGGAAAATATTTGAAAGAAATCTTCTTGAGAACTGTTTTCTGACAGTCACCAGATGGTGAGTTGCTCTTTTAGGCAATCCAGTTCCAGGGACAGAAGATCTTCCAGGTCCTGCTCCTTGCTGCAGGCAGGACACTGCCAGCCTCAGGGGCCTTTGACGGCGCCTTCTGACCACAGTTATCAATTCTGATCAGGACTGAGAGACAGCAGGATGGTAGCCCAGTGCCTGAAGGTGCTTGGAGCTCTCCTGACTTCTCACTTGATCCTGCACCAGCACAACACCCGGCCCTGCTTGTGCAGCAGTAGCTGCCGTGCACTTACCCATGGCCAATCTGCTCCACTTCCAGGTATTTCTCGGCAGGCTCCGCCTCGCTCACGGTGTTCCCTGAAAGAAACCACGTGGAAGACGCTCCCTCCCAGAGTGAGACCCCGCCTTGCAGCAGAGCCACAACCAGCCCCACTCCCTGGGGCCGTGAGCCCCTTGGTGTCAGCCGGGGAAGGACAATAAATGGCTCGGTGACATTCAGCTGCAGAGCAACACTGGGTGCAGCTGATGCCGAGACACACACACAACACCTGCTCGGGCACCCAGGAACAGAGCAGACGTACTCAGCTGCATCAGGCACCACTCCCCTCTCCCCTCTGGCTGCCCGGCTGTGCTGCTGTCAGAATGTTCAGCCCAGGATCCCACAGCGGAGGGAGGTTCATTGTCCTCGTCCCAAGCAGAGGGAGCTTCTCCATCCTCTTCCCAAAATGCTGCAGCTTCTCCATCCTCTTCCCAAAATGCTGCAGCTTCTCCATCCTCTTCCCAAAATGCTGGAGGTTCGCCATCCTCTTTCCAAGCCAGGGGATGTTCGCTGTCCACTTCCCATGCTGGGAGATGTTCACTCTCCTCTTCCCAAGCCACAGGATGTCCTCCATCCTCATCCCACACTGGGAGATGTCCATTGTCCTCATCCCACTCCGTGGGAGCTTGGCCACTCTGGTCCCACACCAGGGGACATCCACCGTCCTCGTCCCAGGCCGGGAGATGTCCCCTGTCCTTGTCCCACCCCGCGGGAGCCTCGCCGTTGCATTCCCACCCCGTGGGATGTTCGCCCTCGTCTCCCAGAGCAGCGGGAAGTTCACTGTCATCTCCCGGCACTGAGGGAAGTTCACCATCGTCCCCCAGAGCAGCGGGAAGCTCACTGCTCTCTTCCTCCTCTTGGGCCTCCTCTTTGGAAGCAGAGGGAGCCCCAGGAGGTGCTGGTGCTGCTTCTGTGCCCTGTGGACAGACAGTAGTGTGAGGGACAGGAATTTCTATCTCAGTTATCACCTTATTTATCCTCAGCTACACATCCAGCTGCACTACGCAGAAATGGGGTTTGGAGCTGTTCCAACTAACAATGGGCTACAGTCAACATTGCCACTTATTGTTGGGAATTCGATATTCCACCACGGCTAAAGCCAGCAAGCAATCCTCTGCCTGTAAAACCAGACCTGCAGCTCTTCAAAAACTCTTCAGCAGAAAAGGAGAAAACTGATGGGAATTCCTTTGCTGCTGCTGCTGCTGCTGCTGCTGCAAAGACACTGACAGGAACTTTCCTTCAGCCTCCCAGGCTGGCCCTCGACTGCCACATGCCAAGCTCACAACTTGCTGCACAATTCCAAACACCAAAGGTTCCTTTCCCACTCACCGAAGGAGGAGCTGCTCGGAATCCAGACATGAGGTGCCCTGCAGTGGGAGAGGGAACATGAACCAGATGCTGTTAGGAGAAAAACTGCCAGTGGTGGGAAATGCCACGGAGCAAGGCAACCCCAAGAGAGCATTTTGCTTTCACTGCATCCCTCCAGGAGCCACAGTCCCTTCCCACAGCAAGCAAGAGAACAGCACAAAATACTGGGCTGGGTCAGTTCTTGGCTGGAGCAGCAAACGGAGGCAATTCCAGGCTCAGATGGAACTGGCACAGACTCCCTGCTTGAGGGAACAGAACCCCCCAGGGCTCATTGCAGATGCTGTGCACGCCCCGCTGGCTGCAGACACCCCCTTTTTCAGCTGCAGCTGCTGGCAGGAGCTCTCCCAAAGCAATGGTGTCTTCATGGCCATTTGGTTCCAAAATCAACTCAGCTCCAGAGGAAGAACAGAAAGCACACAGCAAGCCCAAAGGCACAGATGCTGCACCGAGGGAAAACCTCAACTTACGTGCCAAGTGGGTTAAAAAATACCCCGAATAAGCCACAGAGTACAGAGTGCAAACTGCAGCAGCCACGTGCTGGATCATTTTGGCTGCGCTGCACACGCCTGCAGCCTGTAGCCCTGCAAGCACAGAAGGACAGGGCTGGGCTGGCTGCTGAGAATGCCTTGGGCAGGAAGATCCTCCGGCAGCGAGCCCAGAGCCACTCTGGGCACTGAGGCCTCCGTGTCCCACAGCAACGGGAACACCACGGGGACGTGGCGCTGTTCCTGTGACATCCCAGCAGCAGCTCACGCAGAAGCCGCCTGGAAGGTTCTCCTGTGTCACAAAGGAGCACAAAGAACCCTCCCAGGGCACAGCCTATGGCCCAAAGGATGCAAGAGGAACTCAAAATGCAGCAAACAAGGACACCCCATAGCCCAGCCTGAACACTGAGGAGAACAAGGACAGGACCAAAGCAAAGGAAACGTGACCTTTAGTCACTGATAGTTCTGACTAAAAGCAGCAAGCCTTACTCTATCTGGGATCTTTGTTCTAGTTCTAAAAACAAGCAAGGTCCTCCAGTCTAAATACACAGAAGGCAGGAACTGGGGAGGAGGTGGGATTAGGAAGGAGGAGGAGGAGGAGGGAGAGAGGAAAAGGAGGAGCAGGAAGAGGAGGAGCAGGAGCAGGAACAGGAGGAACAGGAGGTTCCAGTGCCCCCTGTGGCCGCAGCCACGGGACCATCGCCCCCAGCTCGTCCTGCAGGTGAGCGGGGAGGGGGAGGTCGTCCCAAATCTGTCGGGGAGTCCCTGAGAGGGTTTTTTATTGGGGTGTGTTTGGAGCTCGCAGATTGTGGAATTGACCCCAAATATCATCTGGTGTCTCTGGGAGGTTTTTTTTTCTCTGTGTGTGTAGGTTTGGATCTTGCAGGAGCCCAAAGCTGAGCCCCTTGGGGGGGATCTTTGGGGGCCCACGTGGCCATTGCCCAGTATGGGCAGGGGAGGACATTGGTCCTGGGGACCCCCGGGAGAGCAGAGGAGGGGAACCCCTGGGACCCCCAGAGTGGGGAGAGCAGAGAGGGGCAATCCTAGAGCTGGGGGACCCCGGCAGACTGGAAAGGGGGGGAGCCTGGAGAGGAGAGGAGAGACCCCTGGGACCCCTGGGATCTCAGAGCAGAGCATCAGGGGAGAAGGGCCCCCATGGACCCCCAAAAGGCCCTGGATCATCCCTGAGCAGGACGGCGGAGAATGGAGAAGCCCTGGAACCATTGGACCCCCATGATCCTAAGGAAAGGAAACCTCTAGAACCCCAAGAGTGGAGAGATCAGCAATAGGGAACTGCTGGGAGAGTTTTTTGGGGCTGAATCTTGACATTGTGGGGATTTTCATGGACACAAGACTCCTGCTGACTTCTACAGATGGACCTGGCCAGGAGGAGCCTCTACTCCAAGGCGTTCCCACCTTGGTTTCCCCAAACCAGGGTCTGTCATTCCCAAGCTGTGGCCAGATGGAGGAAGAGGAAAAGGCCCAGACATTCCGCACAAGGAGGGGCTGCAAACCCAGCCCAGGGAGCTGCAGGGAGGAAAGAGCCCCCCTGAGCCAGGAAGGCAGCCTGAGATCCAGCCAGAGCTCAGAGCTGGTGGAGAAGCCTCATGGCAGGGAGAAGCCCCACAAATGCTTGGAATGTGGGAAGGGTTTCAGCTACAGCTCCACCCTGATGGAACACCTGAACATCCACCCTGGGGAGAGGCCCTGGGAGTGTGGGGAATGTGGGAAGAGCTTCAGTGGGACCTCCGACCTGAGCAAGCACCACAAGATCCACACTGGGGAATGGCCCTAGGAGTGCTTGGAATGTCAGAAGAGCTTCAAATGGGATTCAGAGATCGTCACTCACCAGCACTTGCACACCAGGGAGAGGCCCTGTGAGTGTCCCGAGTGTGGGAAGAGCTTCGTGTGCTGCTCCAGCTCCATTCCCCATGGGAGGATCTGTGCTGGATGATCCCCAGTGACCCCCGTTGGGCAGAGCCCTGGTGACCCCTGTTCTGGGTGATCCCCGTTGGGTAGGGGGAAGGTGCTGGAGAGATTTCTTTCCCTTCTCCTTGTGCTGCTGTGATTTGGTTGGTAATAAATTCCCTCCCTGTGCCCAGGCTGGGTCTGTTGTGCCCGTGCCGGATTTGCTGAGGGATCTCTCCCGGTCCTTGTACTGACCCACGTCATTGTTAAAGTGCATGAACAGTTGCCGGTTGTAGATGAACCTTACCTGTCCCCTGTTCCTGTACCAATAAACCCAGTTTGCTGCAGAGCATACACAGACTCATCCTGCCGACTTTGTCAGCTTTATAAAGCAGCCGTGAGCTCCGGGCTCCTGAGTGCCGGACGCTCCAAGGGCCTCGGCAGCGCCAGGATGCTCCAGACTGGGACAGCCAGGCAGGGCAGGAGGAATCACTGCCCCTTTCCCCTCCCTGCTGCTCCATCTCCCAGCCCAGCATTGCTGCAGGACAGCCTCACTGCCAACGCCATCCTGCCAGGGATGGACTGGGGGGATCTCCTTCCCCTTCCCTCTGGCATGGAGGCAAATCCCATCTTCTCCTTGTCCACGCTCCTTCTTCTCCTCATTCTGTCCTACATCCATCTATGTTCCTTTCCCATCTCCTTCCTCTCCTCCTGCCTTTTCCTTTTCCCTTCTCCCTGCCTCTTCCTCTCCTTGTCCTTCCTCCCTCACGCACTGAGCTGCGGACAGAGACCAGGGAGAACAAATCCCTGCCACAGAACCTCGTGGAAGAGGCCATTTGGAACAGCTCCACGGTGCAGGAATCCAATGGGGAGGAAAAGCCCCAGAGATCCCACATGAGGAGGGGCTGCCAACCCAGCCTGGGGAGCTGTGAGGAGGTAAAAGCCTCCCTGTGCCGGGAAGGGTGTGGGGAATGTGAGAAGAGCTTCAGGCAGAGCTCAGCCTATTCCTGGTGCCTCCAAAGACGGTGGTGCTCCATGCAGAGATCCATGGGGATGCAGAGATCCCCCTGCAGATCCATGGGGATGCAGAGATCCCCCTGCAGATCCATGGGGATGCAGAGATCCCCCTGCAGGTCCCGGAGCAGCCACGCTGGAGCACGGGGATGCCTGAGAGGAGGCTGTGACCCCGTGGCCAGAGGGGCCCCGCTGGAGCAGCCTGTCCTGGCAGGACTGACCCCGGGGCACAGTGACCCACGCTGCAGCACTTGGAGGGGGGCTGTGCCCCATAGGATGGACTCAGCTTGGAGAAGTTCCTGGAGAAGTCTCCGGTGGGAGAGAGCCCAGGGTGCAGCAGGGGAACGACTCCTGTCCCTGAGCAGAGGGAGAAGCCCCGGGGCATGAAGTGAGCACGGCCCCATTCCCTGTCTCCGGCACTGCCGGGGTAGGAGGTGCAGCTGGAAGGAGGGAGGCGTGGGGGAAGGCTGGATTTAAGGGTCTTCACTCACTTCTCATTATCCTGCTCTGAGTTTTTGGAGTTTTCTGTCAGAAATCTCTCCCCTCGCCCACTCATCCACAGGGTTGGGGCAATTTTCCCTTTTTGGGGGAAATCAAAGCGATTCCTTGATGCTCCTAATTAGAGGTAGCAGTAGTGAGGCTCCGGGGCTTCTCGCTGACCGGAGCCACAGAAGCCGCAGTGCTTCGGGAAAGCCGTGGCGGGAGGTGCGTAGAAGTTTGTTTGTGTTTTCAGCTCAATCCCCCTCGGGCTCGGGCCCGTTCCAGGGCTGTTCCTCATCTCCGGCTCTGCCCTCACGCAGCCCGGGGGGCCCTGAGAGCGCGGGGCGAGGCTGTGCCGTGTGCAGAGCCCGCCCCCGGCTGCGATTGGGCGACGGTGCCGTCAGTCGCGGACGGCTGACCAATCCACTGAAATGTTCCTCATTTCAGGGATTGCTCAGCAGGAAGGTCAGGAGCTGGAGCTGTCTGGTTGGTTATTCCCAGGGCAGTTTGTAATCTAATGATGCCATTGAAATGAGAAATAGGTTCTGTGGCTCCTGACATGAATTGGTTTGGGTTCGCAGGGGCTGGTCCATGGTGTTATAGGATTTGTTCTGCTGGCCGTTCATCTTTTCTCCATTTTTGGCTGCGCTCTCCAGCAAGGACTGCATCAATTGATGCTTTTCTCTACTTAAATCATCAAATACTTGGATTCCCAACTGATTTCCCTGAACTTGTGGTAGCAAGAACATTTCAGTGCTCTAATACACCCTATATAACACTGACAGCGACAGCACATGTTGGAGTGGGCAGAGGGATGATTCCCCCCCATTTATTTATAGTGAAGTTTTCCCAACATTCTTCATTTGCTGTTTCCCTTTGCAGCTTCACCCGTTTCTGTTGCAGGGTCAGATATCCTCACCCTGGGCTCTGCCTTGAGCTGTGCAAATTCCATCAGTGCAAGCAGGCAGAGCTTGGGCTGAGGGGCAGAGGGAATGAGCCCAATTCCTGCCCCAGGCAAGAGACCCAGGTACATCGTCCAGGCTTTGCCCAGCAGTGTTCATTTGCATTTCTAAAGCTCCTCTGCAGGCTGCCTGGAATGAAGCTTCTCTTCCAGAGCATGACTCTCATGCGCCCCACCCCAAAAGCCAGGGTTTGGGGTATTTTTAATGTTTGGGGGTTTTTTTGAAGAGTGTTCTATTAACGGTTTGTGAGTTAAAGGGTCACCTTTAAAGCTCTTCTAAACGCAGCCTGGAGGTAAACACCAGAAAACGTGGACCAAAATTTTGCCATCTCCACCAGCCAGGCAAACACACACTGAAAAAGAATCCAAAGCAATAAAGATATTTTCTACTTCTTCTGCCGAGAATAAAAACTGATTCTCACCCCCAAACCTAACTGACAATATGAAAGTAGGATTATTTAGAAAAAACATTCTCATGGTGTAATCTTATTCTAGGCAGCCCAGAGTGTGGGTGTGAGTGAGCCCCAGAGTGGAATTGTGCCGTGGTGCTCCCCAGCAGCTGTGGCAGTGCAGGCCCAGCCAGCGCTGAAGCTGCAGCAGTGGCAGCAAGGCTTGGCCGCAGTGGCTGGAGGTGCCAGAGGAGGGTGGCCAGGATTTCCGAGGGTTTGAGCAGAGGATCTGTGGGCAGGCCCAGGGGCTTGGCCCGCTGTGGAGCCCTGGCTGCTGCTGCATTGCCTTCAGGGCAGGCTCAGGGGCGGCTGCCATGGTCCTGCTGCAGGCGGGAAGTGCAAATCTCCGGGGCTTCAGAGCCCCTGAGGCCAGGCTGAGGGGTCCCCCCGTGTTCAGCTGTGCTGGCGGCTGTTTCTGGCCTCAGGGACACTTGGCATGGGCCCCTTGGCCACCAGTGGTGCTGCTTTGCACTCCTTAGGCAGGAGCCGATGTCCTGGCTGGGTGTTGGCAACAGCAAAGTGCCAGGGCAGGCTCTGTGCCAGCCCAGCTTCCTGGGGGAGAATATACCTTGATCTCTGATCCAGTGCTTGCTGAAGCAGTCAGAATTGCTTTTGCCCCCCTGTTAGGTGCCATGGCGTCAGCAGAAGATATTGAAGCCTTCCTGCTCAGGGCATTTCAGTGCCAGGCTCTTACAAGCACCCACAGCTCCGAGGGTTGAGCTGAGCATGGGGCGGTGACCTGCGCTTTGTCTGATTCCCCTTCCTTCCCTCCCCTGGAATAGGCTGTTGCTTTTAGACACCACTTGTCCTGGTTGCTTCAGAGTACTTTGGAGAGGCTCCATATCTAATTTTCCCTATTTCCCTGGGGCTGCCCACACTTCAGGGTTCACTTCAGCATAGGCCTGGCCAGACATTTGACACAGAGGTACAACAGAACTGGCCTCTGTATCACCTTTTATAATATTAATTTGTGTTCCAAATTTAGCGATCAAATCCCTTCCCAGTAAATCATGATAGCAATTAGGAGCAAATAAAACTTCATGCATTTCAAATCCATCTCCCAGATCTACTAATAGTGGTTGAATAAAACCATACAGCTTTCCCACTTATGCCATGAATAATCAAAGACATTTTGGCCTTTTTTCCCTCCCTTAGGTCTAAGATTCAGAGTGGATTGAGAGGCCCCTGTGTCCATCTGAAAATGCCTCCTCTCAATGCAGACCCACCTGAATGTTCTCAAGGGCTCCAGTGTGGAGGGTCCCTGGTGTGATGGGAGCTGTGACAGCCCTGCCAATCCATGTCCATCACGGGGTGGACTTGCTCGTCCTGCGGGTGCTGCTGTCTGTGCTTGCAGTGTCCTTGTGCCCTGCAGCTGGAGCCCTGATTCCTTGCCAGGGGCTGTTTGGGTGGGCTGTCCCCTGGTGAGGAGGGCAATGCCTCTGCCGGGTGCTTGTGGCCGAGCCCGTGCCCTGGGTGCTGGGGCCCCCTTGGGCCCTGGGGTTGATCCCTCAGGGGCTGTAGGAACTCTGCCCTGGCCTTTGCCTTCAGCTTGGCCTTTTGCTGCTCCCTTCTTGCACTCACCTGCTGGGCCTTTGTGCCCAAGTGCTGCAGGGCCTTCTTCTGCCCCTCCTGCAGCCCCCCTCAGTGCCTGTGGGTGCTTGTCTTGCTTTACAAGACAGGTGTCTGCTTGGGAAGGCAGAAAAAGCCTCTCTAGGAATGGAGAATGCAAACCCCCTCCCTCTTAATTTTTACAATAGTGAAATCAAGGGTCTCTCAGGCAAAGCTATGGGAATAGGAATACCAGTTCTTTACTAGTGTGCATAATAAAGCAAACAAACAACCACAGCTCCGGCAGTGCCAACAAACAGAGCCCGGAGCCAGTCCCGGCCTTTCGGCTGCGGCGCTTTCCCGTTGGGTGCAGTTCCGGGCACGGCCGGCAGGGGCGCTGGTGGCTCCCGCGGGGCAGGGCAGCGCATCCCTGCCATGGGAACCTCTCTTAATGGAAATAGAGCAATCCCTTCATCTAACTCTTTCACTTTTTTACCTTCTATAGCCTTTCTCCTGTGTTTTGAGAAAGAATTTGGAGAGGGCTGCCTTTTAAGTGAGCTCCTAGTGTTTAGATAAGGTGCTTCCTGTAGAGAGAGAGTTTCCCTGAACAGCTGGAGCTGTGGTTACCAAGGGGATGTAACTCGGAGCAGGCCGGGGTCAGGGGAGGATATCCCGGCGAGGCTCGGTGGGAGTGTGGGCAGGGTCTGCTGCCGGAATCGGCAGAGGGGGATCTTCCCGTGGAGACCGAGCCGGAGCGTGGGCAGCCCCCACATGGCTTATGGCGGCTGATCCGGCAGCTCCCGGCAGAGAAAAGGCAGGTGGGAGACCCCGGCAGCAGCAGCGGCGGTGCCCAGCGCAGCTGGCACGGGCAGGGCAGCCGGGGATGGGATGGCTGGGACCCGCCCTCGGTGCGGTCGGCGCGGTGACCTCGGCCCACGCGGCAGGACAGAGCAACCCCCATCTTCCCCAGCATGGCCGGCAGAGCGGCCGCGGGCCGGGCAGTGGGAGCAGGGCACACAAATTCACCGCCAGCGCCGGGGCAGGTGGAGCTGCCCTGGGCAGTGAGCCCGCACCTGGGATGGAAACCGGGGCAGGCGGAGCTGAGGCGGGCAGCGAGCCGGGACCCGGGACAGGCGCCTCGGCCGCGAACGGAGGGGGCAAGAGCTGCAGAGGATCCCACTCTCTTTCTGACTTTTCCTCTTGTTCCCCTCCCTTTCATTTCCCCTTGTTCTCTTCCTGTTTTGTCTCGGGTGTTTCTCATGCTTTAAAGATTTTTATTCTCCTAAAATCTCCTGTCTAACCTATGGCATATTCTCTTTCTTCTAGATTAAATGGGTTTTTTTACAAATAAATCCAGAGCCTAACAAATCTAAACTTCTGCTTAGATACTTTGAAATGGTCGACGAGCTAACTCACGACCTCCTAATGTTGTTTTTCTCATCACCTTTTTATTTATCCTTTGGCAAATTAAGCATCTTTCAGTTTCTTGCTTTGCTACTCCAAAAATCCCAGTGCACCCATAGTTCCTTAAAAAATGATCACACAAAGCTTGAGTACCCCAGTGGGTTTTCTGATGCATGTCTTCTAATATTTTCCTAGTAAGCATATTTTATTAAGTAATTGTCTTCCATCAAGAAGTTTCCATTTCCCTGATTTATCTTGTTCACTTCCTGTCTTGTTTAATTCTTTTTTCTCGGCTTCCCTAAACTTAGGAATTTCCAGTTTTTCCTCGTTTGGAGTTAATATTAACATAACTCACTCAGCTCCACTTTCTGCTGTATCCTTGGCTTCGTCATCTGCCAAATTATTTCCTCTTATTTCTGGGGTCTTTCCCTTTTGGGGTTCCTTAATATGTACTATAGCTATGTCTTTTAGGTAATTTTAATGCCTCTAAAACCTCTGAAATAAGTTCCTCATGTACTAAACCTTTTCCTCTTGAATTAAGTAATCTTTTTCCTTTCCAAATTTTTAAAGGTATGTACTACGCTAAAGACATACCTTCAATCAGTATATATGGTTCCTTTATTTTGTGTTAAATATTCTAGTGCTCTTTTTAAAGTATATAATTCACGAGTTTGAGCTTACTAGTTTAAGGTTAATTTCCCTTTTTCCATAGTTTGCATGTTGTTCCCATCAACTACTACATACCCTGTACTTTCTCCTTTTGCAAGGAGTTGTATCTCTGTTACCTAACATAACTCCCAAAGGGCTATTTTTTTTTCTTTTTTTCCCCCTGTAATCCAACTTACTGGTTTTCTGTCTCATTTTTCAAGATCTTATCTATTCATCATCTGCCTCTGTTTTTCACTTTCACTAACAACCTAAATACCACTTTTCTTTCAACTACACACTTAAAAATAAAAAACCTTTTTCTCACACTACTTTCAGTGCAATCCACCTCCCTCCAAGGAGATATAGTGAAGCTTAAAATGCACAATCTACATTACATATACTTTCATTTGTCTACATTCACTCGCTTCTATTTCTCATTCACTTCCACACATTCTTTCACACGCTCAGGACACAAAGTGGATCCCTGTTGACAGAGAATCGCGGCTCCCTGTGGCCCCCTCCCCTTGGCGTTGGCCTCTGGGTCTCAGTATCTCCCGGCCTCCTGGGAGGGCCCTGACTCTGCTGCCTCCGGTGCCCGTTCACCTGTGAGGCTGATTTGTGTCACTCACACTCTTCAGCTACGGCCCCCTCACAGGCCCGGGGGGACAATGGCCCGTTTGCAGTCACACACATGCTCTGTCGCAGCCCCCACCCACCCAAGGGACAATGGCTTATTTGTGGGTCACACACACCTCTTTCCACAGCCCCCCCTTCCCACCTGCCCGGGAAGCTGAGACTGATTTTGTGTGTGACTCTCTCTCACACACAAACAAAACAACAATAAGGTACCTTTTACTTTCACATCACCTATTACAAGTTTAGGTGTTTCTGGTCAGTCCCGGTGCTCTTGGATATCCCTCAACCCAGCTGTGTTGTCCAACCCCAGATGCTCTTGGGTGTAGGAGCGTCGGGGGGTAGGACGGTCAGGATGGACGGAGACGAGAGATCTCTGCAGCCAGGCCCTGGAACTTGCGGTTTATTGCAAAGGGCCCGGGTGCAGGGCCCTGCTTGGAGCTGCCAGGCACAGCTCGGAGCAGGCCCGAGAGAAGAGAGGGGTAGAGAGGATGAGAGGGTGAGAGAGTAAAACGTAAGAGAGCAAAAGCGTAAGAGAGTAAGGTTCCCATTACAACACAATAAATCTTCTTTTGTGTCGAATGTTCTATTTCTCAACAGCCAATCTAGTACAAGATGCACGTCCTATAGCATTTACATACATCCTGTAAGAATCATTACATTACCACACTGTGTTACATTTTAAACCGTAAAAACTCCTCTTTGGACCCCTTCTGCCAAGCTGGCAGGATCTGCTCTGACCCTTGGATCTGTCTGCAAGCAGAGGGTATTGTTTCATTAAAAGGGGATTACCTTCAGTTGGGCCACACCATTGTTTTCCAGTTGTTCACTAACTGAGGTATCTCAAAGCTTGCTTTGATTTCAATCTTGCTTATAGTTTCTATATTGTCAAAATCTTTTGCCAGACAATCATATTTATAAGGCTTTCCTGTTTCATCTTCCCCAACACTTGGGCATTTTTTTATTTCTCAATCCACCTGTGTTGTCCATTCCCAGATGCTCTTGAGCATATTCTCAATCCAGCAGAATTTTGCTTAACCCTGAATGCTCTTGGAATATTAATCCCTCAGCCCAGCAGGTTTCAATTCTGGATGATCTTGGGCACTCTTATCCCTCAACCCAGCAGGTTTTTAGGAGCCCCTTTTGTCCCATTTGCTAGTGGATTGGGCTAGGAAACTCCTCTGCTCCCTTCCTCCGAGGGGTCCAGCCCCTCTCTGAGACCCAGTCCCAGTTACCCCGGGGGATTCTCTCACTCCTTTTAACATTCACTTTGTCTCTTTACTGGCCACTTACCGCGGAAAGTCAGAAACGCAGCATGGGAGACTCCAGCACTCACTTGGCAGGTCTGGCACAACCAGCCCGCCTCTCATTCACTCACATTCATCCCCCCTGAGAAATACTTACCAATCCCTTTTCCTTCCCATGTTCTTCGTGTACATTACTACTCTTAGGGGGCCAATTGCCATGGTTGTAGGGAGCCTTTTTCCCTTGTCTTTGTTTTATTGTCTCCTTTTGTCCACCATAACCTGCGTCTGTCGGTCACCCCAGGGCAAACAGAGCGAGGCTGCTGAAGAGGGCAGGGGGCACCTTCCCCACTCTGACTCTCCTAAAGCACCGGCAGTGAGGTGTTGGTAACCATCCTCTGCTACCATAATTGTGAAAAACGCCAATCACTTGTTTTTAAACTTTTTAAGGTTTAATAGTAATAAAATGGTTATAAAAATAGTAATACAATTAGAGTAATAAAAATTTGGACAATTAGGATTTAGGACAATACAAGACAATGGAAACAAAGAGTTACAAACGGCTCGGGTACCTTTTCCTGGGCAAAGTAAGCCCAAAAAAGGACACACGTTAATAGAGGATTAACTGTGAAAAACCATAGCCCATTGCATATTTGTACATCTCATACGTGATTCATAAATTCCATTCCAACAAAGGATTCTGTCTGGTCAGTGTCAGCTTCTTCCTCTTCATCCTGATGGCATCTTCAGGGCTGAGCAAGGCAGGAACAAGTTCATTTCTTCTGATAATTGAGCAATAAAATATTCTTCTCTGAAAGATTTAGGTGTCCTGTGGCTGCTATCTGGTGTGAGTCCTCATTCCTTTTTTAAAAAACTATCCCACATACATAAGTTTCTATTTTAACATTATGTTATAACCTAAAACTACATTTAACACACTACTTAAAAAAATTGTTACAGCATAACTTCCTAACATAACATGTATAATACTCATTTTAATGTTTGTGAAAAGCCAATCATAGACATTTTTCACACGGGCTCTGTCAGCAGCAGTGGAAAGAGCAGCCTAAGAGCAGCAGCTCCAATTGCCTTCCTCCAAAAACCTGAGAGAGGGACAAAAAACTGAGAGAGGGCCAGCAACTGCGCCCAGCCCCTACCCCCAGCCCGAATCCTCCGGCATCTCTGCACCCTTCCCCCGTCCCCCCCCTCCCCCGCTCCCGGGAAAACTCCCAAAAAAACAGAGGTCCCAAGCACCCAGCAATCAGCTCTCATCAGCAACTCAACCCTAACCCTAACCTTCTGACAGCTGCTAAGTTTTCTGCAAAATCATTCATTTCTCCAAGGACCCAAACCAAATCCTCAGAAGAAAATCTGGATCCTTCCATGTACAATCTGTATTTCCCAGGTGTTCCTTGCTCCTCGTCCCTGTGCTCAGGGTGCCCTCCCCAGCCCGTATCCCAGAGCCGGTCCCTGTCCTGCCGCAGTGTCCAAAGGCGCCCCCCGGCGGGCAGGGCCGGCAGCTCCACGGGGCCGGGCAGCGGCCGGGGCGTCCCGCAGCCTCCTGGGGGCCGGGGGCCACTGCCGGCCCTGCCCGGGGCTGGTGGGGTCAGGCAGCGCCCGGCGCTGAGCCCCGGCTGCCCCACAGCCCCGGCCCGGCCCCGCAGCTCCCCCCAGGCCCCCAGCCCGTGCTCCCGGTCCCGCACCTCTGCGCCCGCTGCTGCCGCTGCCCCCCACAGAGAAACCCCCTGAAACCCTGACCTCCTTGTTTTCCTCTCCTGGAAACCGGGGATACAAATGATCAGCTGGCAAATGTTGAGGATAAGACTCTGCTGAAAAACATCCCAGTCCTCAGTATTTTTCTCTTCCTTCTCTTTCCATCATCCTCTTCCTTCCCACAAAGATTCCTTCTGCAGCTTTTTGCCTTAAGCATATTGCTGCACACTCCCCCTCACCCAGTCCCTTTGCAGCACACCAACACCATCCATGCCCTGTTCTCCAAATGCGAGGGGAATTTGGGGAGGTGGGAGTGGGGCAGCGCCAAGGCCGGGCCCCCCCGCGCTGTCCTGGCGGGAGCGGCTGCAGTGGGGACCGAGTGCGGGCGGGAGCGGCCGAGAGCCCAGCGCTGCCCCAGCCCGACCTGCCCCAGCTCCATCCCTGCCCCTGCCGTGGGATGCTGTGGGTTTGGGGGCAAGAGGGAGCCGGCAGCGGGTGCTGGGCCTGGGGCAGGAGGAGAAGGGAAGGAGAAGCAGGGTTGAGGAACAAAAGGGTCAAACGATGCCCGTGGGAGGAGAAGGTGGGATTGTGCAGGAGAAGGAGGAATAGCAGGAGGAAGAGGAGTGTGAGGAAGAGTGGGGACACCGGAGGAGGAACAGGAAGAGGAAGCAGCACAAGGTTCCACCTCTCCCTGTATCTGCAGCCTCTGACCCCAGCCCCAGGAGCGTTGCCCCCCCCACATGCAGCAGGTGACAGGGGATTGGGATCCACAATTTTCCCGGGGGTGAATCTTGGTGTTTCTGAGCTTTCTTGGGCTAATTGTTGGTGCTTTGTTTTTTTGTGGGGGCTGAATCCTTATATTTGGAGGGGGCTTTTGCTGAATCTTGATGTTTTGGAAGTTATTGATCTGTGTCTTGATGTTTGGAGGACTTTTGTGCTGAATTGTGGTGTTTTGGAGGTTCTTAGAGACACAAGATGCCCAATGACCTAATGAGATGAACTTGGGCAAGGAGGAACTCCCAGTCCAAGGCACTCTCATCTTGTTTTTTTCTCCAAACCAGGATTTTTCATTCCTAGGGCGTGTCTGGATGGAGGAGGAGGAAAAGCCCTGGAGATTCCGCACGAGGAGGGGCTGCAAACCCAGCCCAGGGAGCTGCAGGGAGGAAAGAGCCCCCCTGAGCCAGGAAGGCGGCCAGAGATCCAGCCAGAGCTCAGAGCTGGTGGAGAAGCCTCATGGCAGGGAGAAGCCCCACAAGTGCTTGGAATGTGGGAAGGGTTTTAGTCGGAGCTTAGATCTGATCCAGCACCAGGTGATCCACACTGGGGAGCAGCCCTATGAGTGTGAGGAATGTGGGAAGCGTTTCAGCTGGAGCTCCAGCTTGAGGCAGCACCAGGTCATCCACACTGGGGAAAAGCCCTTTGAGTGTGGGGAATGTGGGAAGAGCTTCAGGCAGAGGGGCCAGCTGATGCAACACAAGATGATCCACACTGGAGACCGGCCTTATGAATGTGGGGAATGTGGGATGAGCTTCTGCCAGAAGGGGAGCCTGATGCAACACCACAGGATCCACACTGGGGGAAAGGCCTATGAGTGTGTGGAATGTGGGAAGAGCTTTAGATACAGCTCTGGCCTGAGGAAACATGAGAGGATCCACACTGGGGAAAAACCCTATGAGTGTGGGGAGTGTGGGGAGTGTGGGAAGAGCTTCAGCATCAAGTGCCAGCTGACGGAACAGCAGAAGATCCACACTGGGGAAAAGCCCTACAAGTGTGGGGAATGTGGGAGGAGCTTCAGAGGAAGCTCAGCATTGATTCGGCACCAGGTCATCCACACGGGGGAACGGCCCTACACCTGCTTGGAATGTGGGAAGAGCTATGGGTGGCACTTTGACCTGAGAAAACACCAGGGCACCCACACTGGGGAGAGGCCCTACAAGTGTCCCCAATGTGGGAAGAGGTTTCACAGGAGCTCCGATCTCCTCAAACATCAGCGGAGTCACAATGAGGAGAGGCCCTTCCGCTGCCCCAACTGTGGGAAGGGCTTCAAGCAAAACTCCACCCTCACCCTGCACCGGTGCATCCACACCGGGGAGAGGCCCTACGAGTGTGGGGAGTGTGGGATGAGATTCTCATTGAGCTCAACTTTCACCCGACACCAACGGAGGCGCCACTAAGGGAAGCCCTGTGAGTGCCCCAAATGTGGGAAGAGCTTTGTGCACTGCTCCAGCTCCATCCCCCATGAGAGGATCCGCATCGGATGATCCCCAGTGACCCCCATTGGGCAGAGCCCTGATGATCCGTGGTCCTGGTGATCCAAGTTGGAAGGCATCTGGCTGGGGGGCTCCACATCTTCCTGGTTCTCTGAGGATACCTAGATAAACCCAGAGGCAGGAACCTCCATCAGGATGCAGGCCTACAATGGGAATTCCTTGGGAAGTGTCGTAACGGCGGGAGAGATGCGACACACCATATGCGATGAATAGCAAATCTCGAAGTTTATTGAAAGCTTACACACTTTTATATTAGTGTTAATGAAGCTTATGCATATTGCAAAATCTGAGCTCATTATTGGTTAAAGCACACTATAATCAAACACACCTACTTCTATCTCTTAACAATTATTTTGCTTCTATGTGTACATTCTTCTAATTTCTCTACCTTGGGATAACTACATTTTCTGGCAAGCAATTTTCTCCCCCGTCTTCCCGTTTTAGAGAAGGTCACTGTGACCTTCATCAGTAATTGGGCATCGGTTGCTCAGTTCCCAGCTTGTTTCTCTTACCCTTATCCATTGGTATCACATCGGAATGTCCTTTCTCAGCTAACCAATTCTCCAAAAAGCTCTCTACATCTCCCCTGTTTTTCTGTTGAACAAGCATAGTTTGATTAAATGCAGTAGTTATCATCTTTCGCACCATATTCTGTAAGCATATACAAAAACAAGGCAAAACTAATACTAACAACAAAACTACAATAGCTACTACAATGCTAACCTTAATAATTGAACGTAACCATGATCTTAAGTTTAAAGATTTGAGCTATCCATCAATACCAAGGCCTGATTCCACCTGTAAGTTCCCAGTTAACCTCCATAACTCAGAGAGCTGTGAGTGTACAGATCGTGCATGATCAGAGAGATTCATGCAACACATGCCCTCAAATTCATCACAACCATGGCCTTGTGCAAGTAAGAGAAAATCAATCGCAGCTCTATTTTGAAGCGTTGCATGGCAAATAGAATCTACATCAAGCAAAAGACTGGAAACTGCTAAGGAAGTTGCATTTGTTTGCTTAGCAAGCTAACATCTTAACTTATTTAAAGTAGCATGAGCACCTGCTGCTGATCCCCTTGGAGTTAAGAAAGATGCTACAACTATGGCTGCTGGGGACCAAAACTTTACATCGTCTTGGCAGTCAGCTGCAAATGCATACCACACAAGTGGAAAAAATATACTGTAGCCAAAATACCACTTTTGAAATGAACAAATAGTTTAGATGCCTGATCTGTGTGAAGCCTTTGTTTCAGTGAAGTCTGACGTATCAACAAAGTCTTTCAGCCTCTTGGTTAAACACAGGAAACAGAGAAAAATAACTCAGAACTAACTCACCTATAAAATATTAAGAAATACAAATCAGATGATGTGTTTTAGATCGGATATTTAAGACAAATAAGCAGTGTAGAATAACTCATGTGCTTGTGAATCTCCTTATGCAAAGCCAGTGAAGAACTTAACACATGTGAGACAAGCTACAGCTCACACTGGTTATTTTCAAAGGAAAAAAATATAAGAAGTGATGGAGAAGTTACAAGTTGAGTCAGGTGCTTAGAGTATTGCAGGTTTGTTTTAAATTGAACAGGTACAAGAAATATGTTTCTAAGTACAAAGGGACGTTAATGCTGTGGTATGATTTTTTAAACTCATATTCTCTTTCAGACTAAAATGTAAATTAAATAAGAGAATATTTTAAATGACATATTGTGTTCTCACTTGGACAAAGAAAAAGGATAACAACTAAGTACAAAATACTCTTTGTTCGATGTTACAGGAAAAGCTAAGCAACAGTTTTCCTGTAGACTGAAATCATTATTCAAACAATAGAATGAATGTTTTCTAGGCCTCAAACATCAGTGTTTATGCTTTATGTTTTAAAAGTCAATTGATGCTTAAACAGTAAGGATGAATATATTCTTTTTGGTAATTATTTATCAAAATTGTCCACAATAATAATAATAATAATAATATTAATATTATGGTTGGAAGTCTATTATATATTTTAGTATCTGTTTTGAGTGGAAGTTTTGTTGTTTTTGTTGTTTGGAGGGAGTTGTTTTTTTGTGCAAACTAACATTCAGGTTAAATTATAATTTTAAATGTTACATGACATCCAGTCCAGTTTTCTAAACATATAAATGTATACAATGAGTAACAGTTGTTTGGATTTTCTTCCTGCATCTGTGTAAGCAGTTATAGGATCCGATAAGGGCTTTAGTGATCTTTTTGGGTATTGAATCTAACTCCACTGTCCTATCACGACCCTTTTTGAGCAAATCGGTTAAAATGTCAATTTTCTGAAAAAGAGTTTTATGTTGTTGAAGTGGAGGAGATATCCATTCCAAGGCCCATATCTCCCCCGTTTTTCTGTTATGCTGAGTAAGTGCACTCAGTAAAAATTTTTGTCCACACCAAACTGTCAGCTGTACAGGGAGATCAAAATCACGTCTGTGAACACTGCCTTGTGTAACACGGTCTAATATCTGCTGCAGTGTTCCAGCCCGTTCAGGGGTTATACGAACAGGCTGTGCTGGATTAGTTCCCTTTAACAAAGGTCAAAGTGCATCTAACAGTTCAGTGTTCGATTCGCATAGGTGGAAAAAGAATATACAGCATAATAGAACTCTCCCCTACATAGCCAGCGTCCATTATTCTAGATAAAACAAACAATCTTAACACTGTAGCCGAGAAATGTCCTAAAAGCAAAACTCTCACAGATAATCTATCAATAATGAGTGGTCTCTTTACTCTCGTTGGGACTTTTGTGGATGAATAGTCACCAAATTCACTGTCTGCTGCTGTTGCTAGGTCTACTCCGAGGCTCTCGGCGGTTGCGGGCTGAAGGCAGGTTTAGCCGAAGTGGTGATAGCTGCGGGCAGCCGCGGGGCGGGCGGACTCACCGGAGCCCGCTGCTCCACGGGGGGTGGAAGGCCCGTCCTGCCGTCCCCCCCTTCGGCTCGGGGACGGGGCGGCTGCGGAGCGGTGCTGGCGGCTGCGGAGCGGGAGGCGGCCGCGCTGCAGCTGCTGAGTCGCCCAGGGCCGGGGCCGGCACGAGCGTCTCCGGCGGGGCGGCTGCGGGCTGTGCGCTGCGGCAGGGCGGCGGAGGGTGCGGGTCCGGAGCAGGAGGAGGCGGAGGCGGTGCAGGGTTTAACACCGGGGCAGGCGGCGCGGACGGCACGGCTGGAATACGCGCAGGGGGGCTACTGCCCGCGGCAGCAGCCGATAGCTGCAGGGAGCTGCTTTTTAGAGCAGGAGTTTGTATCGGCGGGGACCCAAACCAGTCTCTGCAAGGCCTGTTGCTTTCACGGGCTGCACTAGTCTGCTGGGCAGCTCTTTCCTCTGCCTGGTATTTCAAGAATTCAGCATGCACGACTTGCCATAAATTTCCCAACTCTCTCGCGGTCTTATCCTCATCTATGACTGCACACCACAGCTTATCTCCGAATATACGCCATTCCGACAACTCATGCACTGTATGCGGATTACGAAAAAGCCCCTGTGCACACCCATAAGCTAACAACCCAGGAAGTTCTTTCTGTAAATCTATCCCTCTAATCTGACGCCCTCGTAAAAAGTCAGTAAATAAATCATATGCTGCTTGCCTGTCTTTATCCATTTCAACGACGATTGCGCGCTTCTTGCGGCTCTGTTCAGGTCCGGCAGCACGTAGCAGCCGGGCACTCCTCTGAGCTCACCCGGGGCAAGAACACCTTCCTTTTTCAGCGGTGTTTTTTGCCGTCCCCAGCCGCGAAAGGACCTGCACTTGACTTTTACGCCTCCGACCGTGGCTAGTCCCGAAGGTACACGTCCGGGGTCACCATTTGTCGTAACGGCGGGAGAGATGCGACACACCATATGCGATGAATAGCAAATCTCGAAGTTTATTGAAAGCTTACACACTTTTATATTAGTGTTAATGAAGCTTATGCATATTGCAAAATCTGAGCTCATTATTGGTTAAAGCACACTATAATCAAACACACCTACTTCTATCTCTTAACAATTATTTTGCTTCTATGTGTACATTCTTCTAATTTCTCTACCTTGGGATAACTACATTTTCTGGCAAGCAATTTTCTCCCCCGTCTTCCCGTTTTAGAGAAGGTCACTGTGACCTTCATCAGTAATTGGGCATCGGTTGCTCAGTTCCCAGCTTGTTTCTCTTACCCTTATCCATTGGTATCACATCGGAATGTCCTTTCTCAGCTAACCAATTCTCCAAAAAGCTCTCTACAGGGAAGAGCAGATTTGTCGAATTTCAACCCCATAAAATCTTTTGCATTCAATCCTATCTTCTGGTGACATCAAGGAGTACTGAATGGTCCCTGAGGTATATTCTGGGTTGACTATTTGGTGCTTGTATCCCCAGTCTGTTCTGTTTATGCTGAATAATAAGTTTTACACCTTCAAGACCTGTCCTGAGAGTGAAGGGGTAGAGAAGCAGCATGCAGTTTGTTTTCAGAAACTGCACTTGCTCCTCCACATTCCTGCTCTGGGACTGTGTTGTCTGCGGATGGACAGACAGCGGGACAGAGCTCTCCTTTGCTTTTAGTTAGTTTTAGCTAGCTGAGCCAAACAAGTTCCTGAACTGTGGTGTTTTTTTCCCTTTTCTTTGGACCTGTTTAAACCTGCTCTGGCCTGAACACCAGAAGAGCACGGGCAGCTCACACCTGTGGCCCACCGGGCCGGGCCTGGGCCGCGGTATTTCCAGCACCAGAGGGACTGATAAGGGACTGAGTGAGCTGAGCTACAGCCCACAGAGGGACTTGGTGAGTTTGTCTCTCTTTTAGAGCAGCAAGAGGTTTTACTGTTTTGTTATCTTTATTGAAAGATAAAAATATCCATTCCAGAATATGCAGTTGATCTTCCCAGTTATCACTTCATTGACACGGTATTCCACACGGTATTTAATGATCCTTCAAAATAAACACTTGAACACCAACATAGGTATCTAATCTGTTAACAAATGTGTGTGGTAAGGCTAATTCAATTTCTTCTAGGGTCTTTGCCGCTGGGGTCAGTTGCCTCTCATCAGTAGAGGAGGTGGTGCCTGACAGCAAATCATGCAATAGTTGCATCTGATGATTAGTTATGCCTAAATATGATCTAATCCAACCTATTAAACCAACCAATTTCTGTACATCAGTAGCAGTTTTAACATCAATGTCTAACTTCACAGGTTGAGGCATAACTTGAGTGTTAGTCACTAACATACCAGTATTTCCAAGGCATGTGTTCCTGCACTTTCTCTGGGGCAATGATCAGACCAAAAGCTTTCAAATTTGTTACAGCACATTGTTTAAGAGCTGATAACTGTTGTTTGTTATCAGATGCCAACAAGATATCATCCATGTAATGATAACAGTAGCAGTTATTAAATTGCTCCTGCACTTTTGACAAGACCTGTGCCACAAACCATTAACAAATAGTTGGCGAATTTTTCATGTCTTGGGGAAGTACCCTCCATTGATATCTTTTATTGGGTTCAGGGTTCAGCATGATTATGGAAGGCACAGTAAAAGCACATTTTTCTTTGTCTTGCTCAGCCAATGGAATACTGAAGAAACAATCTTTCAGATCAATGACAACTATTTGCCATTCCTGTGGAATCATTGTAGGTGTAGGAAGGCCTGGTTGTAAAGCTCCCATTGTTGCCATTACAGCATTTATCTGCCGTAAATCATGTAAAAGTCTCCATTTTCCCGATTTCTTTTTTATTACAAAAACAGGAGTGATTCCAGGAATATTTCAATATTTCCTGCTTGAAATTGTTCTGTGACAAATTCTTGCAGGGCAGTAAGCTTTTCGCTAGAAAGGGGCCACTGGTCAACCCAGACAGGTTTATCTGTCAAGCATATCAAGGCTACAACTGGACGTTCATTGCCCTGCATCACAGTGGCCCCCATTAAAAATCCGTAGTAATTTTGACACCCCATTGAGATAAACAATGTCGTCCCCACAAACTTTGAGGAGCATCGGCAACATAGGGTCTGATGTTAGCTTGTTGGCCATCAGGATGTTTCACATTAATTACAATGGCTGACAGGCCACCTGTTGTAGCACCACCCAACCCCAGAAGTCCAAAACTTGCATGAGTGAGAGGCCACGATTGAGGCCAGCAAAGTCATGAGAGTATTGTGACATCTGCTCCAGTATCAATCAAGGCTGTTACTGATATGGTTCCTGGATGACATCCACTGGCAGTGAGGATGCATGTCTTTTCTGAATGGTTCTCCGTAACTTTCTCAGCCCAGAACACTTGAGGTATCCCTGTTGATCCAAAACTTCCTGTGCCACGACTTCGGTCCACTGTATTTGGAACAGAACTCACAATAGGTACGAGTTGAGCAATGCAAGTTCCTTTCTGAATAGTGACAGGAGGGTCATCAATGGATACCATAGCATGAATCTGTCCTAAATAATTAGCATCAATAAGTCCTAGATGCACATGAATACCTCTAAGTGTAGTTCTTGATCTTCCCATCAAAAACGCACTCAATCCCCATCCTATTGGACCATAGGCATCGAGGGGCACTTTGCACATTTCTTTTGTCAGAATGGTTACTGTGTCAGCGGTGGGTATATCAATCCCTGCAGACCCACTTGTTGCCCCTGAGTATTGTTCACAAATGTTTAGCTTTGCAGTGCTGGGGAGGCCCGCATTTGCTGCTGTGGTTCTTGGGGTATTTGTTTTCCCACATGCCCCTTTGCGCTCTTCTTCCTGTTTCCCTGCAACAGCTGACCATTTGCATGATATTTACTCCTGCATTGTTTAGCATAGTGCCCAAATTTAGCACAATGGTTGCACATAACGTTGCTGCTTGCATTTGATTTAGATGTTATTTTCTGGGTATTACACTGTGCCATTACTTGCCCTTGCTGTCCACAATTATAGCATTTCAATCAAGGTCTTAGAACTGCAGCAAGAGCTGCTATTTTATGGTCTACTGAACCAACTTTTGAGCAAGCAGTAATCATTTGAGGCAATGTGGGTTCTCCAGGTAAAGTGTCAATAATCTTTCTGCAGCCTGAGTTTGCATTTTCTTTAGCCAAATGTGTACAGAATTTGTGTCGCAAAGATTCATCATCTACCTGTTTTTCAATGGCTGCAGCAAGCTCTTCCACAAATTGCAAAAATGGTTCTCTCATCTCTTGTTGTATAGTATCATATCTCTGTTTTGGAGCTGCCATTTCCATTGATTTAATTAAAGCACTCGTGCCAATTTGCTGAGCTTGTGCCAAAATTGAAGGATCCCACCTTGCCTGTGAATCTGGGTTAGCAAAAGGCCCAGTGCCCAGTAGGGCATCAACACCCACAGCATGATGAGGGTCGTGTTGAGGCAACTGCATATTTTTTACAGCTGTATGCTCAGCCACTTGCCTCCAAGTTTCTTGAAATACACTGTATTGTACTGGCTGGAATGAAATAGTAGCAAGATGCATGATGTCATAAGGTGCAAGCATATCTGCATTAATTACACATATTAATTGCATTACCTCTGAGGAATTAATGCCATACTGAGCCACTTTCGATTGGAGATCTTGCACAACCTTCCAGGCAAAGACGTGATGACTGTCATCCTGCCCTGTTCCAGGAGCTGCTTTAAAACCTGGAAAAGCCATAGGGTTATCACAGGCAACATTTGCATTAGCACTGTTCTCCTGAGGTACTCTTGGAGCACCTAATCTTTCTATCAGGTCCCAATTCTTTTCTTCAGCTGCTTTCTTCCTAACAAATTCCCAAAACTCCTTAGCGTCCAGGTTTAGAGCAAATTTGGGAGAGAATCCCCCAAAGGAGCTCCAGTAGGAAAGCAGATCCAATCTGCTCTTCTCCCCCCAACTGGTCTGGGAGAAAATACCTCCTTGGAGAAAGGTGGAAAAAACCTGTCTATTAAACAACAAAACCTTAACAATATCAAACAATAAAATCTCTTGCCACTCCAAAAGAAATGACAAACTGAGAAAGTCCCTCCCCGGGTTGCGGCTCAGCTCACTCTGTCTCTGATCAGTCCCTCCGGTGCTGGAAATGTTGCAGGCCAGGCCCGGCCTGGTGGGCCACAGATGCAGCTGCCCGTGCTCCCCTGGGTGTTCAGTCCAGAGCGGGTTTCAAGAGCTCCAAGGAAAAGGGAAAAAAACAAAAGTCCCCACAGTAGGGAACTTCTTTGCCTCAGCTAGCTAAAACTAACTAAAAGCAAAAGAGAGCTCTGTCCCACTGTCAGTCCATCCGCAGACAACAACAGTCCAGGGGCAGAAATGTGGAGGAGTGAGTACGGTGTCTGAAAAAAACCTGCTGCTTCTTCTCTCCCGCTGCTTCACTCTCTGGAACACTCTTAAAGGTGCAAAACTTATTATTCAACATAATATAAGGTGCAAAACTTATTATTCAACATAACATAATTGGGGATAAAAGCATCATATAGTCAACCCAGGACACTGAGGCTCTCAAGGAAGCCCAGTTACTTGACGTGGGGGCAAAGTCCATGGAGCAGTAGGGCTACAGCTATTAGAAGGTGAACTGTCAATAGTTCCCTGCCCCAACTCCGATGTTACTGCGGGAGACTCATCACTTGATTCGCTGTCACTGTCACTGTCAGGTAACGGAGGACACGACCTTGGAGATTGTTCAGGCAGCTCAGAGGGGAGCGAAGGGGCAGATGGCTGGGCTAGAGCAGAGGGAAGCAGGGGGGCAGAAGACTGGGTTTCTCTCTCTGCTAAAGACATTTCAGCTACCTGGTGCAGTGGTGTGGTGTATACAGGCACCATCAGGAGCTGCTGTGCAGCTGTGACATAAAGAGGTTTAGGAGTCTGAGAAGGAGATACTATGGCAGTTTTCCCAGAAGCTTTGGCAGCTTTCCCAGAAGCTTTGGCATCCAGCCCAGAAGCTCTGGCAGCTTTCCTGGAAGCTTTGGTAGCCTACCTGGTAACTTGCATGGCACCTGCACCTTCTTCAAGGATAGATTCACCAAGTTCCCCATCAGAGGCCCCCTCTGCCTCATCCCCTTCATCAGTTTCTGTTATCAACCCCGATTCTTCATCCACATCCTGCTCTGTTTGTTCTCGCTCGGTTTTCCATTCATTTAATGCCTCAAAAAGCAATTCCCAGGTAACAGCTAGGTCAACAACAGTTTTATCTCCCACTCAGATGACTTCCTACAGTCTGTCCCCGACTTTTTCCCATGCTTTAACACTAAATGCTGTGTCGGGATCAGTGCCAAAATCCTGTGATTTAGCCCACAGCAATATACTACGAAGGGCATAGTCTGAAGTATTAATTCCCTTATTTCTTAACAAAACTTTCCATGTAGCCAAAACAGTCTCTTCTTCATTAGATAAATTATTTCCCATTATTACTAGTTGGTGGCTCACCTACTTCCAGTTGTCTTGATAGGAGAAAATCAGGTCTGGGCTTCCCTGTGGCTTCCACCCGCCATTCTCAGCTGCACCAACGCCGCCTCCCCCACTACGTCCCAGTGAGTCATGGCTGCCAGTCTCTAGGAGCCCGTATGGGTCCAGATCAAGTATGTTCTTAAGGGTGTTGAATCACATCAGGGTCACCAGATGTCACTGTCAGGCCAGTCATGACACAAGGCAGAGACCACAAGCAGTCTCAGATGGCAACTCTTTATTATCGAACATGGCTGACCTTTTATACACTTTCTAATTGTTTATACTTCTTCTACCCTAACGATTGGCCACCATAAATCAACATAACATCATTGGTAATAAGTTACAGTGACTTCAACTGACTTTCTAAAAATACTTCATCCAGCTGCAAAGTTCTCTTCTTATCTTTCTTCAATTCCTTACTTTTCTTGGTCTCCTTAGTTACAGCCTTGGAGAGAATCCTTATCAACTTCTTGCTTCTTACCTTTCTTCTCACTCCTTTAGCTAACAGGCCCGCTGTTGGCCCCTTCCACACAAAGGCATTTGCTATACCAGCCCCCACAGTAAGGTTCATTAGTAACGGTTGCCCTATGCTGAAGGCACACAGGTGGTTACATGCCTCTATCATTTACAGCAGGGTGGGCTCCTCCTTAGACAAGGACTTCAGAAGTTTTTTACAATTCTCATTAGCATTTTCAGCAGCTAATTTTGAAAGCAACACCTGTCTGGCAATGTCATTCTCAATTTGTCTTTTAAGAGCTTGTTTCAAGCAGCCATTGAATTGCATATAAGGCTCCACCAGTCCTTGCTTTACATAAGTAAATACTTTTTGGGGTCTCACAGCATCAGGAACCTTTAAAAATGTGCTATGCACAGCTTCAGTAATACCCTCAAGGGCCTCACTAGGAATGTGGGTTTGCCCAACAGGGTCTGAGTGGCTTCCTTCTCTGGCCAGGTGGTCAGTCATGAGGGCTGCAATATTCTGGTTTGCATGTCTCACAAATTTCACAAGCAAAGCTTCTAACCCCTTTTTCCACTGAGTGTCTGTGGAGGCTGGTGGGCCTACAGAACAAAGGCCATTATAGACCTTTGGACAGACAAACAGACCCCATGTTGGAGAAATCTCCCCTGTTCAGGGCAATTGAGCAGACCCTCTTCCAGGATGCTTTGTTGTATATGCAAATGTACCCAGTTCTACTTCCCTGGTTGGACTGTTGGCCTCTCCCTCCCTTTTTCCTTATATTTATGTCCTTGAATGTTCTCCCTTCCCTGCTTATCCATTGGCCCCATATTGCCTCAGTGTCCCACCCTCTTTACCCTATTGGTTGCCACACCTCATCTCCCCTCTGTACTGCCCTGAGCCCTCAGCCCATTGGCCCTGATGCTCTGTTCCGCCCCCGCCATGTCCCCTGTATTTAAACCCAGACCTTCCACTGTTCTTTTTGTCTTTGTCCCTGAACCCCTTTGTGCGTGGCTGGAATAAACCTCCTTCTCTGGCATCCATACAAAGACCCTTCCCGTTTCTTTGTCGTTGGTGATTCTACAAGAGAAGTGTGTGCTGCAGTGATTGTGTGTGTGTGTGTGTGTGTGTGTGCCTGTGCCACCGAGCGGCTTCATTACTGGAGACACTTCTGGAAGGTCACGGCTCCGCTGCCTCTCTCTCCACCACCAACGGGCTTGCGGCTTGTGACAGCTGGCAGCCTGAACAGGGACCTGTCCGGAGCATTCCTGGAGGTGTCTTCAGTAGCTTTTTGACTACTGAAGTTAAGCCGTGTTCGGAGCAGCCAATTCCCAGAGGAGACTCCTAAGTTTTATTGGGGGAATCGCACAGGCGACCGGCAACCTTCTTGAGGCGAGAAGATTGGTTGAAGCTGACAGACAACCTGGAGAGGTTTTGTTGACCCACTGTCATGTGAGTACTATATTTGGGGGTCACCCTTTTTTGTCTTTCCTTTGCCTTCTTTTCCTCTTGGATGTTGGGAGAAAGTGTGGGGATCGGAGCCAAACTGACCCACCCACACAGGGAAGTTTATACCCAAGTTAAAGGAATCCTTGTTGGGGAAAATTTTCATTTTTCAAAGGGAGATTTAAAATGTTTTATTCATTGGTTGTTCAAGTATTTTCCTGATGTTATGAGGGAATCCGTTCTAACGAGTTCCGGGACCATATAGGGAAAAGGTTCTACATTCTTTGAATTAAAGGGGATCTTTCAGTGGGGAAATTTTATCCTTTGGCCTTATTGCTAAGTCTGTAGAAAACATTGGGAAACATTCGGGACCCCAGTTTAACACCCCTTCTCCCCGTTCCTCCCCTCGCATCCCTAAACCCTCTTCCCTGCCTCAGGGAGGATTGGGAGATGGATCCTGCCAGCAGGCGCAGGGTTGCTGCCATCACCCTGACATCTCCCAGTGTCCTCTGTCCCGTCTCCAGGGCAGCACTGGCCATGCTGCCTTGGGCTCTCTCCTAACCCTCTTACCAATGCCCATGTACCCAGTTCTACCACCCCCAGTTGTTCTCCCAGATGGTGCCAGGAATGTGGCCAGCCCCGCCATCTTGTTTTCTCCCTCTCCAAGTTTTTCTGCCCTTTCTCCACAAAATGGTGCTGACCCCACAAAGGCAATGGCCATTTTGTCACCTCCCTGTCCTGCCAAAAACGACGCCTCTGACCCTCCTCCCACTTTCTCTATTCCTGTAATCACACCCTGCCCCTCCCTTCTGTGTCAGGAAGTGTGTCCATGTTGGGACTTCCCCTCTCTATTGGGAATCCCTCCCCATTGTGCACACCAACCCTACCCCTTCCTCTCTTGACTCCTCCTGATGGTCCCTCCCATTCCCATTCCCACAACATTGGAGCCAGAAGTGGTGATGACAGCGACCAGAAGGAGCCCATATTGGCTTCCACAGCTGCCCACAAACAGGCAGATTCTGGCTGCCCCAAGAGGCTCCATGCAGTCATCAAGTGCCCTCCATCCTCCTCGGAGGATGAAAATAGGGATTCCCAGACTTGGATTCCGGTCCTGAGTCTGAGGATCACTGGGCCAAGCTGCAGAGGGAAGCCACTGGGAGGGCTCAGAGCTCACCAAAAAGATTGTGGGCTTGCAGATTATATGTAAACACAGCAGAAGGGTGACTGCAATCAATTCCTGGGAGCCGATCCCCTATGGGGAATTGAAGGAGCTCTGCAAAGTGGCTAAGGAATATGGTTGGGGGTTGCATTTCTTAAAAAAATTTCTGGAAGCCACCTTCTCTGACCGTGTCTTGGTCGTGCATGAAAATAAAAATATCATGAATTGCCTACTCTCCCCATGTCACAATCCATCCTTACGAACGGGTTTTGTGATTGTTCGTGGATTTGATCTCAGGGTGCAAAAAACCAACACGGCACAGGGGGGTTTGCAGTGATAATCAAAACAAATGCACCTTTATTGAATAACCAAATGCATTGGGGAGGAATTGGGGAAAAAAGGGAAAAATAAGGAAAAGAGGGAGGAAGAGAAAGGAAGGTATATAGCTACCAAACATAGAACAGCCAAGTCCTTTGATGGCCAGCCAATGGAGTTCACCAGGTCACGTCTGGGGAGATCTTGAAATCTCTCGCTAACTCAGAGCTTTTATTATGATAACTCTATTGAAAATTGTGAGGGAGGGGGGGAAACAGATACAATAAAGAATAGATGTAACAGGTAGTCCATGTTCTCAGCAGTAAACGAGAGCCATTGTCTTCTTGGTCCAGCGGTCACAACCTGCAGGCAAACATCTCGCTTTGGTCAGCTTGCCTCCCCCACACACCTGCCCCGGGCTGGGGGTTTCAGTGCCAGTCCTTGGAAGGAGCAGAGGGGCCTTTTCACATGGGGGTTTCATGTCTCAGTCCTTGATGGAGAGGCTCCTTACATCTCAGTCTGTCTGTCACGGTGGTTGTAAAACAGGTGAGGGTCTTCTGTGGGGGACCACTCAAGACTCAGGAGAAGTCCAGCCAGGCTGAGAGGTGGGACAGCTTCCAAGGCTATTGCTGCAAAAAGGCAAGATGCCCCCTTCTTCTTTCATTGGGCTCAGTGCAGCATACAGCAAACAACACCTGTGAACAATAGCTTAGCACTGTGCTCAGGTCTCGGAGCCGTTGGCACGTAACTTTCTCCAACAGGGCCAGAAACTTCAGACAAGGGTCTTTTCTTCAGTGGTCCCCAATGACGATTGTGAGGCAGATGAGAGAAACTTTGGACAGAGTCTCACACCCCGGTCGAGTACATGCTGTGGGAGAGGCAGTAAAAAAGGCATCTCAAATCACTGGCGGACACATATTCAAAAGATGCCAACAAACCAAATTTAACCCTTGAATAAATGGCAGGAGAAGGTGACTTCCAGAAGCCACAAGACCAAGCAAAGGACTTACAAGAAGCTGCACTCAGTGGCATCACCACTGCTGCAAAGACATCCCTGCTCCTCACTCTCGACGACACCCTACATACACAGAGCTTCAATAACATTAAACAAGGGCAAGTGAAATTTTCATGAAATTTGTAGACAGACTTAAAGTTGCACTTGAGTGACAAATAGAAGGCCCAGAGGCCAAGAAGGAAGTGCTAAATAAAATGGCCTTGGCAAAGGCAAACAATGAGTGCAAAACAATATTAAGACCCAGAACCTACAATCAACCAGATGGACGAGTCCTGCAACAAATTATCTTCCACTGAACACACCGTGGCAAGGGCAATCTCTAAGGGAGAGGGCCTTTTTAACATCCCAAGACACTGCAAAATGTTTTAATTGTGGGGAACTGGGCCTTTTTTTGAAGGACTGTCCAGAATACAAAATGCCTAAAGACCAGCAGCCACCAAAGAGGTGCCATTCATCACACTGTATGGATTGCAACAGACATTCTAACAACTGTTCTCAGTTTTGTTATCACCAGTAACCTCACCACCACCAGCAGCATTATCAGCCAAAAAACTTCCAACAGACTGCAGGGTGGCCCCGTGTGAAGACAGCAAATGGAAAGCTGTTTCACTGTACCCTCCCCACTATTCTGGAGGTCCAATACGTGGGAAATTCCCGCGGAGCTCTTCATACTCCGAACAACAGACCAGAGTGACCAAGGCTTTCCAGCAAGTTCAGGTCAGGACATGACACCAACTGGTGAGTGCTTTGTCTATACAATTTGATGACTCTGCTTTCTATCGTATTCCCACCAGAAAATATGGACCCCTAGAGGGCCTGAGGGATGTGCTGGTAATAGGTAATGTATTCATGGACCAAATGAAATACATATTATAGTGGAAGTACAAACTGTTGGGCCAAGTGACGAAATCACAGTCACTTTCTGCTGCACAAAACCACCACACTTCCTGCACAGAGAGACTGTGATCGCCCAAGCCTTTTTATTGCCATTAAGCATAGACAATATCCCAGAGCACCCAATGGCATTCTGGGTTGAAATCATGGGCCAAGACAAGCCCCTTATAAAGTGCAGTCAGTTGAATAAAGGTAATAACATCCACCTACAAGGGATGGTGGACACAGGGGCCAACGTTACTATCATTACACAACCTCAATGGCCCCTGAACCCAGAGCTGACTCCTGTCACTGGAGTCACCTCAGTGATTGGAGGAGCTGCCATCTCCATGAGGAGCGAGCGTATTATCACAACAGAGGGACTGGAGGGCCAAACTGCCACCATCAGGCCATTTGTAGTCAGGGCACCCACCACCCTGTGGGCCAGGGACCTGTTGTCCCAGTGGGGAGCTTGACTTGATATTCCACCTCTGTCCCGGGATTTCTATTTGGGGCCACTGCAGAGTGCACCACCCCACCATCACCTGGAAGACTGACACCCCACCGTGGGTGGATCAGTGGCCCCTCTCAACAGAGAAATTACATACCCTCGAGCTTCTAGTGGAGGAGCAGCTCTCCAAGGGCCACATTGTACCTACCAACAGCCCTTGGAACTCCCCTGTCTTTGTTCTCAAAACACCTGGCAAGGACAGGTGGACACTCCTCCATGACCTTTGTAAAATTAACAAGGTCATTGAGGACATGGGTCCCTTGCAGCCTTCCTTCTCCGTCCTTGCTTCCTTGTGACTCGAGACTGGTGGTCGTTGATATCAAAGACTGCTTTTTCAACATCCCCCTCCATCCTCAAGATGCTCCCAGATTCACCTTTTCCATCCCCTCCCTGAACAGACAGGCACCTCTGAAGCGGTACCACCGGTGAGTCCTCCCCCAAAGTGAGAAAAACTCCCCTATATATGCCAGTGGTACATGGCCCTTGTCCTATCTCCCATCCAAAGGACTCTCCCAGATGCCATTATCCTACATTATATGGATGGCATTCTGTCTTGGTTTGAAGACAGGTGTCTGCTAAGGAAGGCAGGAGCTTCCTGTGAAATGGAAAATGTAAACCCCCTCCCTCTGAATTATTATAATTTTGAAATTAAAAAGCTCTCGAGCAAAGATATGGGAATAAGAATAACAGTTATTTACGAGGAAAACTAAAAATACAAATGCAATAGTACAAACAAAAAAACCCCACTGGCAGAGTCAGAATATGACCTGACACCCTGTGGGTCACAGTGGTGGTAGCAGTCCTATTAAATGGAGGCTGCAGTGCTCCTGCAGTGACAGGTGGGGTTCTGTTGAAGCAGTGATCCTGTAGAAGGGTGGAGTTTTCCTCTCAAGGTCCAGTGGTGGCGTAGATGGGCCTGGACTTCCTCTGGGAATGCAATGGAAAAGAAAGCTGCTTCTCTGGGAATCCAGTGGGAAAAGGCTGTCTCTCTTCTTCCAAATCTCAAATTATATCCAGGTAGGAATGCTTGGCTCCTCCCTCTGGCCGGAGCATCTCACAATGGGATGATGAATTTTTCATCAGTCATGCAGTGACACTCAATGGCCCAATAACAGAAGATATCTCCCAGAGGGGGGGATTGTTGAGGAAGAGATAAAGTAAACTGCTGTAAGAGATGGTCTGAAGTTCCCCTCATTTGCCTCACGACCGTCACAAGGACAGAGAGGAAGACCCTGAGGACCCTGGCTGGAGTTCTGGCCTGGTTGGGGTGGATGCTCGCCAAGTGATTGTTTGCAGCTGTGCTTGCTGTGCCCCCATGTTACAACTGCTTTGAGCAGGGGCTGACAGGGAGCGGCTTGCTCTGTACACTTACACCTGCTTCACGATCCCTGCTCATCACAATGGCCCATGAATTTCCCCACCTCTTGGCCAGATGAACTTTCTGGGGTACCTCTGGTGATCCCCCCATAGAAGATCCCTCATCTGCCTCACAAGCACTGTAAGAGAAGCCTCCTCCCAAGGACTGAGACTGAGACCCTTAAAATTCTAACACAGGGGCGTGGGCCTGACTGAAGTGGGATGTTTGCCAAGTGTTGCCTGCAGGTGTGTTTGCTGCACCAAGACTGGTTTCTCATAGACACCAATCCTGAAAACAATGGGTCTCGCTCACCGCTGAGATTGATTTGTCCTGTTTTGGAACGTGGACTGTCTTACTCATTTTCAATAGACTTATTCTCCATTGTCTTTTATCTGTTCTCCCCTTGGTGGATGACTATACAAAACCCCTGAGTTATGCAAAGAATTTGAGATTCTCCCCAACGTGACAAGATGGATCTATTGGCTGGACCACGAGGATTTTGTCTCTCCGTTGGTAGCTATTCCCACCCCTGTCTTCTTCTCTCTACCTCTATCCTTTATCTCCTTTCTAATCCTTCTATTGCTTCTGCTGTGGGCACTCAATAAAAGGTGCATTTGTTTTGATTAAGACTGAAATCCCCTCCATGTTGTTTTTTCACTCTGAGATCAGTTAATGAACCATCACAACCCCACTTGTACGAGTGGATCGTGACATTAAATTGGCGTCATGGACAGGATTCTGACAGACAGAGGGGTTTGCAGGGTTGTGTGTAGTCTGTAACAGGGGAAGGATGTTTCTCTCCAGCCGCACCGAGCCCGATACCCTGAAAGGGGTGAGCGGTTGTCTAAAAAGGAAAGGGAGTGACTCAAATTTCCCACAAACTGCACATGCCTAGGTGAAAAGCACCCCCATACTCAATTGAGGGTTCTGTCTTCAGAATTTCACAAAAGATCTCTTAGTGCAAAAAGGGAAACTGTTTTTGTGTTTGTGTGAATCTGGACTGTCTGGGAAGTGAAGGGACTATTTGAAGTAACTGAGTAGAACCTCCCAGGCACACTTAGTCTCTTCACCCACCCAGGAAAGCAAGGGAAACACAGCAGAGGCTGTGTGGTTGTGTGCCTTAAGTCTACACCTCCCTGTCATGGTTTTGGTCCCTTCACAAAATGACGGAAAACCTCAGCGCAAAAGTTAAAGCTGAATTTTATGCTCTACTAGCCAAACACAATGCCAAACCTTCTCCCGGAGGAGAAGAACGGGCACAAAGTAACTGATTTAATTTGGAAAATGTTATTGATAGAGTATGTTCTTTACAACATGAAACAAAATTTAAACTGGGCAAAAATAAAACTATTCTCTGCTCAGTTTTGGGAGCTTGTCTCACAGCAGCTATAAAAACTCTCTTAAAGTGAAGAAGTGAGGAAAAAGCTATAATGGACTCCCTTCAAAACCTAGTTGAAATTTGGAAAAAACAATTAAATGAAGAAAGAAATGAGATCCATCTGTTACAAGCTGCCCTTAGAGAGGAACATGTTAAGAATTCACTGAATGCTGATTCCTCAACACAGGCAGAGGAAAAGAAACTCCTCACATTAAACAGATTTATCCCCATAAGGAACTAGAGGCAGTAAAAAAACTGTGGAGAAAACTGCTGCCCTCATTTGAGACCCCTGGTTAAAACAGAATATAATTATATTAATGATGAAGATTTTGAACCACATATCACAACTAAACAAATACCATTCAGCACTACCAAATTGGCTGAGGTGAAGAAAGAATTTGGGTGCCTCCCACAAGAATTGGAGATAGAATATGTCTTCCAAGTGTCCCTCACTGGTGAAGATCAAATTAAATTAACTGAACAGGAGGCCAGTGGGTACTGGGGACATGGAGTTTTCTTAACAACAGGAGATAAGCGTGACACGTGGTCCCTGACACAATGTGTGCCTTTCTGGGCTGGGGGAATTAATCCTTTGGAAAGGGGAGACCCTTTAGCTATAGTCAGTGCCCCCGACCAGCTTTTGGAAGGCGCCCACAAAGCCACCTGCCTGCAAATGATTCATGAAAAAGGTTGATTCCTGGTTTTCAGTCACCAGTGCAATTACCTGTAAAGCCTGAAATTATGACTCCTTTAATTTGATGGCTGCCTAAACCTACAGCAATTACTTTACAGAAAACCATAATGGCCTTGGGTCCCGTAGAGAGACTAGATAGATTCCTTGGTAACCCCACTGACCAAACTGGATCTACTGATCCTGGTTTCACTCCATACTCCATCCCCTCACAGCCCCCAGCTTCTCAGTCTGATTCACCTGCCAGTAGCCGTAAAGTTTGGACATGGAGCGAGGTTGCAGTAGATTTGATTAATTACAGTAGATGATATGGACCTGTAAAAACCCTGGAGGAGAAATCAGAAAAAACAAACGGTGTTTGGTTTATCAGGGCTCCTCACGGTGAAAATTTAGGGAAGGGAAAACAGATCTCTAACCGCCACCGTTGGTGGTTGTTGGAAGTTAAAAGGGGGGTCCCCAGAGAGGTGATGGATGGTTTGCCCCTTGATAAATTACAGAAAATAATAACTAATTGGCACTATCGAAAACCGAATTTTTCAGTTCAACCCAGTGCACCCCTCCCTTCTCAGAATCCAGCCAGTGAGCCAAAAGAAACCCTCTCCCAGCCTCTCCCTCAGAATTTAGGATGTGAGCCAAAGCAAACACAGAACCAGAGAAACTAGGCTCTCCATCCCTTATAGGTGAGCGAAGGGCTGGAGCATGGATGTATCTGAGAATGCTCACTAAACATAAATCAGGAGATATATTGATCACAGCTATCACAGGCCTCAAACAGGCACTTGTAACCTTTCTGATTGACACTGGGGCAGAAATCTCTGCACTAACAAAAAGGATGCCCAGAAGTGTAGAATTGTTCCAACAAAGAAACCATGTTGTGCTTTAAATGCCCTAGGAACTACAGAATCTATGAATGTGGCCTTAGTAAAACTCATGCTCCATGGAGAGGAGAATCAATTAGTTGTCAAAATTGGGGATATTCCAAACAATTTATTAGGGATGGATGTTATTGCTGGGAGGCAGTGGGAAGATTCTGAGGGATTCCTGTGGTCATTTGGCGTGCCACGTCTTAACATTAGACTCCAAGCTGCATCCTCCTCACTGTCTAGCAAAATTACTCATGTAAAACAATACCCTCTACATTCTGGTGCCAAAGAGGGCATCAACTGGTTATACAGGACTTGTGAGACCAAGGAATAATAGTCAATACCCATTCTCTTTTCAACTTGCCAGTGTGGCCAGTTTGGAAACCCAATGTGAAGTGGAGGCTGACAGTAGACTTCTGCAGGCTTAATGCCAACACAGACCCTCTTACAGCAGCAGTCCCAAATTTGGCTGAATTAATGACATCAATTCAAGAAAAAGCTCACTCAATCATGGCAACTATAGATGTCAAAGACATGTTTTTTATGATACCCATACAACCAGAAGATATGGACTGTTTTTCCTTCACATGGAAAGGACAGCAATACACTTTCACTAGGCTTCCCCAAGGCTACAAACACTCCCCCACTTTGGCCCACCCTACTTTAGCCCAGGAATTAGAAAAAATACCCAAACCTGACAACGTAGCTGTTTATCAATACATTGATGACATTCTGGGCTGGGGAGGGGTGTGTGTGTGTGTGAAATAGAGGTAGTAGGGAAACATCAGCAGAAAATAATCTCTCACTTAGAAAGTCTTGATTTGCAGATGCCCCCAGAGAAAATTGAGAAATCTTCTCAGGAAGAGAAGTTTTTGGGAATTTGCTGGAAAGGAGGTATGACATGTATTCCACCTGATATCCTAACCTCTTTAGATCAGATCAAAATGCCTGAATCCAGGAAAGATCTCCAGCAAGCTCTAGGATTATTAGTGTTCTGGAGAAAACACATTCCAGATCTTTCAATAATTGCTAGGCCCCTTCATGACTTGCTAAGCAAACGGGGTGAACTGGGATTGGACTCCTTCTCAGGAGGAAGCATTGCAATTGCTGTTTTTTGAAGCAACAGCTCACCAAGCACTGGACCCTGTCCATCCCACAGATCCCTTTCAGGTGGAATGGGGATTTGGCTCCTCAGGGCTGTCAGTACAGCTCCGGCAGCAGGGTCCTGAGGGTCCGATGTGTGGGAGGTTAAGATATTGCGATGTTACGGTCAGGCAGAACCCCTCCCCTTTTACTGTTACCTTTTACCGTTAAGCCCTGTTATAAATGACCGGGTTCAACTGTTAATCAAGGCCATTTTACCGTCCACCACATTGGTGTGTGCGTGTACTTGGTCTGTGTGGCAAAGGTGCTGCCACCAAGCCGTTCTTGACCCAGGACCCCACGCCCCAAGTGTCGGCAACAAGTGGTGCCGAAACCCGGGACAATCCGGGAAGCAGGAACCGCCTGGGCGAGTGAACGGCAGCCGGAGCAGCAGGACTGTCCCCGGCAGGGAGGACGCTCCCAGAGGACTGGCGAGAGGGGAAAGTCTCGCGCTTAGGACCGGCAAAGGAGGAAGTCTGGCGCCGAGGACCGGCGAAGGAGAAAATGGAGTACCTCCCAAAGGTCATTTTTAAAATTCATAGGCAGTGGGGCATAGACTGCGAGCCAGGAGATTTTATCCTCGTAGTGTCGAGGCTCCTGCGGATTGGGGTTATTGGGCAGCTGGTGGATATTTTCCACCTTGAAGTGTGGGATAGTTGTACCGGGGCCCTAGCAGAGGAGGCTTTGTCCTCAGGCTCGGGGCGAAATCTTAAATTATGGGGCAGAGTCACGCAGGCTCTGCGAAAAGTTCAGCAGGAGCAGGAAATGTGGAAAACCACACAGGACTGTTTGCCGGCAGGGCCCCGGCAGGGTGTGGGGGCGGCCGCGCAGACTGCAGGTGATCGTGAGTCTGCCGAGTGTGGGGATTTACAGCCGCGGGGACGCTCTTCGCAGTTCCCAAGCTCAGGCACGCTGGCTGAGGGGAAAAAGTGGTCATTTGGGGCGGGCTGCTAGAGCAAGCGCGAGGTGCAGCCGTTAACTTAGAGACATGGGGTGCTGCCATTAACTTGGAGGCGCGGGGCGCTGCCATTGACTTGGAGGCGTGGGGCACCGCCATTGACTTGGAGGCGCGGGGCACCGCCATTAACTCGGAGGCGCGGGGCGCTGCCATTGACTCAGAGTCCGAGGGAGCCTGGGCGGGGCCTCCGCCTTACGCGCCACGGGGTGGTGGGCGCCAGAAGGGGGGGATGCGGACACGGGCGTGATCGGCAGAGACAGAGAAGGTCTGCAGGACAGCGCAGACACGCGCAGGCAAAAAGGAAGGAAAAGACACGGAGGGGGAGCTGACGCCGCTTGAAGCATGGGTTGGAAATCTCATTACAAGGCACTGGCCTCCCCCAGCAGGAGGCGGGGCAAGCCTAGAGGGAGGGAGCGGCCCAATGCTAAGACAAAGGGGCGAGGTCGAAGCCTGACAGAGGGTTTTACCAATTCCATCCGGCCAAAAGATCAAGTGCGCATCCTAGCAACCGCCCTGCTGGCTTTAAATCAGTTCCCCAGGGGAGACGAAACAAAAAGTCCTGCCCAGAGGCACTGGGCCACCCGGGCACTAGAGGAAGGCCCACAAGTCATGATTAAAAATTAGTTAGGAGAATGGGAAACGGGTTGGAGGCTGGTACTCACAGGGCGAGGGTACACAGCCGTCAAGAAAAATAGTAAAATTAAATGGTGCCCGCTTAAGTCGATAAAACTGGACCTTCAGGGCAAAAACTAATGAAATTTGTAAAGCTTGTTTTGCAGGACTGAATCCTCAGACGCCCCCATGGCCCGTATACTCCGCTTCCTAAAGGAAGTGACGAATCATCAAGCAGCCCGATGGCAGACCATACCGGGGTCGTGAAAAACTCAGTGACCAAACCAAAGGAGAAGCCGGCGCAGAGAAGGACTGGGGGAAAAAAGCTCAACAAAAATGTTATCAGTCATGGTTCACATAAATGTTTTTGAAAGTCTTGTTTTAAGTGGTATCCATCAAGTAGAGTTCCAACTCTGGCCAGGTTCTGGCTCTACTTGAATGGAATGATCGCCAGTCAGCCCAGAGATTTTCTGCGTCAAAAGGTTCAAAGGGAGTTTTGGAGAAACGTGAATCCGGACATGAGTAAACGTGAATCCAGACATGAGTTCTCAACATCACTCTTCTTTTAAGGTCAGCTGTCGCAGACTCTGGGAGGATAGTTCGGTGCTGTGGTAAATGTATGATTTCAAATCGTCAACTGTGTTAACAACTATCAGCCAAAAAACTGAGGAAGTCCTGCAAAGATATCCTAAGTCATGGTTCAGTCAGCCTCCATGACTGATTGCCCTTGGTTCTACCTTATTAGGCCCTATTATTGATCTTGGACCTTATATTTCAAAGAAGTTAGCATTGTTTATTAAAAACCAGTTAGAAATAGTTACCATTTCACCATCCACCACATTGGTGAGTGCGTGTACTTGGTCTGTGTGGCAAAGGTGCTGCCACCGAGCCGTCCTTGACCCGGGACACCACGCCCCAAGTGGTGGCAACACCGAGGAGGCCTGTTGGTTTCTATTCCTGTGGTTTCAAAGATGCTGAGAAAAGATACACTACCTGGGAAAAAGGATTGTTTGTGGTTAGCTTAGCTCTCATAGAAGTGGGAAAAATTGCACAACAACAACCAGTTGTCTTGAGAGGCCCTTTCAAAGTTATTAAGACAGTCACTACTGGGACCCCCCACCCCACCCCCACCGACAGGGTGGCCCAAAGGGCCTCAGTTGCAAACTGGTATGCTCAGATTGAACATTACTGTAACATTTTCTCAATAACAGAAGGAGCTGTAAAAAATTTAGCGCTACAAGAAACTGAGAACTTGGGCAGCAGCCATGACAAACCTTCCTCTGTAATTAAAACATCCCCTCCTTTCTCCACCAAACGATCAGCAAATTCTTGGTTCCCTGATGCCTCTGCTAAACAGGAGGGGAAGGTGTGGAGATACAGGGCAGCAGCCCTCCACATTTCCTCTGGTGAACGAATCATTACCGAGGGAGAAGGCAGTGCCCAGGTTGGGGAGCTGAGAGCTGTTTGGAGTGCTTTCCAACATGAGGTACAGAATACCTCTCCTGTCTGCATCTACACGGACTCCTATGCTGTGTATAAAGGATGTACTGAGTGGCTTCCTTTTTGGCAGCAAAATGATTGGGAAGTTAACAGAATTCCAGTATGGCAAAAGGAAAAGTGGCAAGAAATTTTCAACATCACAAGCCAAGGGAACTTTGTTGGGGTGGGCAGCCTTTCACCAGACAGATGGAAATCCAGCAGGAGAGTGGAACAATAAAGCTGATGATTTAGCAAGACTAAGTCCCCTGAAAAAGAACAAATTACAGAGGACTGGGATCAACTATTGTCGGGTCCGGCTCTCTGTCTCTGCCCCGACATGGGTAGGGTGGTTCTTGGGTGGCACGCACTTCAAAGGACGAGTCTGGACTCTTCAGCTTTTCGATCTTCAGATTGTTTATTGTTTCTTATCTACAAAATTTTCTGTCTGCCCAACAGAGGTCTGATCTGCAAGGCAGCCAAGGGCACTCGTGACCACCCACGGGGCGGTCATGTCTTTTTATACTAAAATCTACGTACATGATATTTACTTTTATTTTCCAATACTTTTCACCCATATTAGCAAGTACACCTTCACCATAAACCAATCCCCAAGTGCCAACATCACCACAGGAGATGGAAGACAAGAAGAAGAAAGAAGAAGGACGAGACACGCCCTGATCCCTCCATCTTGTCTCCATAACCCCCCTGTACCAAAAACCTTAAAGTTTATATTTCACCCTATAAATGTGTCCCTTTTACACCCTTCACTCTAAAGTGATTCTCATGTCCTCAAACTGCTGTCACTTCTGTGGATGGATCAAAATCAAGCCACCAAACACTCTTGGCAACATTCCAGGATTTCCGAGACCCCCAAGGGTTCTCCTGGCATCTCTGGACATTGGGAGCGATGTGCTGAGTTCCCACATCTCCCCCTTCTCTTTGCACCAAGAATACTTCTTTGGCAACTTGACTCATGACACGTCGCACACATAAAAAGATGCATGCGACGATGAGCATGAGGACTAAGAGTATTATTAGAATATAAAATCCCATTTTTAAAAACCCTCTCCATAAGGGAGAAAGATCAAAAAATCCCGCCACATCATCAATCCATGACCCAGTGATTTCGCTGAGTTTCTTTATACTGTCTTTCATTTTTTGAATACTTTCATGAATTGATCTTGAATGATCCAAGAGATTCATGCAGCACATTCCCTCAAACTCTTCACATCCATGTCCATGAGCAAGCAATAGATAATCGATTGCTGCCCTATTTTGAAGAGTTGCCTCTCTCACACTACTTATGTCTTTTAACATATCACTCAAAGCGAGAGAGACTGATTGAGCATGCTTGCTCAACCAACAACTCATGTGGTCCAGTTGAGTCAAGGCCACCCCCGACGCTGTCTGAGGTGAGAAAATTGCTGCCGCAATTCTCCTTGCCTTGTCCCTGGTGTATACTTCATCATCACAGTTTGCACTGTAATGTTTCAAGGACCTTTTCTCTTTATGTTTTTGCTTTTTCAGTACTTTCAAATCTGGTGATAACATTGAAATCCTCCCAATGCTGCATGGACCTCCCTTGGCATTTGCAGGAATGCCGTGCCAAATTCTGTCCCCACAAATTAAAAACAACCCACGTGGCAATTGCACTGGGACCTGGATTGATCCTTTGGCTGTCATCTCGGTGTGATTGCACCAAGCTGACGCGTTTCTATAAAACTTGCGATTTGGAGTGACATCAACGCTTTTGTTAGTCCTTGACACATCCGAAATTTCGAATTTCATGCATAGTCTCATTGTTGTGGACCCGAAAATTTCCAATTCCTGTGGTTCGGTAGAAGCCACAGGTAAAAGATGTGTCCAAGCACACCATTCATTCACAGGATCTTTGATGACCTGCGAAATCTCCATTGGAGAGTGTCCTGGAATTGGCCATTTGGCCACTGGCAACCCAACCATGCATGCTGTGAATGGTTTCCCTGGTTTCGAATGTGTCAGGCAGATACTTTCTAAGTTCGCTGCCTGGGCTAAAGTTTCCCAAACATTTTGTTTTGGTTGATTGATGGGTAAATTTGCTCCATTGCTTAAAGCAACAGATGAAAGCATGAGCATCATGAAGCTCATGACTTCATCCTTATGAAAAATCATTGTCATGCTCTCACTCAAAGCCACAAAGGAAAAACCCCCAAAGTTTTTATTCTTTTTGTCCCTCTTCTGAGTCATTGTTCACAACTTGAGTTTCTTCCTCCGTCTGCGTGCTCGTTTCTCTGCTTCTGGGATCAGTGCTCTCTTGCTCTCTTGTCCGAAATGGCTTCACGTGTCGCGCTGACACCCACTTCAGACCTCGCCCTGTGGAAACACAAGCGAAACCCTTGCCCCAAGTGATTAGTTTGAAAGGACCCTTTAAGAATCATTGACACAAAACATTGAATGTCAAATGGCATGAAATCACATGTATTGAATGTCCCCTTCAGGAGCTGTTTGAAGAATTGTGAATTCAGACCGTTGTTCTGAATGGCCTTTGATAAGTCTTTGATCACTTCATGACCCAACCTTTCCCACCTTGGATTTTGACCTTGTGCATCATATGTCACTGGCATTATTATGTCTCCTGATCCTCTGATCAGACCCTTTCCTTTTGATAATTCATTTCTAATTTCCTTCCAGTCTATTGCTTCTATCGGTCGTTCTTCTTCCTCCTTTGGAAACTCCATTGGCCATTGCCTGCACAATGGAATCGTGGAGGCTCTTGGTGATCCTTCGCTCCATGTTCTTTGACTTGAGGTTTTCGGTCTTGCTCCTAAATCTGAAAAAGAAACTTGAGGTTCTCTTGAACGTGTTCTTTTTGCTGCATCAAAAGACTGCAGAAGATTTCTTGCTGCTTCCGCTGCTGAAAGCATCCATGCTGGAATTCCCTCTCTTGCTGTAATGTGTATCATTTCTTCTCCTTGAGGCTGTGCTTCATCTGAGCTGTCTTCAACTTCATATGATCCTGAAGTTGATGGAAAATTATCCTTTTGTTGTGTTGCTGTTGTTGTTTTTGTTTTCTTTAATGTGGTTTTCCTTTTATATATCGTTGGAAAAAATTGTTGCATTGTCGCAGTTTGGCCAGCAGGTGATGTGGTGGCGATGTCGAGCAGGTCTGACATGCCCTGCAGTGTGGTCATCCCTCCACGAGGTGGCGCTGTCGCCTGCCTGGACGACCGTGATGACGACACGAACTCGATCGGTTCCTGCTTGTCAGACTGCAACGCTTGCAATCATGTTTGAGACCGAGTTTGCATGGCTGTTGACTGAGCTGGCATTGAGGGTTGAATACTTGAATGTTTCTTTTGAGTGGAAGAGGTTTGAACCATAGGGATTGAGGCTAAAGGCATTGGGACCGGAGAGGGGGTGGAGCCCTGGGATGTCGAACCCCAAGCGTGGCCCCTCCTCTTTGCCCGAGACGTCACAGGGGATCGGACCTGCCCCCGTCCTCGCTCCGCACGCACCTCCCTCGCACGCGTGCCTTCGGGAACGCTCCCTGCCTCCCCTGTACTGACGTCACTGTCTCCGTCCCGCTCCACCTCCGAAGTCTCCTCCCTATTGTCTGTCCCTGTCCCTCTCTCCTCCTCCTCTGACGCTGTAGCCACACCCCCCGCCAAAGCGCGCGGCCCTCCCCCTGCCGGTATCCCCTTTCGCGCCGCGTTTTGAGCCGATCTCCGCGTCCAGATTTCCGGGTCTGACGTCACCACCACACGTCCCCTGCGTCCCCCCACAGTAGCCTGCTGGAGCCCTGCAGCCGCCCCGCCCTTTCTACCCGTGTCTGACGCTGCCGCGTCGGTTTGATAGCCCTCCCCAGCTCTCCCGCGAGCCTTGCTCATCACGCGCACTTTTGGCACCGCGCCAGCTGAGGCTGCCGCCGCCCTTGACGCTGTGCTCGCAAAAGCCACACCAGAACCTGTGTCCCCCATCGCTTCCATGCCCCTCCCGCCAGCTGCCGCCACCGCGCCGCCGCGCCTGCCGCGAGAGAGCACATCCCCCCTTCCCTCTTGTTCCCTTTGAACCCCCCTCCCCAACTCCGCCACTTTTGCCACCTCCTCTCCCTCTGACTCCTGCAAATCGGGGCGGTATGCTCCTAAAGAGCAACCTGTCTCCTTGATATCGCTGGGAGAAAACCTCATTTCATCAGGGAGTGGAATGGTATCATCTGTGCCTCAGTCGGAGCCTGAAGCCCCTGCACTCTCCGGGGTCTCAGGACGCTTTGGGGTTCCCTTGGGTCTTCGGGATGGTGGGACTGAAGGCAATGACTTTTTCCTTGTCCCCCTTTCTCGGGCACTTTTTCCCCTGGGCCAATCGGGATCAGAGCCAATCTCCGTTTCAAACCTTGCTCTCCTCCCTCTGCCCCTGTGGGACTCGCAACAAGTTGTTGCCTGGCTGACCCTCTAAATTGAGTCGAGGTCGCCTCTAACAGAATTCTTGCTGAAGACCGCAATTTCAAGGCTGTCTTATCATCATTGGTGGCTAAAAAATATAGGTGTCTATTAACTTCTTGCCAAAAACCTACTTCAAATAACAAACGTGTCTCTGAGTACAGGTAATTACACTGCACCCACAACAATAACTCTCTAAGTTTTTTCTTTGGGATCCCCTTAGTGTGTGTGTCTGCCACGCCCTGTAGGTCGGACAGAATCTCTATTTGTTCCTGGGAAAGTGTATCCCCATGTTCTTAATTCTTGACCTTCTTACCGAATTTGTCATCAGAGCAGTCCGAAGGCTCCTGGTCACTGCCCGCAGATTACAGGGAGATGGATTCGGAGGCGCCTTTCCGATTCCAATCCGAGCTGTTCTGCTACGAACTTTCTTCAGCCGAAGTGGAGTGCAATGTTCTCAGTGGCTGCTGTGTCTTCAGACTCTCCTGGCTGCTTTCTGGCTGTTTTCCCAAGGAGTTATCAGTGCTCTCCTGGGAATGAGTCCAGCTCGGGAGCTGCCCACTCAGCACTTCAAGGCTGCCCCTGTGCAAGAGGTGCACACCAGAGCTCACCGTGGCTCAGCGAGTGCTTGCCGGATGCTGCTGGGTCGCCGCCGGGTAGCCCCCCGGATTGCCCACCGGGTGCCCACCCAGGGATGCCAAATGTCGGGTCCGGCTGTCTGTCTCTGCCCGGACACGGGTAGGGTGGTTCTTGGGTGGCACGCACTTCAAAGGACGAGTCTGGACTCTTCAGCTTTTCGATCTTCCGATTGTTTATTGTTTCTTATCTACAAAATTTTCTGTCTGCCCAACAGAGGTCTGATCTGCAAGGCAGCCAAGGGCACTCGTGACCACCCACGGGGCGGTCATGTCTTTTTATACTAAAATCTACGTACATGATATTTACTTTTATTTTCCAATACTTTTCACCCATATTAGCAAGTACACCTTCACCATAAACCAATCCCCAAGTGCCAACATCACCACAGGAGATGGAAGACAAGAAGAAGAAAGAAGAAGGACGAGACACGCCCTGATCCCTCCATCTTGTCTCCATAACCCCCCTGTACCAAAAACCTTAAAGTTTATATTTCACCCTATAAATGTGTCCCTTTTACACCCTTCACTCTAAAGTGATTCTCATGTCCTCAAACTGCTGTCACTTCTGTGGATGGATCAAAATCAAGCCACCAAACACTCTTGGCAACATTCCAGGATTTCCGAGACCCCCAAGGGTTCTCCTGGCATCTCTGGACATCGGGAGCGATGTGCTGAGTTCCCACAAACTATTAGAATAGCTGCATGAAAAAAGACAGCACACAGGTGTGAAAGATTTGTACAAGGAAGCTCTTGCCCAGCGTTGGCCTGTCACCAAGGAAAGGTGTAAAACATGCGTATCAGCCTGTGAGCAATCGCAGACTGGAGACTGGAGAGACATCCTTTGGAAGATGACCCTCTGCATTTCAGAAAGGGTAAAGGCTTATGGGACGCGTGGCAGGTAGACTATATTGGACCCTTTAAGAAGTCAGGAGTTAAACACTTTGTGCTAGTAGGAGTAGAAATTGTATCTGGGATGGTCCAGGCCAATGCTTTTAAAAGACCTACAGGTGATAATACTGTTAAAGCATTGCAGGGATGGTTTGGAATTTTCCCAAAACCACAGGAAATTCAATCTGATAATGGGTCCCAATTCACTGCTAGAATTGTACAGGATTAGGCAAAAAATGAAGGAATTAAATGGACTTTTCACACCCCTTACTACCCTCAGGCTAACGGGATCGTGGAAAGGACCAATGGTCTTTTGGAATGACTTTTGAAACCAGAGGAGGGAAATTGGGATGTTCAGTTATGGGAAGCTGTGAAAAGTGTGAATGACAGATGGGGGGGTAAATGGGTGTCCCAAAATCACTGTTTTTTGCCCCATAGCTCCAAGCATAATATCCTCTCTAGGGAGACCAGATGATTTCAAGATTCCAGCATATTACCCTGGACAACCTGTTCTGGTGGACCTCCCTACTGTAGGGGAACTACCACTAGTGCTAAAAACCCCTCTGAATAAACATGCATGGGTAGCCTCTGATGCTCTAGGGAGAGAGCATCGGATAAATACACACTGGATAATTCCATCCTTCTAACTTTTTCTGTCCCTTAGTGGCAGGATTCTGTTGTGTTTACTTTTACAGAAGAACCCTGAGGGACATGAGGATCATCTGAACCATGATATAACACTGGTGATACTTTTCTGCATCCTACCACAATTCCGTGGACAGAATCCTGCTGAGTGGTCGTGGTCTGAAGCTACCATCCATCACACTAATGTTCTAGGATCATATCCCAAGGGTCACCACCTGAACCTAGAGCCTATAGTGCTGCATGACTCTGAGATATATCGCCCAAGTGAGTGGGGATGGGATCAGAAGGACTGGACTAGAGCCCTAACTGGAACAATTGGTGAGTCGATTGTGGTAGCGTGCAGAAAAGTGGAAGGATCTCTCTATGAGAAAGCCACCTCCATTGCAGGTGCTGGAAATTTTTTAGCACCAGATGGAAAAAACTATTTGCACATCCCTACAACAGAACTGTGTCCTACGACAAAGTGGGAGTGTACCAAACAAATTCCCCTCACTCTGTGCTGCTGGCAGGAGTATGTTGGTAACTACACTTTAGGCCCCAGAACCAACAATGCAATTACAAAGGATTGTAGAAATTATTCAACTGACTGCTGGCATAATTTTACTTTAGCCAAACCAACTTATGTGACACGCTGTTGGCAAAATAACTTGACAAATCCATTAATTTTAAAAGGCCTAGTTTACAAACTTAAGATAAATGCTATAACAAAGTCCACACTGAGTACAGTAGTCACACCCCAGTGGGTAGAAAGGACTGAGAGCACCCTTAGTCAGCTTGATACTGAATGGCCTTGGTCCCAGGCTTTTGTTCATTTTTCCAGATCCACAGGAAACGTGAGGGATTTAAACCTATCAACTGTCATTATGCATGAAAATCAGATATACACTAGGCAGGGATGGGAAAACCAAAAAGCCTGGCAGCTTCAAGGGATAGTGGGGAAAAAAATTAGTATGGGATCCAAATGATTAACGGAACTACCCATAGAAACGCAACCTCAATCGGTGTTTTGACAGATCAAACAAATAAGCATGAAAAGGTTTGTACGCACCCAAGCTTACAGGATTGTTGGCACAATTTTACATTAGCACAAACCATAGAAGTGGTTTGTCTTTGGTCCAAAAAATGTAGGCCTGTAGGGCCTACATTTTAAGTTTATAGTAAATGCTATAGCCCAACTTGTTACAATTTACACCACCACCACTCCAGCCCAACCACTGGTTATGCTTAGCCCAAGAATTTTTGAAAATGGACCAGATATAATTAGGAAAACAGGACAACAACAAATACTGTTCAATCCAGCATGGTTCTCTTAAACAAGTCAAATTGCTGATGCAAAGTAATGTCTCAGAAATTCAGCCGGCCTGTTCGCCTTTTTTGCAAACTTCCTTTGAGGGTTGGATGACCTGGTTGCAAAAGCGGAACTCTTTTAAAAGACGGACGCTAAGAGACATAACCGGTGTTGTGGGAACAGGATTGGGAATTCTAAAGAGTATTGATTCAGAAGTATTAATGAATAGAATTGGCTGCTACAACTAGAGATTTGACCAAGTTACAACAACTACTGCAGTCATTGGCTTTAGGAACACACCAGTGGCTGCTATCAAACATTTTGACAAATTGGGAAAAGGTAAATGTAAATGACCACAAATTGGTAAATGATGCACTCGGTGCTACACAAAACAACATTTCTTTGGCTCTCAGCTGTATCCAGGCACAATTGTGGATGCAGTCAGTTGCTGCCTCAATGATAAGAGAAGGTGAAGAAGGCACTTTTCCTACTGAAATTGGGAAAATAATTAGGGACAGTGCCACTGATTTTGAAAGAGAATTCCAATCCTGGTGGAACCTGGTGAATTTTACTTACAATCCCATTACAAACATAGCCATGGCTTTTGTGTTAACCATACGTAATGCCTCAGTGCATTTGATATTTCCTATGATTGCATTAGGGCTGAATCATGATGGAGCTGTTCTCTATCCTTATGAGCATTGGGAATGGGCCCGTCAAATTGGTGAGAAATGGCAAAATGTTAATTTAGAATCTTGTCTTGTCCGAGAACAACAAGGGTTCATCTGTGAAAGCAATGCAATCAATACAATAGCTCAAGACATTTGTTTAGACACAGAGCAAAATATCTGTCATTTTGAAATTCATCCTAATGAGACTTCTGAAACAGTCCTTATATATATAGGCAATAGATGTGCATGCTTCAGACCTGCTTGTGATTTTGTATTTGTAGAGAATGTTGTAGTAGATACTAAAAATTATTCAAATTTTTGTGCTTGTAACTTTACCAAGATTACAGGATGTGATTTCTTTTATGAAGCTCCAGTTACCTCTCACTACCCATTGCAATCCAACTACACACTGATTCACAAACTGATGCCTACTCCTATTGGGATGGATCTCACTTTGGTAAGACAACTGCTGCTCCATCGAGACTTAGTTGAAATCCTTGAGAAGATTGAGAAAAACGCACAGAAAGCCCTGGTGACTGTTCATCACAATGTGAGACAGATACCCCGTGTCATGGAAAGGGTGGAGAAAGATGCCCAGCACAGGTGGTGGGATACTCTTTTAGGTGGTCTCCTACTGCCACGGGTGTCCTGAGCAGTCTGTGTCATCCCATTGTTATCCTTTTGATACCAAATCTGTTTGGTTTTATTTTATCAGCAGTCCCATTCGTTATGAATTGGAGCAGGAAACAGCTGACAAGATTGACGTCTATAGTTCATGCACACAACTTGGCTGATGTCCTGTGCACTGTGAACATCCCCAAGACTTTGACACAAGGCAATTATGAATGAAGCATATGTGTTTTGGAATAATCCTAATTTCCATTTATGATTTTGTGGGAATTACTTTTGATTTTTAGTGAATTGGTTTAGAAAATCATTTTAAAGTTAGTGCTTATATTATGATTTGTTTATTGCTTTTGCTTTTGATATTTGTGATTTGTTTTGACCATTTGAGAATGGTTATAAAAATAATACTATTTTAATTAATTCACCATTTGAAAATAGTTATAAAATTGATACTGTTGTGATCAATATTAATTATGTTTGTTTATTGTCTCTCTTTTTTTTTTCCCTCTTCTTCCTATCCTTTCTTTTCCTCCTTTCTCTCTCTCTCTCTCTCTGTCATGCTGTCCCTATTTTTCCGGGTTCTACTACCAACGTACAGCGAGTCATGAAGACCTATCAGCGACACTCCAGAGCCCTGCTGATGACGATCCCTTCAAGACAATTGTGAGTCACAGGGTCGTGTGAGAGTCTGTCTGAAATATCCCTCATCTGCCTCACGGTCGTCATTGGGGACCACTGAAAATCTCGGGCTTTGTAGGAGAAAGTTACACAAGCCAAAGGCTTCGAGACCTGAGAGCACAATGTTAGGTTATTGTTTTCACAGGTGTTGTTTGCTGTATGCTACACTGAGCCCAATGAGAAGAAGAAGGAAGCACCGTGCCCTTTTTGCAACAACAGCCTTGGGAGCTGTCCCACCTCTCGGCCTGGCTGGATTCTCCTGAGTTCTAGGTGGTCCCCCCACAGAAGACCCTCACCTGTTTTACAACCACCGTGACAGACAGACTGAGATGTAAGGAGCCTCTCCATCAAGGAGTGAGACATGAAACCCCCATGTGAAAAGGCCCCTCTGCTCCTTCCAAGGACTGGGACTGAAACCCCCAGCCCGGGGCAGGTGTGTGGGGGAGGCAAGCTGACCAAAGCGAGATGTTTGCCTGCAGGTTGTGACCGCTGGACCAAGAAGACAATGGCTCTCATTTACTGCTGAGAACATGGACTACCTGTTACATCTATTCTTTATTGTATCTGTTTCCCCCCCTCCCTCACAATTTCCAAGAGAGTTATCATAATAAAACCTCTGAGTTAGCGAGAGATTTCAAGATCTCCCCGACATAACAGGCGGATCCTCGACTGGACTGGACCAAAGGACTTCGTCTCTATGTTTGGTAGCTCTATCCCCCTCTTTCTCTCTCTCTCTCTTTTGTCTCTCTCTTCCTCTATCTTTTTCTCTCCCTTAATCCCTCTCTCACATTTTGCAGTGGTCATTCAATAAAGGTGCATTTGTTTCAATTATCATTGCAAACCCCCTTGTACCGTGTTGGTTCTTTTTGCACCCTGAGATCAAATCCATGAACCATCACGAAACCCGTCTGTTAGGACGGATCGTGACACCCCCCGAAGAACCCTCCCCAAATTCCCCCCCAAAGCCCCCCCAGCACCTCCAGACCCCGCTAAAACCCCCTCAAGTTCCCCCCAGACCCTCCCCAAATCCCCCCAAACGTCCTCAAGACCCCTCCCCAAATTCCCCTTACGACTCCTCCAGGACCCCTCACCTGTTCCTGCGCCTCCTCAGCAGCTCCCGGAGCCCCCCGTCCTCTCCCAGCGCCTCCCCTGCTCTCTCCAGCGCCTCCCGCAGGACTCGCCCGAGCCCGGGGCGGCTCCTGGGGGTCCCCGAGGGGGTCCCGGGGGGCGGAGGAGGTGGAAGGGGGGCGCCCACTCCATGCCCGGCCCCGGGGTCAGGGGGCGCCGCTTCAGGCTCGGCTCTGATTGGCTGGAGCGGCGCGGGGAGGGCAGGAGTTTCAATGGAAAGACGCCCGGTGATTGGTTGTTTTCGTCGAGGGCATGGTGATTGACAGGAGAGGGGCGGGAGAGGCGGGCTTTGCTGAGGGGAGGTGCGCGGTGATTGGTTAGTTCAGCTCGAGAGAGGCGGGCATTGCTGAGGGGAGACCTGCGGTGATTGGTTGGTTCGGCACATCAGAGGCGGGCGTATCTGACGGGAGGTGTGCGGTGATTGGTTGGATTGGCGCATGGGGAGGCCTGTGTTCCTGAGGGGAGGTGATTGGATGGTTTGGGGCGGGGCGTCCGCTATTGGCTGGGAAAAGTCCGGGATTTTTAAGAGAACATTCCCGGTTTTCTGGGGAAAACCTCTCAGATTATTAAGGAAAAATTCCCATTTTTTGAAGGAGAAACATTCCCTGATTTTTTGACGCCACATGACCCCAAATAACCCAAAGAACCCCGAAACACTCGAAATAAACCCCAAATAACCCTAAAAAAACCCAAACAATACCTAAAAGTCTGCCAAATAACCCCAAACAAATCCAAATAACCCCATAAAACAAAAAAAAGCCCCTCAAATTAAACATAAAAACCCCCAAATGATTTCAAGTACACCTAAAAAAAACCAAACATATACACCAACATAAACCCCAAGAACCCAAATAATTCCAAATAAGCCCAAATTAACCCAAATAACCCAAAATAATTCCAAAGAACCCCAAATAAATAGAAATAAAGCAAGTAAAACCCAAGATAAACCCCAAATAGTCCATAAATAACCATAAATAAACCCCAAACAAACCCTAAATAAACCCAAAGAAACCCCAAGTAAGCCCAGTTCCTCCCCTCCCCACGCCATAACAGATCCCGACCAATCAGAACGCGCAGTACTGATGACGATCCAGTTGCTGGGCAGAAACCCAGAGCACTGGCCGCGCTCAGCGATTTTCAGCCAATCCGCGCCCGGCCCGACTCTGACTCATCAGTTGCCAGGCACAGTCAAGGCCTCTCACTGCGTTCAATAATCAGAGACTGCGCGGGGTAATTTCCAGCCAATCAGAGCGTGTCTCGCTGATGACTCATCAGTTGCCAGGAGCGGAATTTGGGGACCGGGGGAAGGTGACCCTGAGGATGGGCTGGGGGCCCCAAATTAATCCAAAACGGGGTCGGGACCCCAAAACGGAGCAGGAGGGGCCTGGAGCCCCCAAAACCAAACACAGGGGAGGGGACTGGGGGAACGATTGGAAAGGGGAAGGAGAGAGGGGAAAAGAGGGGGGTGGGACCCCCAAATTGAGCTGAGAAGGGGATGGGACACCCCAAATTGAGCTGGAAGGGGGGTAGGACCCCCAAACAGGATGAAGCCAATTTTGCTCCTGGAAGTTGTAAAGTAGTTTATGGATATGCAAAAAGTCTATGAATATGCAACAGGCTGATGTCATGGGAGACAAGGACCATCCAGCAAAGGTTTTTATGGCCACTGAGACCTCCGAGTTATTTCCGGGGACACCCCTTAATTAATCTGGTTTTAATTCCATCAGTCTGTTGCATATTCATAGACCCTCATGCATATCGACAAACTCATTTACATATTTCAGGACCTATTTTACATGTCCCGTCTTTGGGAGTGTCTCCCCATTTCAGGAGCCTCCACTGAAATGGAAAATGTAAACCTCCTCCCTTAGAAGACAAAGAAGAAGAAGAAGAAAAGAAGAAGAAGAAGAAGAGGGAGAAGGAGAAGGAGAAGGAGAAGGAGAAGAAAAGCTGAAATTTTGGGAATCCAGTGGGAAAATGGCTGATCCTCTGGGAATCCATTTCTTACCCCCCAAAGACAGGGCAAAGGCAGGGCGGTGGGGTTTTTATAGGGTATCCCAAGGGTGGAGTTGGGGTTTGGGTCAGGGGAGGAGTTCTTAGCAACACAAGAAGGATGAGATCAAATTCCTGCCTCTTAGCAACAGCAGCATTCCACACAGAACGTGTCCCTAAATCCTAAATTTCCTCTAAAACAACTGAGAAATTATGGAACTGCAGATATATTCGATCAATTTCCTTCATCTAACCCAGTTTGGAGAGTTTTTCAAGGATGAAGGTGAAGCAGAGGAAAATTAAGGCCAAACCAAAGGGCTAAGCAGCCAGGTGTGTTCCCAACATGGATCACAGGGAATGTGCGTGACCAGGGCTGTGCCCAAAGTGCCTCCTCCAGTGGGGGATGGAGCTGGAGCAGCGCACGAAGCTCTGCCCGCACTCGGGTCACTCCCAGGGCTTCCCTTACCGGTGCCTCCCTTGGTGTTGGGTCAAGTTAGAGCTGCTGGAGAAGCTCTTCCCACACTGGGGACACTCGTAGGGCCTCTCCCCTGTGTGGATGTGCTGGTGGGTGATGAGGGTGGAGTTGTGCTTGAATCCCTTCCCACAGTCAGGGCACTGGAAGGGCCTCTCCTCTGAGTGAATCCAATAGTGCTGGAGGAGACAGGAGCTGGTCTGAATCTCTTCCCACACTCCCCACACTCGTAGGGCCGTTCCCCATTGTGGATCCTCTGGTGCACAATCAGGTCGCAGTTCCACCTGAAGCTCTTCCCAATCTCCACGCATGTGTGAGGCTTCTCCCCATCATGGAGCTGCTCATGGAGCACCAGCTCTGAGCTCTGGTTCCATCTCCGGCCGCCTTCCCAGCCCAGGCTGGCTCTTTCCCCCTCCCATCCCCGCCATCTGCGTTTGCAGCCCCTCCTCGTGCGGCAGCTCCGGGGCTTTTCCTCCCCGTTGGCTTCCTGCGCCGTGGAGCCGCTCAAAACGGCCTCTGCCACCAGGTTCTGCCGCGGGCATTTGTCCTCCCTGCTCTCCATGCTCAGCTCCTGCTCTGGGGGAGGAAGGACAAGGAAAGGATGGGATTTGCCTCCGTGCCACAGGCAAGGGCAAGGAGATCCCCCCAGGGCTGAGCTGCAGCCGGGGGCCCTGCTGGGCTGGGAGATGGAGCAGCACAGAGGGGAAAGGGGCACTCATCGCCAGCTCGGGGCTGTGCACAAATCACAAACAGGACTGGACTGCTAGGAACGTGTCTTGAGCTGTTTTATTTCCCAGCATTTGTCTCATTACTTGGTTATGACAATGGTAAGTTGCCACTAGCTCACATCACAGGTAGCAGACGAAGAACTTCATGTTCAAACTTACTTTAAAAGGTTTTTGACCAATCACGCAAAGCAAAGGCATACTGACAGAAGTTCTATCCAAGCACTATAAGCACATTGACGGTTAAAACAATGCTCCCTTATTTCAAATACAATACCTGCTTGTAAGCCTTAAAACACAATGCACAGAGCTCCATTATTAAGCTTGGAACTTCCTAATATCTTTCTAGATACACTTTTCTGCAGGTTAGGGAGTTATTCTAGATAAGTGTTAATGCACAGACCATTGTTCTATTTCTCCCTACTTTCTACTTCTTATATAACTTTTCTGCTGACCAATCTTACGGTTACTGCAAAGCTCTAATCAGTTCTACTGTCTCTGAGGGCTGTCTTTTGAAGCTTTTCCAAAACCCTGTGATTTTAAGCATTCAACAGACACTGATTTCCCCCTCACCTGCCTCAGTGACCCAGGGCATCTTCGTCTTCCTCGCAGCCTCCCAAGTGTTGGCAATGGGAAATCCTGGTTTGGGGAAAACAAGGGATGAGCACGTTGAGTTTGAAGGTTCCTCTGCCCGAGTCCATCTCTACAAGGCAGAGGCCATCTGGGCTCCAGAAAAACCTCCCAAACACCAAGATTCAGCCCTGAAAAAGCCACCCAGGAGTTCCCTGTCCCTGGTCCCTCCCCTCTGGTGTTCGGGGGTTCCACCCTGTCCGAGCTGCTGGGGGTCACGCTTGGATTGGGGATCCCCCTTCTCCTCGGTGCCTGCCCTGCCCAGGCTGCTGGCAGTCCCAGCAATCCCAAAAGCTCCCCCCGCTTCGCTCTCCCCATTTCGGGATGCCGGGGCTTTTTGGGCTCCCAGGCTCCCTTCTCCCCTCATTCTCTGCTCTGGGCTGCAGCGGCTCCAAGGAGTCCCCCCTGCCCCTCTCCAGGCTCTTGAGGCTCCCGCCAATGGTGGCGCTCCCCCCTCTCTGGGCTCCCCACTTTGGGCTCCTGGGCCACACAGGGCTCTGCTCCTCCAGGCTGCCTCTGCCGGCAGCCGCCACCGCCACCCCCCGATGTCCCCCCAAGGGGCCTTTTCCACTCAGCCTTGGACTTCTTCATTCTCCAAAATCCCCCCAAAAACCCAACCCAGGGACCCTCTGGATATCTGGGCCGAGCTCCCCCTCCCCGCTCACCGGAGCCATGGGGGAGGTGATGATCCCACAGGTGGGGGCTGCGAATTCAGGCAGGGATCGAAGGCGTGGTTCCCTCAGTTCAGCCTTGATCCGCTTTTGTCCCTCCTCTTCCATCCCTCCTCCCCCTGCTCCTCCCCCCTAGCCCCACCTCCTTTTCCCCCTTCATCCCTGCCCTTCCCTCCTCCTCCTCCCCCAGCAGCAGCCACACCCTCGGTGCCCGTTCCCGCAGCCCTCGCAGCCCACGGCAGGAGCGGGGATGGAGCCAGGACAGGTCGGGATGGGCAGCGCGGGGCTCTCGGCTGCTCCCAGCCACTGCGGGCGGGGGGAACCCGGCCCGGGCCAAAGGAGAGGCAAACTGGGCAAACTGGGGGCTGCACATCCAAACTGGGCCTTGCTGGGGACCCTGCCTGGCCACTGCCAGCCCTTGGGGCTCCTCCCGGCACATCCGCCAGGGGGGAACGCACACAGGGCTGGGGGATCCCAGCAGTGTCAGCAGTGCCAGGGACTGGGCTGCACTGGGACCATACTGGGAGTGACTGGGGCTGTACTGGGCTTGTACTGACATCATACTGGGATCATACTGCCATGCCAGGGCACACTGTGATTGCACTAATGGAGAGTGGGATCATACTGGGATCATACTGGGATTGTACTGGGAGTGAGTAGGAGCCTGCAGGGGGCAACTGAGACCATGTTAGGGGCAAATGGGATATACTGGGAGTGACTGGGAGTCCCTGTGAGCAACTGGGAACATACTAGGACCAACTGAAAGGAACTGGGTGCATACTGGGGGTGATTGGAAACTGCTGGGCTTACACGGGGATGAACTGGGATCATGGCTGGAGGTGACTGGGATCATACTGGCAGTGAGTGCCACTACACTGAGGCTGACTGCGAGTGCTTGTGAGCAAATGGGATCATACTGGAAGGAACTGGAAAGATGCTAGAGATAACTGGGGTACACTGGGATATACTGGGAGCAACTGGAAGGAAAGTGAGGGTGAAAGAGAGCAGCTGGAACCATGTAGCGCAAAACTGGTTTATTCTGGCAGAGACTGGGAGCACACTGGGCTCATATCTGGATCATACTGGGAGTGACTGGACTACTACTGGGAGTGACTGAGTGTCACAGTGAGCACACCCTGCACAGCATCCCCCATACTGGGCCTGACTGGGAGCCACTGGGAGCAAATGGCATCATACTGGGACTCACTGAGTTGATTGAGGAAGCAACTGGAACCATGTTGGCAGCAGCTGGGACCATGCTGGGAGAGACTGGAAGTAAGTGGGATTATAATTGTGAAAAGTGCATATTTTGTGATTGGGTTTTCGCAAATATGAAAATGAATATTATACATCTTGTGTTAGAAACTAATGCTGTATTAATTCTCTTAAGAAGTGGGTTAAATACAGTTTTAGGTTATTACAAAATATTAAAATAGAAACTATGCTTGGTAAGAGACTTTCTTTAAAGAAAGGACTTGCAGCGAGATAGCAGCCCCGGGACACCTAAATCATTCAGAGAAAAAGAATTTACTGCCCTCTTATCAGAAGAAATGAACTTCTTCCCTCCTCGAAGGCGCTGTTAGGATTCAGAGGAAGAAGGTGGCACTGACCAGAATCCCATGTTTGAATGGAATTTATGCATCATGTATGAAGTGTACGAATATGCAACAGGCTATTGTTTTTAAGGGTTAATCCTTTGTTAACAGGTGTCCTTTTTAGGGCTTGTGCTGCCCAGAAAAAGGTACCCGGACTCCATAACACTTTGTATTTGTTGTCTCATATTGTCCTAATTCAAATTGTCCAAATTTTTATTACTCTAATTGTATTACTATTATGATAATTATTTTATTACTATTAAACTTTTAAAATTTTAAAAACAAGTGATTGGCGTTTTTCACAATTTGGTAGCAGAGGATGGTTACCAACACCTCACTTCCGGTGCTTCAGGAGAGTCAGAGTGGGGAAGGTGCCCCCTGCCCTCTTCAGCAGCCTCGCTCTGTTTGCCCTGGGGTGACCGACAGACGCAGGTTATGGTGGACAAAAGGAGACAATAAAACAAAGACAGTGGAAAAAGGCTCCCTACAACCATGGCAATTGGCCCCCTAAGAGTAGTAATGTGCACGAAGAACATGGGAAGGAAAAGGGATTGGTAAGTATTTCTCAGGGGGGATGAATGTGAGTGAATGAGAGGCGGGCTGGTTGTGCCAGACCTGCCGAGTGCTGGACTCTCCCATGCTGCGTTTCTGACTTTCCGCGGTAAGTGGCCAGTAAAGAGACAAAGTGAATGTTAAAAGGAGTGAGAGAATCCCCCGGGGTAACTGGGACTGGGTCTCAGAGAGGGGCTGGACCCCTCGGAGGAAGGGAGCAGAGGAGTTTCCTAGCCCAATCCACTAGGAAATGGGACAAAAGAGGCTCCTAAAAACCTGCTGGGTTGAGGGATTAATATTCCAAGAGCATTCAGGGTAAAGCAAAATTCTGCTGGATTGAGGATATGCTCAAGAGCATTTGGGATTGGACAACACAGGTGGATTGAGAAATAAAAAAATGCCCAAGTGTTGGGGAAGATGAAACAGGAAAGCCTTATAAATATGATTGTCTGGCAAAAGATTTTGACAATATAGAAACTATAAGCAAGATTGAAATCAAAGCAAGCTTTGAGATACCTCAGTTAGTGAACAACTGGAAAACAATGGTATGGCTGGCTGAAGGTAATCCCCTTTTGATGGAACAATTCCCTCTGCTTGCAGACAGATCCAAGGGTCAGAGCAGATCCTGCCAGCTTGGCAGAAGGGGTCCAAAGAGGAGTTTTTACGGTTTAAAATGTAACACAGTGTGGTAATGTAATGATTCTTAGAGGCTGTATGTAAATGCTATAGGACGTGCATCTTGTACTAGATTGGCTAGTGAGAAATAGAATATTCAACACAGAAGATTTATTGAATTGCAATGGGAACCTCACTCTCTTACACTTTTACCCTCTTACTCTCTTACCCTCTCATCCTCTCTACCCCTCTCTTCTCTCGGGCCTGCTCCGAGCTTTGCCTGGCAGCTCCAAGCAGGGCCCTGCACCTGGGCCCTTTGCAATAAACCGCAAGTTCCAGGGCCTGGCTGCAGAGATCTCTCGTCTCCGTCCGTCCCGACCGTCCTACCCCCCGACGCTCCTACACCCAAGAGCATCTGGGGTTGGCCAACACAGCTGGGTTGAGGAAAATCCAATAGCACCAGGACTGGCCAGAAATACCTAAAATTGTAATAGGTGATGTGAAAGTAAAAGGTACCTTATTGTTGTTGTGTGTGTGAGAGTGAGTCACACACAAAATCAGCCTCAGCTTCCTGGGCAGGTGGGAAGGGGGGGCTGTGGAAAGAGGTGTGTGTGTGACCCACAAATAAGCCATTGTCCCTTGGGTGGGTGGGGGCTGTGACAGAGCATGTGTGTGACTGCAAACGGGCCATTGTCCCCCCGGGCCTGTGAGGGGGCCGTAGCTGACGAGTGTGAGTGACACAAATCAGCCTCACAGGTGAACGGGCACCGGAGGCAGCAGAGTCAGGGCCCTCCCAGGAGGCCGGGAGATACTGAGACCCAGAGGCCAACGCCAAGGGGAGGGGGCCACAGGGACCCGCGATTCTCTGTCAACAGGGATCCACTTTGTGTCCTGAGCGTGTGAAAGAATGTGTAGAAGTGAATGAGAAATAGAAGCGAGTGAATGTAGACAAATGAAAGTATATGTAATGTAGATTGTGCATTTTAAGCTTCACTATATCTCCTTGGAGAGAGGTGGATTGCACTGAAAGTAGTGTGAGAAAAAGGTTTTTTATTTTTAAGTGTGTAGTTGAAAGAAAAGTGATATTTAGGTTGTTAGTGAAAGTGAAAAACAGAGGCAGATGATGAATAGATAAGATCTTGAAAAATGAGACAGAAAACCAGTAAGTTGGATTACAGGGAAAAAAAAAGAAAAAAAAAATAGCCCTTTGGGAGTTATGTTAGGTAACAGAGATACAACTCCTTGCAAAAGGAGAAAGTACAGGGTATGTAGTAGTTGATTTGAAAAACATGCAAACTATGGAAAAAGGGAAATTAACCTTAAACTAGTAAGCTCAAACTCTGTAGAGAGCTTTTTGGATAATTGGTTAGCTGAGAAAGGACATTTCGATGTGATACCAATGGATAAGGATAGGGGAAACAAGCTGGGAACTGAGCAACCAGTGCCCAATTACTGACGAAGGTCACAGTGACCTTCTCCGAAACGGGAAGACGGGGGAGAAAATCGCTTGCCAGAAAATGTAGTTATCTTAGGTAGAAAAGTTAGAAGAATGCAAATATAGAAGCAAAATAATTGTTAGAAGATAGAAGTAGGTGTGTTTGATCTAAGTGTGCTTTAACCAATAATGAGCTTGGCTTTTGCAATATGTATAAGCTTCATTAACACTAATATAAATATGTGTGGAGTTTCAATAAACTTCGGGATTTGCTATTCATCGCATATGGTGTGTCGCATCTCTCCTGCCGCTACGACAAATGGTGACCCCGGACGCGTTCCTTCGGGACTAGCCACGGTCAGAGGCGTAAAAGTCAAGTGCAGGTCCTTTCGCGGCTGGGGACGGCAAAAAACACTGCTGAAAAAAGAAGGTGTCAAGTGCCCCGGGTGAGCTCAGAGGAGTGCCCGGCTGCTACGTGCTGCCGGACCTGAATAGAGCCGCAAGAAGTGCGCTATCGTCGTTAAAATGGATAAAGACAGGCAAGCAGCATATGATTTATTTACTGACTTTTTACGAGGGCGTCAGATTAGAGGAATAGATTTACAGAAAGAACTTCCTGGGTTGTTAGCTTATGGGTGTGCACAGGGGCTTTTTCGTAATCCACATACAGTGCATGAATTGTCGGAGTGGCGTATATTCGGGGATAAGCTGTGGCACGCAGTCATAGATGACGATAAGACCGCGAAAAAGTGGGGGAAGTTATGGCGAGTCGTTCATGATGAATTGCTAAAATACCAGGCAGAGGAAAGAGCTGCCCGGCAGGCCAGTGCAGCTCATGAAAGGAACAGGAGTTATGGGGACTGGTTTGGTTCCCCGCTGCCTCCTGTTACGTCCACAGTCAATCTGCCGCCGGCATTGCCTTCTACCTTAAACGGCAGTTCCCCACCCCCATCGGTGCCTGCTTTAAGCAGCACGGCCCCGCCAGCTTCGGCGCCTGTTTTGACGGGCACCCCCTCACCGATTTCGGTTCCTGCCTCGGGTGGCGGTCTGCTGCCGGCACCGGCATCTGCAATAAGCGGCGGCTCCCCGCCAACCCCAGCCCCCGCTCCAGACAACGGCTCCCCGCCGCTACCAGTTCCTCTTTTGGGCAGCAGCCCCCCCCCGCGTGTCCTCCAGCCGTGCCGTCCGCGCCGCCTGTCCCGGTGTTAAGCCCTACACCTCCTCCGCTTAGCGGTTCGACCGTCCCCGGGTCGGACGGTGACCTTGCAAGGGCCGTTGCTCAGCAGCGAAGGGAGGCATGGGCGGCGGTAGCTAAAGAATTTATGGACACGGGGGATGAGGAGGCAAGATCGGCTGCTATGGAAATGGCCTGCCCGGTGATCTATTCTCCCCAGCCGGGGGGAGGGTTTCAAGCCACAATAACTGCCCTGGACTGGAAACTGTTATCGCAGTTACGATCCACAGTTAGTCAATTTGGAGTAACTAGTGAACCAACAAAACAAATGCTGGATTACATCTGGGGCACTCAGGTTTTGCTGCCGGCAGATTGCAGGACGGTAGCGCGGCTCATTTTTACTCAACACCAACAGCTTTTATTTAATGCCCATTGGCAGGCGATTTGTCAGCAATGTGTCGCAGTGGTACGGCAGCCAGGAGACCCGTTATATGGGGTGACCCTGGAGGAGTTAATGGGGTTCGGGCCGTTTCTTAGAACGGAGGCACAAGCATTGACTGGGCCCGAAAAGTGCAGGGAGGCTATGCGGTTAGCACGTTTAGCTATCGACAGAATTAAGGACCCGGGAGGAATTCCTTCTTACATGGGAATGAAGCAAGGTACGGAAGAGTCTTTCGGAGCTTTTATAGACAGGGTAGCCAGTGCTATTGAACGAGCAGGAGTCCCTGAATTCATGAAAGGGTCCATGCTCAAACAATGCGCACTTCAAAACGGCAATCAGCTTACCAAGAATGTGATAAATACCCTGGGGGCTAATTGGTCTATAGAGAAAGCTTTAGAGCGATTAGCTAATGTCCCGCTGGGATCACAGGCAATGTTAGTAGATGCTATTAAAGAGCTAGGGGCCGGGTTGCAGAAGCAGGCAGAGTCCTCTCAAAACCAAGTACTGGCAGCCCTCGCCCCGCTCCAAGCAGCTGCAATAAATGCTCCACGAGCTCCATCCACTAGCCGATGCAGGTGCTACCGATGTGGAGGAACGGGACATGCGTGACGGGACTGTCCCACCGTCAGTGTTTGGTGTAGCCGTTGCCGCCTGGACACCCACAATACCGGAATCTGCAGACGCCGCTCGGGAAACGGCAGAGCCAGCGCGCCCGCCAGCCGCCGCGCCCAGACACAAATAGCAGCTGTCACAACTTCGACTCAACCTGCCCCCAGCCCGCAACTGCCGGGAGCCTTGGACTAGACCTCGAAGCAGCAGCAGCCGTGACTTTGATGACTACTCGCCCGGAAAAGATTCCAACTGGGGTAAAAGGGCCACTCATTATTGACGGCTTACCTATGGGGGCTCTGCTTTTAGGGCGTTCCTCGGCTACGATGATGGGATTATTTGTTTTAGCTGGAGTAATAGATGCTGATTACACAGGAGAGATTTCTATTATGGTGCATACTCTTTTTCCACCGATGCGGATAGAAAAGGGACAAAGGATAGCTCAATTGATTCCTCTGCAGCAGTTGGCTAAGACTGTACCCCCTCGTCAGGCACAGTCCAGAGGAGAGCATGGATTCGGATCCACGGGGGGGGCCTTGCCCTTTTGACGATGAACTTAAATGAACGGCCAAAGCGCACTATCATTTTGGACTATCAGGGCAAAAGGCAAACCTTGGAAGGACTGTTAGACACTGGCGCAGACTCCAGCATTGTGAGTCCAGATTTTTGGCCCCACAATTGGCCATTGCAGTCAACTACTATGCCAGTAACCGGAGTTGGAGGCCTGACACTTGCAAGGAAGACACCCATGCTATCTGTGACGGTTGAGGATAAAACGGTACGAGGTGTTTTGTCAGTTGTACCTTTGCCTCCTACGGTGCAGTGCCTTATCGGTCAGGACATTCTGGCTCAGATGGGTGTGGTTTTGACAAATGAGCACCCTTTAGGCTAAGGGCCATTGCATGGACTTTCCCAATCCCATTGACCTGGACCACGAACACTCCGGTATGGGTTAAGCAGTGGCCTTTAAAAAGGGAAAGTCTCGAGCAGGTTCACATGCTGGTATACGAACAATATAAACAAGGACATTTACAGCTGTCAACAAGTCCATGGAACACGCCCATCTTTGTAATTAAGAAGAAGTCGGGAAAGTATCGCTTAATACATGATTTGCGAGCTGTGAATGAACAGATGGAGCCAATGGGAGCCCTACAACCTGGTTTACCTAACCTGGCCATGCTACCAAGGGACTGGCCACTTTTGATTATTGATCTGAAGGACTGCTTTTTTACTATTGCTCTGCATCCTCGAGATACTCGGAGGTTTGCATTCACTTTGCCGTCTTTAAACAGAGCGGAGCCGGACACGAGATTCGAATGGGTTTCTCTTCCCCAGGGAATGCGGAACAGCGCCACCTTGTGTCAACTTTATGTCGCTGCGGCTCTACAGCCCTTGCGACATGCCTGGCCTGACACAATTATTTATCGTTATATGGATGACATTCTATTTGCACAACCAGAACCTTTTGCGCATCAACAAATTCAGGCAATACATGATGCTCTGAAGCTCCATGGACTGACTGTAGCTCCTGAAAAAATTCAGTTGTCTGCACTGTGGAAATATTTGGGGTGGACACTTACTGATCAAATTGTTACCCCTCAGAAATTGCAATTAAACATCAAATTACATACATTGCATGATGTTCAGAAATTACTGGGGGATCTACAGTGGCTACGCCCCATTGTTGGTATCCCTAATGACCTCTTGGACGAGCTTCGACCTTTACTGAAGGGGACTGATCCGGCACAGCCTGTTCGTATAGCCCCTGAACAGGCTGAGACACTGCAGCAGATATTGGACTGTGTTACACAAGGCAGTGTTCGGAGACGTGATCTCGACCTTCCTATACAGCTGACGGTTTGGTGCGGGCCAAAATTTTTACTGGGTGCACTTACTCAGCATAACAGAACAACGGGGGAGACATGGGCCTTGGAATGGATATCTCCTCCACTTCAACAACAGAAAACCCTTCTTCAGAAAATTGAAAGTCTAGCTGATCTGCTTAAAAAGGGTCGTGAACGGACAATACAGATTATGGGAAAGGAACCTGATCAGATACAGATACCAATGAAAAAGGATACATTGACCTGGTATCTGGCAAACAGTATGGAGTTACAAGAGGCCCTGCTGGGAGCCAGTAGCGTGACTGCCACTGATGATATTCCCAATGTACCATTGAAGTGGGTAGGACAATGGGGTTGGATTCAATGCCCAAAAAATCACTGAAGCCCTTATCGGATGCTACAACTGCCTACACTGATGCAGGAAGAAAATCTAAAACTGCTGCAGTGACCTGGCGAGAAAAGGGACAATGGCATCATCACATACTCCGAGCTACTGAGGTGGACACTTTACAAACGATGGAGCTTTTGGCTGTTGTATGGGCCATGATGCATTTCTCTGGACCTCTTAACATTGTAACAGATTCTTTGTATGTTGCAGGAGTGTGTGAGAGAATAGAGAATGCCTCCATAAAAGAGGTTCAAAACAGGAGGTTACACGAGCTGTTTATGCAACTGCAGAGAGCAATTAGGCTAAGAAAGCATTCCTTTTGTGTTATCCATATCAGAAGTCACAAATGGGATATTGGTCTGGGAGAAGGTAACATGCGAGCAGATAAGTTAGTCTCAGTCACACAAGCAACTCCGATTCCCAAACAGACCATAGCCAGAGAGGCACACTCCATGTTCCACCAGAATGCAAAAGGCCTTCATAGAGAATTTCAAATATCTATGGAGGAGGCACGGGCAATAGTCAAAGCCTGTCCTATATGCAGTCATCATAATGGAGGCTGTGGACTAGGTCTGGGAGTTAACCCAAGAGGGCTGAGCACAAATGAGACCTGGCAAACCTAACTAAACAGGAGACTATTTGCCTGTCGTTGTCTTCTCCTGGCAATCCTTTCACAACTTGCTTGGTTGGATTGCCAGCAGATCCCTGGCCGTGCCCTTTACATGTGCCAACTTGTAAGGTCAGCAATGCTAGGGTGAGTGTGGACAATTGGGATCAATGGATTTCCCGCTTTCCTCTAGCACCACAGGAGCCCCAAGAGTTAGAGTTGTTAGGGTCAGTGATGGCAGATGCATGCATTCACTTTAACCATAGAAGCCTGCTGTCAACCAAGAACCATTCTAATGTTGTAACTTCCAGCATGGCTGTCTACCGTAATGCATCGGCCTGGTGCAGTTATACAACAAAGAGAGTGTCAGTCTCATCAAATGACCCTATTCAATTGCCAGCAGGATATTTCCTGATATGTGGAGACCGTGCTTGGGCTGGTATCCCATCAATGCTGCGCGGGGGACCATGTACACTTGGACGGCTGTCTCTACTTACACCTAACATGTCCATGATACTGAACATGAGCCGCCGCCATCGTAGAGGCAAATGAATGGCTCATGCATTTGCAGCTGATTGCCGGGACGATGTAAAGTTTTGGTCCCCAGCGGCCATAGTTGCAGCATCTTTCTTAACTCCAGGGTTATCAGCTGCAGGTGCTCATGCTATTTTAAATAGGTTAGAGTGTTAGCTTGTTAAACAAACAAATGCAACTTCTTTAGCAATTTCCAGTCTTTTGCTTGATGTAGATTCTATTCGCCATGCGACGCTTTAAAATAGAGCTGCAATTGATTTTCTCTTACTTGCACAAGGCCATGGTTGTGATGAATTTGAGGGCATGTGTTGCATGAATCTTTCTGATCATGCACAATCTGTACACTCACAGCTCTCCGAGTTACGAAGGTTAACTGAAAACTTACAGGTGGAATCAGGCCTTGGTATTGATGGATGGCTCAAATCTTTAAACTTAGGATTATGGTTACGTTTTATTGTCAAGATTAGCATTGTAGTAGCTATTGTAGCTTTGCTGTTAATATTAGTTTTGCCTTGTTTTTGTATATGCTTACAGAATATGGTGCGAAAGATGATAACTACCGCATTTAATCAAACCATGCTTGTTCAACAGAAAAACAGGGGAGATGTAGAGAGCTTTTTGGATAATTGGTTAGCTGAGAAAGGACATTTCGATGTGATACCAATGGATAAGGATAGGGGAAACAAGCTGGGAACTGAGCAACCAGTGCCCAATTACTGACGAAGGTCACAGTGACCTTCTCCGAAACGGGAAGACGGGGGAGAAAATCGCTTGCCAGAAAATGTAGTTATCTTAGGTAGAAAAGTTAGAAGAATGCAAATATAGAAGCAAAATAATTGTTAGAAGATAGAAGTAGGTGTGTTTGATCTAAGTGTGCTTTAACCAATAATGAGCTCGGCTTTTGCAATATGTATAAGCTTCATTAACACTAATATAAATATGTGTGGAGTTTCAATAAACTTCGGGATTTGCTATTCATCGCATATGGTGTGTCGCATCTCTCCCGCCGCTACGACAAAACTCGTGAATTATATACTTTAAAAAGAGCACTAGAATATTTAACACAAAATAAAGGAACCATATCTACTGATTGAAGGTATGCCTTTAGCGTAGTACATACCTTTAAAAATTTGGAAAGGAAAAAGATTACTTAATTCAAGAGGAAAAGGTTTAGTACATGAGGAACTTATTTCAGAGGTTTTAGAGGCATTAAAATTACCTAAAAGACATAGCTATAGTACATATTAAGGAACCCCAAAAGGGAAAGACCCCAGAAATAAGAGGAAATAATTTGGCAGATGACGAAGCCAAGGATGCAGCAGAAAGTGGAGCTGAGTGAGTTATGTTAATATTAACTCCAAACGAGGAAAAACTGGAAATTCCAAAGTTTAGGGAAGCCGAGAAAAAAGAATTAAACAAGACAGGAAGTGAACAAGATAAATCAGGGAAATGGAAACTTCTTGATGGAAGACAATTACTTAGTAAAATATGCTTACTAGGAAAATATTAGAAGACATGCATCAGAAAACCCACTGGGGTACTCAAGCTTTGTGTGATCATTTTTTAAGGAACTATGGGTGCACTGGGATTTTTGGAGTAGCAAAGCAAGAAACTGAAAGATGCTTAATTTGCCAAAGGATAAATAAAAAGGTGATGAGAAAAACAACATTAGGAGGTCGTGAGTTAGCTCGTCGACCATATCAAAGTATCTAAGCAGAAGTTTAGATTTGTTAGGCTCTGGATTTATTTGTAAAAAAACCCGTTTAATCTAGAAGAAAGAGAATATGCCATAGGTTAGACAGGAGATTTTAGGAGAATAAAAATCTTTAAAGCATGAGAAACACCCGAGACAAAACAGGAAGAGAACAAGGGGAAATGAAAGGGAGGGGAACAAGAGGAAAAGTCAGAAAGAGAGTGGGATCCTCTGCAGCTCTTGCCCCCTCCGTTCGCGGCCGAGGCGCCTGTCCCGGGTCCCGGCTCGCTGCCCGCCTCAGCTCCGCCTGCCCCGGTTTCCATCCCAGGTGCGGGCTCACTGCCCAGGGCAGCTCCACCTGCCCCGGCGCTGGCGGTGAATTTGTGTGCCCTGCTCCCACTGCCCGGCCCGCGGCCGCTCTGCCGGCCATGCTGGGGAAGATGGGGGTTGCTCTGTCCTGCCGCGTGGGCCGAGGTCACCGCGCCGACCGCACCGAGGGCGGGTCCCAGCCATCCCATCCCCGGCTGCCCTGCCCGTGCCAGCTGCGCTGGGCACCGCCGCCGCTGCTGCCGGGGTCTCCCACCTGCCTTTTCTCTGCCGGGAGCTGCCGGATCAGCCGCCATAAGCCATGTGGGGGCTGCCCACGCTCCGGCTCGGTCTCCACGGGAAGATCCTCCTCTGCCGATTCCGGCAGCAGACCCTGCCCACACTCCGACCGAGCCTCGGCGGGATATCCTCTGTGCTCCAGCGTGGCTGCTCTGGGGGCTGCAGGGGGATGTCTGCATCCCCATGGATCTGCAGGGGGATCTCTGCATCCCCATGGATCTCTGCATCTGGCACCGCCGTTTTTGGAGGCACCAGGAATAGGCTGAGCTCTGCCTGAAGCTCTTCTCACAATCCCCACACCCTTCCCGGCACAGGGAGGGTTTTACCTCCTCACAGCTCCCCAGGCTGGGTTGGCAGCCCCTCCTCATGTGGCATCTCTGGGGCTTTTCCTCCCCATTGGATTCCTGCGCCGTGGAGCTGTTCCAAATGGCCTCTTCCACGAGGTTCTGTGGCAGGGATTTGTTCTCCCTGGTCTCTGTCCGTAGCTCAGTGCGTGAGGGAGGAAGGACAAGGAGAGGAAGAGACAGGGAGAAGGGAAAAGGAAAAGGCAGGAGGAGAGGAAGGAACAAGAAGGAACAAGGGAGGAAGGAGATGGGAAAGGAACATAGATGGATGTAGGACAGAATGAGGAGAAGAAGGAGGGTGGACAAGGAGAAGATGGGATTTGCCTCCATGCCAGAGGGAAGGGGAAGGAGATCCCCCCAGTCCATCCCTGGCAGGATGGCGTTGGCAGTGAGGCTGTCCTGCAGCGATGCTGGGCTGGGAGATGGAGCAGCAGGGAGGGGAAAGGGGCAGGGATTCCTCCTGCCCTGCCTGGCTGTCCCAGTCTGGAGCGTCCTGGCGCTGCCGAAGCCCTTGCAGCATCCGGCACTCAGGAGCCCGGAGCTCACGGCTGCTTTATAAAGCTGACAAAGTCGGCAGCATGGGTCTGGGTATGATCTCAGCAAACTGGGTTTATTGGTACAGGAGCAGGGGACAGAGCTGAACAGGGTCCGGGCACAAAGACAGGGTGCAAGCTGAGGGCACAGGGGGTTTTTATATGGGGTAGTGAGGGTGGAGCTGAGGGTCAGGGTCCAATGGATATGGGGGAAAATGTGCAAAGGAGGGGTTAAGGGTCGGGCCAGCTAATAGGGAAACAGGGGCAGAGGAATGCAGTAAACTGGGGCCAATGGAGGGACAGAGAGCTAGGGACTAATCAAAGATGGGTAATAGGGGTGAACTAGGGTAATTAGGCCAACAGGCCAATGGGGTAACATAACTTTCCAAAAATCAGCATGTGCCGGCAAAGATCTATAGGAGAAGCAAGCTTTTCACCATAACCTTGAAATCTATTCTTCTTATTAGGGACCAGTCCTCCACGGGTGGGAGATTGAGACTCCCATGGGCCTCCACACCAGTGCATCTTCCTTTTCCTCGCAGCCTCCTTCTCCTCCATCCAGACAAAGTTTAGGGTTGACAAATCCTGGCTTTTGGGGAAGAACAAGGGGTGAGCACCTTGGGTTTTGTGAGAAATGAGCCTCACTCTTTAGAATTTTTGAAAGTTTAATAAGGAATAATAAGGGACAAATCAGTAACAGCGCTGGGTGTTGGCAATGGCCAGAGGCACACCGGTTAACCACAGCAACTCTTCTTGTCTAGTTTCTCCATTGTATTGTTCAAATACATATTCATAATGATTATACATATTCAAACATTTCCTGGAACTCATTTACATGTTCCAGGAATTCTTTAGGTTGGTTTGACCCCCAACTTGCCTTTTTAGAGCACGTGCAGGAATCGTGGATTGCTGTTTTGAGGGTTGTGTGTCACTGCCTCAAAAGGGACCCTGTTCTGTGGTTTCAGCAGGTGACAGTTATTGACAGTGGAAGGGTCAGTGGCAGGGGCCTCATCACATCCCTTCCTTAGATGTTATCTGACCATGCAGACGCTTTTAGCTAATTCCACAAGTACTTTAAATGAACATTAGCTATTTCACAAATATCTCTGAGTTGTTATTGTCAGTTAGTTACAAAAATAAAAGCATTAGTTCTTATTTCACAACTACGGCTACTTCTGTAAAAGTTAACATTCTAATGCACAACACATGGCATCCACTTTAATATTTTGCAAAAGCCAAAACTATAATGTATGTTTTTCACACTGTCCACTAACTAAAATATCATCCATAAATGATGTTCTGAGGATATGAGCTACACACGGGCCATGCATTGGCCACAAAGAGCTGACAAATTATACTATAGCAAAAGCAGTGAAAAGTGATTACAAACTGTACTATATCAAACTCATTGTGATTAAGAATATTTTGCAGAAGTCAATACCTAATAGCAAAAGCCAGCACTACCTAGTTATTTATAACAAACCCAGGGCAGGTTTTTCCCTTGCATGGAGCACCTGGGCCTTCCCTGGGCCCCTTCTGCCCTCCTGCAGAGCCGGTGGCATTTTCCAGCACACACAGTTTGTAACCAAGAGCCGGGTGCAGCCGAGAAGGCTCCAAGCGCCTCCTTCCAGGCTGACTCTGCAGGTGCCGAGGCTGCTCTGGGCTCTGCCAGGGCTCTGCTGGGGCTCAGCTCTGGGCCAGGCTGGGCCCGCCCTCCCCTCACATTGCTCCGGGCAGCTGAGTCACGGCGGGAGAAGGAAGGGACACGTCGAGGGAGTTGAGGTTTAAGAGCGTTTTTATTCATAAAACTTTCATAACAATCAGGCTGCTCTAACTACCACAACTAACTAGCAATGCTAACTACCCTAACTAACTACCAGTGCTAACTACCATGACTAACTAATTGTCCTAACTACTGTAAGAAGAAGCTGTCCTCAAGTGCTTCATCTGCTCTGCTGCTCCCTCAGGTTCTTTGCTGCAGTGATCAGAGGGGTCAGGCTGGAGAGAGGCTTGGCTGATGATAAAAATGGGTGCTGCCCAAAGGATAAAAAATAATGAAATGAACTGTTACTTTCCAGAGTCAAGTTCCTCACAGGCTCTGTTGCAACAGGACAAAGGGAAATGGTTTGAAAATCGAGGGAAGCAGGCTCAGATTAGATCTAAGGAAGAATTTTTTAACCGGGAGAGTGGGGAAACACTGACAGGAGGTGCCCAGAGATGTGGGAGGTGCCTCCTGCCTGGAAACATCCAAGCTCAGGTCAGGCAGGGCTCTGAGGCCCCTGAGCTGCTTGAAGATGTCCCTGCTCGCTGTGGGGCACCAGGTCCAGATGAGCTCGGAAGGAGCCTGCCAGGCCACAGCAGGCGAGGATTCTGCTCGCTCTGCACGTGGAACGCAGCGAGACTGGAGACTATCGGAGGGGGCCCCACAAGAAAACCCCTCCCTGGCGCTGCTGCTTCCCCTGCAGCCCTTGGCTCTCACCTGCAGCAGCTCCTGGGCAGCCCAGCGCCGCTCCTCGTCCGGCTCCAGGCTGCACTCGAGGAAGTCCCGCAGCAGAGCCGACAGGCGCCGGGGCTCCTGCAGCTGCGGGGTCCCGTTCTGCCGGATCAGAGCGCGAGCCTGCAGGGAAAGCAAACTCAGCGCTCTGCCAGCTCCCTTCACACCCACACGGGCTCACATCCACCCCGGGGCCTCAGCCCCAGCGCCAGGGCCACTTTCCTCCCTGCCAGAAATGATGCTCAGAGCTCATTTTGCTATGCAAACCAAAAAACCCAAACCCTGGGGCTGCCACAGCCACTGCAACATCCAAATGATCTCGCCTTGAGAGCCAGTTTCATTGGCCGGCTTTGTTAGTAGGAACCTCCATCAGAAATAGCCCATTTTGCTTCTCCAAATATGGACACCAGCTTTACAGGCCATTTTCCAGAGTCACTGTGGTCTGCCTGTGTTATTTCAGAGGACTCTTCCATCAAGCGCATCTCTGCAGTGCCACTGACACTCAAGTAAATGCATTCCTGATGCCCCATCCCAGAAACTGCCAGGCAAGAAACAGGAGGTTTGTGATGCTGAAAGCTCAGGCTTGGTGACACAGAAAAAGTAGCTTGGACTAGGAAAGAAATATGTTAGACTATGGGGATGTTAAACCATCATCTTCATGTTTTCAACAAGTTTCCCAGTGAGAAGAATCAGGGGAGATCATCTTGCAAAACCTCTTTTAGAAACTCCTGCAGAAATCTTGTTGGGTTTGGGGCTGGGATTTGGGGATGGTGTGGGGTTTTCTTGCAAGATAACATTAGAGCTGATGCACTTGCTTCATATTTCCAGGTCATCCTCTCAGCTAGAAGAGCTGCAACAACGAAAAGCCCAAAGCAAATTGTTGCTGGAGACTGCAGAACATTCGTCTGTGTGGAGGCACAAGTCCTCTGGGAATTCCCTTCCCATGTGCAGAAACCTCCAGCTGCTGCTCCCAGTGCAGGGTCCCCCTGTGCTCGCAGCCTCTGCAGCCACTGCAGAATTTGCCTCTTACCATGGCCGCGGTTTCCCTGAAGTAAGGAGGTTCTCCTTCCACCATCTCGATGGTCACAATGCCGAAGGACCAGATGTCCACCTTGGGGCCATAAGGAGATCTGGTCACAACTTCTGGGGCCATCCAGTGAGCAGTGCCCACCATGGAGCTGCGCTGGTCCTGCTCAGGGCTGAGCTGAGCGCAGAGGCCAAAATCAGCTGAGGACAGAAAGAAACCCTGTCAAAGGCAGCTGCAATGAGGAAACCAAGCACAAAGATTCCCCCCTCTCAGTCTGAGAGTGTAGTAGTGAAGTCAGCTGGAAAGCCCTCAGGGCTGTAGCCAAGGAAAGATGGAACTGGGCCCTTCAAGAAACCCTCAGCTTTCCTGCAGTGGCTTTTACTGATTCCCTTGGAGCTTTAGATTCCCACTGCTGCCCCTCTGGAAGGGCCATGGCCAGAGCAAAGGCACTGCTGGCCCCCTGCTCCTCTCCTGAGCTCTCTGCAGGGGCAGCCGCTCTCAGCTGGCAGCAGGGGCCGGGCAGTGCCCCCAGCAGCCCTTGTGGGGCTCTGGCCCTCCCTGGGAAGCAGCCCCAGCCCCGCAGCCCGGGAGCGCCGTGCCTGGCCAGGAACACCCACCCAGCCTGACAGAGCCGTCCATGCCCAGGAGGATGTTGGAGCTCTTCAGATCCCTGTGGATCACCTGGTTGGAATGGAGGAAATCCAGGCCCTGCAGACACTGAGAGAGAACAAGAAACACAACGGCAAAAACCAATGGCTGGAATATATCACACCAGAAAGGACAGCTCAGAATTCTGCCAGCAGCAGCTTTGCTGTGACAGGCCAGGAGTGCAGTGCACACAAGCTCCAGGCAAACGGCTCAAGGCAAAGCTGAGAACAGCAAATCAAATCCAAACCAGAAAGAGAGTACCACAACAGCAGGAGAGAGAACAAGGACAGAGTAGAAGTGCAGTGATGCTGGCAGGCCGTTCACTGCAGAGGCTCTTTCTTCTCCAGCTCATGAAAACAACTCAGAAACAAAGCCCTGAGCATGGAGCCACTCCTGTTCTCACACCCTGTTTGGAAGGACCATCATGTCCCAGCCATGGGAGTGAACAGCAGGATCCCTCACCTCCCGACTGACAGCTGCCATCTCTCCTTCAGCCATGCGTGTCTGTCTGACAACGTCCCGCAAAGTTCCTCCATCCATGTATTCCATCACCAGCCAGAGATCTCCATCCACAAGGAAGCTGGAAGAGGAAAGCAATGGCATGGAGATGAAAGTGCAGAGCTCAATTCCCATGAAAAATCCTGGAGGGGAGTTTTGTTTCCAGGTCACTTGTCAGTGAGGACAGAATCAGATGGAGAGACATTCCTGCCAGGCTGCACAGTCCTTGGAATCTGCACAGTCTAAAGGGGAAGGAGACACCTGTGAGAAAGGAGAGGCCTTAGATGGCAAGCAGGTGAAAAATGCAGTTTAGCAACAGCCCAGATCAATGTGGAACCACAACCCTTGGCCCCAGCTGGTTCAGCTTCTGAACTCATCAGTTCCACCATTCCCTCCAGAACAAGGCAACACAACTGCCAGGGTTATCCAGGGGAGGAGGCCGTGCAGCACTTGGGACAAAAGCAGTCAGAAAACCTTTCAGAAAGTCCCTTCAGAAACAGGCAAGGCCAGTGAAAAATGGGCAAATGAGGCATTTCTGGAAACAAGAACCCGATCTTCCTGGCATCTGTAGCAATGGAAAAGGGCTGGGAAGAAGAAGCCAAGGTAAATAATTTCTGCTGTGGTTTATCAGCACTTGCTGGGAGACACAGCAAACGGGGTCAACTTGAAGGAAAAACCAAAGCAAAGCAACCAAAGCACATGGAGGGAGTGAACTGCCAGGCTGTTGGTTTGGGAAGATGTGGCTGGGTCAGGCATTTTCAAAACAGGCTACAGACTCCGGATGCCAGGAAAGGTTAACGCAGGGCCCGGGCTCGGGATCAGAGCTGAAGCACTCACCTGTCCAAAGAGTTGACAATGTTGGGGTTCTTCTTGTCCTTCAGGAGCAGGATCTCATTCATAGCTCGTTCCCTGTTCTGCCCTCTGAGACTCATTTTCTTGATGGCCACCTGAAGGGACATTGCAGCCTTGAACTAGAGGAGTCTGTGGCAGGAGGCCACAGCAAACACGGAGCGAGTCTTTGTGGAGCGACGGAGCCGGGCTGTGCCAAACTGCCTTGGGATGGGACACCAGAGCTCAGCAAGGGCCATTCCCACAGCCCATTGCTCTGCCAGCTGGGGGCTGCTTACAGGACACATGGCCAGAGACATTTGGCCTTGCAAGCTCTGCAGAAATGGTCCCTCAGCTGTCAGTCTCAAAGCTCTAACAACACTCCTACTATTATTATTCAAACCCATTTTGCAAGCAGGAGGTAATTCTGGTTCTGTGAAAACAGAGCAAAACAGCCAGGAACCCCTTAGCAATTCTATGGGATTTGGTCATGATTTCAGATCCAGCTGCTCTGTTTGGGATTGCAGAACAAAGTAGACACGCACACCCATTGCTCAGGTGATCCCTGTCACAGGCTGTCACTGACACCAGACCCAAACACAACTTCAGGGTTTAGGAGAGAGCTTTGCTCTGGATATCCATCTCCTCATTTCTCTCCCTCTCTCTCTGTGAACAGCTGAAGTAGGACTAAAACCCCAAACTGAGCCCAAGCAGGATCTCTCCATAATTAGGCCTTGAGGTATCCTTTGAAGATGAAAGGCAGGATGGAAATAATAATAATGTTATAGTTTAGCTAAGAATAGCTAAATAATGTTCCTGTCTGAGGTTGGGATGAAGATCAATTGGGCCTCAGTCTCCAGCAGCTGATGCATTCACACTTTTAGATATGAAGGCCAAGCCAGCGTGTCCTGCTCTGACAGACACCGCTGCCCTCCTTGCATTCCTTTGGTGCTTCAGAAGGACCAAGTCTGTCCCAGCTGTGCTCTGCAGGCTGACACTGCTCTGCCTTCAGAGGAGCAGCCTGGGCAGGAAAGCTCTGCTGGCCCCCAAAGCTGCAGCCACAGCTCCCAGCAGAGGGGAAAGCCCTGGAGAGCTGCCAGGCGTGCTGGGCGTGTTGGCACTGACCTCTCCTCCAGTGGCCCTGTCGAGTCCTTTATAAACGGTTCCAAAAGCCCTGGAGACAAAACAGCAGAGAAGAAAGAAGCAGCGCTTTAGGCCTGGCAGTGAAAGCCAGCCCAGACAGGAGATCTCTGCTGCCTGCAGCATTCACAAACACCTGGGTGCATCGACCCTTCCAACAACAGCACAGCAGCCACCAGCCCTCTGCCATGCAAGGTGTGCAGGAGAAAACTGAAACCCAACATGAAGGAATTGGGCTGGAGCGAATCCCAATGTCCACCCTGAATTGCTTTAGTTCAAAACCTGAGGTGAGAGATGGCTGTCTAAAGAACTGGAAAAGAATGCATTTCATCCTTTTCCATTTCCTGCCTAAGATCTGCAGGTTCCACAAGGGCCCTGCCATCAGGCAGGTGATGCTTTTTCCCCCAGAGTGCATCAGCTCTGTGTCTGTTACTGAATGGATGGGGTCTGCTACCTGTGCTAGAATAGAGCACTTATTAGTTCATCTCTGGTTTCTGTTTCTAAACCATTAGGTTGATAATCCTGACCAGTGGATATTTTTTGAAGGAAAATATTTGAAAGAAATCTTCTTGAGAACTGTTTTCTGACAGTCACCACATGGTGAGTTGCTCTTTTAGGCAATCCAGTTCCAAGGACAGAAGATCTTCCAGGTCCTGCTCCTTGATGCAGGCAGGACACTGCCAGCCTCAGGGGCCTTTGACGGCACCTTCTGACCACAGTTATCAATTCTGATCAGGACTGAGAGACACCAGGATGGTAGCCCAGTGTCTGAAGGTGCTTGGAGCTCTCCTGACTTCTCACTTGATCCTGCACCAGCACAACACCCAGCCCTGCTTGTGCAACAGCAGCTGCCGTGCACTTACCCTTGGCCAATCTGCTCCACTTCCAGGTATTTCTTGGCAGGCTCCGCCTCGCTCACGGTGTTCCCTGAAAGAAACTACGTGGAAGATGCTCCCTCCCAGAGTGAGACCCCGCCTTGCAGCAGAGCCAGAAGCAGCCCCACTCCCTGGGGCCGTGAGCCCCTTGGTGTCAGCTGGGGAAGGACAATAAATGGCTCGGTGACATTCAGCTGCAGAGCAACACTGGGTGCAGCTGATGCTGAGACACACACACAGCACCTGCTCGGGCACCCAGGAACAGAGCAGACGTACTCAGCTGCATCAGGCACCACTCCCCTCTCCCCTCTGGCTGCCCGGCTGTGCTGCTGTCAGAATGTTCAGCCCAGGATCCCACAGCGGAGGGAGGATCATTGTCCTCTTCCCAAGCAGAGGGAGCTTCTCCATCCTCTTCCCAAAATGCTGCAGCTTCTCCATCCTCTTCCCAAAATGCTGGAGGTTCGCCATCCTCTTTCCAAGCCAGGGGATGTTTGCTGTCCACTTCCCATGCTGGGAGATGTTCACTCTCCTCTTCCCAAGCCACAGGATGTCCTCCATCCTCATCCCACACTGGGAGATGTCCATTGTCCTCATCCCACTCCGTGGGAGCTTGGCCACTCTGGTCCCACACCAGGGGACATCCACCGTTCTCGTCCCAGGCCGGGAGATGTCCCCTGTCCTTGTCCCACCCCGCGGGAGCCTCGCCGTTGCATTCCCACCCCGCGGGATGTTCGCCCTCGTCTCCCAGAGCAGCGGGGAGTTCACTGTCATCTCCCGGCACTGAGGGAAGTTCAACATCGTCCCCCAGAGCAGCGGGAAGCTCACTGCTGTCTTCCTCCTCTTGGGCCTCCTCTTTGGAAGCAGAGGGAGTCCCAGGAGGTGCTGGTGCTGCTTCTGTGCCCTGTGGACAGATGGCAGCGTGAGGGACGGGAAGTTCTATCTCAGTTATCACCTTATTTATCCTCAGCTGCACATCCAGCTGCACTACGCAGAAATTTGGTTTGGAGCTGTTCCAGCTAACAATGGGCTAAAGTTGACATTGCCACTTATTGTTGGGAATTCGATATTCCACCATGGCTAAAGCCAGCAAGCAATCCTCTGCCTGCAAAACCAGACCTGCAGCTCTTCAAAAGCTCTTCAGCAGAAAAGGAGAAAACTGATGGGAATTCCTTTGCTGCTGCTGCTGCTGCAAAGACACTGACAGGACCTTTCCTTCAGCCTCCCAGGCTGGCCCTCGACTGCCACATGCCGAGCTCACAACTTGCTGCACAATTCCAAACACCAAAGGTTCCTTTCCCACTCACCGAAGGAGGAGCTGCTCGGAATGCAGACATGAGGTGCCCTGCAATGGGAGAGGGAACATGAACCAGATGCTGTTAGGAGAAAAACTGCCAATGCTGGGAAATGCCACGGAGCAAGGCAACCCCAAGAGAGCATTTTGCTTTCACTGCATCCCTCCAGGAGCCACAGTCCCTTCCCACAGCAAGCAAGAGAACAAGCACAAAACACTGGGCTGGGTCAGTTCTTGGCCTGAGCAGCAAACGGAGGCAGTTCCAGGCTCTGCTGGCACAGACTCCCTGCTTGAGGGAACAGAACCCCCCAGGGCTCATTGCAGATGCTGTGCACGCCCCGCTGGCTGCAGACACCCCCTTTTTCAGCTGCAGCTGCTGGCAGGAGCTCTCCCCAAGCAATGGTGTCTTCATGGCCATTTGGTTCCAAAGTCAACTCAGCTCCAGAGGAAGAACAGAAAGCACACAGCAAGCCCAAAGCCACAGATGCTGCACCGAGGGAAAACCTCAACTTACGTGCCAAGTGGGTTAAAAAATACCCCGAATAAGCCACAGAGTACAGAGTGCAAACTGCAGCAGCCACGTGCTGGATCATTTTGGCTGCGCTGCACACGCCTGCAGCCTGTAGCCCTGCAAGCACAGAAGGACAGGGCTGGGCTGGCTGCTGAGAATGCCTCGGGCAGGAAGATCCTCCGGCAGCGAGCCCAGAGCCACTCTGGGCACTGAGGCCTCCGTGTCCCACAGCAACGGGAACACCACGGGGACGTGGCGCTGTTCCTGTGACATCCCAGCAGCAGCTCACGCAGAAACCGCCTGGAAGGTTCTCCTGTGTCACAAAGGAGCACAAAGAACCCTCCCAGGGCACAGCCCATGGCCCAAAGGATGCAAGAGGAACTCGGAAAATGCAGCAAACAAGGACACCCCATAGCCCAGCCTGAACACTGAGGAGAACAAGGACAGGACCAAAGCAAAGGAAACGTGACCTTTAGTCACTGATAGTTCTGACTAAAAGCAGCAAGCCTTGCTCCATCTGGGATCTTTGTTCTAGTTCTAAAAACAAGCAAGGTCCTCCACTCTAAATACACAGAAGGCAGGAACTGGGGAGGAGGTGGGATTAGGAAGGAGGAGGAGGAGGAGGGAGAGAGGAAAAGGAGGAGCAGGAAGAGGAGGAGCAGGAGCAGGAACAGGAGGAACAGGAGGTTCCAGTGCCCCCTGTGGCCGCAGCCACGGGACCATCGCCCCCAGCTCGTCTTGCAGGTGAGCGGGGAGGGGGTGGTCGTCCCAAATCTGTTGGGGGGTCCCTGAGAGGGTTTTTTATTGGGGTGTGTTTGGAGCTCGCAGATTGTGGAATTGACCCCAAATATCATCTGGTGTCTCTGGGAGGTTTTGTTTTCTCTCTGTGTGTGTAGGTTTGGATCTTGCAGGAGCCCAAAGCTGAGCCCCTTGGGGGGATCTTTGGGGGCCCACGTGGCCATTGCCCAGTATGGGCAGGGGAGGACATTGGTCCTGGGGACCGCCGGGAGAGCAGAGGAGGGGAACCCCTGGGACCCCCAGAGTGGGGAGAGCAGAGAGGGGCAATCCCAGAGCTGGGGGACCCCGGCAGACTGGAAAGGGGGGGAGCCTGGAGAGGAGAGACCCATGGGACCCCTGGGATCTCAGAGTAGAGCATCAGGGGAGAAGGGCCCCCATGGACCCCCAAAAGGCCCTGGATCATCCCTGAGCAGGACGCCAGAGAATGGAGAAGCCCTGGAACCATTGGACCCCCATGATCCTAAGGAAAGGAAACCTCTAGAACCCCAAAAGTGGAGAGATCAGCAATAGGGAACTGCTGGGAGAGTTTTTTGGGGCTGAATCTTGACATTGTGGGGATTTTCATGGACACAAGACTCCTGCTGAGTTCTAGAGATGGACCTGGCCAGGAGGAGCCTCTACTCCAAGGCGCTCCCACCTTGGTTTCCCCAAACCAGGATCTGTCATTCCCAAGCTGTGGCCAGAGGGAGGAAGAGGAAAAGGCCCAGACATTCCGCACGAGGAGGGGCTGCAAACCCAGCCCAGGGAGCTGCAGGGAGGAAAGAGCCCCCCTGAGCCAGGAAGGCGGCCTGAGATCCAGCCAGAGCTCAGAGCTGGTGGAGAAGCCTCATGGCAGGGAGAAGCCCCACAAATGCTTGGAATGTGGGAAGGGTTTCAGCTACAGCTCCACCCTGATGGAACACCTGAACATCCACCCTGGGGAGAGGCCCTGGGAGTGTGGGGAATGTGGGAAGAGCTTCAGTGGGACCTCCGACCTCAGCAAGCACCACAAGATCCACACTGGGGAATGGCCCTAGGAGTGCTTGGAATGTCAGAAGAGCTTCAAATGGGATTCAGAGATCGTCACTCACCAGCACTTGCACACCAGGGAGAGCCCTGTGAGTGTCCCGAGAGTGGGAAGAGCTTCGTGTGCTGCTCCAGCTCCATCCCCCATGGGAGGATCTGTGCTGGATGATCCCCAGTGACCCCCGTTGGGCAGAGCCCTGGTGACCCCTGTTCTGGGTGATCCCCGTTGGGTAGGGGGAAGGTGCTGGAGAGATTTCTTTCCCTTCTCCTTGTGCTGCTGTGATTTGGTTGGTAATAAATTCCCTCCCTGTGTCCAGGCCGGGTCTGTTGTGCCCGTGCCGGATTTGCTGAGGGATCTCTCCCGGTCCTTGTACTGACCCACGTCATTGTCGAAGTGCATGAACAGTTGCCGGTTGTAGATGAACCTTACCTGTCCCCTGCTCCTGTACCAATAAACCCAGTTTGCTGCAGAGCATACACAGACTCATCCTGCCGACTTTGTCAGCTTTATAAAGCAGCCGTGAGCTCCGGGCTCCTGAGTGCCGGACGCTCCAAGGGCCTCGGCAGCGCCAGGACGCTCCAGACTGGGACAGCCAGGCAGGGCAGGAGGAATCACTGCCCCTTTCCCCTCCCTGCTGCTCCATCTCCCAGCCCAGCATCGCTGCAGGACAGCCTCACTGCCAACGCCATCCTGCCAGGGATGGACTGGGGGGATCTCCTTCCCCTTCCCTCTGGCATGGAGGCAAATCCCATCTTCTCCTTGTCCACCCTCCTTCTTCTCCTCATTCTGTCCTACATCCATCTATGTTCCTTTCCCATCTCCTTCCTCCCTTGTTCCTTCTTGTTCCTTCCTCTCCTCCTGCCTTTTCCTTTTCCCTTCTCCCTGTCTCTTCCTCTCCTTGTCCTTCCTCCCTCACGCACTGAGCTGCGGACAGAGACCAGGGAGAACAAATCCCTGCCACAGAACCTCGTGGAAGAGGCCATTTGGAACGGCTCCACGGCGCAGGAATCCAATGGGGAGGAAAAGCCCCAGAGATGCCACATGAGGAGGGGCTGCCAACCCAGCCTGGGGAGCTGTGAGGAGGTAAAAGCTTCCCTGTGCCGGGAAGGGTGTGGGGAATGTGAGAAGAGCTTCAGGCAGAGCTCAGCCTATTCCTGGTGCCTCCAAAAACGGCGGTGCCAGATGCAGAGATCCATGGGGATGCAGAGATCCCCCTGCAGATCCATGGGGATGCAGAGATCCCCCTGCAGGTCCCGGAGCAGCCACGCTGGAGCACGGGGATGCCTGAGAGGAGGCTGTGCCCCCGTGGCCAGAGGGGCCCCGCTGGAGCAGCCTGTCCTGGCAGGACTGACCCCGGGGCACAGTGACCCACGCTGCAGCACTTGGAGGGGGGCTGTGCCCCGTGGGATGGACTCAGCTTGGAGAAGTTCCTGGAGAAGTCTCCGGTGGGAGAGAGCCCAGGGTGCAGCAGGGGAACGACTCCTATCCCCGAGCAGAGGGAGAAGCCCCGGGGCATGAAGTGAGCACGGCCCCATTCCCTGTCTCCGGCACTGCCGGGGTAGGAGGTGCAGCTGGAAGGAGGGAGGCGTGGGGGAAGGCTGCATTTAAGGCTCTTCACTTACTTCTCATTATCCTGCTCTGAGTTTTTGGAGTTTTCTGTCAGAAATCTCTCCCCTCGCCCACTCATCCACAGGGTTGGGGCAGTTTTCCCTTTTTGGGGGAAATCAAAGCGATTCCTTGATGCTCCTAATTAGAGGTAGCAGTAGTGAGGCTCCGGGGCTTCTCGCTGACCGGAGCCCCAGAAGCCGCAGTGCTTCGGGAAAGCCGTGGCGGGAGGTGCGTAGAAGTTTGTTTGTGTTTCCAGCTCAATCCCCCTCGGGCCCGGGCCCGTTCCAGGGCTGTTCCTCATCTCCGGCTCTGCCCTCACGCAGCCCGGGGGGCCCTGAGAGCGCGGGGCGAGGCTGTGCCGTGTGCAGAGCCCGCCCCTGGCTGCGATTGGGCGACGGTGCCGTCAGTCGCGGACGGCTGACCAATCCACTGAAATGTTCCTCATTTCAGGGATTGCTCAGCAGGAAGGTCAGGAGCTGGAGCTGTCTGGTTGGTTATTCCCAGGGCAGCTTGTAATCTAATGATGCCATTGAAATGAGAAATAGGCTCTGTGGCTCCTGACATGAATTGGTTTGGGTTCCCAGGGGCTGGTCCATGGTGTTATAGGATTTGTTCTGCTGGCCGTTCATCTTTTCTCCATTTTTGGCTGCGCTCTCCAGCAAGGACTGCATCAATTGATGCTTTTCTCTACTTAAATCATCAAATACTTGGATTCCCAACTGATTTCCCTGAACTTGTGGTAGCAAGAACATTTCAGTGCTCTAATACACCCTATATAACACTGACAGTGACAGCACATGTTGGAGTGGGCAGAGGGATGATTCCCCCCCATTTATTTATAGTGAAGTTTTCCCAACAGTCTTCATTTGCTGTTTCCCTTTGCAGCTTCACCCGTTTCTGTTGCAGGGTCAGATATCCTCACCCTGGGCTCTGCCTTGAGCTGTGCAAATTCCATCAGTGCAAGCAGGCAGAGCTTGGGGTGAGGGGCAGAGGGAATGAGCCCAATTCCTGCCCCAGGCAAGAGACCCAGGTACATTGTCCAGGCTTTGCCCAGCAGTGTTCATTTGCATTTCTAAAGCTCCTCTGCAGGCTGCCTGGAATGAAGCTTCTCTTCCAGAGCATGACTCTCATGCGCCCCACCCCAAAAGCCAGGGTTTGGGGTATTTTTAATTTTTGGGGGTTTTTTTGAAGAGTGTTCTATTAACGGTTTGTGAGTTAAAGGGTCACCTTTAAAGCTCTTCTAAACGCAGCCTGGAGGTAAACACCAGAAAACGCGGACCAAAATTTTGCCATCTCCACCAGCCAGGCAAACACACACTGAAAAAGAATCCAAAGCAATAAAGATATTTTCTACTTCTTCTGCCGAGAATAAAAACTGATTCTCACCCCCAAACCTAACTGACAATATGAAAGTAGGATTATTTAGAAAAAACATTCTCATGGTGTAATCTTATTCTAGGCAGCCCAGAGTGTGGGTGTGAGTGAGCCCCAGAGTGGAATTGTGCCGTGGTGCTCCCCAGCAGCTGTGGCAGTGCAGGCCCAGCCAGCGCTGAAGCTGCAGCAGTGGCAGCAAGGCTTGGCCGCAGTGGCTGGAGGTGCCAGAGGAGGGTGGCCAGGATTTCCGAGGGTTTGAGCAGAGGATCTGTGGGCAGGCCCAGGGGCTTGGCCCGCTGTGGAGCCCTGGCTGCTGCTGCGTTGCCTTCAGGGCAGGCTCAGTGGCGGCTGCCATGGTCCTGCTGCAGGCGGGAAGTGCAAATCTCCGGGGCTTCAGAGCCCCTGAGGCCAGGCTGAGGGGTCCCCCCGTGTTCAGCTGTGCTGGCGGCTGTTTCTGGCCTCAGGGACACTTGGCATGGGCCCCTTGGCCACCAGTGGTGCTGCTTTGCACTCCTTAGGCAGGAGCCGATGTCCTGGCTGGGTGTTGGCAACAGCAAAGTGCCAGGGCAGGCTCTGTGCCAGCCCAGCTTCCTGGGGGAGAATATACCTTGATCTCTGATCCAGTGCTTGCTGAAGCAGTCAGAATTGCTTTTGCCCCCCTGTTAGGTGCCATGGTGTCAGCAGAAGATATTGAAGCCTTCCTGCTCAGGGCATTTCAGTGCCAGGCTCTTACAAGCACCCACAGCTCCTTGGGTTGAGCTGAGCATGGGGCGGTGACCTGCGCTTTGTCTGATTCCCCTTCCTTCCCTCCCCTGGAACAGGCTGTTGCTTTTAGACACCACTTGTCCTGGTTGCTTCAGAGTACTTTGGAGAGGCTCCAAATCTGATCTTCCCTATTTCCCTGGGGCTGCCCACACTTCAGGGTTCACTTCAGCATAGGCCTGGCCAGACATTTGACACAGAGGTACAACAGAACTGGCCTCTGTATCACCTTTTATAATATTAATTTGCGTTCCAAATTTAGCGATCAAATCCCTTCCCAGTAAATCATGATAGCAATTAGGAGCAAATAAAACTTCATGCATTTCAAATCCATCTCCCAGATCTACTAATAGTGGTTGAATAAAACCATACAGCTTTCCCACTTATGCCATGAATAATCAAAGACATTTTTGGCATTTCTCCCTCCCTTAGGTCTAAGATTCAGAGTGGATTGAGAGACCCCTGTGTCCATCTGAAAATGCCTCCTCTCAATGCAGACCCACCCTGAATGTTCTCAAGGGCTCCAGTGTGGAGGGTCCCTGGTGTGATGGGAGCTGTGACAGCCCTGCCAATCCATGTCCATCAAGGGGTGGACTTGCTGGTCCTGAGGGTGCTGCTGTCTGTGCTTGCAGTGTCCTTGTGCCCTGCAGCTAGAGCCCTGATTCCTTGCCAGGGGCTGTTTGGGTGGGCTGTCCCCTGCCGAGGAGGGCAATGCCTCTGCCGGGTGCTTGTGGCCGAGCCCGTGCCCTGGGTGCTGGGGCCCCCTTGGGCCCTGGGGCTGATCCCTCAGGGGCTGTAGGAACTCTGCCCTGGCCTTTGCCTTCAGCTTGGCCTTTTGCTGCTCCCTTCTTGCATTCACCTGCTGGGCCTTTGTGCCCAAGTGCTGCAGGGCCTTCTTCTTCCCCTCCTGCAGCCCCCCTCAGTGCCTGTGGGTGTTTGTCTTGCTTTACAAGACAGGTGTCTGCTTGGGAAGGCAGAAAAAGCCTCTATTGGAATGGAGAATGCAAACCCCCTCCCTCTTAATTTTTACAATAGTGAAATCAAGGGTCTCTCAGGCAAAGCTATGGGAATAGGAATACCAGTTCTTTACTAGTGTGTAAATAAAGCAAACAAACAACACCAGCTCCGGCAGTGACAACAAACAGAGCCCGGAGCCAGTCCCGGCCTTTCGGCTGCGGCGCTTTCCCGTTGGGTGCAGTTCCGGGCACGGCCGGCAGGGGCGCTGGTGGCTCCCGCGGGGCAGGGCAGCGCATCCCTGCCATGGGAACCTCTCTTAACGGAAATAGAGCAATCCCTTCATCTAACTCTTTCACTTTTTTACCTTCTATAGCCTTTCTCCCGTGTTTTGAGAAAGAATTTGGAGAGGGCTGCCTTTTAACTGAGCTCCTAGTGTTTAGATAAGGCACTTCCTGTAGAGAGAGAGTTTTCCTGAACAGGTGGAGCTGTGATTACCAAGGGGATGTCACTCAGAGCAGGCCGGGGTCAGGGGAGGATATCCTGCCGAGGCTCGGTGGGAGTGTGGGCAGGGTCTGCTACCGGAATCGCCAGAGGGGGATCTTCCCGTGGAGACTGAGCCGGAGCGTGGGCAGCCCCCACATGGCTTATGGCGGCTGATCCGGCAGCTCCCGGCAGAGAAAAGGCAGGTGGGAGACCCCGGCAGCAGCGGCGGCGGTGCCCAGCGCAGCTGGCACGGGCAGGGCAGCCGGGGATGGGATGGCTGGGACCCGGCCTCGGTGCGGTTGGCGCGGTGACCTCGGCCCACGCGGCAGGACAGAGCAACCCCCATCTTCCCCAGCATGGCCGGCAGAGCGGCCGCGGGCCGGGCAGTGGGAGCAGGGCACACAAATTCACCGCCAGCGCCGGGGCAGGTGGAGCTGCCCTGGGCAGTGAGCCCGCACCTGGGATGGAAACCGGGGCAGGCGGAGCTGAGGCGGGCAGCGAGCCGGGACCCGGGACAGGCGCCTCGGCCGCGAACGGAGGGGGCAAGAGCTGCAGAGGATCCCACTCTCTTTCTGACTTTTCCTCTTGTTCCCCTCCCTTTCATTCCCTCTTTTTCTTTTCTTGTTTTGTCTAGGGGCCTTCAGATACTTTAAAGATTTTTATTCTCCTAAAATCTACTATCTAACTTATGGCATATTCTCTTTCTTCTAGATTAAACGGGTTTTTTTACAAATAAATCCAGAGCCTAACAAATCTAAACTTCTGCTTGGATGCTTTGAAATGGTTGACGAGCTAACTCACGACCTCCTAATGTTGTTTTTCTCATCACCTTTTTATCCACATTCACTCGCTTCTATTTCTCATTCACTTCCACACATTCTTTCACACGCTCAGGACACAAAGTGGATCCCTGTTGACAGAGAATCGCGGCTCCCTGTGGCCCCCTCCCCTTGGCGTTGGCCTCTGGGTCTCAGTATCTCCCGGCCTCCTGGGAGGGCCCTGACTCTGCTGCCTCCGGTGCCCATTCACCTGTGAGGCTGATTTGTGTCACTCACACTCTTCAGCTACGGCCCCCTCACAGGCCCGGGGGGACAATGGCCCGTTTGCAGTCACACACATGCTCTGTCGCAGCCCCCACCCACCCAAGGGACAATGGCTTATTTGTGGGTCACACACACCTCTTTCCACAGCCCCTCCTTCCCACCTGCCCGGGAAGCTGAGGCTGATTTTGTGTGTGACTCTCTCTCACACACAAACAAGACAACAATAAGGTACCTTTTACTTTCACATCACCTATTACAAGTTTAGGTGTTTCTGGCCAGTCCCGGTGCTCTTGGATATCCCTCAACCCAGCTGTGTTGGCCAACCCCAGGTTCTCTTGGGTGCTCTTGAGTGTCAGGGGGTAGGACGGTCGGGACGGACGGAGACGAGAGATCTCTGCAGCCAGGCCCTGGAACTTGCGGTTTATTGCAAAGGGCCCGGGTGCAGGGCCCTGCTTGGAGCTGCCAGGCACAGCTGGAGCAGGCCCGAGGGAAGAGAGGGGTAGAGAGGATGAGAGGGTAAGAGAGTAAGAGGGTAAAAGTGTAAGAGAGTGAGGTTCCCATTACAACACAATAAATCTTCTTTTGTGTCGAATATTCTATTTCTCACTAGCCAATCTAGTACAAGATGCACGTCCTATAGCATTTACATACAGCCTATAAGAATCATTACATTACCACACTGTGTTACATTTTAAACCGTAAAAACTCCTCTTTGGACCCCTTCTGCCAAGCTGGCAGGATCTGCTCTGACCCTTGGATCTGTCTGCAAGCAGAGGGTATTGTTTCATTAAAAGGGGATTACCTTCAGTTGGGCCACACCATTGTTTTCCAGTTGTTCACTAACTGAGGTATCTCAAAGCTTGCTTTGATTTCAATCTTGCTTATAGTTTCTATATTGTCAAAATCTTTTGCCAGACAATCATATTTATAAGGCTTTCCTGTTTCATCTTCCCCAACACTTGGGCATTTTTTTATTTCTCAATCCACCTGTGTTGTCCAATCCCAGATGCTCTTGAGCATATTCTCAATCCGGCAGAATTTTGCTTAACCCTGAATGCTCTTGGAATATTAATCCCTCAACCCAGCAGTTTTTAATTCTGGATGCTCTTGGGCACTCTTATCCCTCAACCCAGCAGGTTTTTAGGAGCCCCTTTTGTCCCATTTCCTAGTGGATTGGGCTAGGAAACTCCTCTGCTCCCTTCCTCCGAGGGGTCCAGCCCCTCTCTGAGACCCAGTCCCAGTTACCCCGGGGGATTCTCTCACTCCTTTTAACATTCACTTTGTCTCTTTACTGGCCACTTACCGCGGAAAGTCAGAAACGCAGCATGGGAGACTCCAGCACTCACTTGGCAGGTCTGGCACAACCAGCCCGCCTCTCATTCACTCACATTCATCCCCCCTGAGAAATACTTACCAATCCCTTTTCCTTCCCATGTTCTTCGTGTACATTACTACACTTAGGGGGCCAATTGCCATGGTTGTAGGGAGCCTTTTTCCCTTGTCTTTGTTTTATTGTCTCCTTTTGTCCACCATAACCTGCGTCTGTCGGTCACCCCAGGGCAAACAGAGCGAGGCTGCTGAAGAGGGCAGGGGGCACCTTCCCCACTCTGACTCTCCTGAAGCACCGGAAGTGAGGTGTTGGTAACCATCCTCTGCTACCATAATTGTGAAAAACGCCAATCACTTGTTTTTAAACTTTTTAAGGTTTAATAGCAATAAAATGGTTATAAAAATAGTAATCCAATTAGAGTAATAAAAATTTGGACAATTAGGATTTAGGACAATACAAGACAATGGAAACAAAGAGTTACAAACGGCTCGGGTACCTTTTCCTGGGCAAAGTAAGCCCAAAAAAGGACACACGTTAATAGAGGATTAACTGTGAAAAACCATAGCCCATTGCATATTTGTACATCTCATCCGTGATACATAAATTCCATTCCAACAAAGGATTCTGTCTGGTCAGTGTCAGCTTCTTCCTCTTCATCCTGATGGCATCATCAGGGCTGAGCAAGGCAGGAACAAGTTCATTTCTTCTGATAATTGAGCAATAAAATATTCTTCTCTGAAAGATTTAGGTGTCCTCTGGCTGCTATCTGGTGTGAGTCCTCATTCCTTTTTTAAAAAACTATCCCACATACATAGTTTCTATTTTAACATTATGTTACAACCTAAAACTACATTTAACACACTACTTAAAAAGATTGTTACAGCATAACTTCCTAACATAACATGTATAATACTCATTTTAATGTTTGTGAAAAGCCAATCATAGACATTTTTCACACGGGCTCTGTCAGCAGCAGTGGAAAGAGCAGCCTAAGAGCAGCGGCTCCAATTGCCTTCCTCCAAAAACGTGAGAGAGGGACAGAAAACTGAGAGGGCCAGCAACTGCGCCCAGCCCCTACCCCCAGCCTGAATCCTCCGGCATCTCTGCACCCTTCCCCCGTCCCCCCCCTCCCCCGCTCCTGGGAAAACTCCCAAAAAAACAGAGGTCCCAAGCACCCAGCAATCAGCTCTCATCAGCAACTCAACCCTAACCCTAACCTTCTGACAGCTGCTAAGTTTTCTGCAAAATCATTCATTTCTCCAAGGACCCAAACCCAATCCTTAGAAGAAAATCTGGATCCTTCCAGGTACAATCTGTATTTCCCAGGTGTTCCTTGCTCCTCGTCCCTGTGCTCAGGGTGCCCTCCCCAGCCCGTATCCCAGAGCCGGTCCCTGTCCTGCCGCAGTGTCCAAAGGCGCCCCCCGGCGGGCAGGGCCGGCAGCTCCACGGGGCCGGGCAGCGGCCGGGGCGTCCCGCAGCCTCCTGGGGGCCGGGGGCCACTGCCGGCCCTGCCCGGGGCTGGTGGGGTCAGGCAGCGCCCGGCGCTGAGCCCCGGCTGCCCCACAGCCCCGGCCCGGCCCCGCAGCTCCCCCCAGGCCCCCAGCCCGTGCTCCCGGTCCCGCACCTCTGCGCCCGGTGCTGCCGCTGCCCCCCACAGAGAAACCCCCTGAAACCCTGACCTCCTTGTTTTCCTCTCCTGGAAACCGGGGATACAAATGATCAGCTGGCAAATGTTGAGGATAAGACCCTGCTGAAAAACATCCCAGTCCTCAGTATTTTTCTCTTCCTCTGCTTTTCCATCATCCTTTTCCTTCCCACAAAGATTCCTTCTGCAGCTTTTTGCCTTAAGCATATTGCTGCACACTCCCCCTCACCCAGTCCCTTTGCAGCACACCAACACCATCCATGCCCTGTTCTCCAAAACCGAGGGGAATTTGGGGAGGTGGGAGTGGGGCAGCGCCAAGGCCGGGCCCCCTCGCGCTGTCCTGGCGGGAGCGGCTGCAGTGGGGACCGAGTGCGGGCGGGAGCGGCCGAGAGCCCAGCGCTGCCCCAGCCCGACCTGCCCCAGCTCCATCCCTGCCCCTGCCGTGGGATGCTGTGGGTTTGGGGGCAAGAGGGAGCCGGCAGCGGGTGCTGGGCCTGGGGCAGGAGGAGAAGGGAAGGAGAAGCAGGGTTGAGGAACAAAAGGGTCAAACGATGCACGTGGGAGGAGAAGGTGGGATTGTGCAGGAGAAGGAGGAATAGCAGGAGGAAGAGGAGTGTGAGGAAGAGTGGGGACAGCAGAGGAGGAACAGGAAGAGGAAGCAGCACAAGGTTCCACCTCTCCCTGTATCTGCAGCCTCTGACCCCAGCCCCAGGAGCGTTGCCCCCCCCACATGCAGCAGGGGACCGGGGATTGGGATCCACAATTTTCCCGGGGGTGAATCTTGGTGTTTCTGAGCTTTCTTGGGCTAATTGTTGGTGCTTTGTTTTTTTGTGGGGGCTGAATCTTTATATTTGGAGGGGGCTTTTGCTGAATGTTGATGTTTTGGAAGTTATTGATCTGTGTCTTGATGTTTGGAGGACTTTTGTGCTGAATTGTGGTGTTTTGGGGGTTCTTAGAGACACAAGATGCCCAATGACCTAATGAGATGAACTTGGGCAAGGAGGAACTCCCAGTCCAAGGCACTCTCATCTTGTTTTTTTCTCCAAACCAGGATTTTTCATTCCTAGGGCGTGTCTGGATGGAGGAGGAGGAAAAGCCCTGGAAATAGCACACGAGGAGGGGCTGCAAATCCAGCCCAGGGAGCTGCAGGGAGGAAAGAGCCCCCTTGAGCCAGGAAGGCGGCCAGAGATCCAGCCAGAGCTCAGAGCTGGTGGAGAAGCCTCATGGCAGGGAGAAGCCCCACAAGTGCTTGGAATGTGGGAAGGGTTTTAGTCGGAGCTTAGATCTGATCCAGCACCAGGTGATCCACACTGAGGAGCAGCCCTATGAGTGTGAGGAATGTGGGAAGCGTTTCAGCTGGAGCTCCAGCCTGAGGCGGCACCAGGTGATCCACACTGGGGCGAGGCCCTTTGAGTGTGAGGAATGTGGGAAGAGCTTCAGGCAGAGGGGCCACCTGATGCAATACAAGATGATCCACACTGGAGACCAGCCTTATGAATGTGGGGAATGTGGGATGAGCTTCTGCCAGAAGGGGAGCCTGATGCAACACCACAGGATCCACACTGGGGGAAAGCCCTGTGAGTGTGTGGAATGTGGGAAGAGCTTTAGATACAGCTCTGGCCTGAGGAAACATGAGAGGATCCACACTGGGGAACAACCCCATGAGTGTGGGGAGTGTGGGAAGAGCTTCAGCATCAAGTGCCAGCTGACGGAACATCAGAAGATCCACACTGGGGAAAAGCCCTTTGAGTGTGGGGAATGTGGGAGGAGCTTCAGAGGAAGCTCAGCATTGATTCGGCACCAGGTCATCCACACGGGGGAACGGCCCTACACCTGCTTGGAATGTGGGAAGAGCTATGGGTGGCACTTTGACCTGAGAAAACACCAGGGCACCCACACTGGGGAGAGGCCCTACAAGTGTCCCCAATGTGGGAAGAGGTTTCACAGGAGCTCCGATCTTCTCAAACATCAGTGGAGTCACACCAAGGAGAGGCCCTTCCGCTGCCCCAACTGTGGGAAGGGCTTCAAGCAAAACTCCACCCTCACCCTGCACCGGCGCATCCACACCGGGGAGAGGCCCTACGAGTGTGGGGAGTGTGGGATGAGATTCTCATTGAGCTCAACTTTCACCCGACACCAACGGAGGCGCCACTAAGGGAAGCCCTGTGAGTGCCCCAAATGTGGGAAGAGCTTTGTGCGCTGCTCCAGCTCCATCCCCCATGAGAGGATCTGCATTGGATGATCCCCAGTGACCCCCATTGGGCAGAGCCCTGATGATCCGTGGTCCTGGTGATCCAAGTTGGAAGGCATCTGGCTGGGGGGCTCCACATCTTCCTGGTTCTCTGAGGGTACCTAGATAAACCCAGAGGCAGGAACCTCCATCAGGACGCAGGCCTACAATGGGAATTCCTTGGGAAGAGCAGATTTGTCAAATTTCAATCCCATAAAATCTTTTGCATTCAATCCTATCTTCTGGTGACATCAAGGAGTACTGAATGGTCCCTGAGGTATATTCTGGGTTGACTATTTGGTGCTTGTATCCCCAGTCTGTTCTGTTTATGCTGAATAATAAGTTTTACACCTTCAAGACCTGTCCTGAGAGTGAAGGGGTAGAGAAGCAGCATGCAGTTTGTTTTCAGAAACTGCACTTGCTCCTCCACATTCCTGCTCTGGGACTGTGTTGTCTGTGGATGGACAGACAGCGGGACAGAGCTCTCCTTTGCTTTTAGTTAGTTTTAGCTAGCTGAACCAAACAAGTTCCTGAACTGTGGTGTTTTTTTCCCTTTTCTTTGGACCTGTTTAAACCTGCTCTGGCTTGAACACCAGAAGAGCACGGGCAGCTCACACCTGTGGCCCACCGGGCCGGGCCTGGGCTGTGGCATTTCCAGCACCAGAGGGACTGATAAGGGACTGAGTGAGCTGAGCTACAGCCCACAGAGGGACTTGGTGAGTTTGTCTTTCTTTTAGAGCAGCAAGAGGTTTTACTGTTTTGTTATCTTTATTGAAAGATAAAAATATCCATTCCAGAATATGCAGTTGATCTTCCCAGTTATCACTTCATTGACACGGTATTCCACACGGTATTTAATGGTCCTTCAAAATAAACACTTGAACACCAACATAGGTATCTAATCTGTTAACAAATGTGTGTGCTAAGGCTAATTCAATTTCTTCTAGGGTCTTTGCTGCTGGGGTCAGTTGCCTCTCATCAGTAGAGGAGGTGGTGCCTGACAGCAAATCATGCAATAGTTGCATCTGATGATTAGTTATGCCTAAATATGATCTAATCCAACCTATTAAACCAACCAATTTCTGTACATCAGTAGCAGTTTTAACATCAATGTCTAACTTCACAGGTTGAGGCATAACTTGAGTGTTAGTCACTAACATACCAGTATTTCCAAGGCATGTGTTCCTGCACTTTCTCTGGGGCAATGATCAGACCAAAAGCTTTCAAATTTGTCACAGCACATTGTTTAAGAGCTGATAACTGTTGTTTGTTATCAGATGCCAACAAGATATCATCCATGTAATGATAACAGTAGCAGTTATTAAATTGCTCCTGCACTTTTGACAAGACCTGTGCCACAAACCATTAACAAATAGTTGGCGAATTTTTCATGTCTTGGGGAAGTACCCTCCATTGATATCTTTTATTGGGTTCAGGGTTCAGCATGATTATGGAAGGCACAGTAAAAGCACATTTTTCTTTGTCTTGCCCAGCCAATGGAATAGTGAAGAAACAATCTTTCAAACCAATGACAACTATTTGCCATTCCTGTGGAATCATTGTAGGCGTAGGAAGGCCTGGTTGTAAAGCTCCCATTGTTGCCATTACAGCATTTATCTGCCGTAAATCATGTAAAAGTCTCCATTTTCCTGATTTCTTTTTTATTACAAAAACAGGGGTATTCCAGGAATATTTCAATATTTCCTGCTTGAAATTGTTCTGTGACTAATTCTTGCAGGGCAGTAAGCTTTTCGCTAGTAAGGGGCCAGTGGTCAACCCAGGCAGGTTTATCTGTCAAGCATATCAAGGCTACAACTGGACGTTCATTGCCCTGCATCACAGTGGCCCCCATTAAAAATCCGTAGTAATTTTGACACCCCATTGAGATAAACAATGTCGTCCCCACAAACTTTGAGGAGCATCGGCAACATAGGGTCTGCTGTTAGCTTGTTGGCCATCAGGATGTTTCACATTAATTACAATGGCTGACAAACCACCTGTTGTAGCACCACCCAACCCCAGAAGTCCAAAACTTGCATGAGTGAGAGGCCACAATTGAGGCCAGCAAAGTCACAAGAGTATTGTGACATCCGCTCCAGTGTCAATCAAGGCTGTTAATGATATGGTTCCTGGATGACATCCGCTGGTGGTGAGGATACATGTCTTTTCTGGATGGTTCTCCGTAACTTTCTCAGCCCAGAACACTTGAGGTATCCTTGTTGATCCAAAACTTCCTGTGCCATGACTTTGGTCCACTGTATTCAGAACAGAACTCACAAAAGGTACAATTTGAGCAATGCAAGTTCCTTTCTGAATAGTGACAGGAGGGTCATAAATGGGTACCATAGCATGAATCTGTCCTAAATAATTAGCATCAAAAGGTCCTAGATGCACATGAATACCTCTAAGTGTAGTACTTGATCTTCCCATCAAAAATGCACTCAATCCCTGTCCTATTCAACCATAGGCATCGAGGGGCACTTTGCACATTTCTTTTGTCAGAATGGTTACTGTGTCAGCGGTGGGTATATCAATCCCTGCAGACCCACTTGTTGCCCCTGAGTATTGTTCACAAATGTTTAGCTTTGCAGTGCTGGGGAGGCCCGCATTTGCTGCTGTGGTTCTTGAGGTATTTGTTTTCACACATGCCCATTCGCGCTCTTCTTCCTGTTTCCCTGCAACAGCTGACCATTTGCATGATATTTACTCCTGCATTGTTGAGCATAGTGCCCAAATTTAGCAGAATGGTTGCACATAACGTTGCTGCTTGCATTTGATTTAGATGTTATTTTCTGGGTATTACACTGTGCCCTTACGTGCCCTTGCTGTCCACAATTATAGCATTTTGATGAAGGTCTTAGAACTGCAGCAAGAGCTGCTATTTTATGGTCTACTGAACCAACTTTTGAGCAAGCAGTAATCATTTGAGGCAATGTGGGTTCTCCAGGTAAAGTGTCAATAATCTTTCTGCAGCCTGAGTTTGCATTTTCTTTAGCCAAATGTATACAGAATTTGTGTCGCAAAGATTCATCATCTGCCTGTTTTTCAATGGCTGCAGCAAGCTCTTCCACAAATTGCAAAAATGGTTTTCTCATCCCTTGTTGTATAGTATCATATCTCTGTTTTGGAGCTGCCATTTCCATTGATTTAATTAAAGCACTCGTGCCAATTTGCTGAGCTTGTGCCAAAATTGAAGGATCCCACCTTGCCTGTGAATCTGGGTTAGCAAAAGGCCCAGTGCCCAGTAGGGCATCAACACCCACAGCATGATGAGGGTCGTGTTGAGGCAACTGCATATTTGTTACAGCTGTCCGCTCAGCCACTCGCCTCCAAGTTTCTTGAAATACACCGTATTGTACTGGCTGGAATGAAATAGTAGCAATATGCATGATGTCATAAGGTGCAAGCATATCTGCATTAATTACACATATTAATTGCATTACGTCTGAGGAATTAATGCCATACTGAGCCACTTTCGATTGGAGATCTTGCACAACCTTCCAGGCAAAGACGTGATGACTGTCATCCTGCCCTGTTCCAGGAGCTGCTTTAAAACCTGGAAAAGCCATAGATAGGGTTATCACAGGCAACATTTGCATTAGCACTGTTCTCCTGAGGTACTCTTGGAGCACCTAATCTTTCTATCATGTCCCAATTCTTTTCTTCAGCTGCTTTCTTCCTAACAAATTCCCAAAACTCCTGAGTGTCCAGGTTTAGAGCAAATTTGGGAGAGAATCCCCCAAAGGAGCTCCAGTAGGAAAGCAGATCCAATCTGCTCTTCTCCCCCCAACTGGTCTGGGAGAAAATACCTCCTTGGAGAAAGGTGGAAAAAACCTGTCTATTAAACAACAAAACCTTAACAATATCAAACAATAAAATCTCTTGCCACTCCAAAAGAAATGACAAACTGAGAAAGTCCCTCCCCGGGTTGCGGCTCAGCTCACTCTGTCTCTGATCAGTCCCTCCGGTGCTGGAAATGTTGCAGGCCAGGCCTGGCCTGGTGGGCCACAGATGCAGCTGCCCGTGCTCCCCTGGGTGTTCAGTCCAGAGCAGGTTTCAAGAGCTCCAAGGAAAAGGGAAAAAAACAAAAGTCCCCACAGTAGGGAACTTCTTTGCCTCAGCTAGCTAAAACTAACTAAAAGCAAAAGAGAGCTCTGTCCCACTGTCTGTCCATCCGCAGACAACAACAGTCCAGGGGCAGAAATGTGGAGGAGTGAGTACGGTGTCTGAAAAAAACCTGCTGCTTCTTCTCTCCCGCTGCTTCACTCTCTGGAACACTCTTAAAGGTGCAAAACTTATTATTCAACATAATATAAGGTGCAAAACTTATTATTCAACATGACATAATTGGGGATAAAAGCATCATATAGTCAACCCAGGACACTGAGGCTCTCAAGGAAGCCCAGTTACTTGACGTGGGGGCAAAGTCCATGGGGCAGTAGGGCTACAGCTATTAGAAGGTGAACTGTCAACAGTTCCCTGCCCCAACTCCGATGTTACTGCGGGCGACTCATCACTTGATTCGCTGTCGCTGTCACTGTCAGGTAATGGAGGATACGACCTTGGAGATTGTTCATGCAGCTCAGAGGGGAGCGAGGGGGCAGATGGCTGGGCTAGAGCAGAGGGAAGCAGGGGGGCAGAAGACTGGGTTTCTCTCTCTGCTAAAGACATTTCAGCTACCTGGTGCAGTGGTGTGGTGTATACAGGCACCATCAGGAGCTGCTGCGCAGCTGTGACATAAAGAGGTTTAGGAGTCTGAGAAGGAGATACTATGGCAGTTTTCCCAGAAGCTTTGGCAGCTTTCCCAGAAGCTTTGGCATCCAGCCCAGAAGCTCTGGCAGCTTTCCTGGAAGCTTTGGTAGCCTGCCTGGTAACTTGCATGGCACCTGCACCTTCTTCAAGGATAGATTCACCAAGTTCCCCATCAGAGGCCCCCTCTGCCTCATCCCCTTCATCAGTTTCTGTTATCAACCCCGATTCTTCATCCATGTCGTGCTCAGTTTGTTCTCGCTCGGTTTTCCATTCCTTTAATGCCTCAAAAAGCAATCCCCAGGTAACAGCTAGATCAACAACAGTTTTATCTCCCACTCAGATGACTTCCCACAGTCTGTCCCCGACTTTTTCCCATGCTTTCACACTAAATGCTGTGTCAGGATCAGTGCCAAAATCCTGTGATTTAGCCCACAGCAATATACTACGAAGGGCATAGTCTGAAGTATTAATTCCCTTATTTCTTAACAAAACTTTCCATGTAGCCAAAACAGTCTCTTCTTCATTAGATAAATTATTTCCCATTATTACTAGTTGGTGGCTCACCTACTTCCAGGTGTCTTGATAGGAGAAAATCAGGTCTGGGCTTCCCTGTGGCTTCCACCCGCCATTCTCAGCTGCACCAACGCCGCCTCCCCCACTACGTCCCAGTGAGTCATGGCTGCCAGTCTCTAGGAGCCCGTATGGGTCCAGATCAAGTATGTTCTTAAGGGTGTTGAATCACGTTGGGGTTACCAGATGTCGCTTTCAAGGCAGTCATGACACAAGGCAGAGACCACAAGCAGTCTCAGATGGCAACTCTTTATTATCGAACATGGCTGACCTTTTATACACTTTCTAATTGTTTATACTTCTTCTACCCTAACTATTGGCCACCATAAATCAACATAACATCATTGGTAATAAGTTACAGTGACTTCAACTGACTTTCTAAAAATACTTCATCCAGCTGCAAAGTTCTCTTCTTATCTTTCTTCAATTCCTCACTTCTCTTGGTCTCCTTAGTTACAGCCTTGGAGAGAATCCTTATCAACTTCTTGCTTCTTACCTTTCTTCTCACTCCTTTAGCTAACAGGCCCGCTGTTGGCCCCTTCCACACAAAGGCATTTGCTATACCAGCCCCCACAGTAAGGTTCATTAGTAACGGTTGCCCTATGCTGAAGGCACACAGGTGGTTACATGCCTCTATCATTTACAGCAGGGTGGGCTCCTCCTTAGACAAGGACTTCAGAAGTTTTTTACAATTCTCATTAGCATTTTCAGCAGCTAATTTTGAAAGCAACACCTCTCTGGCAATGTCATTCTCAATTTGTCTTTTAAGAGCTTGTTTCAAGCAGCCATTGAATTGCATATAAGGCTCTGCCAGTCCCTGCTTTACATAAGTAAATACTTTTTGGGGGGCTCACAGCATCAGGAACCTTTAAAAATGTGCTATGCGCAGCTTCAGTAATACCCTCAAGGGCCTCACTAGAAATGTGGGTTTGCCCAACAGGGTCTGAGTGGCTTCCTTCTCTGGCCAGGTGGTCAGTCATGAGGGCTGCAATATTCTGGTTTGCATGTCTCACAAATTTCACAAGCAAAGCTTCTAACCCCTTTTTCTACTGAGTGTCTGTAGAGGCCAGTGGGCCTACAGAACAAAGGCCATTATAGACCTTTGGACAGACAGACAGACCCCAAGTTGGAGAAATCTCCCCTGTTCAGGGCAATTGAGCAGACCCTCTTCCAGGATGCTTTGTTGTATATGCAAATGTACCCAGTTCTACTTCCCTGGTTGGACTGTTGGCCTCTCCCTCCCTTTTTCCTTATATTTATGTCCTTGAATGTTCTCCCTTCCCTGCTTATCCATTGGCCCCATATTGCCTCAGTGTCCCACCCTCTTTACCCTATTGGTTGCCACCCCTCATCTCCCCTCTTTACTGCCCTGAGCCCTCAGCCCATTGGCCCTGATGCTTTGTTCCGCCCCCCCATGTCCCCTGTATTTAAACCCAGACCTTCCACTGTTCTTTTTGTCTTTGTCCCTGAACCCCTTTGTGCGTGGCTGGAATAAACCTCCTTCTCTGGCATCCGTACAAAGACCCTTCCCGTTTCTTTGTCATTGTTGATTCTACAAGAGAAGTGTGTGCTGCAGTGATTGTGTGTTTGTGTGTGTGTGTGTGTGCCTGTGCCACCGAGCGGCTTCATTACTGGAGACACTTCTGGAAGGTCACGGCTCCGCTGCCTCTCTCTCCACCACCAATGGGTTTGTGGCTTGTGACAGCTGGCAGCCTGAACAGGGACCTGTTCGGAGCATTCCTAGGGGCGTCTTCAGTAGCTTTTTTGCTACTGAAGTTAAGCCATGTTCGGAGCAGCCAATTCCCAGAGGAGACTCCTAAGTTTTATTGGGGGAATTGCACAGGCGACCGGCAACCTTCTTGAGGCGAGAAGATTGGTTGAAGCTGACAGACAACCTGGAGAGGTTTTGTTGACCCACTGTCATGTGAGTACTATATTTGGGGGTCATCCTTTTTTGTCTTTCCTTTGCCTTCTTTTCCTCTTGGATGTTGGGAGGAAGTGTGGGGATGGGAGCCAAACTGATCCACCCACACAGGGAAGTTTATACCCAAGTTAGAGGAATCCTTGTTGGAGAAAATTTTCATTTTTCAAAGGGAGATTTAAAATCTTTTATTCATTGATTGTTCAAGTATTTTCCCGATGTTATGAGGGAATTCATTCTAATGAGTTCTGGGACCATATAGGATAAAGGTTCTATGTTCTTTGAGTTAAAGGGGATCTTTCAGTGGGGAAATTTTATCCTTTGGCCTTATTGATAAGTCTGTAGAATACGTTGGGAAACATTCGGGACCCCAGTTTAACACCCCTTCTCCCTGTTCCTCCCCTCACATCCCTAAACTCTCTTCCCTGCCTCAGGGAGGATCGGGAGATGGATCCTGCCAGCAGGCACAGGGTTGCTACCATCACCCTGACATCTCCCAGTGTCCTCTGTCCCCTCTCCAGGGCAGCACTGGCCATGCTGCCTTGGGCTCTCTCCTAACCCTCTTACCAATGCCCATGTACCCAGTTCTACCACCCCCAGCTGTTCTCCCAGATGGTGCCAGGAATGTGGCCAGCCCCGCCATCTTGTCTTCTCCCTCTCCAAGTTTTTCTGCCCTTTCTCCACAAAATGGTGCTGACCCCACAAAGGCGATGGCCATTTTGTCACCTCCCTGTTCTGCCAAAAACGACACCTCTGACCCTCCTCCCACTTTCTCTATTCCTGTAATGGCGCCCTGCCCCTCCCTTCTGTGTCAGGAAGTGTGTCCATTTTGGGACTTCCCCTCTCTATCGGGAATCCCCTCCCCATTGTGCACACCAACCCTACCCCTTCCTCTCTTGACTCCTCTCCTGATGGTCCCTCCCATTCCCATTCCCACAACACTGGAGCCAGAAGTGGTGATGACAGCGACCAGAAGGAGCCCATATTGGCTTCCACAGCTGCCCACAAACAGGCAGATTCTGGCTGCCCCAAGAGGCCCCATGCAGTCATCAAGTGCCCTCCATCCTCCTCGGAGGATGAAAATAGGGATTCTGCAGACCCGGATTCCAGTCCTGAGTCTGAGGATCACTGGGCCAAGCTGCAGAGGGAAGCCACTGGGAGGGCTCAGAGCTCACCAAAAAGATTGTGGGCTTGCCAATTATATGTAAACACAGCAGAAGAGTGACTGCAATCAATTCCTGGGAGCCGATCCCCTATAGGGAATTGAAGGAGCTCTGCAAAGTGGCTAAGGAATATGGTTGGGGGTTGCATTTCTTAAAAAAATTTCTGGAAGCCACCTTCTCTGACCGTGTCTTGGTCGTGCATGAAAATAAAAATATCATGAATTGCCTACTCTCCCCGTGTCACAATCCATTCCTTACGAACAGGTTTTGTGATTGTTCGTGGATTTGATCTCAGGGTGCAAAAAACCGACACGGCACAGGGGGGTTTGCAGTGATAATCAAAACAAATGCATCTTTATTGAATAACCAAATGCATTGGGGAGGAATTGGGGAAAAAAAGGAAAAATAAGGAAAAGAGGGAGGAAGAGAAAGGAAGGTATATAGCTACCAAACATAGAACAGCCAAGTCCTTTGATGTCCAGCCGATGGAGTTCACCAGGTCACGTCTGGGGAGATCTTGAAATCTCTCGCTAACTCAGAGGTTTTTATTAAGATAACTCTATTGAAAATTGTGAGGGAGGGGGGAAAACAGATACAATAAAGAATAGATGTAACAGGTAGTCCATGTTCTCAGCAGCAAACGAGAGTCATTGTGTTCTTGGTCCAGCAGTCACAACCTGCAGGCAAACATCTTGCTTTGGTCAGCTTGCCTCCCCCACACACCTGCCCCGGGCTGGGGGTTTCAGTCCCAGTCCTTGGAAGGAGCAGAGGGGCCTTTTCACATGGGGGTTTCATGTCTCACTCCTTGATGGAGAGGCTCCTTACATCTCAGTCTGTCTCTCACGGTGGTTGTAAAACAGGTGAGGGTCTTCTGTGGGGGACCACCCAAGACTCAGAAGAAGTCCAGCCAGGCTGAGAGGTGGGACAGCTTCCAAGGCTATTGCTGCAAAAAGGCAAGATGCCCACTTCTTCTTTCATTGGGCTCAGTGTAGCATACAGCAAACAACACCTGTGAACAATAGCTTAGCACTGTGCTCAGGTCTCGGAGCCGTTGGCACGTAACTTTCTCCAACAGGGCCAGAAACTTCAGACAAGGGTCTTTTCTTCAGTGGTCCCCAATGACGATCGTGAGGCAGATGAGAGAAACTTTGGACAGAGTCTCACACCCCGGTCGAGTACATGCTGTGGGAGAGGCAGTAAAAAAGGCATCTCAAATCACTGGCGGACACATATTCAAAAGATGCCAACAAACCAAATTTAACCCTTGAATAAATGGCAGGAGAAGGTGACTTCCAGAAGCCACAAGACCAAGCAAAGGACTTACAAGAAGCTGCACTTGGTGACATCACCACTGCTGCAAAGACATCCCTGCTCCTCACTCTCGACGACACCCTACATACACAGAGCTTCACTAACATTAAACAAGGGCAAGTGAAATTTTCATGAAATTTGTAGACAGACTTAAAGTTGCACTTGAGTGACAAATAGAAAGCCCAGAGGCCAAGAAGGAAGTGCTAAATAAAATGGCCTTGGCAAAGGCAAACAATGAGTGCAAAACAATATTAAGACCCAGAACCTACAATCAACCAGATGGACAAGTCCTGCACCAAATTATCTTCCACTGAACACACCGTGGCAAGGGCAATCTCTAAGGGAGAGGGCCTTTTTAACATCCCAAGACACTGCAAAATGTTTTAATTGTGGGGAACTGGGCCTTTTTTTGAAGGACTGTCCAGAATACAAAATGCCTAAAGACCAGCAGCCACCAAAGAGGTGCCATTCATCACACTGTATGGATTGCAACAGACATTCTAACAACTGTTCTCAGTTTTGTTATCACCAGTAACCTCACCACCACCAGCAGCATTATCAGCCAAAAAACTTCCAACAGACTGCAAGGTGGCCCCGTGTGAAGACAGCAAATGAAAGCTGTTTCACTGTACCCTCCCCACTATTCTGGAGGTCCAATACGTGGGAAATTCCCGCGGAGCTCTTCATACTCCGAACAACAGACCAGAGTGACCAAGGCTTTCCAGCAAGTTCAGGTCAGGACGTGACACCAACTGGTGAGTGCTTTGTCTATACAATTTGATGACTCTGCTTTCTATCGTATTCCCACCAGAAAATATGGACCCCTAGAGGGCCTGAGGGATGTGCTGGTAATAGGTAATTGTATTCATGGACCAAATGAAATACATATTATAGTGGAAGTACAAACTGTTGGGCCAACTGACGAAATCACAGTCACTTTCTGCTGCACAAAACCACCACACTTCCTGCACAGAGAGACTGTGATCGCCCAAGCCTTTTTATTGCCATTAAGCATAGACAATATCCCAGAGCACCCAATGGCATTCTGGGTTGAAATCATGGGCCAAGACAAGCCCCTTATAAAGTGCAGTCAGTTGAATAAAGGTAATGACATCCACCTACAAGGGATGGTGGACACAGGGGCCAACGTTACTATCATTACACAACCTCAATGGCCCCTGAACCCGGAGCTGACTCCTGTCACTGGAGTCACCTCAGTGATTGGAGGAGCCGCCATCTCCATGAGGAGCGAGCGTATTATCACAACAGAGGGACTGGAGGGCCAAACTGCCACCATCAGGCCATTTGTAGTCAGGGCACTCACCACCCTGTGGGCCAGGGACCTGTTGTCCCAGTGGGGAGCTTGACTTGATATTCCACCTCTGTCCCGGGATTTCTATTTGGGGCCACTGCAGAGTGCACCACCCCACAATCACCTGGAAGACTGACACCCCACCGTGGGTGGATCAGTGGCCCCTCTCAACAGAGAAATTACATACCCTCGAGCTTCTAGTGGAGGAGCAGCTCTCCAAGGGCCACATTGTACCTTCCAACAGCCTTTGGAACTCCCCTGTCTTTGTTCTCAAAACACCTGGCAAGGACAGGTGGATGCTCCTCCATGACCTTTGTAAAATTAACAAGGTCATTGAGGACATGGGTCCCTTGCAGCCTTCCTTCTCCGTCCTTGCTTCCTTGTGACTCGAGACTGGTGGTCGTTGATATCAAAGACTGCTTTTTCAACATCCCCCTCCATCCTCAAGATGCTCCCAGATTCACCTTTTCCATCCCCTCCCTGAACAGACAGGCACCTCTGAAGCGGTACCACCGGTGAGTCCTCCCCCAAAGTGAGAAAAACTCCCCTATATATGCCAGTGGTACATGGCCCTTGTCCTATCTCCCATCCAAAGGACTCTCCCAGATGCCATTATCCTACATTATATGGATGGCATTCTGTCTTGGTTTGAAGACAGGTGTCTGCTAAGGAAGGCAGGAGCTTCCTGTGAAATGGAAAATGTAAACCCCCTCCCTCTGAATTATTATAATTTTGAAATTAAAAAGCTCTCGAGCAAAGATATGGGAATAAGAATAACAGTTATTTACGAGGAAAACTAAAAATACAAATGCAATAGTACAAACAAAAAACCCCACTGGCAGAGTCAGAATATGACCTGACACCCTGTGGGTCACAGTGGTGGTAGCAGTCCTATTAAATGGTGGCTGCAGTGCTCCTGCAGTGACAGGTGGGGTTCTGTTGAAGCAGTGATCCTGTAGAAGGGTGGAGTTTTCCTCTGAAGGTCCAGTGGTGGCGTAGATGGGCCTGGACTTCCTCTGGGAATGCAGTGGAAAAGAAAGCTGCTCCTCTGGGAATCCAGTGGGAAAAGGCTGTCTCTCTTCTTCCAAATGTCAAATTATATCCAGGTAGGAATGCTTGGCTCCTCCCTCTGGCCGGAGCATCTCACAATGGGATGATGAATTTTTCATCAGTCATGCAGTGACACTCAAGGGCCCAATAACAGAAGATATCTCCCAGAGGGGGGATTGTTGAGGAAGAGATAAAGTAAACTGCTGTAAGAGATGGTCTGAAGTTTCCCTCATTTGCCTCACGACCGTCACAAGGACAGAGAGGAAGACCCTGAAGACCCTGGCTGGAGTTCTGGCCTGGTTGGGGTGGATGCTCGCCAAGTGATTGTTTGCAGCTGTGCTTGCTGTGCCCCCACGTTACAACTGCTTTGAGCAGGGGCTGACAGGGAGCGGCTTGTTCTGTACACTTACACCTGCTTCACGATCCCTGCTCATCACAATGGCCCATGAATTTCCCCACCTCTTGGCCAGATGAACTTTCTGGGGTAACTCTGGTGATCCCCCCATAGAAGATCCCTCATATGCCTCACAAGCACTGTAAGGGAAGCCCCCTCCCACGGACTGAGACTGAGTCCCTTAAAATTCTAACACAGGGGCGCGGGCCTGACTGAAGTGGGATGTTTGCCAAGTGTTGCCTGCAGGTGTGTTTGCTGCACCAAGACTGGTTTCTCATAGACACCAATCCTGAAAACAATGGGTCTCGCTCACCGCTGAGATTGATTTGTCCTGTTTTGGAACATGGACTGTCTTACTCATTTTCAATAGACTTATTCTCCATTGTCTTTTATCTGTTCTCCCCTTGGTGGATGACTATAAAAAACCCCTGAGTTATGCAAAGAATTTGAGATTCTCCCCCACGTGACAAGATGGATCTATTGGCTGGACCATGAGGATTTTGTCTCTCCGTTGGTAGCTATTCCCACCCCTGTCTTCTTCTCTCTCCCTCTATCCTTTATCTCCTTTCTAATCCTTCTATTGCTTCTGCGTGGGCACTCAATAAAAGGTGCATTTGTTTTGATCAAGACTGAAATCCCCTCTCTGTTGTTTTTTCACTCTGAGATCAGTTAATGAACCATCACAACCCCACTTGTACGAGCGGATCGTGACATTAAATTGCCATCATGAACAGGATTCTGACAGACAGAGGGGTTTGCAGGGTTGTGTGTAGTCTGTAACAGGGGAAGGATGTTTCTCTCCAGCCGCACCGAGCCTGATACCCTGAAAGGGGTGAGCGGTTGTCTAAAAAGGAAAGGGAGTGACTCAAATTTCCGACAAACTGCACACGCCTAGGTGAAAAGCACCCCCATACTCAATTGAGGGCTCTGCCTTCAGAATTTCACAAAAGATCTCTTAGTGCAAAAAGGGAAACTGTTTTTGTGTATGTGTGAATCTGGACTGTCTGGGAAGTGAAGGGACTACTTGAAGTAACTGAGTAGAACCTCCCAGGCACATTTAGTCTCTTCACCCACCCAGGGAAGCAAGGGAAACACAGCAGAGGCTGTGTGGTTGTGTACCTTAAGTCTACACCTCCCTGTCATGGTTTTGGTCCCTTCACAAAATGACGGAAAACCTCAGCGCAAAAGTTGAAGCTGAATTTTATGCTCTACTAGCCAAACACAATGCCAAACCTTCTCCCGGAGGAAAAGAATGGGCACAAAGTAACTGATTTAATTTAGAAAATGTTATTGATGGAGTATGTTCCTTACAACATGAAATAAAATTTAAACTGGGCAAAAATAAAACTATTCTCTGCTCAGTTGTGGGAGCTTGTCTCACAGCAGCTATAAAAACTCTCTTAAAGTGAAGAAGTGAGGAAAAAGCTATAATGGACTCCCTTCAAAACCTAGTTGAAATTTGGAAAAAAAATTAAATGAAGAAAGGAATGAGATCCATCTGTTACAAGCTGCCCTTAGAGAGGAACATGTTAAGAATTCACTGAATGCTGATTCCTCAACACAGGCAGAGGAAAAGAAACTCCTCACATTAAACAGATTTATCCCCATAAGGAACTAGAGGCAGTAAAAAAACTGTGGAGAAAACTGCTGCCCTCATTTGAGACCCTTGGTTAAAACAGAATATAATTATATTAATAATGAAGATTTTGAACCACATATCACAACTAAACAAATACCATTCAGCACTACCAAATTGACTAAGCTGAAGAAAGAATTTGGGTGCCTTCCACAAGAATCGGAGATAGAATATGTCTTCCAAGTGTCCCTCACTGGTGGAGATCAAATTAAATTAACTGAACAGGAGGCCAGTGGGTACTGGGGACATGGAGTTTTCCTAACAACAGGAGATAAGCATGACATGTGGTCCCTGACACAATGTGTGCCTTTCTGGGCCGGGGGAATTAATCCTTTGGAAAGGGGAGACCCTTTAGCTATAGTCAGTGCCCCCGACCAGCTTTTGGAAGGCGCCCACAAAGCCACCTGCCTGCAAATGATTCATGAAAAAGGTTGATTCCTGGTTTTCTGTCACCAATGCAATTACCTGTAAAGCCTGAAATTATGACTCCTTTAATTTGAGGGCTTCCTAAACCTACAGCAATTACTTTACAGAAAACCATAATGGCCTTGGGTCCCATAGAGAGACTAGATAGATTCCTTGGTAACCCCACTGACCAAACTGGATCTACTGATCCTGGTTTCACTCCATACTCCATCCCCTCACAGCCCCCAGCTTCTCAATCTGATTCACCTGCCAGTAGCCGTAAAGTTTGGACATGGAGCGAGGTTGCAGTAGATTTGATTAATTACAGTAGATGATATGGACCTGTAAAAACCCTGGAGGAGAAATCAGAAAAAACAAACACTGTTTGGTTTATCACGGCTCCTCACGGTGAAAATTTAGGGAAGGGAAAACAGATCTCTAACTGCCAACGTTGGTGGTTGTTGGAAGTTAAAAGGGGGGTCCCCAGAGAGGTGATGGATGGTTTGCCCCTTGATAAATTACAGAAAATAATAACTAATTGGCACTATCAGAAACCGAATTTATCAGTTCAACCCAGTGCACCCCTCCCTTCTCAGAATCCAGCCAGTGAGCCAAAAGAAACCCTCTCCCAGCCTCTCCCTCAGAATTTAGGATGTGAGCCAAAGCAAACACAGAACCAGAGAAACTAGGCTCTCCATCCCTTATAGGTGAGCAAAGGGCTGGAGCATGGATGTATCTGAGAATGCTCACTAAACATAAATCAGGAGATATATTGATCACAGCTATCACAGGCCTCAAACAGGCACTTGTAACCTTTCTGATTGACACTGGGGCACAAATCTCTGCACTAACAAAAAGGATGCCCAGAAGTGTAGAATTGTTCCAACAAAGAAACAATGTTGTGCTTTAAATACCCTAGGAACTACAGAATCTATGAATGTGGCCTTAGTAAAACTCATGCTCCATGGAGAGGAGAATCAATTAGTTGTCAAAATTGGGGATATTCCAAACAATTTATTAGGGATGGATGTTATTGCTGGGAGGCAGTGGGAAGATTCTGAGGGATTCCTGTGGTCATTTGGCGTGCCATGTCTTAACATTAGACTGCTCCAAGCTGCATCCTCCTCACTGTCTAGCAAAATTACTCATGTAAAAAAATACCCTCTACCTTCTGGTGCCAAAGAGGGCATCAACTGGTTATACAGGACTTGTGAGACCAAGGAGTAATAGTCAATACCCATTCTCTTTTCAACTTGCCAGTGTGGCCAGTTTGGAAACCCAATGAGAAGTGGAGGCTGACAGTAGACTTCTGCAGGCTTAATGCCAACACAGACCCTCTTACAGCAGCGGTCCCAAATTTGGCTGAATTAATGACATCAATTCAAGAAAAAGCTCACTCAATCATGGCAACTATAGATGTCAAAGACATGTTTTTTATGATACCCATACAGCCAGAAGATATGGACCGTTTTTCCTTCACACGGAAAGGACAGCAATACACTTTCACTAGGCTTCCCCAAGGCTACAAACACTCCCCCACTTTGGCCCACCCTACTTTAGCCCAGGAATTAGAAAAAATACCCAAACCTGACAACATAGCTGTTTATCAATACATTGATGACATTCTGGGCTGGGGGGGGGGGGTGTGTGTGTGTGTGAAATAGAGGTAGTAGGGAAACATCAGCAGAAAATAATCTCTCACTTAGAAAGTCTTGATTTGCAGATGCCCCCAGAGAAAATTCAGAAGTCTTCTCAGGAAGTGAAGTTTTTGGGAATTTGCTGGAAAGGAGGTATGACATGTATTCCACCTGATATCCTAACCTCTTTAGATCAGATCAAAATGCCTGAATCCAGGAAAGATCTCCTGCAAGCTCTAGGATTATTCGTGTTCTGGAGAAAACACATTCCAGATCTTTCAATAATTGCTAGGCCCCTTCATGACTTGCTGAGCAAACGGGGTGAAATGGGATTGGACTCCTTCTCAGGAGGAAGCATTGCAATTGCTGTTTTTTGAAGCAACAGCTCACCAAGCACTGGACCCTGTCCATCCCACAGATCCCTTTCATCTGGAATGGGGATTTGGCTCCTCAGGGCTGTCAGTACACATTTGGCAGCAGGGTCCTGAGGGTCCGATGTGTGGGAGGTTAAGATATTGCGATGTTACGATCAGGCAGAACCCCTCCCCTTTTACTGTTACCTTTTACCGTTAACCCCTGTTATAAATGACCTGGTTCAACTGTTAATCAAGGCCATTTTACCGTCCACCACATTGGTGTGTGCGTGTACTTGGTCCGTGTGGCAAAGGTGCTGCCACCGAGCCGTTCTTGACCCAGGACCCCACGCCCCAAGTGTCGGCAACAAGTGGTGCCAAAACCCGGGACAATCTGGGAAGTGGGAACCGCCTGGGCGAGTGAACGGCAGCCGGAGCGGCAGGACTGTCCCCGGCAGAGAGGACGCTCCCAGAGGACCGGCGAGAGGGGAAAGTCTCGCGCTTAGGACCGGCAAAGGAGGAAGTCTGGCGCCGAGGACCGGCGAAGGAGAAAATGGAGTACCTCCCAAAGGTCATTTTTAAAATTCATAGGCAGTGGGGCGTAGACTGCGAGCCAGGAGATTTTATCCTCATAGTGTCGAGGCTCCTGCGGATTGGGGTTATTGGGCAGCTGGTGGATATTTTCCACCTCGAAGTGTGGGATAGTTGTACCGGGGCCCTAGCAGAGGAGGCTTTGTCCTCAGGCTCGGGGCGAAATCTTAAATTATGGGGCAGAGTCACGCAGGCTCTGCAAAAAGTTCAGCAGGAGCAGGAAATGTGGAAAACCACACAGGACTGTTTGCAGGCAGGGCCCCGGCAGGGTGTGGGGGCGGCCGCACAGACTGCGGGTGATCGTGAGTCTGCCGAGTGTGGGGATTTACAGCCGCGGGGACGCTCTTCACAGCTCCCAAGCTCAGGCACGCTGGCTGAGGGGAAAAAGTGGTCATTTGGGACGGGCTGCTAGAGGAAGCGCAAAGTGCAGCTGTTAACTTAGAGACATGGGGCGCTGCCATTAACTCGGAGGCGCGGGGCGCTGCCATTGACTCAGAGTCCGAGGGAGCCTGGGCGGGGCCTCCGCCTTACGCGCCACGGGGTGGTGGGCGCCAGAAGGGGGGGATGCGGACACGGGCGTGATCGGCAGAGACGGAGAAGGTCTGCAGGACAGCGCAGACACGCGCAGGCAAAAAGGAAGGAAAAGACACGGAGGGGGAGCTGACGCCGCTTGAAGCATGGGGTGGAAATCTCATTACAAGGCACTGGCCTCCCCGAGCAGGAGGCGGGGCAAGCCTAGAGGGAGGGAGCGGCCCAATGCTAAGACAAAGGGGCGAGGTCAAAGCCTGACAGAGGGTTTTACCAATTCCATCCGGCCAAAAGATCAAGCGTGCATCCTAGCAACCGCCCTGCTGGCTTTAAATCAGTTCCCCAGGGGAGACAAAACAAAAAGTCCTGCCCAGAGGCACTGGGCCACCCGGGCACTAGAGGAAGGCCCACAAGTCATGATTAAAAATTAGTTAGGAGAATGGGAAACGGGTTGGAGGCTGGTACTCACAGGGCGAGGGTACACAGCCGTCAAGAAAAACAGTAAAATTAAATGGTGCCCGCTTAAGTCGATAAAACTGGACCTTCAGGGCAAAAACTAATGAAATTTGTAAAGCTTGTTTTGCAGGACTGAATCCTCAGACGCCCCCATGGCCCGTATACCCCGCTTCCTAAAGGCTGTGACGAATCATCAAGCAGCCCAATGGCAGACCATACCGGGGTCGTGAAAAACTCAGTGACCAAACTAAAGGAGAGGCCGGCGCAGAGAAGGACTGGGGGAAAAAAGCTCAACAAAAATGTTATCAGTCATGGTTCACATAAATGTTTTTGAAAGTCTTGTTTTAAGTGGTATCCATCAAGTAGAGTTCCAACTCTGGCCAGGTTCTGGCTCTACTTGAATGGAATGATCGCCAATCAGCCCAGAGTTTTTCTGCGTCAAAAGGTTCAAAGGGAGTTTTGGAGAAACGTGAATCCGGACATGAGTTTTCAACATCACTCTTCTTTTAAGGTCAGCTGTCGCAGACTCTGGGCGGATAGTTCAGTGCTGTGGTAAATGTGTGATTTCAAATCGTCAACTGTGTTAACAATTATTAGCCAAAAAACTGAGGAAGTCCTGCAATGATATCCTAAGTCATGGTTCAGTCAGCCCTTATGACTGATTGCCCTTGGTTCTACCTTATTAGGCCCTATTATTGATCTTGGACCTTATATTTCAAAGAAGTTAGCATTGTTTATTAAAAACCAGTTAGAAATAGTTACCATTTCACCATCCACCACATTGGTGAGTGCGTGTACATGGTCTGTGTGGCAAAGGTGCTGCCACCGAGCCGTCCTTGACCCGGGACGCCACGCCCCAAGTGGTGGCAACACCGAGGAGGCCTGTTGGTTTCTATTCCTGTGGTTTCAAAGATGCTGAGAAAAGATACACTACCTGGGAAAAAGGATTGTTTGTGGTTAGCTTAGCTCTCATAGAAGTGGGAAAAATTGCACAACAACAACCAGTTGTCTTGAGAGGCCCTTTCAAAGTTATTAAGACAGTCACTACTGGGGCCCCCCACCCCACCCCCGCCGACAGGGTGGCCCAAAGGGCCTCAGCTGCAAACTGGTATGCTCAGATTGAACATTACTGTAACATTTTCTCAATAACAGAAGGAGCTGTAAAAAATTTAGCGCTACAAGAAACTGAGAATTTGGGCAGCAGCCATGACAAACCTGCCTCTGTAATTAAAACATCCCCTCCTTTCTCCACCAAATGATCAGCAAATTCTTGGTTCCCTGATGCCTCTGCTAAACAGGAGGGGAAGGTGTGGAGATACAGGGCAGCAGCCCTCCACATTTCCTCTGGTGAACGAATCATTACCGAGGGAGAAGGCAGTGCTCAGGTTGGGGAGCTGAGAGCTGTTTGGAGTGCTTTCCAACATGAGGTACAGAATACCTCTCCTGTCTGCATCTACACGGACTCCTATGCTGTGTATAAAGGATGTACTGAGTGGCTTCCTTTTTGGCAGCAAAATGATTGGGAAGTTAACAGAATTCCAGTATGGCAAAAGGAAAAGTGGCAAGAAATTTTAAACATCACAAGCCAAGGGAACTTTGTTGGGGTGGGCAGCCTTTCACCAGACAGATGGAAATCCAGCAGGAGAGTGGAACAATAAAGCTGATGATTTAGCAAGACTAAGTCCCCTGAAAAGGAACAAATTACAGAGGACTGGGATCAACTATTGTCGGGTCCGGCTCTCTGTCTCTGCCCCGACATGGGTAGGGTGGTTCTTGGGTGGCACGCACTTCAAAGGACGAGTCTGGACTCTTCAGCTTTTCGATCTTCAGATTGTTTATTGTTTCTTATCTACAAAATTTTCTGTCTGCCCAACAGAGGTCTGATCTGCAAGGCAGCCAAGGGCACTCGTGACCACCCACGGGGCGGTCATGTCTTTTTATACTAAAATCTACGTACATGATATTTACTTTTATTTTCCAATACTTTTCACCCATATTGGCAAGTACACCTTCACCATAAACCAATCCCCAAGTGCCAACATCACCACAGGAGATGGAAGACAAGAAGAAGAAAGAAGAAGGACGAGACACGCCCTGATCCCTCCATCTTGTCTCCATAACCCCCCTGTACCAAAAACCTTAAAGTTTATATTTCACCCTATAAATGTGTCCCTTTTACACCCTTCACTCTAAAGTGATTCTCATGTCCTCAAACTGCTGTCACTTCTGTGGATGGATCAAAATCAAGCCACCAAGCACTCTTGGCAACATTCCAGGATTTCCGAGACCCCCAAGGGTTCTCCTGGCATCTCTGGACATTGGGAGCGATGTGCTGAGTTCCCACATCTCCCCCTTCTCTTTGCACCAAGAAGATTTCTTTGGCAACTCGACTCATGACACGTCGCACACATAAAAAGATGCATGCGACGATGAGCATGAGGACTAAGAGTATTATTAGAATATAAAATCCCATTTTTAAAAACCCTCTCCATAAGGGAGAAAGATCAAAAAATCCCGCCACATCATCAATCCATGACCCAGTGATTTCGCCGAGTTTCTTTATACTGTCTTTCATTCTTTGAATACTTTCATGAATTGATCTTGAATGATCCAAGAGATTCATGCAGCACATTCCCTCAAACTCTTCACATCCATGTCCATGAGCAAGCAATAGATAATCGATTGCTGCTCTATTTTGAAGAGTTGCCCCTCTCACACTACTTATGTCTTTTAACATATCACTCAAAGCGAGAGAGACTGATTGAGCATGCTTGCTCAGCCAACAACCCATGTGGTCCAGTTGAGTCAAGGCCACCCCCGACGCTGTCTGAGGTGAGAAAATTGCTGCCGCAATTCTCCTTGCCTTGTCCCAGGTGTATACTTCATCATCACAGTTTGCACTGTAATGTTTCAAGGACCTTTTCTCTTTATGTTTTTGCTCTCTCAATACTTTCAAATCTGGTGATAACATTGAAATCCTCCCAATGCTGCATGGACCTCCCTTGGCATTTGCAGGAATGCCGTGCCAAATTCTGTCCCCACAAATTAAAAACAACCCACGTGGCAATTGCACTGGGACCTGGATTGATCCTTTGGCTGTCGTCTCGGTGTGATTGCACCAAGCTGACGCGTTTCTATAAAACTTGCGATTTGGAGTGACATCAACGCTTTTGTTAGTCCTTGACACATCCGAAATTTCGAATTTCATGCATAGTCTCATTGTTGTGGACCCGAAAATTTCCAATTCCTGTGGTTCGGTAGAAGCCACAGGTAAAAGATGTGTCCAAGCACACCATTCATTCACAGGATCTTTGATGACCCGCGAAATCTCCATTGGAGAGTGTCCTGGAATTGGCCATTTGGCCACTGGCAACCCAACCATGCATGCTGTGAATGGTTTCCCTGGTTTCGAATGTGTCAGGCAGATACTTTCTAAGTTCGCTGCCTGGGCTAAAGTTTCCCAAACATTTTGTTTTGGTTGATTGATGGGTAAATTTGCTCCATTGCTTAAAGCAACAGATGAAAGCATGAGCATCATGAAGCTCATGACTTCATCCTTATGAAAAATCATTGTCATGCTCTCACTCAAAGCCACAAAGGAAAAACCCCCAAAGTTTTTATTCTTTTTGTCCCTCTTCTGAGTCATTGTTCACAACTTGAGTTTCTTCCTCCGTCTGCGTGCTCGTTTCTCTGCTTCTGGGATCAGTGCTCTCTTGCTCTCTTGTCCGAAATGGCTTCACGTGTCGCACTGACACCCACTTCAGACCTCGCCCTGTGGAAACACAAGCGAAACCCTTGCCCCAAGTGATTAGTTTGAAAGGACCCTTTAAGAATCATAGACACAAAACATCGAATGTCAAATGGCATGAAATCACACGTATTGAATGTCCCCTTCAGGAGCTGTTTGAAGAATTGTGAATTCAGACCGTTGTTCTGAATGGCCTTTGATAAGTCTTTGATCACTTCATGACCCAACCTTTCCCACCTTGGATTTTGACCTTGTGCATCATATGTCACTGGCATTATTATGTCTCCTGATCCTCTGATCAGACCCTTTCCTTTTGATAATTCATTTCTAATTTCCTTCCAGTCTATTGGTTCTATCGGTCGTTCTTCTTCCTCCTCTGGAAACTCCATTGGCCATTGCCTGCACAATGGAATCATGGAGGCTCTTGGTGATCCTTCGCTCCATGTTCTTTGACTTGAGGTTTTTGGTCTTGCTCCTAAATCTGAAAAAGAAACTTGAGGTTCTCTTGAACGCGTTCTTTTTGCTGCATCAAAAGACTGCAGAAGATTTCTTGCTGCTTCCGCTGCTGAAAGCATCCATGCTGGAATTCCCTCTCTTGCTGTAATGTGTATCATTTCTTCTCCTTGAGGCTGTGCTTCATCTGAGCTGTCTTCAACTTCATATGATCCTGAAGTTGATGGAATATTATCCTTTTGTTGTTGTTGTTGTTTTTGTTTTCTTTAATGTGGTTTTCTTTTTATAGATCGTTGGAAAAAATTGTTGCATTGTCGCAGTTTGGCCAGCAGGTGATGTGGTGGCGCTGTCGAGCAGGTCCGACATGTCCTGCAGTGTGGTCATCCCTCCACGAGGTGGCGCTGTCGCCTGCCTGGACGACCGTGATGACGACACAAACTCGATCGGTTCCTGCTTGTCAGACTGCAACGCTTGCAATCATGTTTGAGACCGAGTTTGCATGGCTGTTGACTGAGCTGGCATTGAGGGTTGAATACTTGAATGTTTCTTTTGAGTGGAAGAGGTTTGAACCATAGGGATTGAGGCTAAAGGCATTGGGACCGGAGAGGGGGTGGAGCCCTGGGATGTCGAACCCCGAGCGTGGCCCCTCCTCTTTGCCCGAGAGGTGACAGGGGATCGGACCTGCCCCCGTCCTCGCTCCGCACGCACCTCCCGCGCACGCGCGCCTTCGGGAACGCTCCCTGCCTCCCCTGTACTGACGTCACTGTCTCCGTCCCGCTCCACCTCCGAAGTCTCCTCCCTATTGTCTGTTCCTGTCCCTCTCTCCTCCTCCTGTGACGCTGTATCCACACCCCCCGCCGAAGCGCGCGGCCCTCCCCCTGCCGGGATCCCCTTTCGCGCCGCGTTTCGAGCCGATCTCCGCGTCCAGATTTCCGGGTCTGACGTCACCACCACACGTCCCCTGCGTCCCCCCACAGTAGCCTGCTGGAGCCCTGCAGCCGCCCCGCCCTTTCTACCCGTGTCTGACGCTGCTGCGTCGGTTTGAGAGCCCTCCCCAGCTCCCCCGCGAGCCTTGCTCGTCGCACGCACTTTTGGCACCGCGCCAGTCGAGACTGCCGCCGCCCTCGACACTGCGCTCGCAAAAGCCACACCAGAACCCGTGTCCCCCATCGCTTCCGTGCCCCTCCCGCCAGCCGCCGCCACCGCGCCGCCGCGCCTGCCGCGAGAGAGCGCATCCCCCCTTCCCTCTTGTTCCCTTTGAACCCCCCCTCCCCGACTCCGCCACTTTTGCCACCTCCTCTCCCTCTGACTCCTGCAAATCGGGGCGGTATGCTCCTAAAGAGCGACCTGTCTCCTTGATATCGCTAGGAGAAAACTTCATTTCATCAGGGAGTGGAATGGTATCATCTGTGCCTCAGTCGGAGCCTGAAGCCCCTGCACTCTCCGGGGTCTCAGGACGCTTTGGGGTTCCCTTGGGTCTTCGGGATGGTGGGACTGAAGGCAATGACTTTTTCCTCTTCCCCCTTTCTCGGTCACTTTTTCCCCCGGGCCAATCGGGATCAGAGCCAATCTCCGTTTCAAACCTTGCTCTCCTCCCTCTGCCCCTGTGGGCCTCCAACAAGTTGTTGCCTGGCTGACCCCCTAAATTGAGTCGAGGTCGCCTCTAACATAATTCTTGCTGAAGACCGCAATTTCAAGGCTGTCTTATCATCATTGGTGGCTAAAAAATATAGGTGTCTATTAACTTCTTGCCAAAAACCTACTTCAAATAACAAATGTGTCTCTGAGTACGGGTAATTACACTGCACCCACAACAATAACTCTCTAAGTTTTTTCTTTGGGATCCCCTTAGTGTGTGTGTCTGCCACGCCCTGTAGGTCGGACAGAATCTCTATTTGTTCCTGGGAAAGTGTATGCCCATGTTCTTAATTCTTGACCTTCTTACCGAATTTGTCGTCAGAGCAGTCCAAAGGCTCCCGGTCACTGCCCGCAGATTACAGGAGATGGATTCGGAGGCGCCTTTCCAATTCCAATCCGGGCTGTTCTGCTACGAACTTTCTTCGGCCGAAGTGGAGTGCAATGTTCTCAGTGGCTGCTGCGTCTTCAGACTCTCCTGGCTGCTTTCTGGCTGCTTTCCCAAGGAGTTATCAGTGCTCTCCTGGGAATGAGTCCAGCTCGGGAGCTGCCCACTCGGCACTTCAAGGCTGCCCCTGTGCAAGAGGTGCACACCAGAGCTCACCGTGGCTCAGCGAGTGCCCGCCGGATGCTGCTGGATCGCCGGTCGCCGCCGGGTAGCCCCCCGGATCGCCCACCGGGTGCCCACCCAGGGACGCCAAATGTCGGGTCCAGCTGTCTGTCTCTGCCCGGACACGGGTAGGGTGGTTCTTGGGTGGCACACACTTCAAAGGATGAGCCTGGACTCTTCAGCTTTTCGATCTTCAGATTGTTTATTGTTTCTTATCTACAAAATTTTCTGTCTGCCCAACAGAGGTCTGATCTGCAAGGCAGCCAAGGGCACTCATGACCACCCACGGGGCAGTCATGTCTTTTTATACTAAAATCTATGTACATGATATTTACTTTTATTTTCCAATACTTTTCACCCATATTAGCAAGTACACCTTCACCATAAACCAATCCCCAAGTGCCAACATCACCACAGGAGATGGAAGACAAGAAGAAGAAAGAAGAAGGACGAGACACGCCCTGATCCCCCCATCTTGTCTCCATAACCCCCCTGTACCAAAAACCTTAAAGTTTATATTTCACCCTATAAATGTGTCCCTTTTACACCCTTCACTCTAAAGTGATTCTCATGTCCTCAAACTGCTGTCACTTCTGTGGATGGATCAAAATCAAGCCACCAAGCACTCTTGGCAACATTCCAGGATTTCCGAGACCCCCCCCAAGGGTTCTCCTGGCATCTCTGGACATCGGGAGCGATGTGCTGAGTTCTCACAAACTATTAGAATAGCTGCATGTAAAAAGACAGCACACAGGTGTGAAAGATTTGTACAAGGAAGCTCTGGCCCAGCGTTGGCCTGTCACCAAGGAAAGGTGTAAAACATGCGTATCAGCCTGTGAGCAATCGCAGACTGGAGACTGGAGAGACATCCTTTGGAAGATGACCCTCTGCATTTCAGAAAGGGTAAAGGCTTATGGGACGCGTGGCAGGTAGACTATATTGGACCCTTTAAGAAGTCAGGAGTTAAACACTTTGTGCTAGTAGGAGTAGAAATTGTATCTGGGATGGTCCAGGCCAATGCTTTTAAAAGACCTACAGGTGATAATACTGTTAAAGCATTGCAGGGATGGTTTGGAATTTTCCCAAAACCACAGGAAATTCAATCTGATTATGGGTCCCACTTCACTGCTAGAATTGTACAGGATTAGGCAAAAAATGAAGGAATTAAATGGACTTTTCACACCCCTTACTACCCTCAGGCTAACGGGATCGTGGAAAGGACCAATGGTCTTTTGGAATGACTTTTGAAACCAGAGGAGGGAAATTGGGATGTTCAGTTATGGGAAGCTGTGAAAAGTGTGAATGACAGATGGGGGGGTAAATGGGTGTCCCAAAATCACTGCCTTTTGCCCCATAGCCCCAAGCATAATTGCCTCTCTAGGGAGACCAGATGATTTCAAGATTCCAGCATATTACCCTGGACAACCTGTTCTGATGGACCTCCCTACTGTAGGAGAAGTACCACTAATGCTAAAAACCCCTCTGAATAAACATGCATGGGTAGCCTCTGATGCTCTAGGGAGAGAGCATCGGATAAATACACACTGGATAATTCCATCATTCTAACTTTTTCTGTCCCTTAGTGGCAGGATTCTGTTGTGTTTACTTTTACAGAAGAACCCTGAGGGACATGAGGATCATCTGAACCATGATAACACTGGTGATACTTTTCTGCATCCTACCACAATTCCGTGGACAGAATCCTGCTGAGTGGTCGTGGTCTGAAGCTACCATCCATCACACTAATGTTCTAGGATCATATCCCAAGGGTCACCACCTGAACCTAGAGCCTATAGTGCTGCATGACTCTGAGATATATCGCCCAAGTGAGTGGGGATGGGATCAGAAGGACTGGACTAGAACCCTAACTGGAACAATTGGTGAGTCGATTGTGGTAGCGTGCAGAAAAGTGGAAGGATCTCTCTATGAGAAAGCCACCTCCATTGCAGGTGCTGGAAATTTTTTAGAACCAGATGGAAAAAACTATTTGCACATCCCTACAACAGAACTGTGTCCTACGACAAAGTGGGAGTGTACCAAACAAATTCCCCTCACTCTGTGCTGCTGGCAGGAGTATGTTGGTAACTACACTTTAGGCCCCAGAACCAACAATACAATCACAAAGGATTGTAGAAATTAATCAACTGATTGCTGGCATAATTTTACTTTAGCCAAACCAACTTATGTGACATGCCGTTGGCAAAATAACTTGACAAATCGGTTATGTTTAAAAGGCCTGGTTTACAAACTTAAGATAAATGCTATAACAAAGCCCACACTGAGTACAGTAGTCACACCCCAGTGGGTAGAAAGGACTGAGAGCACCCTTAGTCAACTTGATACTGAATGCCCTTGGTCCCAGGCTTTTGTTCATTTTTCCAGATCCATGGGAAACGTGAGGGATTTAAACCTATCACTGTCATTATGCATGAAAATCAGATATACACTAGGCAGGAATGGGAAAACCAAAAAACCTGGCAGCTTCAAGGGATAGTGGGGAAAAAAGTTAGTATAGGATCCGAATGATTAATGGAACTACCCATAGTAACGCAACCTCAATCGGTGTTTTGACAGATCAAACAAATAAGCATGAAAAGGTTTGTACGCACCCAAGCTTACAGGATTGTTGGCACAATTTTACATTGGCACAAACCATAGAAGTGGTTTGTCTTTGGTCCAAAAAATGTAGGCCTGTAGGGCCTACATTTTAAGTTTATAGTAAATGCTATAGCCCAACTGGTTACAATTTACACCACCACCACTCCAGCCCAACCACCGCTTATGCTTAGCCCAAGAATTTTTGAAAATGGACCAGATATAATTAGGAAAACAGGACAACAACAAATACTGTTCAATCCAGCATGGTTCTCTTAAACAAGTCAAATTGCTGATGCAAAGTAATGTCTCAGAAATTCAGCCGGCCTGTTCACCTTTTTTGCAAACTCCCTTTGAGGGTTGGATGACCTGGTTGCAAAAGCGGAACTCTTTTAAAAGACGGACGCTAAGAGACATAACCGGTGTTGTGGGAACAGGATTGGGAATTCTAAAGAGTATTGATTCAGAAGTATTAATGAATAAAATTGGCTGCAACAACTAGAGATTTGACCAAGTTACAACAACTACTGAAGTCGTCCTTATTGGCTTTAGGAACACACCAGTGGCTGCTATCAAACATTTTGACAAATTGGGAAAAGGTAAATGTAAATGACCACAAATTGGTAAATGATGCACTCGGTGCTACACAAAACAACATTTCTTTGGCTCTCAGCTGTATCCAGGCACAATTGTGGATGCAGTCAGTTGCTGCCTCAATGATAAGAGAAGGTGAAGAAAGCACTTTTCCTACTGAAATTTAGAAAATAATTTGGGACAGTGCCACTGATTTTGAAAGAGAATTCCAATCCTGGTGGAACCTGGTGAATTTAACTTACAATCCCATTACAAACATAGCCATGGCTTTTGTGTTAACCATACGTAATGCCTCAGTGCATTTGATATTTCCTATGATTGCATTAGGGCTGAATCATGATGGAGCTGTTCTCTATCCTTATGAGCATCAGGAATGGGCCTGTCAAATGGGTGAGAAATGGCAAAATGTTAATTTAGAATCTTGTATTGTCCGAGAACAACAAGGGTTCATCTGTGAAAGCAATGCAATCATAGCTCAAGACATTTGTTTAGACACAGAGCAAAATATCTGTCATTTTGAAATTCATCCTAATGAGACTTCTGAAACACTCCTTATATATATAGGCAATAGATGTGCATGCTTCAGACCTGCTTGTGATTTTGTATTTGTAGAGAATGTTGTAGTAGATACTAAAAATTATTCAAATGTTTGTGCTTGTAACTTTACCAAGATTACAGGATGGGATTTCTTTTATGAAGCTCCAGTTCACCTCTCACTACCTATTGCAATCCAACTACACACTGATTCACAAACTGATGCCTACTCCTATTGGGATGAATCTCACTTTGGTAAGACAACTGCTGCTCCATCGAGACTTAGTTGAAATCCTTGAGAAGATTGAGAAAAACGCACAGAAAGCCCTGGTGACTGTTCATCACAATGTGAGACAGATACCCCGTGTCATGGAAAGGGTGGAGAAAGATGCCCAGCACAGGGGATGGGATACTCTTTTAGGTGGTCTCCTACTGCCACGGGTGTCCTGAGCAGTCTGTGTCATCCCATTGTTATCCTTCTGATACCGAATCTGTTTGGTTTTATTTTATCAGCGGTCCCATTCGTTATGAATTGGAGCATGAAACAGCTGACAAGATTGATGTCTATAGTTAATGCAAACAACTTGGCTGATGTCCCATGCACTGTGAACATCCCCAAGACTTTGACACAAGGCAATTATGAATGAAGCATATGTGTTTTGGAATAATCCTAATTTCCATTTATGATTTTGTGGGAATTACTTTTGATTTTTAGTGAATTGGTTTAGAAAATCATTTTAAAGTTAGTGCTTATATTATGATTTGTTTATTGCTTTTGCTTTTGATATTTGTGATTTGTTTTGACCATTTGAGAATGGTTATAAAAATAATACTATTTTAATTAATTAACCATTTGAAAATAGTTATAAAATTGATACTGTTGTGATCAATATTAATTATGTTTGTTTATTGTCTCCCTTTTTTTTCCCCTCTTCTTCCTATCCTTTCTTTTCCTCCTTTCTCTCTCTCTCTCTCTGTCATGCTGTCCCTATTTTTCCCGGTTCTACTACCAACGTACAGCGAGTCATGAAGACCTATCAGCGACACTCCAGAGCCCTGCTGATGACGATCCCTTCAAGACAATTGTGAGTCACGGGGTCGTGCGAGAGTCTGTCTGAAATATCCCTCATCTGCCTCACGATCGTCACTGGGGACCACTGAAAATCTCGGGCTTTGTAGGAGAAAGTTACACAAGCCAAAGGCTTCGAGACCTGAGAGCACAATGTTAGGTTATTGTTTTCACAGGTGTTGTTTGCTGTATGCTACACTGAGCCCAATGAGAAGAAGAAGGAAGCACCGTGCCCTTTTTGCAACAACAGCCTTGGGAGCTGTCCCACCTCTCGGCCTGGCTGGATTCTCCTGAGTTCTGGGTGGTCCCCCCACAGAAGACCCTCACCTGTTTTACAACCACCGTGACAGACAGACTGAGATGTAAGGAGCCTCTCCATCAAGGAGTGAGACATGAAACCCCCATGTGAAAAGGCCCCTCTGCTCCTTCCAAGGACTGGCACTGAAAGCCCCAGCCCGGGGCAGGTGTGTGGGGAGGCAAGCTGACCAAAGCGAGATGTTTGCCTGCAGCTTGTGACCGCTGGACCAAGAAGACAATGGCTCTCGTTTACTGCTGAGAACATGGACTACCTGTTACATCTATTCCTTATTGTATCTGTTTCCCCCTCTCCGGCAATTTCCAATAGAGTTATCATTAAAAAAACCTCTGAGTTAGCGAGAGATTTCAAGATCTCCCCGACGTAACAGGCGGATCCTCGACTGGACTGGACCAAAGGACTTCGTCTCTACGTTTGGTAGCTCTATCCCCTCTCTCTTTCTCTCTCTCTCTCTTTTGTCTCTCTCTTCCTCTATCTTTTTCTCTCCCTTAATCCCTCTATCGTATTTTGCTGTGGTCATTCAATAAAGGTGCATTTGTTTTGATTATCATTGCAAACCCCCTTGTACCGTGTCGGTTCTTTTTGCACCCTGAGATCAAATCCATGAACCATCACGAAACCTGTCTGTTAGGACCGATCGTGACACCCCCCGAAGAACCCTCCCCAAATTCCCCCCCAAAGCCCCCTCAGCACCCCCAGACCCTGCTAAAACCCCCTCAAGTTCCCCCCAGACCCTCCCCAAATCCCCCCAAACGTCCTCAAGACCCCTCCCCAAATTCCCCTTACGACCCCTCCAGGACCCCTCACCTGTTCCTGCACCTCCTCAGCAGCTCCCGGAGCCCCCCGTCCTCTCCCACCGCCTCCCCTGCTCTCTCCAGCGCCTCCCGCAGGACCCGCCCCAGCCCGGGGTGGCTCCCGGGGGTCCCCGAGGGGGTCCCGGGGGGCGGAGGAGGTGGAAGGGGGGTGCCCGCTCCATGCCCGGCCCCGGGGTCAGGGGGCGCCGCTTCAGGCTCGGCTCTGATTGGCTGGAGCGGCGCGGGGAGGGCAGGAGTTTCAATGGAAAGACGCCCGGTGATTGGTTGTTTTCGTCGAGGGCGCGGTGATTGACAGGAGAGGGGCAGGAGAGGCGGGCTTTGCTGAGGGGAGGTGCGCGGTGATTGGTTAGTTCAGCTCGAGAGAGGCGGGCATTGCTGAGGGGATACCTGCGGTGATTGGTTGGTTCGGCACATCAGAGGCGGGCGTATCTGACGGGAGGTGTGCGGTGATTGGTTGGATTGGCGCACGGGGAGGCCGGTGTTCCTGAGGGGAGGTGATTGGATGGTTTGGGGCGGGGCGTCCGCTATTGGCTGGGAAAAGTCCGGGATTTTTAAGAGAACATTCCCGGTTTTCTGGGGAAAACCTCTCAGATTATTAAGGAAAAATTCCCGTTTTTGGAAGGAGAAACATTCCCTGATTTTTTGAAGCCACATGACCCCCAATAACCCAAATAACCCCGAAACACTCAAAATAAACCCCAAATAACCCTAAAAAAACCCAAACAATACCTAAGTCTGCCAAATAACCCTAAACAAATACAAATAACCCCAAAAAACAAAAAAGCCCCTCAAATTAAACATAAAAACTCCCAAATGATTTCAAGTACACCTAAAAAAAAAACATATACACCAACATAAACCCCAAGAACCCCAAATAATTCCAAATAAACCCAAATTAACCCAAGTAAGCCCAAATGATTCCAAAGAACCCCAAATAAATAGAAATAAACCAAGTAAAACCCAAGATAAGTCCCAAATAGTCCATAAATAACCATAAATAAACCCCAAACAAACCCTAAATAAACCCGAAGAAACCCCAAGTAAGCCCAGTTCCTCCCGTCCCCACGCCATAACAGATCCCGACCAATCAGAACGCGCAGCACTGATGACGATCCAGTTGCTGGGCAGAAACCCAGAGCACCGGCCGCGCTCAGCGATTTTCAGCCAATCCGCGCCCGGCCCGACTCTGACTCATCAGTTGCCAGGCACAGTCAAGGCCTCGCACTGCGTTCAATAATCAGAGACTGCGCGGGGTAATTTCCAGCCAATCAGAGCGTGTCTCGCTGATGACTCATCAGTTGCGAGGAGCAGAATTTGGGGAGCGGGGGAAGGTGACCCTGAGGATGGGCTGGGGGCCCCAAATTAATCCAAAACGGGGTCGGGACCCCAAAACGGAGCAGGAGGGGCCTGGAGCCCCCAAAACCAAACACAGGGGAGGGGACTGGGGGAACGATTGGAAAGGGGAAGGAGAGAGGGGAAAAGAGGGGGGTGGGACCCCCAAATTGAGCTGAGAGGGGGATGGGACACCCCAAATTGAGCTGGAAGGGGGGTAGGACCCCCAAACAGGATGAAGCCAATTTTGCTCCTGGAATATGTAAAGTAGTTTATGGATATGCAAAAAGTCTATGAATATGCAACAGGCTGATGTCATGGGAGACAAGGACCATCCAGCAAAGGTTGTTATGGCCACTGAGACCTCCGAGTTATTTCCGGGGATACCCCTTAATTAATCTGGTTTTAATTCCATCAGTCTGTTGCATATTCATAGACCCTCATGCATATCGACAAACTCATTTACATATTTCAGGAACTATTTTACATGTCCCGTCTTTGGGAGTGTCTCCCCATTTCAGGAGCCTCCACTGAAATGGAAAATGTAAACCTCCTCCCTTAGAAGACGAAGAAGAAGAAGTAGAAAAGAAGAAGAAGAAGGAGAAGAAGGAGAAGGAGAAGGAGAAGGAGAAGGAGAAGGAGAAGGAGAAGGAGAAGGAGAAGGAGAAGAAAAGCTGAAATTTTGGGAATCCAGTGGGAAAATGGCTGATCCTCTGGGAATCCATTTCTTACCCCCCAAAGACAGGGCAAAGGCAGGGCAGTGGGGTTTTTATAGGGTATCCCAAGGGTGGAGTTGGGGTTTGGGTCAGGGGAGGAGTTCTTAGCAACACAAGAAGGATGAGATCAAATTCCTGCCTCTTAGCAACAGCAGCATTCCACACAGAACGTGTCCCCAAATCCTAAATTTCCTCTAAAACAACTGAGAAATTATGGAATTGCAGATATATTTGATCAATTTCCTTCATTTAACCCAGTTTGGGGTGTTTTTAAAGGATGAAGGTGAAGCAGAGGAAAATTAAGGCCAAACCAAAAGGAGAAGCAGCCAGGTGTGTTCCCAACATGGATCAGAGGGAATGTGCGTGACCAGGGCTGTGCCCAAAGTGCCTCCTCCAGTGGGGGATGGAGCTGGAGCAGCGCACGAAGCTCTGCCCGCACTCGGGGCACTCGCAGGGCTTCCCTTACCGGTGCCTCCATTGGTGTTGGGTCAAGTTAGAGCTGCTGGAGAAGCTCTTCCCACACTGGGGACATTCTTAGGGCCTCTCCCCTGTGTGGATGCGCTGGTGGGTGATGAGGGTGGAGTTGTGCTTGAATCCCTTCCCACAGTCGGGGCACTGGAAGGGCCTCTCCTCTGTGTGAATCTGATAGTGCAGGAGGAGATGGGAGCTGGTCTGAATCTCTTCCCACTCTCCCCACACTCGTAGGGCTTCTCCCCAGTGTGGATCCTCTGGTGCACAATCAGGTCGCAGTTCCACCTGAAGCTCTTCCCACACTCCACGCACGTGTGAGGCTTCTCCCCATCATGGAGCTGCTCATGGAGCACCAGCTCCGAGCTCTGGCTCCATCTCCGGCCGCCTTCCCGGCCCAGGCTGGCTCTTTCCCCCTCACATCCCCGCCATCTGCGTTTGCAGCCCCTCCTCGTGCCGCATCTCCAGGGCTTTTCCTCCCCGTTGGCTTCCTGCGCCGTGGAGCCGCTCAAAACGGCCTCTGCCACCAGGTTCTGCCGCGGGCATTTGTCCTCCCTGCTCTCCATGCTCAGCTCCTGCTCTGGGGGAGGAAGGACAAGGACAGCATGGGATTTGCCTCCGTGCCACAGGCAAGGGCAAGGAGATCCCCCCAGGGCTGAGCTGCAGCCGGGGGCCCTGCTGGGCTGGGAGATGGAGCAGCACAGAGGGGAAAGGGGCACTGACTTCCTCCTCACCTACCTCAGTGTCCCGGGGCATCTCCCTCTTCCTCGCAGCTTCCCTGGGGTTGCAATAGGAAATCCTGGTTTGGGGAAAACAAGGGATGAGCGCGTTTGTAGGAGCGTCGGGGGGTAGGACGGTCGGGATGGACGGAGACGAGAGATCTCTGCAGCCAGGCCCTGGAACTTGCGGTTTATTGCAAAGGGCCCGGGTGCAGGGCCCTGCTTGGAGCTGCCAGGCACAGCTCGGAGCAGGCCCGAGAGAAGAGAGGGGTAGAGAGGATGAGAGGGTAAGAGAGTAAGAGGGGAAGAGCATAAGAGATTAAGGTTCCTGTTACAATACAATAAATCTTCTTCTGTGTTGAATATTCTATTTCTCACTAACCAATCTAGTACAAGATACAAATCCTAGAGCATTTACATACAGCCTGTAAGAATCACTACATCACCAGACTGTGTTACATTTTAAATGCTAAAAACTCCTCTTTGGACCCCTTCTGCTGAGCTAGTAGGGTCTGCTCTGACCCTTGGATCTGTCTGCAAGCAGAGGGAATTGTTCCATCAAAAGGGGATTACCTTCAGCCAGCCACACCATTGTTTTCCAGTTGTTCACTAACTGAGGTATCTCAAAGCTTGCTTTGATTTCAGTCTTGCTTATAGTTTCTATATTGTCAAAATCTTTTGCCAGACAATCATATTTATAAGGCTTTCCTTTTTCATCTTCCCCAACACAGGTTGAGTTTGAAGGTCCCTCTGCCCGACTCCATCTCTACAAGTCAGCGGCCATCTGGGCTCCAGAAACACCTCCCAAACACCAAGACTCAGCCCTGAAAAAGCCTCCCAGGAGTTCCCTGTCCCTGGTCCCTCCCCTCTGGTGTTCGGAGGTTCCCCCTTGTCCCAGCTGCTGGGGTCACGCTTGGATTGGGGGTCCCCCTTCTCCTCGGTGCCCGCCCTGCCCAGGCTGCTGGCAGTCCCAGCAATGCCAAAAGCTGCCCCCGCTTCGCTCTCCCCATTTCGGGATGCTGGGGCTGTTTGGGCTCCCAGGCTCCCTCCTCCCCTCATTCTCTCCTCTGGGCTGCAGCGGCTCCAAGGAGTCCCCCCTGCCCCTCTCCAGGCTCTTGAGGCTCCTGCCAATGGCGGCGCTCCCCCCTCTCTGGGCTCCCCACTTTGGGCTCCTGGGGCACACAGGGCTCTGCTCCTCCAGGCTGCCTCTGCCGGGAGCCGCCACCACCACCCCCCAATGTCCCCCCAAGGGGCCTTTTCCGCTCAGCCTTGGACTTCTTCATTCTCCAAACATCCCCCCAAAAACCCAACCCAGGGACCCCCCAGGATATCCAGACCGAGCTCCCCCTCCCCGTTCACCAGCGTGATGGGGGCGGTGATGATCCCACAGGAGGAGGAGGAGGAGGAGGGACAAAGGCGGATCAAGTCTCAGCTGAGGGAGCCAGGCAGGGATCGACGGCCTGGCTCCCTCAGCTCAGCCTTGATCCGCCTTTGTCCCTCCTCCTCCTCCTCCTCCTCCTCCTCCTCCTCCTCCCTAACCCCACCTCCTTTTCCTCCTTCCATTGCTGCTCTCTGTCCACCTTCATCCCTCCTCTTCCATCCCTCCCCGTCCTCCTCCCCCCTAGCCCCACCTCCTTTTCCCCCTTCATCCCTGCCCTTCCCTGCCTCCTCCTGCTCCCCCAGCAGCAGCCACACCCTCAGTGCCCCGTTCCCACAGCCCTCGCAGCCCGCGGCAGGAGCGGGGATGGAGCCGGGACAGGTCGGGATGGGCAGCGCGGGGCTCTCGGCTGCTCCCAGCCGCTGCGGGCGGGGGGAACCCGGCCCGGGCCAAAGGAGAGGCAAACTGGGCAAACTGGGGGCTGCACATCCAAACTGGGCCTTGCTGGGGACCCTGCCTGGCCACTGCCAGCCCTTGGGGCTCCTCCCGGCACATCCGCCAGGGGGAACGCACACAGGGCTGGGGGATCCCAGCAGTGGCAGCACTGCCAGGGACTGGGCTGCACTGGGACCGTACTGGGAGTGACTGGGGCTGTACTGGGCTTGTACTGACATCATACTGGGTTCATACTGGGAGTGACTGGGACTGTACTGGGCTTGTACTGACATCATACTGGGATCGTACTGGGATCATGATGGGTCTGTACTGGGTTTGTATTGACATTATTCTGGGATCATATTGCTATGCCAGGGCAGACTGTGATCATACTGATGGACCCTGGGATCATACTGGGATCATACTGGGATCATACTGGGAGTGATTTGGACTTTACTGGCTTTGTATTGACATCCTATTGGCATCATACTGGGATTGTACTGAGTTTGTACTGACTCCATCCTGCGATCATACTGGGATTATGCTGAGATCACACTGGGATCATGCTGAGATCACACTGGGAATGAGTAGGAGCCTGTGGGGGGCAATTGAGACCATGTCAGGGGTAAATGGGATATACTGGGATGAACTGGGATTTTGCTGAGGATGGCTAGGATCATACTGGCAGTGAATGCCACTACACTGAGGCTGACTGCGAGTGCTTGTGAGCAAATGGGATCATACTGGAAGGAACTGGAAAGATGCTGGAGGGAAGTGGCGTACCCTGGGAGATTTTGGAAGTGACTGGAAGGAAAGTGAGGGTGAAAGAGACCAACTGGAACCATGTGGAGCAAAACTGGTTTATTCTGTCAGTGACTGGGAGCACACTGGGGCCATATTTGGGTCATACTGGGAGTGACTGGACTAATACTGGGACTAACTGAGAGTGACTGGGAACGTACCCTGCACATCATCCCCCATACTGGGCAAGACTGGGAGCAACTGGGAGCACGCTGCGAGAAAATGGGCTCATACTGGGACTGACTGGGCTGATCTAGGAAGCAACTGGGGCCACACTGGAGGCAGCTGGGACCATACTGGGAGAGATTTGGAGCAACTGGGATTATACTGGGACCACGCTGGGCGGGCTGGCATGTGACTGGGATCAAACTGGAGCTTACTGGGATCATATTTGGAGTCAAAAGGAAGTGACTGGGATCACACTTTGGGCTACTGGGAGCAACTGAGGGAAACTGGAATCATGCTGCAAGCAAATTGGAGGAACTGGGAAGGACTGGATGTGTGCTGGAGGCAACTGGGATATACTGGGCATGACTGGGGGATGATACTGGCATAACTAACACCTTACTGGGGCTACTGGCAGTGTCTACATGACACTGCCAGAAATGACTACAGACATGCTGGGGGCAACTGGGATATACTGGGAGTGTCTGGAACCACACTGGGGGGACTGGAATCACACTGGGAACAACCGGGACCATGCTGGGGAGAACTGGGACCATGCTGGGGGCAACCGGGAGTGAGTGGGATCATACTGGGAGGGACTGGGATCATATGGGGAGTGATTGAGACTATAGCAGGGGCAACTGGGTTCAACTGGGACCATCCTGGGAGTGTCTGTAACCACAGTGGAGTGATGGAAGCACACTGGGAACAGCTGGGCCCATGCTGGGAGCAACTGGGATCACTCTGAGGGTGACTGGAATCATGCTGGGATTGACTGGGAGTAACTGGGATGGTGCTGAAATAAACTGAGAAGAGGTGGGAGTGACTGGGAACAAACTGGAAGCAACTGGGATAAACTGGGAGAGACGGGGAATCACTGGGATTATACTGGAGGGTACTGGGGTCATGCTGGCATTGACAGGGAGCAACTGGGATCACACTGGAGGCACTGGAGTTGTACTGGGAGTGTCTGGGAGCAACTGGGATTAGACTGCAAGTGACTGGGATCATACTGGGAGTGGCTACAATCATACTGGGATTAGAGTGGGTGTGATTGGACCCTGACTGGGGGTTACTGGGAGCTACCAGGCCCATGCTGGGAACCAACTGGGGACTTAATTAGAGGAACTGGGAGCAACTGAGAGACAACTGGCGGCACATGAACAACACTGAGGTGACTGGGAGTGCCTGGCAACAACTGCCAGAATGTTCAGTGCAACTGGGATATACTGGGAGGGTCTGAGACCACAAGGCTGTGGGACTGGGACCAGACTGGGAGCGACTGGAAATGTGCTGGGGGAACTGGGAACACGCTGGGGGCAAATGGGAGTGACTGGGGCCCTGCTGGGAGAGACTGGGATCATTCTGGGAGTGCCTAGGTGTATGCTAGGGACAACTGGGAGAACTGGTTCAGCCGTCCTGGTCCGGATGGTCCCAGTCCATATTTGATCCCACTCCCTATTTGATCCCAGTCCATATTTAATCCAAGTCCATATTTGATCCCAGTCTATATAATCTCTGTCCAGTTTATCTCAGTCTGTGGGATCCCAGTCCATATTTGATCAAAGTCCATATTTGATCCCAGTCCATTTGATCAAAGTCCATATTTGATCCCAATCCATATTTAATCCCTGTCTATATTTGATCTCAATTCATATTTCATCCCATTCCAAATTTAATCCCAGTCCATATTTGATCCTACTTCCATATTTGATCCCAGTCCAAATTATACCATCCATATTTATCCCAGTCCATATTTGATCCCAGTCCAGTTTATCCCAGTCTGTATGGTCCCAATCCATAGGATCCCAATCCATAGGATCCCAGTCCATATTTGATCCCAGTCTAAATAATCTCAGTCCAGTTTATCCCAGTCTGTACAATCCCAGTCAATATTTGATCCCAGTCCATGTTTGATCTGAGTTCCTATCTGATCCCAGTCCATATTTGATCAAGTCCCTATTTGATCCCAGTTCCTATTTGATCTCAGTCAATAGTTGACTCCGGTCTGTATTTGATCCCAGTCCATATTGGATTCCAGTCAGTATGATCCCAGTCCATATAATCTCAGTCCAGTTTATCCCAGTCAGGATGATCCCAGTCCCTATTGGATCCCTGTCCATATTTGGTACCAGTTCATATTTTATCCCAATCCATATTTGATCCCAGCCCATATTTGAACCCAGTCTATATAATCTCAGTCTATTTTATCCCAGTCTGTAGGAACCCAATCCATATTTGATCCCAGTCCATATTTGGTCCTAGTCCCTATTTGACCCCAGTCAATATTTGATCCCAGTCCGTATTTGATCCCAGTCCGTATTTGATCTGTCCCTATTTTATCCCACTCTGTAGGATCCCAGACCCTATTTGATCCCAGTCCGTATTTGATCCTAGTCCATATTTGATCCCAACCCCTATTTGATCCCAGTCCATATTTGGTCCCAGTTCATATTTTATCCCAATCCATATTTTATCCCAATCCATATTTAATCTCAGCCCACATTTGATCCCTGTTACCTCTGCTGAGGTGTGATGACCTGGTTCAGGAACGGCATGGCAGCAAACCTCCAGCTGCTTGGGCCATGTGCTCACAGACACCAATATGGTGGATGGCAAAATGGCATTTATTAACTGGTTACATGGGGTTATATAACCTCGGTTCTGCTTGTGTCATAAATGGGGCTTAGGTAACTTTAACAGCTGAGGGGAGGGGTTCTGTCTGCCCGTACAACGCGATATCTTCCGATCGCCTGTCCCTAACTTCCCACATTTCCCCCTTCCCTCATGATTAATTAAAGACACACGAAGTGTAAAGGTTATAAAAATGCAAAGGCTGTTAAACTGATTTATGGTAAAACCGACAAATGGTAAAAGGCAATGCAACATATCCGCAACAAGCGTGCCTCAAAGCAATTGTTGGCGGTCAACAAATAAAATGTTAACTTTTTATAAACAGTTTTTAACAAACAACACTAATTTGTTCAATATGCAAGGCCCAAAAATCAATGTCAAGAGTATCATAGTAAGAGGGCCTATTAAAGTGGAAACAAGGGTAGTCAGCCATGGGAACTGGTTGAACCATGACTCGAACCATCCTTGTTGAGCTTCTCTTTTGCTCTTTCTCTGGGCTAGCCTTTCCCTTAGTTCAGCCATCGAGTCTCGTATGACCCTGGTATGGTCTGCATAAAAACAACATTGTTCCTTCTAGGCGACACACAGGCCTCCTTGTTGCATGAACAAGAGGTCTAATCCTTGTTTGTTCTGCAGGACAACCTCTGAAAGCGAGGAGAGGGATTTCTCTAGAAAGGAGATGGATTTTTCAATTCTCTGTAAGTCCTCATCGATGGTCATCTGCAGTTGAGAAAGTTCTTGGTGTGGAGGTACATGGCCAAGACACCTGTGGCTGTGCCAGTAGCTCCTAGACCAAAGAGCATTGCAATGGTTATGCCCTTTATTACTTCCCTTCTGTGGAGCCGGTTGGATTCCTCTAAAAGTTGATATACTTCTTCTTCTCGGTGGTACAGGACTCTAGGAACAATTAGAACTTGGACACAAAAATCAACAGAGTTATTGAATTTATCAAGGAGCACACAGGGGTTTACTCCTGATTGCTGACAGACCCACATTCCTAAAGTAGTCGGAATCGCCCACTTATAGATCCTTCCATTAGGTTCGATAAATTCAGTGCAGATGTTGCCCATCTGCCTTGCTAAAATTGCATTGCCGAAGCACTTGCCTTGGCCTGTGACCTGACTCAGGGTAATTCCCCTCCGGGGGGTGTCCCACCTGCACTGATGTGGATTCTCTGCTATCAAATAGTTAAAGGGGACATTAAGGGAAACACCCTCATAAAAAGGGGGCTTTGCATCATAGCATAACCAGCATGATTTCGTAAGGTTTGGGTTAGATTGGCTCAGTGATAAAAAGGTGGCATTTAATACATCAAGAAACTAATTGTAAGGAGCTGGTTTATCTAAAAGGCTGTATGGGGACGAGGTAGGATTTAATGCTTGTACATTAAGGGTAAAATTGGCGCTAGTTGTGATCCCCCTCTTGGGCCCGTAAGAATTAGATTGGGTCCGATTGATTGGGATACTGACGGTAGGAGCCTGATAATTTGTATGTTCACCCAAATGTCGTGAAAGGTGCGGACAAACACTGACCACACCTTACCAGTGGTCCAACTCTCATGGGTCGGCTGCAAAATTGTCATTGTGTCATTGTGTAGCTCATACAATTGTGTTTTCTCCCGTCTTGGGGCGTGTATATTTGATTGTGTCTTCTAAATTTTGGTTCCAGACAACCATGGGGAGCATACCTGACTTGCAGGAACTTATCAGGTTGCTGTGGTTGCTACCTATTGCTTGTCATGATAGTTTCACACCCCCAATATCTGCAATATCCATACCCTGGCTAGTTACAGAAACTTTTGCCTGGGTTGGAAGCAGGGCACCAATAGGTCTGGTATAGTGATAAATCTCTAAAATTGGGGAATCCTAGCCGTGGGGGAAAAATGTCCCTTAGCTGAAACTCAAAAGATGGGCTGTCAGGTGTGATGGTTTCTTTGATAGCATAATCGCTTGAGACATGGCGTAAAACCCACCTGAATGGCTGGTGAGGGTAATGCCCTGCATCGGCCTGCCCTCTGCCAATTAACCCTAAAAGCAAGATCACACAGAGATACCATTGCCGCTTGGATCTCACTGGTGTGGGATTCTTGGGAGCTGTAAGGCTGCTTGGTGATTTGTCGCTTTCTTCAGGTACTGGGGTATATGGGTTGTGGGGATGTCCAAGGATCCAGTCCTGCAAATAAAACTTCACAATTCTCATTAGTTCGACTCTGAAGGTCTGGTTTGATAGACTTAAGTGGGCACCATTTGACTATACCGGCTTTTTTAACAGCTGCGTACCCTCGCCCCGTGAGCACTAGTCTCCAACCTCGCTCCCATTCCCCTAGTTCATTTCTAATTATAACCTGTGGGCCTTCCTCTAGCGCTCAGGTGGCCCATTGTCTCTGGGCGGGGCTGCTTGTTTCATCCCCCCTAGGGAATTGATTTAATGCTAACAGAGAGGTTGCCAGTATGCGCGCTTGGTCTCTCGGGGGAATAGAGTTAGTAAAACCCTCTGTTTTAGCCAATACCTCCTTGGCTCAGAGGTTTTAGCCAATACCTCAATTTGGCTTTCAGAGTTTGATTTGCTCGCTCAACGATGGCCTGCCCAGTGCTATTGTATGAGATGCCATGTACTGAAGTGATACCCCATTTTGAAACGAATGCTTGGATCAATTTTGAAACAAAATTCGGGCCATTGTCTGTCTTGATCTGTTTTGGAACACCAAGCCATGCCATGGCCATTAACCAATGTTGGATGGTTGCTTTGGAGTCAGTTTTTTGATGTTGTGTGGCCACGATCACCCCGCTATATGTATCCACAGTCACCGCGAGCCACGCTCGGGGTCTTAGCAGCTGACATAATGTAAAGTCTGTCTGCCATATTTCTGCAGCTTTGAGGCCTCTGGGGTTGATGCCGCTAGACCACAGTGGTGATTTTTGGCAGTGGGGACACGTGGCGACAATGTGCTTCGAATCAGCAGCCGAAATCCCGCATTTTTTCGCAAGTGCTTTAGCTCCGATATGAAGGGACTCATGTAGTTGACCGGCATCTCTCAGCGTTCACAGTCCTCTTGCAGCGGCGTCTGCCTTGTCGTTGCCGATTTGAAAGAATCCTTTAACCGGATTCTGGCTGTTAACGTGGATGATAGATATAGTGCCTTTTTGCGAAAAAAGTGCCTCTTCAAGCATAATCACCACTGTGGACACTGATATGCCAGGTCCAGACATGGCTAGGCAGAGTTTACTCACAAATATAGAGTCCGTTACAACATTGAGGTGCTCTTCTGGGAACAGTCCACATGCTAGTACTACTGTGGCTGCTTTGAGTTGCTGGACTGAAAGCGTAGGGTCAGTGGTTTTGATGCATTGCCACTGTACTCCTGACTGCCATCCCGCTGCTGCGGTGGAGGTTAGCGAAGATGCGTCCGTGAAGACCCTGGGTCCTGCTTGCGGCTGATCCATTATTTTTGATGGGACATCAATGTCGACGATCGCAAGCAGCTGAGTCCAAGCGGGTTTTGCTGCGTAGCGAATCTCTCCTCCAAATCCAGCAAGGGCTATGGCTAGATGCTCTGATATTGACGCTGACTGCGTGGAAAGCTATTTGCGGATGGGCAGATATATCTTGGCGGGTTCAATGCCCAAATGCCTTAGGGCGAGTTTCCTGCCTTTCATGATAAGGCTGCTAAAGCACTCAACTCCTGGGGAAAAAGTGCGTGATGGTTTTCCTAAGACTACCCATTGTATTGGTTGGGCTTTGTCAGGAGCCCTTGGGCTAGCGCTCCTACTCCCCCTTTCTTTGTAAAGTGGACATACAAGTCAATTGGTGCGCCTGGGTCCCATCTGGAGAGCGTGCTTACCGACATTTGATGTTCAATAAAATTGAGCGAGCTCATCGCTTCTAGTGTCAGAGTTTTCTGCTCCCATGGCTTTTTCCCTCTCAGGAGGTCGTTTAGGGGGTCCATGACCTCGGGAGGGATCAGGATGATATTGCGGAGCCATTGTAGGGATCCTACCAGCTGCTGCATGCCATGGAGTGCCTTGATGTCTCGTTGAATTTTTATTTGGGGAGGGGTTATATAGGAGTTCGAAATTCCCACCCCTAAAAAGGTTATGCACGATCCCTTTTTTATTTTTGCACTCACGATTTTGAACCCATTTATTTTCAAGGTCTCCAAGACTGTCGACACTAGCTGGTCTACTTGGCTCGCTGATGGCACAGCGATCAGAATGTTGTCGAACGATGGTCACAGTCGGATCGCTCTGCCAGACTGGCGCTAGTGCTCAGTCTACTGTGATTTGACAAATGGTTGGGGAGTTGACCGTTCCTTGGGGCAATACTCTCCACTGGAATCGCAGGTGGGCCGCTGGCTGTTCAGGAAGATGACAGAAAAGGCAAACCACTCTTTGTCTTCATCGTGCAGGGGAATGGAAAAGAAACAGTCTTTAATGTCAAGCACCGCACAGGGCTGTCCTCTTGGTATCATCAAATTCATCGGCAACAAAGTTTGTACAGGACCCATTGGTTGAATTCTTTTGTTCACCTCTCGCAGGTGAACAAGGAGGCGGAAGCCCTCATCAGATCATTTGGGTATCACAAAGATTGGGATGTTCCACGGGCTTGCGGAGGGTTCTATGTGGTTCCGCTGTAGCTCACGGCTAATTAGCTCAAGAAGGGCAATCATTCGAGGCTTTGACAAGGGTCACTGCTCGACCCACACTGGGTCCACTGATTTCCATGTTAGTTTGATAGGTAGCAGCGGGTATGCAGCAGTGGTCCTTAGACTAAATTTATCATCCTGACATCCAACAGGGCTAGGGCATCCCTCCCCAGCAAGGGTGGGCATTCTGACATGACATATGGGGAAAGGGTGATAGTTCTCCCCAGTCCTCTTTTGGTGCAGAGTGTTATCGCTACCGGTTGGGTGCTTTTTCAGGCTGAGGGTCAGCCCTCCAGCCCTGCCCACCATGGGGGCTTCTTCCAGTTTCCACTGTGAAGGCCAGTGTATGTTCGGGATGATGGTAACATCTGATCGCGTATCAACCCAAAAGGGGAGGCAGATAGCAGAATCATCAGGGTTGTTATAGAGACAGCAAACTGCCCTCACTATCAGCGGGTGCCTGCCCACCTTCACGGCAAAGGACACCCAGGGGTCCCGCTCCCATGCTTTCATGGCCAGGGCCACCCAGGGGCCTCGCCCCCAGGGAGCCGTTCTTGGCATTCCTGGGGTGTTGATGGGTTTGGCTGAGCCGTTGGTTGAATTGCGAAATTGGTCATTGGAGGGGGCAGTGGGTGCGGGAGCTGCGCGCCCCATTGAAAATTGGTGTAACTGGGCCGCTTCATGTCCCAGGTGGGAGGGAGCTGTGTGCGGCCCGGGTGCCCCCTCCCCCTCCCGCTTCCCTGATGTTTAGATCTGCACTCTTTGGCAAAATGCCACTTTTTCCCACATGCCCAGCATGGCCCCCTAGGTCATGGCATGGGGGAACAGCTGTTAGTGGATGCCCTGACTGGGGGCAATTCATTGCAACGTGACCTGCCTGGCCACACTTAAAGCATGCTATCACACTGGTTATTGCAGTGCAGACGGCTGCCTGGATTGCAGCTAGATGTTCTTCTTTTGTGACATGCCTAATCATGTCCGCGATGCTAGACCGGGGCCGTAATGACTGTAAAACGTCCTTAGTAGCTGAATTGCATTGTTGGCGCAAACACTCCGCTAACACAGGGCCCTTCTCTTCCGAGGGTAAAGCCGAGGAATTGAGTGCTGCCTGGAGGTGGTCCACAAACTGTGTAAAACTTTCACTATCGCTTTGCTTTATAGCAGACCATGGCAATGGTCTAGCAATGACCTTAGAAGCAGAGTGGATAGCCTCTCTAGAGGCGTGGGTAGTTGTCATAACCTCATGGGCCTGAAGGCCCTCGGCCTGTGCCTGGGGGGTGATCATGGTTGGGTCTGTGCCCATGAGTCGCTGTATACTGGAACTGTGCAGCGGGTGGTCTGCCCCAGTCACTAAGGCCAGCTGCTTTGCGCAATTGTCCTCCCATTCCTGTTTGAAGACGATCATCCCCACCCCGTCAAAAATTAATCTGCAGGTTTGTTTAATGTCAAATGGGAGCATGTTATCTCCTCCAAAAACACTATCGATAAGAGTGGAAACCACAGCTGAATTAATCCCTCTGTCTGCAATTGCTTTAACAATGGCTTGCACATCCTTGGGGTTTACCAGTGAGTAGGTCCTCTGGTTTCTGCCTTGCCCCCCCACTTGGACCGGGAACACTAGCGTGACTGATGGGGCTTAATTGGCGCATGCTATTTTTATTTTCCTCCAGTCTGTAAGCGGGGTTCATTTCTTTCCTAACTTCCCCTTGACCAAAGCAGGAGCATTGTGATTACTAATCTTGTATACTCTCACTCCTCTTTATCAGAGTTGGGAGTTGGCTACGGACCACTTGTCAAACCATTCGTCCCAGCTCGTCTGACTTGGGTCCGGAAGTCGACTGACTGGATACTTCCAGACTCCAGGACCTTTTTGTCAGGCTTCGACCCTGCCCCTTTTAACTAGCATTGGGCCGCTCCTTCCCTCTAGGATTGCCCCGCCTCCTGCTGGGTGAGGCTCGTGTCTTATAAGAATATGTTTTCAGACAAACACTCTGAGTGGGCCTAATTCCCCCTCCGCATCTCCCCTCTTTCCTGCTCGCACGTGTCTGCGTTATTTGGCAGACCTTCTCTGTCCCTGCCAACCGCATCCGCATCCCTGCCATCTCTCTGGGGTTCGGCACCACCCTGCGGCGCGTAAGGTGGAGGTCCCTCCCAGGCCCCCTCAGACTCAATGGCAGCGCTCCACGCCTCCTTTGCCAGCCCATCCCAAAAAGACCGTGCCTGCTCTTTTCCCTCAGCCGGTGGGCTTGGGCTCCAGAGCCGCGAAGAGCGTCCCCGTAGCTGCAAATCCCTGCGCTCAGCAGGACCGCAATCGCCCATAGTCTGCGTAGCCGCCTCCATCCCCAGCCAGGGCACGGCCAGAAAACAGTCCCGTGCGGCTTTCCAAGTTTCCTGCTCTTGCCGAGCCTTTTGGAGAGCCTGTATGACTCTTCCCCATGATTTAAGATTCTTCCCCGAACCTGAGGATATTGTTTCCTCGGCCAGAGCCTTAGTATACTTGTCCCATATTTCTGGGTGGATATGTCCACCGGCTAGTCAATGACCCCAATTTGCAACAGCCTCGACACAGCGAGGGTTAAGACTTTCGGTTTCCAATCAATACCCCATTGCCTATGAATCTGAAATACGACCTTTGCGAGAGCTTCCATCCTCCTTGCTGGTCCGGGAGTGTCCTCCCCGCTGAGCTGGCACAGCCGCTTCGGCCGCCGTTCACCTGTCCAGGCGATTCCTGTTTCCCAGGTAATTTCCTGGGTTTTGGCACCACTTTATTGCCTCTGCTGAGGTGTGATGCAGCAAACCTCCAGCTGCTCGGGCCATGTGCTCACAGACACCAATATGGTGGATGGCAAAATGGCGTTTATTAACTGGTTACATGGGGTTATATAACCTCGGTTCTGCTTGTGTCATAAATGGGGCTTAGGTAACTTTAACAGCTGAGGGGAGGGGTTCTGTCTGCCCGTACAACGCGATATCTTCCGATCGCCTGTCCCTAACTTCCCACAGATCCCAGTCTATATAATCTCAGTCTATTTTATCCCAGTCTGTAGGAACCCAGTCCATTTGAACCCAATCCATATTTGATCCCAGTCCATAGTTTATCCTAGTCCATATTTGATCCCAGTCCATATTTGATCCCAATCCATTTGATCCCAGTCCATATTCGATCCCAGTCCATATTTGGTCCTAGTCCCTATTTGACTCCAGTCAATATTTGATCCCAGTCCCTGTTTGATCCCAACCCCTATTTGATCCCAGCCCATATTTGATCCCAGTCTATATAATCTCAGTTTATTTTATCCCAGTCTGTAGGAACCCCGTCTATTGGAATATTATCCCAATGTTAGAGGATGGAACGTGTCTGGGCTCATCTGGCCTTGCTGCTTGACCAGAGGCAGCAACTGTGGTGTTTTTACCTCAGAGACACCCCTGGCTAGCTGCTTGTTGCAACTGGGCACTTGGAACAAGTCCAGGCAAGCAGGAACTCAGTTTTACCTCTGGTGGAAAGGCCTTAGGTGATGGCAAAGAGGAAAGGAGACGGATTCTGCCAGAGGGTTTAATCCAGAGTTTTATTCCAGGGTCACAGATCTCTGAATCTTGGTAACAGCTCCAACAGAATGTCGACCGCATGGTCTCAGTGTCCTTTTAAGCTCGAGGGGAGGGGGAGGGAAGGGGCAGGTATGGCACCAAGCAGGTGGGAGGGGGGGAGTCTCAGGGGACAAGTGACACTTGGCTAGGCCAATGACCCCAGGGCTGAGAAGCATCTTTTGAACTTTTGCCAATCACACAACGACGGCCTTGCTGGAATGTTAAGCTTGACAGACACCACTTAGCAGGAGGCAAGGGGAGGGGAAGGGAGAAGGTATTGCCACACCTGGGAAAGGACTGGGATAGCTAAAACAGGATATTGCTTCATACTGCAACACCAGTCCATTTGATCCCAGTCCATATTTGATCCCAGTCCATATGTGATCCCAGTCCACATTTGATCCCAGTCCACATTTGATCCCACTCTGTAGGATCCCAGTCCACATTTGATCCCAGTCCATATGTGATCCCAGTCCCTGTTTGATCCTAGTCCATATTTGACCCCAACTCCTATTTGATCCCAGTCCATATTTGGTCCCAGTTCATATTTGATCCCAATCCGTATTTGGTCCCAGTCCATGTTTGATTCCAGTCCATATTTGATCCCAGTCTATATAATCTCAGTCTATTTTATCCTAGTCTGTAGGAACCCAGTCCATTTGATCCCAATCCATATTTGATCCCAGTCCATTTGATCCCAGTCCATATCCGATCCCAGTCCATATTTGATCCCAGTCCCTATTTCATCCCATCCCCTATTTCATCCCACTCTGTAGGATCCCAGTCCCTGTTTGTTCCCAGTCCATATTTGCTCCCAGCCCCTGTTTGATCCTACTCCATATTTGATCCCAACCCCTATTTGATCCCCATCCCTATCTGATCTCAGTCCATATTTGATCCCAGTCCGTATTGCCCTGCACACATTCCAAAAGTCTGGAATTCCAGTTCCCAGCCAGGAAAAGATGTTCCTGCCCATGAAGGCAAATGGAGCAAAATCCTACAGAGACATTTCCCTGCCAGCCTTCAGGACTTCAGTTCCTGGGACTGCGAATTAAAATAATAATTGGGAAATAAAATAATAAATAATCAGGGGAGGGACTGTGGGGACAGAGGGGTCAATTAAATCAATGCAGGGTCAAGTAAATCAGGGAAGGGGGCAGTTAAATCAGGGGAGGGTCTTTGGTGGTCACTGGGGTAAAAAATCAAAGGAGGGTATTTGGTGGTCCCTGAGGCAATTAAATATAGGGAGGGTCTCTGGTGGTGCCTGGGTCAATTCAATCAGGGGAGGGTTTCTGGTGGTCCGTGGGTCAAGGGAGACACTGAGAGAGAAACAGAGCAGGCAAAGAGAGGCAGGAGAGAAAAGGGGACACAAAGACAATGAGCTGAGAAGGTGGCACTCTGCAAACAGAACTGCAATGGACTGAACATGAATGGGAAAGAAATCAGTAAGTCTGAGAGTTTTATTTGCTATCAAATACATCCCACACACCCAGCCCCACACAATCCCCATCCCACCAATCTAATTGAGTTCCCACAACTCTAATCACCTCCCAACCCCATCTCAGCCTGGTGGCTGTGGAATCGAGTGAGTTTGGTGTGGGGTTGAGTTTTTTGAGGTGGGTTTGAGCCCTTTTGGGGTAAGATTGAGCTGTTTTCACTGGGATTTGAGTGGTTTTGAGGTGACAGATCCATCCCCCTTGGCTTTTGGAGTGCAAAGAGATGGAGAATAGAAAAAAATTAAGGTGAAATTAGAAGTAGAAGCAGCCAGGTGTGTTCCCAACATGGATCACAGGGAATGTGGTTCACCTGGGCTGTGCCCAAAGTGCCTCCTCCAGTGGGGGATGGAGCTGGAGCAGCACACGAAGCTCTGCCCACACTCGGGGCACTCGCAGGGCTTCCCTTACCGGTGCCTCCGTTGGTGTTGGGTCAAGTTAGAGCTGCTGGAGAAGCTCTTCCCACACTGGGGACACTTGTAGGGCCTCTCCCCTGTGTGGATGCGCCGGTGGGTGACGAGGTTGGAGTTGTGCTTGAATCCCTTCCCACAGTCGGGGCATTGGAAGGGCCTCTCCTCTGTGTGAATCCGATAGTGCTGGAGGAGGTAGGAGCTGGTCAGAAACCTCTTCCTGCATTTATCACACTCGTAGGGCTTCTCCCCAGTGTGGATGCGCCGGTGGGTGATGAGGGTGGAGTTCTGCCTGAATCCCTTCCCACACTTAGGGCATTGGAAGGGCCTCTCCTCCATGTGAATCCGATAGTGCAGGAGGAGATGGGAGCTGATCCTAAACCCCTTCCCACACTTGGAACACTCATAGGGCCTCTCCCCAGTGTGGGTCCTCTGGTGCGTGATCAGGCTGGAGCTCTGGCTGAAGTGCATCCCACACTCAGAACACTTGTATGGCCTTTCTCCAGTGTGGGTCCTCTGGTGCTTGATCAGGCTGGAGCTCTGGCTGAAGCTCTTCCCACACTCCCCACACTCGTAGGGCTTCTCTCCAGTGTGGGTCCTCTGGTGCAGGATCAGGGCGGAGCTCTGGCTGAAACTCTTCCCACACTCCCCACATTCGTAGGGCTGTTCCCCAGTGTGGATCCTCTGGTGCTGGATCAGGTGAGAGCTCCGGCTGAAGCTCTTCCCACACTCCCCACACCCATAGGGCTTCTCTCCAGTGTGGGTCCTCTGGTGCCTGATCAGGTGGGAGCTACGGCTGAAGGTCTTCCCACAGTCCCCACACTCATGGGGCCTCTCCCCAGTGTGGATCCTCTGGTGCCTGATCAGGTGGGAGCTCAGGCTGAAGCTCTTCCCACACTCCCCACACTCGTAGGGCCTCTCCCCAGTGTGGATCCCCTGGTGCACAATCAGGTCGCAGTTCCACCTGAAGCTCTTCCCAATCTCCACGCACGTGTGGGGCTTCTCCCCATCATGAAGCTGCTCATGGAGCACCAGCTCCGAGCTCTGGCTCCATCTCCGGCCGCCTTCCCGGCCCAGGCTGGCTCTTTCCCCCTCACATCCCCGCCATCTGCGTTTGCAGCCCCTCCTCGTGCGGCAGCTCCGGGCCTTTTCCTCCCCGTTGGCTTCCTGCGCCGTGGAGCCGCTCAAAACGGCCTCTGCCACCAGGTTCTGCCGTGGGCATTTGTCCTCCCTGCTCTCCATGCTCAGCTCCTGCTCTGGGGGAGGAAGGACAAGGACAGCATGGGATTTGCCTCCGTGCCACAGGCAAGGGCAAGGAGATCCCCCCAGGGCTGAGCTGCAGCCAGGGGCCCTGCTGGGCTGGGAGATGGAGCAGCACAGAGGGGAAAGGGGCACTCATTGCAAGGTCGGGGCTGTGCACAAATCACAAACAGGACGGGACTGCTAGGAACGTGTCCTGAGCTGTTTTATTTCCCAGCATCTGTCTCATTACTTGGTTATGACAATGGTAAGTTGCCAGTAGCTCACATCACAGGTAGCAGACAAAGAACTTCATGTTAAAACTTACTTTAAAAGGTTTTTGACCAATCACGCAAAGCAAAGGCATACTGACAGTAGTTCTATCCAAGCACTATAAGCACATTGACGGTTAAAACAATGCTCCCTTATTTCAAATACAAAACCTGCTTGTAAGCCTTAAAACACAATGCACAGAGCTCCACTATTAAGCTTGGAACTTCCTAATATCTATCTAGATACACTTTTCCGCAGGTTAGGGAGTTATTCTAGATAAGTGTTAATGCACAGACCATTGTTCTATTTCTCCCTACTTTCTACTTCTTATATAACTTTTCTGCTGACCAATCTTATGGTTACTGCAAAGCTCTAATCAGTTCTACTGTCTCTGAGGCTTGTCTTTTGCAGCTTTCTCAAAACCCTCTGATTTTAAGCATTCGAGAGACACTGACTTCCTCCTCACCTCCCTCAGTGTCCCAGGGCATCTTCCTCTTCCTCACAGCCTCCCAAGTGTTGGCAATGGGAAATCCTGGTTTGGGGAAAACAAGGGATGAGCACGTTGAGTTTGAAGGTTCCTCTGCCCGACTCCATCTCTACAAGTCAGCAGCCATCTGGGCTCCAGAAAAACCTCCCAAACACCAAGATTCAGCCCTGAAAAAGCCACCCAGGAGTTCCCTGTCCCTGGTCCCTCCCCTCTGGTGTTCGGGGGTTCCCCCCTGTTCCAGCTGCTGGGGTCACGCTTGGATTGGGGGTCCCCCTTCTCCTCGGTGCCCGCCCTGCCCAGGCTGCTGGCAGTCCCAGCAATCCCAAAAGCTGCCCCCGCTTCGCTCTCCCCATTTCGGGATGCCGGGGCTGTTTGGGCTCCCGGGCTCCCTTCTCCCCTCATTCTCTGCTCTGGGCTGCAGCGGCTCCAAGGAGTCCCCCCTGCCCCTCTCCAGGCTCTTGAGGCTCCCGCCAATGGCGGCGCTCCCCCCTCTCTGGGCTCCCCACTTTGGGCTCCTGGGGCACACAGGGCTCTGCTCCTCCAGGCTGCCTCTGCTGGCAGCCGCCACCGCCACCCCCCGATGTCCCCCCAAGGGGCCTTTTCCGCTCAGCCTTGCACTGCTTCATTCTCCAAACATCCCCCCAAAAACCCCAACCCAGGGACCCTCTGGATATCTGGGCCGAGCTCCCCCTCCCCGCTCACCGGAGCCATGGGGGGGGCAATGATCCCACAGGTGGGGGCTGCGAATTCAGGCAGGGATCGAAGGCGTGGCTCCCTCAGTTCAGCCTTGATCCGCTTTTGTCCCTCCTCTTCCATCCCTCCTCCCCCTGCTCCTCCCCCCTAGCCCCACCTCCTTTTCCCCCTTCATCCCTGCCCTTCCCTGCCTCCTCCTCCTCCCCCAGCAGCAGCCACACCCTCGGTGCCCGTTCCCGCAGCCCTCGCAGCCCGCGGCAGGAGCGGGGATGGAGCTGGGACGGGTCGGGATGGGCAGCGCGGGGCTCTCGGCTGCTCCCAGCCGCTGCGGGCGGGGGGAACCCGGCCCGGGCCAAAGGAGAGGCAAACTGGGCAAACTGGGGGCTGCACATCCAAACTGGGCCTTGCTGGGGACCCTGCCTGGCCACTGCCAGCCCTTGGGGCTCCTCCCGGCACATCCGCCAGGGGGGAATGCACACAGGGCTGGGGGATCCCAGCAGTGGCAGCACTGCCAGGGACTGGGCTGCACTGGGACCGTACTGGGAGTGACTGGGGCTGTACTGGGCTTGTACTGACATCACACTGGGATCATACTGGGAGTGACTGGGACTGTACTGGGCTTGTACTGACATCATACTGGGATCATACTGCCATGCCAGGGCACACTGTGATTGCACTAATGGAGAGTGGGATCATACTGGGATCATACTGGGATTGTACTGGGAGTGAGCAGGAGCCTGCAGGGGGCAACTGAGACCATGTTAGGGGCAAATGGGATATACTGGGAGTGACTGGGAGTCACCGTGAGCAACTGGGAACATACTAGGACCAACTGAAAGGAACTGGGTGCATACTGGGGGTGATTGAAAACTGCTGGGCTTACACGGGGATGAACTGGGATCATGGCTGGAGGTGACTGGGATCATACTGGCAGTGAGTGCCACTACACTGAGGCTGACTGCGAGTGCTTGTGAGCAAATGGGATCATACTGGAAGGAACTGGAAAGATGCTGGAGATAACTGGGGTACACTGGGATATACTGGGAGCGACTGGAAGGAAAGTGAGGGTGAAAGAAAGCAACTGGAACCATGTAGAGCAAAACTGGTTTATTCTGGCAGAGACTGGGAGCACACTGGGCTCATATCTGGATCATACTGGGAGTGACTGGACTAATACTGGGAGTGACTGAGTGTCACAGTGAGCACACCCTGCACAGCATCCCCCATACTGGGCCTGACTGGGAGCAACTGGGAGCAAATGGCATCATACTGGGACTCACTGAGTTGATTGAGGAAGCAACTGGAACCATGCTGGCGGCAGCTGGGACCATGCTGGGAGAGACTGGAAGTAAGTGGGATTATAATTGTGAAAAGTGCATATTTTGTGATTGGGTTTTCGCAAATATGAAAATGAATATTATACATCTTGTGTTAGAAACTAATGCTGTATTAATTCTCTTAAGAAGTGGGTTAAATACAGTTTTAGGTTATAACATAATGTTAAAATAGAAACTATGCTTGGTAAGAGACTTTCTTTAAAGAAAGGACTTGCAGCGAGATAGCAGCCCCAGGACACCTAAATCATTCAGAGAAAAAGAATTTATTGCCCTCTTATCAGAAGAAATGAACTTCTTCCCGCCTCGAAGGCGCTGTTGGGATTCAGAGGAAGAAGGTGGCACTGACCAGAATCCCATGTTTGAATGGAATTTATGCATCATGTATGAAGTGTATGAATATGGAACAGGCTATTGTTTTTAAGGGTTAATCCTTTGTTAACAGGTGTCCTTTTTAGGGCTTGTGCTGCCCAGAAAAAGGTACCCGGACTCCATAACACTTTGTATTTGTTGTCTCATATTGTCCTAATTCAAATTGTCCAAATTTTTATTAGTCTAATAGTATTACTATTATGATAATTATTTTATTACTATTAAACTTTTAAAATTTTAAAAACAAGTGATTGGCGTTTTTCACAATTTGGTAGCAGAGGATGGTTACCAACACCTCACTGCCGGTGCTTTAGGAGAGTCAGAGTGGGGAAGGTGCCCCCTGCCCTCTTCGGCAGCCTCGCTCTGTTTGCCCTGGGGTGACCGACAGACGCAGGTTATGGTGGACAAAAGGAGACAATAAAACAAAGACAAGGGAAAAAGGCTCCCTACAACCATTGGCCGCCTAAGAGTAGTAATGTACACGAAGAACTCGGGAAGGAAAAGGGATTGGTAAGTATTTCTCAGGGGGGATGAATGTGAGTGAATGAGAGGCGGGCTGGTTGTGCCAGACCTGCCAAGTGAGTGCTGGAGTCTCCCATGCTGCGTTTCTGACTTTCCGCGCTAAGTGGCCAGTAAAGAGACAAAGTGAATGTTAAAAGGAGTGAGAGAATCCCCCGGGGTAACTGGGACTGGGTCTCAGAGAGGGGCTGGACCCCTCGGAGGAAGGGAGCAGAGGAGTTTCCTAGCCCAATCCACTAGGAAATGGGACAAGAGGGGCTCCTAAAAACCTGCTGGGTTGAGGGATAAGAGTGCCCAAGAGCATCCAGAATTAAAAACTGCTGGGTTGAGGGATTAATATTCCAAGAGCATTCAGGGTTAAGCAAAATTCTGCCGGATTGAGAATATGCTCAAGAGCATCTGGGATTGGACAACACAGGTGGATTGAGAAATAAAAAAATGCCCAAGTGTTGGGGAAGATGAAACAGGAAAGCCTTATAAATATGATTGTCTGGCAAAAGATTTTGACAATATAGAAACTATAAGCAAGATTGAAATCAAAGCAAGCTTTGAGATACCTCAGTTAGTGAACAACTGGAAAACAATGGTGTGGCCCAACTGAAGGTAATCCCCTTTTGATGAAACAATTCCCTCTGCTTGCAGACAGATCCAAGGGTCAGAGCAGATCCTGCCAGCTTGGCAGAAGGGGTCCAAAGAGGAGTTTTAGCATTTAAAATGTAACACAGTCTGGTGATGTAGTGATTCTTACAGGATGTATGTAAATGCTCTAGGATTTGTATCTTGTACTAGATTGGTTAGTGAGAAATAGAATATTCAACAAAGAAGAAGATTTATTGTATTGTAACAGGAACCTTAATCTCTTATGCTCTTACCCTCTTACTCTCTTACCCTCTCATCCTCTCTACCCCTCTCTTCTCTCGGGCCTGCTCCAGCTGTGCCTGGCAGCTCCAAGCAGGGCCCTGCACCCGGGCCCTTTGCAATAAACCGCAAGTTCCAGGGCCTGGCTGCAGAGATCTCTCGTCTCCGTCCGTCCCGACCGTCCTACCCCCCGACGCTCCTACACCCAAGAGCATCTGGGGTTGGCCAACACAGCTGGGTTGAGGAAAATCCAATAGCACCAGGACTGGCCAGAAATACCTAAAATTGTAATAGGTGATTTGAATGTAAAAGGTACCTTATTGTTGTTATGTGTGTGAGAGAGAGTCACACACAAAATCAGCCTCAGCTTCCCGGGCAGGTGGGAAGGGGGGGCTGTGGAAAGAGGTGTGTGTGACCCACAAATAAGCCATTGTCCCTTGGGTGGGTGGGGGCTGTGGCAGAGCATGTGTGTGACTGCAAACGGGCCATTGTCCCCCCGGGCCTGTGAGGGGGCCGTAGCTGAAGAGTGTGAGTGACACAAATCAGCCTCACAGGTGAACGGGCACCGGAGGCAGCAGAGTCAGGGCCCTCCCAGGAGGCCGGGAGATACTGAGACCCAGAGGCCAACGCCAAGGGGAGGGGGCCACAGGGAGCCGCGATTCTCTGTCAACAGGGATCCACTTTGTGTCCTCAGCGTGTGAAAGAATGTGTGGAAGTGAATGAGAAATAGAAGCGAGTGAATGTAGACAAATGAAAGTATATGTAATGTAGATTGTGTATTTTAAGCTTCACTATATCTCCTTGGAGGGAGGTGTATTGCACTGAAAGTAGTGTGAGAAAAAGGTTTTTTATTTTTAAGTGTGTAGTTGAAAGAAAAGTGGTATTTAGGTTGTTAGTGAAAGTGAAAAACAGTGGCAGATGATGAATAGATAAGATCTTGAAAAATGAGACAGAATACCAGTAAGTTGGATACAGGGAAAAAAAAAAAAGAAAAAAAAATGGCACTTTGGGAGTTATGTTAGGTAACAGAGATACAACTCCTTGCAAAAGGAGAAAGTACAGGGTATGTAGTAGTTGATGGGAACAACATGCAAACTATGGAAAAAGGGAAATTAACCTTAAACTAGTAAGCTCAAACTTGTGAATTATATACTTTAAAAAGAGCACTAGAATATTTAACACAAAATAAAGGAACCATATCTACTGATTGAAGGTATGCCTTTAGCGTAGTACATACCTTTAAAAATTTGGAAAGGAAAAAGATTAATTAATTCAAGAGGAAAAGGTTTAGTACATGAGGAACTTATTTCAGAGGTTTTAGAGGCATTAAAATTACCTAAAAGAGATAGCTATAGTACATATTGAGGAACCCCAAAAGGGAAAGACCCCAGAAATAAGAGGAAATAATTTGGCAGATCACAAAGCTAAGGATGCAGGAGAAAATGGAGCTGAAAGAGTTATGTTAATATTAACTCCAAACGAAGAAAAACTGGAAATTCCAAAGTTTAGGGAAGCCGAGAAAAAAGAATTAAACAAGACAGGAAGTGAACAAGATAAATCAGAGAAATGGAAACTTCTTGATGGAAGACAATTACTTAATAAAATGTGCTTACTAGGAAAATATTAGAAGACATGCATCAGAAAACCCACTGGGGTACTCAAGCTTTGTGTGATCATTTTTTAAGGAACTATGGGTGCACTGGGATTTTTGGAGTAGCAAAGCAAGTTACTGAAAGATGCTTAATTTGCCAAAGGATAAATAAAAAGGTGATGAGAAAAACAACATTAGGAGGTCATGACTTAGCTTGTCGACCATTTCAAAGTATCTAAGCAGAAGTTTAGATTTGTTAGGCTCTGGATTTATTTGTAAAAAAACCCATTTAATCTAGAAGAAAGAGAATATGCCATAGGTTAGACAGTAGATTTTAGGAGAATAAAAATCTTTAAAGTATCGGAAAGCCCCTAGACAAAACAAGAAACGAAAAAGAGGAAATGAAAGGGAGGGGAACAAGAGGAAAAGTCAGAAAGAGAGTGGGATCCTCTGCAGCTCTTGCCCCCTCCGTTCGCGGCCGAGGCGCCTGTCCCGGGTCCCGGCTCGCTGCCCGCCTCAGCTCCGCCTGCCCCGGTTTCCATCCCAGGTGCGGGCTCACTGCCCAGGGCAGCTCCACCTGCCCCGGCGCTGGCGGTGAATTTGTGTGCCCTGCTCCCACTGCCCGGCCCGCGGCCGCTCTGCCGGCCATGCTGGGGAAGATGGGGGTTGCTCTGTCCTGCCGCGTGGGCCGAGGTCACCGCGCCGACCGCACCGAGGCCGGGTCCCAGCCATCCCATCCCCGGCTGCCCTGCCCGTGCCAGCTGCGCTGGGCACCGCCGCTGCTGCTGCCGGGGTCTCCCACCTGCCTTTTCTCTGCCGGGAGCTGCCGGATCAGCCGCCATAAGCCATGTGGGGGCTGCCCACGCTCCGGCTCGGTCTCCACGGGAAGATCCCCCTCTGGCGATTCCGGCAGCAGACCCTGCCCACACTCCGACCGAGCCTCGGCGGGATATCCTCCCCTGACCCCGGCCTGCTCCGAGTTACATCCCCTTGGGTAACCACAGCTCCAGCTGTTCAGGAAAACTCTCTCTCTACAGGAAGCACCTTATCTAAACACTAGGAGCTCAGTTAAAAGGCAGCCCTCTCCAAATTCCTTCTCAAAACACAGGAGAAAGGCTATAGAAGGTAAAAAAGTGAAAGAGTTAGATGAAGGGATTGCTCTATTTCCGTTAAGAGAGGTTCCCATGGCAGGGATGCGCTGCCCTGCCCCGCGGGAGCCACCAGCGCCCCTGCCGGCCGTGCCCGGAACTGCACCCAACGGGAAAGCGCCGCAGCCGAAAGGCCGGGACTGGCTCCGGGCTCTGTTTGTTGGCACTGCCGGAGCTGTGGTTGTTTGTTTGCTTTATTTACACACTAGTAAAGAACTGGTATTCCTATTCCCATAGCTTTGCCTGAGAGACTCTATTTCACTAGCCTAAAAATTAAGAGGGAGGGGGTTTGCATTCTCCATTCCTAGAGAGGCTTTTTCTGCCTTCCCAAGCAGACACCTGTCTTGTAAAGCAAGACAAACACCCACAGGCACTGAGGGGGGCTGCAGGAGGGGCAGAAGAAGGCCCTGCAGCACTTGGGCACAAAGGCCCAGCAGATGAATGCAAGAAGGGAGCAGAAAAAGGCCAAGCTGAAGGCAAAGGCCAGGGCAGAGTTCCTACAGCCCCTGAGGGATCAACCCCAGGGCCCAAGGGGGCCCCAGCACCCAGGGCACGGGCTCGGCCACAAGCACCCGGCAGAGGCATTGCCCTCCTCGGCAGGGGACAGCCCACCCAAACAGCCCCTGGCAAGGAATCAGGGCTCCAGCTGCAGGGCACAAGGACACTGCAAGCACAGACAGCAGCACCCTCAGGACCAGCAAGTCCACCCCTCGATGGACATGGATTGGCAGGGCTGTCACAGCTCCCATCACACCAGGGACCCTCCACACTGGAGCCCTTGAGAACATTCAGGTGGGTCTGCATTGAGAGGAGGCATTTTCAGATGGACACAGGGGCCTCTCAATCCACTCTGAATCTTAGACCTAAGGGAGGGAGAAAGGCCAAAAATGTCTTTGATTATTCATGGCATAAGTGGGAAAGATGTATGGTTTTATTCAACCACTATTAGTAGATCTGGGAGATGGACTTGAAATGCATGAAGTTTGCTCCTAATTGCTATCATGATTTACTGGGAAGGGATTTGATCGCTAACCTCGGAACGCAAATTAATATTATAAAAGGTGATACAGAGGCCAGTTCTGTTGTACCTCTGTGTCAAATGTCTGGCCAGGCCTATGCTGAAGTGAACCCTGAAGTGTGGGCAGCCCCAGGGAAATAGTGAAGATCAGATCTGGAGCCTCTCCAAAGTACTCTGAAGCAACCAGGACAAGTGGTGTCTAAAAGCAACAGCCTGTTCCAGGGGAGGGAAGGAAGGGGAATCAGACAAAGCGCAGGTCACCGCCCCACGCTCAGCTCAACCCAAGGAGCTCTGGGTGCTTGTAAGAGCCTGGCACTGAAATGCCCTGGGCAGGAAGGCTTCAATATCTTCTGCTGACACCATGGCACCTAACAGGGGGGCAAAAGCAATTCTGACTGCTTCAGCAAGCACTGGATCAGAGATCAAGGTAGATTCTCCCCCAGGAAGCTGGGCTGGCACAGAGCCTGCCCTGGCACTTTGCTGTTGCCAACACCCAGCCAGGACATCGGCTCCTGCCTAAGGAGTGCAAAGCAGCACCACTGGTGGCCAAGGGGCCCATGCCAAGTGTCCCTGAGGCCAGAAACAGCCGCCAGCACAGCTGAACACGGGGGGACCCCTCAGCCTGGCCTCAGGGGCTCTGAAGCCCCGGAGATTTGCACTTCCCGCCTGCAGCAGGACCATGGGAGCCCCCACTGAGCCTGCCCTGAAGGCAACGCAGCAGCAGCCAGGGCTCCACAGCGGGCCAAGCCCCTGGGCCTGCCCACAGATCCTCTGCTCAAACCCTCGGAAATCCTGGCCACCCTCCTCTGGCACCTCCAGCCACTGCGGCCAAGCCTTGCTGCCACTGCTGCAGCTTCAGCGCTGGCTGGGCCTGCACTGCCACAGCTGCTGGGGAGCACCACGGCACAATTCCAATCTGGGCTGCCTGGGATTGCATTGCTGCAAAATGTACCCATTTTGTTTCTTTTAAATCTTCTTTCTCTGCTCAGAATGGTTTCTCTACTCAAGGGTCTGCCTTTGGGAAAGAAATTTTAAAGGCTTTATTTAATGGATGTTACACCACTCAATGGAGATGAGTTTAACATCTCCACAGACTGGGAATAGCCCAAAAGACACCCACAGAGATAACGACCAGCAACAAATCATCAACGCCCAGCAGCAAACAGCAACCAACAGCTACCCCAGACACTGCCCCCGGCACAGCTGGAGACACCTGGTCTGGAAAAGGCTGAGCAGGAAATCCAGGAGTGTGGACCGAATTCACAGCAGAGGGGAAGAAATCCGGATCCAATAGGAAACCAAATACTAAAAACTTACACAACTTGGAAGCAATGAACATTAAAGCACTGGATTTAGATTGGTTCAGACTACATAAAGTTTAGGAAAAATAGAGTAAAACTCACGTGTCATGGAATGATTTTCTCTGCACAGCCGGGCTATTTGTGAAAGAAATTATTTCTGTTGCACATCCTGGCCAGAAGCAAGCAATGCCTTGACTCTAACACTAAAGGATTCTTGGAGAGTTTTTGTTTTCCCTGCAGTTTCAGTGACAAAATTACAACATGGGAAAATTTTTTCGTAATTTTTTATACTGTCAGGTAGGTTTGGGACAGAAGTGTGAGAATCAATTTTTGCTCTGGGTTTTTCCATGTCCGCCTTTATGTTGCATTTTGCAAAATTGAACAGCTTTAACTGTAACACTTTTAACTCGTAAATAGTGAATACTTTTTTTAAAAAAAGCAGATTCTGGGGGGGCCACATGTGACTCACCAGATGGCTGCCCTGGAAGAGAAGCTTCATTCCAGGCAGCCTGCAGAGGAGCTTTAGAAATGCAAATGAACACTGCTGGGCAAAGCCTGGACAATGTACCTGGATCTCTTGCCTGGGGCAGGAATTGGGCTGATTCCCTCTGCCCCTCACCCCAAGCTCTGCCTGCTTGCACTGATGGAATTTGCACAGCTCAAGGCAGAGCCCAGGGTGAGGATATCTGACCCTGCAACAGAAACGGGTGAAGCTGCAAAGGGAAACAGCAAATGAAGAATGTTGGGAAAACTTCACTATAAATAAATGGGGGGGAATCATCCCTCTGCTCACTCCAACATGTGCTGTCACTGTCTGTGTTATATAGGGTGTATTAGAGCACTGAAATGTTCTTGCTACCACAAGTTCAGGGAAATCAGTTGGGAATCCAAGTATTTGATGATTTAATTAGAGAAAAGCATCAATTGATGCAGTCCTGGCTGGACAGAGCAGCCAAAAATGGGGAAAAGATGAACGGTGAGCAGAACAAATCCTACAACACCATGGACCAGCCCCTGGGAACCCAAACCAATTCATGTCAGGAGCCACAGAACCTATTTCTCATTTCAATGGCATCATTAGATTACAAGCTGCCCTGGGAATAACCAACCAGACAGCTCCAGCTCCTGACCTTCCTGCTGACCAATCCACTGAAATGAGGAACACAACACTTAACCATGGGATGGCATCAGATCATCTGTTAGCAAAAAAAGGAGGAGTTTGTAGAAAATAAAATGACTCAAACTGGTCTTGGCAAATAGATGACAAAGGAAAAGTGCTGAAAAAGATAACAAAAGAAACAAGAAAGCAGCTCATGTTCTGGCCCAAAAGTGCAAAGAATGGGAATGGGACATTTTTGTGGCTCCCTGGCAGACCATGGGTTAACGATGGTGATGTGATGTGCAGGATCCTCTGATGTGCTACAGCAACTCCGATCTTTTTACCGTGCTCCACACCTTGAGATTGCAGCTCATTCAGCAGCTGAGCGAGGGGATGCAGGTGGCAGCCAGGCCTCCTGATCCAGAAACGGCTACAGAAGGGCAGGGAATGAGGGCACTGAGAATAATCCCAAAACCAAAGAAGACTCAGTAAGAAAAAACCGAGTCAATGAGTGAGTCTGCCGGAGATAGGGCCAGGGACTCCTAGATAAGGAAGTAATGGGAGAAACCATCAGTTTTAGAAAATGTTAGAAATTGACACGGAAAGCTCCTCAAAGTCCCGCTAAATTCCTGAACTTCCAGAAGAACAAAGACTTAACAGAGCCGTGAATATCGGCTGTTGTACAAAAGTGGGGGTGCACATTAACGAGGACATGCAGTTGGCGGATGGGGAAGTCTGAACCTTCCAAGTACCTCAGCCAGTGGGCAAAGGGAAAGGGAGATGGGGCCGGGAAAATGAGGATAAAAAGGAGGCTGCGAACTACAACAATGGCAGCGAGCGCACGGCAAATGCCCCACGGCCTCTCCCTCTGCTCAGCAATAAAGTCACTTGTACAGGACTCCTCTGTCTCCTCTGGGCACAGAAACCTCCGGCCACGTCAATTTCCCCGCACAGCCCCGGGCACGGGGCAGCCGCCTCTGTCCCAGCCACAGGAACCGGGCCGAGCCAGCGCTGCTCCGGCAGCGGCTCCTGCCGAGGCAGCGGCCGCAAGGAGACCGCGGGCAGCCGCTCCCGCAGCGCCCTCACGCCAGCGGCAACACGCGCCGGACACGGCACAACGAACCCGCCTGAGCCCCCTGCCGCCCCCAAGGCCCGCAGCGAGCCCCGAGCCCCCGCACAACCCAGCGCGGCTCCCACCTGCGCTCCGGCCGCCTCCCAGCTCCGCCGCCGCCTCACCGCGCTCCGGCCGCTGCCGCCGCTCCCGGGCCCGCACAGACGCTCCGCCAATGGCGACGCTGCCGAGCCACGGCCGCCCTCAGGCCGCCACCGGGGCCCTGCTCCACCCCGATCCCACCAATCAGCGCGCCAGAACCACGACTGACGGCACCGTCGCCCAATCGCAGCCGGGGGCGGGCTCTGCACACGGCACAGCCTCGCCCCGCGCTCTCAGGGCCCCCGGGGGTGCGTGAGGGCAGAGCCGGAGATGAGGAACAGCCGTGGAACGGGCCCGGGCCCGAGGGGATTGAGCTGAAAACACAAACAAACTTCTCCGCACCTCCCGCCGCGGCTTTCCCGGCACTGCGGCTTCTGTGGCTCCGTCTCCGCGGAAAGCCCTGGAGCCACACTTCTCCTACCCCTAATTAGGAGCATCAGTGCATCGCTTTGATTTCTCCCAAAAAGGGAAAACTACCCCAAACCCCTGTGGATGAGTGGGGGAGGGGAGAGATTTCTGACAGAAAACTAAAAACTCAGAGGAGGAAAATGAGATGTAAGTGAAGAGCCTTAAATCCAGCCTTCCCCCACGCCTCCCTCCTTCCAGCTGCACCTCCTACCCCGGCAGTGCCGGAGACAGGGAATGGGGCCGTGCTCACTTCATGCCCCGGGGCTTCTCCCTCTGCTCAGGGACAGGAGTCGTTCCCCTGCTACACCCTGGGCTCTCTCCCACCGGAGACTTCTCCAGGAACTTCTCCAAGCTGAGTCCATCCCACGGGGCACAGCCCCCCTCCAAGTGCTGCAGCGTGGGTCACTGTGCCCCGGGGTCAGTCCTGCCAGGACAGGCTGCTCCAGCGGGGCCCCTCTGGCCACGGGGGCACAGCCTCCTCTCAGGCATCCCCGTGCTCCAGCGTGGCTGCTCCGGGGGCTGCAGGGGGATCTCTGCATCCCCATGGATCTGCAGGGGGATCTCTGCATCCCCATGGATCTCTGCATCTGGCACCGCCGTTTTTGGAGGCACCAGGAATAGGCTGAGCTCTGCCTGAAGCTCTTCTCACAATCCCCACACCCTTCCCAGCACAGGGAGGGTTTTACCTCCTCACAGCTCCCCAGGCTGGGTTTGCAGCCCCTCCTCGTGTGGGATCTCTGGGGCTTTTCCTCCCTATTGGATTCCTGCGCCGTGGAGCTGTTCCAAATGGCCTCTTCCACGAGGTTCTGTGGCAGGGATTTGTTCTCCCTGGTCTCTGTCCGCAGCTCAGTGCCTGGGGGAGGAAGGACAAGGAGAGGAAGAGACAGGGAGAAGGGAAAAGGAAAAGGCAGGAAGAGAGGAAGGAACGAGAAGGAACAAGGGAGGAAGGAGATGGGAAAGGAACGTGGATGGATGAAGGACAGAATGAGGAGAAGAAGGAGGGTGGACAAGGAGAAGATGGGATTTGCCTCCATGCCAGAGGGAAGGGGAAGGAGATCCCCCCAGTCCATCCCTGGCAGGATGGCGTTGGCAGTGAGGCTGTCCTGCAGCGATGCTGGGCTGGGAGATGGAGCAGCAGGGAGGGGAAAGGGGCGGTGATTCCTCCTGCCCTGCCTGGCTGTCCCAGTCTGGAGCGTCCTGGCGCTGCCGAGGCCCTTGGAGCGTCCGGCACTCAGGAGCCCGGAGCTCACGGCTGCTTTATAAAGCTGACAAAGTCGGCAGGATGGGTCTGGGTATGATCTCAGCAAACTGGGTTTATTGGTACAGGAACAGGGGACAGAGCTGAACAGGGTCCAGGCACAAAGACAGGGTGCAAGCTGAGGGCACAGGGGGGTTTTATATGGGGTAGTGAAGGTGGAGCTGAGGGTCAGGGTCCAATGGACATGGGGGAAAATGGAGCAAAGGAGGGGTTAAGGGTCGGGACAGCTAATAGGGAAACAGGGGCAGAGGAATGCAGTAAACTGGGGCCAATGGAGGGACAGAGAGGGAGAACATTCTAGGGACTAAGCAAAGATGGGTAACAGGGGTTGAACTAGGGTAATTAGGCCAACGGGCCAATGGGGTAACATAACTTTCCAAAAATCAGCATGTACCAGCAAAGATCTATAGGAGAAGCAAGCTTGTCACCATAACCTTGAAATCTATTCTTCTTATTAGGGACCAGTCCTACACGGGTGGGAGATTGAGACTCCCATGGGCCTCCACACCAGTGCATCTTCCTTTTCCTCGCAGCCTCCTTCTCCTCCATCCAGACAAAGTTTAGGGTTGACCAATCCTGGCTTTGGGGGAAGAACAAGGGGTGAGCACCTTGGGTTTTGCGAGAAATGAGCCTCACTCTTTAGAATTTTTGAAAGTTTAATAAGGAATAATAAGGGACAAATCAGTAACAGCGCTGGGTGTTGGCAATGGCCAGAGGCAAACCGGTTAACCACAGCAACTCTTCTTGTCTAGTTTCTCCATTGTATTGTTCAAATACATATTCATAATGATTATACATATTCAAACATTTCCTTGAACTCATTTACATGTTCCAGCAATTCTTTAGGTTGGTTTGACCCCCAACTCACCTTTTTAGAGCACGTGCAGGAATCGTGGATTGCTGTTTTGAGGGTTGTGTGTCACTGCCTCACAAGGGCCCCTGTTCTGTGGTTTCAGCAGGTGACAGTTATTGACAGTGGAAGGGTCAGTGGCAGGGGCCTCATCACATCCCTTCCTTAAATGTTATCTGACCATGCAGAGGCTTTTAGCTATTTCCACAAGTACTTTAAATGAACATTAGCTCTTTCACAAATATCTCTGAATTGTTATTGTCAGTTAGTTACAAAAAAAAAGCATTAGTTATTATTTCACAACTACAGCTACTTCTACAAAAGTTAACATTATAATGCACAACACATGGCATCTACTTTAATATTTTGCAAAAGCCAAAACTATAATGTATGTTTTTCACACTGTCCTCAAACTGAAATGTCATCCATAAATGATGTTCTGAGGATATGAGCTACACACGGGCCAGGGCATTGGCCACAAAAAGCTGACAAATTATACTATAGCAAAAGCAGTGAAAAGTGATTACAAACAGTACTCTATCAAAATTGTTGTGATTAAGAATATTTTGCAGAAGTCAATACATAATAGCAAAAGGCAACACTACCTAGTTATTTATAACAAACCCAGGGCAGGTTTTTCCCTTGCATGGAGCACCTGGGCCTTCCCCGGGCCCCTTCTGCCCTCCTGCAGAGCCGGTGGCATTTTCCAGCACACACAGTTTGTAGCCAAGAGCCGGGTGCAGCCGAGAAGGCTCCAAGCGCCTCCTTCCAGGCTGACTCTGCAGGTGCCGAGGCTGCTCTGGGCTCTGCCAGGGCTCTGCTGGGGCTCAGCTCTGGGCCAGGCTGGGCCCGCCCTCCCCTCACATTGCTCCGGGCAGCTGAGTCACAGCGGGAGAGGGAAGGGACACGTCGAGGGAGTTGAGGTTTAAGAGCGTTTTTATTCATAAAACTTTCATAACAATCAGGCTGCTCTAACTACCACAACTAACTAGCAATGCTAACTACCCTAACTAACTGCCAGTGCTAACTACCATGACTAACTAGTTGTCCTAACTACTGTAACAAGAAGCTGTTCTCAAGTGCTTCATCTGCTCTGCTGCTCCCTCAGGTTCTTTGCTGCAGTGATCAGAGGGGTCAGGCTGGAGAGAGGCTTGGCTGATGATAAAAATGGGTGCTGTCCAAAGGATAAAAAATAAAGAAATGAACTGTTACTTTCCAGAGTCAAGTTCCTCACAGGCTCTGTTGCAACAGGACAAAGGGAAATGGTTTGAAAATCGAGGGAAGCAGGCTCAGATTAGATCTAAGGAAGAATTTTTTAACCAGGAGAGTGGGGAAACACTGACAGGAGGTGCCCAGAGATGTGGGAGGTGCCTCCTGCCTGGAAACATCCAAGCTCAGGTGAGGCAGGGCTCTGAGGCCCCTGAGCTGCCTGAAGATGTCCCTGCTCGCTGTGGGGCACCAGGTCCAGATGAGCTCGAAAGGAGCCTGCCAGGCCACAGCAGGCGAGGATTCTGCTCGCTCTGCGCGTGGAACGCAGCGAGACTGGAGACTATCGGAGGGGGCCCCACAAGAAAACCCCTCCCTGGCGCTGCTGCTTCCCCTGCAGCCCTTGGCTCTCACCTGCAGCAGCTCCTGGGCAGCCCAGCGCCGCTCCTCGTCCGGCTCCAGGCTGCACTCGAGGAAGTCCCGCAGCAGAGCCGACAGGCGCCGGGGCTCCTGCAGCTGCGGGGTCCCGTTCTGCCGGATCAGAGCGCGAGCCTGCAGGGAAAGCAAACTCAGCGCTCTGCCAGCTCCCTTCACACCCACACGGGCTCACATCCAACCCCGGGGCCTCAGCCCCAGCTCCAGGGCCACTTTCCTCCCTGCCAGAGATGCTGCTCAGAGCTCATTTTGCTATGCCAAGCAAAAAACCCAAACCCTGGGGCTGCCACAGCCACTGCAACATCCAAATGATCTCGCCTTGAGAGCCAGTTTCATTGGCTGGCTTTGTTAGTAGGAACCTCCATCAGAAATAGCCCATTTTGCTTCTCCAAATATGGACACCAGCTTTACAGGCCATTTTCCACAGTCACTGTGGTCTGCCTGTGTTATTTCAGAGGATTCTTCCATCAAGTGCATCTCTGCAGTGCCACTGACACTCAAGTAAATGCATTCCTGATGCCCCATCCCAGAAACTGCCAGGCAAGAAACAGGAGGTTTGTGATGCTGAAAGCTCAGGCTTGGTGACACAGAAAAAGTAGCTTGGACTAGGAAAGAATTACATTAGACTATGGGGATATTAAACCATCATCTTCAGGTTTTCGACAAGTTTCCCATTGAGAAGAATCAGGGGAGATCATCTTGCAAAACCTCTTTTAGAAACTCCTGCAGAAAACTTGTTGGGTTTGGGGCTGGGATTTGGGGATGGTGTGGGGTTTTCTTGCAAGATAACATTAGAGCTGATGCACTTGCTTCATATTTCCAGGTCATCCTCTCAGCTAGAAGAGCTGCAACAACGAAAAGCCCAAAGCAAATTGTTGCTGGAGACTGCAGAACATTCGTCTGTGTGGAGGCACAAGTCCTCTGGGAATTCCCTTCCCATGTGCAGAAACCTCCAGCTGCTGCTCCCAGTGCAGGGTCCCCCTGTGCTCGCAGCCTCTGCAGCCACTGGAGAATTTGCCTCTTACCATGGCCGCCGTTTCCCTGAAGTAAGGAGGTTCTCCTTCCACCATCTCGATGGTCACAATGCCAAAGGACCAGATGTCCACCTTGGGGCCATAAGGAGATCTGGTCACAACTTCTGGGGCCATCCAGTGAGCAGTGCCCACCATGGAGCTGCGCTGGTCCTGCTCAGGGCTGAGCTGAGCGCAGAGGCCAAAATCAGCTGAGGACAGAAACAAACCCTGTCAAAGGCAGCTGCAATGAGGAAACCAAGCACAGAGATTCCCCACGATCAGTCTGAGAGTGTAGTAGTGAAGTCAGCTGGAAAAGCCCTCAGGGCTGTAGCCAAGGAAAGATGGAACTGGGCCCTTCAAGAAACCCTCAGCTTTCCTGCAGTGGCTTTTACTGATTCCCTTGGAGCTTTAGATTCCCACTGCTGCCCCTCTGGAAGGGCCATGGCCAGAGCAAAGGCACTGCTGGCCCCCTGCTCCTCTCCTGAGCTCTCTGCAGGGGCAGCCGCTCTCAGCTGGCAGCAGGGGCCGGGCAGTGCCCCCAGCAGCCCTTGTGGGGCTCTGGCCCTCCCTGGGAAGCAGCCCCAGCCCCGCAGCCCGGGAGCGCCGTGCCTGGCCAGGAACACCCACCCAGCCTGACAGAGCCGTCCATGCCCAGGAGGATGTTGGAGCTCTTCAGATCCCTGTGGATCACCCGGTTGGAATGGAGGAAATCCAGGCCCTGCAGACACTGAGAGAGAACAAGAAACACGAGGGCAAAAACCAATGGCTGGAATATATCACACCAGAAAGGACAGCTCAGAATTCTGCCAGCAGCAGCTTTGCTGTGACAGGCCAGGAGTGTAGTGCACACAAGCTCCAGACAAAGGGCTCAAGGCAAAGCTGAGAACAGCAAATCAAATCCAAAGCAGACAGAGAGTACCACAACAGCAGGAGAGAGAACAAGAACAGAGTAGAAGTGCAGTGATGCTGGCAGGCCGTTCACTGCAGAGGCTCTTTCTTCTCCAGCTCATGAAAACAACTCAGAAACAAAGCCCTGAGCATGGAGCCACTCCTGTTCTCACGCTCTGTTTGGAAGGACCATCGTGTCCCAGCCATGGGAGTGACAAGCAGGATCCCTCACCTCCCGACTGACAGCTGCCATCTCTCCTTCAGCCATGCGCGTCTGTCTGACAACGTCCTGCAAAGTTCCTCCATCCATGTATTCCATCACCAGCCAGAGATCTCCATCCACAAGGAAGCTGGAAGAGGAAAGCAATGGCATGGAGATGAAAGTGCAGAGCTCAATTCCCCCATGGAAAAGCCTGGAGGGGAGTTTTGTTTCCAGGTCACTTGTCAGTGAGGACAGAATCAGATGGAGAGACATTCCTGCCAGGCTGCACAGCCCTTGGAATCTGCACAGTCTAAAGGGGAAGGAGACACCTGTGAGAAAGGAGAGGCCTTAGATGGCAAGCAGGTGAAAAATGCAGTTTAGCAACAGCCCAGATCAATGTGGAACCACAACCCTTGGCCCCAGCTGGTTCAGCTTCTGAACTCATCAGTTCCACCATTCCCTCCAGAACAAGGCAACACAACTGCCAGGGTTATCCAGGGGAGGAGGCCGTGCAGCACTTGGGACAAAAGCAGTCAGAAAACCTTTCAGAAAGTCCCTTCAGAAACATGCAAGGCCAGTGAAAAATGGGCAAATGAGGCATTTCTGGAAACAAGAACCCGATCTTCCTGGCATCTGTAGCAATGGAAAAGGGCTGGGAAGAAGAAGCCAAGGTAAATAATTTCTGCTGTGGTTTATCAGCACTTGCTGGGAGACACAGCAAACGGGGTCAACTTGAAGGAAAAACCAAAGCAAAGCAACAAAAGCACGTGGAGGGAGTGAACTGCCAGGCTGTTGGTTTGGGAAGATGTGGCTGGGTCAGGCATTTTCAAAACAGGCTACAGACTCCTGATGCCAGGAAAGGTTAACGCAGGGCCCGGGCTCGGGATCAGAGCTGAAGCACTCACCTGTCCAAAGAGTTGACAATGTTGGGGTTCTTCTTGTCCTTCAGGAGCAGGATCTCATTCACAGCTCGTTCCCTGTTCTGCCCTCTGAGACTCATTTTCTTGATGGCCACCTGAAGGGACATTGCAGCCTTGAACTGGAGGAGTCTGTGGCAGGAGGCCACAGCAAACACGGAGCGAGTCTTTGTGGAGCGACGGAGCCGGGCTGTGCCAAACTGCCTTGGGATGGGACACCAGAGCTCAGCAAGGGCCATTCCCACAGCCCATTGCTCTGCCAGCTGGGGGCTGCTTACAGGACACATGGCCAGAGACATTTGGCCTTGCAAGCTCTGCAGAAATGGTCCCTCAGCTGTCAGCCTCAAAGCTCTAACAACATTCTCTGCACCTACAGTCTTCTCAAATGGCCTCAACACTCCTACTATTATTATTCAAACCCATTTTGCAAGCAGGAGGTAATTCTGGTTCTGTGAAAACAAAGCAGAACAGCCAGGAACCCCTTAGCAATTCTATGGGATTCGGTCATGATTTCAGATGCAACTGCTCTGTTTGGGATTGCACAACAAAGCAGACACGCACACCCATTGCTCAGGTGATCCCTGTCACAGGCTGTCACTGACACCAGACCCAAACACAACTGCAGGCTTTAGGAGAGAGCTTTGCTCTGGACATCCATCTCCTCATTTCTCTCCCTCTCTCTCTGTGAACAGCTGAAGTAGGACTAAAACCCTAAATTGAGCCCAAGCAGGATCTCTCCCTAATTAGGCCTTGAGGTATCCTTTGAAAATGAAAGGCAGGATGGACATAATAGTGTTATAGTTTAGCTAAGAATAGCTAAATAATGTTCCTGTCTAAGGTTGGGATGAAGATAAATTTGGCCTCAGTCTCCAGCAGCTGATGCATTCACACTTTTAGATATGAAGGCCAAGCCAGCGTGTCCTGCTCTGACAGACACCGCTGCCCTCCTTGCATTCCTTTGGCGCTTCAGAAGGACCAAGTCTGTCCCAGCTGTGCTCTGCAGGCTGACACTGCTCTGCCTTCAGAGGAGCAGCCTGGGCAGGAAAGCTCTGCTGGCCCCCAAAGCTGCAGCCACAGCTCCCAGCAGAGGGGAAAGCCCTGGAGAGCTGCCAGACGTGCTGGGCGTGTTGGCACTGACCTCTCCTCCAGTGGCCCTGTCGAGTCCTTTATAAACGGTTCCAAAAGCCCTGGAGACAAAACAGCAGAGAAGAAAGAAGCAGCGCTTTAGGCCCTGGCAGGGAAAGCCAGCCCAGACAGGAGATCTCTGCTGCCTGCAGCGTTCACAAACACCTGGGTGCATCGACCCTTCCAACAACAGCACAGCAGCCACCAGCCCTCTGCCATGCAAGGTGTGCAGGAGAAAACTGAGACCCAACATGAAGGAATTGGGCTGGAGCAAATCCCAAATGTCCACCCTGAATTGCTTTAGTTCAAAACCTGAGGTGAGAAATGGGTGTCTAAAGAACTGGAAAAGAATGCATTTCATCCTTTTCCATTTCCTGCCTAAGACCTGCAGGTTCCACAAGGGCCCTGCCATCAGGCAGGTGATGCATTTTCCCCCAGAGTGCATCAGCCCTGTGTCTGTTACTGAATGGATGGGGTGTGCTACCTGTGCTAGAATAGAGCACTTATTAGTTCATCTCTGGTTTCTGTTTCTAAACCATTAGGTTGATAATCCTGACCAGTGGATATTTTTTGAAGGAAAATATTTGAAAGAAATCTTCTTGAGAACTGTTTTCTGACAGTCACCACATGGTGAGTTGCTCTTTTAGGCAATCCAGTTCCAGGGACAGAAGATCTTCCAGGTCCTGCTCCTTGCTGCAGGCAGGACACTGCCAGCCTCAGGGGCCTTTGACGGCGCCTTCTGACCACAGTTATCAATTCTGATCAGGACTGAGAGACAGCAGGATGGTAGCCCAGTGTCTGAAGGTGCTTGGAGCTCTCCTGACTTCTCACTTGATCCTGCACCAGCACAACACCCGGCCCTGCTTGTGCAGCAGCAGCTGCCGTGCACTTACCCTTGGCCAATCTGCTCCACTTCCAGGTATTTCTCGGCAGGCTCCTCCTCGCTCACGGTGTTCCCTGAAAGAAACCACGTGGAAGACGCTCCCTCCCAGAGTGAGACCCCGCCTTGCAGCAGAGCCAGAAGCAGCCCCACTCCCTGGGGCCGTGAGCCCCTTGGTGTCAGCTGGGGAAGGACAATAAATGGCTCGGTGACATTCAGCTGCAGAGCAACACTGGGTGCAGCTGATGCCCAGACACACACACAGCACCTGCTCGAGCACCCAGGAACAGAGCAGACGTACTCAGCTGCATCAGGCACCACTCCCCTCTCCCCTCTGGCTGCCCAGCTGTGCTGCTGTCAGAATGTTCAGCCCAGGATCCCACAGCGGAGGGAGGTTCATTGTCCTCTTCCCAAGCAGAGGGAGCTTCTCCATCCTCTTCCCAAAATTCTGCAGCTTCTCCATCCTCTTCCCAAAATGCTGCAGCTTCTCCATCCTCTTCCCAAAATGCTGGAGGTTCGCCATCCTCTTTCCAAGCCAGGGGATGTTCGCTGTCCACTTCCCATGCTGGGAGATGTTCACTCTCCTCTTCCCAAGCCACAGGATGTCCTCCATCCTCATCCCACACTGGGAGATGTCCATTGTCCTCATCCCACTCCGTGGGAGCTTGGCCACTCTGGTCCCACACCAGGGGACATCCACCGTCCTCGTCCCAGGCCGGGAGATGTCCCCTGTCCTTGTCCCACCCCGCGGGAGCCTCGCCGTTGCATTCCCACCCCGCGGGATGTTCGCCCTCGTCTCCCAGAGCAGCGGGAAGTTCACTGTCATCTCCCGGCACTGAGGGAAGTTCACCATCGTCCCCCAGAGCAGCGGGAAGCTCACTGCTGTCTTCTTCCTCTTGGGCCTCCTCTTTGGAAGCAGAGGGAGTCCCAGGAGGTGCTGGTGCTGCTTCTGTGCCCTGTGGACAGACGGCAGTGTGAGGGACAGGAAGTTCTATCTCAGTTATCACCTTATTTATCCTCAGCTGCACATCCAGCTGCACTACGCAGAAATGGGGTTTGGAGCTGTTCCAACTAACAATGGGCTACAGTCAACATTGCCACTTATTGTTGGGAATTCCATATTCCACCATGGCTAAAGCCAGCAAGCAATCCTCTGCCTGCAAAACCAGACCTGCAGCTCTTCAAAAGCTCTTCAGCAGAAAAGGAGAAAACTGATGGGAATTCCTTTGCTGCTGCTGCTGCTGCTGCAAAGACACTGACAGGAACTTTCCTTCAGCCTCCCAGGCTGGCCCTCGACTGCCACATGCCAAGCTCACAACTTGCTGCACAATTCCAAACACCAAAGGTTCCTTTCCCACTCACCGAAGGAGGAGCTGCTCGGAATCCAGACATGAGGTGCCCTGCAGTGGGAGAGGGAACATGAACCAGATGCTGTTAGGAGAAAAACTGCCAGTGCTGGGAAATGCCACGGAGCAAGGCAACCCCAAGAGAGCATTTTGCTTTCACAGCATCCCTCCAGGAGCCACAGTCCCTTCCCACAGCAAGCAAGAGAACAGCACAAAATACTGGGCTGGGTCAGTTCTTGGCTGGAGCAGCAAACGGAGGCAGTTTTCCAGGCTCAGATGGAACTGGCACAGACTCCCTGCTTGAGGGAACAGAACCCCCCAGGGCTCATTGCAGGTGCTGTGCACGCCCCGCTGGCTGCAGACACCCCCTTTTTCAGCTGCAGCTGCTGGCAGGAGCTCTCCCAAAGCAATGGTGTCTTCATGGCCATTTGGTTCCAAAGCCAACTCAGCTCCAGAGGAAGAACAGAAAGCACACAGCAAGCCCAAAGCCACAGATGCTGCACCGAGGGAAAACCTCAACTTACGTGCCAAGTGGGTTAAAAAATACCCCGAATAAGCCACAGAGTACAGAGTGCAAACTGCAGCAGCCACATGCTGGATCATTTTGGCTGTGCTGCACACGCCTGCAGCCTGTAGCCCTGCAAGCACAGAAGGACAGGGCTGGGCTGGCTGCTGAGAATGCCTCGGGCAGGAGGATCCTCCGGCAGCGAGTCCAGAGCCACTCTGGGCACTGAGGCCTCCGTGTCCCACAGCAACGGGAACACCACGGGGACGTGGCGCTGTTCCTGTGACATCCCAGCAGCAGCTCACGCAGAAACCGCCTGGAAGGTTCTCCTGTGTCACAAAGGAGCACAAAGAACCCTCCCAGGGCACAGCCCATGGGCCAAAGGATGCAAGAGGAACTCGGAAAATGCAGCAAACAAGGACACCCCATAGCCCAGCCTGAACACTGAGGAGAACAAGGACAGGACCAAAGCAAAGGAAACGTGACCTTTAGTCACTGATAGTTCTGACTAAAAGCAGCAAGCCTTGTTCCATCTGGGATCTTTGTTCTAGTCCTAAAAACAAGCAAGGTTCTCCACTCTAAATACACCGAAGGCAGGAACTGGGGAGGAGGTGGGATTAGGAAGGAGGAGGAGGAGGAGGGAGAGAGGAAAAGGGGGAGCAGGAAGAGGAGGAGCAGGAGCAGGAACAGGAGGAACAGGAGGTTCCAGTGCCCCCTGTGGCCGCAGCACCGAAGGCAGGAACTGGGGAGGAGGTGGGATTAGGAAGGAGGAGGAGGAGGAGGGAGAGAGGAAAAGGGGGAGCAGGAAGAGGAGGAGCAGGAGCAGGAACAGGAGGAACAGGAGGTTCCAGTGCCCCCTGTGGCCGCAGCCACGGGACCATCGCCCCCACCTCGTCTTGCAGCTCAGTGGGGAGGGGGAGCTCGTCCCGAATCTATCCAGGAGTCCCTGAGAGGGTTTTTAATGGGGGTATTTGGAACTTGTAGATTGTGGAATTGACCCCAAATATCATCTGGTGTCTCTGGGAGTTTTTTTTTTTTCCTCTGTGTATATAAGTTTGGATCTTGCAGGAGCCCAAAGCTGAGCCCCTTGGGGGATCTTTGGGGGCCCACTTGGCCATTGCCCAGTATGGGCAGGGGAGGACATTGGTCCTGGGGACCCCCGGGAGAGCAGAGGAGGGGAACCCCTGGGACCCCCAGAGTGGGGAGAGCAGAGAGGGGCAATCCCAGAGCTGGGGGACCCCGGCAGACCGGAAAGGGGGGGAGCCTGGAGAGGAGGGACCCCTGGGATCCCTGGATCTCAGAGTAGAGCATCAGGGGAGAAGGGCCCCCATAGACCCCCAAAAGTCCCTGGATCATCCCTGAGCAGGACGGCGGAGAATGGAGAACCCCTGGAACCATTGGACCCCCATGATCCCAAGGAAAGGAAACGTCCGGAACCCCAAATGTGGAGAGATCAGCAATAGGGAACTGCTGGGAGAGTTTTTTTGGGGCTGAATCTTGACATTGTGGGGATTTTCATGGACACAAGACTCCTGCTGACTTCTAGAGATGGACCTGGCCAGGAGGAGCCTCTACTCCAAGGAACGCCCACCTTGGTTTCCCCCAAACCAGGGTCTGTCATTCCCAAGCTGTGGCCAGATGGAGGAGGGGGAAAAGCCCCGGACATTCCGCACGAGGAGGGGCTGCAAACCCAGCCCAGGGAGCTGCAGGGAGGAAAGAGCCCCCCTGAGCCAGGAAGGCAGCCTGAGATCCAGCCAGAGCTCAGAGCTGGTGGAGAAGCCTCATGGCAAGGAGAAGCCCCACAAATGCTTGGAATGTGGGAAGGGTTTCAGCTACAGCTCCACCCTGATGGAACACCTGAACATCCACACTGGGGAGAGGCCCTGGGAGTGTGGGGAATGTGGGAAGAGCTTCAGTGGGACCTCCGACCTGAGCAAGCACCACAAGATCCACACTGGGGAATGGCCTTAGGAGTGCTTGGAATGTCAGAGGAGCTTCAGGTGGGATTCAGAGATCGTCACTCACCAGCACTTGCACACCAGGGAGAGCCCTGCGAGTGTCCCGAGTGTGGGAAGAGCTTCGTGCGCTGCTCCAGCTCCATCCCCCATGGGAGGATCTGTGCTGGATGATCCCCAGTGACCCCCGTTGGGCAGAGCCCTGGTGACCCCTGTTCTGGGTGATCCCCGTTGGGTAGGGGGAAGGTGCTGGAGAGATTTCTTTCCCTTCTCCTTGTGCTGCTGTGATTTGGTTGGTAATAAATTCCCTCCCTGTGCCCAGGCCGGGTCTGTTGTACCCGTGCAGGATTTGCTGAGGGATCTCTCCCGGTCCTTGTCCCCAGCCAGGAACCCTCGGTTCCATTTTCATGTCCCTGTGCGGCTGCGGGGGCAGGGACAGAGCGGCTCTGGGGGTGCCTGGCATCGGGCCAGCGTCACCGCTCGCCACGGGCACCGCTGAGATCCCGCGCCCCTGGGCACGCATTGCTGGGCTCACCTGAGCTCCCACCTGCCCAGCGCCCCAAGGTTCCCCCTCCCCAAAAAACCCCCAGCCCGGGGCTGCAGCGGCCCGGAAAGGCCTCAGCCAATGGCAACGCAGGCAGGAGGCGTTGCAGCCAATGAGAGCTCGGGACGTTGGATTGCGTCATCGGTTGCTGGGCACAACGCGCGACCGATCGCTGCCCAAAAGTGGCGGCAGCCAATGAGAGCGCGCGGCGCTGCCGAGCCCGCCCTGCTCCGGACTGGTGCTGCCAGCGCAGCGCGGCTGCTTTGGGGCTGCTGCTCCCTGCCCGGCCCTGGCCATGGGGCGAGGGGCGGCAGCTGGGGCCCTACTGGTGGCACTGGTGGTGCTGGGAGCCCCCCCGGCTGCGGGCGCGGAGCTCTCGGGTGAGCGGGGGGCGGGAGGCGCCGGGACAGGGGGGGAGAAGGGGAAAAAGGGAGCGAAGGGGGGAGCCCGGAATGGAGGGGGAGGAGGAGGGGACCCCCCCAAAGGGAGAGCGGGAGGGGCTGAGGGGTGGGGGGAGGGGAGGGACGGGTGGGAGAGGGTGGGGAAGGGGGGAAAAGGGGAGGAGGAACCCCAAAACTGAGCCCGAGGGGTTGTGGATTGGGCGATTTGTGGGAAAATGCGGAAATGGGACCCCAAAAGTGATTTGGGAGCGGCCGGAGGTGGGAGGGGAGAGGACGTGAAAGGGGAAATGGAGGAAGGGCGGCAAAGAGGAAGCGGCAGCGCGGGCAGGAGGGTCCCATGGCGGCCGTGGGGCACAGGGGGTGCGGAGTGGGGATCCGGGGTGGCCCCCGGAGCTCTGGGGTGCTGCTGGGGGGAATGGGGAGGCAAGCCCTTAGCTGTGCCCTGAACTCACAGGGGTGTTCCAGCACATGCATAAGTACGAATGTCAGTTCATTAACGGCACCGAAAAGGTGAGGTTCGTTGCGAGATACATCTACAACCGGGATCAGTTCCTGATATTCGACAGCGACGTCGGGGTGTACGTGGGGTTCACCCACTATGGGGAGAGGTGGGCCAGGGACAGAAACAGCGACCCGGAATGGATGCAGAAAACACGGACTGCGGTGGACTGGCTCTGTCGGCACAACTACGATATTTATACCAAGTTCACCACCGTGGAGCAGCGAGGTGATCGCGGGGCAGCGCGTCCCCTGGCGCCCTGCCCTGCCAATGACCCTGGAGCCTCAGAAACCTCCCTGGGAATCGCCCCTGGATCCCTCAGCCCTCCTTGGGCCCATCCCATGTCCTCCTGTCCCGCCCAGTCCATCCCAGTCCCTTCCAGTGTCCCCACGCGCGTCCATTTCAGCGACGCGTAACGGTGACGCTTTTCAGCCAATCAGGTCGCGTCTCTCTGGTGACTCATGGGTTGCCAGGCAGACCCGCAGCGCCGAGTGCCCTGCGCTGACTCGGCCTCCCAGTGCCGCGCACTTCATTACCAGTTCCTCCCAGTGCCACCAAAATCCCTCCCATTACCTCTCAGCCTCTCCCGGTCTTTCACAGTCCCATCCAGCCCCTCCAAGTCAATTGCCAGTCCATTCCAAGTTCAGTCCCAGTTCACTCCCAGACCTCCATTCTCTCTCCCAGTGCCCGTCCATCCCCTCCCACCTATCTCAGTGCCACCCCTGTCCCTCCCAGTCCATCTCAGTCCATTCTCAGGCCGTTCCCAGTCCCTCCCAGTCCACCTCCAGTCCCTCCCAATCCATTCCCAGCCTATTCCCAGTCACTCCCAGTCCCTCTCCAGCCCACCCCAGCCCTCCCCTCTCTCTCTCCCAGTGCCCCCCAGCTGATCCCAGTGTCCCCTCTCTCTCTCTCTCTCTCTCTCTCTCTCTCGCTGCTCCGTGATGGATTTCTCCCCTGCTGCCATCCAGGTGAGGTGGTTCCAGGGCCAGCAGGAGCTCTCGGAGCACGTGGTGGCCACCGACGTGGTCCCCAACGGGGACTGGACCTACCAGCTGCTGGTGCTGCTGGAAACGCCGCCCCGGCGCGGGCTCACCTACAGCTGCCAGGTGGAGCACGTCAGCCTGGAGCAGCCCCTGAGCCGGCACTGGGGTACGGGGGAGCCCCTGGGGGCGCTGGCAGAGCCACTGGGCTGTGCTGGGAGCCACTGGGAGGGAGCTGGAGAGAGCCGGGCTAGAACTGGGAGAGGGACTAGGGGCTAGGCAAGGGCTGGGAAGGGGTTTGGGGGATGCTGGGGAGGGTGGGATGGGGTTGGGGGGTCCTGGTGGGCACTGGGAGGGAGTTTGGGAGTGCTGGGTGTGACTGGGAGGGAGTTTGGGGGCGCTGGGTGTGACTGGGAGGGAGTTTGGGGACGCTGGGTGTGACTGGGAGGGATCGCAGTGAGCCCGGAGGCGCTGGAAGGAGATCGGCCATGGCAAAGCGGGGCTCGCCATGAGCTCGGTTGTGCTGGGCACAGACTGGGAGGGCTCTGGCTGAGTCCTGCTGGGGCTGCCAAGGGACTGCGAGAGGCTTTGGGGCTCCTGGGGCGGTGAGGGCAACTGGGAGGGGGCTGTGGGATCCTCAGAGGGACGGGAGGGGCTTTGGTGGCTCCTGGCCAGGACAAAAAGGGATCGGGGGGAGGTTTCAGGGGGTCCTGGCTGGGCTGGGGGCCACAGGGAGGGCGCTGGGAGGGGCTGGGGGTGTCCCTGAGGGGTTTTGGGGGTGCTGAGCCCTGCGGACCCCCCAGAGATGCCGCCGGACGCCGCCCGCAGCAAGATGCTGACGGGCATCGGGGGCTTCGTCTTGGGCTTCGTCTTCCTGGCGCTGGGGCTCGGCTTCTACGTGCGCAAGAAGGTCAGGGCGGGTGCCGGGGGTGGCGTCCCGGCCGTGGCGGAGCGTGTGCGCTCCCGCCGGGGCCCCCAGCCCGGTGTCACCCCCTTTTCTCTGCCCACAGAGCTCCTGAGCCGGCGGCGGCCGCAGCCCCTCCCCGTGGGCTCGGGCCCGGCCGGGACCCCCCGCTCCGTCCCCGCTCCGCTGATTTTTGGGGGGGTCCCGTGTCCCCCCCAGCCCCGCTGGCGCTCTGCCCCCGCCCAGTGCCTGCTCCCAGTGCTCCCAATAAAGCTTCCCAGTTGGCCCCGGGGCCGTTTATTGGGGGGCGATGGGGAGGGATTTGGGGGTCGGCGATGGGACGGATTTGGGCAAAGGGAGGGGGACAAAGGGTGGGGGCTGGGCCCGGAGGGAGGAGGAGGAGGAGGAGGAGGAGGAGGAGGAGGAGGAGGAGGAGGAGGAGGAGGAGGAGGAGGAGGAGGAAGAGCAGCAGCACCAGAACCCCGTGGTTTCCCCGCCCCCCTGGAGCTGCAGCCCCCCCCCCGGCTCCGTCATCATCGCCCCCTCCCCACATCCCGCAGTGAGCGTCAAGGGGGAGCTCAGCCCTTGTTAAGAATCTCTAAATAATATTAAAAAACAATTCAGTATTATTTTAAAATTTATACAACTTATTAAAATATAATGCAATGTTTTTTAAATTTAAATTTATGTATTTTTAAAATTTTAATAGTAGTTAATAATTGTCTTGACCCCTTGTTAATAAAGTTGTGTTTCTGAAGGGGAGCGGGTGTCATGGTTTGATGCTGGCACAATGCCTGTGCCCCCATGAAAATACATTGTCCCCAGTGTCTGCTGTGAGATGTGACCAGAAATACAGCAAAGCAGGCTCCAGCTTAGGAATAAAAGAAAAAAAAATTATTAACCTACAATATATAAAAGATACACATAGAACGCAGAATGAAAACCTTCCAAAACATTTCTCCTCCCTGTCGTGGTTTGAGAGGAAGTGAGTTTTTTTGGGATGCAGTGGTCAAACCAATAGGTGCTCAGATTTGAATATTGGCACCTGGTATGGCCACTGAGGACATGGATATGCCTCTGAGAACACGGGGGTTAAAAGCAGAGAATGCCCAGGGGAAGCTCTCTTGGTTCCCGTTGGTGAAAGGTTCAGAGCTGCCCTGCCCTGCTGCGGACTCGGTGCGGGAGGGGAAGCCATGCGGCCGGGTGAGGTGAGCCAGGCCTTGGACAGAGAGGGGAGGTGAAGGCCCCTGCAGGATGGCAGGGTGGAGGAGCACCGAGAGGGATCGGGCAGCAGCCCCAGAGAGAGAGGGAGAGAGAGAGAGAGACGGTGTCTGTGCCTGTGCCTGTGTTTGTGCCACCTTGAAATTGGATAGCACGGCCGGCGAGAAGGAGAAGGAGGGGGTGTGGCGAGAAGGTGCCGGGCAGGGCCAGCGTGGGAGGTCTGGACAGGCAGAGCCTGAGATTTTTAACCGTTTTCTTGGATGATGGAAACCTTGCAAATGCTGATCCTCCTGGAGTTAAATGAGGAGAGATACAGATGAAATGGGAGGAAAGGGGCCACGAGAGAAGTTGAGAAGAATATTGGGTGGGCGGAGGTGATGGAGTGGCCTTTGGCTGGACTTTTCTTGTATTGCCATGGACAGAACCATTTTTCCTGTGACACAGAGACTGCATTTAGGGGGAGCAATGGCTCAGAGCCAAGAGAGTGCAGTGATGTTATGTGAAGGAGCAGCGTGAACAGAGGCAGGTGAGGAGGGTGGTGGTGCCCTCGATCTTCAGTGAAGAAGAAGATCTCTGTTCTCGAGACCCCTTGGCCCCAGGGGGTGAATTTGGAGGGGACAGGTGTCCCAAAAGTGAGAGACTGTGCTTTTTTGGAACTGGGCAAAGCATCCTTAAAAGGGGAACCCCAGAAGCAGCTTTGGTCCATGTACAGTGGTGAGAGCACTGGACATGGAAGGAAGATGTCATGATGGCAAATGTTCTCTGGGCGGTGCCACGTATGACATGGAAACACACGAGGTTTCAACTGTGTTTTCTGGGGAAGCCTATGGTACAAGACGGACTCCTCTCCTCTTGATAAACTGAGAATTGATTATCTGAGGGGTGGTGATGGACTGAGAGTTGGTGATCTGAGGGGTGGTTACTGAATTGAGAGTCCAAGGTTTTGCCTTACTGTGATGTATTGGGAACTTGGTTGGGGGGAGGAGGAATGTTTGGAAGGTTTTCATCCTGAGTTCTGTGTGTTTCTTTTTATATATTCTAAGTTTATAAAAATTTTTTTCCTTCTATTCCTAAGCTGGAGCCTGCTTTGCTCTATTCCTGGTCACATCTCACAGTAGACACCAGGGAGAAGGTATTTTCATGGGGGCACTGGGATTGTGCCAGCATCAAACCGTGACAAAAATCCATCCCCCTTCCCCCATCAAAAAAGAGTATAATTGGGGTCCAGATGAACTGTGACTCTGAGATCTCCCCGACGTAACAGGCGGATCCTCAACTGTACTGGACCAAAGGAATTCGTCTCTACGTTTGGTAGCTCTATCCCCCTCTTTCTCTCTCTTTCTCCATCTTTTTCTCTCTCTTAATCCCTCTATTGCATTTTGCTGTGGTCATTCAATAAAGGTATATTTGTTTTGATTATTACTGCAAATCCCCAGTGCTGTGTCAGTTTTTTGCACCCTGAGATCAAACCCATGAACCATCATGACACCCGTTTGTAAGGACGGATCATGACATCCGGGTGCTGCCTGTCTGGCTGTGGCCAGCAGCTCGTGTCCAAACACAAGCAGGTGCCTTCTGGGCAAGGGAATGGACTGGCACGAGCAGCCATTTTCCCTGGTGAACCTGGGAGGAACCTGGGCAAGTGCAGAAGATTGGGATGACCCTGGCATGAGAGAACCTGTGGTGTGTCTCTGATGATGCTGCCAGCACTGCGAAGGAAGAGCCAAGACAAGTGCTGGAAGCAGACACATCCTGCCGATTTCTGCTCTTCCATGGACACGGAACACACTTGCTCCCCCAGCTCCAGAAGACTTGATGCAGGAACAAAAGCATTCCTGCAGGAACAACCAAAGGCCAAGGGGCGTTTCGCCACTTTCCCTTCCACACCGCACGCTTGGGCAAATTGCACAGACCAAGCAGTCTTTTCCCCCTCTTCCCCATTGGCCTGAAGACACTCTGCACCAAGAGAAAGCTCCTGGACAGCCGGCTATCCAACAACAGCAATTTAATGTTCCTCTGGGGGTGAAGGGAAAGGAAGTGCTGGCAGAGGAGAGGTGTTCCCCGCAGGCTCAGGTGGCCCCAGCAGACGCAGCCTCCCGGAGCAGTTCTGCACAGCGCCGCAGCAGGACACTCAGCCGCGGCCACACAGCAAAGGCCGCGAGTGCCAGAGGCGGCGCAGTTGGTCTCGCATCTTCTGGAGTCGGGAGGAGGGAACGCTCTGTAGAGCTAAAAGGATGTACAGAGCTTGAAGCGCCAGGCATGAGATGGCAGGGCTGGTGTCATCCGTCATGTCCTGAAGGGCTGCAGAGAGAGAAACAGAGACCCAGTCAGAGGCTGGATCTGCGGGGAGCTGGCGAGAGCCTCCAGGCTCGTGCATAGCACGCAGCTCCTGGCACGGCCTGGAGGAAGCAGGAGGCAAGAAGGACGAGCTGGCAGCTGCTGGCCAGGAATGTCCCCCAGGCGCCTGCAAGGTGTCTGTGCTGTGGGCACCTTGGGGCGCGCAGGGAGCGGAGCCGTGGGCGGGCGGGCCAGGGAACGCAGGTGCCAGCGGCAGCCCCCGGCGAGAGCCCGCGGGCCGCACTCACCCCTGCAGATGATGCGGAAGTGCGGCTGCTGCCCTGTCAAGAAGCGCCCGGCCATCCCTGGGGAACACAGAACATGTCCTGCCTTCAGAGCCACAGCTGCCGCCCACGGGCGCTGCCAGCCCCGAGGCCACACGCCCTGCTGGCCCGGCAGGGCTCAGCCCGGGCCCCTGGCGCACGCTGCCGCCCCAGGCCACGGCTGCCAGAGGGCGGCAGCAGCAATGCCGAGCCCAGCCGGGGCTGCACATGCCCGCGCCCGGATCCTGCTGCCGGGGCAGCAGGCGGGGCTGGGGCCGAGCTGCGGCGGGCCGGGCCGGGGAGGGAGCCGGGCTTGGCGCTCACCCATGAACCTGACGGCCGCCTCTCGCAGGGGCTCCTGTGCGCTCCGCACGTAGGGCAGGGCCAGGCGCAGCTGCTCGGCCGCTCGGCTCCTGTCCTCTGCCAGCTGCAGAGAGCGGCGGGGCACGGAGGGAAAGGGTTGATGCGGGCCCTGCCCCTGGGCCGGGCGCTGCCTACGGCCGCCACTGCTCCCCCTGCCCACAGAGCCCTGAGGCCCGGCCAGCAGCCGCAGGCGCCGGGCTCGGCACGGGGCGGAGGGCCCGGCGAGCCGCGGTGCCGCCCCGCAGCAGAGCCCGGCTGGCTCGGGCCTCCATCGGCACCGGCCTTGGGGCCACAGGAGCCTGGAGAAGAGCCCGCACGGCCCAGGCAAGGGAGCGGCGTGTGGGGCGCAGGCTGGTGCCCCTGCCTGCGGCACTGGGCAGGGGCCACAGCTGCCAGCCCCACAGACCGGGCGCCGCGGGCAGGCGGCTTCTGCAGGGATTGGGCTGGGCATTCCAGGCTGTCCTTACCAAACACTCGGCAAATCTCCACATCTGATCCGTCTGCAGCAGCTGCTTGAGATCCTTCCTCTTCAGGAAGCTTACTGCAGAAAGCAGCGTTTCCCGAGAGGCCTGCAGAGCAGCAGAGACCCAGAGATGGCACTGCAGCCCAGGGCACCGGACCCGCATCTCTGTGCCAGGGCCGGGAGGAGGCTGGAGCCCGTCAGGTGCCAGGGGCTGGGGAGACAGCTGAGCTCCCTCCATGGGGACACCCAGGAGGCCTCACCTGTGCCACACGCCCGTTCTCATCGTGGCAGTGGAAGAAGAGTGGGAGCAGGCTCTGGCTCACGTGCTTCTTCAGGGCCTTTTCTCCCTTTGCCACTACCAAGGTGATCACGTCTTGGAAGAGGCGAATGGAGAGCAGCTGCACAAGGCTGTTGTCCTGTTGAAAAGGAAGCCAAAGCCCTCCACATCAGCTGCTCCAGGCCTCCCTGTGCCCAGGCCCAAGGCAGCACCCAAGTGCCCGTGGCTGGGGGCACAGAGCCTCACATTGTCAAAGAGGTGCCAGAGCGCCTCAGCCAGCTGCAGGGCAATGGGGCTGGCTATTGCCAGGTCTTTCTGCAGCAGCAGGAGGCTGAGCACAATGAGGGTCTTCTCCACGATGTCTTCATCCCTATCCCACAGTAGCTTCCCAAGGCTTTCAGTCAGGCTGTACATGCTTGGATCCTGTGTGCAAAACAAGGCTGGGCAACCCCACGCTACTGCTGCTCCTGCTGCTGCTGCAGGGCTCAGAGGCCCAAGGCCTGTCCCAAAGCACTCAGGCAGCTGAACAGCGACCCTGGAGAGCTGGGAGCAGCTGCCACAGCTGCCAAAGCCCAGCTAAGCCCAAGGGGCTGCTTGCCCCAGCCCCACGCTGCCAGCACAGCTTCAGCTGCTGCCTCCTTCTCACCATCGAGGTGAGCACCACGAGGCCTCGCAGCGCCACGCCACGCATCTGCCTGGACTCGCTCTGCAGGTGCCTTGTCAAGATCTCCAGGACTTTTTTACCGCATTCGCTCAAGTCCAGGCAATCCAGGACCTGAAAGGCACAGAGCAGGCACAGAGCAGGCACAGAGGTGCCCAGCTGGCAGGAGCTCAGAAGTGCACAGGGCTGAGCCAAGGCAGCAGCACAGGGCACGGGCAGCATCCCAGGCAGCTGCGGCTACGAGAGGGCAGAGGCCTGGGAGGCAGCTCAGCCAGGCAGCGCTGGCCATGGGGCTCACCTCCACCAGGAAGGCCAGGGCGGGCAGCTCCCAGTCTGAAATGCCTTGGCTGAGCAGGTCAAAGAGGCAGGATGCCATGCCGCAACACCAGATGATGGAGACACGGCGCATCTCCCTGGCAGGGAGAAAAAGGCACCATTGCTCCTGGGCTGGGCGGGCAAACCTCTCCCAGGGCTGACTGGCAGAGCTCTGGTCTGCTCCCGAGCATCCCGAGGGCGCTTTGGGAGGCGGCTGTTCCCGGGCAGCCTCCTGTGCCGGCCTTTTCCAGTCTGCTCATGCCTCCCTTGGTGACAAGGCCCGGCTGCCCATGAGCACGGGGACTGTGTGGGGCGTTGCAGGCACAAAGGAGAGGAGCGGTGGGGAGAACGAGGTCTCACCTGGCCAGCAGACGCACTGCACAGTGGTGGGTGTCGGCACAGAGCAGCGTGTCCCAGGCACGCTTGCGTTCCATGGACAGCACCACGTGCTCATAGCGCATTTGGCAGAGCAGGGCCTTCAGGGTCTGCAGCGCAAAGCTGTGTGCAGAGCAAAGCCCAGGTCACGCTGGGAGCCCTGGCTCCTACCCTGGGGGCGTGGGAGGGATGGGGAGACTGGGAGGACTGGCATGGAGCACCTGTTGGGGTTGGCGGCGAGGCCGTGTTGCTCCTGGCATCCCTGCCAGAAGGTCTCAACCTCTTCTGGCATATCCTGCATGCAGATGTAAGCTTGGAAGAGCAGACGCAGAAAGAGATTGGAGAAATACTCCAGCACGACAGGCGAGCGCCAGGCCAGATTAAAGATTCTCCACAGGGCCACGGTTGCCTGCAAGAAATAAAACAGCCAGAGACAAGGCTCAGTGCCAAGACATCCACATGGCAGGGCCTGAGCATGTGGGGGAGAGGCTGGGGGAGACACGGGGGGACCAGCGGGCCTGGTGCCCCTGAACCCCTCCCCTAAGCAGGATTCAGCCCAGTGCCTGAGGCAGGGGGATGCAGCTGGGGGGAGGACAGAGAGCTGGCTGCTGGAGAGGCGGCCTGGGGGCTGGCAAAGGCCGGCACCAGAAACTCACAGCCAGGGCAAAGACTCCTGCGTTGTCCCCATCGGAGGTGTACACGCTGTGCACTGGCCAGGCGCTCAGCACATCGAGGAGTAGCCACAGCGCCGGCTCCGCAGTCCTGCTCGAGGACATGATGGTTCCCCACATGGTGGCGGCAGCTCTGTGGGGTCAGAGCTCTGTGTCAGGGCGGGCTCGGCCACAGCACCGTGGCCTGGGCAGCTGCAGGGCCCCGCGCTGGCCCTCAGCCCTGCCTCTGCCCACTGCCCCTGGCCGGCAGCGGCCAGCCAGCCCACGTGGGTACAGGCCCCGAGGGGCAGGGAGGGAGCGTGGCACCAGGCTCAGGAGCTGACATGGCAGCCCTGGAAAACCGAGGAGCCAGAGGATCCTGGAACTGCCCGCCTGTCTGGCAGTCAGCAGGGACAGGCTCTACAGGGTGATGGGCCGGTGAACCCGAAGCCCTCAAGGCACGTGGGGCTGCCCCACCTGTCACACGATGGGGCCCAGCGCAAGAGGGTGATCAGCACGTCAGAGGGGTATTCCTCGGTCAGCTCCAGAAGGGCCTTGTCCAGCCTGTGCCCAGCAGACTCATTGGCCGTGAGCCACTGGTGGATGGACCTCACCATGGCGGGCACCTGCAGAGGGCACAGGGAGACTTGGAGAGCTGCCAGAGCAGCAACTCCCCCTGAGAAGTGCTTCCCTTCCAACCGCATTGGGCCGGGCCTCAAAGGCCCAGGGAGCCCAGCAGAGCCGGCTCGAGGCGCCGCACCACTGCTGGGGCCATTGAGCCCTTGCCCCAGGCTGCTTACTTGCACTGGATTGGAGACACCCTTCTCCACAAGCAAATCCAGCATGGCAGCATCGATCTCGGCATCGAGGAACGGAAGGTTGGCCAAGACGCCCATGCCCGCACCGGCGGTCTCTTCCTGCCAAAGGCACGTGATGAATTCACAGAGGGTCCGCAGGAGAAGGACAGCAAGAGAGGGAGAATCCATGGAGCGCTCCAAGCCTGGTCCTTGGCTGAGCAGTGCCAGCAGGCCCAGCCCAGGTGGGGATGGCCGCAGGTACCTGTGCTGTTCTGCCCAAGCGGCCACGGGCGGCTTCCTGTTCTTGTGTCCGGTCCTGGGCTGCATCTGGCAAAGAGCGAGCGCAGCCAGAGCTGAGGGGCTGCGGGAGAGGCCGGAGAACACAGCCCAGCCCTGCGCTGCCCAGGCAGGGAGAGCCTTGGGATGCCCCGGGGGATGGAGCGCGGCTGCCAGGTACTCCAGCCCAGCTTCTGTCCTATCCATGGATATGTCCACAGGGATGGGATGGGATGGGATGGGATGGGATGGGATGGGATGGGATGGGATGGGATGGGATGGGATGGGATGGGGCCAGGCTGGCTACAGGCACCAGCCCTGTGGCCCAGCTCTGACACTCACGCTCCTGCAGCAGCTGGAACAGTTCCTCAGGCTGCTGTGCTGAGGCAGCTCCAGCCTCTTCCTCCTCCACCCAGGCCAGCTTGGGCACGCTGGGGGGTCTCTGCTCCATGTCACTCTTTGCAGTTATGAGTGCTTGCTGAAGCAGAGAGGCCTCGGAAGAGCTGAAGATGAGCAAGTGCTGCAGCTGTGCCTTGAAGGCACCTGCAACAGAAGAGCCTCGGGAAGGCAACAGGACAGGAACTCCTGCAGTCTGTCCTCAAGGGCAGCAGCAAGAGAGAAGTCTCAAAAGGGAAATAGGAGTGCAAGTCCCGCAGTCTGTCCTCGAGGGCACCGGCCGCAGGGATGGCAGACGCTTGGGAAATGCTCCACGTCACCGAGTCCCGCAGCCTGGCCTCGAGGTCACCTGCACAGGGAACGCCTGGGAAAAGCTCCGGGTCAGCAAGGAACGAGTTGGCTGTGTGGGGGCTCCTCACAGCACTGCTCTGTCCTGTCCTGTCCCGTCGCGTGCACCCAGCACTGTGGCGTGGCCGTGGCACCACCAGCACCTTTGTCACGACGTGTCACAAAGGGTCACACTCTCACATTCTGTCCCTTTCCATCCCACGGTGACCACGGTGCACTGTGTCACAGAGAGCCCCAGGACACACCTCCACGTGCCCTGGGGACACCCCCACGCCACCCAAACTGCCCCAGCTTGCAGGCAAGACCTTGCCCCAAGTGTTGAAGACACAGCCCAGCAGGAACTTTAGCCACAGCCCAAACAAGAAGCAGCTGCTCCTCTGCTCTGCCTGCTCAGGGCAGCAGAATGAGCCCCCATGGCTGCCACTGCAGCTGAGCAGGAAGGGCACCGGGGCCTTCCACAGGCCCTGCCACGGCCTCTTTGGGACCAGTCCCGGTGCTGGGTGGCCGGCACAGTCGCAGGGGCGTGACACAGACACGGGACGTGTGGCTGTCTTGGTTTGGAAAGACAGGAGTCTGCTAAGGAAGGCAGGAGCCTCCCCTGAAATGGAGAATGTAAACCCTCCCCACCCTTCCTGACTGCTATAAACTTTAAATTTAGGGGCTCTCAGGCAAAAATATGGGAGCAGGAAATAACAGTTCTTTAATAGGGAAGGAAAAAAATAAAAGGATTAAATAAAGAATGCAGTACACTAGAACAACACGGACAGAGTCAGAACCCAACCTGACACCCTGTGGGTAAAGGTGTGGTAGCAGTGCAATTGGAAATGTGGCTGCAGCCCTCCTGCAGTGTCAGGGGTGATTCTGTTGGAGCAGGGGGGGTCCTGTAGAGAAGGATGTGTTCTTCCTCCGAGGATCCAGTGGAAGATGAGGCAGCTGCTGTTCCTCTGGGGAATCCAGTGGAGAAAGCCGCGCTGGTGTCTCAAAAACCTCTGGATTATATCTGGGTAGCAATGCTTGGCTCCTCCCTCTGGGCGGAGCATCTCCCAATGGGATGTTATAGTTCTTATCAGTCATGCAGTGACATTCAATAGTCTGTTATCAACAGATGTCCCCTCCCCAGGGAGGTGTGAATGTGGCACTCAAAGAGAGAGATAAGGCAAACTGCCCGCTTGACAAAGATAATCTGCCATACAGATGGTCATGGAAAACATCTTGCATTGCAATCTGGAACAGCATCTATAACAAACTCCCCTCTTATTCTTTATAAAACATTTAGCTTGAGCAATGTTTCTTATGCTTTGGACTACACTGATAATTAGCTGAATAAAACAAGGAATCAAACAAGGAAGAAATATCCAAACAGCTGTAACACATAAAAGGAAGAAGCCTAATTTCTTCCACCATTCTATACATGATCTCACCAGCTAGTTTTTTTAACATTGGTTCCCAATTTTGGATCAGTGTGTGGGTTTTTTTTCATTGTGGTCATCTATTTTAATATATCTACACCTGATATATTAAATTTTTCACAAACACTCCCTTCTTTGGCCAATAGATAGTCTAAAGCCAATCTATTCTGATATATTATGGGTTTTGTTTGGCTTTGTTGACTTGATATTAATTCTAATCCCCATCTGGTTATGTTTGTTATTATCTCTACAACTGTTTGGAGTCTTATAATATGATTCAGCTTATTAATTGGGGCTGATACAGAGTCAGATTGCTGTGCTGGTTTTACCTTTTTGTTTACTGATTCTTCTTTTACCAAATCTTGGAATCTACCCTTAAAGGCAAATGTGAAACAAATCCATCTCTCCCCTTTTGGACATTCACTTCCCAATATCTTCTCACGTTTTCCTAAGTTTCTAGCAATGCAATATTTTCCTGTTTTGCCTACAGGTACTTAATTTGGATGGGTCATAGCAGTGACTGCTGACATGGGTGTGTGTAATAAAAGAGGAACTTTGATTTCTTTCCCTGTAATGCTTTTGATAGCATTTGTGACACAATTTTGCTGGTATCCCTAAAGGGAAAAGACAGAAAATGAGTGACAGAAAAAGGAATAACAGAGGTCTGGTATGGCTTATACCCCCACCTGCCATGCCTATGGGGTTGCTGCCCATAGCAGGTGTATTTGATCTTCTCAGTGGCGAGTACAGCGGCCAATCCAGTCTTGCCCTCTTCTCTTTGTCACTCCCTTTTTGCTAATTTCCAGGCAAATCATTTTTGACACTCTGTAATTGTAGTTTCCCACTGTTCCTCAGGTATCTCCTGCTCAACAGGCACTAATAACTCCCATCCACAAAACAAAGTTATTATTTCAGTTGTTTTGAGTTCTATCTGGATAGGGGACAGATTTGGTGCTCGACACTTCCTGCAACATGAGCATCGATTGTGGAAACTGCAATACCAATTTTTCCCACAATTTAAACATTTACATTTAACCCAGCATTATAACCCAGCATATCTGATATTAGGATGAAGCAAACAGGGTATATGGTATGGCCCTGATGGAAGTTGTAATTCCTCCTCCTCTTTGTAGAAGTCACAGGCTAAGGCCAGAACATGAGAATTCTCTGACCGAAATAGTCCTGATGCTCCTGTTTGGAGTGGAAGTATTCCTCCCCAAATTGGATATCTGACATGTCTCGGAACTTGTCCAGATGGCACTTGAAACTACTGATATAAACCTGGCCTTGTTTCTCAATTAGCTGTGATTCTTTGTACATTCCTTGCATCATTTGGGTCGTTGCAGTTCATTACCACCCAGTCCCAATTTAGGAGCCAATTTGGTATCACCCGGTTTAAATGTGCTAGTCCACTCCTCAGGATCCTTCACAGCTCCTTTGATTCTGCTGGCCTGGATCCACTCTCTTTTCCCTTGGCTTGGATTGCTGCCTCATTTGTCAGCAGTACCTGAAAAGGACTTCTCAATAGCACAGGACAGTGACTGGAGGAAAGGCAACTCTACATCAGGATTTGCCATTAGCATTCTTCAAAACTTCCTGGGTTTAGCAACAAGTTGGTTTTTTTGGCCACAGCTGCTTGTTCTTCTTGTACCCAGCTGAGTCTTGAGCTGCGCTAGGTTGTTCAGCTCTTGGGATCACGTAAAGGACAGTTCTCCTAGAGAAAAAGGGACTTGCCATGCTTAGGATGCTTCCCTTTCTTTCTAAGGCAGGAAGCCTTAACAGCACTGAAGGGAAAACTCAGAGGCAAATTCCTCTTCTTGTGAGCCACAATTAGGTAAACAAAAAAACCACTCAAAACCAAAGAAAACCAAACCAAACCAAACAACCAAAAACATAAAAAAAAGAGAGCCAGGCCAGTCTTAACATCTATTGCCTTTTATCGTCTGAGCATTATTTGGCTGTTCAGCCTTCACAGATCCATTCTTCTAACACCTTCTCAGAACAAACCCCTCCGCCCCATCCTATCAGCAAAAAAAGAAGAAAGAATAAAAGAATCTTGCTTTAAGAGAACAAAAATAACTTGGTGAGCTTTTGAGAATTAGCGAGAGATCAAGGCTATCTCTGCTTTGGTCTTATCGCTTATTCTCATGCCACCCCCTCTTCTCTCTCTCTTCACTCACAGCAGGGCCCCTGTGGGGACCTTGGGGATGTGCCTCGCCCCCCTTTCGCCCCTTTTCTCTCTCTCTCTTCACCCACCTACTGGGGCTGAGGCTGCCGCCCTGCACTGGGACCCCAGCAGGCTGGGAGCCACCCCCGGGCAGCTCCGTCCCTGCGGCAGCCGCGCTCCTCAGCAGCAAACTGTGCAAGCCGTGCCCAGCGCCGCTGCCGGGCTGCTGAGCGTGTGCAGCAACCCCGCGCCCTCCGAGACCCCGGCACCACCAAGCAGCTGCCGAGCCCCAGCGGCGCCCACACAAACCCGCGCCCCGCGCCGCCTCCACCGGGGGGCAAACGCTGGAAGTTGTCACGCGGGGCCGCCCCCATGGATCAGCCCCTGCCGCAGCCCCGAGACTCTGCCGCCCGCACAAGAGCGGTCAAACACCCACAGCCTCAACAACCCTCACCCTGGCTGCCCAGGGATTCTTTTTCTCTAATAAGCATTTGGATGAACCATCAACATATATCTTTTCCCCCTCTAGGAGGGCTTGTTCTGCTACATCCTCCTGAACTTCAGTTTGGTATTGCACAATTTCTGAACAATCATGTGTTAAGGTACCTTTTTGTTTGCCAAAAAAATTGAGGTGGATTCAAACTTTTTTTTACTTCTAGTGTTAAATTATCATTATTTCACATTTTTACATCTTAGAGTCTACTAACCATTTTTCCCCCAGCTTTTTATTTTCCTTTTTGATTTTAACACATTTTGGACTGCATCAGGTGTACACACCACTACTTTATTTCTAAGACTTTGTCCACAGCCTTTTCTTCTTCTGGCATAACCTCTATTCCCAGCTGGATTTGTAAGTCTTTTCCCAAGAAGTTGACACCTGCTCCAGGAACTAAGAAGACATCTCCTATCCCCATTCTGGCTTCCCCTTTAATTACGACATTTTTAATGACAGAGATTTTAAACCTTTCTCATCTTCCCCCAGCCATTTCCACCGTGACACCATCTACATCACATCCTCCTGGAACATCTACTACATAAGTTCTCTCTGCATCAGTATGAACTATAAATTCTAATACTTCCTCTTGGGGGCCTACTTTTAAAGTTATCAAAGGCTCCTGACAGCACCCATCCCTCAGAAAACAGGGTCACATTCATATTTTCTGAAAAATCCCTTTACCCAGGATTTTTCTCCTAAGAAGCTGAGAAGCCTCAGAGAAAAAAAAAAAAGAAAACAATATTATCTCATTTGCTTCTCCTGTGTTTTGCTGCTTTGGAATGTGTTCGGAGATTGTTTATTCAAGAGGTGATTGTTTCATTAGTTTCTACTGTAAATTATTTTGTCTTATTAGCCAATCAGAGTCAAGCTGTGTTGGGGCTCTGCAAAAGTCACAAGTTTTTCATTATTATCTTGTTAATCTTCTGTAAGTATCCTTTCTGTATTCTTTAATATAATATAGTTCAGTATTCTTTAATATAATATAATACCTTAAAATAATAAATTAACCTTCTGAAAACATAAGGTCAAATACATCATTCCTTTCTTCCTTTGTCAGGCATCCCGCAAATACAATAAAACAGAGCCCAATGTTCCTCCCACTCCCTCACCGGGCACACCCCCTGAGCCATCCCCAGGCCTCCTCCTGAGTGAGGGTGGCCTCCCCCCTGCAGCAGAAACAGCACCCCCAGTCCTCTCCCGGACCCTGACCACGCCGGGCTCTGTCTCCTTCCTGAACCTCCCCCATGGATACAGAGGGAGCTGAAATCACCGAGGGAACAGAGACCAGGCTGAAAGTTGGCTGTAGAGCCAGATCCAAAAGGGGACAGAGGGAGGAGCAGAATTCAACAGTGTGGCTGGAATCAAGGAAGAAACAGGGGTAGGTGCAGGAGCAGTCAGCTGGGGAGGAGCCACAGCAGGGACGGGAGTGATCATGGCCGGTGTGGGTGAGGAGGGCTGGAGCTCTTGGCTCAGACAGAGAAGCTGGTATGGGTAGGGAGACTGGAGCTTCTGGCATGAGCAGAGAAACTGGAGACAGGGAGAGACAGTATTTCCAGAGGGTCCCTGCTCTCTTCTCTGGTTCCTTATCTCATTTCCCCAGGACCCCACCCACTCGTCCCTGCTGCAATCCATTCCCCTGACAGCTTGAACATTCCTCACAGCATGAAAAAACCCTTCCTTTCCAATACTGTCCCACACAATCCACCTTCCTGCAGAAAATAAAGGTAAGCAATCTATATTACATGTACTTTGATTCATCCATACTCACTCACTGTATTTATTTAAAACTTCTCACTCATTCCCACTCACAACAGGACAACACAAAAATACAAGGTACCTTTGTTCTCAAGTCCCTTGTTAATATCCACCCACGGGTTTTATAAAATCTCAAAATGTTCCTGGCCAACCCCGGATTTTCTTGGGTATCCCTCAATCCAGCTGTGTTGTTGAACCCTGGGTGCTCTTGGGCATCTTTATCCCTCAATCCAGCAAAATTTTAGGGGACCCCTCCACTTTTTATCCCACTTTCCCAGTGGATTGCACCAGGAAAACCCTCACCTTCCTCTCTCCAAGGGGTCCCACCCCTTCCCTGAGACCCAGTTCCAGTTACCCCCGGGGGATTCTCTCACTCCTTTTGTCTTTCGCTTTGTCTCTTTAGTGGCCGTTTTTCTTATGAAAGAATGGAATTGCAGCATGGGAGACTCATCACTCACTTTGCAGGTCTGGGATAACCAGCCCACCTCTCATTCATACACACATTCATCCCGCTGTACCTGCCCACCCCACACCCCCCAAAGAGTACTTACAATCCTCTTTTTCTTCTTTGAGTCTTCATGCACAACAATTTTGGGGCTACCATGGTTTTAGGGAAGAGCCTTTTCTCTTTGCTTTTTGTGTCTCCTTTTGTCCATGGGGTTTCAACCTGCAACCGCTGATCTCACCAGAAGAAGCAAGAGGGTCTGCATGTGTTTCCACAGATACTGGAGTACGATGGGTACCTGCGAGGTGTGTCCACCCTGATTTGTGACACCAAAACCAGCATGTGGCCAACAGGCAGCCTCCAAATGATGATCAAGATGACAACCATCGATCATACGGTCCCTCCATGAGTGGGGAATGAACATTCCATCTCTCTTTGCTTCTGGAAAAGGACTGTTGACAGGCTAAGACTGTCAGTTCTTTGAACAAATTAATGATAAGTTGTTATTATATTAGACTTAGTATTGAGAATGTATTAGAATAAGTAAATGATTTTAGGATTGATAGTGCATTTCTTGTAAGAGGGAATCACAAGATCTGATCTCTCTGACCATTTTAAATTGGCATCTGATTGAGGTTCTGACTGATTACTAGCAACTGCTAGAGGAACCTGTGGAGCTGTGTTTGTTCTCCTTCCTGCAAGGGGCCCCGCAGAGGATTGCAAACACCACCTCCTCCTTTAAACAAAAAGGGGGACCTGTGAATATGACAGCCTGGTCAGAGAGTGAGAAAACCAGGTAAGTTTTCTCAGGGCTGACTTGTGAGACTTTTAGGGAGTTGTAGAGAAACAATGACAGCTTGTTATTATAAAAAACCTGCAGGTCGTGTTTTCCTACTTACTGTTTTCCTGTTTTTCTCAAAGATTGTTTATAAGAGAGTTGTTTTTGTTAATTAGGTGAAATGTATTTGAACAGTCTATAAAAAGTGAGAATTTGTGTATTAAAGCTGCACTGTGCAAACCAGCCTTCCTGTGAATCTGTGCCATTTCTTACTCAAGAGCGACACAATTCATTCTATAAACAGCTAGAGAATGTTTCTGGATCATCAGCCCTTGTTCTTGTTGGCGATTTCAAGCTGCTGGACATTTTCTGGGAACTCAATACAGCTGAAAAAAGGCAGTCCAGGAAATCTTTAGTTTCTGGAGGACAACTTTTTGTCTCATTCCACCAGGGGAGGGACTATGTTAGCTCTGTTATTTGCAAATAGAGATGGGCTGGTGGGAGATGTGGTGGTTGGAGGCTGCTTGGGGCAGAGTGATCATGAAATTATGAAATTTTCAATATTTGGTGAAGTCAAGTGGAACATTAATAAGACTTTTACACTGGACATTCAGAGGGCAGACTTTGGCCTATTCAGGAGAGTTATTCAGAGGGTTCCTTCAAAAGTAGTCCTTAAAAACAAAGGAGTTCAGGAAGGGTGGGAGTGCTTGAAAATGGAGGTCTTGAGGGCACAGGAACAGACACAGACACAGTCCCTGTGTGCCGAAAGATGAGTCAATAGGCAAATGTCCAGCCTGGATGGGCAAGGAGGTTTTGGAGGAATTCAGGTTAAAAAAAAGGATGTATTCTCTTTGGAAGGAGGGTCAGGTCTCTCAGGAAGTGTTTAAGAGGGCTGCTAAATAAATTAGGGAGGCTAAAGCTCAGTTTGAACTTAAAATAGCGACTTTTGTAAAGGAAACGTCTTTATATATATATTAATGGTAAAAGGAAGAGTAAGACTAACCTTTGTTCTTTATTGGATGCCGAAGGGAACTTTGTAACAGCAGAGGAGGAGAAGGCAGAGGTGCCTAACGCCTTCTTTGTCTTGGTTTTTAGTGGGAAGACTTGCCTTCAGGATAACTGTGCTCTTGGGTTGCTGAGTGGTGTCAGGGAGCAGAATCTTTCCCCCATTTTCCAAGAGGAGGCAGTCAGAGAACTGCCGAGCCACTTGGATATTCATAAATCCATGGGACCAGATGGGATCCATCCTGGGGTGATGAGGGAGTTGGCAGATGAGCTTGTGAAGCCGCTCTCCATCATTTACCAGCAGTCCTGGCTCACTGGTGAGGTTCCAGATGACTGGAAGCTGGCCAATGTGATGCCCAATCATAAAAAGGGTGGGATGGAGGATCCTGGTAATTATAGGCCAGTCTGCCTGACCTCAGTAGCAGGTAAGGCTATGGAACAGTTCAAATGAATTTGGGCAAGTGATAAGATAAAAACTGTGAGATGAGATCAAAGAGGAATAAGAGCAAAGCATGTATTGGGTTAAGGTAGATTGATGGTAAAAATCCGGGGGTAGAGGTTTACTGTAAGTTATTGTTTTAAGTAGAAGAGTGTTCAGTGTAATTTTGATAATAATTTTGGAAATGTGTGTTCTCAGAGGTGAAGGGTGGAGTGCCCTGGGTTGATAAGGAAGTGAGTTTTTCAGGAATTTGTGCTCAAACCAAGCAGTGGTCAGATTTGAATATTGGCACCTGGTGTGGCCACTGAAGACATGGATACGCCTCTGAGAACACAGAGGGTTTGTAGGGGAATAGAATATAAGTAAATAAAGGTAGTATAGAAAGTAATCTTAACCCCTAAAGTCTTGCAGCTGGGTTAATTATTAAGGATTAGGAGCAGGCCTGATGTTAACAGGCCACAGCTGTAGCCAATAAGAAGAGTGTTATAGAAGAGTGGATTGGTTGGTTGAGGGGAACTGGAGTCAGTTGGCTGCTGCGAGGACAAGGAAGAGTCAGTGCCTAGAGGAGCTGCCTACAAGAAACATCAAGGAGGAATGAAACTCCAGCAATATGGAACCCTTGCAGTGTAATGACAATAGAACTTCAGCAATTTAATGACAACAGCCTGGGACCAACTGGGCCGATGCGAGAGCTGTGGCCAGTGCCTGATGAGAGTTGGTGGAGGTGTTCATGTGTGGGAACTCAGCACATCACTCTGGATGTCCAGAGGTACCGAGAGAACCCTTGGGGGGCTCAGAAATCCTGGAATGTTGCCAGGAGCGTCTGGTGGCTTGATTTTGATCCTTCTAGGGATGTGCCATCTGATTGAGGACATGAGAGTCACTTGGGAGTGAATGGTGCAAGAAAGATATCTTTACAGGGTGAAATACAGATTTTAGGGTTCTTGGTACAGGGGGGTTATGGAGACAAGATGGAGGGATCAGGGCGTGTCTCGTCCTTCTTCTTTCTTCTTCTTGTCTTCCATCTCCTGTGGTGATGTTGGCACTTGGGGATTGGTTCATGGTCAAGTTGTACTTGCTAATATGGGTGAAAGGTATTGGGGAATAAAGGTAAATATGATATACGTAGATTTTAGTATAAAAAGACATGACCGCCCCGTGGGTGGTCAGAGTGCCCTTGGCTGCCTTGCAGGTCAGACCTCTGCTGGACAGAAAGAAAATTTTGTAGATAAGAAATAATAAACAATCTGAAGACCGAAAACCTGAAGAGTCCAGACTCATCCTTTGAAGCGCGGGCCGCCCCAGAACCACCCTGTGTGTGTCTGGGCAGAGACAGACAGCCGACCGGACATTTGAACTTTCTGGGGGCGAGGGGGTTGCAGGTTTCAAAATCAAAGTTGCAGTTCACAGAGCCCGAAGTCAGGTACTTGGGACATTGGCTAACCAAGGGCAAAAAGAAACTGGACCCAGAAAGGGTAGCAGGGATTATTGCCTTACCATCCCCACAGACAAAAAGAGAGGTCTGGCAGCTGTTGAGGTTGTTGGGATACTGCCGACAGTGGATTGAAAGTTACAGCAAAAAGGTGAAATTTCTCTCTGAGAAACTCACCACAGATCGGATCAAATGGACACTAAAGGATGATGAAGAATTCAGAGAAATTAAGGGAGCTCTCACAGCAGCACCCGTGCTGAGCCTCCCTGATGTGAGAAAACCTTTTCAGTTGTTTGTAGATGCTAGCAATCACACAGCACACAGGGTGTTAACACAGGATTGGGCGAGGGTCAGGAAACCTGTGGGTTACTTGTCCTGGCTTTTGGACCTGGTCAGCAGGGGTTGGCCCACGTGCTTGCAAGCAGTTGTGGCTGTGGCTTTGCTGGTGGAGGAAGCGGAAAAGGTGACCTTCGGGGCACCTCTGGTAGTGTTTGCACCATACAATGTGCGGGGCATACTACAGCAGAAAGTGGACAAATGGCTCACTGATGCAAGGTTGCTGAAGTATGAGGCCATTTTGATTCACTCACAGGACTTGGAGTTGCGGACAACGACTGCACAGAATCCTGCGCAGTTCCTGTTTGAGGAGGCTGCAGAAAGGCTGGTTCATGACTGCATGGAGGTGGTCGAATTACAGACCAAAATTAGGGAGGATTTGGAGGAAGAGGAACTGGACAAGGGGGAGAAGTGGTTTGTGGATGGTCCAAGCAGAGTGATAGAAGGGAAAAGAAAATCAGGATACACAGTCGTGGATGGGAAAATGGGAAAGGTGATAGAAGCAGGTCCCCTGAATGCGAGCTGGTCTGCACAGGCATGCGAACTTTACACAGTTTTGAGGGCATTGAAGGGACTGAAAGGGAAAAAGGGAACGATTTTCACAGATTCAAGGTATGCCTTTGGAGTGGTTCACACGTTTGGGAAAATTTGGGAAGAAAGGGGGCTGATGAACACAAGAGGAAAGGGACTGACACATGGGGAATTAATCTGGCAAATCTTAGAAGCTCTAAGGGAGCCAGAGGGAATTTCAGTGGTTCATGTAAAGGGACATGGGATTCAGTTCCAAACCAGGGGAAACAACTTGGCAGATCAGGAGGCCAAAACCACGGCATTGATGGTGGTAAGTACCCCTGAAATTGAAGGGGTAGAGATCCCTTGTTGTAGTGCGTTCTTATATTTTGTAATACTTTGAAGTAGTTTGTTTTGTATTCCCATATTTTTCCCAAATGGTTTATCCCAGACTGTACCCCCCCCCCCCCCCCCCCCTTTTCCTTCTACTTGTGTTATCCCTTTTCTGGGATGAGATCTCCAAAACCCCCACCCTGGCTCTCTGTCAGTCACTTATCATTCCAGCCCCCTATCCAGAAGTTTCGGTCCAAGTTGTCGAGTGATTAGCCAGAGGCTAGGGGTCAGCCCCCCAAGTCCTGCCCCATACGCTGTTTTGTATGTCTATTCCCCCAGCACCCATCCCCCAGAGATACCTATTGGTCAGTAGGATTTTATCTATGTTGGTTTCCTCCCCCCTTTAAATGTGAACTCCGGACATCCCCCGGGGCTCTCGGCAGGAGGCCCCCTGAGGTACAGGAGCTCCCTCGGGACTCCTTAATAAAAACCTTGGAATATCCCCTGCTGGGAGACGGCCCCCTTTCTCTTCCACCGATGTCTCTGTCGTCTCTGCTGCAGCAAAGGCAACCAGCCTGAGTGCCCTCAGCACCCTCGGGGCACAGAGAGTGTCTCCCCGCAGTCGGCTGTGTTGGGGCTGCTCCCCCCAGTCTCTGCCGACCCGGGTAAGGCCCAGGGACATTGAGAGGACTTGCAGAGAGACTGAGACAGCTTGGCGCCCAGCCGTGGGGCTCTGAGACCACTCCCGGAGCCCACGGAAAGGGGCTCGGACTTTCTTCCAGTCTGTTCGATAAGCCTTTGGCCGACAAGCTACCTCAGAAGAACACACTCTGTTTTAGTGAGTTGCTCTCCTGTGGACGAAGCTGGGAGCTTCTGAAGTACCCTCAGAAGTCAGTTTCAGGTGGAACGCACCATCCCAGGATTTTCCGTTCCCCTCTCCTGCAGCTGGATTGGTAAGTTTTACCCTTCTCTTTTTTCTCCCCTCTTTGGGAGGGGGTGTTTCCCTGCCTTTTGTTCTCAGGCCCGCCGCGGAGGGCCGAAGTTTTTTTTTCTCTCTATTTTTGGCAGGCTGCCAGCCGCAGGCTTTTTTTCCTCCCCCCCCCCCCCCCCCCACCTGGGTTGGTGAAATTTGAGATACAAAATTTAAAATCATAGCCAAAAATGGGTGCTAGGCTTTCTGTATCTCACAAGGGTGTCTATTATTATCTTTTAAACATTCTTAAGAGTGAAAAAATCCGATTTTCAAAAACAGATGTTAAACAATTTGTTAGATGGCTTTTTCTTCATTTTCCCGATGTATCAACTGAAAATATTAGTGATTTGGCTTTTTGGGACAAAATTGGTAGTGAGTTATTGAAGGCAGGGAAATCAGGAGACACCTCTCCGACAAAATTTGCTTTTTTAGCCCTGCAGATAAGAAATGTTGTAAAATTTAATTTCAAGATGCATGAAAAGCCATCCGGCAACAGTTTCAACACCTCTGTTTCCCAAAAACCCGATCTACCCCCCTCCAAGTTCTGTTCTCCCTCTCTGAACCCCTTTTCCCCACCCCCAGCTCCGGCACAGGACATTCTGAAGAAAGCTACTCTCCCTAGCCCCCCCCAGAAGCTCCCTGTCTCCAACCTGGACACTTCTGGCCTGATTCCCCGGGACCCTACCCCTTCCCCTGCTTCCCCAAGTTGTAATACCGTGTCCCACAACCTTAGTGCCCGCCTTTGTACCCCCGAGCCAGTGCCCGCCTTTGTACCCCCGAGCCGCGTCAGGTAATTCCCTTTGACCATAATGGTGGACACCACGTGGCCATGTCGGTTCTTTCTCCTTCCCATAACCCTTTTCGCTCTCCCAACAACCCATTCTGCTCGGAGCACCCCGCCCCCGAAACCCGCCCTCCCTGCGCCCTTCCCCCGGCCCCTCCTCCGGTCCCTCCCGCCCCGGCCCCGGCCGCCCCTCCTGCTCCGGCCCTGGCCCCCCCCGCCCCCTCAGAGCTCTGCCCGCCCGCCGCAGGCTCCCTCCGCCCCTCCCACGGCCCGCCCTCCGGCGCTCAGAGATGTGTAACAAGAGACGCTGTCGCCGGGAGACAGAAGCCGGAAACAGTTCCTTTCTGCTGCCCCTGTGTCATATATCCCTGATTTAAATGGGGCGTTCCAGCCAAATTATAGCCCCCTTTCTGTTGATTCTGTTAAAGAACTGGCCAAAGCCCAAAAAGATTTTGGGAGATCAAGTGAATATTTTAGAGGACTCCTTAAAGCTACATTATTCGCTCATATTTTAACCCCTGCTGACATCAAACACCTTTTTTCCTGCCTGTTATCCTCTTCTGAATATCTCTTGTGGGATGCAGCATGGAAAAAAGGATTGAGAGCAATTTTACCAGCTCTGTGGGCTGATGAAGCTACTGCTTGTGATGTTTATGGTAACATGCTATCTCTCGACCATCTCTGTGGACAGACAGGTTGGGAGGATGGAGCGAGTCAGGCAGAGGGCATTCCCACAAGGGCTTTCAGAGAATGTGCTAGAGCAGCTGAGAAAGCTTTCTTTGGGCTCCGTCCTGGTATTCCAATTGAGAATTATTTGAAAATAACACAATCTCCATCTGAGTCCTTTTTGAGTTTTGTGGAAAGGTTGAGAAAAGCTGTTGAATTGCAAGTTCAGAATGAAGGAGCCAGGATGGAAATCCTCACCGAGATTGCTAAAGAAAATGCCAATGAGAAGTGCAAAGCTGCTATTCTCAGCCTGCCTCTTGACCCAACGCCTACGCTCCAGGCAATGCTTGAAGTGTGTGAGAAGAAAGTTACCATCACCCTCGCTGACCACGACGAGAGACCAAAACCACAGAGAAGGATTGCTGCAGTGGAAGCCCCTGAGCCACCATTTACCAGCCAGCTCCAGCACGCCACGATGCCACAAGAGAGAATCTCCAACTCTAATAGACCTTGCCACCTTTGTGGGAAGTTAGGGCATTGGATGCCTGACTGCCCTCTGAAAAAGCAGTTTTTAGATTTTAAATACAATAAGCTTAAAAACCAGAATTCCCCAAAGGACCACCTCTCAAAAAACTGAGTAAAGAGCGCTCCTTTCCCCAGCGCTATGACAAAAATAGGGTGGGCTCAATTCAAGTACAGGGGAGGGAAAAGAAATCTAGTGTAAAAGATGTATTTGTGCCAAGCGAGGCACTGGCTTTGAACAAAACAGAACATTCATTTCATTGGAACAATCCCAGACCAATTCTAACTACCGACTCTCCCCATAACCCTTACAGGTTGGCGTTGACAGAGGCTCTCCATCTCAAAGACACTAACTGGCATTTCATATCTGTTAACCCTGAACAGCCAGGTACTTGGACACAGCTTTGCCAGAAACGTCACAGTAAGTATGTCGTCCTTGGGGACACAAAACACACACCCCAAGAAATTAATATTCCTCCGGGTCTCATATCATCAGACCCGAAACAATTTGTCATATGGCTCCATTGTACTCACCCACCCGTGTACTTGCCCAAAGGCCAAATCATAGCCCAAGCCATCCCAGTGCCTGAGCCTCCATGGGACCAGGAGCAAGCAGACACCCTCAGAGATAAACTCCATCCCAATGTCTGCTGGACTCAGGTATTGGGAAAAGAAAAACCCAAGCTATCATGTGGGTTGCACCGTGGTGGTGAGTACAAATCTATACAAGGACTTTTAGATACCGGAGCAGATGTCACGATCATTCCATCTAAAGAGTGGCCATCACACTGGGAATTGCAAAACGTAGCACGACACGTGCAAGGTGTAGGGGGAATTCAATTGGCAAGACAGTCAAAAAACGTTGTTCAAATTGAAGGACCCAATGGCAAAATAGCTTCCATTCGCCCGTTTGTTTTAGATTACACAGAGCCCCTCTGGGGCAGAGATTTAATGGTTCAATGGGGAACCACAATTGACATCCCAGAAAACCCGCAGGTTTTTCGGGGAGCGGTCGCTGAAGTGCGCCATGCCCAAAAATTGATTTGGAAAACTGATACTCCAATAAGGGTAGTTCAGTGGCCGCTCAATAAAACCAAATTAAAGGCGCTTGAAGAGCTTGTACAAGAGCAGTTAGAAAAAGGTCACATTGTGGAGACCATGTCGCCGTGGAATTCCCCTGTCTTTGTCATTAAAAAACCCAACAAAGACAAGTGGCGGCTTCTCCATGATCTCCGTCAAATTAACAACGTTATTGAGGACATGGGCTCCCTACAACCAGGGATGCCCTCACCAAGCATGCTTCCACAAAATTGGTCTTTAGCTGTAATTGACATCAAAGATTGTTTTTTTCACATTCCCCTACATCCTGACGATGCTCCGCGTTTTGCCTTTTCGGTTCCCACCATTAACCTGGAGGCCCCAATGAAGAGATACCATTGGACAGTCCTCCCTCAGGGACTAAAAGTCAGCCCTGTGATTTGCCAGAGGTATGTTTCTTCCCTGTTGTCTCCAGTCCGTGAAGCTGCAGGAGATTCCATCATCCTGCACTACATGGATGACATCCTGGTGTGTGCCCCAAGTGATGACATGCTTACTCACACACTTGACCTGACAATCAATGCATTGGTTGCTGCAGGGTTCGAGCTCCAAGAAGAAAAGATTCAAAAGATGCCACCTTGGAAGTACCTGGGCCTTGAGATTGGAAGGCGGACCATTGTGCCGCAAAAATTGACTATCAAACATGATATCAAAACCTTAGCGGATCTCCATCAACTTTGTGGATCCTTAAATTGGGTGAGACCTTGGCTAGGCATTTCCACCGAAGACCTAGCCCCCCTTTTCAATTTGTTAAAAGGGGGAGATGACCTTAGTGCTCCTAGGACCCTCACCCAGGAAGCGAGAACCGCACTGGAGAAAGTTCAGGAAATCATGTCTACTAGACAGGCCCACAGGTGCCAGCAGGGTCTCCCCTTCAAATTTATCCTCTTAGGCAAGTTGCCACACCTCCATGGGATGATTTTTCAGTGGGAAACTGTCCAGGCAAGGAAAGGTGACCAGGTCAAGAAAGATCCCCTCTTAATTATAGAGTGGGTCTTTCTCAGTCACAACAGGTCAAAAAGGATGACAATGCCACAAGAGCTGATGGCAGAATTGATCCGGAAAGCAAGAATACGGATCAGAGAATTGGCAGGGTGTGACTTTGACTGCATTTACATTTCCTTAAACCTGAAATCAGGCCATCTGTCTCAAGCAATGCTAGAGCAATTTTATCAAGAGAATGAAGCCTTGCAATTAGCGCTAGATAGCTACACAGGCCAAATTTCGATTCACAGACCGGCCCACAAAATTTTCAATTCAGATGTTCAGTTTTCATTATCACTGACAAGTATTCAGAGCAGGACACCTCTAAAAGCACTGACAGTTTTTACTGACGCGTCTGGTGCATCTCACAAGTCAGTGGTAACTTGGAAAGATCCCCAAACTCAACAGTGGGAAGCAGATATTGCCAAGGTGGAAGGATCACCCCAAATTGCTGAGTTGGCCGCTGTAGTCAGAGCTTTTGAGAAGTTTCCCGAGCCTTTAAATGTAGTTACTGATTCAGCTTATGTTGCAGGTGTAGTGTCTAGGGCAGAGAATGCTGTGTTGCAAGAAGTTTCCAACATTCCTTTATATGAATTACTTTCTAAGTTAGTAAGAATTATTTCTGGCCGAGAACACCCATTTTATGTGATGCATGTTAGGTCACACACAGACCTGCCGGGGTTCATTGCAGAAGGAAACCGGAAAGCTGATGCCCTTGCGGCTACAGCCAAGATGGCCCCGCTCCCAGAGGTATTCCAACAAGCAAAGATCAGTCATCAATTTTTTCATCAGAATGCACCTGCCTTAGTTCGGCAATTCCACCTGAAGCACAAACAAGCCCAAGCCATCGTAGCC